>NW_026575122.1:18405653-19822320 GCF_905146905.1 Nyctereutes procyonoides
TATTCTAAAATATATGAATATATAAAAATTTTAATCATTACAAATATGATTTTTATTGCACTTAATGAGTTATTGTTGATTTATAGCAATGTCATTATTTCATAATACTTACCTTGTATCTTGATCTTTCAGAAAATCCATTAGTTATAATAATTTTCCATTGATTATCTTGCTAATTTTCCATTGATTATTAAAAACATTTGTCTATTTTCATTTTAATAATTTATGCTTCCTTTGGTTTCTTGTCTTATTACATTACCTAGTAACTCAGAATAATTATTTTAAAGATTTTATTTATTTATTCATAAGAGACACAGAGAGAGAGAGAGGCAAAGATGCAGGCAGAGGGAGAAGCAGG
The DNA here is from genome assembly GCF_905146905.1 of Nyctereutes procyonoides. NCBI lineage: Eukaryota > Metazoa > Chordata > Mammalia > Carnivora > Canidae > Nyctereutes > Nyctereutes procyonoides. The sequence continues at coordinate 18,406,012 of NW_026575122.1, forward strand.
CTCCACACAGGGAGCCCGAGGTGGGACTCGATCCCAGGTCTCCAGGATCAGGCCATGGGCTGAAGGCGGTGCTAAACCGCTGAGCCACCCGGGCTGCCCGGAATAATTTTTAATAATAGTGATGATTTGTCTTTTTCTTAATTCTTTCTTACCTTTTACCCTTAAGAATGTCATTTGTTCTATGTTTTAGATACATTCTCTTTGTCAAATTAAGGAAGTTGTCTTCTATTCTTAGCTTACTAAGAGTTATAAAAGAATCAAGAATGGTTATAAAATTTTCAAGTGTATGTGTTATGTCCATCTACCAAATGGTTCTTTAATATATTAATATAGTGAATTCTGTGAATTAATTTTCTAATGATGAACCAGTCCCTATAAAACTCCATTTAGTTATAATGCTTTGTTCTTTTACTCTATGCTAGATTTGCTTTGTGAATATTTTGGTAAGGATTTTAAAATTCACATTTATAAGTGAAACTGGTCTATGGGAAGTATTGTGAGCTCACATGCCTAAAAGAGTCAAATTTGTTTAAAAAATTGAGTACAGTAGTTGAGGTTCATAAAGAGAGAAGCAGAGATTGTAATAATAGAAAAAGGATGTTGGATCTCATGATATTTCTACTCAACATTTAAAAATGCTATGTACACAGAATCATCAGCAAGGTAGATGTAGCCCATAGAGCCCATCTAGAAGCATCTTGTATGTGCGTATGTGTTTGTCTTTTTTTTTTAATAACTAGGGACAGTTTAAATAAATAGAGATTATTGGTTTTACTGAGACAAATTTACCCATAAAACAGTCTGGGTCCTTTGCCCTTTTGGGCATGCATTTACTCTACCCCACCCCCGCCATGTATTTAATTTATCCTATGGTTATTATCCAGTTTTGGCTTGTGGCTTTTTCTGGAACTGTGAATATTTACGTTTTCTAGGAGCATAACATTTTGTCTAGAATTTAAATTTTTCTATGTAAGTAGATATACTTTCTTTTAGAGTATGTTAGCTAGGAGCAGTTGTGCAGACTGAGAGACCCCCAGGATTACCAGTAGGACTGTCTGGGTGTGAAAGTTGGTTCTGTGTGTGTATGTGTGTGTGTGTCCATTGTGGATGTTGGGAGTTACCTTAGACTCTGCTGTGCTTCCATTTTTTGCCTGCTGCTAGGAACTCTGCCTAGTTAGATCTGCTGGAAGAAAATATCCTGGCCAGAAGCTTTCCATAGACAGGAAGAAGGGACACAGCTGGCTCAGCGTTTTTATAGGTATTTCCTTAATTTATCATCTTCTACTCTGCCTTCCACATTTGTTGATTCAGAGCTTACAGTTTCTCTCTGATGGAATCCTTAGAGATGAATGTCTCTCACAGCTGTCTCTTCCACACCTATTGTGTGTTCCAGTTTTCTCTGGTTTGGATTTTTTATCCATCTGATTTCATCTGCTTTTTATTTCCACAAGATTTCTGTTCTACTGATTATCTTTTTTCTTCTTTCTAGTGCTGTTAGGGATTTATTCCTTACATATATAGGTATATATTTATATTTATGGATATTTTATTTATTTATTTATTTATTTATTTATTTATGGAATATAAAGAATGAAAAGTAAACATATATTTAGTTTGACCAACTGAAAGCTTTATGAGCTCTGTATAGCAATTGTTACTACTTTGTTAGAGTTCTGCTTGGTCTCTTTTCTAACAAATATACTTTTTTCCCCCTCTCTGTTGATAAGTTAATATTAGATAGAGGTTTGTTGTTGTTGTTGTTGTTTTTAGTTAACATTATGGTATTAATGCAATATTGGTGAGAAATATTTCTTAAACATTTCTCAATCTTTAGACTCCTTTTTTTTTTGAACCATGAGTTATTTGAGCATTGAAAGGTTTTATTTTTTTTTTAAAGGTTGGTTTTTATTTTAGCAAAAATTCTGTGGTACTTTTGGCAGTTCCTTCAGTAAAGCCAGTCTAGAACTCAATCACTAAGTCAACTGAGAAAGGATTGATATATAACCTCTTGGAAATGGACAGTACAGGTAGATCCATTGTCTTCTCAAATGGAACATAAGTAATGTCATGAGAGGACTGATGGATTTGGAATTTGGAGTACTGTAATTGAGTTTTGCCTTTAGCACTTACTAGCTGGTAGACCTTGAGCCAAGTCCCTTAAATTTCTGAATCTCATATGCAAGATGGCAGTGATAACATCTTCCCCGTCCCTGTCTCACAGATACTGAAAGAATGAATGTGAAAGTCCTTTAAGAAGTCAAATTTAGGTAAGTATAAGTTAACATTAAGTATTCTCAGACTTTACCAATGACTATCTTCAAAGATTAGATTTAAAAAATGAATAGAATTCTTGACTTCTTTAGAGAGATGACAACTCGAATTCAAATGTTTATTTTTTAAATTATTAAAATGACAACTTTCTGTATGAGGAAAAGGCAAATGCAGAATAGTAAGTTCTTTGTTTGATAAAGTAGAACAATTCATTAGATCTGGTGAAAAATAGAGTTTTTTTTCATCAGTGTTTCACAATTATGCTTCCCAAAAGGAGCCAATTTGGAGATGTTTTCATAGAAACATCTGAATAGTGGATTAGAAATGTTTAGAATTTCCTGGTCTAAGTATTTAATTTATTTTGGCTGGTTAAGCCTTCTTTCTAAAATAGATACTTAGGACTCACCTTTCCTTGGTTAATTCCTTACAGTAACTGGTGTCAGCTGAAGAGACTCATTCTTTTATTCAGAATTTCCGATCTAGCCGTCTGCATGAGTTAGTCTTTAGTTTAAGAATTCTAGTAGGCAGGGAATTGTAAAAGAAAAACATTTGAAGTCAGACCATGAAAACTCAGAATTCGTTTGTGCCCAGCCAATTCCCCAGGGAAAAGAATCTGGGATATATTTATTATAGAAGAAAATCAGGCATTCTAATGATCAGGATTAAGCCTTTGGAAAAAGAGAAGGATTCATTAACAAAAAGCCATTCTCCCTTATCCAACCTTCCTGTGAACTGAAATTATGGAAACAAAATGCTCCAAAGGTCAAATACTGTTGAAAGTTTGTTTGTGATGGTTGCAGGGGAATGGCATTCCACAGAAGTGGAACAGAATAAGTGGTGTGGAATGGAAGACCCACGACCCTTCTGTGTTTTGGTGGCTAAACTGTTAAAAATTTAAAAACTGATTCTATTGGTTTAAATTTATTTCCTAATTTGCCAGACTCTTTGAGAAGTTAATAGATTACATATGTGCACATTGAAATGTAGACTATAACAGATTAAAGATGTGAATTAACTTAAAACACTAAGGTTTTTTTGAGCATCACTAGCTCTTAGTTTTTTTCTTATGATACGTTCAATGTATTGGGGGAATACTTTTTTTAAAAAAGGAAAAATGATAGAAATACTGCTTTACTGACTGTTCAGAACAAACACAATAATCCTTTTCGATTTCGCCCCTGCCCACACTAATCACGCCCCTATATTTCTGTTCCCATTTATAAAATTACTTGAAAGAATTGTCCATACTCATTGTCTCCAATTTCTCTTTTCCCATTCTTATTTAAGTCCACCTAATGTGAACTAGCCCACATTATGTTCACGTAATGTGAACATACTAGTCATACTAGACTATGTATGACCATGAGATTCTTTTTGGTAGATACTGGTAGCCATCAAGACAGACAAATAGGGGTTTGCTATTCCTCCACCACCTTGCTACCAGGTTATAATGAAAGTTAGTCCCAGAGCAAATTCTCATGTGTATATATTAGCAATCAGGCACAAAACATATATAAAAACCTCAAATCTTTGCCCTTTTAGGTGTTCTGACCACAGCTTGTCTGGAAATGTCTTATCAAACATAACAATATCCTAGAGGTACCATTCAGACAACTAGAATTCCCTGAATTTAAAGCTGGACATGGGACCCATTTGAGATCTTCATTAGGGTGCCATCCAAAGTGCTTAGCCGGCTACTTTTATATAGAGCAGACTTCTATATCATCTTCATGCAAAACGGAAGTGAAATGTTTTAGGCATTCCACATCATGGTGACTCTAATTTCACCTGTGAAAGCCCATTCGAATCTTCACAATGATTATAAGCAAGTTAATCAGAGATAAAAGTCACTGAAATTATTTTAGTGGTTTCCTTTGTAGAGCAGGCTTTATTGTTTTAGTTGCACTAGAATCAGAGAGAAATTGTTAAAACACACATTGCTAGGCCCCATCCCTAGAGTTTCTGATCCAGTTGGTATGTGGGAGCCTGGAGAATTTGCATTTCTAACAAGTACTCACATAATATTATTTCTGGCCTGGGGTTCTCAGTTTGAGAACCCTTGATAGTATGATTGCAAGTGTATTCATGTTCAGTACTTCTTCTTGAGTTAATTTTGATAAATTTAGAAAATGGCATATTTCATCTATGTTTAGAACTTTATTTCATTAATTTTTTATCTTGATCTCTTCTAAAGTACATATTTAAGATTATAATTGCCCCCTTAAGTCTTACTTTATTGTCATTGTGGAAGTTTTATACATAGTATTTTTGTTGACATTTACTTCTGAGGATTTTATAATTTTCAGTATAATATTTATTTCTTCAATGATTATTTAGATAGAAGTATAGTTTTTAGTTTCTAACTATTTTTTTACAGACTTTTGTTATTGATTTCTATTTTTGTTGTGTTGCTGTCAGAGAATACTATCTATATAATATTAATCCTTTAGTAGTAGGTGAAACTTCCCTTGTGTAGCATAGGGCATGGTTAAAAGATTTCCATAGGATGGCTGGAAACATTTTAAGGCCTCTGGAATCCTCTTCTCTACTTATGTCCTCTCCTTCTGTCCATTCTCCGAGATTCTTGACCAGTGGTTCCCAAAATTTATGTTACATCACCACCACTTGGAGGAATTGTTAGATCACACATTGCTGGGCCCCACCACCAGAGTTTTAGATTCAGTAGGTCAGGTGTGGTTGAGGGATTTTGCATTTTTAAGTTTCCAGGTGATGCTGAAGTGGGTTGGTCTGGAGAAATCACATTCACAGAACTGCTGGTTCAAACTGTAACTAACATATCCTCTATTTCTCATAACTTTGTTGTCTAATGCCCCCAGTTTTGACTTAAGACCCATTTCTGATCTTTGCTATCCTAACACCTCTACAAGTGTGCTGGGGTTGTTTCATGTAAGAAACTGAACTAATTTTAACTTCTAATTGTTCCATTTCCTTTTTTCCAGATGTTGAGCTGTACTTCTACTGATCAGTCATTTTATTGGTTAGTAATTTCCAAACTTTATTCCACAATAGAAAGACCTGTGGAGGTTTTCAGACATACATGTTCATGACCCTCTGCCAGAGATTCTGGGGTATGAAGCTATTACGTGTGGATTTTAAATGTTCCGTAATTGATTCTAATGCATAGCAAGGATCAAGATCTATTGACCATATGGGTTAATAGTTAAGGTTGCCTTTTTAGCTTTGGTTGCCTGCTCTGCCATTACTTCACTTATTTGAGAACGTGTTAATATGAGATAGTGGATGTATCTCCAAGTGGAAGGCTTAGTACAGTAGAGTAGATTTTGAACTCAGGAGATAAGCTGGATATAGATGTGGAATTAAGAATTGTAAACATACAAATTAATATTGAAACTATAAGAATGAATGGCACTCTCTGGAGAGGAAAGGATGGGGAAGAAGAAAAGAGCATCAAATACTAAGCCTTGGAAAACACAAAAATGGATTGTTGGAGAAAGTAGTAATACAGTGAAGAATCATTTGTATAGGAAAACTAATGGCTTGGGAAAATTATCAATTTAATTCATTATTTTTTTTGTAAAATCAACTCTCCAATTTCTGTCAAGAGGGATATCATGTGACTATCTATTTGTCCAGGTTCAGAGCCATCTTTGATTCTTCATTTTTTCCAATCCTGCAGGCAAGTTCAGTGATTGAAATGACACATTTTTGTGATGTTTCTCATTCATCTCTTCCTTCCCCCTTACTACTTGTTTGAGTCTTTGTATCTGCAAATCTCACTTGTCATGAAGGTCTATAACTAGTGCTCTAGCTATTTGAATCCATCATGCACATTATTGTCAGGTTCATTTTCCTAAAATAGCATTTTGATATATCTACTTCTTGCTTAAAAGTCTCAGTGGTTTTGTTGTCATTGTTAGCAATAGCCAATCTTTCTGATCTTGTATTTCTCTACTCCAGGCAAATTCATTTTTCTCACCTTTTTTCTTTTGCTATTACCTTTTCCCACTAATCTCCTCTACATTTAGTGAAATCTTATCCATCCTTCAAGACCTAGACTAAATCTCAGTTCTTTAGACCTCCTTTGGGTTCATACTCTGAAGCCAGAATGTGTGGATTCAAGCCTCAGCTCTGTTACTTACTAATTGTGTGATCTTGGATAAATCATTCCACGTTTCTGAGCTTCAATTTCCTCATCTGTAAATGAGGGTACTTATCTCACAGGTTGTTGTAAAAATTAAATGAGTTAATAGATATACAGTACTTAAACTATCCCCTGGCACATGATAAGCACTTTATACACATTAGACACCATGGTAGTGGTGGTGGTGGTGGTGATGATGATGACAATGATGTAGATTTAAGTCTTCCTTGACCATCTTATATCCCTTCTCTCAACTCAGTATTTATTCACTAAGTTACTCATTTAGTAACTGGTGGAATGATGTCTTTTCTTGTGTTGGTAATTATCTTTTTAAACTATTTAAGTATCATCTCCTCTTTTAGATGCTAAACTTCTTCAGAATCAGTAAATCCGACATTTCTCTCTGTAAGAGCTTAAAAGAGCCTAGAAACATCTGATTGCTAGTGTTTGCAGATTAAAATTAGATTGATGGTAACCAAGTGAAAAGTCCAGAAATCTAGTTAAAAAAACAGAACCAAATACCTCTTCCATTTTCCTAAAGTGAAGTTACTTGAGTAGTGTTGTGCCATATACTGATGTAAAAAATAAACATAAACCAAAATCCCATTCCAAGTATTTTTTAGTTATGTGGACTTTGAAACATATTCTTATACTCTATAAATATTCAACAATAGTCTTCATTGGCTGGAGTACATAATTTCTTCCTCAGAAACAAAGTCCTTTTTTCTTTCCTTTGAGAAATACTCTTTCTGCCTACAGTTTTAAAATAATAACAAGGTTATATGGTTATGAAAGGATCTCTGTGATTATAGTTTCTAGAGTTTGGCTAGAATAGGGAAAAGGTATCAAGAAGCACTGGAAGCCAAGTACTAATGATTCTGGAATTAATTGACATGTCTGGGCTAAATTGTCTTCGGAGACAGTGGTTAAAGTAACAAAGAGGTAATAATTATTTACTCCAAAGAACTACATGCTCAGTCTTGGCAGTTTTAAAATGAATAAAATGTTCAATATATCCTTTAGGTTTAGATTTAAGTAGAATATGAAACAGTATTCATTAAATTGAAGAGAAGAAATGTTCAAGTGAATAGGCCAAAAGCAAGTCAAATATTTAGGCTATAAATTTTGGAAATTTAAGCCAGCCAAGGCTAATGCTCATCCCCTACTTATGGCCATAAATAAGTCAGCCAACCTTGTCTGACATTAATTTTCTTTTCTAAAATAACTGTAATACATATACATTTTTTTTTTCTGGAGAAGACATCTGTTGCAAACTTGCCATGTGACCTTGAGTTAATATGACTTTGGGCTTCAGTTTAACTACCTTTAAATTGGGGTTGAACTCCATAATCTCTGAGAGGCATTTCTACTCTAATATATCTAATAGTATATAACAGCATGGGCTTCCTCCCCTAATTTATTTGGATATTTGTATTTTTTTGAAGTCTCTCTAATTTGGGATTTCTTTTTTCCTTCTTTCCTCTCCCTCACTCTCCCTCCCTTCCTTTCTTCTCTCATTCACTCTCTGTCCCCCCACCCACCCAACTAATCCCTATACATATATCGATAATCTTTGTGGAAGGCACTGTGCTACGTGTTTTTCACACTATTCCATTTATTTTTCCTCATAATGCTTTTTTTTAAAAGATTTTATTTATTCATAGGAGACATAAACAGAGGCAGAGACATAGGCAGAGGGAGAAGCAGGCTCCCTGTGGGGAGCCAGATGTGGGACTCAATCCCAGGACCCTGGGATCATGCCCTGAGGCGAAGGTAGATGCTCAACCACTGAGCCACTCATGTGCCCCACTTTTTTCATAATTCTGTTGTTACTCTTACTTTGCAAACTAGGAAACTGAAGCTTGAATTTTGTCACTTGTCCCATATCACAGTATCAGTAAGTGGTGAGAAGGGGTTCACATGCACCTCAGCCCATTTCCAAGTCCAGGCTTTTCTTACCTGTGCCATTGCTTTTCACCTTGTTTCCTTCTTTTCTTTCTTATTTCTGTACAGAATCACCTGTAGTATTTATTTCTTTTCTTTTTGCTTTGTTTGGCTATGGCAGCGATAGTCACAAGGCTTGAAATCCTTATGTGAATGTAATTATTCCCGTTCTTTTATAACATCAACTTGATATGTTATATATTCCAGAATCATATACCTTAAACTCTAAGTAACCTCTTGGATCTCCAGAATCTCTGTTGTCTCTAAAAGTTGTTTTTCCCATTTGTCCTTGAGTTCTGCTTTTAAAGCAGGATGTTCAGCAATTTTCAATAATTTCTTTCTAAAATTCACCTTTTCCTGAAAAATCCACTTGGATCTCTCTCTTGTGTCCTCCATAAATGCCTTTGGCACACTTTCCTTAATATCTGCATTCCCTTGCTCTGTGTCTTGATATAATCCTTTATCTTTCATTTCTTAATCTTGTCCATAGTTTTTTTTTCATGTGCCTGTGTTATGCTTTTATAGAGACTCTTCTCTCTATCATTCAACAAAAGAGAAATAAATTCATTCCCCTACCTCACATTAAAATAGAAATAAACTGCAGTCCGAAAAGCTTTGACTACAATAAAATATCTAAGGTATCTTAAAATCTATTTTTTAAAGATTTTTTATTTATTCATTTTAGAGCAGGGAGAAGGAAAGAGGGAGAGAATCTTCAAGCAAACTCACCACTGAGTGCAAAGCCCCATGCAGGCCTCGATCTCACGACCCATGAAACCATAACCTGAGCCGAAACCAAGAGTTGAATGCTCAGTCACCTGAGCCATCAGAGTGCCCCCCCCACCGCCCCTGCATTGGCACTATTCTTATTATATTCTCTCATTCTTTGGAGAATGCTCACTTATTTATGATATAGTTCTTTGTATTCCTTAGTACATATGAGGATACAAACCAATTCTACTGGATGCTGTCATGAACTGGCATCTGGCTTTGATTAAAACGATAAAGTTTGCTTATGAATAACTGACAGAAAGTAAGACTTTAGCAGACTGTCCATATTCTTATCTATTTTTCTACAAGAATACATACGCAGCATCACCAGCATACATATTGACCTCTCATAGGTAAGAACTGAATTAATACATTTATGGCAAGATAAAAAATAGCAACCTTTAAGAAATACAAATGCAAGTTTCTTCCATGAGATCTCAACTGTTATCAATTATTGTTTAATCTAGTAATGAATGCTTTTTGGAAAATTTATTACCAGAAACAAAGGTTTTCTCCCTTGAAGTATTTGTATGCTTTCTTTCATTGGCATTATATAACTCTGTGTGTTTTCCTTTTGGTCTTGACTGCCAAGAAGCTTGGGGCCAAGCATAGAGCTCAGTCACAGTAACTGTATTATCCTTTGTGGTTAAGCATTTGTTTCTTCTTTTCTGGTTTTAATTTCTATTCCAACAGTATTTATGCCCAATTTTAACAAAAAGCTACATCACATTCCCTTTTTTCTCTCTTTCAAATAGGCAATAAGTAATAATAAATAATAATGGATTTATTACTTCAGATAAAATATAATTCATTTTGATTTTTTTTCAAAGTAAAACATTTGCTTCTGGGTTCTACCTGACGGTAATTTAGAACTGGATTTGACTTTGCATTTTAATATACACCACACACACACTGTATACAACAACCTTGTAACTAAGTCTTTAATTTTTTCCCCTTTATCAGAAAGGATGTGGTGGTTTTTCTATTTGACTCTTTTAATTAGCTATGGCCTACAGCTTTCCAAAGCCTCCACTTTCAAATCAAAGGGGTTCGCTTTTTCCTGCTGCACTTCCTAGTGCTGACATCTGGGGGTGGTGGGTATGGGAGTGAGGCAGACAAGGTACCTCTTCCAGCAGCTCCCCTATATCTGTTTTCTTGGACCAGCCAGGAGAAAATTTGCATAGCAACCCAGTCATTTATTCTTCTCATCAGTGTGTTTCTTTAGCTAAATTATTATTCTATTTTGCCCAGTGAACCCAAAGTTCATTCACAACCTGGATATGCTTAAGATATCTCTTTGCCAGTATTCTTAAAGAAAAGGATATATATGTGTGTGCATGTATAAGAAAAGTATATATAGTTTTTACATTTTTATTATTTTATATTATATATTATATATATTACACACATTCACATATATACTCACACATACCTTTTCAAACAATATTAGAATTATCTAACCTTAAAAAATGTTCACTGTCTCAGTAAATTATACATTTTAATGTTTCCCACTTAAAAAGCCAAACTCTTTTTGTATATTATAAACCTATGGAAGCAAAATGGAGTAACATTTAAAATAAATTTATGAAATCCTGCTACTTTTTTTGTATTTTTTAATTGGAGTTCGATTTGCCAACATATAGCACCCAGTGCTCATCCTATCAAGTGCCGCCCTCAGTGCCTGTCACCCAGTCACCCCAACCTCTGCCCACCTCCCCTTCCACTAACCCTTGTTCATTTCCCAGAGTTAGGAGTCTCTCATGTTCTGTCACCCTCACTGGTATTTCCCGCTCATTTCCTTTCCTTTCCCCTTTATTCCCTATCACTATTTTTATATTCCCTAAATGGATGACCATATACTGTATGTCCTTCTCCGATTGACTTATTTCACTCAGCATAATACCCTCCAGGTCCCTCCACATCGAAGCAAATGGTGGGTATTTGTCATTTCTAATGGCTGAGTAATATTCCATTGTATACATAGACCACATCTCCTTTATCCATTCATCTTTTGATGGACACCGAGGCTCCTTCCACAGTTTGGCTATTGTGGACATGGCTGCTATAAACATTGGGGTGCAGGTGTCCTGGCGTTTCACTGCATCTGTATCTTTGGGGTAAATCTCCAGCAGAGCAATTGCTGGGTCGTAGGGCAGTTCTATTTTTAAGTCTTTGAGGAACCTCCACACAGTTTTCCAGAGTGGCTGCACCAGTTCACATTCCCACCAACAATGCAAGAGGGTCCCCCTTTCTCCACATCCTCTCCAACATTTGTTTCTTCCTGTCTTGTTAATTTTCCCCATTCTCTCTGGTGTGAGGTGGTATCTCATTGTGGTTTTGATTTGTATTTCCCTGATGGCAAGTGATGCAGAGCATTTTCTCATGTGCTTGTTGGCCATGTCTATGTCTGTGAAATTTCTGTTCATGTCTTTTGCCCATTTCATGATTGGATTGTTTGTTTCTTTGCTGTTGGGCTTAATAAGTTCTTTATAGATCTTGGATACTAGCCCTTTATCTGATAGGTCATTTGCAAATATCTTCTCCCATTCTGTAGGTTGTCTTTTAGTTTTGTTGACTGTTTCTTTTGCTGTGCAGAAGCTTTTTATCTTGAAGTCCCAATAATTCATTTTTGCTTTTGTTTCCCTTGTCTTCATAGATGTATCTTGCAAGAAGTTGCTGTGGCCAAATTATAAAAGGGTGTTTCCCGTGTTCTTCTCTAGGAGTTGGATGGATTCTTGTCTCACATTTAGATCTTTCATCCATTTTGAGTTTATCTTTGTGTACGGTGTAAGACAATGGTCTAGTTTCGTTCTTCTGTACGTGGCTGTCCAATTTTCCTAGCACCATTTATTGAGGAGACTGTCCTTTTTCCAGTGGATAGTCTTTCCTGCTTTGCTGAATATTAGTTGACCATAGAGTTGAGGGCCTATTTCTGGATTCTCTATTCTGTTCCATTGATCTATGTGTCTGTTTTTGTGCCAGTATCACACTGTCTTGATGATCACAGCTTTGTAGTACAACCTGAGATCTGGCATTGTGATGCCCCCAGCTCTGGTTTTCTTTTTCCCCTGGCTATTCAGGGTCTTTTCTGATTCCTCACAAATCGTAAGATGATTTGTTCCAACTCTCTGAAGAAAGTCCATGGTATTTTGATAGGGATTGCATTAAATGTGTATATTGCCCTGGGTAGCATTGACATTTTCACAATATCAATTCTTCCAATCCATGAGCATGGAGTATTTTTCTATCTCTTTGTGTCTTCCTCAATTTCTTTCAGAAGTGTTCTGTAGTTTTTAGGGTATAGATCCTTTACCTCTTTGGTTAGGTTTATTCCTAGGTATCTTATGCTTTTGGGTGCAATTGTAAATGGGATTGACTCCTTAATTTCTCTTTCTTCAGTCTCATTGTTAGTGTATAGAAATGCCACTGACTTCTGGGCATTTATTTTGTATCCTGCCACAGTGCCGAATTGCTGTATGTGTTCTAGCAATCTTGGGATGGAGTCTTTTGGGTTTTCTAGGTACAGTATCATGTCATCTGCGAAGAGGGGGAGTTTGACTTCTTCTTTGCCAATTTGAATGCCTTTTATTTCTTTTTGTTGTCTGTTTGCTGAGGCCAGGACTTCTAGTACTATGTTGAATAGCAGTGGTGAGAGTGGACATCCCTGTCGTGTTCCTGATCTTACCTGATCTTAGAGGAAAGGCTCCAGTGTTTCCCCATTGAGAATGATATTTGCTGTGGGCTTTTTGCAGATGGTTGAAATGCTACTCTTACAACATAGGTTTAAAAAGTCTTTTTATGATGAGCAGATACTCAAATTTGCAAAGCCTGCTTTTTTCTCCTCTTTCAGTTTTCATTGATTTCCTTTTCCATCATTTGGTTTGGTTTTCTCTTTTCCTTTCAACCTTGGGTTCTTCATCCTGTTTATATTCAGCATTTTAAAAATCTTACATGGAAATAACTTGCGTTTTGTCTTTTGTTATCAGATGTATCATTTACACCTGTTACATGTTGGCTAATGTGTGGGCTCCCCTTCCGCTTTTCATACAGATGCTAAAGAGTCAAAAGTTTTTGGGAACAACCTTACCTTGCATTTTGGAACAGCTTTTTTTCCCCAGCCTGTCACTTGCATATAACCACAGTAATTCCCATAAAATGTCACAACATTGAATTAGCATACTTGTCAGTAGATCTTATCCATGAAAAGAGGCTGCTGCCTGTGGTAGGACATCCTGGACTTTGGTCAAGGAGGTACTTGTACTTTCTCTCAAGATCAAATGTCTCAAGACTGCATATTTTCAGAGCACAAAAGACCCTGACTTTTTCTTTTTCTTCTGGAGAATGGACGACTAGTCCCTTGCCCCCCTACATGGACCAATGACTCCTGCCTGGATTCCAGGAGCTCCAGCATCCCTGCATGCTAGTGCGGAGTCCTTTACTTTTTACCTGACTTGGAAAATTATAGTTACTGATCATCTCTGAAGGGTTTGTCTGAAAAGGGCAAAGTTTCTACTTCTAGGGGAAAAGATTCTATGGAAATCTGAATTTCCCTGACACAATAAATGCCACACTCAGAGCTCACTCTCTCCCCACTTCCCCCACCCTTTGCCTGACCTTTCTGTTTCCACATCTGGAGCTACTTGCTGCCCTGCCACCCCAACCCCAGAATGTCTGGAGTGGAAATAGTATATGGTAGTCAAGACTTGGAAATCTGACAAAGTGGGAGTGTGGCCAGCGCCACCACTTCTAAATCAGGAATGAAAAAGACCTGAGTTACAGTTACAGTTCTGCCACAAGCTGTCTAAGTGACCTTAGGAAAATGGTTTAATTTCTGACATTCCTTTTCTTCATCTATAAAATGAGGTAAAACAGGATACATAAGAATGGAATATGCTAATGTATATGGAAGAGCTTTAAACATGACTGGGTAGTCAGAGTTTATCACTTTGCATTTGTCTGGGAAAGATGCAGTGGCAAAGTTAGATTCTTCTTCTAAGAATGGGAAGTTTGAGGCAACTCTGGGTGAATGAGCACATGCTGGTATTTGTGAAAGTGTCTCCTTAACTGGACACCCTATCCTTTTCTACTTCTCTAAGTCATTTCTCTAAGGACATTCCTCCCCTGCCTTTGGGGTCCTGTGGGTCAAAGTCATGATGCCACATTACAGAATCACTCGGCTTTCAGAGAAGCCATATCAGCAGCTGAACCTGGGCCTGCAAAACTGTCCCTCTTTGAAGCTACTTCCATCACCTTCCACCCCATTTCATTTTAAACATTTACTTGGTGTGTTAGGTGCTAGGAGAGAAAAATGATACACATTAAACTTTTGAATCAGAGCTCACAAGTAACCCTAACCTGAAATGTGGTGAAGGCTCTAATTCTGGTAAGGACCATGTATTCTGAAAGTATGGAGGAGGAAAGATTAATTCTAAGTGATTAGCTCTGAGAAGGCTTATCAAAGACAGGGAACTTGATGGTAAGTACCTAGAAGATAGGCTTTTGGTGGGTCTATAAATGGGAATGGTTTGGATTAATTCAAAAAGAGGGGTGAATTTGAGAAGGTGGGATGCAAGACAGGGTAGGTGAGGGTAGTAGAATATAAGTCTAGAATGTGATAAGATGAGATTGGGAGGGTAGAAGGGGCAGATTCTCATATGAATGAATTTACTAGTGTAATTTCCTGAATTTACACTGACTCTTGGAAACTAAGTCACTTTAATTATACACAATTCTTATACTTCCTGTGGAAACCCAATTATGATGGGATTTGATCCATGAAATCTTTTGAAGTCTGGATCAGGATTGGAAATAAACCAGTACATTTGGATTTAAATAACAGCTGAGAGTAACTGGTAATTATGGAGTTTAGTGGTATCTTATGGAATAAACAGATGCAGAGAGTGTGGCTTGTAACCTTATGAGCAGGACTCAGTTTCTGACTGTGCTTAGAAAAAGTGCCCCAACGACTATGCCAAGAGGAAGGCAAAAAGCTGCAGTTGGATATTAGTGCCTGTGACTCACAAAGTTTATGGTTAGACTTTGAAATAAGTAATAAAGGAAATCAGTCCAGAAACCTGCGACCTGAATATCTAACTAATATCATTGGGGGAGAAAGGATTTCTGTGGATTTATAACTTAATTTCTTCTTGCTCAGATAGCACCACTGCAGGCTATATATTTATCAGTTATGAATGTAAAATCAGGAATAGTTAAGGACAGAAGGAATTTTCTAGTGGAAATATAAACTTATGTCTCTCGTAGACCCATGAAGCCCATGGGCTGCAAGAATTTTTTTTTTTCCCTAGAAGTCAAGCAAATTTCCTTCTTTTCTACATACCAAACTCACAGAAAAATTCAAGCTGGATTTGGAAGCCTGGAAAGGCTCTTTTGTTTTTTATTTTTTTACTTAAAAAAAAAGATTTTATTTATTTATTCATGAGAGACACAGAGAGAGAGAAAGAAGCAGAGACACAGGCAGAGGGAGAAGCAGGCTCCATGCAGGGATCCCGACGTGGGACTCCATCCTGGGTCTCCAGGATCAGGCCCTGGGCTGAACCACTGAGCCACCTGGACTGCCCTATTTTTTTTTTTTTTACTCTTTAAAAAGGATTTTATTTATTTATTTGATAGAGCACAAATGGGGAGAGGGACGAGCAGGTTCCCCACTGAGTGCAGGGCCCCACGAGGGGCTCAATGTGAAGCTGAATTCTAGGTCCCTGAGATTGTGACCTGAGCACAAGTCAGATGCTTAACTGACTGAGCCACCCAGGTGCCCCTGGAAAGGCTTTTTTAATGAAAACCATTTTTTCCCTCTAGCCAAGCTTGGTTTTTGAGATGCTCAAAGTAGTGACAAATATCTTGTTTATTTTCTAGATTTCCAAAGTGGTCATATGATCTGCAAAATGTAATTCCAAATTTTAGTGTCTTGGGCAGGCTTTGGCAGGGGACAGTTTGGGGAAAAAGAGAAAGGCCAGTGTTTCTGTTACCCTATGTCCTAAAGCAATCCTCAGTGTGGACATCAGGCATCCTGCTTTGAAAGCTCATGGAGACTTTGCTGTTGTCAACAAACTGATGTGGGACAGGTGACAGGTGGCCACCACAGCCAGGTCTGCCTTTATTACAGCATCACTAACATTAGTGTCTCCACTGGTGATGTTGTTGAATTTGAGGAAAGTAGACAGAAAGGGAACTGGTAGGGAGGCCCCAAATAGGAGGAACCTGGAGCTTAGGATTTCAGTCTCTATCTCCTTGGGGTGATTAACTGTGTCAAGTTGGCTAGGCTATGGTCCCCAGTTGTTTGGTCAAACACCAGTCTAGATATTGCCATGGAGGTATTTTTCAGATATGATTTAGATATGATTAATGTTTAAAGCAGTAGACGTTGAGTAAAACAGAATACCATCCATAATGTAGATGAGCCTCATCAGATCAGTTAAAGGTCTTAAAAGTCCAAGTCTTCCAAAGGAAGAAAGAGTTTTCCTCCCAGACTACCTTCATACTCAAAACCACATAAGCTCTTCCTTGAATTTCCAGCCTTCTGGCCTGCATTACAGATTCTGACATGTCAGCCCTTGCAATCACATGAGCCAATTTCTTAAGTAAATCTCTATTTGTCTGTCTATCTGTCTGTCTGTCTATCTAATTCATGACTAATGCATCCTGTTTCTTTGTTTCATTTGTGGTGGTTGTTGCTTTCATTGGATAGTGAGAATTGAGTATTCCAGATGGAGCTGAATGTGACACTCTGATCCACACCACCTATACTTCTGTCTCTCTGGTGTTAGCTTCCCTATCAGGGTGGAGATTGACTGATAAAGCTTAAGGCTAATGAATATGGCTGAGGAATGAAGCATGCCCAGCGTGGAGCCTGTTCTGTTTAGCTTCAGCTGCTCTGTTACTGGGTTTTCCCTGTTAGTTCCTTAATGTCATGTTCCATTTGAGGTTAAACTGTACTGCGCTTTGCTGGGGAGAAGGAATGTAAGCTTTTCGTTAATAGGTATCATGTTGTCCTGACCTATCCTTGGCTTTTTTTTTTTTTTTCCAGAGCAGACATGGCTGGGGTTTTACTGATAGCAGTTTAAGATGTCTTTCTTTCTTTTTCTTTCTTTCTTTCTTTCTTTCTTTCTTTCTTCTTTCTTTCTTTCTTTCTTTCTTTCTTTCTTTCTTTCTTTTTTAATGTGGAGTAAACCTTATATTATTTACATTTTTGTTTGGTAACTGAACCATCTCCAGTTCAGCACCGTTCAATAGAATTTTCTGTGATAATGGAAATGTACTTCCATACTGTCCGTTATGGTAGCCACTGGCCACATATGGCTATTGGCACTTAAAATGTGGCTAATGTAACTGAGAAACTAAATTTTACATTTTATATTATTTAAAATCATTTAAATGTAAATAGCCACACAAGGCTAGAAGTTATCATATTGCATATTGCAAACTGAATTGAGTCTCCAAACCTCCATTTATAGTTCACTTTTACTCAGGAGTATTAGTTAGGGTTGAAACAGAAGCAATAGGATATATACACAATATATACAAGAGGAGATTTTATAGGAATTGGCTTAAGTGGTTATGGAGATTGAGGAGTCTCATGATCTGCTGTCTGCAAGCTGGAGAATCAGAAAAGCTAGTGATGTAAGTCAGTCCAAGTCCAAAGACCTAAGAATCAATGAGGCTGGGCGGCGGGGAGAGATGGTGTAGTCCCCACCTGAGTCTAAAAGCCTGAGACCCAGGAGAGCTGATGTCTGAGGGAAGGAGAAGGTGGGTGTCTGAGCTTACATAGAGAGAGTGAATTTATTCTTCCTCCACTTCTTTGTTCTATTCAGGCCTTCAAGGATGAATGTTGCCCCCCTGCAGTGGTGAGGATGATCTTCACTCAGCCTACTGATTGGAATGATAATCTCTTCTGGAAGAATCCCCACAGACACATCCAGAAGCAATGTTTCATTAGCTATCAGGACATCCCTCAGTTTAGTCAAGCTGACACATAAAATTAACCATTCTACTGAGTAAAGACAAATCTCTTTTCATAGATCAACTTAGTGATAAAAAATATAATAAAAACCCCTTAGTACTTGTAATTGAGGCCCTCAGCCCAGCAGCAATAGCATCATCTATGAGCTTCTTACATGAATAAAATCTTAGGTCCCAGCTTACACCTACTGAATTAGAGTCTGAATTTTAAAGAGATCCTTATTTATATGCTCATTAAAATTTGAAAATTACTGATATAAACGAACCATGCAGTCTTAATTCATAGATGGAGATAGGAGAAAGCAGTGAGGATTTGTTCTAATTGCTCATGTGACTTCTGAGTACCCTCCCCACGTGCCTCCAACCTTGGTTCTGGCATAACCTTTCTAAGGGAAGTATTAGAATCTCTCAGTGCATGTTTTTGACTTTTCAAGATACGATACCTGTGGCTCACAAACTTCTAATTTTTTTTCTCTGTTGAAATGGGAGGTAGCATGTCTGGAATATTAGGGTTCTCTTAAAGCGAAAAACCATTGTTCCTGAATAAGTATATAGTTGAGCTTCGTGATAGCTTATGTGATATCGTTCATTGATAAAATCTCTCCAAAGTACAAAACATATCTATATTGGTTTCCTGTCATCAGTCAAATCAATCATATCATATTAATAGCATTAAATACAATAAATGTTGAATGCTGTACAATATTTGTGACTACCATATAGCTAGCACTATTATACCATTAATTGGGGAAATAAAAATTCTAGCATATGATAGAGACTAGAGGTGGTAAGGTTAACATTTATTTTATTTATTTATTTTTTTAAAATATTTTATTTATTTATTTATTTATTAATTAATTTATTTATTTATTTATTTATTTATGAGAGACACAGGCAGAGGGGGAAGCAGGTCCCTGTAGGGAGCCTGATGCGGCACTTGATCCCAGGCAGGACTCTGGGATCACGACCTGAGCCAAAGGCAGACGCTCAACCACTGAGCCACCTAGGGGCCCCCACTGAGCCACCCAAGTGTCTCAACATTTACTTGATTTTAAATTACATCTTTAGTTCCTCTAGGCATTGGTAACTACAACCAGTATGATAGAAAACTTAGATAACTGCTGTTATGTGTCTCAGGGTTTTTTAAGTCACAATCTATGGTCACTAGGTTCTAAAACCAATTCTAAATTACTAAACTTTTCTGCTACTATCATGGGTGTCATGTAAAGCAACATGCAACAGAGTTGTCCTGTCTTTATAGGACATAACTGGGTAGTAGGTAGTAAATCATACTAACTTAGAGTTTACTGGCACAACTCTAAAATGCTGTTTAAGTTTATAAAAGACCTAATACTGAGTGCATAGAAGGACATTGTGATATGTGATTTTATATTAGCCTCGATGCCAGCACCTTTTTTGTGTTCCTACCATTCACTGTATTCACTTTTCCTTCTCACCTACATCTAATTCGTATTATTTTACTACACTATGCATCTCTGTAAGCCACTTTTTGGTAACAAAGTGGGGCTATAAAGTAAAAAATAATAGTTTCGATTAAAAGCCAAGATTTAGTTAATTTGGATCAAAATTAGGAATTGCCATCGGACCCATGGGTTCATTCATTTGGTTATTTATTTAAGCACACCTTATATGCAAATATTGGGGGTTGCCTGGGTGGCTCAGTTGGTTAAGCCTCAGACTCTTGGTTTTGGGTCAGGTCATGATCTCAGGGTCCTGAGATTGAGCCCTGTATAGGGCTCCCTGCTCAGCAGTGTCTGCTTCCCCTTTGTCTTGCCACATACCAACTCCCCCCTCCCACCCAGCTAGTGCGCGCTCTCTCTCTCTCAAATAAATCAATCAATCTTTATTATATGTGAATATCGGTACACCTTTAGGTCTCACCCTTTAGGAAGTAGATGGGGAAAAGATGGAATCTTTACATTCAGAGGCCACAGGTTAAAATTTGCCTTAGGCTTTGCAGTCTGATAGGTTTGAATCCTGGCTTGGTCATGTATTTGTATAAATGAGATAAAACTACTTGGAGGTAACCCTGACTCTCAGAAAGCATATGAGGCCTTCTGTGCTCCTTCTAGAAGGTGACCTTGGCAGGCTAGAAATAACTGGAATGGGGAGGAAAAAAGAAAGAAAGAAAAGAAGCACCTAGAATGTAAGATTCTGATTACTGAAGCCACATTCAAGGTGTGATTTTATGATTTTGGGGAGATCTAGCCCCAGATTTTTTAAAAAAAATTATTTTAAATTCACATTTAATTAACGTGTAGTATATTATTAATTTCAGAAGTAGAATTTAGTGGTTTGTTATGTATAACACCCAGTGCTCATTCCATCATGTGCTCTCCTTAATGGTCATCACGCAGTTACTCCATCCGCGTACCCCTCCCCTCCAGCAACCTTCAGTTTATTTCCTATAATTAAATGTCTCTTATGGTTTGTCTCCCTGTTTTCATCTTATCTTTCCTTCCTTTCCCCTATGTTCATTTGCTTTGTTTCTTATATTCCACAAATGAGTGAAATCATATGGTACTTTTCTTTCTCTGACTGATTTATGTCACTTAGCATAATACCCTCTAGTTCCATCCATGTCATTACAAATGGCAAGATTTCATTCTTGCGGATGACACAATAATATTCCATTATATATATGTTCCATATCTTTATCCATTCATCTGTTGCTGGGCATCTGGGCTCTTTCCCAGTTTGGCTATTATGGACATTGCTGCTATAAACATTGGGATGCAGGTGCCCCTTCAGATCACTATGTTTGTATCCTTTGGGGTAAATACTTAGTAGTGCAATTGCTGGGTCATAGGGTAGCTCTATTTTTTAACTTTTTGAGGAACCTCCATAGAGGTTCTAGAGTGTTCTAGAGTGGCTGCACCAGTTTGCATTCTTACCAAAGGTGTAAGAGGGTTCCCCTTTCTTCACTTCCTTGACAACATTTGTTGTTTCCTGAGTTGTTAAATTTAGCCATTCTGACCTGTGTGACATGATATCTCATTGTGGTTTTGGTTTATATTTCCCTGATGCTGAGTGATATTGAGCATTTTTTTCATGTGTCTGTTGCAGGCCCCAGATGTTTTATATGTTTCATATAAACACATATTAGTGACAGGTGCTGTGGTTGATACTCTTTCATAGGTTCAGTTTCAAATTGACTTACATGCTGAAGATGCTTTAAAAAGCTGCTCATGTGCTCTGGTTGAGGACCAAGCATATATTTGACTCTCCTGAGGTATCTGTAGCTTTGTGAGATCCTTTTTGTGAGAATTGCAGGAATATAAGTTCTTCATCTGTACTGTAGTTCTAATCATACACAGCAAAACTCTGGCACTTGCACCTGTGATGGTCTTGAGTGTGCCACGATTGACATGTGCACTATTCCGACGAATAAATGGGGTAGAGATCCTGACTTGTATGCCCCTTAGCATCATCTGATTTCAACATGGACTTGTCCTTGGGATTGACAACCATTCAGTAGAAAATTAAAGTTACCTAAAATGCCACTCCTCAGACAATGATTTAAATTTTGTGTATTTAATTTCAGGGTTTTTTTTTTTGGAGGCCACATTTACACATTCATTCACATTTTCAATTGTGTATGAATTTTATTGGTATTTACCAATATTCTGCTTTTTAAGTAATAGGAGAAATAAAGTATAGGGAATAGTGAATGTTATTAAATATTTTAGGAAAACAGGATTTTTAATGACTATATTCTTTCTGATTATACAGATGTTATATTGCTCACTGAACCATTTTCTTATTGTTGGACTTAAGGTTTTTCAATTTGTTGAAATTATTATTATAAATATAACTTTTTATGTGTTATTTAATTATTTCCCATTTATTTTATTATTTCATTTTTTTTCATCTTGATAAGTGTACTCCTCCATTCCCATCACCTATCTTACCCATCCCCTCTGGTAACCATCAGTTTGTTCTCTATATTTGAGTCTGTTTTTTTATTTGTCTCTCTTTTTTTAAACTTTGCTTGTTTGTTTTGTTTCTTAAATTCCACATATGAGTAAGATCATGTGATATTTGTCTTTCTCTGACTTATTTCACTTAGTATTATACTCTTTATCTCCATTTATGTTGTTGCAAGTGGCAAGATTTCATTCTTTTGTATGGCACAGTAATATTACTATATATATATATATATATATATATATATATATATATACACCACATCTTCTTTATCTATTCATCTATTGATTGACACATGGGCTGCTTCCATAGTTTGGCTATTATAAATAATACTGCTATAAACATAGGGTGCATGTATCCCTTTTAATTTGTGTTTTTGTATTTTGGGGGGTAAGTACCCAGTAGTGTGATTAATGGATTGTAAGATAGTTTTATCTTTAATTTAAAAAATTTTTAAAAATTTGTCTTCTAGAGTGGCTACACCAGTTTGCATTCCTACTAACAGTGTATAAGGGTTTCCTTTTCTCCACATCCTGGCCAACAGGTATTGTGATATTAATTCTTTCTTAATACATACTGCTAACTTCAATTTCAGAGAGGTTGTGGCAATTATGTTCCCAGTGGCAATGGCTAAAAATATGTATCCCCCTAGACTCTTGCAAGAATTTAGAATTAACATTTAAAAGTTGTCATTTGAGATAAAGATTGTTATAACTGATAAGTTGTTTTAATTAGCTTTTAATTTGTACTTTTTTGTGTTTCAATTGAGGTATAATGGACACATAACATTATATTAGTTTCAGGTGTACAACATGAGGACTAGTGATTTGTATATATTGCAAAATGATCACCGCAGTAAGTCTAGTTAACACCTGTCACTATACATATTTAAAAAGTCATCTGTACTTTTTTATATGATCACATGGAACTTTGTTTATTCTGCAAATTTTAAAATCTATTTTATAATGTTTAAATATTGAAGTGTTAAGGTTTTCTTTTCAAAAAGTTGCAAATCCCCATATTCAGAGTTGTAAACTCTCATTGCAAAAAATCAGAAAATGCATAAGAATATATAGAAGCAAAGTCATTCATAATCATATCAAGATTAACTACGGTTGATAGTGTATACTTAGAAGAAACCCCTCCATATTCTTTCCTATGCCTATATAAACACATGCCACACAACCACCCGCACTTTCTTTTCTGTTACCAAAATGGAAACACATATTGTTTTCATAATCTGATCTTTCTCAACTAAAAATATATTGTGGGAAAAACAGACAGCATGATGTTGTGGTTAGGAATATGTTCCTCTTGGAAGTCAGGCTCCCTGGGTTTGCCACTCAGCTTTGCCACTTATAAACCTTGAGCAAGTTGTTCAATTGCTCTGCACTCATTTTCCTTATTTGTAAGGAAATGAGAATAATTGAGAGAAATAATAAATGAGAACATTTTGCAATCTATTCACAGAGCTGTTGTGAATAGCAAATGAAATAAAGCACATGAAAGACTAAGAGTATTGCATGACACATAGTGACACCCAGCAAAAGTGAACTTTTATTATCTTCTCATATCAACAATGGATTTATATTGTTGGGAGGATAATTGCATTATATTCTATTATTAGTGGTAGTTTATTGTATCATCTCTTGTATCTATTTGTAATAAAATTTGCTGAAACAAATCCCTTTCAAATACTTTTTTAGTTACTTTACGAAGACAAATGGTCAGTGGGGTAGCATAGAGTTGAAGAATGTTCTCTTAAAATTTTTAGCTATATCCCTGTGAATCCTGGCTCTGCTACTTACTAAACAGACTATTTAAGTCTAGGATTCCTCACATATAAATTAGATGTAACAAAACTCTCATAGGGTTGTCTTATAGTTATTTATTGTTGCAAAACAAGCTTAGTCCAAAACTTAGTGGTTTAAAACAACCATTTTATGGTTCATGAGTCTGTGAGCCCAACATATTGAGCTGGGCTCAGGTTGGTGGGTCTTCTGCTTCTCTCACCTGGAGTAATTCCTGTGGCTAAGGTCATCTAAGAGCTCAACTATGGCTGGTTATCTGAAATAGCTACCCTCCCCTGTCTGATGCTTGATTCTGGCTGTTAACTGATCTTGAGTCTTAGCAGGCTGGGGGTTCTTCACATTGTGGCAAGATTTCAAAAGCAGAAAGAGAAAGGGAAATCCTCTATTTGTGACATTTGCTTATATTTTACTGGACAAAACAAGTGGCATGACCAAACCCAGAGTCACTGTGGGAGGGGATTATGCTAGGACACAGATACAGGGAAGAATGATTCATTGGAGGAGGCCATTACTATGATAAATGTTCTAGTTGTTATAAAGATTACAATTTAGTTTTATTTTCCTTAAAATATAGGTGATGGTAATAGTATCTACCACATAGGATTATCATCAGAGTCAAAAGATCTAATACATTTGTACTATTTTCCACACATTTTAAGTTGTTCAGTATATGCTAGTTATTATATATTGAGTACTTATTTGGTTATTTCCTTGGGAAATAAATTGAGGTATGTACTTGATAAAGACATTAGATGCCAGTGGCAAATTAAAATATTTTCCCACACCTTTTTAGAAACAGTGGATATGATCACTTTTGAAAATCATTGTCACTCTGGTGGGTTAAAAATAACTCATTGTTATCATTTAAATTTCTTTGATCACTTGTGTTTGTTCATAATTTCCATGGATTTTTGACCATCTGCATTTTTTTTATGATTTGCCTATTCATTCTCCTTGCCTGTCTGAAAGAAAATAAATGTTTATTTTAGATTCACTTTAGGTTTATAAAACAAATTACAAAGAGTACAGATAGTTCTTGTATATCCTACATAATATTTTGCATTACTGTTGTATATTTGTCATAACCAAGAAGCCAACATTAGTGTATTACTGTTTACTAACTTTAGATTTCATATTTTAGTACTTTTTCCACTACTCTCCTTTTTCTGTTCTAGAATCTAGTCTGTAGTACCACATTGCATTTAATCTTCATGTTTCCTTAGTCTCCCCTAGTATGGGACAGTTTCAGTCTTTGTTTTATTTTTTTATGACCTTGGACAGTTTTGAGGAGTACTGGTCAGATATTTGTGGAATATCTCTCATTTTGGATTTGTCGATGTTTTCTCTTGATTTGACTGGGATGATGGATTTTTTGGGACTATCGTGGAGGTATAATGCCTTTCCCATCATATCCTATTGGGAAGCACATGCTGTCAACATGACTTAGCACTGATGACATTAACCTTGATCATTTTGTTCTGGTGGTGTTTGCCAGATTTCTCCACTGTAAATTTATTATTCTTTACTTTCCATACTCTGTTCTTTGGAAACAAGTCACTAAGTTCAGCCCACACTGAAGATGGGGGTGGGAGTAAAGTGCCACCTCTGAAAAGGGAGGTGTACTGGTTTGCTAGTGTTGCCATAACAAGATACCGTAGGTCAAGATGCTGGAGATACAGCCATGAGGAAAACAAAGGCCCTGCCTTTTATGGAGCTTATACTCTAGAGAAGGCAATCAGTCAATGAACAAATAGGGAAATGAAAATAATAATATAATGTCATAGCATAAGACCTATGAAGAAAAATAAAGCAGGATAAGTGCTAGAGAGCAAGAGGGGATGACAATCTTAAGCCAGCTATGGAAGGGTTCTTGGATGAGGTGACATTTGAATAGAGACCTGAATGAAAAAAGTAAGCTCTGGAGATGGCTGAGGGGTAGAGCATTCTAGCTAGAAGAAATAGGCAGTACAAAGGCCCTGAGGTGAATGCATGCTGGCTATATTGTAGGAATAGGAGAGATGTCAATGCAGCTGGAGACAAATGAGGGAGGCAGTAATAAAAGATGATATCAGATGTTGTGAGGGGCCAGATCATGTGGGGTCTCATGAGAAGAATTATGACCTTATTCTGAATGTGTTGGGGAGCCATGAAAGGGTTCTGAGCAGAGGTGTGACTTGGTCAGATTTGTGTTTTAAAAGATGTACCTTTGCCTATTGTGTGAACATTTGCCTAGACAGCTGACAGTGGAAGCAGGCATCCCAGTCAAGAGGCTGCTGTAGTGATCCATATGGAGGTGTTGTGGATTAGACCAGCATCATAATGGTGGAGTCAGAGAGAAGTGGTAGGATTCAGGATATATTTTGAAGCAGAACCAACAAGATTTATTGACTAGATGTAAGGTGAAAGAAGGAAAGGGATCAAGAATAACTTTAAGATCTGCACCTTAGCCATTGAGTGAATTAATGATTCTTTTTATTGAAAAGGAAAGCTCTGAAGAGAACTGGGTTCTCTTTTGGACATTGGATGCATATTGACATTTAAGGGTAGATGTCCATTTGGAAGATGGAAGGAAAATGAGTCTGGCATTCAGGAGAGTTGGCATAAATTTGCAAGTCAGTGATGTATACACACACACACACCCACACTCACACTTTTAGAGATTACATTAGGTTTAAATATGCACATTTAATTTCTATGTAATATTAGCATTTCTGAAGCTGACAATATCGGAGCCTTTCTTGCTTATTATTGATTTTTATTTTTTATATATTTTAAATAAAGAGAGAGAGGGAGTGGGGGAAGGGGTAGAGGAGGAGGGCAAGCAACAAGCAGACTCTGTGCTGGGTGTAGAGCCCAATGTGGGGCTCGATCCCATGACCCTGAGATCATAACCTGAGCTGAAATCATGAGTCTGATGCTTAACCTACTGAGCCATGCAGGCTCCCTGTTTATTATTTAAATTAACCCAACATATTATTGTAATTTTTTATATCTCCAGTTTCATTTCATATGGCTAATACATGAAAAATCATGGATTATATATATATATATATTTTTTTTAAGAGAATAGGTACTATTTCATGCTTCCATCACTTTCTCAACAATTAAAAGCAGATTGAAAAAGGGTGGCTCAGTGGATGAGCGTCTGCCTTCGGCCCAGGGTGTGATCCTGGAGTTCTGGGATGGAGTCCCGCATCTGGCATTCTGCATGGAGCCTGCTTCTCCCTCTGCCTATGTCTCTGCCTCTCTCTCTGTGTGTCTCTCATGAATAAATAAATAAATAAAAAATAAAAGCAGATTAAAAGAACTAAGGAAGAAACGGACATCAATTGACATTGTAATGTCCACTGTGTTGGTTAAGACTGTATGTTGCAAGTGGCCAAAAATTCCATACAACCAAATATATAAGGGAATATTTTGGTTTACTTAACTGGGTCCTTTAAGTAGTAGGTCTGCTTTCAGACATAGTTGGGTCTAGGAGTTCAAACAATCTCATCAGCTTTCTGTCTGTCCGTTGTTATCACTGTCACTGTCTCTCTCTGTCTCCTTGTCTTTCAGGATTACTTACCACTACTTTGTTTTACTCTTAGGCTCTCTCTATGGCACCGGGTCTATCCCTGGTGGACACAAGCACAGGAATACCTATAGCTGGGAATCAAAGCACAAAAAAATCCATGTTAATCCCTCAGAAAGGACTTGGATGAACCCTTTTTGTTTTTTTGTATAGGGATGATGAATTATTCTCATTGGTCAGCCTGAATGATGTGTCTACAGGGGATAAAGAGCTTCTTGATGGATGGGTTCAATAGAATCTCACGGAAAGCAGGAGGCATTTCCCAAAAGAAAACCAGGCCACACTGGCTGCCTGCCCATAGCTATAAAAGTGTCCATTAGAGAAGAGACTAGATGTATTTATAATGTAGATGGCAAGGTCAGAGAGTTGAGTTGAGCGAGATAATTTTTAGATCCCCAGAGTGAGCCTAAACTCCTAGGATTTTTCATTATTTGGTCAATTTGCTTTAGTAATTACTTAAGTATTTTTATGCCCAAATTATATATATATATTTTTTTTTTGCTTGAAATATCTCCATCGGGCAGCCTCGGTGGCTCAGTGGTTTAGTGCTGCCTTCAGCTCAGGTCGTGATCCTGGGATCCTGGGATTGAGTCCTGCGTCAGGCTCCCTGCATGGAGTCTGCTTCTCCCTCTACCTGTATGTCTGCCTCTCTCTCTGTGTTTGTGTCTCTCATGAATAAATAAATAAAATCTTTAAAAAAAAAGAAATATCTCCATGAAGTAAATGCACATGCCCGTGTGCGCACATACACAAACACACACACACATGCAGAACCACAACCACAGAAATAAAGAGAATTATCAAAGTCTAGGGAAGTAGTTAGTGACACACAGAGGACCAGAAAGCAAGCCTTATTCCCTGCCCTTTGCTCTTATCCCCAGAGGAGAGCTAACCCTGAGGACTAAGGAGCGGGAAGTCACATTTAAACATTGGATGCAAAACTTCTTGGTGAATCCAAGCCTTGGGAACCTTGGGGACTCCTTCAGGAGTGAAAGCTACAGACCTAAGCAAACTGCATATGCAGGTGGCAGGAAGAGAGAGTGACCAAGGACTAACATGGTTTCTGAGCACTTCACTTTGCCCAAAACACTTCATAGAAGTCATGTTGGTTCAGCAGTGAGGATAACAAGGAACCCTGGAATGTATCAAGTTACACAATGCTCAGTGCAGAATAGTGGTTCAGCTCATAGGCTCATTGTTCATATACTACAGGGCAATTGTTCGTATACTACATTTACTAGTCCTGTGACCCCTGGAAAATTATTTAATCTCACAAAGTCTTAGTTCAAATGGTGGACAGTCATCATATTAACCTCAGAAGTTTGTGGAGAGGATTAAATGTGTAACACACATCAAGTGCATGGTACAGTGCCTGGAACACAGTAAATGCTCAATGAGTGTTTGCATTTCTTACCATCATTACTAGCACTGCTGCTGCTATGTTACTGCTTTACACCATCATTGTGGCAAGCAAACTTGAGTCATTTAGGCTTCTGTCCCAGAATTACAACATTTCTCCTAAGCAAAACTTATGATTTAGGACCTTTGAGTTTTTATGGTTTTAGGAAGTGTGACTCAGTGATGCTCTGAGGCCCGTGCTTTGAATTTTTTGCATCTGTTAGATAGACCTTGGTATATAGCTCTGAGCTCTCATATTTCTTGGACAGATGCAGAATATGTTCATTACAACTTTTCTAAAATCATATAGATGCACAGTGGACAGTCATTTCTCCACTGTCAGGGCTGAATTCCTCCTATACACCAGCAGGCTGTCAGGAAAGGCTAGCTCAAGGGACTTATGGAAAATAGAATAAATTTTCCCAAACTTCAGAAAAAGAGACCCCAGCTTTGATGTATTTTCAGGAAAAAAAAATGATAGCTTTCTGCCCTGTGTTTGGATCATGCCCATCATGATTTCTAGTAATTGTAGAAAAGCAAAATCTTAAATAGCAATAGGCTTTCAAAGGAACTTGGGGACAACTTGTAGCAGGCAATAATTATGAACTAGAATTGTCATGATCATGTTAAATAAGTTAAAGATGAGTTGTAATTATATCTCCTTGCAGGAGGATGATGGATTAGGTTGGAAAGAAGCTAAATTTCTTTTATTTCCTTTTTAAATTTTTTATGAATGGAAATCTCTCCTTAAAGAGAATCAGTAGTTAACTTTAGGCCAAAATGTAATTTTGAAGGTGTTTTGGATGTTCCCTCTGTAAGAATGTTTGGTTATTGAAGGGCAAGTTGGCCTATGAGAAATTAAGGTTAACTACTATTGCAAGTAACTATAGCCCAGGCAAAGGAGGTTTGTAAAGCTATTATGCTTAAGGATTTTCAGAAAATGTAACTAAATTTTGGTTAAAAATTGGCATATTATGACATCTGTTATTTCTATTTAAGGCAACATTACATCTATTCAATAGACGTTGATTACCCATTTCTGTACATTCGAGGCACGATGTTAATCTAGCTCATAATGCATTTAATGTAATATTTGTGGAAAGCATGAATGGTTTATGCAGTCTATTTTCATTATTCCCAGTAGTGATGGCCTATACAGTCACCATGGAGTGAGCAAGTTTTGAATCATTGCTCCTGGGAGAAATGATAGTGTTAGGTTCCTGTGAGCCTCTGGTTGCAAAGTTTTTGTCAACTAATCAATATGTCATTTTGTTTTATGTGTGTTCCTGTTTAAAGACACCTTATTTAACATATGGTGTTGAGTTATTAACCTTGAACTCACAGTCAACAGCACTAGAACTTATGCCTGAATGAAGCTTGTCTAACACATGTATTTTTCCTGTAAGGCACATCACAGCCTTCTTGCACTCAGGAACACTAGGCAGGACTAATATCACATTAGGTAGCCATTTCAAACAGTGAAATCGCTAACAAAGGTACAAAAATGGTGAAAAGCATAGCATTAAATAGACTGTGGAAAGAACACTTGTTTACTTTATGAGAATTGAAACATAGCAGAGTATTGCTTGTTCAACCTTAGCTGGAAATGTGTGGGTTATGTCTCAAAATTTTCCTTGCTCTGAGTATATTTGTAAGTGACCATGAAAACTCTGTATTGATTTTGAGGTTACAAATAGATTTTACCAGGTAGGCAAATTCACAAATATGGAATCCACGAGTAATAAGAATCAACTGATTTCTATGTCCACACTGTGTGAAGTAAGAGTTGTCCTTATTTCACAAATTAAAAATCCCTAAGGTTTTAAGGGTCTGAGTCACTTCCCCAAGGCTAGCCAGCTAGTTAGTGGGGTAGATAGAAGGTAAATGATGCTCTTCTAACTCCAAAGGCAAGGCTTCCATACTTGTACTATGTATCTCACTGCAATTGAGAAAGCTAAGCTATCTCTTGGCAAATTCTGGAGTCAGCCAGATGCTGTTATCTTACCTATATTAAGTTGTGATAAGATGAAACATCTCCACTTAAATGTCTGTCCCAATACTAACCACAAAAAGGATTTAAAGTCTATTTAATCAAATAATATACTCCTTCTGAAACATATTTTGTATCTGGAATAGTCTCAGTGTATGGATGCTACAGGAGTTACAAGTTAATATTCTAGGAGAATGGTTACTATATCAACTTTATATATATGACCTCTCTTTTTGGAGGTTTTTTTCCCCTAAAAAAGATTATTTTCCCTCATTATAAAAGTAATTCATGCTATTTTAGTGAATTTTGAAAATACAGAAAAACCCAAAGAGAAAAATACAAATTATCCATATTTCTTACACAAAGAAAGCATCATTATTAACACTGGGTGTAACTTCTTTCCATTTTTTCCATTCTTGTTTTCTACATATATATGTTTATTCAAATATATATACAAATATTAAGAACTGGGGTCATACTCTATTTGCTATTTTTCACTTTTTCATGAAGTAATACATTCTAGAGATTTTAAAATGTTATATGGATGTGCTATTGTTTATTGAGGTCTTTAGATTGCTTTTGACTTTTAGCTATTTCAAATGCATTTTAATCGAGCATTAAGATGAATATTAGCACATATTCCTAATTATTATATGGAAACAGAATTGTTGTATCAAAATGCATAGACATTATAAAGACTTTTTAAAAAATATTTTATTTATTTATTCATGGTTGACAACAGAGAGATAGGCAGACACATGGGCAGCGGGACAAGTAGGCTCCCTGTGGGGAGCCTTATGTGGGACTTGATCCCAGGACCCGGGATCGTGACCTGAGCCAAAGGCAGATGCTCAACACTGAGCCACCCAGACTTCCTCATAAAGACTTTTTGATAATTCTTGCTAAATTGCTTTCAGGCAGACTACAGCAATTTAATTTTCCCTTTAGTCTGTCTCCCTGTCTTCTTGTAAACAGAGCATGATTTAGAGACTTTATCTTAAGTTGCTTTATTTTAGGCATATAAATACCTTTGAAATTATATGAGCTTATATTTTATTTCAAACGTAAGATTGAAGTTTTTATAATGTTCTCTCACTGAAATGTTGAAATTTTTCAGATTCCCCTTCTCCTAGTGGTAGGCTGTATGTGCCATGTGGTTATATGTACCATATAGTGAGAGGAGATGGGCATTGAGGTGGCCTCCCTGGGAACACGTATAGTATAAGTGGGGAGCACGGGGGAAGATGGACCTATGAAGGGGCAAAGACAGGGAGATGCCAAAAGAACCTGGGGAACAGGATGTCACCAGAACTGGGATGAAGCATTTTCCATAAGGCTGTAAATTTTCCATTACACAACAGTATAAATGATTCAGAAAGTATTCAAAAAGTCAAGTAAGACAAGAGCTAAAAATTGTCCATTTAATTGAGCAAAAAAGGAAGACAGAAATCTGGATTACTGTGGGCTGAGGTGCATGCGTCAGAGACCTGTTTTTTACATGTGCCTGTTTCTGTTTAGTTCCTGTCGATTTTTTTTTTTTTTGGAGCGTGTGTGTGGGGAGTGAACGTACAAACACGGATAATTCTGGAAGCAGCTGGCACAGTTTGCTTCAGGCCACCTGCTTTGGGGGGACAGCAATTCCATAAATGCAAAGAAGCAAATAATTGCAGATATTATCTGTCTGCTTTTGAATCACCATAAAAGGCCAATTCCAATTTTGTTCTAAAAATGGGCAGAGGTTTTCAACTGACCCATCATTGATGAAACATCTTAAAGATGAATTTTTATCTGTGCAGTAGCAATGTAAACTCTTAGCAGGAGGCAGGCAGTTATTTTAGCAATGAGTCTACCCCTGACCTGTGGCACCAATTGTAATGGCATTTTTTTTGTTTGTTTGTTTCAGCAAGTGGCGTGAGTTTTCATTTGGAATTGAATGCCATTTTCACAAGGCAATTTAGAAAGAACTACAGAGGCTTGTGTTTGAGCCATTATACAGCAGACATTGCCAATGTTAAGAGCAATGCACTGAAGCCTAGTGTCCATGGAGATGCTTTCTGGTAGCAGGGACACTTTTAGGTGAAAGGAGCAACTTACATGCTGAAGTGGCTCTTGGGACTACCTGGGACAAGCTGACTTATATCTGAGTTCTTCCCATTCTGAATTTTTTTCTCACTTTGCCCAAGAAGAGAATGTGAGATGATGGAGCAGGAACAACAGTACCAATGATAGTCCTGCTATTAATAGCTAATATTCACTCAGCAGTTACTCTGTTCTAGGCTTTGTGCAGAGCACTTGACAAGTGCTATCTAATGCAATCCTCCTCACAGGCTTATAACATGTGAGCTGTGAGCTATTAGATTTTACAGATGAGATAAGTGAGGTGCGGAGCAGTTAAGTGGCAAGGTGAAGTCACTTGGCTGGTGAGAAGGGACGTTGAACATCAAACCTTGGTTTCCCTGACCCCAGGACCCTTCTCTCATTCATTGCTGCTTCTTATGTCTGTACAGTACTAGTATGGTGCCTGGCACATTGTAGGCACTCACCGGATGCTCATTTCGTTCTTTGCTGGGTAGTGGTGGGCTGGGACAGCGGGCCTGTTATCTTGTCAGAGAGGATGGCCACACACCAAGAACACCGCCTGGACACTGGTTAGTCTGGGCTGGAATGACAAGCATGAGGAGGGCAAAGGTTTCAGGGATCTCTGGACCCTCTGGGGGATTCAAGAACATTATATAACCTTCTGAGTCATTCTTTGTCATTTTGTGGTAATTCTTGCTTACATCCTTAGCAGTGGTTCATGATTTTTGCTATTAATACTGTCTTAACATTTTTTTAAAAACCTGTTTTTTTTTTTCTAGCAGTTAAAAACTGATAAAGAAAAGTTCTGCAGGGATGAGGAGGTGTTTTAAAGGACGATTCTATTGCATCTGAACTCCTAAGAAAATACGGTGAGGTTAATGGAGGAGTTTCTATCAGTTGGGAGCTTAATCGGGAGCTGCTGATCAGGAACTAAGTTTAGAGTTCCAGAGGTAGAGGAGAAATTGGCTTTTTTTTTCTCCTTACACAGAGACACGAAATTTCATTGCTACTTCCAGTGTTCAGAGGCCTGAGGGAGAATGGAGAGGGCCCAAAGAGGAAGGCTAAAGGTTATGGCTTCCTACTTTTCGGCTCAGATTTTGCCTCTGCTTCTGGGATTGGTCAGCCAAATCCTTGCTGGATGGTGGGGTGGAATGGCGCCCCGTACAGGTCTCTGAGGGAGTGGCATAACAAGTAGCAGGAGGCCACCTTAGGCATCCCTTTCCCACCCACCTGGGATAGAGGGTACTTGATCCTTCCTGAGAGTGGAAGTGCATTCAAGGGCACATATAACAGCAGTCCTTTTAAAACAAAGAGCTAAAAGCCTAATGACACGTTTATATTTTAAATATAATATGGGTGTCTAGTTTTGAACTTATGTGTTGTAATTAAGTTATACTACCTAGCTTTATCTCTATAAGGCCTACTGGGCCCCAACCATTTTAGGGTACAGTCTGGCAAAGATAAAAAAAATGAGCTCTAGAGTCAGACTGGCTGGGTATGAATCAAAGCTTCAGTATTTACTGGTTGGAGACCTTGGGCAAGTCACTTGAAATCTTAGTGCCCCAGTATCCTTGTCTGTAAAGTGGAGCTAACCATACTCACCTCATAGAGTTGTAGTCAAGGTTAAATTAATAATAATAATAATAATAATAATAATAATAATTCTATTAGTAAGCAATAAGCATCATGTGTTAGCTATTATCATTTTTATTATTATTGTTAAATGTTACAAATTATATACCTTTAGAGGGGACTCCTTACCAAGGCAGCAACAAAAGTTAATTGTTCAGGAAATTAGTTGGTGGACTTCTCTGTTTTCAAGCTTTGTGTAATGGTAATGGAAAGTCCACAATACCACTTCACACCCACCAGGATAGCTATAAATAAAAGCAAAAAACCAAATGGAAAAGAAAAAGTGTTGGCAAGGATGTGGAGAAATTGGAAACCTCTTACATTGGTGGTGGGAATATAAAATGGTGCAGCGGCTGTGGAAAGTAGGTGGTGTTTTCTCAAAAAGTTAAACATAACACCCAGCAATTCTACTTCTAGTTTCATATCCAAAAGAATCAAAAGCAGTTACTCAAACAAATACTTGTGTCCCATTTTCACAGCAGCATTACTTACAATAGCCAAAAGAGGAAACCATCCAAATGTCCATCAGTTGAATAGGTGAACAAATAATGGCATATACACACAACAGAATATTTTTCAACCATGAAAAGGAATTAGGTACTGGGGCGCCTGGTTGAGCATTGGTAGAGCCTATGATTCTTAATTTCGGGGTTGTGAATTCAAGCCCCTCAGTGGGTGTAGAGCTTACTTAAAAATAAAATCTTAAAATAAAAAAAGGAATTAGGTACTGATTTGTGCTACGCTATGGATGAACTTTGAAAACATTATGCTAAATGAAATAAGCCAGAAACAAAATTGTCCATATATGATTCCATTTATATGAAATATCTAGAATATGTAAATACATTGAGGCAGAAAGTAGATTGGTGGTTGCCAAGGGCTGGGGGAGGAGAGAGTAGGGAGTAAATGTTTAATGGGTACAGGGTTTTATTTTGGGATGATGGTAATTTTTTGGAACTAGGTTGTACAACATTGTGAATGTACTAAATGACACTTTAAAATGATTTTTTGTTATATAAATTTTGCCTCAATAAAAAAAGCAGAATGAGATAATCTGTTCCTTATTATAGAAGATAATTATTTGGGTTACACTATTTTTAAAGTTATTACTAAAATTTATTTCTCTGATACATCTTTAAAGTTCCTGGGTGGCTCAATAGGTTGAGTGTCTGCCTTGGACTCACGTTATCATCTCGAGGTCCTGGGATTGAGCCCTGTGTGGGGCTCCCTCCCTGCTCAGTGGGGAGTCTGCTTATCCCTCTCCCTCTGCTCTCTTCTCCCCATCATGCTCTCTCTAACTCTCTCTCAAATAAATAAAAGGAAACCTTTAAACAAATGAAATTCCACTTTATTGTATTATAATTTACTTAGAATAGAACGACTTAGAATATAGTCATTGCCAGACTATACCATAAAATGGTTGTGGCCCTGTAGGCCTTATAGAGATAAAGCTAGGTAGTATAACTTAATTACTTAGTCCAGTAAGTTTTAACAAACGTATATTTATATGTAACTATTAGTTGAACCAAGAAATACTATATTCCCATCATCCTAGAGAGTTTATTTATACCCTATTCCAATAATTAATCTAATTTTGATTATCAAAGAATAGAGTTATCTACTCTAGAAATAGAATCCATAAATGGAATATTATGTACTCTTTGGTATATGGCTTTTAAAATTACTAAAAAAATTATACTCTTTTTGACATTCATTCATAGAGTTCTGTGTGTAAATATTTCATCATGTTTCATTGCTAAAAATATTCCATTATAATATTATACCATGATTTGCTTATCCAGTTATTTGTTGATGGACATTTAGATTATTTCCAATTTGGGGCTATTTTTAAAAACGTATTATAAATATTCTTTTATAATTCTTTTTGTAGAAATATGCTTTCTTTTTTCTTGGGTAAAAATTTAGGAGTGAAAGTGTTGGGTTAAAAGGTAAGTGTATATTGACTTTTAAAGAAATTGTCTATTTTCCCAAATGTACCATGTTGTACTGCCTGACATACTGTATTTCTGATTGTCCCATGATACTTGTCAACACTTAGTATTATTAGTCTTTCTAGTTTTAACGATTTTAGTTGGAATGAAGTAATATTTCATTGTGACTTATGACTAATGATACTGAGTATTTTTTCAGATACTAATTGACCACTCATATGACTTAAAAATTTTTTTCTTCAAGTATACTTGACATACAATGTTCTATTAGTTTCTTGTACAATATAGTGATTTGACAATTCTATGCATTACATATCACAGTAAGTATCATTACCATCTGTCACCACTTAACATTATTACAATATTATTGACTGTATTCCCAATACTGTATTTTTCATCTCTGTGACTAATTTATTTTATAATTGAAAGATTGTATCTCTTAATCTCCTTCATCTATTTCACCCATCCTTTCATTCTCCTCCCCTCTGGTGACCACCAATTTGTTTTCTCTGTTTATGAGTCGGTTTCTATTTTGTTTGCTTGTTTGTTCTTTTGTCCATTCATTTGTAGTTGGACACTTAGGTTCTGTATCTTGACTATTGTAAATAATGCTGTAATAACATAGGAGTGCATATATCTTTTCAAATTAGTGGTTTTGTTTGATTTGGGAAAATACCTAGTAGTGGAATTACTGGATCATATGGTATTTATATTTTTAATTTTTTGAAAAAACTCCAAACCATTTTCAACAGTGGTTATTACATCAATATACAGTATCTTATTTTCTGTCCTCTTTTCAAATATTTGAGGATTTTCTATTATCTTATTTTTGTTGATTTCTGATTCAGTTCTGCTGCAGTTAGAGGACAATTCTTTGAAATTTCTTGAAATATCTTAGTGAATGTGCCATGTGCACTTTAAAAGGATGTGGATTCTGTTACTGGGTATGGCACTATATAATTGCCAGTTTGGTCATACTGGTCAAAGTTTTGTATTCTGAGTTTTTTTTCCTACTTTTATGAACTATGAAAGATGGGCAATAAAATGCCCCACCCAACAGAATGTTTAAAATGAAAAACAACAGGGACACCTGGGTGGGTCAAGCGTCTGCTTTCGGCTCAGGTCCTGATCTCCAGGTCTTGGGATGGGGACCCACGGAAGGCTCCTCACTCGGCAGGGAGTCTGCTTCTCCCTCCCCCTCTGCCTCTCCCCCCTATTCATGCTCTCCCTCTCTCTGTCTCTCTGTCTCAAATGAATAAATAAAATCTTTAAAAAATGAAATGAAAAACAACAAAACAAAACCTTTCATATACAGCTGATAGGGATGTAACTATTACAAACATTTTGCAAAATAGTAGGCAATATTTTCTAAAAATTAAAGTGTTATGATCTCTATGACTTGCCAGTTCCACTTCTATTGAAATGCAGGCACACATACCCTTGAATACACGTCCAAGAATGCTCATAGTAGCTGGATTCATTATAGCCCCAATAAGAGGAAGCATCCCAAGTTCCTGTTAACAGAAGAAAGGACACAGAAATAGTGTATATTTATGCAATATAATATTATTCATTAAAGAAAGTATAAAGTCTATAGCTGAATGGGATATCATGGACAAATTATATCAATGGTAAGCTGCAGAATCTATACTCACAAAAGAATACATACTGTATGATACCATCCTTATGAAGTTCAAAAGCTATGGTATTTAGGGTTGTATACTGGATAAGACATTAAAGAAAAGTGAGAAAAAAATTTCCACAAAAATTAGGAAAATGTTTCATTTAGGTGAGTGGTGGAATTGATTTGGAATGAAATTTTAACTATGTGGTAGGTAGGCAGGTTTGCTGTATAATGAATGATTTGTTAAGATTTGTTTTATGCACTTCTCTTTATGTGTTATATTTTTAAGAACAAAGTAAAAAACAGACTTGGTTAGGCTGTTCTCTGAAGGATAACAGTGAAACTTTTCCATCCATTATTGAATAGATCCCTTACTTCATAAACTCATTAGCCAGTATAAATATAGGCTTCTTCTCAGTGTATATTAAAGAGATACAGTTTAAAACCCAAGCAGTGGACCTTTCTTTTTTTTTTTAAACAAAATTCACATTTTATTTAGGTTGAAATAAACTATACAAAATTGATTTTCTTCACCAAAAATAACAGCAATATTTTCTGTATTATTCCTAGATAACCACAAAAGACTTATTTTTGTAGGTTTTCCACGTTTTGTTTATAAATCAAGACGAGGCAGTAGATATAGTCATGGAAAAAGACAGAGGAAAACAGACAAATCAGTTGTCAGTATCCATGGCCTCTGATCCTGTCTTGACCATGAACAGAGGTGTTCAACATACACCAGCAGTGGACCTTTCTAAGACATAATGTTCATCTGAAGAACTTTGAGTTTGGCCTAGTGATAAAAATGTTGTTGTCTCAATAAATGAATTAATGAATGGGAAAGTGGCCAAGTAAAACACAGAAGGAAGAGAAAGAAGAGAGTAGAATGTCTGATGAGTTGCTAATCCTTTGTTTATTTCAATCGGGATAATTGGAATTCCATGCTGTCTTCTTCAATTTTTCTATGTTTAGAAAAATAATTACAAAATTTCAAAAAGCATTCATTGGCAAAAAAAAGCCCTGACAACCCAAGTCACATGGCTGTCTACCTTACAAGCACTACCTTTTGAGGCAGTTCAGTTCTTTGGACAGCTTTTGATATTTCCATATTCTTTTTGACAAATAGCTGTGGTCTATCCTCAGATTTTCAACCAAAAGCAATTTTGAAGATAAAAGGAAAAATATCCTTATGATGAAAATGTATTTAGGAAAAGGTATAAGGCTTTTCTTTTAGCATTTAAAAAAAATAAGCCTTATAAATGTAAGGACCCTGAATAACTTGCTCATCATTGTGTGAGCAACGCAAAATATCAAATACTCAATAGAGCTGAATTCCAAATTCTTAACTTCAGTAGAAATATAGATTGTAGCATTGATATGTACCTTCCCATTATCCTAATATTTTAGTAAAATCCATAAGATTTAGTAGAGTGGCTTACCTGAGGGGAAGGGTAGTTTGTAATTAAACCCAGACACACATACATGTAAAGAGGTGGCAAGGCGCCAAATACATTCCTATAGGTTGAGGGGACGTCCTTCCTGCAGGAAAGTGCAGCCAGGGGTACAGAGGCTTCTGTCCTATTGCTCAATCAGATTGAATTCAAGACAGCAAATCCCCAACAGCGCACACACGTAAACACGTTCATATCCACCCCTTCCAAGCCAGTGTGCCATCTAACCCCATAATGCAATGAGTGGGGATCTAAATTAATGGGTGTTTTAATGATGACTGCTCATGAGGTTGGCCTGTTAGAGAAGAAGGACAGCTGTCAGTTTCTCTTTTCTTTCTTAGCACTAAATCAAGTGAACTTGGATTAAATTTCCAAAAAACAAACTTTCATGAAGTATTGAAAAGATTTTGCATATTATCCCTGTAAACTACATGTGTTTTAACATTAGAACCTGAGCTCTCCCTTTTAAAAAATAATAATATAAAAACTTTTCATTGGGAATTTATTTATAGCACAGTAGTCCGACAGCTCTTTTTACCAATATGTTCTGTTAATACATTCTATTATTAAAGTGATAGCCAGGAAGCTTCACATTATTGCCAGCCTCAGTGAAATTGAAACTATTCAAGAAAGTTTATTCTACTTTCAGAAAAATGTTTTCTTCTCTCTCTTTAGAGGCTAGTCAACAATAGAAGTTAATATCTGAGAAATTCTCACTAGACTACAGCCAAAAGCAGTTTCTAGGGTTTTGACTGTTTTTCCTTTTTAGTTTTTTACTTTAAGTAAATTCCCAGACAAACATAGATCAGCAGTCTATGTAGCAGTCCCCTCCCCACCCCTTGTCGATTCTGTTTCCCTGGTTTCAGTCACCTGCGGTCCTCTGGTCCCAAAGCAGATGTTTCTCCTTCTGAAGTATCCTCAGGTCCTTCTCAAGTGAATAGTAGCCTAGGGCTGTGTCACAATGCCTATGTTACCCCGCCTCACTTCATCTCATCATGTAGGCCTTTTATCATCACACATCATCAAGAGAAGGATGAGTACAGTATAGTAAGATATTTTGAAGAGGGGCCATAGTCACATAGCTTTGATTACAGGATATTGTTATAATTATTCTATTAGTATTGCTGCTAAATTCTGACTATGCCTAATATGTAAATTAAACATTATCATAGCTCTGTATTTGTAAGAAAACACATAGTATATATAGGGTTTGGTATGAACCATGGTTTCAGGCATTCACTGGGGATCTTGGAACATATCCCCCACACATCAGGGGTGATGGCTGTATGCAAGAAAAGACACTTTATGGGCTTACATGGGATGGGACTCTCATTATTGCCACAGGTAGGCCCCATCTGATATGTTGTTAGACTAAAATGGCAATGGCTGACCTAGTCTTAAAATATCTGTGATGGTTGCACTTTTGAATGAAAATAGGCACAGAAGACATTCTTGTGGTGGGAGGTGGTCCTCATGTCATTTTCTCAATACAGTTTTTAAAGCAGCAAAAACCCAGCTATATGCATTTAAGATTAGGTTGAAAAGGTCAGTCAGCACACAGAGGCTTTTCCCTGCCAAAGGTGAAAGCTACTGGAAGATCAATTTGAGTCATCAAATTGCCTCATTTTATCTGAATATTAGCTTAGGGGCAGGTTATGGTATTAGCTTATAAATGGGGCATAAAGCCTGTTGTGAAGCCAGAGAAATTCATTCTGTAGAGGAAATGCTAGGTAAGTAAAATGTTGACTCCTTGCCCATAGTATATATGTATTTTTAAAATTTTTAATCAATGTACTGACTAAACATTTTTCATGTGGCAATTTGTCAAAACTGCCTAAATGTGAAGACACTTACATCAGTAGAAATTATTTCTCTTTTATTTATTTTATCACTGCTATTACTACTTATTAAATGTCGGTCATTAAATCTCAAATGTTTGAAATTTTAGATAAAAAGAAATCTTATTTTTTTGGTGGTTATTTTCATGTATTTTGAACATGCGAATAGACATTTGAGATAAATGGTAAATATTCCATTTTTTTGCCTCAAAAACAGTAAAATGTATTATATATATGAATATAACAGTTTGAGTGATAAACAACAAAAATGATAATCAGTGTTTAGTAGGATGGCATATGTTTTGAGTTATTAAATTTCTATATATAGTATTAAATAAAAAGAAGTATTTTTGTCTCCATAATTAAAAAAAAAAAGAGTCAGACAGCCACTATGCGTGGCTTTTCAGTTTTCAAACATTTTGTTATAGAACATGGTTGTTTTCTTTGTCTCTCTGACTGCAGAGATGACTCAAGATATACCCATGCTGTGGCCCATGAATCCTTCCTTTTATCTTCAACTTAGACACACCTTCTCAGGAAGAGAAAAGGTTGAGGCAGAGGAGAGAGAGGGAGAATGTGCAAATGGAAATGTCCAGAAATTAAACAGGATTAAGTAGAACCAAAGAATGTGAACTGCTTACTTTCAATTTTTATACCTGGAGAATGGCAAAAATAGTGTTTGGAATACATTATTAAATTGAAAAAACTCAGAATTGTTTGCTTATGGAGGAATCCCTTTAATTATGAAGAAAGTACATAGTTTCTATATGATAGGTTTCTATTTGTTGGCTTCTATTTAGGAAAATCATCTTTTGGCACAAGGGGAGAAGCCTAGACATGGCAATAAAAAGAACTGCCTCTTTTGCATTGTTTGGAGTTCATCTAAGCATAAGGAGGAATATCAAAGACAGAATCTTTTTCCCAAAGTCATTCGCCTCTGCTGTAGGAGACTGCTGCCTTGTCATAACTCCTGGATATGTTTAGTGTTAGTGGATTTGCTACAACTTTCATAGAAATCATTCATTCATTCATTTATATATTTATTCATTTGTTAATTCATACAGCAATTATTAATTGAGCAGTCTGTGAGGCAAATATCCTATTCTCTGGAGATATACTGGTAAACAAGACAGACAAGGACCTTGCTCTTAGGTTGTTTATATTAGATGGGAGACAGACAGAATTCAGCTAAACAAACAAATGAACAAGCTACTTCAGATAGTGAAGAAAAAAGAGCTGCAAAGAGAGAGAGATTGCCTCATTGTTGTATATGTGTGTGTGGGGTGGGGGGAGGGAGAATGGTGACCTGGGAAAGCAGGTCTGAGGGTGATGCATAAAGTGAGTCATGAGTGACAAGTAGAAGCAAACCATGTATCGAACCTGGGAGCGGAGTGTTCTGGGCAGAGGGAGCCACAAGGTGAAGACCCCAGTAGAACAAGCTCGTTTTCTTTGAGGAACAGAGAGAAGGTTGGTGTGGTTGGAGAAGAGAGGGATCATAAAATGGAGTGCTGGGAGGCAGGGTTCAAAGGAAGGCATGGCCTTATCACCTATCATGTCAGAGGCTAGGCTTTATTTTATGTTATACATATACACTGTCTATTTTATGTTTTGTCATTTTAGCATCAACACAAACAATTGTAGTATGAAAAATCTGCTGTGTTGGTAGTTTCTTCTAGTCCGTGAAAAAATAATCCATTTAATCAATTTTTCTCTTACTGAATTGATTTAAAAATTATTGATCAGGTAGGGAAAGCCTTTGGTTTTGACTGATGCTGAAGAACAAGAAAAAAAGGAAGTATATGTCTATTTTAAAACTTAATGCAACACCACAAAGAAACCATAAGGCTAGGAGGTGGCTCTTCTTTAGCTCCATTGAACTTTAGGCGTGCCCTTTAGCCAAGTCACATGAGCCAAATAAAACATGAGGCTTAGCACACCTTGCACAAGAATATTGGAGAATCTATAACTTCAACATGTGTGATTCATATTCTCATGATGGAATTGCCATTAAACTTTGAGGCAAGTGAAATATGGACGAGCCCAAGAAAGCTCGAGTATGGACATGTCCTAAGAAAGCATGTTCTCACTAGTCATAGAGAAGTTCAGAGGAGGAGCTGAGGTCAGCCTACTATATGCTAATCAGTTAACAGCATAAGCCCAGAGCTGATCAGGGGACAGGTTTTTGGGGATTAAAAAAAAAGTACCTTATTTTTTATAAAATCTTATTATAAAATCTCTCTGACTACAAAGGTTTAGAGAGCAAGGTGTGATGACTTTATTTGAGGGTGATGTGAAATTTTATCTTCATTTTCCTCAAAGTAGATTATATTCCTCTTTTTTCTTTCTTGTTGACAATTTATGAAAAATCTAGGGAGTTTGTAGGGTTTAGTAAAAGGATGTATCTCACACTTTGAGAGAGGCAAAAGTAATCTTTTCCTAATAACCTTTTACTTGTTCCATTTAACTTTCCAAACACTTGATCAACAAATTTTAAGTGACAAGCTCCGTAGCTAAATCCACCTTCAATACTATTATGAAGCATTGCTCTGTAATGTGTGGGGCAGAGAGCGTTCTGAATTACAGTCCAACATGGCACACTGATGACCATGTTCCACATGAGACATTTTGGTGGATTCCCTATGGGAAGATGGTGAGGAATGGTGGCTAATATACAGGCCTAGCTATCTGTGTGAGCTCAGACAAATTCCCCAGACTTGCTGAGGAGCCTCTATTTTGACATTGGCAAAATGGTAATAGTATCTATCCAAAAGGTTCTGTAAATTTAAACTGGGTTATGTGTGCATGATGCCTGTAAATAGAAACTACTTGAAAAAGGGCAGCTGTTACTGCTATTCCATATGAACATAAGTAGTTGCCGATATTACTGACGAAAAATCTTGAGTTCTTTGGTAGAGAAAAATAGCTTTTTTCTTTCTGACCTCCTTTTCTTTATTCCTCTTTTTTTAAAAAAAGATTTTATTTATTTATTCATGAGAGACTCAGAGAGATAGGCAGAGACATAGGCAGAAGGAGAAGCAGGCTCCCCTATGGGGAGCCTGAAGTGAGACTCGATCCCAGGACCCCAGAATCATGACCTGAGCCAAAGGCAGACCCTCAACCACTGAGCCATCCAGGCATCCC
Source organism: Nyctereutes procyonoides (assembly GCF_905146905.1). Lineage (NCBI taxonomy): Eukaryota > Metazoa > Chordata > Mammalia > Carnivora > Canidae > Nyctereutes > Nyctereutes procyonoides. The sequence continues at coordinate 18,450,535 of NW_026575122.1, forward strand.
TCCTTTTCTCTTTCTAAGGTGAAATCTCTCTGCTTCTGTATTCATTAAAAAATAATTTCACATTTTAAACGGGGAGCTTCAGGCACATCTAACTTCTCACTGTGTGGGCTTTCCAATGCAGTGCAAATCAGTCAAGACATTGCTTAAAGATTGATCATATAATTGACTAGTACTGTTTTATTACTTCTAAATTTGGAATCTCAAAGGCAGATATGATAATTAATACACATGGTTTTCAGAAGAATCACATAAACAATTTATTTTTAAAAATTTTATCTCACAGATAAAAGTGATTCAGAAGGATCTGGAAATACTTTTCTCTCAAGGCCTGGGGCTAATTTTCTCAGTCAGACACGTGAGAATCTTTCCCTTTTCATTTTGCAAGATTACAGCAGCTCTATATGCTAAACTTGTCTGATAAATAACCAGGTGAATCTATGATCCTAGGAAAAATGAGTGAATATCTGCCAAACATAATCCAATTTACAACAATGATTAAAAAGCATATGATAGAAGACATATGTCCATGGGCCTTGCCCTAAGGATAAAGTACAAATGTCCAACAGATCAAGCCTACCCTTCCAGTCTCATATTTCCAGCCCTGCTTTTTGTATATGTTCTTATCTGAGGTGTCTAGGATGGTTGGGTGCTATCCTCCAAGTGTGCTATGAAAGTTTCCACCTCCTTCTTTTATGGACAATGGAAAGGAGGGAGTTCAAGTCACCAGATTCTTAGTTTGTAGCAAGAAGTAGTCTGGGCTAGGGTGGAATCCGAACCCAGGAGGTCAATATGGCCTGAGACAGCAATGAGGGATATTTTAGGGGGGATGGTTTCAATTTCAATAGAGTTTGGGATTTTGATGAAGTCCAGAGGGTTCATGCAAAGGATTCCAAAGTAAGGCCTAGCCCTTGCTCCAGATATAGTACCTGCCAACTGGTAGGCACTCAAAAGATGTCTGTTAAGAGATTTGAGTATTCTTCTATGACCACTGTAGAACTCCTCCACTGCTATCACCCCAGTCTGAGCCATTTATCACATGCAGTCAGAGTTTTGAGATAGTTGCCTGATTGTCTTCCAATTTTCATCTTTGCTTCTCCTGAGTCTGCTCTTGCACTCCCCTGCTCAAAACTTCTAATTATTTCCCTTCTCACTAGGAGGAAAGTCCTCACAGTGATTCCCAAGGCCCTACATGATCTGTCCCTCGTTTTCTCTCTTTCCGTACAGGTTGACTTCCCCTCCACCTCAGCCACACTGGCCTTCATATTGTGCCTTGACTGTGTCATTCCTCCAACACACCATTCATACTCTAGCACAAGCACTTCTCTCAACCTGCATGATAGTCCCAAGATTCACATGATTTATTCCTTTGCTTCTATCAGGGCTTCGCTAAAATGTCTCTCCCTAAGAGGCCTTCCTGAACATCTTATCTAAAATTGCACTTTTCCAGCACACTCCTCTCTTCTGCTGCTGTTGTTCTCCATAGTAGTTTGCACTCTTTGACAGATATTTTAGTTTTTATTTGCTTGTGGTCTGCTTCCTTCAGTAGAGTGTAAGTTAGCTTTATGAGGGTGACCATTCTTGCTGTTTTGTTTGCTTTAGCATTAAAAATAGTTCCTGTGCATTGTAGGTCCTCCATCGATTTGGTTAATCAATGAATGAAGCTTTCACCATCCTTCCTCATCAAAGTGGTTTCTTTCTCTTTTATTTTCCCATGGCACCTTCTCTATTTTGTTGTGTATATCATATTCTGGCAGTATAGACTCAATCTGTGTATTGCTTATCTCTCCTTCTAGGATGGGGGCCCAGTTCTGAATATTGCATGTGCTTAATACATTCTTTTATGAATTGAATCTATGCTCTTGGAAACATAATATTATCTCTTTACTTTTTTTTTTCTGCTGGCCTACTGTTGTCTCACATTAAAAATCAATCACTTCTTGGGGCACCTGCATGGCTCAGTTGGTTGAGCATCTGCCTTTGGCTCAGGTCATGATTCCAGTGTCCTGGGATCAAGTCCCACATCAGGCTTCCTGTTCAGCAGGGAGTCTGCTTCTCCCTCTTTCCACTCATGCTCTCTGTCTCTTACAAATAAATAAATAAAATCTTAAAAAAATATCAACCACTTCTTATATACTAGTTGTATTCTGTTTATGTGAAAGCCCATCTAAAGAGAGAGTTATTAACATTTACCCAACCTTCCATATTTTTAATGTCTTTTTAAAAATGGATGTCTAGTTGACACATGATGTTGCATTAGTTTCAGATATACAACATAGTAATTCAACAAATTTATATGTTATGCTGTGCTCACCACAAGTGTAGCTACCATATGTCACCACACAAAGCTACTACAAGACTATTGACTAGTCAGTCTTCCATATTTTTAAGTTAGTTATTTCTCTGGGCTTGGCTGATCATCTTGTTGAGAGGCATAAGATGCTTGATGTTGCCTGAAACAATCTCCACTTTCAGCAGTGATTTAAGTTTAATGAGGAAGTATGAGGCTCCAAAGTGTGTGTCATCACATTTAAAATTGACTTCACAATAAAGAAGAAACAAAAATGAGAAAGAGGATGGGGATGGGAAAGAAAATAGAAAGGAATACTCAAATTAGGCACTAGGTGCTACTCATTCAACAAATATTTACCTACTTCTGTGATAGGAACTGGAGAGTATTTCCAGGTTTTCCTCTTAGAGATAACTGCTGTTCACATTGTTCAGGTTGTACACTACACAAGGATGGGGTTGTAGTCCACATATAGACATCCTTCTATTGAACTTTTAAAATTGTTTTATCCTAATTGCTCACTCCAAAAAAGGATGATTCGCATATTTTATGACAATTTTCTGGATTGTAACAGCAAGGAATTTTGCTCTAGTAAAGCCAGCAGAGTATGACCAATTTCCAACAGATGGATGTACAGCGTCTTATTACACAGATAAAATATGTATAATTATACTTTAATTATAAATTTTAATTTAATTATACTTGTAAAAGAGTAATGAGCTTAATAATCAAAAAAATTTGAGGCGCCTGGGTGGCTCAGTTGGTTAAGTATCTATCTTTGGCTCAGGTCACAGTTCTGGGCCTGAGTTGGGCTCCCTGCTCAGCAAGGAGCCTGCTTCTCTCTCTCTCTCCCCCTCTGCCCCTCCCACCTCTCATTCTCTCTCTCTCAAATAAATAAATAAAATCCTTTAAGAAAACCCTTTTGATCCAGTAACCTGAACTTTAAACAAGGAGCTTCTTATTGAATATCTTGGTGAAAATCCTTAAAAAAAAATCCTCTATTAGTTTTAGTAGACTGGCTTAATTGGGTATCATATGCTATAGTTTAGCTATAGTTTAGCTACCATCTGCTATTTGTTTCCTGGACCAGAATTATACTGCTAAATTACAAATTAATCTACAAGTTCTTACATTATGACACAAATTACTATGTAATGATACAATTTCCATTAATAATCTACAAAGTATGTTTTGCATAGATACCAATTAGAGATTAGCAATTTGTTAATTATAATTGGCTTTTTTTGTTACTATGGAAGTTTTGTAACAAAAGTTAACCTCTTAAAATCTGGGGACAAGTTATATAATATTTTAAAATATTACAAATTTTGGGAAAAGGTGCTATTTCCTCTTGGGAGCTGAAAAGAAAATTTAAATAAATTATTAATATCAGAAAACAAATCATTGGGAAATTTTTGGAAAAGATCAAAAAGAAATTTTGGTTGGTTAAATAAATGTTCCAGAGAAATAGGTGGAATGATAGGATGAAAAATTAAAGGACTTCAGAAACATAATTTTTAGCAGAATGGAGCATAGATTTGTCAGTAATGGAGGAGGATGTTAATTCCACTTCAGTGTCAATTCTAAATGACGAATTTCAAGAACAACTTGGAGAGGAAAAAAAAACAAAAGAATTTATTAAACTGAATATTCTATTTGCAGATTCAGGTTCATGGTCATCTAACTTGAATATGAAATAAAAGGACATGCCTCTCTTGTTGAAAAGTATCCAATTCTTGCAAGAAAGTTTAACAGCCCCCCCAAAAAACTATAGGTAAGAATATTTTAGAAATGATTATACTCAGGTTCTTCCAAATATTGGAAATGGTTAGATTATATTATTCTCATAGATTTTTTTTCTCTATTACAAATACTTGGGGGGTAGGAAAAAAATCCACTAATGAAAGAAAATGTGCAATGACTGTCAGCTTTTATTACATATTCTTAGTAAACATGAAAAAAGTAAAATGCACATTAACAGTAATGTAAGTATTCAAAATTGAAATCTTGTAGAAAAATTTTATAACTCTTGGTGCTGAGATTACTCAGAAAGAGAAAAATATTAGCATTCTATGATTGTCCTGTTAATATGCATGGTTCAGTTTTTGGCAAGGCTAGATCTAGCATCAGAGAATTATTCAAAAACCTTAATGAAACAATGGTGACTTGCTGTATTTTTAAGAAACTACAGCAGAATTTTATAATACCTTGGAAGACATATGCACAGAATACATATGCAACATATCATTCTTCTTAGGGGATGGGATACAAAGCCAAATTATAAAATTATAGCAGAATTGTTTGGATAATAAATGTAAAACCCAACTTAATTATTTTAGATACAATTCCTGATATATGCCAAATAGAGTAAAGAGCAATTATTATTAGATTTGTGGATTATAGAGATGCATGTATTTCCATATGTGAGTTCTTGGGTTGGAAATTTTCCATGTAAGTTAAATAACTAAAGACTTATGTACATTTCTTGTAGAATACACACCTTAAAAAAACAATTTTAAAGACAAAAATAATTTGAGAATCTTCATAGACCCCTCTGGGATTACCCTCATGTCTTAAGGACAAATAACATAAGTATATATAGAAGACAACAGATTGTACAAAAGAATCTATAATTCTTTTATCTGTGCATTCTTTAAACTTTAACAATACAGTTAAAAAATATTTTTGACACTATTAAATTTTAATTATCGTTTAAGAACTAATGAACTACTTTTCAACTTCAGCCAAACATTGAATTGTATTTATAACACATTTACTGAATACAGAAAAATCTTAAAAGCCTTCATCAAATATGTGATGGAGATGTCAACTGGTAACATTATGTCGCTAAAAACTGTGTTAGAAAGCAGAGTGCGGTGCTCTTTCGGAAATTGCTGATGATGTAATAAGAAATACCTAAATACCTAAATATATCGATAGATATATTAATGGTATAGACTTACAAAGAATAATAACATGCAGCAAATATAGATCAGAATAATACAAAATAGTAATATATAGCAATAGCGTCATAATATGACCATTACTACTAATATGAAATAATGATACAATAGGACTATGATTTTAAAAATTTTTTCAGTATTAGCAAACTATCACAGAGCAGCACTGAATAATAATGTATAGAATTGCTGAATCAGTAACACACCTGAACCTAACATAACACTGTAGGATAATGATGCTAGAATTAAAATGTTTAAAAAATTAAGAAGTTTAAAAAAAAAGAAAAAAGATTATTACAGCCCTTTTAGAGTTCTAGGTCAGGGGTTTGCAAAAGGATTAGATCATAAATATTTTAGACTTTGTGGGCCATATGGTCTGTTCAATTAATCAACTCTACCATTGTAGTATAAAAGCAGCCATAGATCCCACATAAGCAAATGAGTTTGGCTGTGTTCCAATATAATTTTATTTATGGATGCTGAAATTTTGGTTTCATAAAATTTTCATGTGTGATGCAATACTATTCTTTTAACATGGTTCTAATCATTTAAAAATGCAAGAGCCATTCTTAGCTCATGGGCTGCCCAAAAACAGATGGTGGATCAGATTCAGCTTGTGAGCCATTGTTTGCTAACTTCTGTTCTAGATGACATATATACTTTGAAAAATTGTAGAAATGAATTACTACAAGTACATACAAATTTACAATTGAAATTGACTTATGAACATGGTAAAGATGAACAGATGGGACATCATCGTGTAGCCTTAATTTACCCCAAAGACTTACCTGGTTCTCAGTTTATATTTAAATCCACCAGGGGCAGTGCAGAATTTATTCTCCAATCAAAAACTTATTAAACATGGTTTTAGGCCTTATGGTATTGCGAAAAATTAGTCTAACCAAGTGGCCATTTTTATGGAATGAAACATAGTTACAAATAAAGATTAAAATTGCTGTAATAAATTTATTTGCCAATAAAGCATGTTGTGTAATTATTTTAAACAAAGTACTAAATTGAAATTAGTTGGCATTCTTAATTTTTACATTTACAATTTTGAATTTTTTATTGTTTTACATTCAGTAATTTGATTTGTGAATTTAATGAAGAATGACTTCGCCTTTGTTGTAGTTACTATAAGAAATATATACTATACTGACTTAAATCTTTTACATGAAGAAGAGATGTCTTTTTCTAGTTTGTATGGAGGCTCTGTGTGGACTGAAGGTGATAGACCTTGTTGATAGGGGTGAAGAACTGCACCCATGACAGTCCTAAGGGAGAGAGATTACAAAGATGAACGAGACTTGGCTTCTGCCTCTCAGGAGCTTCTGAACTAGTCTGGAGCTGGATGTTTTGCAGTTCTAATATTTATTTATTTATTATTTATTTATTTTTAGTTCTAATATTTATTTAAAAGCAATACTCTGGTTACTGGTCGCCCTCCACCCCCATTGTTTTGTGGCAGTGGCTTAATGCCTGGGATTTTACTTTAAAATAGACAGCAGTATAAAAGAGGATGAAAAATGTAAGTCACTCAGTCTCAGAGTATGCTGTAATGTGTAAATGCTGCACTGTAAGTTTTTAATTGTTTATTCTACCTCCTATCATTAGCAGCATGAGGGTAAAGAGAAGCTTCACCGACCCTATTTGGATTAGCCTTATATTTTAAGGACAAAGATTAGTCAAGTTCACAACTTGTTATTTTTGACAGAACCTTTCAGCTCTATGATCAGCAAAAATGTAAACTGAAGATGTCTTTAAGTACAAAAAGAAATTCCTCAAAGCCAAAGCTCATTGGCTTTTAGACAAAAATATAAAATCCTCTAGAATTGTATCGTTGAACAAAACTTTTTTAAAAAAGTAAACTTTGAAACTCACGTAGACTGTTTGAAGATAAAAGAAGGGTTGTTTATGAGCCAGTGATGAAAGTGCGTAAAGGGCCACAGGTATTTCGCAATAGACTTCTGGAGATCTCATTAGAATTTGAAAGCACTGTGAAGAAAAGAAGTTCTTTAATGTAAAAGGTTGGCTGAGCTTTAGTGAGGTGAGTCACTTCTGGAAGCAAGGATCTGAGAGAAGTTCTTGCCCTGGTGGTGGTGTGTAGACTGACAGGAGTCAGTACTGTATGTCAATCTAGTTATGGGTTCTTATTATAAACCTTTGAAAGCATGAGTATATAAAAGGCAGAGACCCAATGCAACCATCCCTTTTAAATCTTTTACATGACCTCTGTATTTTTCTGTATATTTGAAAGATTTTTTTTTCTGTTTCGGAATTTGAATGATAAATAACTCAATGATAGAATATCTAGTCTGACAATTGGTCCGTAGGTATCTTAGCTCTATGTCAGTAAATTCATTTTCATATAATATGATGGACTTGCTAACTCTTACAGGAGTAAAGACCAATGTGTACTAAGCAAAGTAGATGTTATTTGGCTTTTCTTCCCATAGAAATGCCATAAACTATTCTTAAAATATGTTCTTCTATAAAACTCCACATAATTGCAAAAGGAAATGCTGAAATAAAGCTAAAGGATGGAATAAAATAGAAAATGAATAAACATTTAACATCAAAATAGTAAATTGAGTATACTACTGATAGGATTTATTTAAAAACTGGTTCTAAATGATAAGAAAAGAGAAAATATTAGTTGAGATTAGGAATATAAAAGATCATTTTAAGATGTACTTTAAATCATTTCTTCATTACCATTCCCCAGTTTATTAATTAATTTGGTATCAAGTTAAGTGATTAATTATAAATTTGATAACAAAACAAATAAGCACAAGAAATAAGGAACACAAACTAGAGAAAAAGAAAATTGACAACTGTTCCTGAATATTGTAAAACTGTCAATTCCAAGTTTTCAAAATTTCCAAATATATGTTCTTTGGAAAATACACTTTTCTAAAATGTTACCTGATTTTTTTTAAATAAAACGTATAGTTTTGAAAATAAAATATAGTTTTAAATTTAAACCTATGAACAGTATCAAATTATAAAAGAAAAAGGAAACTTACAGGTAAATATTAAGGATAAAATGAAACTGCAGAAAAGTTAGCAAGCAAAATATAGTCATATAGAAGATGAATAATATCCTCTATTTGAATGGAGGTACTGCAATAAACTGAGGCTCCTGTGTGACAAAGATAATGGCTATCGATTAACAAGAGAGAAAACAAAAGTCCACAATTGGAGTTTAGTTGAACTGAGGAAGGTTTTCGATAAAATTTGCCATCTTTTCTTGATTAAGTTACTATGCACACAAAATAGTTTTTAATAGTATGTTTTTCAAATGGAGAAATATTACATTCACTTCAGAAATACTGAAGCTGTTTCCTTGAACCAGGAGCAAGATGAGGATCTGTCCTGCCACCATTGCTATTTAGCATAACATTCATTTCATCCATTTCCAATTTAACTTTTTGAAAACGGAATCATACATAAAAATAAGGAGAAAAATATTTTAGAAATAACTTTCTTATAAAAATACACATATAAATTAGAAAGTCATAGAAATTATGGAATTAACCAACACTATTCAAAGTAACAAATAAATTTAGCAAATTTTCAGATTGGAAGGGAGCTCTGGAAGCATTGCACATTAATTACTATTTAGCTATTACTTAATTTTATATATAAAGATAAAAATATTAAGTATGTGGGTATTAATCTTGGCACCTCGAGATTTATAAGATTATAAGCCCCAACGAGAAAAACAGAGTCTGAACTGAAGGTTTAAAGGCTAGTTTGCATAGGTGGCCTATACTCCTGGCTCCTGAAACCCACTCATATATGGTTTCAGAGCTTCTCTTCTTTTTTTTATATTCCCATATATTTCTTTCTAGTCATACAATCATATAATAGCACAAGTATTGAGGTATTGACCATTTTTTATTTCATATACTTATTCTAGTATATAGTTTTATACAGTTCTATGTTCACGTATCTATATGCTTACTTATTGCTGTATATTTTTTCATTTGAGTTTGGTTGGCACACAATGTTACATTAATTTCAGGTGTATAACTTAGTGATTTGACAAGTTTATAACTATGCTATGTTCACCATAAGTGTAGCTACCATCTATCCCATTAAATTGCTATTACAATAAATTGCTATTACAATGTTGTTGATCGTATTCCTTATGCTATTCCTTTTATTCCCATGGCTTATTCATTCCATAACTGGAAGCCTGTGTCTCCCAAGTCCCCTTCACGCGTTGTGTCCAGCCTCCTACCCCCTTCCCCTTCTAACAACCATCAGTTTGTTCTCTGTATTTATACAGACATTCTCTCCTTTTGAGTTTCCAGCAATTTCAGTTTTTAATTCTGGGCTTCCTATTACAAATTAAAATTTGTAGATCTTAAAAAAAAATTTGTAGATCTTATCTAACTAGAAATTCTTGGTAATTACAAGCAACATTCTTATCTTTCTTTATTCCTTTCTCTGAAGAAAAATAGTAAGGATCTGGCTTTAAATCAGCTCTGCTGCCTTTTTTGTAGCTTAGTCTACTTAAAGGTAGTAACTTCTTTCATAAAGAAAAACAAAAAAAAAATGGCAAAGATACCAAAATTTCTATGGTTAGTATATAGAAGCTGTTCATATTGGTTAAAGTTTATGTGGAATAATTTATAGGCAAAGTTATAAAAATGTTTTAAAAGGAGATAACTATTCCTGATTTACAACATATGATTTTTTCTTGCTACATATGATTTTAAAACCCAATTTACAAGTGACAGGTATTAGAACCTCATGTCAGTTTCAGCTCCTGCATGTAAAGAGCTTGGAGGTTGTCATTATACTATAAGAAAAAGTTGAACAAATTGAAAATCAGTGACTGCTTGACTCATGATGGAATTGAGGTCACAGGGCAAACCACCATGTCCAAATCTGAGAGACAGAGGAATTCAAAGTCCCAGCTAAGATCTGCCCACCTAGACAGAGGCCACTAGAGGCATGAACTTAAATAGTAATTCTGATGAATTGCTGGAGGCTGAGTGTGCAGTAGTCTGAGAGTGAAGCCACAAGGAATTTACCTTTGGAATGCTACCAGATGTTTATACTGAGCAACCAAGAAAATCTCCCTGTGCCCCTGGTAGGGAAGGGTAACAGTAAGCGTGAAATGCCTGTACCCCAGAAGAAAAGATTCACATAGTGCTGTATCTCACATGGGGCAAGGGCATTTCTCCTACTCTACTCCTGTGTAGCCTCCTTTCTCCCCTCCTTTATGCTGATATAAATAAATAATTGAATTAATACATAAATGGAAGAGAAGAGACAAATCTCCCATGCTGAAGAATATCAAATAACCTACCTAGACACTGTGCCCTCAGAGAGGTGGAGTATAATTCCTAACTCCTTAAGTGTGGGTTGTGTATAGTGATTTCCTCTCCAAAAGGACAGTGTGGAAAAGGGGAGAAAAGATAACTTTACTATGGAAGAAATCTGACAAATACTGCTCCATCCAGGTGATTAGTTAAGGTCAACATCAATAGTGATGAGCCATGATGATAGTAGGTACTCCTGATATGATGGAACGAAAAATGGCACTTTACCTCTGTGATTTTCATCCTGAAAACCTAAAACACCAGTCTAATCATGAGAAAAAACACCAGACAAATCCCAATTGAGGGATATATTAGTCAGCTTGCACTGCCGTAACAAGATACCATAGACTGGGAGGCTAAAACAACAGAAATTTAGTTTCTCACAGTGCTAGAGGCTAGAAGTCTGGGATCAGGGTGCCAGCATGGTCAAGTCCTGGGCAGGCTCTCTTCCTGGTTTGCAGATGATGCCTCCTTTTTGTGTCTTCACATAGCAGAGAGAGAGAGAGAGCTTTGGTGTCTTCCTATTCCTATCGGAGTGCCAGCCCAAACATTAGAACTCCATCCTTATATCCTCAGTTCCTCACACACCCTTGCTCCAAATACAGTCATATTGAGGGTTAGGATTTCAACATATGAATTGTGGGTAGGCATAATTCAGTTCTTGGAAAGGGATACTCTATAATGTATGTGATCACTACTCCTCAAAAGTATTGAAGTTATCAAAGAAAAAAAAATAAGTCTGGGAAACTATTACAGTCAAAGAGGAGCCTAAGGAGACATGATGACAGAATGTAATCTGGTACTCTGGATGGCATCCTGGAATAGAAGAAAGGACATTAGGGAAAATTTTGAGAAATCTAAAATAAGTATGGATTTTAGTTAATAATAATAGATCGATACTGGTTCCTTAATTATGACAAATGCAACCTACTAATGTAATACTTTAGTAATAGGAAATACTAGATAGGGGCATATGGCAATTTCATACTATCTGTAATTTTCTGTGCATCTAAATCTGTTCTAATAAATAAGGCATATTATAAAGAAGCTATGTATTTTGACTAAAAAGAGAAAACATAATTACATTGAAATTTCAGAAGAACTCATAAACTATTTTAAGAGAATGAAAGGTGAAAGATCAGAAACACTGGAACACAGAGATTGGCATCACACTAATCACTAAATATAGCAGGGACAACTGGGAAATGGTATAGAAAAGAACTGAATGGGGGCACCTGGGTGGCTCAGTGGTTGAGCATCTGCCTTCGGCTCAGGTCATGATCCCAGGGTCCTGGGATCGAGTCCCACATCGGGTTCCTCACAGGGAGCCTGCTTCTCCCTCTACCTGCATCTCTGCCTCTCTCTCTGTATCTCTCATGAATAAATAAATAAAATCTTGAAAAAAAAGAACTGGATGACTGATAAATGTACCTCATATTGCAATAAAAAATTCCAGATTCATCAAAAAGGAAAGCACTGAAAGACTTAAAAAAAGACACTACACACTTATTCTAACTTTGTGTTTTTTACCTGACCTTGATATTTTACATCCATTTAGATTTTCCCTTTTTCTAATTTCATAATTCTAATTCTATTTTGACCTTATTATACAATGCACATTCCTTTGTAAATTTTTTCTACCACCTTTTGGTACAAGACAAGAAATTTATAATTAGAAAATAAATTCCTAACCACTGAAGAAACCCAAGGATTTTATTATGGATAAAATGGAAAGTTCTGATGTGGCCCTCCCATTTTTTTTCTGACTTATTCCAAGCTGTTTATTTGGACAAACCATACAATAGCCTATACAGAGGTAAGAACTAGTGACAGCACAATTCATTTCAGGCTAGCCCAAACTGCTTCCAATTTGATCGACCTCTGAACCCTCAACAACAGGACGACAAAATGATAGATAAAATTTGCAGCAAAATCTGTATGCTATGTATGAGGAAAAAACCAAGTAATTTAAAATAATATAGCAGTTATAAACATGCTGCACAAATTTATATGTGTGTCATACTAATACTAAAAGCCAATTCAAAATGGAGATGAGAAGATAGTATGTAGACTCACAAGAAAATAAAAAATAAGGGGAAAAATAAATCAGCCTGTGACAAAAATTGAGGGTATGGATTCTAAAACAGTGTTTGGGTTCCATTTTATACTTATTTAAATACCATTAATCAATAATTATAGCAAAACACAATGGCAGTTGGTGGGCTTGAGAAAGGCACAATTATGAAGAGCTACTAGCATTGTCAATTGCTTTCATCCTTTTGAGAGTAGCCTGGAAAAGTTGAAGGGGAAAAAAAGAAAAGGCTTTAACATTGTTTCTCCTTCTTGATGTGGTGATTCCACTTCTGGGACTCTCCATTACACTGATGCTCAGAATAGGCTCTAAGGAGTCCTAGAGGAAAAGAGTGTGGGTAAGGTTAATTTGGTGGGTAAAGTTAGGGTTTAGAGTTTTCCTTTGCATTGCTGTGTGTGTGTGTGTGTGTGTGTGTGTTAAATTAGACTCTCAATTAAATTTAGGTAAAAAGTTCACAAAAAGCTAAAATTTAGTTGAAGCTAGTGCTGTATGGATGTTTTCCTAAAGAGAAAAATGTAAATTATATGAAGATCTTAAAAATAGTTCAGTTTAAAAATAGGAGAAAATAAGGCAACTCCAAAAGCCAGAAAAGGGGGTGGTGGTAAACAGCAATAGTATTGCAAAGGAGCACCATAAAACTAGTCTATGACACAAAAATGCAAGTATGAGGTTTACTTAGGTACAAAAGAATATTAGATAAAGTGAAGAAAAAGTAGAATACAAAAAAGAGAATGAACACATGATACAATGACATAAAAATGTACTTATGTCTGTACACTGACAAAAATTGGAAGATAATTTAGAGAAATACAAACATAACTTAATGTTTTTTATCCCCTTTTTCTATAAAAATGATTTTTTTTTAAAATTTTTTTAAATTTTATTTATTCATGATAGGCACACAGTGAGAGAGAGAGAGAGAGAGAGAGAGAGAGGCAGAGACACAGGCAGAGGGAGAAGCAGGCTCCATGCACCGGGAGCCCGACGTGGGACTCGATCCCAGGTCTCTGGGATCATGCCCTAGGCCAAAGGCAGGCGCCAAACTGCTGCGCCACCTAGGGATCCCTATAAAAATGATTAAGGGCAATTTATTTACATATTCTGTAAAAATATTCTTTACATATACAGGAGAATATGGATTCTTTGGACCACTTTCTTAGATCAGTGATCCAATTAAAACTCAGTTTATTTATCTATTTTTAAAAAGATTTTATTTATTTATTTGAAATAGTGAGAGCGAATGTGAAAGAGAGAGAGCACGAGCAGGGAGGGAGAGGCAGAGGGAGAGGGAGAGGCAGGCTCTCCACTGAGTGAGGCTCCATCTCAGGACTTTGGGATCATGACCTGACCTGAAGGCAGACACTTAACTGACTGAGTCACCTAGGTACCCCAAAACTATCAATTTATTTATGAACAAGGACACTATACCTGTTTTCACAAATTTGTATAAAATTACTTAAAACCTCTGACTGCGTTGACTGAATTAGGTGGCATTGTAAACTAGGTTCTCCGGACATTTCCAAGCATATGTTTGTGTACTCAGATATATAAACTACAAGACGATGAATCTTTTCCATGTGGCAGTGTTTTAGCATTTCAAAGTCAACATCCAAAGAAATACACAGATGTATATGCAGCTGGAGAACAGTCTTTTTTTCCCCTACTCATTCTGGTAATGACATTTTAATTCTCAGTTTTTGTCCGGATTGAGTTATGGATTCTAGCATGGTTTTGATGAACCATGATGTTAAGGTCTCCAGAAGGGTCTACATGGTGAGAAATTAATCTGACATTTGAAAATGATGAAACACAGTGGGGGGAAAAACTCTGAAGATAAAATGATGAAAGTTCTGGTAAGAAGATAACAGAATAATGGTGGTAGGGGGTAAGGTATAGTCTGAAGACTTCATTTGCCGATCCAGGACAGTACCCTGCTGGAGAGGAAAGAATCAGGTCAGAGCTGCTGGCAGAGACTGCAAACTCTTCATGGAGAGTAGAGAAATGTTCATTCATTCACTTACTTTCTAGCTCTATGATGGCTAATTAACTTCTCTGTGCCTTGGTTTCCTCATTTGTAAATGGATAAAATGATTGCACCTGTATCACAGAATTGTGAGGACTAAATGGGATTGCACATGGCAGTTAGAACAGAGTCTGTTCTAACAAATGTTAGCTGTTGTTATTATTGGCAGAAATGGGGATCGTGGGACTTTGCTAAAGACTAGAAAATTCCATCATAAAGCTGAGAGCTCTCCAGATAATCTGGGTTACAGAAAATCTTACAGCCTGCTGAGTGGGTGCTACATTTCTACTTATTAGGGCATGTGCGAGATTTGTGGAACACAACAAAAGTGCTTAGCCAAATTGCTGAAGTCATGTTCACTGAGATGCAAAAGCTGGCTACAGGCTTATATAGCATCTAAACTTTTCTTTGATATGGTTTATGAGGGTGCTTGTTTGGTTTTGGTTTGGACCCCTGTGACTTGAAATAAAAATTAACCCAAAGCACAAGGATGGTCATTAGATCTGCTGATGGTGCTGTTGTCCTAAAACTGGAAAGGAGGGATGCAGGAGATGAGGTAAAGAGAATTGCTATCACTTCTTCCTTGACTTTGGATAGAAAGCAAAACAACATACAGAAATAAGCATCCGAAGATAAATCCTAAATGAAAATTAAAATAGAAAATACATTTTTTTGGCTGGCAGTTTAAATTTTACCTTGAAATTTCTGCCCACATACTATTCTTGGACAGTGAATTTGACAGTTGAGAAAGTCACAGCCAGCTCAGTGGTCGATGCCTCGGTTGAATGCAGTAAAGCAATTGTGTGATAACTGGATTGTCACTAGCATTTATTTCTTCTTGTGGTGCTCTTTATCCAAAGTCCTTTATCTGGCAGTGTTGAGACTCTCCTTAATATGATTTTCCTCACCTTTTTTTCTCAGAATTTCCAGCATTCTTCTTCCCATGCCCTATGCTCCAGCGACTCTTCAGAAATTATTTTTCCTCTTATATGTACTGAAATATTCTACCTATGTGCTTAAAATTGTTTTTTTTTTCATTGCCAGGAATACCCAGCCTTCTGCCTCATGTTGCGACATCCAGATATAAACAGTCCCACAGATGTCACTTCCTGCCTGGAGCCTTTCACATACCACCTCCTGATCCTCCCCCAGCTGAAAGGAATAGCTGCTCTCCTCAGAACTCCCTTGAGTGATTAAACCCAACTAGTTCTATGGGCATTGACCTCTTTCTTATGTGTCTTGAAATCTTTATGCTTGTGTACTCTCCCTCACTATTAATCTATCTGAGATTAAGATTCATACCTAATTTAATAATATTCCATGAATAAGTCTTCACCTAAATAGCACCTAAATTATACTTACTGTATTAGGGTGTAAAGTAAGAGAAATGAACATCGTATCATGTGTATAAATGCTCAGGCTCCTTTAAATCCCAGACACCTTTATGGTATACAAATGTCAAGAGCTACATAATAACACAGACTTTATGATGAAGAGGAAATGCATCCCTTATAGATTTTGTTAAGATACATAAGGACAAACTAATACTATATTTCAATTTAGATTTTCCCATTTTAGTTTTTCTTTATTCAGAAAGAGACTGGGATGTTGTATAGCATGCTTCATAATTTCTGTCTTAGTTTGTTGCATCATCTTGGATAATGGATAATTAGAGCTAAATATATTCAGTATAGAAAATCCAGTCACTTCTCCTCAGCTCTGCCTGTCTGAGCCACCACTGTCTTAAGGGGACACTGCACTCACCTCCCAGATTCCATCATTGTCCATTTATGCTTTATTCTTAGCATAGCAGCTAGAGCGATTTTTGCCTCAGTGAATCAGATCATGTCACTCTGCTCGGGTCCCTGCGGTAGCTCTTTGTTTCACTCTAGGTAAAGCCAAAGTTCTGCTCATGCTTTCAAGGCTCTTCATGATTTCACCGGTCCCATTTCCTCTTTGACCTAATTTCTTGCTACTCTCCCCATCCACGTCCTGGCTCTTTCCCTAACACACGATGCACATGCCTACTTAGATATTTGGAGCTGGTTATTCCTCTATTTTCAGATTCTTTACCCCAAATATGTGAATGATTTGCCTCCCTACTCCTTCAAGTCTTTTTTCAAAAGTCACCTTCTCATGAGGCCTTTCTTGACTAACTCATTTAAAATTTCAGGTACTGGGAAGCCTGGGTGGCTCAATGGTTTAGCCCACCTTCAGCCCAGGGCGTGACCCTGGAGACCCGGGATCAAGTCCCCTGTCAGGCTCCCGGCATGGAACCTGCTTCTCCCTCTGCTTCTCCCTCTGCCTGTGTCTCTGCCTCTCTCTCTCTCTGTGTCTCTCATGAATAAATAGATAAATAAAATCTTTTATTAAAAAAGATTGCAGGTACTGCCCGTCTTCTCCTTCTCAGCAGTCTGGATTCCCCTTTCCCCGTATTATTTTATTCCATAGCATATGTCACCTGTCACTTTTTCATACACTATATAATTTATTTAGTAGTATTTTATTGTTTCTTGTCTGTATGTCCCCCACTAATTCTAGTAAGCTCCATGAGAGCAGGGATCTTTTATATTCACTAATATATCTCAAATGTCTGTAGCTGTGCTTGATACACAGTAGGCCCTCTGCTGCATTCAGTGAAGAGAAGAGTGCTTGTAATGCTCCAGACATTGCTAATCACCATAACCCCCATTTTAATTTGAGAGGACTGAGGGTCGTAGGGTTAAAATGCCCAAGGTCACATAATTAGTCACGGAGCATAACTAGGATATGAATCAAGATGCGGTAACTTCGATTCTGTCCTAGCACATTTCATAGCTGGGCTGGGCCTCAGCCTCTTCCACATTTATTTTAATCAACATTATTATCATCCCTGCTTTTAAGACTCAAAAAGCCCTACAACATCAGTGGTGAAAAATACTGTTTCCTATTCCCTCACCCTCCCCTTCCGCTTCCCTAGAAGAAAACACTTCAGCTGAATCTTGGTTTTGATATTTTCCCTATATTTCTTTTTTTCTTTTTTAAGATTTATTTATCTGAGAGAGAGAGAGAGGGAGAGAAAGAGAGTGCGAGCACACACACTCACATGGAGGGGAGGACAGAGGAAGAAGGAGGGAATCTCAAGCAGACTCCCCACTGAGCAGGGAGACTGTTGCAGGGCAGGACCCTGATGGACACTTAACGGACTGAGCCTGCCAGGTGCCCGTCTCCCATATTTCTGAACAAAATGCTACTATTTCCATTCCTTAATTTCTATTCTCCAGTTTTGTGTGTTCTCTGTTGACTTTTCACATTCAAAGGTGATGATTTTAGCCCTCTTCCCTCCCCTTTCTACAACAGATACCCAGAACCACACACACACACACACACACACAAACACACACACATGCATGAGCGGGCGTGTGCGCACTCCCTGTTGGCATCCTTCTTTCCTACCCCCTGACCTCTCAATAGTTATATTACACTTTTGGTTAGATCAATAGAAAGGTTTGTATTATTTGTACTTTATTAGTAGGTGAATGATGTGCATATGTTATTTTTTCCCTTCACTGCGTAACTTTCTATTTACCCTGGAATTGTCTTTTGTCTTCTATCTATCTATCTATCTATCTATCTATCTATCTATCTATCATCTATCTATCTCTCACCTAAAGATTTTATTTACTTACTCAAGAGACGCACAGGGAGAGGCAGAGACAGAGGCAGAGGGAGAAGCAAGCTCCATGCAGGGAGCCCAATGCGGGACTCGATCCCAGGACCCTGGGGTCACACCCTGAGCCAAAAGCAGATGCTCAACCACTGAGCCACTCAGGTGCCCTTGGATTTGTCTTGTTTTAAATTTGCTTAGTTATTATCATACTTATCACTCTTGACACGTAAGGCCTTCACCATATTTCTAAAATTTTTTGAGTCCTTGAATATCTGACAATGCCTGTATTCTGTCCTGACACTTGAATGTTGGCTGCTTATAGAAATTTAGGGTGGAGATAATTTTCCTTCAGAGTTTTGAAGGCATCACTCCATTAATTTTTAGTTTTCAGTTTTTTTGTGTCATCCAAGGCTATTTTACTTTCTATGACTTTCCCCTCTTCTCTCTGGAATTGTGCTTGCTCTTCCCTTTATACCCAGAGCTCTGAAATTTCTCAGTGACATGCCTGGGTGTGGCTCTATTTTCATCCCTCCGGCTGAACACTCAGACCCATGTTCTTCAGTTCTAGGACATTCTCTTGAATTTTTAAACTGATTTCCTCCTATTTTCTTTATCCTTTTTCTTCAGAAAACTTGGTATTTAGGTTTTCAGAACCTTAGTAATCCAATTGTCTTTTTCCTTATATTTTCCTTCCTTTCTTTTTTCTTTCATTTTGTTCTGCTTTCTAAAAGACTTTCTCAACTTAACCAACTAATCTTTCTCATTATTCATTTATTTATTTATTTACTTCTATTTTTAAATGTATTGTCTAATCTTTTGATTGACTTTTTAATTCCCACTCTGGCCAGAACATGTATTCTTCTACTTATCTGGAAAGGAAATTTAGAATATTTTTCTAGAAATAGTAGACAGTTGGCTTCCTGAAGGAAGTGCTTGGATTTTAGCTCTAAGTGGACATGTAGTAGGTATACAATAAAACACAGGGAGAGAGTTGCCCACAAGAGCTAGGCCAAGGCAAAGTAAATGTAATTGGAACTATAAACCAGAGCAGGTCTACGAATAAGCTTACCTAGGAGGCATATCTACTTGAGATACTCAATTGGACCTTCTTCCATTTCTTCTGATTATTTATTATATTGGATCCATATTCTAGGGGAGGGTTCAACCTGGAAATAGGGCTAAGTGGCCTTAACTTTGAATAGAAAATGTTGTAGGTGCTGGGAGCCTGGAGGATTATTAGAATGTTAAATTTCTCTGAAGTGGACATAACCACTTCAGAATGTTCCTCGCTGCACCCTTCCCCCAAGTTTTAGAGGCAACGTCTGTAATATATTTTTTCCAGTTGCTTCAAGTTTTTCTCCCACTCCTTCTGTATTTCTTGTAAAATATAGCAGCTCACCAAAAGGATGGAGTTCAGCTGCCAATAAAATGTAACATGTCTGTAGACCCCAAGAAAGCAGCTAGTAAATATTTACATGTGCAACTGAATCTTCTAAGTGTCATATGCCCTTGATCTTTGCAGAATGCTACAACTTTTTGCTAAGAGTTTAGCATGCTATAGAGATGTGAGAGCAGGCAGATGTTTAATTCCTAAGAAGGAGCCTTGCTGCTGGGCCTCCTGCCAGTTATGGCTGACAGGTTATGTTTCAGCCCAGATTTCAGTCCCATGGCTCATTTTTTTTTTTTGGGGGGGGGTTGTTTTCTGTTTTTTTTTTTTTTTTCTTCTTCTGTGTTTTCTTTAAAGCTCTAGATATTTGAATTGGTTCTTTTCCTCCTAGGACTGGCTGCTGAGTAAGATGATATCTTCCCATCTCCCTCTTTACTTGTTGTCACCACAAATAAGTACTGAGGCTCTTTCTATTTAAGGGTTTTCCTGATGATTCCTTTTTGTGTTGGGGATCAACCTACCAAGCCAGCTGGTAATAAACTCAGTGGCTCATTTATCGTTACAAGATTAATAAGCACTATGTGGATTCATGTTTGCTAAGCAAATGAAAGCATTTATAAAATTCATAATTGTTGTGATATCTACAGATTTTCCCCAGAGGCTTCCTCCCATTATCTCTTTCATCTTTCCTTAAAATCTCTTTGACTTGGGCCCCATGAAAAATGGCTTGCTTCCCTGGTTTCTATCTTCTTGTCTTTTAGGTTTGTTGGTAACACTTTCTCTAGGGCAATGCTGCTGAGACTTGACCATGTAAAAGAATCACCTGAAGTTCTGGTAGAATTGTAGCTTCCTGGCCTCACCCCCACGGATCCAGATTTAGAAGATCTGGGATGATATTGATGCTATTGGGCCAAAGTCCACCCTTGGGGTTGCACTTGTCTAGACTGTTAAGAATCTTGGTTCCAATGTTGCATAGACTTATTCTCCTTCACCAGTTGTCTAAGCTACTGTTTGGGCTCA
This sequence comes from Nyctereutes procyonoides, assembly GCF_905146905.1. Lineage (NCBI taxonomy): Eukaryota > Metazoa > Chordata > Mammalia > Carnivora > Canidae > Nyctereutes > Nyctereutes procyonoides. The sequence continues at coordinate 18,471,289 of NW_026575122.1, forward strand.
ATCTTCCCAAAGTCCTGTGGCCCCAGTGCAGTCTGTTGTAGTACAACTTCCTCTCCAACAGTACAACCAGACCTTCAATTCCCTTAATGAAGGGAAGGGAAGAAAACTATATGTATGGGGGACATAATCTGTGCAGGCACTGAGCTAGGTACGGTTATGTATTTACTTCACTGAGTGTTTGCAATAATCTAATGGCAGTAGGACAACTGATCTCATTTCACAGAGAAGTTCAATAACCTACCTAGTGTCACCAAGCTAGTAACCAGGGAAGCAGAATGTAAACCAGGCTCTGTACTTACAAGGTACTACCTTTCTCTCCTAAAACCCATTGCCTTGGGATGAACCTCCTTTAAAAGTTCTCATTCAACTCAGAGGAATATCTCCAAAGAGACCAATAACTGATATGCCCTGAAACTATTGAACAAGTAACTTCTTGTTCAGAAAAAGAGCACTGCCTACCTCCCAAGAGTCTCTATGACTCACTCAGTTGTCCTTCTCCCCTATGCAAGTGCTCTGGAAAATTAGAGATCAGCAATGCCCGGCATAGCTCATTACAAAAAAAAAAGTTATAGATAATTTCTACCAACAGATTTTCTAATCAGCCCACAAGAAAAATTAAGTTAAATCTAAGAAAAATCAGGAGATAGGTCTAATGACATGTGGTATATTACTTTTTCCTAATAATTCTGTCTTTATTTCCTTCATATTAGGTGATCCTTTGAGGATTAATTTGTATTCATTTATAAAATATAAGTGCATATAATAATTGCTGTTACTATTTTGGTATAAGAGAATAATATTCAAGTAAGTATAAGAGATTATTAAAACTGTTTAAGTCTGGCATGAGTTATGATTTATTTTGGTCTTGTCTGTGTCCTGATGCTGTAAGCAGTGGGCTATGAGTGTCCAGGAGTTGAGTGTGGGGCAGTGGGTTGGGGCCCTCTGTTTCCCAGCTTCCTTAGCTGCCAGGAGGTCTTTTTGATTCAGGTAGATAAGTAATAGTCTTCACAATATTCTCTGTTTCAATTATTGCAAGGGGCCTGAAAAAGATGCTATATGAAACTCTTATTCTTCTCCATCCATTCTAAATCTTTTTCTTGCCTTTGAGTCAAGTTTAAATTTCACAATGTTCATATCATCATAAATTATAGCCACCTCGTGGATTAGGAGAAGGCCCTGTTTCAGTAGTCTGAGGACTAGAGGTTTTTGGTCCTATTTTTGTCATATGTTTTGTTATAGGAACTTGGGCAAGTCACCTCTCTTTACTAGGTCTTACTTTTATTATCTATAAGGTGAGGGAGTTATACTAAACTATTTTTTGAAAGATTTTTATATTTATTCACGAGAGACACACAAAGAAAGAGGCAGAGACATAGGCAGAGGGAAGAGAAGCAGGCTCCTCGCAGGGAGCCTGATGTGAGACTTGATCCCAGAATTCTGGGACCCCGCCCTGAGCCAAAGGCAGGCACTCAACCACTGAGCCACCCAGGCATCCCTAAACTATTTCTAAGATTTAAAGTTCCATGAAACTAAAATTGCTGTAGAGAAATTTAAATTCCATTATGAATAAGCTATTCTTTCAAACTGTAACAACTTTTAGGCAAATGCCCCAAAGAATTTTTCTTAGACTATTAGCAGCTCATTGACTTCAAAATCAACTTTAAAAAAAGCTTTTAGGTACTTAACTGAGATGTTTTGGCCTGTCCTTTAATTATTAAATGTTTAGGCAAAATAATGGAATGATGGACAAATTGATTCTTATATTTCTCACTTAAGCATTGCTTTTAGGATGTGAAAACTTTGCCATTTTCCAATGGTGAGAAAAAAATGTCAAGCAGTTTCTTTAAGTCAAAATCTAAAGTGTCAAGGAGTCAGACCACAGGACGACTCAGTGACTGAGCTGGGCCTTCAGGCAACACTTCCTGAAAAGAATCTACAGATGAAGGCAAAAGGAGCTCTGAATTTGGGGTAGAAAAGGAAAAAAAGCAAAAGGAAGAGGAAAAAAAAAACCCATATCTGATTTCTATCTTTCCATGAGATCAGATAAGCTCTTAGGACTTTTCCTTTTTCTGAGCCATCCCAAACATGGACATTAAGTAAATGATTGTTATTTGGAGAGATGCTTCCAGGACTCCCTTGAATATGGTAAGCAGATGGGGGCACCCTTGATGCTGGGGACCAGATAGTGTTGCTGTGAACTTCCCAGCATTCTGTTCTATAACCTGCATCCTGATGAGAGACAAGGTGGTCCAGTCTGCAGGGAAAACCCACTAGTATCTAGGTCAGTTTAATGGCTGAAAAAAGGGTTAGGTGCTCTCTACTGTGAGTCTCCATATATCTCACATCTCATTTAGATACAGGTGATCGCCACAAGATCAAGCAAGAGCTTCTTGAAGAGCCTCCTTGGTTTTGATCAGAGCCCCTACCTTGGTTCTAATTTAAAATCTTTGGGAGAAGAAGCAAGTTTGGCTTAGAAACAATGGAAACTTGGCAGAGCCCAGGAGTGTGCTGGTCAAGAATGGCAGAATGTGCTCAGGTGTTAGATTTGTATGAGATCCAAGAGGCAGGGTTTTTGATCAGTGGACATTCCAAAGGGAGCACTTGGTGTTATTTTAAGAAGGGCCAGAAATTGAAAGCCAAGTTAGGGGATCCCTGGGTGGCTCAGTGGTTTAGCACCTGCCTTTGGCCCAGGGCCTGATCCTGGAGTCCCGGGATCGAGTCCCGCGTCAGGCTCCCTGCATGGAGCCTGTCTCTGCCTCTCTCTCTCTCTCTCTCTCTTTTCTCTCTCTCTATCACGAATAAAAAAGAAAGAAAGAGAGAAAGAAAGAAAAAAAGCCAAGTTAATGTACAGATGGGAAAGTACAACTCCAAGGCTATAGGATGAAAGCAGAGAAGGACACAGAAATTAGTCAAAGATCACTGACAGAAAAAAGAGGAGGAAGGCAAAGGAGATTCATTCAAAGGTTTGTGCTCTCTCAGATGGATTGACCTTCCCACACATCTGGCAACTCTGGGAAACTGCTTCTGGGAGGGTATTTTTGAAAAAAATCTTTGTGTAGCTATAATTCACATGCCATATATTTCACATATTTGAAATGTATGATTCAATGATTTTTGTTATATTCACAGAATTGTGCAACCATCACCACAGTCTAAGTTTAGGATATTTTCATCACCTGGAAAAGAAACTCTGTAGGCATCAGCAATGACTTGCCACTACCTTTCCCATCCCCCATCCTCCTGGCTCTAGGCAACCACTAATCTACTTTTGCCTCTATAGATCTGCCCATCCTGAACATTTCATATAAATGGAAATATGTGGTCTTTTGTGACTGGCTTCTTTCACTGATAGGGTCACTGAAATTCTATTTTCTCTGCAGAATTTACTTTGCCGTTAAAACTATTGTGCATGTATATGTGTGTTTTATTACTAAATAAAGACTACTCTTCCCACTTATGCACTATGTATACATATTAACATGTCCTGGTTATGAAAATGTTAGGGCTGAGAGTGAGATTGATCTCCAATTTAAAAAGGGTTCAAAGAAAACACATACCGCTAAAGTGAATTTGTTCTTCCTTTAATGTTTCATGCCATGAAGACCCTCAATATCATTATGATTGAACATACATGCCATTATTGAGAGTCATAGGTATATAAGAATAAGGTGATTAGTCTAAGATATGCTTACTCCACAACCTACCCTAAAAGATAGAAAAACAACAACAATAAATAAGACACAACAATAATAAAACCCCAAGTCTCTGATATGCATTTGTTTAATCATTTTGTCTCTTTTATACTAAGGTAAAATGTAGAAAAAAATTCCAGTTTTCTGAATTTTTGGTTGTTTGAATTCTGGAAAGAAGCATTATTAATTTAGGGAAAAGGAATCTGAAATTGATTTGTAAATGCAAAGATAAAAATATTGGCCTTTCTATCAGCTGGAACTTTGGGTGTGGATTTTTGAGTTGGATGAATACTATTTCTACTATTTCCTGTTTCTTGCATCCATCTGTCTCCTCAAGCAGAAATCATATCTCAAGTTGAATCTTTTTTTTCTTTTAGAAATGTGCAGGAAAGGGACAGACTAGGAATTATGCATCAGAAAAATTATTCAGCACATTGAGAAACATGGCTTAATTCATGCTAATTAATATATGTTCAAGAAAACAAATATACAGTCAAACAAAATGAATCTTGTTCTGGCAAAAAATAGTTACTTTGTAAATTAAAGCAATTTAACTAATAAATTTCTAGCTATAGGAAGCATTAGCATAAAAAAAGTAAAATGTCAGGATAGCAATGGGCATTGACACCCAGATGATCCTGAGATATGGTTTGGTACCAGAATGTATAAAAGAAAAGATGTAAATAGCAAGAAAGTCATTGTCCCATGGGATCAATCTCATTCATATGAGCCATAACTTTCTTGGTAAGCCTTTCATTCCTTTACATCCTTGAGAGATAAATCATGCCTTTGTTGTTAACAAGAGCAGCTTGACTCCTATGACTAAGGGGTCAGCCTGCAGAAAGCATTGTTGATATTGGACTATCATTTCCTGCAGGGAGAAGAGTGGTTTTTATGGTGAATCTTCTTTTCTATATACATTTGTAAAATGCTGCCTGTTCCTGCATTTTGCAAATAATTCCCACGAGAATTACTTACTGTGGCACTCTGGGTTTTTCTGCAGATTTTCACCATGAACACTTGAATTTGATCATATTTTACTGATAAATGCCTGGGGGGTGAGCTGATGAACATGAAAGAAAAATAAGAACAAGTTCAAGATGGGTCAAGAATGACAACCCAATCTGGAATATAGTGTCTCTTAATCTCATTAGCTAAATTTCCTAAAAGAGTTTTTAGTTTTTTTATGAACAATCCTTATAACCCATCTGCTATTGTTCAGGATGGAATCTTTCATTTCTTAATTGAAGATTTAGCTGTTGAACATCTCTCATAGGTTGTGATGCTGAAATAGAAAGTGCCTGCCCTGAACCCTTTCCAATTCTCCATCAATCCACTGTTTTCTTGATCTACTTTGTTCACATTGCCATATATACGAGTCAGCTTCCAGATGCTGACTTGCCCAGGGTCCTGGGAATGTAACCCCCATGTTTTGATATCTCTTTATTAACTGTACAATTTCAAACTCGAGTCTCATGAACCTTCTCTTTCCTGGGTCTATGATACCCTTTCTTCTACCTCCTCCCTCTCCCACCGTTCTTGTCCTTCACCTTGACTGCTTATCTAGCTGGAATTTATTTCTCTTCCTCTTATCCTCTGAGAAAGCCAAGGCAATGCTCTCTTAAACATTTATGAACTTAGTTTATACACTTGAGTCCTTTTGGATAATTTGAGCTTGACCCCATCACATATCTTTTAAATAAGATTTTCTCTGAGTGCTTTAATATCAAGCATGTAACATATTCTTCAGGTTATAGGGCTATGCATTATTCTCAAGTTGTAGAACAAAGACATTGACATAAATACCACCCTTTCTACATTCAGAGTCTAATGGGAAAAAGAATCAGGATGTTTTAAGTGATGACTATATCCCAACTTATACAGTGAATGTGATTTTGATTATAATCCGCATCATCATTACTATTCTGACCACTCCTCACCCTTCAACCCAGAGAATAGGAAAAGTGAAAAAAATGAAAGAAAAGGAAAAGCAAGGGGAAATAGTTTGAGGTGTTTGCTACTGAAATACTATATAAACTCTAATTTGGGGTTTAACCAATAACTCTTAAGACACCCTTTGCCTTTAGTATTGTACATCTGATTCTATATATGTATTTTTTAATATGTAATTTTGCCTTTTTTTAAAGAAATATTTTACCTATTTATTTGTAAGAGATACAGAGAGAGGCAGAGACATAGGCAGAGGGAGAAGCAGGCTCCCTGCAGGGAACCTTGTGCAGAGCTCAATCCCAGGACTCTGGGATCAACTACTGAGCCACCCGGGTGCTGCACATCTGATTCTATATATCTAGGGATACACTGTGTTTACTTGATCATGCATCTAGGGTTTTCTCTACAGCTGCTGATAGTTACTCTCTTAGAATATGTACTGATTTTTGTGACTGGTCACAGTGTACCTTGGCAATGGTTGGGAGCTCTTTGTTACGGACTTCATTTTTTTTTTAACAGTTCAGGCAATGAAAAATGAGTCTCTAATACTGCATTTTAGGGGTGGGGTTGGGAGGGAAGGGCGTTTAATAAAAGGCCAGCTATCTCTAGACTTGCAGAGTGCAGAGGCAAGAAAGGGGAAAAAGTTTCCTATTTCATACAGAAATTTTGGACAGAGTTTGGACAGGGAATAAGCAAAAATACCCAAATGTAATTTTATAGCCAACTTCCCATGTCTACATGTCTGCAGGATAACTTAAAATCTTTTCATTATATTTCCCTTGCAGTTCGATTTGCTGATGTTCCAAGAGAAATAAGAGGAGGGGTGGGAAAATTCCTTTGTATGGTTGGAATACACAAAGTTTATTGTGCCTTTTAAAATTGCAGCCGAGGGGCACCTGGGGGGCTCAGTGGTTGAGCGTCTGCCTTTGGCTCAGGTCATGATCCCGGAGTCCTGGGAAGGACTGCAGGGAGCCTGCTTCTCCCTCTGTCTCTGTCTCTGCCTCTCTCTTGGTGTCGCTCATGAATAAATAAATAAAATATTTAAAAAAACCCCAAAATTGCAGTCCACTTACATAATAGTGATACCTATTATGATTTCTTTGATGTCCTTATCTGGGTGAATGAAATATGAATGTTACAAGCAGAATTTTTGGGTGTGTATGTGATGGTGCATTCAGCAAAGAATTCTGCTCACAATAGGCCACTGGAAAGGCATAGTCCAGTGGTATAAACTCCCCAAGTCAGGTTTAACTTCCCTGCTACCTCACTGCCCCAAGACACAGAGTAATATAACAGTGGGTAGAGAGAATTAAAAGTCAGTTGTCTTGGCTTTTGGAAGTGAGTGATAAGGACAGCCTAAAAGCTTCAAGGTGATACCTTCTCACCTGCATGCCACCCTCATCTCCTGCTGTCTCTATATTCTGGTGTCTCTTCTGTTTCCCCCAGATAGGATTGTAATGGACAGGATGCCTTTGAGCATGCCCTATCACTCAGGATCCACACTGATGGTGACCAAGAACAAATTAGTACTTAAACTGTGACAGATGAAAATGTGCTTGTGGCAGCCAGAGATGGGAGTGGAGCCATACAGAAGCAGAATTAAATGAAAATCTACCTTTTGACTGTGAAATTACCTTGACTTCATTCCCTGGTCTGCTCCCCGGATTCCGGCAGGAAAGCAGGAGAAAGAGCTGTTGGCAGTGAATGGCCCAGGCATCTGCCAGGCAGCCTACAGTGGAGCCCATCACTTGACAAACCAGGTACTGGAGCTTCCAATAAGGATTGGCAACTGGCCTTTAAATATAAAATGTTAACCAAAAGGAGAGATTGTAATTTGAAAACAGGAACCAAAATAAACAGGAAAAAAAAAAAATAAGAGCAAGGAATTCAATGCAGGGATCACAAACAATGTAGAAGAGAATTAATATTCTCAGAAAGGGAGGGCAATTTATACACATAGAACAAAAATAAGAGACTTAAAAAAACATTTATTATGGGACTAAAAACAATTTTCAAGGAATCAAGGCTCTTGGGAAATAGCAGATAAAAACAATTCAAGAGAAGATTTAGAGGATGAGTTACAGGACTTCTGGAAGGAGGAACAGAGGTTGAGAGTGAAAAGTGGGAGAGAAAGATAATTAGGAGGTAATGGAAATCTAACATCTAAATAATAGGCATTCCAGAAAGAGAGAACAAGAAAATGGAGGAGAAATATTATTAAAGATTTATACAAAAAAATTTCATAATTGAAGAACATGAATTTCTATATACAAAAGATGACTAAATACCTAATATGATGATTGGAAAAAAGAACTATTCAAGGATATGTAATCATAAGATTTCAGAAATATGGATATATATAGATAGAGCACATTCTAATGGCTTCTAGAGAGAAAAAAAACAAGTCACATAAGAGGATCTGAACTAAAAGTAGCATGTCAGTCTTTTAATGGCAATACAGGAAACTAGAAGGTACTAGCGCAATGCTTCAAATTCCTGAGAAGAATGACTTCCAGCCTGCAAATCTATACCTCGTGAAATGGCCAATCTAGTGTAAAGTTAACCTAAAGGCATTTTCAAATAGATGAGATCTTTTTATTATTTTTAGATCTGCTACCTACTTTCTCAGCCAGCTATAGAAAGATATTTTCTATAAAACAATGGATTAAATCAAGAAAAAGGAAGACCTGACATCCAGCACATAAGGGACCCAGAAAGAAGAGGAAAAGGCAAAGCCAGGTCTAGAGCATCTTGTGTAGGATGCTAGAGGGCTTGGGGAGAAATATTTCCAGAAAAAAAGGCAACCGATAAACATATAGCAGAGTTTGATCACATAGAAAATTGAATGCAGAATCATTGAAGAATATGGAAAGATTTAGCCAGAGCCTCAAAAAGAGAAATATAAGTGAAAAAGAAGAAATTTATTCCAGGAATAACATACAGTTATTCAAAAGTGAAAGATAACAGTCATAATACACTACGTGACTCAGTGATGAATAATTGTTGTAGAGTCATAATAAAAACATGAAACACTGATTTATCCAAAAGTAATAAAACTGTATTCTGGAAATAGGAAGGAAAATATCTGTATGAGGTGTGGTTTAAGGAGTTAAATTCACATTACCTAAACTAGGAAAAAATATCAAAATAGGAAAAAAAGGAAGTGTAATATTATCATGTTATTTAGAAATATAAAGGCAAATAACCCTGAGAAATAGCTAATGTAGTAAAATGTGGCTGCTTCCCAGCAGTGGAAGAGATGGGGCAGGAGGCCGATGACTTGCCATGGTGAGCATTGCAGTCCTGCAGGAAGTATAAGGCCGGTTGAAGGGCGGAGACTCATGAGGGAGCTTGTCTGAGAGGGCCAGGGGGGCTCCGGAGCCGCCTTAGTCCGCTGATGTTTTCTGATGTTTACAGTGTTGCACACTCTTCTGTCAAATAATAGGTTGTGTTTGTGGTCACTTGCGGGAATCTGAGAGAGGTCATGGGATTAGGAGAGGGGCAGGAAGGGAGCACTGCAAAATGCCCTTCTAGAGATTGGACCCTGAAGACGATACCTTGGCAGGTGGCAGTGTGGTAAAGAGAACTTGCTACTCACAACCACACAAGGGCAGGGAGGATCCTGAATTCTTTCTTTTCCTACTTCCCACCTCCCTCCTTTTGTCCCTCCCTTCCTTTCTTTCCTTTCTCCCTGCTCTTACTTCTCTTCTTTCCCTCCCCTTTTCTCTCCAGTGAGTGTTCTCCCTACCTATGCATCTAATCTAATATCAGTCCCTACCAGACAAATAGAATACATGTATGTATATTTATGAGGGGATTTATTATAGGAATTGGCTCACTCAGTTATGGAGGCTGAGAAGTTCCATGGTCGGCTGTCAGCAAGCTGGAGAACCAAGAAAGCTGGTAGTATAATTCATTTGGAGTCTAAAAGTCCAAAATTGGGAAAATGGAAAGAGTGGGGCCCTGATGATGTAAATCCCAGTCTGAGTCTGGAGGCCCAAGAAGCAAGAGAACATCACATTGGTGAGGGTGATCTTCTTTCCTCGGTCTACCATTTCAAATGGTAACACCCTCACACAGCGCCGGCCCCCAAATAATGCTCTTTGGGCATGCTTGGCCAGATAAGATTAACCTTCTATTCTTCCTTTTATTTCCTTTCTTTTCCTTTTTTTCTTCCTATTCAGAAAGAAAAAATGTGTACATAAGTAGGTATTACTAAATATTAAACCCTGCAGTGAACTGCAGTGGGTTTGCCCAAATAACCTTTAAGACCTTTTTCCCAAGGGCTCCATCCATGATGCTACTCTAAGTGTGCATGGTGGACCAACAGTATCATTATCCACCTGGGAGCTTGTTAGAAATGCATATTCTTGGGCCTCACCCAGACCTATTGAATCATCCCTGTGCCCCCCCGATGGAGCCCAGGAATCTGCATTTTAATAATCTCTTATGTGATTTTGATGCATGCTGAAATAACATACAATTCTTTGAGAAGCACTGCTCCAAATATCACAGCATCTTTCTCTTTCCTGTCTGCTCAGGAGAATGGTGATTTTGCTAGCTTAGTTTCTGCAATTTTGTTACAAAGAACTGGGTAAATAAAAAGGACTGGGACCAGCTTGGTGGGGTAAACCCTGAAAGAAGAATAATTCAAAATGGAAAAGATAAAAAAAAAAAACAAAAAAAAAACAAAATGGAAAAAATTAAGAGAATGAAGGACAAGATAGGAAAATCTTATTACAGGCAGGGTTTCAGACAAACTTCTAAAGTTAGATAGAAGGAAGCCTGTGGGACAACTACTGTCCCTGGTGTTGTGGATTACTGAGAGCAAGAATGGGTTTTGAAGTCAATTAAGGATGAGGTATCCCAGTGGCTTTTTGTGAATGTCCACCATAGAGATTTCAGTTGCTTTCCAATTTTACGTTTGGATGATGTTGGATGGATATTCATATGAATATGGAAGCAGGTCAGAAGTGGCTTCCAACTGCTTCTCTGTGGGACCTGTGAGGAACTAGGCATGAACATTTGCCTGTTTCATATTATTTAATTGTAGTCTTTTTGATTTACCTGTTGTTTGTTTTGTCTTTCTTGGTTGTGGTTACTGGACAGATCTGTGCAGAGATTGCTCTTTGATTAGATTATCACATTAGATGGACAGTGCAGGACACAGCTGGATCTTTGTGTCATCTTGGTCACTGCTGACTCAAAGGTCACAGGATTTTTAATATGTTATTTTTCACTTCTCATTGAGCATGGTTCCTCAGCATTCCTCCTCATTTTCACTATCTTTTTTTTTTTTTTTTTTTTTTTAGTGCTGCTATCCTCTTATATAGTCATTTCTTGGGTCTTGTCAGCTCTAGAAATTTTATCATCTCTGAAGTCTCAAATTTACATAGCTTTAAAAAAAATATCCCTAGCTCATTTGCTCAACAGCCCCCTCTACAGGACATCTGTCTGATCAGGAAATCCTGTTGGTTCTTCAAGTCAAGTCCCCAACTTGACAACTGCACGCTGTCTTCAGTGCTAACACATGCGTTGAATCCACCTGTAGTTCTAAGTTTATACTAACTGGTTCCCCAACATCTACTCTTACTTCTCTAGGGATTATTGCTTATAACATGCAGTGTCATCCTTTGCAATGTAAATCAAGTCATTTTACATCCCTATTTAAAAATCTTCCCACAGTTTTCTCAAGCCATTGGAATTAATTCAAACCTTTCAAGAAGTACAGCCTATCAAGCTCTCTCTGCTCTAACAGTTGGTTTCATTAAATTCACTATCCTCTGCTAGCCCCCTTGGCAACTATTCAAGTTTCTAAGAAGAAATTTGCCTTCCTTGCTTTTCCTTACACTGGAAGATGACAAATTATGGCCCATGGCCAAATCTGTCCTTATTGCCTGTTTTTGTAAATAAAGTTTTATTGGATCATAACCTCTCACATTCATTTATATGTTGTTTATGACAGATATTACACTATAATGGTAAAGTTGAGTGGTTGTAACAGAGATCTAATGATCCTTAAAGCCTAAATTTTGGCTATTTATATGACCCTTTACACAAAAAATTTACCAACCCCTGCCTTAAACACATCAAACACATCTACTTCAGGGCTCTGCGGTTTGCCATTTTTTTTTTCTGTTTCAAACACAACTTCCCCAGGTAACTCAAATGGCTCTTTATTGTCACTTTGTGCCTTTATTGAAATTTCACCTCCACCAACACCCTCACTGGCTATCCTATTTAAAAAACAGTCCCATCACTCTTTAGTTTTTTCATACTGATTTATTTAAAATCCACTAAAATTTCGTATCTCCTTGTTCATAGATGTAGTGGAGACAGCTAGAGAACCACCAAAAATTCATACTTCTCTTCCATAGTGCAATGTTGCTTCTGGAAGCAGCTGTTCAGCTCAGAATCATATTTCCCAGCCCTCTTACTTCCAGATGGAATCATTTGACTAGTCTTGGCCAATGGAGTATGAGCACAAGTGGTGTATGTCTCTTCTGGGCAGAGATGGTAAAACATCTTATTACTAAAGCATGAGAGCTGGAAGCTGCAAGGCCCCTTAAAGCCCAGGCTGACAAATCACACACTATCACTTCTGTCAGTCCAAGCTGCTCATAGGGCCAGCCCAGATTCAAAGGAAGTAGAAATATACTCTACCTCTTAATGAGAAAATGGCAAAGTCACATTGCAGTGATCTGATTTCTGAGGACCCCACCCCATGACCTGATCACCTTCCAAAGGCTCCTTCCCAATACCATCATTTTGAGGGGTAGGATTTCAACACATGAATTTTGAGGGGACACAAAAATTTAGTTTATTGCAATGTATGTGAATATGTATATATATATCATATATGCTACAACTCAGAAATGTACGTGTGTATATATAGCATATTTATAATGCATACAGAAATAAATTACTAATATGTTGGCACATACAGTAGTCCTCCCTTAGATGAGGTTTTGCTGTCTGCAGTTTCCAACACCCTTGGTCAATCATAGTCCAGAAGTCCATGATCCTGCTTCTGACATGTCCTTGCATGGTCCTTAGTAGCCTTAGGCTACATTACAGTGCCTATGTCATCCACTTCACTTCATCTCATAATGTAGGCATTTTATCATCTCACATCATCATAACAAGGGTGTGAACAAGAAAGCAAGATACTTTGAGAAAGAGAGTTGCCACATTCACATAACTCTTATCACGGAGTTTGGTTATGATTTTTAAATTTTTATTATTAGTTATTATTGTTAATCTCTTTTTCTCCCTAATTTAAAAATTAAATTTTATTATAGGTATGTATGTATGTATAAGAAAAAACATAGTACATTTGGGTTAATTATCTGCAGTTTCAGGCATCCACTGGGGGTCTTGGAATATATCCCCTGTAGATAAGTAGGAACACTTATATTAATGAATAAATGAACAACATCTGGGTAGGAGTTATTTGTGGATTGTCTATCATGTTGTCTAAAATCATTTGTAGAAGAGTCTATGCAAACAGTCTTTCTTAAAAGATGTGCAACTCCTAATTAAATAATATATATTTTTGTTCAGATAAGAAATGGGTAATTCATCATTGGCCTTTGTTTAGTTTGGCTTCTAGAAAGCTCAGAATTGAACCTAATGTCATTGCTTATTTTTGATATTAATATAATTGTTTTTCAGTTCTTAGAGCTTGTTTTCTCTTTCATTTTTGACTTTTTTATTGTGTACTTGTATTTATTATATGTCATTTCAGTTATTTTTGAGGTATAATTAAAACATTTAAAAATACATGAATGTGTCTTTTGTAGTATCAGATAAATTTTCATCTGGGGAGAATGATGTTAATGAACAATAGAAAAGACTGGAGAACCAAATGTTGGGATCATCTCACACTGGTAATATTTGTGGTATTATCTTATACAATGAAATAGTTTGAAGAGTGGGAGTTCCCAGGAATGATGCTGGGCTCAAACCCCTATGGTTTAATGCATTGTTTTTCTCATTCTTCACAGTCATCTTGAAAAGCTGATGATGCATCATTATCATAACCTTCATATCTTCATTTTTTTCATATCTTCATTTTTTAAAAAAGATTTATTTATTTATTTGAGAGACAGGGGGAGGAGCAGAGAGAGGGGGAAAGAGAGTCTTTAGTAGGCTCTGCTCAGAGTGCAGAGCTTGACACAGGGCTCCATCTCATGACCCTGAGATCACAACCTGAGCCTAATTCAAGAGTCAGATATTTAACTGACTGAGTCACCCAGGTGCCCCCATATCTTCATTGCAATTCTAATTTATCCCTTTCTCCTTTCTAACTCTGGGAAGAGTCTTCATAGAACATGTTATTTATTTGGTTATTGGCCAATATCAGATTATTATCTCACAAGTAAAAAGAGGTATTTATTTTATTTTTTTTAAAAAAATGAGATCTCCACTATGTAAAATTTATCACAAGCATTTGTGACAAATTATACTGGTTATATAAAATGCTGGTAATGTTCCAAAGTAAGTTCCAATACCGTATTATTTAAAACAGACCCATTTTCAATGGTTAATTACTTTTAAAAGTCTAGTATCCCCCAACTAATTCATATTTTCTTTCATAAGCAAAGGAGAATTGTGTACCCCACATTTCTTATTCTAGAAATTCTAGTCGTTTTTCATAAACTCCCAAATTTAATTTTGATCTCTGACATTTCTGACTGCTTGATTTCCTCAAATCTTTATTTGCAGCTGAGTACATTAGGCTTTTGCTTATAAGGCCAACTGCAAACTCCTACTCTGTCTTCTCTAGAGTAATAGTTACAGAATTTACTAATGACATTCCTTAACTTTCACAGTAACCAGTACCCCTGCCATGACATTACTCTCTTCCCAGGACTTTCACTAAGTTTCTAATGCCAGCAGTTTGTTTTTTTCTTTTGGGAATGATAGAGCTATTAATCAACATATCTGTTTAGACCAAGAGAAAAATTAAAGAAATAAAATTGTCAGGTACACATCTAAATCTCTTCAACTCTGTTTTTACTCCCTACCTCATAGAGTTGAAAACAAGCAATCTAATAATCACACATTTTTTTACTGTCGTTTTATGGTGTCAAATACTGGCCTTCATGTAATGGGGAGTGGAGCTGTACAAATGTAGTAGGGGGTGGTTATTTACTCCCTTGATTGACAGTTACCTTATGAAGAGACCTTTCTCTAAGTATACTGGGGACTCTACTCATTCATTCAACATATATTTATTATACATAGGCAAAATAAGACCAGGCATTAGACAAGGCCCTGGGAGGAGAGCACAGAATAAAATAACCTGTGCTGCTGTCATGAAGATTACAATCCAGTGGGGGACAGGACATTCAATGACTAATAGTTATTTATTATGCCATGTCTGTGAGAGACAGAGAGAGGTGGAGACATAGGCAGAGGGAGAAACAGGCTGTCTCTGGGAAGCCCGATGCAGGACTCTGTCCCAGGACCCTGGGATCACAACCTGAGCCAAAGACATACTCAACCACTGAGCCACCAAGGTACTCAAAAATGAATTTCTTAAAGTGAATTTTAAAGTAACACTTGGAGGATAAATAGGTGCTAATCAAATGGAGAGAAGAAAAGAGAAGAGAAGCCCAGCAAAGATTCCAAATTTGGAGGTAGACAGTATTTGATAAACATATCAAGTCAGGGTGGCATTTTGGAGGTTTATGTTGTTATTTACATACCCCTATTACCTCTGTTATGTTTAACAGATTATGACATTTTTCTTTTTAAATGGTAGAGCACACAAGAATTTTATTTTCCCTTTCCCTCTTTTTTTTTTTTTAGTTTTATTGAGGTATAATTGACTTCACATTTGATCCTTGACATGACTTTTGTCAAAGTATCCTTTTGACAAGATACTCCTTATTTAGAAAGAGTAAACTGAGGCAAATTCAAATTAGGTGAAATTGAGTTTGTTCGAGAGTAGCAGAGAAACTGCAGTTTGGAAATTGCATGCTATGGCAAGCATAGGCGAAGACTTTGAGGGCTTTGGGTAGGTCGTATTTCTAGGCAAGGAGTGCAAAGAAGGGGAGGTCCAGTCAGTGTCTAAGACTTAAATTCATTGGCCTGTGCAGGAGAGAGATTCTTGGTGGATGTTCATTGGTCAGGAGATGAGTCTTCATCCCTCAGTTCTTAAATTCCCTTGTTCTTGATGCACATGCATGAGATTCTCCGTTGCACAGTCCCCTGTTGCATTTTAGATTGAGATCTTTTCACGCTTTCAGGTATGTTTTTTTGAATTATTATCTCCCAATTCATACTCCTGGTGCACAATATTTTTCTTTGATTTCCTTTGCTTTCCTGAAGAATCCAAATGTATTTGTCTATGTATCATTTACATTAGTATTTAAGCTTGCATTTGTCTTGCCTCTTTTAGAATGAAAGTGCAAACAATTCAAATGGGTATCGGGGTGTGGTACTCTGATTTATAATAAGATATATATATTTGGTTTTACTGGCATATGGCTCCTAAAACCATTGTAATTTCCTCAGTGATAAGAGCATGAGCGCTCTTTTTACTCTGTCCTCCAATCCTGAAATAGCGCCAGAGAGATAAAGGTGAAATGAGTGTCTTGTTTTTCACCACAAGCTCCTTTCAGCCTGAGTTTATGTTAATGAGGTGATTTTTAGAAAGCCCTTTAATAACTGCAGAATGGGGGCTGGTTGTCAGGGGAATCATTAGAGGGTGATTAGAGAGTTGGAACTTAACCCCGGGGATGGTGGGACTGGTGGTTGAGTTAGTCATCAGTGGCCAATGATTTAATTAATCATGCCTAAGTAAGGAAGTCTCCTCAAATATCCCTAAAAATACAGGATTCTGGGAGCTTCTGGGATGGTGAAAGGTGGAGATGCAGGGAAACTGGAGTGCTTAGAGTGGACCTGGAAGCTCTGTGTCCTTTCCACAAACCTGTCCTATGCATCTCTTCCTTATGGCTGTTCTGAGTTGTAGCCTTTCATAATGAACTGGTAATTTAATAGGCTTATGGTTTTCCTGGGTTCTTTTGCCATTCTAGCAAAATATTGAACCCGAGGAAGTGATCATGGGAACCTCCAATTTATAGCTGGCAGGTCAGAAGCACAAGTGACAACCTGGACTTGTGATTGGCATGGGAAATGGGGGACAGTTTTGTGCGACAGAACCCTTAACCTATGGGATGGTGTCAGAATTGAACTGAATCACAGGACACCCAGTTGGTGTCCGCAGAGAATTAGAGAATTGCTTGGTGAGGAGAAACCCTTTAAACATTTGGTGGCCAGAAGTATTGAGTGTACAGTTTTTTTTTTCAGGGGGCTATACCATTTTAGCCATTTAATAATCAAGCACACTTCACTTCTTCAGGGATGGCTTACCTGGCTTACCTTCTATCCAGATCACAGTTACCAATGTGTAAGTAAAGGAAGATTGTCTTGAGTGACTAAAATAGGTGCTTGTTCTATTCACTGGATTAGCTAACAGACATTTGAGGATCTTGTCTACGATTACTTTGCATTCACCCTTCCATGACTGTTATCTACTTTCTAGACCATAAAGAGATTAAAATAGCAAAGTAGGATGATAATTGAGCTGCTTAAGGAAAGTTCTTTGAGAAGTTCAAAAAAATGGTTTGACAGCCTGACAGTGACAGAAGCAGAAAAACCAAGAAAGGCAGACATGAAATTTCAGTAATTATAGTAATCTCAGGTACATAAGCATAATCAGAAATAACTGATATGTGTCAGTAATCTCCAAGAACAGCATTCCATGGCTGTGAGACATAATATATACTGTTGATTATTACAGTTTTGATTTGCCAGAAAAATGTTATATTACATTCAAGTAGTCCATATACAAAGACATGGAAAGGTACTCACTAAAATTATTACTAATATTATTATTGGTTTCTGTGCTTTAAAGGCTTAAGTTCCATTAATGGGAAGATTAACTGTGTTTCATGGCTTATTCACCATCCTTTGATCACATTTTTATGGGACATCTGCTCTAAGCTGTGTACTGAACCAGGAGCTGGATCCATAGCGGTGGGCAAAATAAGTACCATTGCTGTCCTGATGGAGGTTGAGGATTGTACAAGAGATTGACAGTTATCAAACAGGCAAAAAAAAGGAAATAATGTGATTCAACTTGTATAAAAGTCTACAAGAGAAAAAAATGTGGAATGTGATAGAGAACCCAAGGGATGAGTAGGAGGTACAGAACATGATATCTTAGTCATCACGGAGGTCCAGAGATCCTCTAGAACAGCATGGAACCAGCAGTGAGACAAGGGAACAAGAGAGGTTCAAGAGAAGAAACAGCAGAGGAAGGATTTGAGATAGGAAGGAGGTTGACAATGTAGAGGAGCCGCAAGAGGACCGTGTGACTGGAGGTTATAGGGGGAGTTGGACGTGGAATTGAAGAAGAGGGAGCCAGATCATGGAGGCCTTAGAAAACCACTGGAGTTTGGATTTTATTCAGCATATTATGGGAAGCCTTTGAAGGATTTCAAGCATAGCTACTGGGTAACTAGCTCTAAGTGTCTTTAAATGCTTTAGTTATTTTTGTTTCTTTTTGCTTTTGCTTATATTTGTAGAAGTGATGAAGGGATACTTCTGAAAATGTGTGGCACAGAAAGGAATCCAAATTTTAAGGCCCTAAATCTTAAACAATTTTAGAAGTCCTCTTTAGGAAAAAGAACTCAAAATTACAAATAGAAAATTGGAAACAAAGATGTTCTTAGACGCCTCTTGCAGATGAGGGACCCCAGAGCTTAAGCTTCATCTTGTCTCATTATATCCACTCACTGCTGCTATTGTGGAAAGAATTTTATAGATATTCCTGGATTTAGGTGGGAACCAAAGTTGATTTTCAAATTTCAATGCTTGGAACATCTCTCCATTATTCTTTAGAAGCCCTGTCCTTCTTTCATCTTTTTTTTCCTCTCTTCTTGGGTCCCTCCATCTAATGCCCCTGATTCAAACAACTCAACCATTTCATCCTTCTAGTATCGGTCCTTTGTAAGAGTATATCTCTGAGGGTTGGCATGAGTGTATCTGAAATGGTATGGGACAGGGAAATGGGACGGGAAACAGTTGATAGGGGTTATATGTCTGTTAGTCAATGTTTTGGAGATTCCATTTTCTCAGGAAAAAAATTACTGGAAATATTCCAGGACTCTGTTATAGTTGATGTTCCAGAGTTTCACTTTTTAAAGATCAAAGACCTTGGGAAGTTCGAGACGCTTTATTGAGTCAGAGCCCCTGCCTCTTTTTGTTCAACATTCCTATCTCTTTTGAAACCTTACCGAACACCTTTACAATCCTTTACCCTGTTTGTCAAGCTGTTTTACTGTAAGAAATGCTGTCTGTTCCATGAAATGCTCTCTCTAAAGAAATAGTACTCTGTGCTTTTTTGAAATAGAGGGAAAGATGAGCTGGCTAATTTATTCCATTCCCAATACTTTGTAACAAAAGTTCAAATGAATGAAAATGATTGAGTTTGTAGGCCTGGTCTGCAGATATGAAAAACTGCTGGAACCCCTTGAGTGTGGAATGGCTTTAATTTACTGCATGGATCTCAGCCCATGATATGCTGCTTTTTGTTGACTTTCATAAAAGAAAGAACTACAGAGAGCAAAAGCTTTCAGAAGGGCTGTAGTTGAAGGGAAGCAGTGGGTGAAGCTCTAAGATTGTTACTTACATTAAACAATGGGATATAGTTTTGGTAATGGGGACAGGTCTGGGGGAAGTATAGAGAGTGAGGTTCGTAGGCTCCTCAGTGGGAATGGGGATGGATTTACACCCTGGCTTTCCTCATTGGCAGGAGGGCCTGGAGATGCATGAGGCAACCTAAGCCAGGATTTGTGTGATGAATAAGGAGATCATGAGGATACACTTTCATTCTCTACACCAAGAATACTGTCCCTTCATTTTCTGTATGTGATTTCAGTTATCAACGTATTTGATATTGCCTGGACTAAAGAATGGTAAACGTTGATCTTTTTATCTTTCTACTTCGATACTGGTGGTTTATTAAGATGGATATGATGGGGTCCTGCATTGATAACACATACATATGGGTGGAGAACATCCTTCAGGACACCTATTGTTTGCTCCTCAGTTTTCATATTCTGCTTTAATTGCAAAGCATTGTGCTACTGAGAACCGTAACCCCAGCCTCCCACAAAGTACATGAGTTTGGCATCCTGGATGATTTATAGCAACATTTAGTCATCAGGCCTTTGCTTTCTGTGTCTTGTAATACAAAGAAGAAAGCAGTCTCTGCCCCCATCCCATAGAGAGGACAGAATGGTTATTTGTGTCTTATTATCACATCCTTAATCTTTTCCTTCTCCTCCTCCTCCTCCTCCTCCTCCTCTTCCTCCTCCTCCTTCTTCTTCTTCTTTTTTTTTTTTTTTTTGTGGGTAGTATTGAAACCATCTGGACTGCTTTGAAGTCAGTTTATTTTACTAAATTAAACTTTTTCAGATTGTTCCCTTTTTCTTTACACTATGCCATGCAGCATTTGGTTAATTCTGGCACAAGTACACCTGTGTTTATAAATCTGACAATTTAGTCTGTAGATGAAGGAAGCTGAAGTCAGAAATTCGCGCCAAATTAAGTCTATTGATAGGCTCCAGGGTTTTTTTCTTATTGATATTATTTTAGATTAAATGTTTCCCTGTGTGGTTAAATATCTTTGGCTTTAAGTATCAGTTTACTTAAAGAGACAGTATAGTATCATGATTAAAGACGTAGGACTTATAGTCAGTGAGAACCAAGTTCAACTTACTTGTGTGACCTTAGGAAAGTCAGTTTACCTCTCTGGGCCCTAGTAGCCTCATGTGTAAAATGGTGGTTGGGGCAGCCAGCCTCCAAGACAGCCCCAGTGATCCCTGCCTCCTAGTATTCATGCTGCAGGCAGTCTCTTCCCATGTTGAATAGGGTTGACTTGTTCAACAGATAAGATATTGTGGAAATGATGGTGTGTGACTTCTGAGGCTAAGGAATCAAAATCATTGTGGCTTCTGCCTTATACTTTCTCTTGGGTGACTCAGTCTGGGGACAGCTAGGGCCATGTAGTAAGGATAGGCAGTCATAGGAACAGCCCACATGGCAGGAACTGAGGCTTCCTGCCAACAGTGAGCACCATGTAAGTAAGCTGTCTTGGAAGCACAAACTCCAGTCCTAGCAAAGCCTTCAGATGTCTGCAGACTTGGCAATGTCTTGACTGGAACCTCATGAGACAGTCTGAGCTAGAAATACCCAGTCAAGTCACTCCCCCAATTTCTGATATATAGGACCTGAGAGAGATAATAAATGTTTATTTTATTGAGCTACTGAATTTGGGATAATTTGCTCCACAGCAATAGATGGATGATACAGTTATAATGACAGGACCTCCTTGTCGGATTGTTGGGAGGATTAAATGTGACATTATAAAGGCTTTGCACAGAGTCTGGCACATAGTGTTATTCAGAGAGATAAAAGTGATAGTTATGGATGGAACTTGACACTAGAGGACCAGTTCTCCTCTCCAGCACCTTTACTCCAAATGCTTTATGTGGGCTCTTCATTTAGATGGTAAATAATTCCAAATTTATAGCCAGCTCCTGAGTGATTGGCAAATTGGGTAGCATATCTGATGCTCCTTGTGTCCTGATTCACATGTTCTCATCCCACTTTTTAACTACAGCCTTGTAGTCAGCTACAGAGCACTCTTACTTAGCATGATGGCACCTTCCTCAGCTGCAAAAGTGCCTCTTGTTCTTGGGGCTGTCTTAGTGTACATTAGCATGTATACTTTTAACTATTTAAATGCATGTGAGAATCTGGAGCTATTGAAAATGGGAGGTCGTGGGTAAAGACTACCTCTTTCTACCCTTCATCTACATGATTCTCAGGCACCTTCTCAATGGCTCCTTGAAGCTGTCCCTTGTGGACTGGAGGTCTATTGCCCATAGTGGAGGTCTGCTCAGTACCGCCTCTTTGGATTGGCTTTCTCTCCTTCATTTCACTCCTTCCAGCTCCTCACTGCTGCTTACTGCTTAAATTCAACTCTGCATGCCAGCCTTGTATTTCTCTGGTTCTGCCCCTTGGAGTTTACCTTTAGCTGCAACAGATGGCTCTAGTAAGAATTGGCCAAATGTTATTTGCTTTATGTATGTTCATGAAACCATTACCATGATACCTGCTTTACCCTCTTCAGTGGTTTTCTACTGTTCTCAGGAATAAGTCTCAAACACCTCATACAGTGGCAGGGACCTCCACAAGCTGAGTCCTGACCATTCCTTCAGCTTCCACTCCCAGCTTCTCCCTCCTCTCCCATCTGTTCTCTACATTGGCCTTACTGGGCTTTGCTGAATTCCTTTTATGTGAGAATTTTTCCATTGCTTCTGAATCAAGAGCGTGCTGTTTCTTTTTACCTTGCTTGGCCAACTGTCATTGTTCAGGCCTCAGCCTAAATGCAGTGTCCCCAGGAAGGCCTTGAATATGTCCTATCATTTTATTTTATTTTATATTACTTATTTTAAAAATATGCAACACTTCAGAAATTGGAGTATCATCCTTCTTCAGGGCCCATGTTAATATTTTCTCTGTATTGTTCCAATTTTAGTATATATGCTGCTGAAGCAAGCACCTGAAGATATCATTTTAAATATCTGCATATCAATCTGGATTTATCTTTTCTTAACACCTGTTGTATTTTCTTAATGTTCGCATTTCCTCCTTGAATGTCAATTTTATGAGGCCAGGAGCTGTGACTGTCCAGTTCTCTATTGCTTAATGTTTGGCTTAGAGGACATTCAATAAATGTCTATTCAATAGAAGAAAGAATTTAGGCAAAATTCACTTGACTGATAAATATCTGTGTGATTGTTTTTTTTTAAATGCCTTAGTCTCTCCTTTTAAAACACAAATCCTATCCAAATGGGTCTCCTCAAGCTGCTGAAACAAAATGTTACTTTAATAGCAAAAAAAGACAAATTTGTTGGTAGTAGAAGGATTTACTTTTATAATTACATTTCCTTTTTCGCCACTACAAAAGGCAATATTATAGGCTTGCATCAACTGACTGACAAGCTCCCCCAGTACTTTTTTAAAAAACTTTTTTAGAGAGGGAAAGGGGTAGAGACAGAGAATGAGAAAGAGAGAATCTTAAACAGACTCCACACCCAATGCAGAGCCCAATTCGGGGCTTGAATTCGTCACCCTGAGATCATGATCTGAGCAGAAATCAAGAGTAGGACATGTAACAGACTGAGCCACCCAGGCACCCCTTCTCCAGCACACTAGATTATAATTCAATTAACAAAATTTGATTGACAAATGACTTTTAAAGATCATCTTTATTGGATAGAGTTTACCCCTGTGTAAGTAAAATTTGTAGTTTTAACTCATGTAATCTAAGCTCTGCTTAAATAGAGCAGACTTTTTTTTATTTATTTTTTTATTTATTTATGATAGTCACACAGAGAGAGATTGAGAGAGAGGCGCAGAGACACAGGCAGAGGGAGAAGCAGGCTCCATGCACCGGGAGCCTGATGTAGGATTCGATCCCCGGTCTCCAGGATCGCGCCCTGGGCCAAAGGCAGGCACCAAACTGCTGCGCCACCCAGGGATCCCCTAGAGCAGACTTTTTGCTTTCAATATATGCAGAAAGAGAACTCAGTTGATGAGTCAATATGAAACAGGAGGTGTGCCCATCCTGGGAAATCTAGCCTTTTCAGAAACAGCAACACTGTTCAGATGGCAGAGGGTTACATCAGGATTCTGGTTCTATATTTAAGGATAGAGAGTCTTTTATGAATGTGACATTCTTGAAAATATATTATTGTAAAGTCTAGGGCCATCTTGTATTAGCTGGTGTCAGATGGTCTAAATTTGTGTACGAATACTAAAAATCTGGTATCATATCAGTACTGAATTATGGTAGGTAAGAAAACTGAATAATGCTGTATTTAAGGCAAGTTTCATCGATGAATATGTTTATAAAATGGAAGTCAGCTCTGTGGTAGATCAATAATGCACAAAGATATCTCCTTTGATATTTTGCAAAGGGCTGTATACTAAATTTATTATGTCCTTGACAGTGATAAAAATCACACACTTCATGTGGCAGGAAAACATTCATTCATTTAACAGATATTCATAGTGTGCCTACTGATCTAAGAAAGATGTTAGGGTTCACAGCCAACCGCCAGGAAAGAATTCTTGAGACACCTTCCATGCAAAAAGGTAGCTTTATTAAGGCACGGATGGGCACAGGACCTGTGGGCAGAAAGAGTTGCACTGGGATCATGAAGAGTGGCCTATTATATACTTTCAGGTTGGGAAGGGGTTAGGGATAATGTAAGCCTCCCAAGTATTCTGGAAGCAAGGTTTCCAGGATCCCAAGGGGGCTAGCTATTATTAGGAAAGGTCCTTTATTACTGCTTAGTAAAAACTCAGTCATGAGACCCTTCAGATGTATAACAGTGGGTCATATACTTGGGGGATGGTTACCAATATGGATCTTGGGGGATAGAAATAAAGGAAGTTTCTAAAGGAATTTTTATATGTTAAAGTAGACTTACAAGTTCCTAGGGGTTGGGCTAAGATTGCCTTTTGCCCTTAGCAAAGTGTCAACATCGAGGCAGTTGAGTCCCTAGAGGAATGTCACTCTGCTTGTCTCAAGGACTTGTCAATGGGCTGTAGGTAGTAAGGAAATTTAATAATTTTCTTCTGCCTTTTTTTCCCACATCACTTACTATGTTCCAGGCACTTCTCTGGGCATATGAGATACAGCCAGAGTAAAATATATCTCTGCAACTTCTCTTCAAGAACAGATTTTTACCATGACAAAGGGCTTTGCAAAACCACATGGAGAGGAAATGGTTGACATCATTGGGAATTAGGGTTGGTCAGGCTACAGGAAATTGTCAGCAGATTTCCCACGGTATTTTCTGAAGAATGAGGATCTTCCAAAAGGAAAGCAGTGCATCTAGATCCAGCTGTTACAGGAGTTTATTTGAAGACTAGAAATGTTCTTTTTCTCTAAGGAAATTGAGATATCATTGAACTAAGTTAACTTAATTTAGGTCTCACTCATCCACAAGGTTTAACCTGGTGGAGTTGACCCCTCTTTCCTCTCCTTTGGATCAGGGGATACTTCGCCAGACAGTGAGTTGTTCCAGAAAAACAGAGCAATGGATCATGTACAGTAAAGACAAAGGCTATAAGGAGTCATAAAAATTAAGGACAGGGGCTCCTGGATGGTTCAGTCCTCTAAGTATCTGACTTCAGCTCAGGTCATGATCTCGGGGTTCTAGGATAGAGCTGTAAGGGCTCCTGCTTAAGCTGGGAGCCTGCCTTTTCCTCTCTCTCAGGCCCTCTCCCTGCTTGTGCTCTCCCTGTGTCTCTCTCTCAAATATAATCTTAAAAAAAAAAAGAAATTAAGGACAACCACATTTTAATCTAGATTTGATAAGGTAAAATACATTAAAAGGTAATTCCTGGGACAAGATGAAAGAGAACCTGAATGTCTAATCTAGATTAGTGGTTCAAAAGCTTGGGTGGGCCCCTCACCTCAGGTACAATTAGAGATGCTTCAATTTAACCACAGCAGTTCTGATACGTCCTGAAATTTGAGAACCACTCACCCAGATGTTAAAATCCATTTGGAGGTGAACTCTCCACTATGCTCCCCAAAGGTTTCCAGAGTCTTTGGGCAAGATACTAAAGCTCTGTGCTACCTGAGATGGACTCTTTTTATTTCTAAAAAAAAACAAAAAAACAAAAAAACAAAAAACAAAGCCCTGCATAACAAAAATGTTAAAAGTTATGAAAATTACGATGTACATTCTTGCTTATTAGTAAGAGTTTTTTAACTAAGAGAATTGCATATGACTATGGGCGCTGTGGTTCAATATTAGATCAAGTGTTCATTTTATTAATTGGGAAACTATAAATATTTGCATTTGCAGTTATCCAGACACTACAGTTAGGGTGTGAGTTTGGACCATTGCTCCAAATACAAGGAATTTGTATTTAAAATGTGTACCAACAGTATATGGAATCAAGAAAATAACTTAACCCTGGGAAGATGGGAACTGTGTTAATGTGGTTGTTATTGCTATTTGGTAAAGCCAGGGGTTTGAATGACTTACACCCAAAGAGAGTCTTATAGGTATTATTTTTTCTTCTTTGTTACTCAATTTAATGTATTTTTAAACTAAGAAACAAACACCTTTAAAAATACTAGATAATATAAATTCTTAGTTAGCCATGCCTGCAAGGATTTCTTCTGGAAGGATGGTGGGAACAATTTTTCCTTTGATTCTGACTCCCAGCATTCTGAACTTGATGTATACATTGTATGTATTGCAGCACATCATTCTTTTACTGAAATTCTTTGAGTTTTTCTTTACAAAAAGCCTTGGAAATTTACCAGAGTAAATCATAAATCATTGCTGTAATTGACTCCAACAAACCGAAATTGCACAAGAAAATGAATATACAAATTAAAAAATAAAGTTTGGCAGGTCTAGTGATTGCTTTAAGTATTGTTTAGTCCCAAGGAAAAATGAAAAATAGGTTACGAGTTGAGTTGTATATAGGGTAATAGAATGAGGCTTTGAAGTACTAACAATTCAGAAACTCTCACAATCCCTGTCTAAAACAAAGTTCTCTGTTTTCTTCAGTGCTTTTTTGCATTAGAAACCTAGTTTACCAGCTGCTGTAAATCACTTTTCCTTCATTATAGTAGTTGACACTATGATACCTTCAAGTGGGTGTTGCTTATCTTGAGAGTTGTGGTAAATGTTGAATGAATATGAGAAGGAATTATAGCTATTTAACAACTGTTTACAAAGGTTCCAGTATTCTTGGGAGGGAGCAGGAAGTATTAATTTAAAAACAGTTTGCAAAGCAAAAAAGAAGACAGAAGAGAAAAGCATTTTATTTCTTAATCTGTTTGGATTACCTCTAAGGGGATGAGTAATGAATGAAATTCAGGATTACTACACAGGAAGGGCTCTTAAGAGACAGTCTAGACTTTAGGCCATCTTTTTCTTTTACAAAACTCTTTCTGATTTTTTTTAGAGAAAATTCTCTGCCATATTCTTATAACACTTTGAAGGAAAGAGAATTAAAAACTCTGAACAGTCTGGTGTCTAATAAACTTCATCAAAGTTGTTTTCTTTAAAATGTTTTTTAACTTCTCAGATTGCAATTTTGTATTTCATAGGATTCGTAGACATTTTACATCTTGGATTTATATAGTTTAGTTTTCTGCCTGTTTTAAAAAAATTCTGATCTAAGTCATTTTAAATCCTAAAACACTGCAAAGTCACTACCCTTTACCTTAAAATTTCAAGTTGTGTGTTAATTTAGCCATGTTTTTCTAAGCTATCAACAGAGGTATCTCTGCTGTCACTGGTACATTTTAAACTACTATTGGGAAAAATTTTCTGGTAAAATTATGTTAGGTCTCTCATATATCTTTCAGGGTAGTCATGAAAGTTTAAACATAGTATTCACTTAAGATGGGCCTGTTAAGGAAGGATGAATCCTCTGTATATCTCCCCAACTCCAGTGCTACATAAAAGAAGGAAAACAGTTTTAAAAAAGAAATTTGTTTATGTAATTCCTGTAAATAATATACACAAATATATAGCAGACCCTGGTATGCAATTACAAAAATGTCCTTACTGATACACTGAGATTGGATACCAACTGCATTTCTTTCTCTTTAACAACTTACACACTACAGGGGATGGCTCTCACTTTACTGTCTTCCAAGCACTCTAGACAACAGAATTTGTCACCTGCCCTTGGATCTTTATGTCCAGCTACTTTGGAGGCCATTTTCTGCTGCTGTCAGATTTCCTTGATAAGCACATTTGCCTGGCTCTGGAATGGGTGAGACTTCTCCCAGGAATGAGCATTTATTCTACTCAGTTACCACAAGGCCCAGTTTCCTGGACTGCCCTGTCATCATGGAGGCAGGGTGCAAACCTTTCCCTGGATTCCTTATTTACATCTATTCTGAAGAGTTAGTTACCTGGTGGTCAGTACCGGCTGCTGCTCCTCTTTGTTTCTATCCCCTCTCCAAATATTGCAGTTTATCCCCTTGATGAAAGCTTTACATACTTGCACACAAATATTAGTGTTATCTTAATATTATTATTTGTGATTTCCAGCTTCCTACTTAAAAAGCTCATCCATGGCGGAATGACTCTATAAATTTTGGTTGGTACTTACTTTTGCTGAACGGTATGCAGCCAGTAAAAATCCAGAGTTTGTAATAACTCAGAAAAATGTTCCTGTTCACCTAAGTGAGGAAAGCAAGATGCAAAATTGTATCTATGTTATGACCACAGCCATGTTATAAAAGAACTCTGCTGCCATCTAAATAGTTTATGCCTTAGAAAAAGTCTGAAAGAAAACTTAGTAGAAGCAATTCACTTCTTTTCATGAATTGTTTTCAAAATCTTTGTAATAGATGCATCACCTTTAATGTGTAAATAAAAATTTGGTGATTTCTCTTTTAAACAAAGTCTTCTACTTATTATCAGATTATCTTCTGCTTTTCCATAATTTGAAGGAAAAATTCCTCATTGTATAAGTGATGTTGAGAGATGTGAGAAATAGAGAGGAAAATGTGATGTAAGTAAAAGTAATATTTAGTTCACCTAATTTCATAAGAAGTGTACAGACTCATACATATTTAATGAAGATCTCAATGATTGAAATAATTCAGTAGAAAGCTACTTATCATTTCTTACTTTAAGTAATTTCACTTTCCAATCTTGGTCCTGACAAGAGAAGGTCTAGTTTTAAATAAAATAAAGTAAAATCACCCAACTATCCCATCCCCCTACCCACCTTCCCTCCAGCAACCCAACCCTCAGTTTGTTTCCTAGAGTTTAGAGTCTCTTATGGTTTGCCTCTCTCTCAATTTTCATCTTATTTTACTTTTCCTTCTATTCCCCTATGTTCATCTATTTTATTTCTTAAATTCCACATACGAGTGAAATCATAGGGTATTTGTCTTTCTCTGACTGACTTATTTCACTTAGCCTTATACGCTCTAGTTCCATCTATGTTGTTGTAAATGGCAAGATTTCATTCTTTTTGATATATGTATAATATTTCATTATATATATAGAACACATCTTCTGTATCCATTCAGTTGTGGACATCTGGGCTCTTTCCATAGTTTGGCTATTGTGGACATTGCTGTTGTGAACATTGGGGTGCAGGTACCCCTTCAAATCACTATGTTTGTATCCTTTGAATAAATACCTAGTAGTGCAATTGCTGGGTTGAAGGGTAGCTCTTCTTTAAACTTTATTAATG
The DNA here is from genome assembly GCF_905146905.1 of Nyctereutes procyonoides. Taxonomy (NCBI): domain Eukaryota; kingdom Metazoa; phylum Chordata; class Mammalia; order Carnivora; family Canidae; genus Nyctereutes; species Nyctereutes procyonoides. The sequence continues at coordinate 18,500,277 of NW_026575122.1, forward strand.
TAAATATGGAAAAGTTGTTGAAGACTTTGATATGCTCTATTTTACTCGTGATCATCAAATGTTAATCGAGGAAAAATTTTCCAGTTCAGAGATTTAGAAATTGAAACTCAGAGAGCAGAGTGATTTGCCACAGTGAGTGGCAGCGCTGAGTCTAGAATGCATATCTCCAGACTGCCATTGGAGTGCCTTTCCCATCATGACTCTATGTCTCCCAGAAGCCAAACAAAATTCAGAGTCTTCTTTGGTCTGGAACAGTTTTAGTTTTGCATTGCTGTTTCATCTCACATGCAAAGTATCAGAGCCAATGAATATGAGAAGAACAGTTTTCCATATGTCTGCTCTGCCAAAACTAATATGCACTGGCAATTGAAGCACCAAAGCAATTTAGAAGACTTCACTGTTCAGTACTGGGGCAAGACCCTCTATCCAACATGTATCACCTGCATTGCAGACAATGCCCATATGCTATTTTCACTAGAGAAGGGGAAGTGAACTTGGGAAAGTATGTTTCCAAAAATGCAAATATCTACATACAGTTAATAAAGAGACATTGTGGGAAATAATTCCCTCTGTAGCCTTTGTGCTTCTTTTCCAATTTAGAGCTAAGGAAGGGGATGGGCATGTATTCTGGCTTCCATTTTTGTTTGTGTTATAACACTACTTTGGGTTCTGCCCTTTTATTACTGCTTCAAAAAAAATTCCTAATGGAAAAACAATTATTTTGACTAGTTGGGAGGAAGTTTGAATTTTCTGTCTCTTTAGAAGATGGGGAATAAGAAGAGCATTTATTGAGGGAAACGTGACACGTCTCACATCGCTTTCTGTTTGTTTGTTCTTGGTAAACTGTTCAGCCTTGGGATTTGTGCACTCGATGCCAAGATTATATCAGTAGTGTCAAAGGTGTATGTATATTTCTATGTTACCATCTTTAGCAAGGCTCTCTGCATTTCCGCCTTAATGGAAGCTTCATAAATTAAAACAAAGTGGAATTTTTTTCCCTATCACCTTTAAAAACATTTGAAAATTTACAAAAATGCTTTTCAGATATGTTGTATCATGTATTTTTTATAACACTCCTTTGGGAGAATGTATCATCATTCATATTATAAAAATGAAGGAAAACTAAACTGTAGCTAAAATTTGGCAGTACAGTGTGGTCTCCCCATGGCCTCTGATCTCAAATTTTTGCCCTTTTCTCTATTTCCTATGATTTATGGCCCCTCTGCTGTAGGGTCCCCATTCCATCTACAGGATAAAAATTCACTAAAACTTTTACACTTTGTGTAACAAAGCTCTTCTGACATTGTACTTTATTGCTCGTGTGAGTCTGTATAATCTGCATCTTTCACTGTGGAGGAAGGAATAATGGAGCACTAATAACTTTAGAAGTTTCTCCTGTGATAGTGTTTTTTGGTAAGATTCAATTCATTTGCTGTGTTTAAGCCCTGCACGGGCAGCCCGGGTGGCTCGTGGTTTAGCGCTGACTTCAGCCTGGGGAGTGATCCTGGAGACCCGGGATCGAGTCCCATGTCGGGCTCCCTGCATGGAGCCTGCTTCTCCCTCCGCCTGTTCTCTGCCTCTCTCTCTCTCTCTCTCTCTCTCTCTCTCTCTCTCTCTCTCTGTGTGTATTCTCATGAATAAATAAATACAATCTTAAAAAAATAAAAAATAAACCCTGCAAATATTTACAAAATGGTGGTCGAATTAAAATGATGGCTTTTGTTAGAAATATGTTTATTCTGATTCCATTCACTTTTTAAAAAAATGCATGGTGAACACAGACTTAATAAGACAGAGGAATGGTATTTTTAAATTAGGTTTTCTATTTGCTTAAGTAATTTTTTGGCTGTCAAGAAGAAAGGCACTATCATTCATTTTCATAGGATAGTCCATGGTTTTTGTTGTTGATAATGTACTTCAGACTATGATCTGAGTCAGTAATTGCTAGATATGGGTGTATATAAAAATTTATTATATATATATTTTTTTCTCTCCAACCTTCTAACCATACTACTCTTCAATACCATTTTTCTTTTTGTATCCCTTTGCTTATTCAGAAAATCTTTATGGAGAATCAACTGTGAAGCCTGGACACAGAAGAGTGAGGAACTATCTCATGGTTAATAAGTGGCATGGTCAGGACTTGAATAAAGCCTGTTTGGTTAAAAGCCACAGTCTTAACTGCTAAGAATGACATGTGACATTATGACATGTGCTGTGTGTGTGTGTGTGTGTGTGTGTGTATGAGGGAGGGAGGGAGAAAAGAAAGAGAGGTGAAAAGAACATATAAGACACAGTCTTACCTCTCCCAGTCCTTTCAAAGGGCAGTAAGTTGGGAATCATGTAGTCTTCTGTGTGAGCTCAGTGCTGCCTAGACATATGTAATGTCAAGAAAATAGGGTTTGGTAGCATTTCAGTGGGAGAACAAGGATGCATGTAAGTGAGATTAATCACTCTTAGTGAAAAAGAAACATTTTCTTAGTGACCTTTATTTTCTAACTTTTGACAAGTATTTTAATCCTTAGTATTTCAAAAACTTGAAGCATATAGCTATTGCAAGGATGTCATAATTTTATGCTTGAAAACATTGGGAACACTGAGTGATCTTTCACCTCTGCAAAGATCTTAGTGCTAAGTGTTATTGAGAGAAGATAAATACAAGTGGGAACATACTCTGACTTATTGCCCTAAATCAGGGCAAAAAGAGGAAGGCTAGACCTAACTTATTGCACCCCTTAATGTGATCCACAGATTGGTGTTGCTGGCCAGACTGATTGTAAACAGCTTGTGACCAGACAGATACAAACATTGAGAGTTCTTAGAAACATTTGGGTAATTGGAAGAAATTTGAAAATGTAATTTTATGGCTATTGAATCTAATGATAGAAACCATGGCATTTGTATTTTCTATACCTTTTCTTTTTATTTTCTTGTTTTCTCTAGTTTCATTCAGGTATAATTGACAAATGAAACTGTATATATTTAAAGTATACAACGTGATGATTTGACAAACATAGACATTGTGAAATGATTACCATTATCAAGTTAATTAATATGTCCATCACCTCACACAGTTCCCATTGTTTTTTTAGTGAGAGACTAAAGATTTACTCTCTTAGTAAAGTATATGATATAGTATTATTTATTTATTTTTAGTATATTATGATGATGATGATGATGATGATTTTTTAGAGAGAGAGAGAGAGAGAGAGAGAGAGAGAGAGAGCGTGGTGGGAGAAGGGGCATTGGGAGAGGGAAAGAGAGAATCCCATGTAGGTTCCATGCCTAGTGTGGAGCTCAATGCTAGGCTTAATCTCACAACTGTGAGATCATGACCTGAACTGAAATCAAGAGTCTGGTGCTTAATTGCCTGAGCCACCCAGGCACCCCATGATATAGTGTTATTAACTGTAGTTGCTACACTGTGCATTAGATTACCTGAATTTACTCATTTTATAACTGAAGGCTAGTACCCTTGACCGGCATCTCCCCACCTCCCTTACCACTCAGCCCCTGGTATAGCACTATTCTCTCTGTTTCTGTGAGGTTTTTTTTTTCTTCTTAAGATTTCATGTATAAGTGAGGTCATACAATATTTGTCTTTTCTCTGGCTTATTTTACTTAGCATGAGTTCAACCATGTTGTTGCAAATGGCAGGATTTCCTTCTTTCTCATGGCTAATATTCTTATATGTGTTCTTATGTATGTGTATAAATATCACATTCATATGCATATAATTCATATATATATTACATTTTCTTTATCCATTCATCTGCCAAGAATACTTGACTGTTTCCTTATCTTGGCTATTGTGGAAAGTGCTACAGTGAACATAGATGTTTTTATTTACTTTTTTTGGTAATTTATCTCTATTTTATTTTACAAGTATCACTTATTTGGGATTGAAAATTAAGAAAAGCAAACTGGTTTTCTACTACAGATATTTGAGAACACTATACTGAGCCACAATCAAGTCAGGTTTGTTATTGAACTGAAAATAATGTATTTTAAAAACACATTGAGTATAAAGTACCAGATTAAAATATGTAAATTGCAGCATTAGATATTTCTGAGGCCTCAGTTAACTTGGTGAATAAGATCCAAAGAATTCTGGGGATTTGCAATTACATGGAGGTAATCTTTGCTTAATTCCCACAAGAAATGTTGACAAAAACTTGGGAAAGGCCAAACCTTACTAACTAGCCTACCACTTGAATATCTTCACAATGATATCATGAGGATATCTTTGCTTAGTCTCTCACCCAAAGAATCATTGTATAAATATCCATTTATTTATTCATTTGTTCATTCATTCATTCATTCAGTGACCATTGGGGACCACTCTTTGCATATTAGAATGTTCTAATAGAATAATATGAGGAGGTGTCTGTATACATACAAACATTTCTAGAGATGATTTAAGATTTAAGGGCATGTTCTTTGAGTTCCCTGAGTGACCCTTGAAGAACTCAGGTCCACTAAGCACATTTACAGAATGTTCTTGGCTTATTGGACTCCAACCATACTTTTCCTATTTTCCTGGCCCCATTACCTGTCACCCAGTGTTTTTGGCTTGTACTTTAGGTACGGGTCCAGAAGATAGCAAGTGGGACAGGACAATGGGAGTCACAGAAGGAGGCAAAAGCTAAAGCTGGGCCACAGTTGCAGAAGCAACCTCCACTGCAAAAGTCGTTGGCTTTGATGTGGGAGGTGTGAGACCCCCAAGGACACAGTGGCCTACATGATACCAGTGCCATTTTAACATAAAGTTAGCAACATATGTATGACATACAAATCAAACAGACCTTATTGCTGAACCAGCCAGTCTGATTCTCCTTCAGGCGTACAAAGCAAGATTACAGTGCAATTCCTCCTAGAATCCCATTTGGTAAAGTGTAACCTCTGACATTCTGCTGAGTGATCTTTTGGGAGTTCTAAAGACATAACATGCCTTTAGAAAATAACACAATCTTTCTCTTTCATTTGACTTCCTTTTATTTTATTTATCTTGATTTATCACTGATAGGTTTGTTGTTATCATAAAAGAGAAGGTTTCCATCATAGATGGCATTCGTGATGCTAAATGGTAAAATAGTGTGTTTTACAGATGAATGTCCAGATAGCATTGAGTGGGGGAGGCCTAATCATTCAATCTCTGTCAGCAATTAGGCTGGGTTCATAAACAAGAACACATGTTGAGACTTGTGGTATTGACTAGAACAGCTAGGTACTTTTTAGCAAGGTTTACAAGGTCTTGATTTTTCTCCACGTGATGTGTATGGGAGAAGTTGGGGAGGTCAAGAGGAAATAAGCATAAGTCAAAGGGAGACTTGTAAAATAAACAGCAACATCTGGCAAATGACTTCCTCCCATGAACATACGAAGGACCCTTATTCAGGGCAGTGAACAAGAAATGTTTTTCTTGGCAGCATGTTAGTGTCTGTCCGATTTGGGAATGAAATTTGCTTAGGGTTATGATATTTCTCTTGCTGATGGTGTAGACTCTAAGTTCTAATGCTCAAAACAGCAACCATTCATTTGGCTATTTTTAAGAATCATTAGGTTTATTCTAAAGTGTTTTTGAAAGATATTTAAACATTATAGCCTCATAATTCTTCCTTATCTAAACTTTTGTTTATATCTTCTTAGCACACTGTATTATTTACACTGGAGAGGTCTGATGCTGCATTTCTTTTTGCTCAATTAACAAAAAGAACATTAAATTCTAACGATTCCATTTACCACTTCAGACATACCAATATGTACAAGCCCTTCATAATTCCTTGATGTATAACTATTCACATTAAATGATTAAAAATAAATTTAATATGCAATAATTTGGTATTTTATATCTCATCACTGGATTTATGAAAGGTGCTTTCAGGCCTTTTCTTACCAAATAGAGAGATTTTTATTGTTTTTACAGACTCAAAAAAAAAGTTAAATATGTATATATTAGGAAAATAGAACAGAAGTGTATAGAATGAAAAACCTTGAGGTCTTTCATATAGGTCATATCAAATGACGATTCTATGTTGAGTTTGTGCAAACTTGGAAATAGTCTTAAAAATTATTATCTTCATATGGTTTTCACTATTTTTAAGTTAATATAAGTTTAGCACAACTTTATAATTGTGTCATGGGACTTGTGTACTTTGCTTCTCCATGCTGTGGTGATTGAGAGGTGTTTTCCCAGCTATGGGGAAGAGAATGAAATAAGAGCATGTTCCTCTGGGGGGCTCAGTGGGATAGAATGTCCACCGAATTTCCCATCTCACTGCTCTTCCCTTCCTCCCATTTCTGTCATTGTCGTTTATGAAAAGCAGATGGAAAACAAAGTGATTTGCACATAGAATAATTCTATTCAGTGTTCCAGGAAATGTGAATGTCTTAGTTTTAGGATTTTTATGATGGTGTTTTTTGGTTGCAAGCTTTTCACATAGTAAAACCACCTGCTTTTCTGAAGCTGCGTTCTTCTTAATGCAGGACTCTGAAAGGCTCATGGACTTCAGGTGGAAATCTACATAGGACCTACAAGGGAAAGAGAAAAGTCCTGGGATTTCCAGAGGGGGAATTTATCAGAGTAGCAGGCCTACCAGGAACTAAGTCATCCATGGAAGATTGCTCAGCAATTCTACGTGAGAAAAACTGTCAGAGTCATACACTTATATTAGCCATCCCCACCCTGAGATGTTTAGAAAAAACAGTGTAAAGAATATAGTTTACCTTTTTTTTTTTTAAAAAAAAAAAAGGATTTTATTTATTTATTTGAGAGAGAGCATGGGTGGTGGGGGGAGGAGCAAAGGAGAAGAGAGGGAGAGGGAGGAGCAGACTCCCTGCTCAGCAGGTGGGGCTTGATGTGGGGCTCAGTCTCAGGACCCCAGATTCATGACCTGAGCCTAAGGCAGACACCAAACTGACTGAGCCACCCAGGCACCCAATAATTCACCTTCTAGAGAGACTACAGTGGAATTTAGAGAAGGGAGAGGCTATCTCTACCTGGTGACATTTGATACAAGGAGTAGCTTTTGAGATAGTAAGGGAGTGGTGGAGGATTGTCGAAGAGCACCCCATGCAGAGGAAATCATGTTCAGTGGTCGCTTATTTTTTTAAAGGACAAGAGGCCGTATGCTCCTCAGTATATCCTCCAGAGCTCCTGACTCACATAATCAACGGGCCACTACAATCCATCCTTGGGTATAACTCAAGTAATGTATATTGGTTATGGCACTTTAGAACAGACTTAAGGAAATTTATTCTAGAGATCCAGGGCTCAATAACACAAAGAGGAGGAATGCAGCCATAAAAAGGCAAGGTAACCAAGGTTTGGTTGGTGGTCTGGGACTTTATGGCTTGCCTTGCTCCTTGTTTACAATGGTAGATTTATTTTCTCTATCCTGCTGTGAAGGTGGCGGGCAGTTTATGACTTCCCCATTGCTTGTAGGTTTATATCCAGCTACATGAAAAGATTGAGTAAATCCTCTCTTGGACTTTATTCCTCCTAACAAAGGCTAGCAAAGAGTCAAAATAATCTGCATCATTATCTCAGCCACTAACCTATAACACTGAACAAAGTAATCAGTGAAAAAATATGTACATGATAGGTCAAATTTTGAGGCATTGACAAAGTAGGAGGAAGTTGCATTTTGTCTAAAAGATCAGCATGTTCTCTGGCAGTGGTTTAATTCTTCTCTAATGAATATAGGTGAGCAGTATGAGGGTGTGGTTTCCTGTGACATGATGGGTTCCAGGAAGATTAGCTGCAGAGATAGGAAAGACCCAGAATGGAACAAGGCGCACACCCTGGGGGCAGGATTGGCAAATGTAGGATTAGTTCCTAGTTCTAGAAGATATGCATTCTGGGCCATTTACTAAGCCACAGGAAGAAAGGAGCAAGGTAAACAATTAGGCACCAGAGAGGTTGTGCAAAATGAAGGCTTAGTTTTAGCAAATGGCTGTAAAAGTAAACTAAAGTATGGTTTTTAAGGATTGATGGGTCCTAGAGCCTGAGACATAACTCAACCCACAAACTATGTGAAGAGAAGAGGGCTCTGGCATCTGGGAACAGGGGTGGGTGGAGGGTGCATGCCGGGAGGGGGAGGGGTCAATGTTGGGGGATTTGAGGAGTGTTTTGTAAGTGGATAGTAAAGGCTTCTGATTTTATTTGCGAGAGAATTCCTTGGTGGGCTAAGAAAAATATGTTGAGATCTTTGTATTTCTATGCTTCATTAGTCAGGATTAGGATATGCACAATCTGAAAAGTTACTACCCTGTCAATTTACACATAACTTGTCAAAAATACAAACAATGAGTTTACTCTTACCTTGTCATTGACTTACATAATAACCCAGAGACAGTTTCTTCTACATAGAATGCAAAACTGCAACCAGAAAACTAATAATCGTCAGTAAATTATAGAGAGAAAAAGCCTTCTTTCAGCGGAGGATTCCCAAGTTTATATTTTCATTAAAAAAAAAAAAAAACTATGACCAAAGACCTTTTTTTGAATAACCATTTCCCCTTCTCTCTCTCGTGCCCACGGTTTGATTTCTTTTTCGGCAGGAGATGGTAATGAACATATATGTTGAAACTGAATTCTGTATTCTTACATTTCCTATTTCTTAAATAGTGTCCTGTTACTTCTTTCTGGGACTCCGTATTCCTTGTTAATGATGAACCAGAATAGCTGCCTTCCCTCTAAGCCTTGAAGGTTCCCAATGAGATATCATAACCCTCATGAAGCCCCCCCTTTTTTTTAGCTATTCTATCATGCGTCAGAATTTTCCAGAATGCTTTTGTTCTCACATCTTAGTACTTGATTTTGTTTTATGTTAAGTTTATTCTTCCTCTTCACTGAGACTGTCAGATTCCCGACCTTTTTTCTATACTGAGCTTTGTCATTTTATGGAGAATATCTACTTTTCTCTTATCTCAGATGAATGTCCCATTTCCTCTTGAATCTTGCATCAGTGTTCCGGAACCCAGTTCCCCATACTTGAGTCCCTTCCAGAAGAGACCATAGGTCCTAACAGTGCATTTCTGATGCTGGTCTCATGGAATCTTGTGCAAGATTTACATTATGTATTTTTTTCACCTGCCTACCCCTTCTCAGTCTCTTTATCACTCATTCCATCTATTTGAACATTTGACTGTTAGACCCCAAGTTAGGAAAAAGTCACCCTCCTTTCTGTGTGTCTCTTTTACTCTCTTACCAGCACACTTATAAGATCTGACACCAGATGTTTGGGGGTTTTTCACAGCAAGCAATTCCCTCTGACATCAGTTGGGTGTCATAAAATTTAACTCAATTCTGACACTCTCTACCTGGAGATAGCATCAGGTCCCACAGGTTAAGGACTCAGTCCTACAAGAATGCCCCCACTTCAGAGCCTGATCACAAATAGTAGATTCCTAGGTTACCCACATGTTTTGCCCAACTTGACTCCAAATTGGAGATTCCCATGACCTCCTCCCTCTTGGATTCGATTAGTTGCTAGAACAGCTTGCAGAACTCAGGGAAACACTTACTTAGGCTTACCAGTTTATTATGTAATAATAAATATGATAAAGGATACAGATGAACAGCTAGGTAAAGAGAAAGGTAGGGCAAGATATGTGGGAAAGGGCACCGAGCTTCTATGACCTCTCTGGGTATGCCAGCTTCCCAGTACCCAGAAGCTCTCCGAACCCTGTACTTTTGGGGATTTTAATGAAGGCTTCATCACATAGGCTTGATTGAGCACTAACTCCATTTCCAGCCCTTGTTCCCTCTCTGAAGAATAGAGGGTAGTGCCAGAAATTCTGAGCTTCTAATCATGGGTTGGTTTTTCTGGTCCCCAGCCCCCATCCAGGAGCCCACCAAGTCACTTCACTAGAACAACCACTATCACCCAGGAAATTCCAAGGAATTTAGGAGCTCTGAGTCAGGGACTGGGGTCAAAACCAAATATGAGAACAAAAGGTACTCTTTGTATTCTTAACACCTAGTAAATTTTACAAGAGTTTTGGGAGCCCAGGGCCAGAAACCAGGGGCAGAGACTAATACATATATTTTCCCTTTCACAGAACTCCTGCTAGATACCTCCCCCCTCTCCACTCAAGTTTTCTAGACTCTGGACTATAGTCCTCCTCAATCCAATTCTTCCTGCCACCTATATTTTGTCTTTTAATGATCTTTTAATATTTCCCCCTATATTGTTGATAGTTAGGTCTATGCCTCATTTCTGCTACAATATTTAATCTCATATTTATGGCCACTATTTGAGAAAAACACTGTTATCTCCATTTTACAAATGCCAAAACAGAAACTTTAATAAATGGCCAACTAATGCCTACTCACTCATAAGTGATATTTTTAGAGCTGAAAGAGATCATAAATATATAATATCTTCTATATTTATATGTGTTTTCATACTAGCTATATACTTCAACATAAACTGGTGAATAGATTGTCTTATAATCATGTTTAATCTTACTAGATGATAATCTTCATCATGATTTATGAAATCTATAAATTCCCCTTTGACAAATCCAAGTTTAATTCCCTCAACAAACACAAAGTTAGCATGCCCCTTTTATCACCTTGCAGCATACATTTACATTTTTGTGTTTTGAGCACATACTGATTAGTCAAAGATTTAACAACTAAACTAATTTTCTAAGTTCATATAAAGCCTTGATGATGCTATAGAGATCAACATACAATATTTGAGTATTTTGCACATTTCATTTGAACATACTATTTATAGATCCTCCCCTTGAATTAAAATGACACATTGTGATAACTGCAGATGATAGGGAACTGGATTTTGGACATTTTGGATGAGATCAAATGAAAAATAATGAGACACTTTTGAACTTTCCTTTCAATGGGAAGCAATAATTCCTTAGAAAATTAGCTCTAAATACCCTCCCCCCAAATGTGGGTTCTCTAAGTCATAGTGACCTTTTCCCACAATATTTTTATAACAAATATTCTCCCAGGGACAATCTAAAATTCAGGTAGTTTATGTCCCTTCAAATAGCCAATAGGAAAGAACATAAATAAAGCAAGTTGAGATTCCTACTTCAGATTAGTTTCCTTCCAAAATTGCACATTCAGAAAGCTAAGTTCCCACAAGTATCTGAATGTTAACTAGAATTACATTTTCATCTTAGTAACACAATGAAATCCATTATTTTAAAAAGCTGAACATCATTGTCAAGGCCACTCTTAAGTATCCATCAACTATGAGGATTATCCACACAGCAAGAAAGGCTTCTCCACAGCTGCATTTTCTCAGTGAGGAGATCCATGTCTGACTTGTGGGGTTTCTCTGTTCCCTTTCTCTGTGATACAGGGGAAAGAAGATCTAGATTTGAATCATTTCTCCACCACTTATGAGTGAGTTGGTATTAGTTGGCCGTTCTTCTTCTGAGCTTCTAATCATGGGTTGGTTTTTCTGGTCCTCAGCCCCCATCCAGGAGCCCACCAAGTCACTTCACTAGAACCTGTGCTTCCTGAGGTTCCTGAGAAGGTGAATGAAGATAGCATTGAAAACAAAGGGAAAGCATTGGCCTTATAGGATGCCACAGTCAACTTCTTCACTGTCACGGGAAGGAAGGAGAATAGCTGTAGGGAGATTTGTATATTGGTAACGCATAGCTAGGGAATTAGCAAGACTGTTATTGGAATGAGTAGACCACCGAATCTAAATTTAAAAGGGAAAAGTTTAGAAAGATCAATGAAGTTGTGGCAGAATGGTCACAGCCAGCAAACTAGATGAAAAGGAGGTTACGACCAGAGTGGAGCGTTAAACTAGTGCTTTTGGAACTGGAGCAGATTACAGATGAGAAAGGTCCAGGTGTAACCTGGAAATATGTGCGGATGCGGAGTGTTGGAGAGAACAGTATTGGAAACAGGGTGGCTAAGACACCAAGAGGTCAGGTTGTGACTATCCATATGGTTGTGGTAGTCGTCCAGGGAGATGAGCACGGCTTGGAAAGGAGAGATGGCAAAGCCTGATGGATGAAGGATAGGGAGCCTGGAGGGGAGTAGGGGAAAGTCGTAGAGTCAAAGGCGTGGGCCCCCACAGAGCAGGATGTTTTACTAGAAAGGAAGGGGAAGGACAGCAACTGGGAAGAAGGAAGGTAGCAAGTTGACTTCCTAACAGTGTCCTTGGGGTGTGTGAGCAATAAGGAGTCATCACTGCAGAAGTGTGCAGAGAAAGTTGTATCTTAGGGGAAGGTTAGGGTTCAGATATGGTAAGGAGATGGGGAGACATTTAGAGAACGTTGTAGAGGGTTTGTTGATTTTGGAACAAGAATTCTAGCTGGCATGGAGGGTAAATGTAAGGGAGGGCAGCTCTGGGGAGGGAAGTATTGTTATTATGAGCAGAGGGTGTATTAGAGCAGTGGCTCTCAATTTATAATGTGTATCCAAATGGCCTTGTTCAAATGCAGATTGTTATTCAGTAAATGGGGGTGGTGAGGATTGAGATTCTGCTTTTCTTTTCATTTTCTGTTTTCTTTTTGAGATTCTGCCTTTCAGAAGCTCCTAGGTGATGTCAATGCTTTTGGTCCCAGACAAGTACTCTCTCAGGGGGTTAGAACACATTTGTTTACAGGGTTCTTCTGCTGTCGGCAAGTAGAGCGTCCCTACAAAACCTTCCATAAACCAAAATGCTTAAAGTGAAGAAGCAATTAACATTAATTTATATGGGAAAAGTTTTGAGAATTCCCAGATCCCCAAAATAACTTCTCTTAGGCTCTTCTGATACCTTGGAACAAATCTTGCTAATGGATGCAGAAAATAAATCAGATAAAGCACAGATGCTCACAGACACAGCTCCGGGCTGTGGCGGCTTAATTCTGAGATGCTGAGGGTAGTTCCAGGGGAGGAGCTTGGGGGGACTGCTCTGGCTGCTTGGCTTTGTGCTGCCTCCATAAAGTCTTGCTGCAAAACAAAAGCTGGATGCTGTTTTTGCTTTTCACCTTTTTTTGTAAAAGCAAAATTACTCTGAAGATTTCTTTTGTTAGGGAAAACAGGTACTTATGTAGGTCTTTTATAAAGGTAAAGTAGTATAATGTGGATTTTCAAAAAGTGGGGGATACCTATATTTGGGGGAGTGGAGAGGGAGTACACTTTTGATGTTCATTGGTGAAATTAGGGCATTAATTAACATTTATTAAACTTACTATATCTCAGAGGCTCTTTTTATGCATTATAGATAGATGATGATAGATAGATGGATAGATAGATAGATAGACGATAGACTCATGTGATCCTCCCAATAACCCTTTGAAGTAAGTAGTGTTATTACTCCCTTTTACAGATGCTTAAACAGAGGCACTTGTTCAAGGATGTACATACAGCTGGTAGTGATAGAGAGAGGATTTGAGCCCAGGCAGTGTTGATCAGAGTTGGCATGATTTGCTATTTATGGAAGACGTGGAAGTTGTTTCAAGAGTCCATACCAGAGGGGATCGATCCCTGGGTGGCTCAGTGGTTTAGCGCCTGCCTGCTGCCCAGGGCATGATCCTGCAGTCCCAGGATCGAGTCCCATGTCGGGCTCCCTGCATGGAGCCTGCTTCTCCCTCTGCCTGTGTCTCTGCCTCTCTGTGTGTCTCTCATGAATAAATAAATAAAATCTTAAAAAAAAAGTGTCTGTATGAGAAAAATGAACAACGGGGCTAATGGTTAGAGGTTTTTTCCCTTGGCAGGTACTTCAGAAATTTTTAAATAAAGGAATACAATATTTCAATGTTACAAAAATTCTATGGAGTGTACAGGGTATAACTTCTTAGATAGGAATTGGCAGTGATTTCCCTCCACTTTCTGTTAACTTCTATTTTCATAGACATGTGAACATAGTTCTATATTTAAATTAGTAGCTTTAACTATTTATATACTAACTAAATACAGTCATTTGCTTATTGGTTCTCCCAGGTTTTGCTTGTGTGTTGGAAGCAGGATGGTGCAAAGCACCACAGTGCTCCTCTACTCCACCATATTACGCTTGAGTAAATAAAGATAAAGATTGTTATGTATTGTTTGGCCAACCTTAGTGCCTATTTGTGGGTGAACACTTTGGTACTTGTAAAAGCTTCCATAGCCTTCTTGAAGAGCTTGGGGGCACACAGAAGGACTAGAAACTGAAGTCATACTTATGACAGCTGGAACATAGTATCTCCATCCCCATCAAGTTGGCAAGCTAGTCCTATACTTTTGGCAAACTGATCACATTCTTTCCAGTTTAGCTTTCACTAGATTTTTTTCCTAAGGGAATTGAAAAGAGAGCAGGGAATAAAATGATTCTTTATCTTTCATGAAAAAAAAATCGAGTATTTTCTTCTTTTTTCAAGACCTTAACTCATTTATAAATGTGGTGTTGCCTAAGGAAGGAGATTCCAGTGGGGATTGAAAATCACCTCGGTGGCTCAGTGGTTGAGTGTCTGCCTTTGGTTCAGGTCATGATCCTGGGGTTCTGGGATCTAGTCCCACATCGGGATCCCTGCAGGGAGCCTGCTTCTTCCTCTGCCTAGGTCTCTGCCTTTCTCTCTGTGTCTCTCATTAATAAATAAATTAAGTCTTAAAAAAGAACTCAGTATAGCAAAAGAGACCATGTTTAAATTCAGATACTATTTAGCTAGAAATTTCTCATTGTTGGTCTTATGCCTAAAGGTAAAGGACTTGAAGTGGTTTCAAAACTCATATTTCATTATTAAATAATCTGGTCCCGGGTGTCTGCTAGAAAGCAGTTCACGTATTAAAAGAATAGTGGCCTAAGAGTCGTATAATAATAAAGCCCTTGGTATCAGTATTAAGTTTTAGATCAGTCATATTTCTAAAATCAAACTCTAGAAGGAGTCAGTGGAATGACCTGTGTCCTGTACTTACGGACATTAAGTAGACAGTTTTCCTTCAAAAGTACCCTCTGGCTCCCATTTGATCGCTTTCTGCCTGGCGCAGTATATTAAACACCTCTGGAGGTTGTCTTTATGAATGGCAACTTCAGCCATTAGACTTTCTTAATCCAATAAACAAGGTTTAAGGGGAATGAAGTACATACCTTTGATCACCAGGGATACTATGTGAAGAGTGAGCAATTATGTTAATGTTGATACTCAACTAATGCTTTGTTTATTTAGCGGAAAGCTTGCTGTTATTGGGCACCATTATCTCCTGCTAGAACAATCCAATAGCCTATTAACTCATTTCCCATTTTCCACTCTTATTCCCTACAATCCATTGTCCACATAGCAGCCATAGAATTTTAAGAAACAAAAAACCCCTCATCCATCAGCCCATTCTTGCTTGTTCTAAGACTTTACAATACTTTATCTTTGCAGTTAGACAAAATCCAAACTCCTTATGTGATGTGATTCCTAATTAATTATCCAACTTTTCTTATCCTGGTCTCCCTTTGGTCACATCATGGCATCCCTGACAGCTGGCCTTGGTGTGTTGCTGTCTTGGGATCTTTGCATTTTCTCCCTCCTGCCTGGATTGCTCTTTCTCAGATCTTCATGCATTTTACCCTAAGTATTTTTGGAATTCTCAGATTGCTAGATATTAGGCAATACCTCAGTGTAGTACAAACTGAGTACCATGATTATTTAGTTTTTGTTTTGTTGTTACAGTGTCTACTTTATAACAGTGTTTAGCATTTTTGAGGAGTCATAAAAAGTTAAAACTTATAAATTTTTATTGCTTTTGATAATATATTTTTAAAATAATATATATTATGCCCATCTACATTTTTTATTTGGATGTATGCATATCTACATCTCAGGGAATATAATTTATTACAATAAATGAACCATTTCTTGATGACTCTGGGTCATTAGTATATAAAATTGTTATTATGATCTAATATAAGAATGTTCTGTGGGACTGCTGAAGATCTCTGCCCTTTCACTAAATTACCCGACACTGCATTTTGTGTTCTAAGATCTATTTTTTATAGTTCTATTAAAAAACAAATCTATTCCTCTCTGTTTAGCTATATAAGCTAATATTTTTATTTCCTTCCCATAACTCTCCCTAGCTCTCCTCCCCCTTTCTAGTTTTTTGCTTTTATTATGTTTTGTCTTAGAGAAAGAGATTACCGAGCCAAATAAAATTGTGCCCAAAATACGGGAAAGTGGCTTGAAGTCACTTAAGTTCATTTTTACAAATGAAGCACACACAGATCAGTGCAAGGAGTTGCTCATATGCAGTTTGGCTTTTTGGAGATGTTTTTCAGTTTATTTTAGGTTTTGATTGTGTGACTATTCCATAGTTATATGACCTGGATAAGAGCCATGTATTCCTATTTTCACTCTTTTAAAGTTCCATATGATTTTGGTCCTGTAATTATCTTGTGTTTTTGATCAAGATTGGCTTGTGAATTTTAAAAAATCATTAATTTTTCCAGCTTTATAAGTTTAAGGTGTATAAGTTTAAGGTGTACAATATGATGATTTGATACACATAAATATTGCAGAATGTTTATCACAATAAGGAAAGTTAACATATCCTCATGTAATTGCAATATTGTTGTTATGGTAAGGACATTAAAGTTTTGCTTTCATAGTAACTTTAAAGTATACAATACAGTATTGTTAATTAGAGTCACCATGCTAAATACATGCCAGGAACTTATTCATCTTATATCAGAAATTTTGTATCTTTTGACCAATGTGTCCCATTTGCTCTGCTCCTCTGCCTTTGGCTACTACCACTCTACTATCTATTTTTATGAGTCTGATATTTTTAGATTCTACATATAAGTGAGATCATGCAATATTTGTCTTTTTCTATCTGACTTATTTTGTTAGCATAGTGCCATCAGAGTCCATCCATGTTGTTGCAAATAGAAGGATTTCCCTCCTTCTCATTACTGAATATCATTTCAACATTTAACATCTTCTATATCCATCCATCTGTTGTTGATGGACATTTAGTTGTTTCCATATCTTGGCTATTGTAAGAAGTGCAACAATGAACATGGGACTGCAGATAGCTCTTTGAGATCCTGATTTCATTTTCTTTGGGTATATACCCAGAAATAGGATCGCTGGATCATATGGTAGTTCTATTTTTAATTTTTTGAGGAACCTCCATACTGTTTTACGTGGTTTACATTCCCACCAACAGTGTACCAGGGTTCCCTTTTCTCCACATCCTTGGTGGCATTTGTTTTTCTCCCATTTTAAAAAAATATAATATTAACAAATGTGAGGTTGTATTTCATTGTGGCTTTGATTTACATTTCCTTGATGATTATTTGAACATCTTTTCATGGATTTGTTGGCCATTTTTAAATAAAGATATTTATTTGACAGAAAGAGTACAAGCAGGAGGAGTGGCAGGCAGAGGGAGAGGGAGAAACAGGCTCCCTTCAGAGCAAGGAGCCTGATACAGGAACTTGATCCCAGGATCCTGGGATCATGACCTGTGCCAAAGGCAGATACTTAACTGACTGAGTCACCCAGGCACCCCTTGGAAACATATCTATTTGCATTTTCTGCTCATTGTTAAGATTTTTTTTGCTGTTGAGTTGTATGAGTTCCTTATATACTTTAAATGTTAACCCCTATCA
The DNA here is from genome assembly GCF_905146905.1 of Nyctereutes procyonoides. NCBI lineage: Eukaryota > Metazoa > Chordata > Mammalia > Carnivora > Canidae > Nyctereutes > Nyctereutes procyonoides. Next base: position 18,517,841 of record NW_026575122.1, read on the forward strand.
GATGTGTACTTTGCAAATATTTCGTCCCATTCTGTAGGTTATCTTTTCATTTTGTTGATGGTTTCTTCTGCTGTGCAGAAGCTTTTTAGTTTGATGTAGTCCCACTGTTGAGATTTGCTTTTGTTGCTTGTGTTTTTGGTGTCATATCCAAAAAAATCATTGTGAACATCAATGTCAAGGAAATTTCTTCCTGTTTTCCTCTAGGACTGTGATGATTTCAGGTCTTACATTAAAGTCCTTGATCCATTTTGAGTTGGCCTTTTTAGGATTGGATTAAGATAGAGGTCCAATTTCATTATTTTGCATGTGGATATCTGGTTTTCCTAGTGCCATTTACCGAGGAGACTATTATTTCCCTACTGAGTCTTCTTAGCTCACTTGTCAAATATTAGTTGAGCATATTGAGAATGAGCATATTTCTAGGCTCTTGATTCTGTTCCATTGGCCTGTGTGTCTTATTTTATGCCAATACTATACTCTTTTGATTATTATACCTTTGCAGCATAATTTGAAATCAGGAAACATAATGCCTCCAGCTTGGTTCTTTCTCAAGATGACTTTGGCTATTTGTGGTCTTCTGTGGTTCCATACAAATTTTAGAATTGTTTTTCTATTTCTTTGAAAAATGCCATTGGAATTTTGATAGGGAGTGTGGTGAATAGGTGGCTTTGGGTAGTATGGACATTTTAACAAAATCAAGTCCTCTGATAAATGAATACATATCTTTCCATTTATTTGCATCTTCTTCAGTTTCTTTCATCAGTGTCTAAGAGTGTTCAGTGTATTGTTTTACTTCCTTGGTTAAATTTATTCCTAAAAATTTTATTGCTTTTGATATCATTGTAAGTGGGATTGTTTTCCTTAATTCTCTTTCAGATAGTTCATTGTTAGTGTATAGAAATGCAATAGATTTTGAATTTGATCATATAATACAATCTCATTTCAAAAAAGTACAGATATGACCATAGTAATTAGTCCTGCTAGAGAGAATATCTATAAGAAAGCATCAGTGAAATCTCTTGGACCTTCAAATAGAAATATTTTGTAAATTAATCAATATTATTTGTGGAGCATGCATCAGGTAATCAACTATTGCCCAACATCATATTATTCTACAGGGTAAAATTTAAGCAATGTCTTAGAATCTGGGCTACAGACATATTTTAAGCTATTGCTCTAAAGTATGGAAGCCAGTTTGGTGCTTCATTTTGAATTCATATAGCTTTTTTTTTCCTAAAAAACCTTCTTTATTTCTCTTAATTTACGTGTAATACACTAAGAGATAAAGCTAGTGATAATATATCTGATTTCATAGAAAAGTCATATGGACTTAATATCAAATGATGGAGAAGCACCACAGAAATCTTACGGATATAATTGAAGAAAAAGAACTTTTAAAAAGTTTAAGTCAGTAGGCTCATCTGTTCACTTCTTGGTTTAAATTCTTCATTGAAGTTGGAGTCAGTCAAAATTGATGGCAGTACCTCACTGCTCATTTCAGATGCCCTGAAAGGTCATTCCCTGAAAAAAAAAATGCACTAATGGCCACAAACACAGTAAAATAGTCTTTGGAGGTTAAAGCTAGTTAGGAGAAATAGGGAAAGAATAAATGCAGCTTAAAAGTTTATTTAATTATTCAGTTATGTATATTAAAAAATTCTTTATCAGCTCTTACAAGTATTCTCTAAAGCCTATGCTTCAGACAAAAGAACATCTAATTCCTTGCTTCTGCAAAGGTAAAATTATTCTTGGAAACTTTCCTGAAGAGTGTTTTTTAAAGAACTCTTCACATTTCTTTCCTTTTGCATTTAGTTAAGGTAGGGAGTGGTAGATGAGGAGAAAATAGAGATCAAGTGTTAGATGAATCTCAGCTTAACATTGTTATATATAAGGTGGAGGAGACGGGTCTCCATTGCACTTCCTGCTCTCAATGACCTGGAGGCATTTCTCTATCTAGTTATCATCCTGTAACAGCTCCTTTCTTGCCAGGTCATTAAGATCCTCTGCAAGCCTCTGTGACAAGCTCTGCCTTTCAGGAACTCAAGATTAATACTTTAGGGAGAGTTTGGGAATTCCTTGTTATCAAATTGATCTATGAAAGTTTTTCTTTATCTACAGGTGTCAGAAATGCAGAGTTGATGTAGAGTAAGGCAAGCTATCATAAATATGCATCTATACACATTTTAAATTTGTTTTCTGTAGCCTTTTTCTTTTCTATCTTACTTACACAAATGGTTAGCTATTTCTCTGTGAGATTAGTTTGTGTTGAAGAAAAGTATAATTCAACTCTATGTTAGACTAGGACTGATAGTATAGTTTGGAGTAATATTTCAATTTGATTTGGATAATGTTGATGCTACCCTAAGGTGATTTTTCTATCAAATCTCTAGAAGTTTTTTTTAATTGACTGGAGTTGTCTTCAAATCAAGTATTTTCCTTTTCTACACTTTGCCTTTATTATTAGAGAGAACCATTAATGGGTAGACAAGATCTTTGAGAAAGCCACTTCACCTTGCTGGGCTTTGGTTATTCTATCTTAAGGTAAAATTTTGGGTTAGATGATTGCTAAGGCGGTTCCAACTGTCTGAGCTTCATAAATTGCCATAAGATGCACTGTAAGCAGCATTTACATTTATTATTAGGTTTTCAACATGATGTACATCCTTGTCATGCTCTTAAGCTCACATAATAGCCACAACACATTAAAATGAATAAGAATGACCACTGAGACATTAATTTGGTAAAGGTCAGATGATTTGCTGATTGCAAGAGTTCCTTGGGATTTTCTACCTTCTATGTAACATTGATACTGATATTTATGATGAAAGAGAGGGAGAGAATGGCTATACAGGGGATGATTGAGCCAAGTTAATTGACTTTGTTAGGCTAAAATTGTAATGATTTTTTGTGATTGGTCATTATGATTTAAAAAATTGGTAAATAGAGTCTAGAATCTTGTGGACTGAACCAGCATCTTGGTGGCTTCAGTGCTAAAATGTGGGAAGGTTTGTTTTTTTTTAGTGAAGGGAACAGAAAACATGCTATGTTGATCAAAATACAAAAGATATTGAAAAGAAGCTGAGGAGGAAGAGGGCGATTTTTTAGAGTATGACATTGGAAGAGAACAGACTTATTCTGTGCACTGGGAAAAAATCATCTTGACAGTGAGATAGGAAATTGTACCAATTAGAAACCATCACATTGTAATCATCATTAGTTTGTGGCTGCTCTAGTCAAGCAAAAGCAAATATTCAAATAGAAGGTATTATTCCACAGTGCTTTCAAATCCCTTTATATTCTATTAAGCAAATTGGAGGAAGCACATGGAGCTCAATTCACCTGTAAGAAGGATGCAGTGTACTATTATTGTACACTAATAATAGCAGACAGGAGCTTTGTGTAGGAAGGGTGTTGGGGGGAGGGTAAATTAGTCACCTTTTGGAGAAGGATGAACTCCTTTAGGCCCCTAGGGTGCCTTTCAGTACATACATTTTGCACTAATTGGCACCCTTGGGTCCAAGTATTAATGCAGGCCAAGAAGGGAATGGTGTGCTCCCCAGGCATCAGTAGCATAAGGCCCATTATTATTATTTATAATAAAGTATTGTACTTACCGCACATCTTTGACCAAAGACTTTTTTTTCCCTTCTAAAACACTCTCATTAATCCTAGCACCATTATTGGGATTAAGTGGCTAAAACACTTTATCATTATCTCCATTTTTAAGAGGAAGGGACTAGCCCAGCAAAGTGGCAACTTGCTTGGGCCATGGTAAATCAGAAGTGGAAAGGGATGGGCAGCCCGGGTGGCTCAGCGGTTTAGCGCCAACTTCAGCCCAGGGCCTGATCCTGAAGACCTGGGATCGAGTCCCACGTCAGCCTCCCTGCATGGAGCCTGCTTCTCCCTCTGTCTGTCTCTGCCTCTCGTTCTCTCTCTGTGTCTCTCATGAATAAATAAATAAAATCTTAAAAAAAAAAGAAGTGTAAAGGGCTAAGAAATCAGGATTCCTTGCTTTTTTCTTAGGTTAAAAATATCTTAGCTGATGAAAAGATGTTAGGCACTGAATCTGGAAATCAACAAATGCTTTTATTTCTCCCACTCGTCTTCTAGCCTGCAGTACTTTCATTTGATGGAAGTGCTATGGGGGGTTTCTCCTTTCCCCAAGATGATTGAAGAGGGTCATTGGTCCACTGGGCACCAGCATTGTTTTTTGCTTTTTTTTTTTTTTTTTTAGTTTTGTAAGCCTACTCCTCCCATGACATTTAAACATCTTAAAAAATGATGTGACAATACATTCTACAGTAAAATCTACTTGTGAAAGATAGCACTAAAAAGGAATCTATTCTGTAAGTATTTAATAAGACAAGGGTCCAGTTTGGCAATGAAAGCAACTGGCATATGAAGATCATTGAACATAGGTATACATGTGAACACCTGAGACCTGGGACTCCCATCAAATAGGCAGACGACCTCTAATACATGTCATTTTGTGGTTTATTGCCCCCATAGACCTTTGAGATTTCCTCTCTGGTTTCCAAACAAAGTCTTTATTCCTTCAAATTATTGGATTTGTGTGACAGCTGATGGTAGTTTAAAACAGAAGACTTTACCTTCCATGACAAAGTGGTCTATTGCAGGCTCCCAGGTGGGTGGGATTCACTGAAGAATGTTCAGGTTTCCTGTACTTACCAAAAGAAGCACTGCAACCTCAGGAACAGGGACTCATTCATCAGAGGTTGGGTCATCTGGTATGATCCAAGAATCATTTTTTTGGTTTGAAATAAATATATTCCTCTTTTTCTTTTTTCTCTCTGTGTGACTATAGGATGACTACTGGGTCTTTATTTAAATCTATAGTATTACCAAATGAATTAAGAACATATGCTTTGAAGTTCTTAAAACTTTGTGTAACCTTGGACATCTAACCTTGCCAAGTCTCAGTTTTCTACTCTATAAAATGGGCTAATAATTGTACTTATCACATAGCAATAGATGAGGTAATGCATTTAAATGCTTCACACAGTGCCTGACACATAGTAAGAAATCAATCAATGTTGGGTGTTATTATTAACCACTGATACCCTTGATTTATAAATAAAATAATTAAGGTTTAAAAATATTGAATAATACTTGACTGCAGCCACAAATTACAAAGCCTGACCCAACTCCTTTGTCAGCTTTGAAGGAACAAAATTGTTTCTAACAGATCTGTGAAATCTGTTTCTCTGGTTTATCTTCAGGGATTGTAAAGTCTATAACTTGACTGTTCAGTTTTCTCTTTTTATCTGCAATAATTAAGTCACACCTCACACAGTTTATTTGAACTACTTTATATCCCAAATCCTTGGGTTGCCCCATAAAATCAGAGAATAATTTCAGCTTCTTAGCAGTGTTTTAGAAATAAGTCACAGAAATTTGCCTATTTGATAATAGCTATTTTATGATTCATGTTATATTTCTGCATGAGTGGGAGGAAGAGACTATTACTGGGAAGAGACTCTCCTACAGTAATTAAGTTTGCATCCAAGGATGATTCTTAAAAATCCCAACATCCAGGCTGCATCCCAAATAACTCAACAGACTTTCTGGGTATGGGATCAGGCTTTACTTTTAAAGCTTTTCATGTGTTCCCATATGCAGTTAAAGTTGGGACCCACTCTAGTGATGGCTTTACACTTTAGCAAGTCATCAGGATTATGGGGAACCCTAGGGCCTTAACCTCAGAGATTCTGTATTCAATAGGTCTATGGGTAACCCCTGGGGGATTTTCACTTTTAACCAGAATCCCCATATATCCTCCTCCCCTTGGTGATTCTGGCTGAGTAGTCTTAGGACCACATTTTGGAAAACCCTGGTATTGACAAGTAATCTATTTAAATGATTCCATTTTAAATTCATAAAGTTCTAAACCAGCGTAAAATTCTCATGAACAATACACATTCAGTCTTATCCAAGTCACCACATACGGAACTTCACTTTGCTTTCAGAAGTGTGGTAAAATTTAAAATTAGCACCTTACAGTTTTGAGTTTGACTTTTTGTGCATCATTGTGAAGCTGCCTTAATTCACCAGACAAGAGGCAAGGAACTGCTTTTGACTGCTGAGATGAATCTGGGAAGGTTTCCAGAGACTAGGTTTGCTCTCATTGCTGGATTTGCCCCAGGTTTCAGCCCATTTTTGTAGCTAAATTTATTAAACTTTAAAAATAAGCTTTTATTAGAATTTTCTTTGTCTTTTAGGTTTTTAGCCATCTACTGAGATTTCTAGAACTTTACCATGGTTTCACTAAATAAAAACCTTTCTAATGAAACTCGTATGAGGCTGCTACATTTAATGTCAGACTTCCTGTTTGCTTTGTAATAAAATACAACTAAAATTTGCACATGTTTAATTTTTCTCAAGTTCCCTTTCAGCTTCTTGGACTTGACATTCCTTGGAGACACACCATGTGTTCTTCTTCTTGTGAAATCTGAGCTGTAAGCATACTCTGTTTAACCCCTGCCATGGACCCCAGTATAGATTGTTCTTGGGAAAGGCTAATGGGAAATAACTTTTATAATTCTTCCTTTCATTTTCATTGAGGTTTAACCCAAGTATACTAAGTATACTAAGTACCCAAAAAGAAAAAAACAATATTGTTGGAGCTCTTAACATTTTGTGGACAAAAAGGTATATTCACTAAACAGCACCAAATATAGAGTACTGTAAATTGGCTTTTAAAAGAATTAGGGTATTTACTAATTAACATGGCAATGTGATGATATCATGGGCCCTTCTGAAGCAGCCAACCTTATAATTTATGGCCTGTGGGCCTAGCATTTGGTAATTTGAAAATGATAAGGCTGATTGAGAATAGCCATTTCTTTTTATTTTTTTAATTTTTTTAAATACTTTATTTATTTATTCATGAGAGACACACAGAGAGAGAGGCAGAGACACAGGCAGAGGGAGAAGCAGGCTCCATGCAGGGAATCCCATGTGGGACTCAATCCTGGGACTCCAGGGTCATGCCCTGAGCCGAAGGCAGGCGCCCAACCGCTGAGCCACCCAGGCGTCCCGAGAATAACCATTTCAACTCTTTATCCTTGATAGTTGACTTTAAGCCCTGGTTACTTAAACAGCTGCTTTTATCTCTGCCATTCACAGTTACTCTCAGTGTCTAGGGCAGAGGTGTCCTGGTAAGAATCAGCATCTAGACCAGGAGTGATGTGTAACTCTGAAACACAAATCTTCCTGGTGACTCACCAGTCCAGGACCAAGGAGAAGATGCCCCACTGAACTCAGGTATGGTTCTGCCATCTCAGAGAAAATCTGGCTGTGCCCAGAATATACAGGCATACCTTGGAGATACTGCAGGTTTGTTTCCAGACCACTGTAGTAAAGCAGATATCACAGTAGAGCAAGTCCAATGAATTTTTTGGTTTGTCAGTGCATATAAAAGTTATATTTACACCAAACTTTAGCCTACTAATTGCATAGTAGAATTATGTCTAAAACAACAGTAAATATACCTTAATCTAAGAATATTTTATTGTTGGGGTGCCTGTGTGGCTTGGTTGGCTCAGGTTGTGATGTCAGGGTCATGAGATTGAGCCCTATATCATGCTCCATGCTGGGTGTGGTGCCTGCTTAAGATTCTCTCTTTCCCTCTTCCTCTGCATCCCGCCCCCCTTCATGCTTTTTTATTTTGTCTGAATTTTTTTTAATTGTTGAAAAGCATTTGAGCTTTCAGTGTCTAATAGTCTTCTTGTGGGTAGAGAGTCTGGCTTCCATGCTGATAACTGCTGGAAGGTTGGGGTAGCTGTGGCAGCTTCTTAAAATAGGACAACAGTGAAGTTTGCTGCATCATCAATTGACTCTTCCCTTCATGAATGATTTCTCTGTAGTATGTGTTGCTGTTTGATACCATTTTACCCATAGTAGAATTTCTTTCAAAATAGGAACAGTTCTCTCAAACCCTGCTGCTGTTCTATCAACTAAGTTTATGGACTATTCTAATCCTTTGTTGTCATTTTAACAACCTGCAGAGCATCTTCACCAGGAGTAGATTCCATCTCAAGAAACCAATTTCTTTGCTCACTCATAAGAAGCAACTCCTCGTCTGTTACGCTTTCATTAGGAGATCACAGCAATTTAGTCAAATTTTTAGGTTCTAGTCCTAATTCTGGTTCTCTTGTTATTTCTGCCACATCTGTAGTTACTTCCTCCACTAAAGTCTTGAATCCTGCAAAATCATCCTTGAGAGTTAGAATCGACTTCTTCCAAACTCCTGTTCATACTAATATTTTCACCTCTTTCCATGAATCAACAATGTTCTTAATGATATCAGGAATGGTGGATCCTTTCCAGAAGATCTTCAATTGACTTTGCACAGATCTATCAAAGGGATTACTATCTATGGCAGCTACAGCCTTAAACAATGGGGATTTCTTAAGTAATAAGACTTGAAAGTTGAACTTACTCATTGACCTATAGGCTGCAGAATGGATGCTGTGTAAGCAGGCATGAAACAACATTCATCTCACTGTCCATTTACCTCAGGTTGGCTGACCAGGTACAAAATATGTCAATGAGCAGTCACTTTTTGAAAGGAATCTTTTTTTTCTGAGCATTAGTTCTCAACAGTGGGCTTAAAATATTCAGGAAATCATGCTGTAAACAGATGTGCTGACATTCAGGCTCTGTTGTTTCATTTATAGAGCACAGGTAGAGTGGATTTAGCATAAAATTTAGTGGATTTAGTATAATCCTCTTAAGAGCCCTAGGAATTTTGGCTTCAACTTGAAGTCACCAGCTGTATTTGCCCCTAACAAGAGTCAGCCTATGCTTTGAAGCTTTGAAGCTAGACATTGACTTTACCTCTCTAGCTATGAAAGTTCTAGATGGCATATTCTTCCAATAGAAAGCTATTTCATCCACATTGAAAATCAGTTGTTTAGTGTAGCCACCTTCATGAATTATCTTAGGTGGATCTTTTGGGTAACTTGCTGCCGCTTCTCCATTAATATTTGTTGTTTTATCTTGCACTTTGATGTTATGGAGATGGTTACTTTCCTTAAACTTAATGAACTGGCCTTTGGTTTCAATTTTAAAATAGTTGTGTCTCAGGAAATAGGGAGACCCGAGGAGAGAGAAAGAAATGGGGGAAAAACTGGTTGGTGTAGTAGTCAGAACAAACACAATATTTGTTGATTAAGTTTGCTGTTTTATATGGAAGTGTTTTGTGGTTCCTCCAAACAATTACAGTAGTAATAAAGATCACTGATCACAGATCATTGTACAAATACAATAATGAAAAAGTTTAAAATACCAAAATGTGACACAGAGATTTGAAGTGAGCTAATGCTATTGGAAAAATGGCACTGATGGACTTGCCCCATGCAGGGTTGCCACAGACCTTCAATTTGGAAAAAAAAAATGCAGTATCAATGAGATCACAATAAAGTGAAGGGCAGTTAAACAAGGTATGCCTGTATCACATTAGTGAATATTTAGCTTTATAATGAGAGGAGTTGGGTGGAGGGAGACTTAACCTTCAATGCATCCATTCATTCGACAAACATTTTAGGTCACTTACTGGATGCCAGATTTGCTTGGGCATTGGCAATATAGTGGAGAAATATAAAGCAGTAAAGAAGAAGAGGAAAAATGGTTGGAGGGGTAGGTGTTATAATTTTAAAACTAAAAATCAAAGGAGGTCTTACTGAGAAAGTGACATTTGAATAATGTCCTGTGAGAGGAGACAGAATCATTTGGGTATTTGGAAAAAGTAGTCTAGGCCGAGAAAAGAGTAGATGCAAGAGTCCTGAAACAGAGAGAACCTAGCTAGTCAGAGGCCAGGGATCTGGGTTGTTAGGGTTAGGTGGATTATAACACTGGTTGGAGCTAACCAAGTATACCCAATTAGCCACTAGTTAAAAATGGTTACTTGCTAGGCTTGGAAATGGAGGCCCCTCCTAACTGCCCATTTCTCCTCATCTTCCTCTGCTCCTCCTCCACCCCTCTTTTTTCTTGTCTTTCAGACTTGTTATCCTCTGTTGAAAGTTTTCTTCTTATGGATCTCTGAGTAAGGAGACTAAAGATTCAGAATTAAATTGTCATGGTCTTGTCCTCAAAGGGAACATTCCAAAAGATGATGCTGACATCTTCTAACCTTATATGAAGACACTTCTAGCCACATGAAAAGCACAGGAGATAATTGCATTTGATAACTCAGCTTCATAGTAAAAATTAAAAATGTCAATTTGTGGTAGAGGATTGGCCTATATTCTGATCTGGTGAGGAAGGGTTTAAGCTGGTTTGGACATCTCTAGGAGGTTCTGTGGTGGTGCAGGAAGCAATATTTGGGCCTTGGCTTCAGACAGATGTTGAATTTGAACCCTAGTTGTGAAGTTTTCTGAACCGCAGTTTTTTCATTGTCCTTGAGAGTTTTCATGAGGTTTAAAAATATGGCAAATAAGGGCATCAAGGTGGCTCAGTTGGTTAAGTGTGTAACTCTTGATTTCAGCTCAGGTCATGATCTCAGGGTTGTGAGATGGAGCCCCATGTTGGGCTCCACACTCAGTGGGGACTCTGCTTGAGATTCCCTCCCTCTGCTCCTCCCCCCACTTTTTACACTTGTACTCTCTCAAATAAATAAATAAACCTTTAAAATAATAAATATATGGCAAATACCTTGTTCATAATTGGAGGCCAATAAATTTTAAGAGTGTCTTTATAAATGTTTAGGCATAAATAGTGAAAGAAGTCCAGCAGAGGAAGAAAAGAGAGAAGGAAGTGAAGGGATGTCTTTTAGGAGAAAAGAGAGAGGAGCATATTTGTAGGCTGAAGGCAAGAAGCCAGTGGAGACTAAAAAGGTGAGAGGTCATGCCTTTTCACTTTCACACATTCCTACAGGGACACTGTTGTCATCACTTCCTTATAGAGCTGCCTCTGTGCCTCATGGCTGGTGAGGCAGTCATGAATAGAAGTGGGGTGGAGTGAGTGACAGGGGCCACTGGGATCCTGGTAGCCCATGTTTGTCAATAATTACCTTCTGGGTGTGGGTTCAGTAGCTGACAACAACCGTGGGTTTAACTAAAGTGATTTATGGCCTGATCTGTCATGGGAAAGAATTAGTGCAGGTCAACCTTGGTGAAGAGGAGACTTTCAGTTTGACCCCTTTGAACCTTGATAGCTGTGGAAAGATGTCACCAGCCCTCTTACAAGGAAATGAGAGAATGGATATAAAGCCCAAATGCAACATCTGGCACATAGGAGATGTTTAATCAATGACTGCTGTCTATTATGACAACTGCCCAGTAACATAGTGTATATATATATTTAAAGTATTATTGGCTTTATTCTAAATGTGGTATAATCTTAATGCATTTCAGCATCAAGTAGTATTTCACGAGAATAAAATTATTATAGATAGAAATAGAAAAATAGAATAATAATTCATCTTAATAGTTTTAGCCTAGGAGAGAGAAGTGTATGTAAAACCAAAGCACACAGGTGACATTTGCTTAGATGAAAAAATGATTCTTCTATCAGAAGCAACTCATGGCTTCCTTTGATTCTAGCCTCTCAAAATAAAAATGTAACTCTTTCATTTATCCTCTGGTGTCTTAAAAAATACAAATTGGGGATCTCTGTGTGGCTCAGTGGTTTAGTGCCTGCCTTCGGCCCAGGGCGCAATCCCGGAGTCCTGGGATTGAGTCCCATATCAGGTCCCCTGCATGGAGCCTGCTTCTCCCTCTGCCTGTGTCTCTGCCTTTCTCTCTCTCTGTGTGTCTCTCATGAATAAATAAAATATTTTAAAAAATACTAAAATTGGTTTAAAGTGTAGTTCATCATCACTCATGAAATGAAAAGCTGCTGCCTCTTACACTAGATAAAATGGTCCCATCCCATAATCATGTACATATGGGGATGGAAATGAAATCCAGAAAAAGAAATACAACCTACTATACTTGAGAAATTGTGTGTCACTGGGAATCCAGTTAGGACAAGCTGACTTCACTCTCTTTGGCCAAAAAGATCATGCTACTTAACAGGGGGGAAAAAAGGAAATTTGAGAAAACAATCCAAGCTTTTCCCCTGTACTCTAAAATTCACGCATTTGTATACAAGAAACTTTTGTGTTATTTTATCGTTTCTTACTATGTGCTAGTTGCTTCAATATATTTCCCACATGAACACACAAAACAATCTCATTAGAAAAAAATCATTATCCTCATTTTCAGATGAGAAAAAGGTTTAGAATATCTGTTTTGCACCAGCTAGAATCATGCATAGCACCAGAGATGAGATGTGAACTTGAATCTTGTCCATTATGCTAAAAATAGGTATTCTTTCTACCTTATCGTTTTGTTGTACATGCTTAAATGTTTTCTCTTCTCTTTCTACTTGGCTTCTACCTACTGTCTCTTCTGTCCCACTAATATGTTCTTGCATTCCAATCTTGTGTAACACCTCTGCCTTCTACTGCCCCAGTATCCCTTCTGTAAAGATGTCTAGGAGTCAAGGCAGTTATTTACGAAAGATACTGCCACGTAGTGAGTTCCTCTATGGTCATGTAGTATGTTCCTCTAGGGTCATATGGAGTGTGGATCCTTGGATCCATATTGTGGGCATTATCTGAAAATTTGTTAGGCCTTCAAATTTAGGCAATAAAATGGCAATAAATGTTGGTGATAAATATTAACAAAATATCTCAGTTTTATGGGAAGCACTGAGGGGATCCTATACAGTGAAAAATCATGATTTTTAAGGAGTTGCATCAGATCCAACTCTATTTGTTTCCCTAGACATTCCTATCTCATATTTGTGAATTAGATGTTTTTCAGTAGTTTGTTTTGTAAAAAAAAAAGTCATGTTTTCACCGTGATTAATTCAGACCCACTGTAGGATGCTCATCAGAACTTAGAACTCAGTTCAGAGTAGATTGTCATGATGAGCACTTTTACTTTATTTTACTTATTTGTGTGCAATATGGATCTTCATGCTAATGATGAAAATTTATATTCTAGCATGTACTGAATATCTTTGTACATGTTTTTATAGCTTAATGGTCATAGAAAGCTGTCCTCTGCTACTCCTGTCACTGAGAACCCATTACTATCTGGTACAATAAGAAGGGAGGGCTGTTAATAGCAGCCATTTCATATTTCACAAAGTTTAGAGGCTGGCTATAGATGGTTCCATTTTGTCTTTGAAAGATGCTGATTAAACCGAGAAATTACTTTGGCTGTCTGATTGATTCTCATTTGTGGATGGTTAGAAGGCAAGTTTCTATACCTTTAAGAATTGGAAGTCATCATGTCTGTCTCTGGTTTTGCCTCAGCTTCCGCAGACAATATAGAGAAGTACAGAGAGCATACTCCCTCCCAGTTCAGAGTTATTTATGACAACTTAAAATCCACAACTTGAAAAGTCTTGAAAGTGTGTATTCTCTTAGAGAATATGAACATTTGACTTTTCTTTCTGGAAGAAATAAAAGATGAAAACAATGTTATTTCAATCTGCACCATGGGTTTAATTACTTAGGAGCCTTCTCCTGTACTTCTGGCCTATTTGGCAATCCACATTCATGAATCATCCGAAAAACAAGTGGGCAGGCGATTATAAGTGACTTTGAAAAACAAAGATAGGATTGTGAAGCATTTGTTCTACATATATTTTGATTTCAGAGTAAAATTTCCTAGCACTGTCATATGTAAAAATGTTGTAAGAAATGTCATTTTTTTTTGTTTTTAATGATTAATTCTGTGCATTTCACATATTTTATAAACATTCTGTGTGGGCTACTAAACATGATAGAGAATTGTTGTATGAGGAATATTGTTTTTCTAGTTCTTTCTAGTGTGTTCTCCCTACCCCATCAAATGTAATCACAGCAGTAACTGCATGTAATTAACTATAGTCTACTAAAGGACACACACTAAATGCATATCCTCAGATTTTAATGGACATTTAATGTAACATATTCCAAAGAGTGGAAATATTTACAGAAGTTGGTTCTCACCTTTCTTGAATGATAAAGGAAAAATCCATTTAGCAGATTAAAGTTTACTTTGCAAATATGAGTCTATAAAATCAGACTGATGGATCAATGGATGAATTAGCATCAAAGCACAAATATCTAAGCAATGTACCTAGATTTTTCTGCTGCTGCAGACATTTCCACTGGTCAAGTGAAGGCTGTAAATCAGGTTTCCTCTGTTAGCTTTGGTTGCCTCTTTCCTTTTGATTTTGTAATCCCCAGAGATCTAAGCTTTATAACCGATGTATCCTAAAACTCTCCACAATAGGTTTCTCTTTAATATATAACAAATATTAATTGACCACAGAGAAAAATCCAAGACATTGTCAGGGATTAATATGCAATATGTATGGCTAAAAAAATTTCAAAAAATGATTGGTAAGTATTCCCCTGTACACAGAGAATGGAAATGAGCGAAAGCTGGGGGACAATTACTAGATTCCTTCCTTCTTTTCTCCCTCTTTTTAAAAAAGATTTTATTTATTTTTTCATGAGAGGCAGAGACATAGGCAGAGGGATAAGGAGGCTCCCTTATCCCTGTAGGGAGCCCAATGCAGGACTTGATCCTAGGACCCTGGAATCATGACCTGAGCCGAAGGCAGATACTCAACCACTGAGCCACCCAGGTACCTACCCCCTTTTTCTTCTTTTCTTTCCTCTTCTCATCTTTCCTCTTTTCTTTTCTTTTTCTTTCTTTCCTTCATTCCTTCTTTCTTTGTACATACATTGAAATACACTTTATGGTAGATGTTGTTCAAGCAATCAAAAAATAAGAATTTATTTTAAATGAGTAAGTCAAATCAGTTTTAAAATTCCTTTTGAGCTTATTCTCTCTTATCTGTGCTCTAAATGGTATACAGCCTAAATGGTGTTCAAGCAATATAAAGAAATGATTCCAAATATATTGTAAATGCTGCAGTAGACTGAAGATAGTTAAGGATTTTTTGAGCTTATAGATTGAAGAGAAAAAAAGGACAAGAATTTTTGGTGAAAACATAAGTAGAAATTTTCCAAGAGTGCATTTTGAAGGAAGAATTAAAATAAGTGTGAATGAGTTGGGATCATTGCCAGATACTGACAGCTGAAATGTAGTGTGCTCACTATTTGCCAGCAATTATTCTAACTACATTAGATGCATTGTAAAATGGCTCAGTGAGGTAGCTTGTACCAGCTGCCCTTTACAGGTGCTGAAATCTTAAGTCATTTGCTGGTGAGACTTGTAGAATAAAATGGAAACATGGGGACAGGTCATCCTGCTTCCAAGAGGCAGTCTGGTAATCGCTGTGCCATGCTGCTTTCAGGTGACATTGCAGGGAACTGGAGGGCAAATTGTATCAAGGAATCTAACTTATCCTGTACTACTAGTGTTTTCCTTTTAAAGTCTGAAGCTTTGGTCTTCAAAACAAGGCCAAAGGCCTTTATATCTGCATTACAGACTTTCGTGTTGGGGCCTTGGGATGTAGTTAAAGGTGACTGATTGACTATAATTTTTTTTTTTACCTCTTCCTCCTGAGACCAGTTGAATAGTAGTAAAGAAGTAAAAATCATATAGACCCAAACAGACAGAAAGCCATAATATGAGAAGGAGAGTGTTAATGAAAAAAGTGTTGACGTTCCTGGCAGAGCCATTGGAGGTTAAGATTCTGAAAGAGGGCACTACTGAAAATACAAAGATTATTTGAAAGTCAGTATTCAGAATCCTAAATGCAGGCAGGAAGGCAGGCATCTAGCATTTTAACTGAAAACCAACATGTTCTTTTGTGGAGAGTTTAACTTCAGAGGCTGAAGATTCAGACACTACCTTCTCTCTGCTCTTCTCTACTCATGGAATACCTGCAGGACGAGTCTATTTCCCCCACCCCCAAAAGGGGGATCAGAAAGCACTTTTTTTGGAGATATTAAAAGTCCTCAAAAATAAATGGCAAATTGAGGCAGTTTTATTTTCCAAATGTAAGTTATAATTATATATATATATATATATATATATATATATATATATACCTGTGAGGTGGGAAATACACATATCCTGACCATTCTTCCATGGGGGTACTGAGATGTTCAGTCTCTGCACATTCCCCTTGAATCTGGGAACCAGTGTGGTTGCTGTGAACCAGTATGGCTAAAGTGATGTTCTGCAACTGCTGGGGCTAGACAATGAAAGGGATATAGCTTTATAGCTTTTACCTGGAGACCTTTCTCTCACTCTCTCTCTCTCAGTTCACGTACTTTGGGAGCCCTGAGCCAACATGTAGGATGTCTGGCTTTCCTGAAACTGCCACGCTGGAGAGATTACTTGGAGAGATTGCACAGAGATAGACACCTGTCTGAGGATCCCTAAGTATTGCAGCTCCCAGCCCTTAAGCTGCTCTAGATGATGCCAAGTAGAGCAGAGACCAGATGTCCCTGATGAGCACTGCTCCAAGTCCAGATTCATAAGCAAAATAAATGTTGCTTTTATCATAAGCCACTACATTTTGGGATGGCTTGGTATGCAGCATTAGGTAACTGGAATACCCACACACTGACATGGGGGGCTCTTAGAATGGCCTAAGTGGAAGTTTACCCCAGAACACCCTAAAGTTCTAGTTAATGATTTTCATTTGTAATCAGAGAATTTCCAATCATATCTTTGGTGCCTTAGTGTCTTATTGTTAAAGACAAATGGACAGTCATGGACTAGTGTCCACTGTCAGCTTCTTTTCAAAAACAGAAACAAGAATAAACATGAAATGAACCCAAAGAAACAAAGGTAATTCAGGAATGACAAGGAACACATCACTCTGCATATTCAGAAATAGGCAAAGATTATTATACTCAGAAAACAATAAAAGGAAGCTATGGAGAAGGAGAAATTAGAAAAAGAGAAGTTTTGCAAGTTTGATATGTAATTGCTGAAATAGAGAATTATGTAAATAGCTGGAAGTTAGTCAAAGAACCCTCCTAGAGAGTGAAAAAAGGAGAAAAAGACATTCAGAAAAACAATGAAAGACCAGAGTATATCTTTAATATCTAACATTTGTATGAAAGGAGTTACAGAGATAGAGAACAGATAAAACAAAATTAGGAAATCATCACAAAGTAATAGAATAATACTTCTAAAAATGGATGGATATGGGTCCAATGAGTTCCCAGTAGCATGACTGAAAAAAGATTCACTCCAAACCACCTAATGATGGACCAGGGACACAGGAGAAGATTCTAAAACTTTCCATAGAGGAAAAATAAAATCATCTCATCCATAAAGGCATAAGCATCAGAGTGTGCTTTTTGACTAAAAGTGACTTCCCACTTACTAATCCATACCTGGTCATTTGATCAATAGAACGTTAGCTAAAATAAAGACACTTTTGCATATGTGAGGATTCATGCACTCATGCGTTCTTTGAAAGTGTCCAGTGAATGTTTTTCATCACAGTGAAGAAACAAATCAAGAACAGGAATGCTTTTCAAGAAACAGTGAATACAACTCAAAAGAGCAATAAAAAGAATGTTCAAGATGATGCCTGGGCAGCAATCATGGGATTAGATCAGAGCAGAGCAAGAGGATTGGGGGCTCCAGGAAGAAGATGGCCTGGAAATAAGGGGGGCTTGATAGAACATATGATGTAATAGTGCATGGAGAGTACGAGGGGGGAGAGCACATAGCAGATATGGTGGAGCATTTGGGAAAAAATGAAGATATGTGTATTTAAAATTATGTAAATCAAGAAACAAGGCAACTATTAAATTCAGGAAAAGGAATAAAGTATAAGAAAGACAATGTAATCATTTAATAAAATGCTTTTATATTACTTGACAGTGGATAGTATTTACATAGTTAATTTTGTAAACATCAGTTATTCATTTAACTAAAATAGTAAAATAATTATATTAGAAGGAGGGGGAAGGAGGATAGTGGTATAAGAGCACTCAGTCCTTTTCTATCATAATAGGAAATCAATAGTTACAGTGTAAAATTGATTAATCAAGAACTAGTAAAGGATTAGATTACTTAAAGAAATGGAGACATTTTCCAGGAAAAATAGCTAGAAGGGTTACAGTGGTAGAAGAGAATGAGATCAGGTTTTGGACTAGGTCAGGAACTGCTGTTTTTCATTAGAAGTAGAACAACAGTATATATTGGTTTACCCGTGACAGTTCTGGTTTATGCTTCATGCTCCATATTCCATTTGGTTTGATACTGTGCCAGACAAAAGTGTCCCAAGTTGGATAAGAAATTGTATGATCCCTTTCATTATAAACATTTTGGTTTAACTTGGTATTTTAAAAAGTTGTAGGTATACTTTTGTTATAGAAAATAAAGGTTTAAAAATAGAAAAAAGGTTATTGGTTTGTGATCTTGTCTTTGCTTAGAGGGAGTGATAAAAGCTTAGAAGCATGTATGATATTGATTGAGATGGTTGGTGGAGGATGGGAAAGGCAGCACTGACAGGGAACTTACTTTACCTCCTTGCTGTCCTACTGTGGACAGTGCTACAAATATGTCATCTTCTCATCCGATGCTAACAGGATGGACTCCTGGGCCAACTTAGCACTATTTCAAGAAGGCAGACAATAGTTGGAAAACAAAGACTTGAGAACTTTGGGAATATCAAAATAAATCCTGGCACAAGAAAATGAATGTCAAGTTGAGAGTAGGGAAACATAGTTGATGTGTCACGTGAACTTTGGAGTAAAGAGGCAGAAACCTAAATCATTTCAACCTGGATTTTAGCATCCATATGCTGGTGTGAAGAGGGCTGGAGTGAGGATGAGACTTATGTTTGTTTCCTTCCCCACACACTGGACCTTGAAGAATGCTGCTATTAACATGTAAATAGTTGGAAATGCCTTTATCCCAAATCCCTACACACTAAACTAATTTTCCTTGGGGTGGAAGAGGTGAGGTGAATGCAGAGTGGCAGCCTAACCTGTTGCTTGAAATTAGCAATGGATTTTATGCCAGCCTCAAATTCTGTTAGAGGACTCCTTATGAAGCCGGATTAGACCAAGTCTGTCAGGCACTATTTTCCTCTGCTTCTGGAAAATATAGTTTAGATGTACTTTCATTTATTCAAGCTTTTAGTGGATATGGTTTTTCTTAATCTTCAAATAGTTTAAAGGAGGAAGAGATCCCAAAGCCACCTACTTCTACTTTCTACTGAGAAGAAAAAGCAAACCCTTTTGGAATATGTGAACACTTGACTGAAATCTCATAACACTTATGGGAAAAAATATACAGGAAATTTGGAAAAACAATCCAGGTTTTTCCTTTTATACTCTAAAATTCAGAAACTTGTGTGCAAGGAGCTGCCCTATTATTTTATGGGTTCTCCTTATGTATTGGTTCTTCTTATGTAGGTGTTAAATGTATACTCAACATGGAACACACACAAGAATTCTATTAAAAAATCATTATCCCCATTTGCAGATGAGAAAAGGGTTTAAAATATGTTTTTTTTTGGGGGGGGGGGCACCAGATAGCTTCATGCATGGGATTTGAACCCAGGTCTGTGTGATTAAAAAGAAGTGTCTTTCTACTTGACCACTTTGTTGGTGTGTGTTCAAAAGGTTTTCTTTCTCTTTTTATTAGGTCTCTACCCATCATCTCTTCTTTTCCATTGATATCCTCTATCTTCCATCCAACTCCAGGCTACATCTGCTATCTACTGGTACAGGTTTCACAAAGGTTTCTAGGATGCTGGACAATTGTTGACAAAGAACACTGTCATGCAGTAAGTTCCTCTAGGCAGTGCTATTTAGACATTGGTCTAGGCAGCATGGGCATCACATGGGAACTTGTTAGCTATGGATATTCTCAAACCCTACCCCAGACCTACTATATCAGAAACTCTGGGAGTAGGGCTTGGGTGCAACCTGTGTTTTAAAAACCTGCCCACGTAACTATGGATCTTTCTGCCATTATAGATTAGTTTGCATTTTCAAGAATTGTATGGCCTGTTTTCTTGGGGTGGCTTATTTCAATCAGCATAGCTATTTTCAGATTCATCCATATTTTTGTGAATATCAAGTTTATTACTTTTTATTGCTAAATAGTATTTCATTGTGTGGATATAGCAAAATTTATTCATTCACTTACCTGTTGATGGACTTTGGGGTTCTTTTCCGATTCTGGTTATTACAACTAAAGCTTCTGTAAACATTTGTGTATATATATTTGCATGGACATATGCATTTTTTTCACTCAGGTAAATAAGAAGTGGAAGGTTTGAGTGGTGTGGTAGATGTAGTTTTAGCTTTTAGAAAACTGAATTTTTTTTTCCAAAATACTTATACCATTTTGCATTCAAACCAGCTGTATATGAGTTGCATCTTTGCCTGTACTTGATATGGTTAATCTTTTTTAGTTTTCGTCATTCTAATGGGTAGTGATTTCTCATTTGGTTTTAGTTTATATATTTTTAACAACAACTGGTCTTTAGCATTTTTTCACCTCTTTGGTGGTGTTTGTTCAAATTATTTGAATATTTTTTAAAAATTGGATCATTTATTTATTTTTGAGGTTCTTAAAAAAGGTTTATTTATTTAAATGAGAGAGAGAGAGAGAGCTCAAGAGAGAGGGGCAAAGTGAAAGAGAGAAGGAGAGAGAAGGTGACTCCCCTCTGAGTGCAGAGCCTGATGCAGGCCTTGATCCCAACACCCTGAGACTATGGCCTGAGTTGAAATCAAGAGTCGGATGCTCAACTGACTAAGCCACCCAAGAGCCTCATTTTATTATTGAGTTTTAGGAGTACCTTATAGATTCTAAATATAAGGCCACTATCAGATATATATTTAGCAAATATTTCGCCTAGTCTGAGACTAGCCTTTTAATTTTCATAACTGAATTTAAAAGGACAAAGATTTAAGTTTTGACAGTCATATTTATTGACTTTTTTCCTTTTTATTTGTGCTTTTTGTGTCCTCTTAAGAAATCTTCTTCAAACTCAAGGCCATGAAGATCTTTCCCTAAAATTTTTTTGAGAAGTTTTGTATTTAGTTCTTATATTTAATCATTTATCTATTTTGAGTTAATTTTTGTAAATGATGTGAAGTGAGTTGAGGTTAATAGCTTTTTACATATGGCTATCCAGTAATTCCAGCAGTAGTTACTGAAATAATTCTCCTTTCTTCACACTGCATTGTCTTCACCCTTGGTTGAAAATGAATTGACCATGTATGTGTGGGGTATTTCTGAATTTTATTCCATTCCAGTAATTTATTTATCTCTTTATAATAATACCCCATTGTCTTGATTACAATTACTATAAGTCTTGAAATCAAGTAGTGGTATGGGAATATCCCAGATTTGTATTTTTTTTTAAGATTTTATTTATTTATTTATTTATTTATTTATTTATTTATTTATTTATTTATTATTTATGACAGAGAGGAAGGGAAGCCCTACCTGGGGCTCGGTCCTAGGACCCTGAGATCATGACCTGAGCCAAAGACAGATATGTAACTGACTGAGCCACCGAGGTGTCCCTCCAGATTTGTATATTTTACAAAAGATCTTGGGAGCTATTTTAGGTATGATTTCCCATGTAAATATAAAACTAAGCTTGTCAATTTCTACATAAAAGGTCACTTGGATTTGGATTAGGAATGCATTGATGCTATAGTCTATTTGGTGAGAATTGATGTTTGGAATAATGAGCCTTCCAATCCATAAATATGGTATATTTCTCCATTTACTGAAGCTTTCAGTGTATAAATGTTAAGTCATATACCTATGTTCTAATTTATCCCTACATATTTTATGGTTTTTTTCATATTTTATGTTTTGATATTATTGTAATTGATTTGTATCCTAATATCAGTTATAATTGTCTGTTGCTATCACTTAGAAACACAGCTGGTTTTTGTATATTGACTCGATACCCTGTTACCTTGTTGAATTTACTTATTCCATAATTTTTTTGTAGCTTTTGTAGGATTTTCTACATAAGTGGTTATGTGTTTAAGAATAACATTTTAGTTTTTCCTTCTACATTATTTAACTTTTCTTTTTCTTGCCTTCTTGCACAGACTGGAACCTCCAGTATGCTGATTAGAAGTGGACATTCTTGCCTTGTTACCTACTTTAGGTGAACAATATTCAGTATGATGTTAGCTGTTGATTCTTTGTGGAAGCCCTTCAGCCGACTGAGTTATTTCTATTCTTAGTTTCCTGGGGAATTAAAAAAAAAACTAGTAATGGAGTGAAGGTTTTTGTCAAATACTTTTTCTGTATCTATTAAGATTATCACATGATTTTTCTTTTTATTCTATTGTTGTGGTGAATTACATTGATTTTTTTTTTGTCCTTTCAAAAAATGTTTGTTTCCTATGATTAAGAATCTCTTATGGTTTGTCTCCCTCTCTGATCTTGTCTTGTTTTATTTTTCCCTCCTTTCCACTATGATCTTAAATTCCACATATGAGGAGATCTTATAATTGTCTTTCTCTGATTGACTTATTTTGCTCAACATAATACCCTCTAATTCCATCCGTGTCATTGAAAATGGCAAGATTTCTTTTTTTATGGCTGAGTAGTATTCCATTGTGTGTGTGTATAAATACACATACCACATCTTCTTTCTTAAAAAAAATTATTTATTTATTCATGAGAGACACATGCAGAGAAAGAAGCAGACTCCATGCAGGGAGCCCAATGTGTGACTCGATCCTGGGACCCCAGGATCACATGCTGGGCCGAAGGCAGGAGCTAAACCGCTGAGCCACCCAGGGATCCCAAACACATCTTCTTTATCCATTCATCTATAGATGAACATCTAGGCTCTTTCCATAGTTTGGATATTGTAGGCATTGCTGCTATAAACATTGGGGTGCAGGTACCTCGTCGTATCAGTACATTTGTACCTTTGAGGTAAATCCCTAGTAGGGAAATTGCTGGGTTTTAGGGTAGCTTCATTTTCAACTTTTTGAGGAACCTCTATATTGTTTTCCAGCTTGCATCCCCACAGTGTAAAAGGGATTCCCTTTCTCCACATCCTCGCCAACATCTTTCATTTCCTGAGTTGTTCATTTTAGCCATTCTGACTGGTATGAGATGGTATCTCATTGTGGTTTTGATTTTTATTTCCCTGATACTAAGTGATGTGGAGCATTTTTTCCATGTATCTATTGGCCATTTGTATGTCTTCTTTGGAGAATGTCTGTTTACATCTTCTGTTCATTTCTTGATTGGATTGTTTGTTCTTTGGGTGTTAAGTTTGATAAGTTCCTTATAGATTTTGGATACTAGCCCTTTATCTGTTAAGACATTTGCAAATATCTTCTCCCATTCCATAGATCGCTTTTCAGTTTTGTTGACTGTTTCCTTTGTTGAGCAGAAGATTTTTATCTTGATGAAGTCCCAGTAGCTCACTTTTGCCTTTGTTTCCCTTGCCATTGGAGATGTGTCTAGGAAGAAGCTGCTGTGGCCGAGGTCACAGAGGTTGCTGCCTGTGGTCTCTGCTAGGATTTTGATGGGTTCCTGTCTCACATTTAGGTCTCTCATCCATTTTGAGTCTATTTTTGTGTACAGTATAAGGAAATGGTCCAGTTTCATTCTTCTACATGTGGCTGTCCAATTTTCCCAACACCATTTGTTGAAGAGACTGTTTTTTTTTTCCTTTGGATATTCTTGCCCGCTTTGTCAAAGATTAGTTGACTATAGAGTTGAGGGCCCATGTCTGGGTTCTCTATTCTGTTCCATTGATCTCTGTGTCTGTTTTTGTGCCAGTACCACACATGATCACGGCTTTGTACTAGAGTTTTACATTAGACAGTGTGATGCTACCAGCTTTGGTTTTCTTTTTCAGCATTCCTCTGGCTATTTGGGGTCTTTTCTGATTCCATACAAATCTTAGGATTATTTGTTCCAACTCTGTGAAGAAAGTCCATGTTATTTTGATAGGGATTGCATTGAATGTACAGATTACTTGAGATAGCATAGACATTTTAACAGTATTTGTTCTTCCAACACATGAGCATGAAACATTTTCCATTATTTTGTGTCTCCCTAAGTTTCTTTCTTGAGTGTTCTATAGTTTTCTGAGTACAGATCCTTTGCCTCTTTGGTTAGGCTTATTCCTCTGTATAATTATAAATGGGATTGGCTCCTTAATTTCTCTTTCTTCTCATTCATTGTGATTGTATAGAAATGCAACTTATTTCTGTGCATTGATTTTTATATCTTGCCATGTTGCTAAATTCCTTATGAGTTCTAGCAATTTGGGGTGGAATCTTTTGGGTTTTCCACATAAAGTATCATGCCGTCTGCAGAGTGGAGTTTGACTTCTTTTTCACTGGTTTGGATGCCTTTTATTTCTTTTTGTTGTCTGATTGCTGAGGCTAGGATTTCTAGTACTATGTGGAACAGCAGTGGTGAGAGTGGACATCTCTATCATCTTCCTGACCTTATGGGAAAAGCTCCCAGTTTTTCCCCATTAAGAATGATATTCGCTGTGGGTTTTTCAAAAAGCATATGGCTTTCATGATTTTGATGTATGTTCCCTCTCTCCCTACACTGTGAAGAGTTTCAATAAAGAAAGGATGCTGTACTTTATCAAAAGCTTCTTCTGCATCAACTGAGAGGATCATATGATTCTTGTCCTTTCTTTTGTTAATATGATGTGTCACATTGGTTGATGCACAGAGGTTGAACCACCCTTGGAGCTCAGGAATAAATCTCACTTGGTTGTGGTGAGATTGGTCCTTGGTGAGGTTGTGGTCCTTTTAATGTACTGTTGGATCCTATTAGCTAGTATCTTGGTGAGATTTTTTGCATCTGTGTTCATGGGGGATATTGGTCTGTAATTCTCCTTTTTGGTGGATCTTTGTCTGGCTTTGGGATCAAGGTAACGCTGGCCTCATAGAGAGAGTTGGGAAGTTTTCCTTCCATGACATTGACTGATCTTTGACTGCTAAATCAACCTTGTGTTTCTGAGGTAAATCCCACTTAATCACAACATATTATCCTTTTCATGTATTGTTGGAATTCATTTGCAAAAATTTTAAAAGAATTTTTGTATACAACCCCAAGAAAATACTGGTTTGTAAATTTCTTTTCTTATAATAACTTTGATTTTGTTATCTGGTTAAGGCTGACTTTATTTATTATTTATTTTTTAAAGATTTTATTTATTTATTTATGAGAGACAGAGAGAGAGGCAGGCAGAGACATAGGCAGAGGGAGAAGCAGGCTCCATACAGGGAGCCCGATGTGGGACTCAATCCTGGGACTCCAGGATCATGCCCTGGGCCGAAGGCAGATGCTCAACTGCTGAGCCACCCAGGCATCCCAAGGCTGACTTTATAGACCGAGTTTGGACATTTTCCTTATTCATTATTTCCTGGAAAAGTTTGTATAGAATTAAATGTTGGTGGAATCCAGCAGTGAGGTCATTTGTGCCACAAGTTGTCACTGAGTGATTGTGTGAATATATGTTCCTACAAATTTAATAAATATTCAGATAATCTATTATTTCTTGAATGAGCATTATCCATTTCATCTAAGTTTAATGGCAAAATTTGTTTAAAATATTCTTTTATCATTTTAATACCCGTGACTTTTATAGTTATGTGCGCACTTTCATTCCTGATATTAATACTTTGTATTTTTCTCACTTATTTCCTGTTCAGTATAGTTAGTAGTTGGTCAATTTTATTGATCTCACGAACCAGTTTTTGATTTTTAAATTTTTCTCTATTACTTTTTTTGTTGATTTATTCTTCTCTCCTTAATTTTTTTTTTTAAAAAATTATTATTTTTATTTTTAAAGTAAGTTCTACATGTAATGTGGGGCTTGAGCTCACAACCCCAAGATCAGAAGTTGCATGCTCTACTGACTGTACCAGCCAAGTGCCAGTAAGTTTTTTTTCTTTTTAATGTTTACTCTAGATTTAATTTGTTCTTTTCCTCTAGTTTCTTAAGGAAGATACTGAGTGAACTGATTTGATATCTTTCTTCTTTTCTAATATAAGTATTTAGTGCTGTAAATTTTCTTTTAAGTGCTATCTTGCTGGATCCCATGCCTTTTGATATGTTGTGTTTTCCTTTTAATTTGTTTCCAAAGTGGTCACTACTTTGAAAAGGACCCTGACTAATTAGTCTTATATCTTTCACTAGGGAACAAGTGAAGACATTTTGTTTTAACAAGAAAG
Organism: Nyctereutes procyonoides; assembly: GCF_905146905.1. Taxonomy (NCBI): domain Eukaryota; kingdom Metazoa; phylum Chordata; class Mammalia; order Carnivora; family Canidae; genus Nyctereutes; species Nyctereutes procyonoides. The sequence goes on from NW_026575122.1 coordinate 18,543,999, forward strand.
ACCTGAGTTATTATATAGGAGGTGTATATAGGTGTATATTGTGTGAATGGATTGAGCAATGCAAGGGGGTGGGCTGTATCAGATACCTTTTATGTGACAACTCAGATGTTTTTGGATTTACTTCTTTCTAGAGTATTTGAACACTTGATACACTGAGCTGTTGTAGCCACTGACTTCAAAAGAGAAAAATATGACAGTGCTTTGCTTTATGCCTATGTTGTGTGCTTTTCACCTTTTACTCTATGATGTCCTTTTTGCTGCTGACATGTGAGACACTACAGGACAAGAGTCACTTGGTCCCCATGCATGGGCAACCCAGGAATACAGAGATATTAGTGTCAGTGTCCATGAGAGATGTTAACTAGTGGATAAATGTTTCTTCCCTTCTCGCCTTGGATGGATTGTTCTGAGTTAGTAGTTTATACAGCCTACTGGGAGATGATTACAGAAGACAGAAAGATCCGAGAGGTTGTGTAAACTATTTACATTTGTTTTCTCTCCTTTGACTCATTTTCTCTTTCCTCCCCTCCTGCTTCCTGGAGATTGTACTCCCAAATAAAAGAGTAGCAGATCACCTTTCACCTTAGATTTTGCTTTCTGGGAAACCCAGACTAAGGCAGAAAATAATCAATAAATGATAACTTAGTATTTATTATTTCAATTAATTTTATTTAAAATTATTTTATATTCATCAAGGTCTATTATGACTGAAAAAGTCAAGATAAGAATATACAAAGTATGACTGAGTTTTAATTTAGCCAGATTTGCTGGAGGCCATCAAGAGGTGTGAGCCCTGGTTGACCCTACAGTTAGATTCAGGCAATTGGAGGCTCCTCACCACCTTCCCTGTCCCTGAAATCTATGTTCTGCCTGCCATTCTCATAGTAAGAACTGTTTGAAGGACATAGCTTTGAGAGAGTAAGCTGTTGTTGAGGCCATTTGGACTGAATACATAACTGAACCCAGTTAAGGCCCCTCTGTAAACTTTTAAGATTCTGGTGTAGAGAGCTACTTATTTTGCAGCCACCCAAGACAAGCCCTATATGTAAGTTCCCCTGATCATTAATCCTGCCACCTTTCAGTTTGGAGCTGCCAACCTGTTTTGTTTGATTTCTTCTTGCCTTCCTTGTATGCGGGCCCATTTGTGATCTAACAGCCAGTGTTACTCTTCTGAAACTGAAGCATTGTTGTGAGTCTTTCTGTCTCCACTTGGTACTAATTCAACAATTATTTTCCTCTGATGATTACATTTCCTTCTTAAGTATGGTGTTTGCATTTTGGTTTTGGGTTTCCAGCATCAGGGAGCCGGTGTGAGGTTTTAAAAACTATCTGGGAGATTAGAGCCCTTGTAGTTTTGTTTGAAAAGTGAATACTCTGATTCTGTGTCTATGATAACCTGTATTTTTAAATAGGCCACCATTCTCTCTAACCGACTCCAGATCAATCTCCTGTCTTTGCTCTGAGCTGCTTATACTGGTATTGCAAGAAGGTAAGAGGAAATATTTATGTTATGAATAACTCTGTTGAAAATCATGTATTGTTTCTTGTAAATTAGTGTATGCTTGACTTGATTTCTTTTGTCATTGCTAAAGTTCTTTATGGGTTTGGTTATTTGTTTCTTTCTCTTTGCTGGGTGACTAATATCAGTATAAACCTCTGTCTACTGGCAAACTCTTCTGTTGACAGCTAGAGTGAAGCTTTCATAAACTACTGCTAATCTGGTATTTGGGAAAAATAAAGCATTGGGGCAGGGGGATAGTATAAATATGTTTTACATTATCTCTTTGTTACAAAGTTAATACATTCTCATTATGCAAAATGTGAAACGTTGGAAAAATAGAAAACTGAATCACTAGTAGCTCAACAGAAAAGAATCACTGTTAGCATTTGGATGTATTTCTTTTCAATCTCTTGCTGAGCATATTATTTTTATATGACTATTATGAAACAAAATTGAATATATCAATGTTTTCAAGAATTTGTCTTCTGATTTAAAAGTAATGCATACTTGGTGTAGCAAATTTGGAAAATAAGATTTTTTGAAAAAAAGAAAATCAAAATTATTGTGAATCATATCACCTGAAATAGTAATATTCCATATTTACTTTCTTTCTAATATTTTTTACACTCCAAACATCTTGCAAAAATAAGCATTTCTTCCAAGTTTGAATAGTGCTCTGCATAAGAAATAATCAACAACTTATGATAGCTTTTGTTAAATCTAAATTATCTAAACTGTAATAAAGTGAACTTAATTTGTTTTAGCCTTACTTTTAATATTAAGTTGTAAGGGCAAATAATTATAATCAGGCTAATTTGTTTTTTAAGATTATTTATTTATTTATTCATAGAGACACAGAGAGAGAATGAGAGGCAGAGACACAGGCAGAGGGAGAAGCAGGCTCCATGCAGAGAGTCCGACATGGGACTCGATCCAGGGTCTCCAGGATCACGCCCCGGGCTGCAGGCTGGGCTAAACCGCTGCGCCACCGGGGCTGCCCCAGGCTAATTTTTGAAAAAGAAAAGAAAACCAACTTATCTCTGTAACTTCTTTATTGTGATTATCAGTTCCTTAAAAGATAATACATTTAACTTTCTACCAGTAAAAAGCTTTACTTACCTTGAAAATCCTAGCAGGAATCCAGACTAGAGCAAAACTTTTCATTAATTGGGAAGTTCTAAATCTTTAGTAATCATGTGTTTCCTTCAGGATTCTAATCACATTTTCCACTAAAAGGGAGTCACCTTTGTATCTTTGTGAAAACCTGCCAGCAAACGTGATTGTGAATGAAGAACATGCTGCAGGGGTGGTAATATTAGGTTTTCAGTAGGAATGTCTTTGCAGAATTTGCATTTGGTTACAAAGACAGGTTTATGAAGATATAGTTACTTAATGAAACTTTTCTATTTTAAGATAATTGTAGACTCACATACAGTTGTAGAAATACTATAGAGATCCTGTTATCTAATACACTTTATGTAGATTCCTCCAATGGTCCTATCCTGTAGTAGTATAATATCATAAACAAGATATAGACATTGATAACGTATATCAATTTAATTAATATTTCCTTAGTTTTATTTATACTTACTTGTATATGTGTATTTAGTTCTATGCAATATTTTCACATATAGTTTTGTGTATCCCCTGCTACATACAGTTAAGATGAAAAACAGATCGCCACAGGATCCCTCATGTGTTTTTCTAACCATGCTCACCTCCCTTCCACCTGTACTCCCACCTCTAATCTCTGGCATTACTTATTCATTCTTTCTCTAAAATTTTGTCATTTCAAGAATGTTATGTATGATAGTTACAGATTCAAGAAGTTGCAAAGATAGTACAGAGTGGTCATGTGCACATTTTACTTAAACATAAAGCATGATATCAAACCCACAAAGTTGACATTTTACAACACATATGAATGGTTCTATACCATTTTAATACATGTGTAGATTTGTGTAACCACTGGTAGTGATTATGGTTGAAATTTGTAAAAAAAATTTTTGAAGGAATGTGAAATATTTATGGAGGAAAAACTAATAAATATTTGAAAACATCGTGGTCATTTTATTTATTTTATTTTATTTTATTTTTTTTAAGGTTTTATTTATTTGTTCATGAGAGACACAGAGAGAAAGAGAGAGAGAGGCAGAGACCCAGGCAGAGGGAGAAGCAGGCTCCATGCAGGGAGCCCGACATGGGACTCGATCCTGGGTCTCCAGGATCAGGCCCTGGGCTGAAGGTGGCGCTAAACAGCTGAGCCACCAGGGCTGCCCTATCGTGGTCATTTTAAATATGTCACAGATTTGCTTAGTACTCCTCCCTTCAAGAGGTGGAACCTAATTTCCATCTTACCAGAATGTGGGCTCAACTTAGTGACTCACGTCTATCAAAAAGAATAAAGTGGGAGTAATGGTATGCAACTTCAGAGACCATGTCTTAAAGGTCCTCACACCCCACCCCCAAATACTCACTATGGTTTAAGTTAGCTGCCATCTGTGAGCAAACAGGTGGAGATGCCTAGGTGGTGAGGAACTAAGGTTCTACAAAAAGCCATGTGAGCAATTTCAAGTCATCTTGAAATTGAGCCTTCCAGGCTCAGTAAAGCTTTCCAATATGGCTTTGGCTGTAACCTCATGAGTTAATCTGAGCTTCAATTGCCTAGGAAAGCTGCTCCCAGATTTCTAAACCCAGAAATGATGTGAGATAATAAGTGTTTGTTTTCTTAAGCTACTAAATTTTGCAATAATTTGTCATGCAATAATGTATAACTAATCCAAATATCAATATGTAGGAAGGCATATAAAATATATAAGAAAATAGGAGAGTATTTTTAACATCTTATAATTACAACAGCATTATTAGCATAAGACAATATCAGGCCAAAAGACAGACCACTGAATTGCCTGAAACTATGAAGGTGGGTTGGTTTTGCTTTTCCTAATTAGGGTAGAGGAGAATCTAGAGCATGAGACCTTCTAAATTTCTCCATCTTCCCCTCCCACACACTGCCTTGTCCCCCTTTCTTTTCCTCTGAGGCTACAGGCTATATGGCAACTTCTGTGCGTTTTGTTTGCAATGATTGACTTTGATCTTGCATGGAGGCTTCCAAAGCCTTTGTGCTAGGACACATTATAAAATAATAATCCAGTGGCCCATATCTGTAGTGATTTATTTGTTAGAATTTGAAGCCAAAACCAGTATGTCCTTTGAATATATTACTTGCTCTGTGCTCTAATTAAGTTATAGTTATAAGCTAGAAATAATTGCTTGTCAACTATTCTGTCTGGTTTTCACGGTATTTGTGTTCAACCCTCCTATTCTTATTTTGTATGTATCTTTAACAATTATTTTCTGATTAAAAATACACTGCCCTTGAATCTTATATCAAGCCTGTGTAATAGCTATAGCCACACTAGAGCAACCCCTGGCAACTTCAGACTTTTTTATAAAGCTGCTTTTTGGAATGTGGCAATTTAATGGGAATTAGGAGATGGGGTATTTGTCTTGAAGTTACATTAGTAAAGCAACAAGGATCATGGGGAATGGTGGAGGTGGTGGTGGCTAAGCTATCTTCCTTCTTCAAGCCACTTATTGGCACTGCCATTGAAAGCAATATTCTACTGTGTAAACTTTCTCCCTCTACTTTGTTGGCAGCTCTTCCACCACGAATCTCTTAAGTGTTATTCCCTGAAGCAGTGGTTTTCAAATTTTACTATGGATCAGAGTCACCTGGCAGACATGTTAAGACAGGTTTCTGGGTCCACTTCTAGAGTTTCTGATGCGGGCAGGAGGTTTGGAGTGGAGTCAGAGAATTTTCATTTCTGCTGGGATCCCCAGTGATGTGGATTCTGCTCTTCTGGAGACCACACTTCAGAATCACTGCCCTAAAGTTCTATGGCTGGGTGGTAGTTGAGATCCTGAGTACATGGTGAAGACAGGAGCCAGAGTAGCAAAAGAGATCACCAAACTGCTTTGTAAGGGATAATCAAAGAAAAATGTTTTTGCTATTGAGAAAGGGGAAATAAGGAGAGCAGAAGGAAGAGAAGTGTCAGGATTAAGATAGCCTGAGCTGGGGGGTCAGATAAAGATCAAGGCACCTATTGAACCTGGTAGAGAGGTTTTTTGAAAGTCTTTAAAAAGTTCTCCTCTATATCTGGGCAATTCTTAAAGTATGCCAGATTCACTCATTTCTTATCAAGGTGTGTGTGTGTGTGTGTGTGAGAGAGAGAGAGACAGAGACAGAGATAGACAAAGAGAAAGCGAGAGCAAGAGTGAGACAGAGGATATGCATGTGCCTGTGGGAGGTAATTAGACAGCTGCTGATTTCTGCTAAGGTTTGATGCCATTTAGAAGACAGCACATTTGGGGGGTGAAGTGATCAGCAAACTAAAGAAGCAATAGGTTGTAGCCAGAGTCATCCATACATAGTAGTAGTCCTCCACAGCCTCCCATCCCCTCACTAGAATTTAGAATTATCTTGAAGAAGGATTCAGGCTTGCACAGGACATGAAAATGGGGGTTTGAAGCAATCCTATCTAGTTCTCTAGGGGCCAGAGAGGCCTCAGCTAATTGGGTTGCTGTTTTTTACAGCTCTCTTCTATTTTGTGTTTATCTGTAAGTTGTCAGATAAGCAGAGTGCAATACACTTCTTCAAATTGCAAACTTGAGAGGCTTCAGTTTTTCTTTCCCTCATGAATTCCTTGAGTGTTTTGTGGAGGTAACAGCTACACTTGCTGCAGGTTATCTTTATACTGACCTCTGATGAAGGTTGGATACTCTCATACCTCTAGGAAGGAAAGGGCTGCCTCATCAGCCCAGCATTTGAGGAAATTCCTTATAAGGAGGCACCAGAAAGAAAGACTGGGTTTTCCCAGTGCCATCCCAGCTGTGGGGGAAAAGAGGGGTATCGTGGGGGCTATAGGAGCCTTTTGCCTGCAACTTCCCATCATGATCTCTGTTCTGAGGAAATTCAGAGGTTTAGAGCTTTACGCTCTCCTACTTCAGTTCAACTTTATCCATAAAACTCTGTAAGCGCATGAAGAAAGAGAGGAAGAAACAGCTACCTTAGGATTTTAGGCAAACAGGTGTGCTTCCGGCTGCCTCTTCCCTAGTTTCTTATGGGGTTTCCAGGCCCATGCACTGGTCTTTGAATTTATTGGTCAGTTTCAGTACTGACTAGTTCAGAATGGTTTTTCTTCCTGGTTTTATTTAAATTCAAGTTAGTTTAATATATAGTGTATTATTAGTTTCAGGGGTAGAATTAAGCGATTCGTTAGTTGCATATAACACCCGGTGGTGCTCATTACATCAAGTGCCCTCCTTCATGCCCATCACCTAGTTACCCCATCCCCCACATCCATCTCCCCTCCAGCAACCCTCAGTTTGTTCTTTATAGTTGAGTTCCCTAAGTTTGTTTCTCTCTGTTTTTGTCTTATTTTATTTTTCCTTCCTTTCCCTTATGTTCATCAATTTTGTTTCTTAAATTCTACATATGAATGAGTTCAGAATGTTTTTAAGCCTAGAAGAAACAGCCAGTCAAAGGATTTCATTTTAAGCTAATGATAGACCTCAGTGTGGTGTGGAGAGTGTTGTTTCTCAACATCTTGTTCACCTAGATGACAGTGATGTGTTTTTGGAGTAGTGTTGTTGAGGTCTCGAGCCTACCGTCAAGAAAGAATTCTTGAGATGGCTTTGGTGCAAAAAGTTTGTTTTATTAAAGCACGGGACAGGTCCCATGGGCTGAAAAGAGCTGCTGCCCTGGGATTGCAAGGAGGAACTGATTATATACTTTGGGGTTAGGAGAAGTAAAGACAAAGGGAAGTTCCAAAAGGATTTTCATAAGCTAAAGGAGACTCTCCAGATCCTGGAGGCCTGGCTATTAGAAAGCCAAGGCTGTTTTTTGCCCCCTAGCAAAGGCATTAACATGAAGATAGTTGGGAGTTTCCTGGCGGAACTATATTCTGCCTGCCTCAAATATTTGTCAGTGGGCTGCAGGTTATAAGGACATTTAATTTTATCTACATTTCCTTCTGCCTTTGTTTCCTACATCAACAATAAATTCTGAAAAGTTAGAGAGAAATCTTATATGGTGGTGGCAGTGGAAGTGGTGGTGAATCAAACCATTTTTGCTTTTAGGAGTCTGCATAGTTTATGGATCTACCATAGCATAGTTAGATAATAATAATTGTTATTTTACTTTATTAAGGTGTAATTGACAAATAAAAAATTGTACCTATTAAGGTGGACATCTCAATGTTTTGATCTACATATGTATTGTGAAATGATTACCAAATTCAAGCAAATTAGCATATCCATGTTCTCATATAGTTGCTCCTTCTTAAGTTCAATTATTGATGCAGTTTCATACCCTGAGCTCCTGCTCAGGATGAAACATCTTTTCCGTGCACTAAAACTTATGTCAAAGATTGAGCCTTGACATATTCCACAGAGTGGTAGGTGCTTCATTCAAACTGCTGGAGCAAGGCATTATTTTTCCTATTCCTGGCATGCCACATGCTTCCTTTTCCTGATGATTTCCATACAGCTTCCTCCACACTCCTGGAGTCCCTTTTCAGCATGTTTATGACTGTTCTCTATCCATAAAAGGGAAGGTGTGTGAGAGCTGTGCTCCACAGTGATTGTCAATTCTAGGCTTTGTACCAACACCAACAGAATCCCTATCTGGGCTCTTCCCAGAGAGTATGCAATCTTCATTCATCAGACAATAAACAATAGAGAATAAGGGTGATGGCCACTGGGTTGTATAAGAGGTACCTGTTTTCATTATTTATACTCTGGCACTCACTCATGGATCCTTTATTCAGACATTAGTAGAAAAAAAAAAACAAAAAAAAATTTATTTATTATTTTTTAAAGATTTTATTTATTTATTCATGAGAGACACACAGAGTCAGAGACTTAGGTAGAGGGAGAAGCAGACTCCCTGCAGAGAGCCCAATGGGGGACTTGATCCTGGAACTCTGGCATCACACCCTGAGCTGAAGGCAGATGCTCAACCACTGAGTCACCCAGGCATCCCCCAAAGTCCATAGTTTGACCGTAGAATTACTATTGGTGATGTATATGCTATGGGTTTGGGCCAATGTATCGTAATATATGTCTATCATTGTAATATCATATCATATAAAATATTTTTATTGCCCTAAAAATCCTCTGTGCTATGCCTGTGCCTCTTTTTTCCCCTTCTATCCAGGGAAATCACTGAACTCATAGTTTTACCACTTCCAGAATGTCATATATTGGAATCCTACATTATGTGGTCTTTTCAGATTGGCTTTTTTACACTTAGTAATGTGCACTTAAGTGTTCCTCTATGTCTTTTCATAGCTTGATAGTGCACTTCTTTCTAGCACTGAATAGTATTCCATTGTCTGGATGTACCACAGTTTACTTATCCATTCACCTGCTAAAGGACATCTTGGTTACTTCTAAGTTTTGACATTTATGTATAAATCTGCTACAAATATCCATGTGTAGGTTTTGTGTAGACATAAGGTCAAATATAATTTTAATCAATCATGTTAGTAGCTATTCAATGGAATATGCTTAAACTAGATCCTTGCCACTCATTTATTTTGCTTGACATAAACCAAACTATGGGCAACACAAAGCATACTTTAGTTCAGATCAGTGGTTCTCAAAGTGTGCTCTCCAGACCATCAGCATGAACATCACTGAGAACTTGTTAGAAATGTGAATTCTTTTTTTTACTCCAGACCTGGTGAATCAAAAACTCAAGATGAGACCCAGGCATTATGTTTTAATAAATACTCTAGATGATTCTGATACATGCAAAAATTTAACGTGCATATGAAACATTTGGGGATGTTGTTATAATACATATTCTTATTTAGTAGGCCTGGGGTAAACCTGAGAATCTGCATTTCTAACATACTTCCTGCTGATCTCATTATTGCTGGTGCAGGGACTAAGCTTTGAGTAAACTTTAGACAGATTCAAGGAGAAAACTTTATATTACTGCTTCGGATTGCTTTAGTTCCATAGACAAAGACCTATAAAAACCAGAAAGCTCTGTAGGAAAAAAAATTATTGTCATTGCTTTTGGATGATACTTTTCATAAATCTTCAGAAAGTTGTATATGTTGAGAGTTGGGGAACTCTTATCTTCAGCTGGCAGGTCTGAAAATAAGATTGGTTACTAAGTTTATGTAGCAAGTCACCTTTAATCAAGTTTGTAAATGCCCCATCATGTCTTAATCTCAACATGCAACAGCATGTAACAAGAGTGGAATCTCTATCTCCAGCTGTCCTTTATTTTGTCTTGTTTGCCATCATTTAAAATGATATGCTAAAGCTTAATGGTAAAGAAGTTGCCAAACTGTAACCTAAAAGAAGGAAGAGCCTTCCCAGATGGCTCAAGTTGCTGATTATAACTTCTTGGGTCTTTTCTTGTCCCAGATTGATCATATCTCATTTTTTAGTCTCCAGCTATTTGGTGAATAATCATGAAAGCTTTTAAGAATCTGATCTAATTTCTAGCAGTTTGTTGTTAGAGCCATTCAAATCTTGATTGGGTTTACCTGACAGATTGCACTTAATGGAAGTGGGGAGAGACTAACTGGGTTTATGAAACTTCCTAGGTTAGGGTTCTTTTAGACAATGTTGACCATGTTTTCATGTTTAATGTTATTGCTTTCATTATCAGATGACTTTGCTCTTTGAGTTTTTGCCTTGAAAAGGTTACAGATGGTTTCATTTCACATAATGAATTCGAAAACATTTAAGAGGGCCTCCTCATACACCATTTCCCAAGAGATTCGATCAAAATGAAGGTATATGAAAAAAAAATTCTCTTTAAAACTGAAATTATCTGCAGAGTAATTTCTATTAGAATTCTTTGAGGAGGCCAAATAAACGTGAAAAGAAAGATAAACCAGGAAACTATTTAATCTTTAAAAAATAATCATAAGCTTTAGTATGAAAGGAAATTAAATAATCCATGATCAAGGGGTTTTTCCTCCTCATAAAGTCTTTATTTTCTGTCAAGAAAAGGCACAGAAATACAGCATTTTTCTGAAGCAAGAAATAATTGACACTGTGACATCCTAGAGATTATTTTTGACACGTGTCTAAAGTAACATTTTTATAAATAATCTGGATGGTCAGTTATACATAGTTAAATGTCAAGTAAAGAATAAACTAATAAAATGAGGGGTGTTAGTGACTGTTTAAGTCTTGAATTTAAGATAAGGTTTCATCTTAGTTGAGTTCAAATATCAGCCCTCAGTTTGTAGGCTTAGAGCCTTGATTACCTTTTTATTGAGATGCTTTCCAGAAAAATTACTTCCTTAACTTGAAAGAGGCTGACTAAAGGTAAGAAAGTATGGTTTTCTAAAAATATTTTCCTTCTTGATAAAACTCTATAAATGTTTATTGTAGGAAGCTTAGAACATTTGATAATATTCAAATTAAAACATAATCTCCTTCACTCTAACCCCATCCCATGTTAACATTTTGGGTTTCAGCCTTTTACTATCTACATATATAGTGAATTGTACTAAACTTTGATGAAAATCTTCATACATTTAAATCTGTTTTCTGGTTCAATTTATCCACTAAAATTATTTCAGTAGATTTTTAAATTATCCTCCATAAAGTTATAACAATTTCCATTTTCTTCTGCTAGGTATGAGAATACCTATTTTGTCACATTTGTATCATCACAAGGTATCCTCAATTTGAAAAAATTGGCAGGACTTATTGGAGAAAAATGGTATTGTGTTATAATTGCTATTTTCTTGACCTCTGATTAGGTTGAATTTTAATCAGCTGTTTATTGGGTTTTTTTCTCATAAACCTGTTGGCTGAGATACTTGGTCCTACATGGTCATTGGCTTATGATGCTGTCTGCTACTGTTGGTCATAAGCTGTCTTTGCCTCTGCTTTGAAGTCCTGGCCCTTGGAAATATCTCTTTCCTGATTCTAGGTCTTTTCTGCAGCACCAGTCTTAGGTAGGTCCCTTAGGTAGGAGAGTTAAAAAATATCTGCATTTCCTTCATACCACATACAACATTGAAGAGATTTGTCTGTCAACTTCCCTGACAGTGCTGCACTACTGCTGTTGCACCATATTGGATGTGGTCCTAGGCTGAAGGCAGGACTTCTGAGAGAGTTTGCAGCCTCCCCTAGACAACACCTGGAAGAGTGGCCAGTAGCTTTGATGTGGTCACTGTCTGATATTTATTTGAATGTCTCTGTAATTCATTTCCCATATCCCATGGAGGTTTGGAATTTGACCTCCTTGCTCAATTCCTTTCATGACTTCCTCTTTCTTTCAGAAGTATAAGTATTTTCTTTTTCTTTTATTTTCCTTTCCAGTCTGGCTGAAAATTTCTCTGCATAATGTTATTTTTCAGGATGTTATGATGAGAAACATGCAGAGAATCATAATTATTTACTTTATGTTTTTAACAAGTGCCTTTATAGCACTTATATGCAGGAGATTATTTTAAATAATTCAAATATTAATTCATTTAGCCTTCACTGCAATTCCATGAGATGGATACTATAATTACATCCATTTTACTACTACATTGAGGCCCAGAGAAGTTACCTAACTACTCCATATTTCCATAGCTCATGGAAAGGCACTCTGGCTTTAGAGACTGTATATTTTTCACTACATCATGTGGCCTTACATTTGAAACACTTTCACTTTAAGTTGTCTCATGTATAAAGCTTTTGAAAAGTGAAATTAAAATGTTATTATAATATGTTCAAGATTATTCCCATATACATATAAACACAGAGAACAAACTGGAAGGATATAAATTAAAATTGTTAGCAGCCATTATCATTGAAAATGATATTATTGAAATCATTGAAAATGGATTATTATAGCACAAGTGATTTTAATTTTACTTCTTGGAGCCTCTATAAATTTGTTGCAGTATAGATGATTATCTTTATATTCAATAAAATAATATATCTATTCATAAAAATAAGATTATTTACAAACATATTTATGTTGAAAAGACTAGGTTCATAAAAGGGGCTCTTTCTTTCATTAATTTATTCCATATTTATTGAAGGAATGTACTAGAGATTACATTATGACTAAGGTTATGGAGATGATTAAAACATAGTACCTACCCTTAAAGAGATTATTTATGGTGAAGGTTGAGAGATAAGTGGACGACTGTGATACAGAATTCTAAGAGCTATTATAAGCTTGAGCATAATGTAAGAAATGTATATGAGACACAACCCAGTTTTGAGGAATCGATGAATGTTGAAATTTCAGAGTGAAGGAATGTGGGGAGGAGAAAGGAAGGTGCTTCCAGCTAGAAATACCAGCAGGTGCAAAGGTCCTGATTTATACTCAAGGAATTGTATAATACTATTTGGATAAAAATTAAATAAATTATTTTGAATGATCAGAGAAAAAAACAGGAAAGCAGGTTTAATTGCAAGAATATAATTGGTGATTTTGTTAAGAATAAATTCAGTAGAATTGTGAAGGCAAATGAAGCTTGAAAACATGATGTTATAGAGGAGGGAGTTTATACATCTTTAAAGGAGAATTTTGAAGGAAATCTAGGTGGCAATGGTGGCACAATTTTTGAATCTACATGAATATTCTCACAAAATGGATATAGAACCTAGGATAATAAGATCAAAATCCCACAGGCAAGATATTCAATAAAACGAGGTGACCAGGTAGTCCTAGACTCTAAAATGCAGCAAAACCTGCTATGGTTGAAATTGCAGAAGGAAACTGAGAGCCAGGAAATTTTGAAATCAAGAACAATGTTCATCCTCAAAAGAAAGGGGCTCCACTGAGGAGTGATAGGAAACTCAGCCAATCCTGGAAAACCAGCCCAAACTGAGAGTGGGCTCTGTAAGTCCCATTGTGGGAATGAGAGCAGGGAGACACACAAAATCTTGACATTGCTGTCAGTCTAGGCCCTATGAATTCTTGAAACCTACTGAAGTTCCTTTCAAGGACAACATGTTATATTGAAGAGAAAAGGCAGGAAGGAGAATCAAATTGCCACTAAGGACAAAGGGGAAAAAAAGACTCAGATGAGAGTGGGAAGAGAGAAGGGAAAGCAGATTTCAGAAAGAACTGTGGGCATATTTTGAATTATCAGTCACTAATGTTAGAACTGTGAGCCCTGAGAGCATGAAACTAAGAAGGATATCCCAGTTCACCCTACCCCTCTAAAGAGGGGGCTCCTTCTAGTTACACAGAAAGACTTATTGTGCTTGAACATGAACAGTATGAAAGGACTGTGGTTAAGTCCTACACAAACTATTGTAAGAAAAAAAAAAGAGTAATGTGTAAAGTAACATTCCCAAAGATATAGATAAAAACTGTAACTCTAATATTTAAAATAAGGTTACAGAACTTCCATTACTGGATGTACTTTTCCCTATTTCTCCTTCTAAATACAACTACAAATCTTGGACCTCATATATAAAAAAGACATTAAAAGCTACTGAAAGATGGAGAGAAAAAGGCAGACTTCCTAGGGAACCTGGGATGTGAGAATTGGATCTGTAAAGCCAGCAACCTAAATGCCAATGAATGCAGAATCCCATAGAAGCAGCATCTTTTTATTGAAAAGTCCAGGAAAGGGGTGGTCTAGGAAATCAGAAAACTTTTAGATGTTAACTGTTCTCTGTTCCAGTCAAACACCATACAGAAACTGTGTCTCCACTGCCACCCACACAAGGAAAGGCTGAGTGGGGAGCCTAGAGTTTCATCTTCACAAGGCTACATAGCAAGGTGGCCCATCAGTCCCACTAGAGTGGTATCAGAGAAGTAGGGACTTTACTCTGCCAAACTTGTAACAAGGCCCTGTGCTGTTAGTGGGGACCACACGGGGAGCTGGAGCTCCCACCCTATCAAGTGGCAATGAAGAGATGTTCCTTTGCTTTCCCCTCCGCCCCCCCCCCACCATTGTAGCTATCAGTTGAAGCTAAGTGGAAATTTAGACTTCTCCCTCCACCTAGCAGAAATGAAGCAGTGCTAGCTTTCCCCTAACTTTCCTGAGAAATTTTAGAGAAAAAAGCCAGCCAAAACAGAAGGATTCATAATAATTTTATAATGTTATAGGAAAATGTTTAGGTTCTTTATTCAAAATCACTTATCAGGGGATCCCTGGGTGGCTCAGCGGTTTAGTGCCTGCCTTTGGCCCAGGGCGTGATCCTGGAGTCTCAGGATTTGAGTCTCACATCAGGCTCCCTGCATGGAACCTGCTTCTCCCTCCTCCTGTGTCTCTGCCTCTTTCTCTCTCTCTATGTCTATCATAAATAAAAAAAAAAAGAAATCACTTATCATACCAAGAACTAGAAAGTTCTCAAACTTAATGAAAAAGACAATCATTAGATGTCAACAACAAGATGACAGACATGTTAGATTATCTGACAAAGATTTTAAGGCAGCTATGATAAAAATGCTAAAACAATAATTATGAACATTCTTGAAACCATGAAAAAGTAGGAAGCCTCAGGTAAAGAACTAGGTCTCAGCAAAGAAATACAAGATATAAAGGAGAGTCAAAGGGAAATTTAAAATTGAAATATATAATAACCAAAATAAAAAGTTCAGTGGATGGATTCAACAGCAGAATGGATGAGACAGAGGAAAGAATCTGTGAACTGGAAGATAGAAGAAGAGAAATGGCCCAGTTTGAGCAACAGAGAAACGCAAAACCTTATTTTTTTTCCAGCTTTATTGAGATAATATTGACAATTAAAAATATAATATATTTAAGGTGTACAATGTGGTCAGTGTTTTGATATAAATACCTTGGGTATTGATTATCACAAGATGCTGATTAACATATTTATCATCTCACACAGTTACCTTTTTGTGTGTGTGTTGAGAAGAACAAGTTAAGTTATATTCTCTTAGTAAATTTCAAGTATAGAATACATTATTATTTACTGTAGTTATGATGATGTATGTTAGATCTCTAGAACTTATTCCTCTTAAAACTGAAAGTCTGTACTCTTTGATCAACATCTTCTTGCCCAGCTGCCTCCAAGCCCCTGGCAACCACATTCAATTGTTTCTCTAAGTTTGACTTTTTAAAATTTCACATATAAGTGATGTTGTACAATATTTATTTTTTTGTGTCTGGTTTATGTCTCTTAGCATAATGCCCTCCATAATTCTTCCATGTTGTTGCAGATTTCAGGATTTCCTTCTTTTTTTGAGGATGAATAACATTTTATTGTGTGTGTGTGAGTGTTTGTGTGTGCATGTGCACCATGAATTCTTTATCCATTCATTCATTGATAGGTACTTAGTTTGTTTCCATACATTGACTGTTATGAATAATGCTGCAGTGAGCATGGAGGTAGAAATATCTCCTTGGAATCCTGCTTTCATTTTTAATTTTTTTGAGGAACCTCCGAAATGTTTTCCATAAAAGTTGTACAAAATTATGTTCCCATTAATGGTTTTACAATGGTTGTCTTTTCTCCACATCCTCACCAGCATTTATCTATTGTCTGATAATAGGTGTTATAATAGGTGTAATGTGATATTTCATTGTGATTTTGATTTATATTTTCCTGGTAATTCATGATATTGGGCAGCTTTTCAAATATAATTGGCCATCTATATATTTTCTTTAGAAAAAATGTTCAGGTCCTTTCCCATTTTTATTTTTTTTATTTTTATTTTTATTTTTTTTGTCCTTTCCCATTTTTAAATTGGATTATTTATTTTTTTGCAATAAAGTTGTATAAGTTCTTTATATATTTTGGATTTTAACCCCTTATCTAATGTATGACTTGCAGATATTTTCTCTCATTCTGTAGGTTTCCTTTTTACTCTTCTAATTATTTCCTTTGTTCAGAAGCTTTTTAGCTTGATGTAATACCAGTTATTTATTTTTGATTTCGTTGCCTGTGCTTTTTGGTGTCATATTTAAGAAATCATTGCCAAGACCAATGTCAAGGAGCTTATTCCCTCTGTTTTCTTTTTTCTCCTGCTTGATCAAGTTATTGTTGAAGCTCTCTGCTCTGGTCTAAATATTTGTCACCTACTCCCCATTCATTTGTTGAAATCCTAGTCCCAGTGTGATGATACTATGATGTGGGATCTTAAAGAGGTAAGTAGGCCATGAAGTTGAAACTCTTATGGATGGAATTAATGCCCTTATAAAAGAGGACCCAGAGAGCTAGCTTGCCCCTTCCACCATGTGAGGACACAGGAGAAGTCATCAGTCTGCAACCAGGAAGAAGGCCTTCTCTAGACCCGACCATGCTGACACTCTGATTTTAGACTTTCAGCTTCCAGAGATGTGAGAAATAAATTTCTGTTATCAGTAAGCTATCCAGTCTATAATGTTTTGTTATAGTTGTCTGAACAGACTAAGACATTCTGCAACACATTTTTCATTTATTCTTCATCATAATTTCTGTGTGATTCTTTTTTATGATTTTTTAATTTCTTTGTTGAACTCTTTATTTTGTTCATATATTATGTTCTTGAGTTTATTGAATTATCTATCTGTGTTCTCTAAAATCTTAACTGAGTTCCTTATAATAATTATTTAAAATTATTTTTCAAGTAACTTGCAGATCTCCATTTCCTTAGAGTAGGTTACTGGCAAATTAATGTGTCCCTTTTGTGGTATTGTATTTCCTTGCTTTTCCACATTTCTAGTGGCCTTATGTTAATATCTGGTTATTTGAGGGAGTAGTCACCTCTTCTAGTCTTTTTGGACTGGCTTTGGTGCAGAAAGACTTTTACTTGTGAGCTGCTGCAAGCATGCTGGCCAGGTAGAGTGCAGAGTCTCTGGTTCTGTTGTGGGAGGTGCAGTGATGTTGGTTCCATGTAGTTCTGTCTCCTGAGATTGACAGATGTCCAAAACAGAAAGGGTCTATTATGGTCAATGTAAGTGTCTTCAGAAGTAGCTGTGGCTAGGGCTGTAGGGGTCCTTGGTGGCAAAAGCTACTAGGTTCTTCCTGGATTTTTTTCCCCCATGGGGGGAAATTCTAACCAAGGGGTTTCCTCTTGGCACTGGGTCTGGTACAGAAAGTACACTTTAAAAAAAAGGACCATAAAAGAAAAGAAAAGAAGGACCAGGGCCTTAGGGACTTGTGTGACTAAAGAAAAAGATCTGTCATCAGAGATGACAGAGGAAAGGAGAAAGAGAGTGGAGCTGAAAAATATTCAGACATAAAGGGTAAAGATTTCCCAAATTTGGCAAGAGACATAAATCTACAGATTTGTGAAGCCAAATGAATTACAAACAGGATAAACTTAAATAAATTTATGACAAGTTACATCATATTTAAAATTCTTAATACTAAAAAGAAAAAAAATTTTAAAGTACTAGAGAAAAATTTCAGACATTTGTGAATTTCTTACCAGAAACAACAAATTCCAAAAGGAAGTGGCACAATATTATCAAATGCCGAGAAAGAGAGAAAGAGAGAACAAGTGGGGGGGGGGGTGCGGAGAGACAGAGGGAGAGAGAGACTCTTAAGCAGACTCAATGCCTAGCATAGAGCCCTACTTGGAGCTCCATCTCACAACCTTGAGATCATGACCTAAACTGAAATCAAGAGTTGGATGCTTAACTGACTGAGCTACTCAGGCACCCCCACCCTGGAATTCTATACTTCACACAAATATTTTTCAGGAATGAAGGGGAAATCAAGACATTTTCAGATGAAGGAGAACTAAGAGAATTTGTCACCAGTAGAAGTATGCTAAAATGGAAGTTCTCTAAACAGAAATGATATGATAAAAGAAGGGATCGGGAAGTAAGAACACAGTAAATTAAAATCTGGGTAAATAAAATAGGCTTTCCTTTTGCTTTTCAATTTTCTAAATTATGTATGATGGTTGAGACAAAATTTGTAACATCCATGTGGTTCTAAAGAAATGTAAAAAAATTATGTTGGACTATTATATTCTAAATGGAGAAGGATAAAGCGACATTATGGAAGGTAAATTATCTATACTTCAGACAAAAAAGTAATGATGATACCTATCACTTGTGATTTTATATATTATAAATACTATGTATATAAAATAATTCACAAAATTAATTAAATTACATTACATTAAATTAATTATTAATTAATGTAATATCTAGATAATATTTCTGGATAATTACATAACTAGATAGATAATATGATAGAGCAACCATTGTAAAATTATACAGGGATATTTTAAAAAGTATAGGTAATTCAAAATGGATTCTAAAAAGTTCAGATAGTCCACAGGAAAGTAGAAAAAAGAAACCAGAGGGGAAAAAAATCCAGAGAAAATAAACAGTAAAGAAAAAATTTGCAACAGATCAGCAATAATTAGCAATGATTACATTAAATATAAATGGTCTAATGTATCAAATGACAAGGTTGGCAAATTGGATTAAAAAACATGACCCAACTATATTCTGTTTACAAGAAATTCACTTCAATTATAACCACATAGGCAGATTGAAAGTAAAAAGATAGAAAAAAATATATCATATCGGCATTAATAAAAGGAAAGTTCAAGATGGCTTTACTAATATCAAGTAAAGTTGATTTAAGAAGAAAGAAAATTACCAGAGACAGAAAAGGATATGACACAATGATAAAATGGCTAATTCACCAAGAAGAAGCCAAAACTCAAGGTATTATTAAGGATACATCCTTTTCTGTCATCCTGCACATCTACTTAATCCTGTTTATTGTATCTCCAAGATATATGTTAAATTTATTAATTTTGCCTCATTTTTGCTCTCATCTCTTAAGTACAAAATGCTGTCATCTCCTACTCAGGTTCCTTTTTTTTTTCCTTAAGATTTTACTTATTTATTTATTTATTCGAGAGAGAGCGAGAGAGCATGCATATGCAAGCAGGGATGGAAACAGAGGGACAAGCAGACTTTTGGCTGAACAGAAAGCCCAAAGTGGGGCTCGATCGCAGGACCCTGAGATCATGACTTGAACTGAAGTCAGATATTTAGTCAACTGAGCCTCCCAGGCACCCCTCCTACCCATATTTCTATACTTTTCTCTTTATTGGCCTCCCGGTTTATACTATTCTCTTACAAGAGCCAGAGTAAGCTTTTAAAATGATAAATCAATTATTATTTTCTATATAAATGGCTTTTAATAAAATTTCAATAGAACAGAACTTTTCAATAGCATAAAATTCCAACTGCTCCCCAGGTCCAAATAGTCCCTATGCAATTGGACCTCTCCTTGACTTTCCAAACTCTATTTCCTACTTCTCTCCCATTTTCTCATTAGTTTCTGTCCATAGCGGTATCATTTTAGGCTAAATAAGTGACTAATAGAATGATATAAAACATATAAATATTTTGAGTATTGTGAGGGAGGTGAACAAGTAAAGTGGGAGGGCAGAAGAAGAGAACATCAAAATTAGGAGATTATGGTCAGGAGAAGAGATATGATTCAAAATATTTTAAAAAACTGGGATATAATTCACATATCATAAAATTCATCCTTTTAGTATATTCATAAGTTTGTACAACCATCAACACTATCTAATTCCAGAATACTTAATCATCCCCAAAAGCAATTGTGTACCTAGTAGCAGTCACTTCCCACTTGTCTTATTCTGTTAAGGATGATTTAACAAAATGTCATAGACTGGGTGGGTGACTTTCAAACAACAAACATATATTTCTCACAGTTTTGGCATCTGAAGGTCCTAGATCAGGGTGCCAGGTTGGGTGAGGACCTTCCTCAGTTCACAGACACCTCTGACTTCTTGTTGCATCCGTACATGACAAAAGGGGCTAGATAGCTTTGTAGGGTCAGGAGAGTACTAATCTCATTCATGAAGGCACTGCCCTTATGACCTAGCTACCCTTAAAGGTCCCACTTCCCACTTCCTAATACTGTCACTTTGGGGTTTTGTATTTCAACATAGGAGTTTTGAGGAGGACACAAACCTCAGACCATAGCACCACTTCTACTTTCTGTTTCTATGGATTTCACTATCCTGGATATTTCACATAAATGAAATAAAAATAAGTGATCCCTTGAGGCTTCTTTCACTTAGCATAATGTTTTTAAGATTCATCCATGTTACATCTGAATCAGTACATAATTGTTTTTTATGGCTAAATAACATTTCATTCTATGGACTGATAAGGTAGGATTTATATCTGCTATTTTGCTATTTGTTTTCTGCATGTCTTACGTCTTTTTTTTATTCCTTTATTTTTACATTACTACATCTTGGTTAAGTAGATGTTTTCTAGTCTACCATTTTAATTATCTTGACATTTATTTTACTATTTTTTTTTTTAGTTTCTTAGGTATTGCCATGAGAATTCAAATTAACATATTCACTTTTAATAATCTAGTTTGGAACAATACCAACTTATAAAAATAGCATGTCACAACTTTGTTCCTATATGATTCCCATCCCTTCCCTTCATTTGTACTGTTGTTATCCAGATTACATCTTTATACACTGTGTGCTCCTTAACACAAATTTATAATTGTTGCTTTATACAGTTATCTTTTAAATAATATATTAGAAAAAAGTAAAAAAATATATACTTTTATATTTATCTATGTAATTACCTTTTCTAGTGCTCTTTCTTCATTTGAGAAAGTGCTCTCTCTTCATTTTATGGATTTGAGTTGCTTCCTAATGGCTTTTAATTTCAGCCTGAAAGACTCTCATTTGTATTTCCTGTAGGACAGGTTTGCAAGTAATGAATTCTCTTAACTTTTGTTCACCTGGAAATGTTATAATATCTTCTGGAGTTTTGAAGGATAGTTTTGCTGAGTATAGAATTCTTGGTTGACATTGTTTCTTTCAGCACTTTTAATATGTATTGTCATTTCCTTCTGGTCTTTATGGTCTCTGTTGAGACACTGGCTTTTTATCTTTCTGGGATTGCTTGAATGTGATGAGTCACTTTGCTCTTGCTGTTTTCTAGATTTTTTTCTTAATTTTTGTCTTTCAGCCATTTGATTGTAATATGTGTGAATATGGCTGTCTGGGTTTATCTTGCTTGGATTTCACTGAGCTTCTTGTAAGTCCAGATTAATTTTTCGATCATATTTAGGAGATTTTTCACCATTATTTTTTCAAATAATCTTTTCCCATTCCTTTTCTTCTTTCCTTTTGGGGCCCCTAATATATATATATGTTGGTACACTTGATATTTTGTACTAGGTCTTTGAGGTACTGTTCATTTTTACTCATTCATTTTCTTCCCTTTCCTTATGCTGAGTAGTCTCATTCAACTGTCTTCAAGTTTGTTGATTCTTTCTTCCTCTTTGGTCAGATTTGCAGCTGAGTCCCATTAGTAAACATTTCATTTCAGTTATTGTATTTGTAACTACAGAATTTTTGTATGTGTATGTTTGCAGTAATTTCTATCTTTTTACTTGTTTGATGACTTATCATTTTTACAGGTTTTTCTTTAGGCATAGCTTTCTTTACTTGTAAGAAAAAAATTAGAATAACTTCTTCAAAGTCTTTGTCCAGTAAGTCCTCAGGCAGTTTTTATTGATTGCTTCTTTTTTTGTGGATAGGTCTTGTTTTCTTGTTTCTTTTTATATCTAGCATTATTTTTTGAAAATTAGATATTTTAAAAAATATTTTAATTTTATGTAATCTCTACACTGAATGTGGGGCTTAAACTCACATTCTTGAAATCAAGAGTCACATACTCTACTGACTGAGCCAGCTAGACACCCGAAAGCTGGACACTTTAAATAATATAATGTGGCAACTCTAGAAATCAAATTCTTCTCCTTCCTCATGGTTGTTTTTTTTTTTTCTTAGTGTCTTTTCTGAACTAATTCTATGAAGTCTGTATTTTTTGTCATGTATGGTCACTAATGTCTGTATTTGGTTATCTTAGTAGTCAGCTAATGATTGGACATAAATTTTCTTAAACATCTAGATTCAGTGTTTCTCTGCCTTGCTAAAGGATACTTTTTATATGTTGGGGCAAACCTTCAACACTCAGTTATGCAGTTAATAACATTGCCTTCTTGGTTTTGCAGAGTCTCAAAGTCAGACTGCAGTGAGAATTTAGGGCCTTCTCAGATTATTCCTGAGCATGTGTACAGCCCTAGACATATACATAGCCCTATGCATCATGGGGGCTTCTAGATTCCCAGAAACATGTTGGGAGATTTTCAATGCCCTGTGGGCATCTTGTTCCCCAGGCTTTCATTTTATTCAAACTGTTATCACTCCCTCATACAGCCATTTGCCTCTAACCGTTTTTGACAAATGCTCCTGGGGAAATACTTTTTGCCCTGAATAGGATGGTTAAAAAACACAACCTTGAGTGTGGAGTTTTCCATGGAACCATAAGACAGGGCAAATACTGACAGTGCTCTGTTAATGAGGCTTTAAAGGAGTTGCACTCTCATTTTCCCCCTCTGGTGGCTATCAGGCTATTGGTTTATAGTGTGATTGTAGGTTGTTGGTTTTCACCATGATTGCAGGCTTTGGTATTTAAAGCTGTCTCACAGATATAGAGTGGAGAATCAGAATAGACCCGAGAAAATGCTGCAAAACATGCATTTTTTTATAGCCAAAGTTCAGCGTTTTTTCTTAAATAAATGCTCCCTAGATTGCTCTAAACCTTTCATTAATTTCAAGAGTTCTGAAAAAGTTTATTCTGACAATTTTTGCTATTTTCTTTATGGGGGAGAGAATTTTATGGTTCCCTAATTCTATTTTTGCTGACATCATCCTTCCAAAGATCCTATCATGTAGACTATATAACATGCTTCAATTGGTGTTCATTTGAAAACCAATGTATAGTATGTTACTTCCCTAAGACCAGATTTTTTTCCCGGCTGATTCTTTAAGTTATGGAGTCAGAAAAACTGTTATTGGGAAATTGTGCTATGTCTGTAATGACCAATAAGATGTAGAAGACTACTGAGAAAAAAATTGAATATTTTTATTCAGTTTTCAGAAATAAAGTGAATGAATGTCTGGATTATTTCATGAGTTCTGCTTTCTGTATGTTAGGAAATCATAATGGTGATAGAGATATGCATATAGTATAAAATTAGAACTGTTTAGTTTTAAAAGACAAAGACTGAAGAAAAAAAAATTTGTTTTCTCAAAGGCTGATACAGGCTAAAAACATAAACAGCAGTGAAAATTATATTAAAATTTTGCTGCTTTTTGCTCTCATTGTTTTAAGAAGACTAAAGAGCAATAACAATGAATTAAAATTTAGTAAATGTTTCATACCTGAAAATAAAATATTGCAAAATTTAAATTTAGCAATACTTTTGCAATGAGCCAGGCCCCTGCCAAAGTTTGACTTTCACTGTAAATCATGGGAAATTGTGACGTTTGAAGTTTGACTCTGAAGTCTAAATCTGAATTGATTTTAGTTGTTGAAAATGAATTTTGGCTTTTTTGTTTAATTTTATGCAGTTGATATTCTGTGTTTTGTATTATTTTATATAGGCATGCATGCATTTTAAGAGAAAAAAATTAGATTTTTAAGTTTCTTTTTTTGTCATAATTAAATCCTTCAACTTAAGAGTTTGAAGATGAATTAATGTCAGTATAAAGGATGAAAATGTAGTAAGGCACATGCACTTAGTTAAATTATATTATGCTAGGATGGATGTGGTTGAAATTATCCATTACAAAGTAAAACAAAGCAGATTACGCTGTGTATGGTGCCTCCCACTTGGAGGGTTAGGGAACTATTCCAGGGAAGATATACTGGTAGCATGGACAAGGCTGGTGGCAGTGGGAACATCAAAGGAATTGATGAGAGATGTTTAAGAAGGTGAAAACATTTATAGTCTCCTATTTTTCTCCACCTAATATAATTCATTTCACTTAGATTGTAAAATTTTATGGCTTTAAACATTCCATTCCATCCCATTAAAAATAACTTTCTTTCATGTAGGTCTTCCTCAGGATAAATGTTGTGCTCTTTTTCTATGTATTTAAAAATACTTGTAAAATACCTTAGGGGAAAAGTCTTAATGTAAAGATCTTTAGACTTAAACTTGCACAAAATTATTTTCATTGCCATATGCAGTGTTTAAAAAAATGGAATTAGTTGGCAAACTTTAAATGTAGGGAGTTTCTTCACTTAAAAATACAGATTTTTAGCTCTTGAAAATGTGTGATCTGTGACCAGATGGGCTCTCTCAGCATGAGGTCACCAGTTGGGGCTGCCTAACTGCCTGGAGGCCATGTGCTCTCTCTCTTCCTGTCCTTATGTGGTGAGTTTCACTCATTTTCAGGACCTTTCTACTCCTCCTAGATGCTCTTAAGCTTGCAACTTCTGCCCAAAAGTTAAAAAAAAAAAACAACACAGAACAAAACAAAACAAAACAAAACAAACAAAAACCCCTCTTTAAGTTATAGGTAGTTTTGAGAATACTACTCACCAGTTTGGGTCAAGAGTGATCAAATAGTGCTTTATATTGCTGATGTTTGTTCTATGTGAGGCTGTAAAATGTTGACTTGGTGTCTCTGGGCCACGTGAAGTTGGGAAGCCCAGGTGCATGATAGAGGGGCAGAGGAGGAGAAGGAAAGAAGTTGTCATCAGAGTATATACAAGCTTTTGCAGGAATGGGGAACTCAGAACTGACCTCCAATGGTTGCAGAGTGGTGTTTTAAAAACATCTTGAAGATTGAGATTATAAGAGGAAGAGACTTGGCAGAAATTATTAGAAGTTTTGGGTCCATGAAAAAGTGAGACTGATAAAGGGAAATTTATGTAACTGGGGGTGTGTCCATGTTGGGGAATTTTTATAATTGGAGCTAAAGCTGTTTTACCTTTATTTGAAGGTAGACTGAGGGCCCAGAAAGAAGGAAAGGTAGCAGGAGAGAAATCAGTCTTATTTGTATTCCTGAGATAGAAAGGATTCTCCCTCCCTCCCTTCCACCTTTGTTTCTTTCCTTCCTTCCCTCATCCTCCCTCCATCCTGCCCTCCTTCCCTCCCTTGTTCCCTCTCCTTTTCCTTCCTTCAGTTTATTGAGCACACGAGTACCTGTACAGAACTTACTATCATCCAAGTATGTGTTTACTACTGTGATAGCTGTTCAGAGTGCAGTAGGAGGGTCTGTGATGTGAAAAAAAGGAGATTTGAAGTCAGAGAAATCTGGGTGACATTTAGATTTTCCATCTTCCTAGCTATGTAACCTTTAATGAGTTATCTCTAAATCCTACTTTTTAAAATCTATTCATTTGGAGCATCAGTATTTATTGAGCACTTACTAAGTACATCGTGTATTATTTCAGTTGATCTTTACAAGAGCACTGTGAAAAGGAAATATTATCCTCCTTTTACTGATGAACAAATGGAGGCAGGGTAAGTTCTGCCTCTTTCCAAGTTTCTGTCTCTTTTCCAAGGCCACACAGCTGTTTTATTATTACTAAAGTATGGTAAGATCAGTAAATCAGAATATGATTGCCGTTGAAAAGCTAGTTTGTTACACTTGCAGATCCCAAGAGAAGAGGCATACCACACCCCACCAGGGCTGGGTGGGGATGAGGTGGTGGGCGCATATGAGGAAGCTCTGGATTCAGTCAAAAAACAGAGGGAGAGGAAAAAACTATAGGCAAGAGCCTTTATTGTGATTTCCATGGAAAAACAGGAGACACAGGGAAGCAGGTTTAGGATTGGCTAGTTTGAGTGATTCTAGTGGGTTTTGGGTTTGTGTGCTTTCCAAGTTGTCTTGGTACCTGGCCCTGGGTGTTTAGGGTAGGCAGATAGTGGCCTGGAGTATGAGACCCCAGTAAAGGAAGTGCTTAAGGGTACAGACTCTGGGTGGTTGGCTAGTATTTGAAAAGCATGCTGTTGTCTATTGTCTCTAGGAATTGGCCAACCTTGGGAGGAACAGTCTCTGGTCAGCAAGGCCCCAGATGTCAAAGCCTCAGAATGTAAAAAATAAAAGATATGGTCAGTACGACAGCTTGGGAATAAGTGGTGAAGCTGGGAGTTGGATACTGGGTTTCTTAACTCAAACCTAAGTCAAAACTTTGAGTGCTGCTCTGGATTCACTTTATCAAAATTCAGTGAAGTGGACGGTGACTCCTGGCAGTGGGGTCTGCCTCCCAGTGAGGGCATATGGTGTGGTGTTTCTTGTTCTCCTCTGCATGGCTGCAGCTTGGGCCTTGCCTGACGCAGCCTGACCATGGCTTCAACTTTTGAAGAGCTATGGGAAGATCTAGAAGGTGTGAAGGTGCTACTAGAAAAGGCCACTAGAAAGAGTACGTGATGCCTTTACAGCGGAAAAATCCAAGATTGAGACAGAAATCAAGGACCAGATGTGGCAGAAATCAGAAAGAAAAGCAGAACTCTTTGACAATGAAAAGCCAGCTGCTGTGGTGGCTCCCATTACAATTACAATTACAATGAAAATCAATAATTACTGATGAGATCAGTCAGATAAGTTTGTGAAAATCTAGTTACTTTATTTGGAGTTCGTCAAGTCCCCACTGAGAACATGCAGGTGCATTTCACAAAGAGGTCATTTGATCTTTTGGTAAAGAATCTAAATGGGAACAGTTACTCCATGACTGTGATCAACCTCTTGACACCCATCTCTGTGGAAAGCAGTTCAAAAAAAAGTCAAAACTGATGCAATTCTTATGTAGAAAAAAGGCAGAAAACATGTGGTGGGATACCTGATTCAGTTTGAGAAAGATGCAAAGAGAAGGAAAAGCCCTCCCATTACACTGAAACGGATGCTAGTGAGGGATTGATGAATGTTCTAAAGACAATTTATGAAGATGGAGATGATCATATGAAGCAAACCATTAGTACAGCTTGGGTGGAATCAAGAGAGAAGCAAGCCCAGGAGACAGAACTTTGAGAGTTTAAGGTCATTTTGGGAAGAGTAAGGGGGAAATATTGACGTTTCCAATAAGGAAATGTTGGTGAGCTGCAGAGAAATTTGACAAGTAACAACTTACACAGTTGTCTTTTAAGTGAAGGCAATGATTTCTCCCATTTCTTCCTGGAGGATTTATTTAAATAAAATATAACTTCTTAAACACTTCCGCCAAAGACAGTTTCCTTAGTAATCCGGGTATTTTGTTCAAGAAAGGATAATATTGCATTCTTGTGTGAAATGTAAGAAAGCAAATTTTGCCTAATGATAATACTACATTGTGGGTATTTTTGTTTAGCTAAGAGATAGACAACAAAAGTTACTGTTTGCCTGTAAGTTCTTGGCATCAGCTCCTGCCAACATAAGAATACATGAGAATAAAACCTGAATGTTTACATAAAATGCAAATCTGAAAAAAATTCACTGAAGTGGAGGGGAGTTTCTTGCCCTAACAGCTTCTTCCTGGGGTCACTTCAGGCCAGTGTGGAAAGGGAGGGTGAGCAGAGAAGCCGGTGCCCTGTTGTGCCATTGTTCCAGGTCAGCCTTCCCTCTTCCCTTTGTCACAGCCCCTGCACAGTGCAAGTTTATTGTCAGAGTATCTGCCTCTTGGCCAGATGTTGGAAGGTAAGCAGGATGCAGGGATTAAGAAATGGGACCTCACTCAGAACTGTACCATTGGGACAGAACTGCTAGTGCTTTTCTGAATTCAGGCAAGATCACCCCAGCATTGGCTTGTAGACAAAAATAACTGCAGGAGAACCTGTTTCTCATTAGCTCAACAAATTAATTGCCTCTTTACACATGTCGTTCTGCATTGTTTACCAATATATGACATTCCTGAAATTTCACAAACTCTCTTTAAATAGCACACTTTTATTTTCAGGCACTGTTAAATAACCTCAGTGAAAATCAATTTTTGCTGATGAAAATAGAGTCTACTATTTATTTGCTGCAACTCGACTTGCTCTATGTGAGGATAGCTTAAATATACATTTAGTTGAAGGGGACTTTGTTGGCAATACGAACCCTAATAAATAGGGATTTTTTTTCTAGTTTTAATTCATAAAGTAGTAAGTTTATAACATCTTATGAGGGTAAAATAAGTATAAGTTGTTTTTAAAAATACAAATCACTTGATTTCTCTGAAGACATCTTTCACTACAAAATTTGGAATCTTTAGAATGAAAGTTGCAGGAAAATGAATATATTTCCCCTTAAGATGGTGAAAAGTGGCTTTTAGAATGGAAATAGCAGGGTTTCTCTAAATGAACCTTGACCAGAAGATGGAGAAAAATATTCTAAAGTGACAATGACTAACTACAAATACCAGAGTCAATACAACACACTCTTAAAATGAAATGAGGTTCTCAGGGCAGCAGAAACATTTGAAAGATAGAACCAAGGAGTGACAACCACTGTGGTGTAAGTTATTATTTATTCTTTGAAGTTTAAATATCTGATTTCAGTCAAGAGTCACTGTTGTTTAGAACAAATTCTATTTTGCTAAGATCACTCCTTTAGTGTATAACCAAAGAAAGGCCAGAAGGAAATTTACTTTTGTGCAATATTCTTTTTAAAAAACTGTGCTATTATTTTTTGTGCAATATTATGATGCAGGAGCTACTTTAAAAGGGTTGTAGTGAGCATCCTGTCTTATAGATAATTCATTAGGTGGGTGGTAGGATTTGTAAACTGAAAAAAAAAATCTCTTGCTGCACGAAAGTGACTGTTCCCTATAAATACATTTGAATGATTATTTGCTCCAAGAATATACTTGACGTGCAGCTGAATTTTGTGTTGGGAAATTCCCGCTCTTTGGAAAGACTACAACTAAGTCCAGTCCTATATCCACAGACTGCCTCAAATATTTGCTTCAATTTTAAGCCCAAATTGAATACCATATAAGATTTGGGTTGTTGGGTTGAATTTGGCTAGTGTCTTCTTCACTAGGTATGGGTTTGCTGGTGGCTTAGTTTCTGTAGAACATGGATGGACTTCCATCTGGAAAGAGAATATTAGCCTTGGGTACTGGATCAGGTAGACTGAGAGGAAAGAGGGAAAATGGGAGCGATTCAGACAGACAGACAGACAGACAGACGTAGTGCAAGGGGGAGCTTGCTTCTCATTACTCATTGCCTAAGTCCCAGAATCACGCTATTCTATTGTTTTCTGTTTTAGACCACGATGGTCTTTATAAATTTAAGACATGTGTAGTAATTCTTTGTAGTCTCTCAGAAACATCCAACTAAAAGGTTTTAATCAACCTCCAGAAGTTTTAGAAATGTTCTTGTGTAGTTTTTACATTATGTGAGTCAGTAAACAGGGCATCTCAGTTTGGAGCATTTCTGTTGATTATGAGGGGCCCCAAAACCAGTTCCAGTGTTTTATCATTTGAATGGCTTTCATTACATAAGGGCATTCATATTTATGCTTTCGGTAATAAAACCATGTATTAGAAATCCTTCCAATGCTAACTGACCTTCAGAGGTACTGAAGTGTCCTTGTTCATTGCAATTAGTTACACATCTGTGATGCATTCCTTCAGCTTTGTAACAGAGAACGACTGAGATGTTGCCTAGGGGCAGCACTGACCACCTAGGCAGTGAGAGAAAGAATATAAATGCTGTGGATCTGTAGGTGAATGTTGAACATTATGGGGGGATTGGCAGGGACCACAGCAGCAGTGGCCACTCTCCCTCCATAACCATAGCTCACTTCCACCTTCACACCTTCCTGACAAGTCCTGGCAACAAGAACATAATGTGGGGGGTTTTGTGGATTGGGAATCTCGCCCAGGGAAAGCTCACCTATTTTTCTTGTCTTGGCAATGTTGGAAGATGGAGAGGTGACCTTGACTTCCCTTCTTTTCATGGCTTTCTGATTTGTTATTCTCTCCAAATTTTCTCTCCTGCAACATTAAATCCTACCAGTTGGTGACCACCAATTCTTTGATGCTGTTTAACATACAGAAACCTCCTCTGCGGGACGTGTCTGATCTCACCCTGACTGGTGAAACTGTCCTTTTACCCCTTTAAATCCTGCTTTTACAAAGCCAGTTAAGTATATTTTAGGTGTATGGTGCAATAAACACAGAATTTGTTAATACCTCTACCTTGTTAGATCTTTCAAGTTATTTGAAATAGTGCAATTAATAGGGTTTTAAAAATTGGGAGGCTAGTGATGCAATAAATCCAAATTGCATTTCCTTGAGCTTCATCAGGTAGAAATAAGTGGATGTGTGTGGCCAGTGATATTTTTGACTACCTTATATGTAGTCATTTGAGGTACAGTCATTTGAGATGAATATTGTCCTTACTATAAACATCTGCATTCTCTCTGAGTGCGTGAGAAGGCATCTAATTTCTAGACAGAATGCTTTTTCAGCTTTTATTGAACGTTTTCTTACAGCTAACCTATTGTTTTAAAACAAAGAGAAGGCTAGCAGGACTATTTGGAAAGACATTTTCACAAACATTTCTCTTGGGAGTGTAAATTGGTACAAAATTTAGGGAAGGTCATTCAGCGGTGTATTTTAAAAGCCTTCAAAAACTCATACACTTTGAACTCAGTAATTTCACTGTTTTGAATTCACTCTAAAGAGAAAAATTTATATTCCAGGGTTGTTCATGTCAGAGTTAATAATAGTGAAACATTATATACCTTCTATGTGTCCAACAATTGAGAAAGATTAAATAAACTATGACATGTATATATGATGAAATACATTTATGCATATAAAGTCCTATTTATATATAAAACCTCAGAGGAATAACCAACTCGTTACAATAGTTATTTCTTGGTAGTATGTGGGAAAATTTTATTTCTTTTTTTATGTTTATTTACTTAACAGCTTTTTCTGCCCTGAGTATTTGTTGGTTTTTAAGTGAGGAAAATAGTCTAAAAATTTTAAAAAAGGAAATGTCTTTGTTCTAATTGTTCTTAACCAGAATCACTAACTACATTAATAACTTGAATTTTTTAGAGATTGATTGTTCATCTTCTTGAGTATCTAAGAATTTTATTATTTTTTTCTTCTTTCATTCCTGAAGCTCAGCTTCTATTTATTTCACTATTTATTAACTCTGTGATTCAAAGTGAATGAATAGGGACAAGAGAAAGCAGGTTCCCAGAACCATCCTATGGGCTGGATTTGAATGTAGCCTTTATAATAAGAAGTAAGGGAAAGTCTTTTTGTTAATAGCAATTTTTTAAAATAAATTATTTCTGTAGAGGTTAAGTGTTGAGATTTTATGAGAACCAGCAGCAAAGCTCCTGACTGGCTTCTGGCTCTTTGTCTCTTCTAAAAGGAAATGTAGAAGCAAAGTAAGTGTGGGCAGAATATCAAAATGGCTTCCTGCTGGGTAAGTGTAACTACCAGAGGGCTGCCTCTTCTAGGAGAGCCTGGGGAGAAGGGCTGCTGACAGGGCACAAAGGGCTTATATCTATTTTTACCTTAGCCTCCTTTTTCTCTAACCTAGTCTCTTTTGAAAGTTTCTTTTTAAAGCCACATGTTTGATATGCTTGAACATTTAAAAGATTTCAGCTATAGACTCTTGATCAAGAAATGCACTTCAACAGCTAATTGCTCCATATAATGATGTCATGACGTCAGGCTTGAAAATTACTTCCATATGTTTGGTGAAAAGAATCGGGTTTTTATAAATGTATGTTCTACTTGGTTGGCATATATAATTTTCTGTTTTTATCATATTAACATAGCTAATAGCATGGGCCTTTTTATGTTTTGTTGTTGGCCCAGAACAATGGAAAATGAAATATAAGAAATTACACAGGGCACATGCATCCCAGTGTTTGCTTTTTTACCTTTTAAAATGTCTGGTTGTTAAAAACTTTTCTTTTAATGACCTTTATGTAGGCTGAAATGAGTTGATTTGTGTCTCGTTGATTAGCCCAAGAGAAGTTGTTCTTAATTGCTGCAGTGCTCAAAGCTCAAAATTGTTTTTCTAAAGTTGGAGCGTTTGAAGTGACTCTTACAACTTTTCCTTCCTCATCACACTATTCAGTCATGATTGCATCCAATCTATGCTGGATGAACACATTTTGGGACATTGATAGGGAAATGAAATTATTGTAGGCAAAGCACTCTGGCCCATCAAGATCCATTCAGGTACCAAGTCTTAAAAGTACATTGGCCACTACATCATATCTGTAATGAGACAAATCTCATGCACTCAAGGGCAAGCATTGACTACCTTCTGATTGAGTACATTGCTGTGATGAGTTTTAGAAAACATTTAGATTGCTTAATATTGAGTAGTCTGTGTTGAGATGGTTTTCAGGAGGCCTAGAGAAAGTGGGTAACTTCTTATGCATCCACCCAGGAACTTAAGTGTTTTCTTTTTCTAATTATGAAAGTAAGTGATAGTCATTGTAGAAAATTTGGAAAATCTATATAGGTTCTAAAAAAGAAAATTAAAATTGCCTGTAATCCCTAAACATAGAGATAAATATGTTAGCATTGTTTTTATTCCAGTCCCGTTTCTCCTGTATATTTTTATGTTTAGCATAGGTGAGATCCTTAAGTATTATAGTTTGCTTTTCTCACAGACATTATATCATGATTATTTATTTCCCTTAGCATTAAAATTTCTTCAAAAATATGTTTTGGATTTATACTGCTTAATCACAGAACCTCAAGAATTTCCTGTTTTTGCAAATCTGGATTGTTTGCAGGTATTAATTATTATAAATAATGATGTATTGAACATCTTGCACATAAATTTTTGCTCATACACTTAACTGATTCTTTAAGACAAATTTTTTTAAAAGTGGAATTCATGATACATCTCAGTGGCACAATTACAGAGTTTTAAATTCTTATCATCTCAGGTACAATATGTGTATTTCTATTTTATAGCAAATCAGATTTATTTCCTAGGAAATGATGAGACTGAAAGTGGAAAGACTGTAAAAGCTTATAACGTAAGAAGTTAGACTTTGTTCCGGGCTCCTGGTTAGACATCCTGGTGCAGACTCTTGGTCGTGTCACTTTAGCTCTCTGTGCCTTAATTTCCTTCTTTTGTGGGAGGGTTTAAATAATACCACTCTCATTCTTGTCGCCTTTTTTAGACCATTTTAAAGTAGGCTGATTGACAGGAGTTTGTAAGGCACTTGGAAAATGTTAAAAGTGCCGTGGAAGAAAAAGTGATGACATTCTGGTTGTTTGTTTTGTGTTCGTGGACCAAAATCAGACGTTTGGACCTCCAGTTGTTAGAAGCTTGGCTGGGAGAGCAGGAGACAATGAGACTGGCCAAAGCAGCACTAACTGTTCAGTATAATTTCAAAGATATGCTAAGAGAAGGAAAGCTCAGCCAAGAATTTATGACTCGGTCAGAGGCAAAGTTGAGAGCTATCACCTGCTTCAAGGAGGACAGCTTTGGATGAGTTCATATATATGCATGGCACACTCCCGCAGTCTAACTTTATGACTTTTAATGACTCCGACCACCTAATCACTTGTGAAAGGATGTGCTGGAGTTTGCCTTCACTCAGCTTGACAAGGTGATGGGAGGCATATATCTTCCTTACATGAAAACACTTGTCAGTTGCATCATATTTGGTAAGACAAGCACCAATGTCACCTTGGGGGGAAAGAAAAGTAACTCAGCTGACATCCAATGCATATGAGTTTCCAATATGCTGCAACATAGCCTAATTTCAAGTGAAATATGCAAATATACCCTATTTTGTCTGTAGTTTTTATTTTCCTGATGCTTTCTCTAAGTGCCACATCTTCTGCTGATGGAAACATTGTGTAACTTCTTCTGAGCTGATGCATATTTAAATATGTAAGGCGAAGAATTTTCAGCCTTTGAGTAGAAGCAACATGGCAAACCAAATGCAAATCTCTCAGTCACCTGTTCTTGTTCAGTTTGTTTTTATTTTATTTTTGGGCTTGGGCTGCACTTATATAACCATTTTGCTTTAGTTCAAACTGCTGAGTTTTTTGGTTTTTTGTGGGTAGTAGGTCAGTCGAGTGAAGTTGGGCTTGTTAGGGGTTAGGATGAAGCTATGTGGGTAGCAGACATATGGCTGAGGGCATTGTGATAATGAAGAAAAGATCAAGGAGCTAGATCACAAATTCATGTCTCTTGACCATTACTTTCACTAAACTTGAAAGAATACTAAGGCAAGTGTATTTTGTAATCCCCATGATGGGTTTGTATACTTATTTGGTTTTGATTTTTAGATGACTTTTGCCATTGGGCAGCATATCCAAAGAAGTCTAGTCTAGTTATAAAGGCATCCAAGGGACAAATATGGATTAGGTGAATGTTCCAAATCAGAACAGTGGGCTGGATGGCTTTCAGAGGAGTAGAGTCTTGTTTCCTAGGGAAAAGAAAAGGTTAAATGGAAAATGGGGCTGCTGTTGAAAAGGTTTCAGTGCCAGCTTTGTCTATGACAAAGGAGAAAGACATCAAGATATTTTAGTGGGAATGCATTGTTGATTGCTAGAATAATGTCCTATTGAAAACAAAAAAAATCCCTTGCAGACCATCAGACATTCCCTAATAGAATGATCTTATTTTATAAGAAGATGAGCGTGGTCTCTCTTTGTGTACTGTAGAGGTCCTGATCTGCAACAGAGTTAAATTTGAGTTTTCCAGGTTATTGGTAAACACTTTAAGTTCAAGTCCCTGTAGTGCACTTTCTCTGTTTTGGCTAAGCACACACTTAATACAGTTGGTATTTTCTTATAATAAGCCAGTCAGCTGCTGCAAATACAGGGATCAAAGGTTCCATTTTATTTCATATATAGGTCTCCTCCAGTTGCTGCTAGCCACATAGATTTGATCATTTCTGAGTGGCTAGAGTGGATGCTTTCTCCAACTGAATTGTGTAGTAGAATTCTGCCTATTTTGGAAGCAAAAATTGCTGAAGGTTTGCTCATGTGTGTAGAGCAAACAAAAGTTGTTTTCAATTTGATCTAACTTTATTTAGATTCTACTGTTTCCCGTCATGGAGGAATGAGGCCAGAGGATGTGCTGAGCCAAGTTGTTTCCCACCCAAGAAACAAAAGAGCCCATCATCAGAATTTGATTCTTCATCTGCTAAGTCTATCCACTACTAATGGAAAGTCGATGGTTACTTTATATATTTTTTGGAGGTCAAGTAATAAAGAGCCAACTGCCTGTAATGGTCTCCATGGTAGCCTAAGATAAACACATAGACAGTGACGTGATCTAGTTCCATGTACAGTGCTACACACTCAGAGAAATGGAGTTTTTGTATACTCAGATAAAAACACATCGAGTTGGAAGTCCTATTTGAAACACTGGTCTAGAAAATAGTAGTTAAAAATTGCATTTGGTTTTTCAGTATAATTCAATAAGGGGCAAAATGTCAAATTTGTGTTTGTGGCTGTCCAAAGAAATATGTTTTTCTTAAAACCACTAATCAGAACATAAGAGAGAAAGCCATACAGTTTACTATGTTAATGAAAACATAGCTCTTTGAGGCTGGTAGGCCAGTGTTGAAAATTTACATTTTAAATTTCAAGCCTTTGTTTCTTCCAGAAACTCAACATTCATGACTTTGTGATACGTGATGTTCTTTGTACTCTCTCTCCCCCAGCCATTTTATTTTTTTACTATTTTCTGTTTGAAAGTTAGTGAAAGTTGTATTTCAGTGATCATCAATTATGGGTTTGATTTCTTAAGAATTAGAAGTCATTTGAGAATGATAAAAGCAAGCATCACTATTAATCTGAAATGAAATACATGTTAGGAAACAGACCTTCTCTCATCATGCAATTGTCTCTCACAAGTTAGCGAGGAAAAATGATCTACTTTTGCGTTTATTATTGTGTGGCTCCTTCCACATTTGGTCCATCGGTTACAAGTTTCCTGCTCTTGCTATTGTTCCGTGGTGGAAGAGGCAAACAAAGGAAACGCACTGAATTGTCACATGACTGTTTGGGGTAGTCATGAGCAACAATTTCTTCTTGTATGAAACAATAACATTTAAATTTTGTGGTTATGTATCATGAGTGTCTGACAGCAGAAACCATTGTGATTGGCAGGCAGTAGATTAAATTTATGGGTTTTAGGCTTTTTTTTTTCTTAATAAGGATACCTTGAGAAAGTCCAAGGGAAATGAAAGTCAGTTTTGTCATCTTGCACAGATTTCAAAGGCAGGGGGCTACACTAGGGCTTGAAAGGTCTATATTACAGTGCTGCTGTCTAGCCATACTTGACAATGAGACATACTGTATTTGCTCACGGTGCTGGAGTTTATCATGCAAGAAGAGTAATTATATTTGAATTGTGTCAGCCAGCCACCCTAAAATGAAGGAACGTCAACGAATGTTGCTCCAAGGAGAAGGAGATGATTAGTTATAATTATACTCAGTGTCCAAGAAAAATGCTTCATTCCCTCATTCTGTTGCAAAGGGGAGAGGTAAAAAAAAAAATCCAATAAAAATTTTCAGTACTTCTCAGTATTTTTTAAAACTTTTAAGGTAGCCATTTATTGTAGGAATTTCAGATAAGCTTGCTGGTGTGACCATTTAACTATCTGAGAACCTGCTTGGTATGTGCACAATTTTTAGTGTTAAAAAATAGGTAACATGTAATACATCTTCTAGATTTTTCTCCTCATCATTCGTAGACAATCTCCTAGCAAGGAAATATTAGACAATAGGAAGTAAATTTCTTAATTTGCCTAAATGTGATTTCATCTACATAGTACCAAAGCATGAAATATAGCTTTGCAGCCACTTATGAATATGGTGATTTGATTTATAATTCTTGTCAAACTGCTTGAGATGATGGGTTGAATACCCTGGGCTGTTGCTACTTTTGTGTGTCTGTAGGGTCAGTGAATTGTTATCTAAACTTAGCTTTCATTTCGTAAAAATATACATTTTGAAGTTCATGTGTCATTGAGGCCTTTTAGTTGGTGTGTTTTGCTGTATATTCATTTTTATTGTGCAGCTTCCCATAGCTAGTTTACAGTGAGAATTTCATGGTGTTAATTTGTTGGTCAATTCTCATAGCAATTGATCTATAGTTTCTTTTGTATAACTTTTTCTCAATCCAGCAATTTTTTATAATGTTGAGATAATGATATGGTTGATGGACATGGATTGCCCTTCAAATAAGTTATTATTTTCCTTATAAGAATTCAGTTTGTTTATAATTATTGACATTTGTGTAGTTTCAGTAAATTCTCAAGGCATTCTCATGTAAACAGCGTTAGAAGTTGAGTAGAGATAATGTATTGAAAAAGAGATGATGTTGTCAAGTTGTATTTGCTGAAGAAACAAGTTAGTACTAGCTATTTTTTTGTACTACTCATTTTTATATATTATTTAATTCAACTTCCTTAGCAGTAAAGACAGTGGTCAATACATTCTAAATATTGCTGCTATTATATAAATAATACAATGTATCAGATTTTGTGACTACAATTATATAATCAATATGTACATATTTTCATTGGAAATAAAAATAATATTTTCAAAGTTAATAAAGATAAACTAGAATGATAAAAGTCATACAGACTCTCTAGTGTCCATAGTAGCATCTGATCGGGTAACTATTCGGAATCACTCAGAATGGCTTTGATTAGTTGTTTTTAATAAGATAGCTTACCTTTCACAGAGTTTTGCAAACTCTTATTAGACAATGCGCAAGTGTAGCCATGTCTGATCTATATAACGTAAACTGGGGACATGATGTAGTCTTCATTCAGATCAAACCCCACTATTTCACTTTAAACAGTGGGAAGATCATTGAGGCAGAATTTATATATAAATAATTACTTTTCTACTCAGATGCTTGATCCATACCCAGGACATATGGCAAAGCAATGAAACTGCTGATATAACTCCCTGATATAACTGATTGTTCTGGGGGGTGGTGGCTCTCTCAGGGATAACCCTGATTCATAAGTTAGATACAGATGTGCCATGTGAGCACTGTTGCTATGTCAACTGTTTAGATGATCTTTCCTTGCTGTGATTTTCTTTTTTTTCTTCCATGTGTTTTAATGTAATCAGACCCATAAATAGATTTTACAAATGAAAAATTTCAGTGAAAGATTTTTAAGATTTCCAAATTGTACTTGACTGTAAATATTAGAGCTTAAGGATATCACCAATCTATAATTTTTTGCTATGTCTTTTAAAATGCCACAGAGGGAGGTGCCTGGGTAGCTTAGTCGGTTGAGCATCTGACTCTTGATTTCAGCGGGGGCATGATCTCAAAGTTGTGAGATTAAGCCTCATGTCGGGCTCCATGCTCAGTGCGGAGTCTGCTGGAGATTCTTTCCCTCTCTCTTCCACTCCCTCTGCCCCCTCCCCCTGCTCCCATGCTCTCTCTAAATAAATAAGCAAATAAATAAATGCAATCTTAAAAAAAAAAGAGATGAATTTTATCTTTAGATATGGCTGGTTGTTTAGATATATTGGTTTATCCTAACATCAATAACTATGGCTCCAAAGTCCTTTATGCTTTAAAAAATTTTTTTTAAGTACAGAGAATTGAGGCAATCATAATCCTCCTTCATGGCTCACTATGTCTGAGGTTGTTGGTGCAAGTCTCCATTCTGTTTCATTTTGTTTTCCCATGTGATTCCCTAATCTCCACTCCCATTCTCCTGCCCCACAGACAGTCTGCTCTAATGTATGTAATGTATATTTTTGCAATTTGTGTCTTTATATGTGTGTATGTGTATAGTGACACACAAAATTATATGTAATATGTAAAACTATATGGGATCCCTGGGTGGCGCAGCGGTTTGGCGCCGGCCTTTGGCTCAGGGCGCGATCCTGGAAACCCAGGATCGAATCCCACGTCGGGCTCCCGGTGCATGGAGCCTGCTTCTCCCTCTGCCTGTGTCTCTGCCTCTCTCTCTCTCTCTCTGTATGACTATCGTAAATAAAAAA
Source organism: Nyctereutes procyonoides (assembly GCF_905146905.1). Taxonomy (NCBI): domain Eukaryota; kingdom Metazoa; phylum Chordata; class Mammalia; order Carnivora; family Canidae; genus Nyctereutes; species Nyctereutes procyonoides. The sequence goes on from NW_026575122.1 coordinate 18,583,251, forward strand.
AAATAAAATAAAAAAATAAAACTATAAATGTACACAAATTAAGAATAAACCTTAAAAATACATAGTACTGTTTTGAATAGGTTTTAACATTTATATAAATGATATTATGCTATAAATCTCATTAAATTTCTTACTTTTTAAAGACTAAAAATTATGTTTAATTACATTTTTGAACAATTTCTGTGTTGCTAAGTGTAAGTCTGACTCATGAGTTCTGCCTCTGACTTTGTACTCCATTGTGTGCATATTCAGTATCTTATTCTCTAGAAATGGATGCTATCATATCCCCCTCTATTTGCGACCATAAATAGTGCCCCTGGGAACACTCCTGTACATATTTTTTCATGGAGCTGAGAGGATATATGTTCAAAAAAGGGATTGCTGGGTGGGGGGCATGTGTCTATTTCCTTTCAGCAAAAGACTTTTCTATCTAAATTTTGCCTGATAAGTAAATGAATGCTGGTTTACATTTTGGGGTCACTTAGAATCTTTCCACCTCAGTTGCTTAGGCTTCAGAATCAGATTACTGGATGTCTTAGAAAGAAAAATTTGTCCCTATTTCCTTTTTTTACATCAGCTAATCGGCTAGCAGTATAAATACACTTCAAAGTATTATCACCTCTTTAGAACTAAGGAATAAAATTAATGGGGCTTTATATTAAATTGTGGAAAATATTTACCCTAGCATTGTAATCAACAAGTCTATTTTTGCAAGTTGATGTTTATTTTTTTAATGATTCTCCAATTACTTAGATGACTAATGAAATAACTTCAATTGTGTATTGACCATTTGAATACATTTCTTTTGTATGCTCATATGGTAAACAATGAGCAAAAGAGTGTCCAGAGTACACAGTTGTGCCGTGTGTGTGTGTGTGTGTGTGTGTGTGTATAAGTACCTGCCTGAGCTCTTCATTTCCTAAGCTTGTCCTTATCAGAATGTATTCCTTACTTTACATATACTGTCTGTCACCCATATTCAATAAGCAATCCAAAATAAGAGCTTCAGAAGGGAAGTGAAAGTGCTGTTTGATGACTCTTATTTGCTGAATACTTTTGTCAAGCCCCATTGCCCGAAGAGCCCCTGTTTCAGTGAGTCCTCGGCTGTGTTGTAGAACATCTTTTGTTTACTGGAAATAAAGACCTTCTATAAGTTACCTTTTCATCCAGGTGGAGGGACCTGTTTATACAGGATGAGCAGTGACCAGAAAACTAGACTGAGAACCTCTGATCGGTTTCTTATGGGGAATTGTATAAATTTATAAAACGACCTTAAGTGCTTTCTTTTATGTTTTACTTCCTGTCTTTCCTAGCGTATCAGTGCTCTAAATAGCTAGAAGAAGTGCAATAAACATGATTATAAAGGAAATATGCTATTTAGCTTGGGCATGAGAAAGCTGTTATATGGTTGTTTAGATAAAACCTAACTGACCACTTCCTAATTTAAGAGATTTGGTTATAATTTCAAACAACACCGCTTTTTTCCTCTGTGTAATAGGAAGAAAAGTGAACTCTTAGGCATTCTGCTCTAGCACAGTTTTACTGATAGTCCGCCACTCTAAGCACTGGATAGAAACAGTGATTTCTTTTTCTATTTCCATTGTAACTTTTCCTAGTATTTTTTAAAAAATTAGCTGACATTAACAGTGATTTATGTAACAACTACTGAACCCCCCCTTTCAGGAACTAAATATTTGAACAGATTTCATAGCAATAATATAAACCAAATTCTTTAACTTTTAATGTATATCTTTTAAAGATTCAGAACATCCTATTTGGAATTGAAAAGTCCTTTCTGACTTGCACTGGGGCTGGGCATGGTTATTAATTCATTAGGGAATGGTGGATCCACTCTTCAGCTCTTCTGCCTTTCTTTGGTCTGGGGAGCCATGGGAGAGGGGAGGAGGGGTGATGGGGAAAAGACAGTGAAGGGAAGAGGGAGACAGGGAGACAAAGCCTGAGAAGGAGACGATGACATTAGAGGTGACACATAGCTATCCTGAGCTTCCTCAGTCTGAGGGGAAGAATAATGAAGGGTTTTCCCTGCCTTCTACAGCCCGAGGACAACCCTATGGCCACAGCACCTTTTCTAATCCCATTTTCTGTGTGCTACATGTCATAATCTGTAAGGCACTGGTTCTAAGTGAAAACACTGAATCCAAACAGTGACTGGGTCTTGTATTTATTTGCACTTTAAAACTAGTATGTGGGAAAACTTACTTTAAAAAAAAAAGGGAGAGAGAGGGTCAGCGGCAAAACAGTGGCATGAATCTGTTGACATTTAAGTAGAATCACTGGACCAGCAAGGCTTCCGATTGTCGTCCCGATTCCGATTGCTAATTTAGAGTAGCATTTTGCCAATGAGAGAAAAGCACATGGTCTTTTCCAAACATTTAATAAAAATCTCCCTCCTTTGGAGTCTGTTTCTTGCAATTTAAGGCCCTGTGTAACAATAGGCAGTTGTCCTACAGTCTGGTGGACACTAAGCTCCTCAATGCTTACAGAACCCTGGAAGGTTACAAGACAGAGTGGGAAGGAGGCAGAGCAGTTTTCCTAGGTGCAGGGACCTGGGAGGCAGCATGTAAGAAGTAGCAGGGTTATACACTGCATGTGGTTTTGTACATGAAGACAGTTGGTCATAACCAAGTAAGAAGACCCAGTACACGCTGCACATTGAAATAGCCACTTGGCAACTTTGCTTGACTGGTGAGTAGAACAGTCAGTGGACTGAATGATTTTATCATTCTGTAAGGAGAGAGTTAATGGTGTAAAAGTACAGAAGAATCTGGGTGACTATTTTGAAGGTGTGAAGAGTGTTTGTAAACTTCCTGGGAATTAGGGGCAAAGGGAACCAGATAGGAACCAGCAGAGATAATTCTTTAATGTGGCAGCTGAGAGGGAAGGAGCAAAGCAGAGAAACTGAAAAACAAGATTTCTGGGGATAGCATTCATGTCTGCCTGTCTGGTAAGAAGTGTTCTAGCCAGATGTTAAGAAATAGAAACTATTGGAAGGAGCCGAATCTAGCCATCTTAAAATGATGGTTAGTCATTATAGCTGTATAATATAGAAAATGGTGTGATTGTGACTGAGAAAAAATTATTATTTAGACCTTTCATCTTTTTAATTCTATGGGCTATATGTTCACTATTCTACTCTTTCTTCAATGTTTGGCCATTGGAGATATAGTAAGAATTTATTGCATTTTGTTATGAGATTGCATTTACTTTTTTGCCGATATAAAACAAAAATAATAGCTGATTTTGAGCTTGCTGGCTAACCTATTAGAAATAGATTGTGACAAAGTGTTAATAACATTAAGTACCTTCTAATAAAATAGTTAAAATAATTTAAAAATAAAATGCTGGAGGAAAATATTTTAAATGAATATTAATTTAGTTTTAAACATTTTCCTTATCTCATTGAATTTCTTTCATTTCCTTGTGGCCAATTTGGGTATACCTAATATCTTTGTTGGCTCACTTTTTAGGGCCACAGATTTGCTCTATGTAGTTATGTAACAATTCCAAAGGAAAATACTTTTTTAAAATTTAATTTGTTTATTGAATTTTGATTTGCCAACATATAGTATAACACCCAATTCTCATCCCATCAAGTGCCCTCCTCAGTGCCTGTCACCCAGTTACCCCATCCCCCCACCCGCCTCCCCTTCCACTACCATTTGTTCATTTCCCAGAGTTAGGAGTCTCTCATGGTTTGTCTCCCTCTCTAACTTTTCCCACTTATTTTCCCTCTTTCTCTTATAATCCCTTTCACTATTTCTTATATTCCCTGTATGAGTGAAACCATATGATGATTGTCCTCTGATACTCAGCATATTACCCTCCAGTCCCATCCAAAGGAAAATACTTAGTTCACTTTTGATTTAATAGAATTTCTTAACTGAAGATTAGAAAATTTGGTTTAAAAATCCACAAGTGCATACTAAACATTTTACAGTAATTATGTTTATTGGAGCAGTAATAGGAGTCCTTTACTTTTAAAAAATATGGAATAAGGATGTATAGGAAAAAAACCCTACTGATCCAGCTTCTAAGTACTTGGTCAAAAAGGCTATTTGTTAGAATTCTTTAAGTGTATTGTCTGGTTCCTGGAATTCAGTTATTATTAGATATGGCCTATCAACTTAGAGGAAGAATGATGGGCCATTCTTATCCAAAATAAAACCATTTTTTATATCAACATTTTTTCACTTAGATTACAATTTAGCTTTCATATCTAATAGAATTTACTAGCTCTCATTAGAGTATCATTATTTTTATTATTTTCTATCTGGTAGTTATTTAGAAAGAAAACACAAAAGCATTACAAAGAGACCATTTCAGGTCATTTATCTTTGTGTGTGTTTAATGGAATTTTGGCTCATTTAGAACATCCTCATTTCAGAAGAATTAATAGAGATATCCCAAAGGATAAACAAGCAGAATCACTTGTGTGCTTTACTAACCTTATTTCCTATTTTAAAAATGAAATGATAATATTCTATTAAGTTCTCCCCTCACTTCATCTTAGAATAATGTGAATACTATAATAGGTATAATTTTATAATTTCTGTTAAATTATGGATACAGACTTTGGTTTCATTCCAATATTGTCACTAACTAGCTGTATGATAGTTGACAATTCACTCAATATTGCCAGACTTCAGATTCTTTATCTCTAAAATGAGGACAGGGTAAGATGCACTCCAAGGTCTTTTTTTTTATTCTAACATTCCATGATACAGAAAGAATTTGCATAAACTTAGCTGAGTGTCTATGTAGAAAACCGTAGTTACCTTGATATTGCAATTGAATTAAATTGAACCTTGTTTTTCTTTTCAGGCTCTCAGAAGTATTGTTGAAAAGAAAATTGAGATATCCCTAATGATCTGACTATTCATTTGCTCTTGCTTCATATTACCTGATAGTTGCCTAAAACTAAGAAAAGATGCTACACAGTAGCTTGCAGTAACTTAGAAAGTAACATCATACTATTATTAGTTAGGAATCTATTGGTTACAAGGGATGGAACTCTAACTCGAAGTGTCTTAAGTATAATAAGGAGAATTTTTTGAAATCTGTAGTTATCCATTGAAGGATGATCAGCTTCAGGTACAGGTAGATTCAGGGTTTCAAGTGATATCCTTAGGGCTTTGTTTCTGTATCCTTTTGCCCTGTTTGCTCTTGGTTTATTTCTCAGACAGCCAGGTTCTCAACAAGGGAGGAAAAGGAACACCAAGAATATATCCTTTTTAATTTTGATTAAAAGGAAGAAAGACTCTCATTAACAAGATTTTATCAAATTGGATCAGATGTGCTGACTGGCTTTTCTTAGGTCATATACTTATCCAATCATTAGGGTTGGAATAAAGATGGAGTATTCTGATTGGTCAGCTGTGATCATAAGATCACATGTAGCCACAGGCAGGTTCAACCCATCACCTGAATGACAAGAAGTGAGCTTTCCAAAGGAAAGTAGGGGTCTGTTATTAGAAGTGCCATGGACATGCTGTAAAGACACAGGAAAATAACAAATCTAACATAAGACCTTAGGTTGAATATCTTTTTGGCAGCTGAAAAATTTTGAAATGGATAATTTGTCAGCACACTTAAAACAACAACAACAACACCCAACAACCAAACAACTAGTAGTTGAATGGCTTCAAATTTTCTTTAAACTATTCAATCAGGCAGATGTCAAGACCCTTCCTGAACTAATTTAAAATTGATCTGCCCAAGGATTCAGAAACTTTGCTTTATTCATGCGTTTATTTCATTCTGTTAATAATTCATAGTGGTGAATCTTTGTGTTTCTCCAAGGTATTCAAGATGGGCACCTCAATTTTTTTACTCGTTAACACTTACATGTTTCTAATATTGCTGCTCTGCTTCTATCTTATACAACAGAGAGTAGAATTTGAAATTATTTTCAGCATATTTAGGGTATTTTTCAAAAGCAAAAGATACTATGTCATCTTTTCAGATTTGTCTTTTTTATGTGACAATAAGGGATTTAAACTTTCCATTTGGCATCTGTTCAATACAGATTAAACTTTATTCTGAATCACAGAAAGATTTTGAGTCCTATATCATGTAGAAGTCAAGGCAACATTTACTTTTGCCATTTATTATAAAAACAGAGACTTGGAGGAGAATCTCACTCAATTATTATTAGTTATTAATAATTAGAAGTAGAGATCTTTTAATTGGAAGAAAGTTTTATTTAACAATTTAAACGGTATAATTAGACTAAAATTTTTTTTTCTGATGCTATCTCATTGGGTAATGTTCAAGCCAGCACAGTGCAGAAGAAAGAATATATACTTTTGCAACACATAGGTTTGGTTCCAAATCCAATTCTTGGAATCAGTGGTTCTGTGGCTCTAGGCTACTGTTCCTCATCCTTATTTGCAAAATGGGAGGGATCATAATTCTCCTTCACAGTATTCAGATCAGTATTAAAAAAAAAGAGACCTGTTGCTCATTCCTAGCATAACATTCAAAATTTAAGAACTATTATTTAGTTTTTTCCTTCTCATTTTTATTTCCTTCTTTTTTTGCTTTCTTCCCTTCTTTTTCTCTTTTCTTCCTCTCAAATCTAGCTGGTCAACATATCCATATTTTACCATTTATTTTAATTAAAGAATAAGTATACTTAATTGAAGTAGTAATTTGATTAAGTATCAATTTACTTAAGAGGGAAAAAAAGCCCACATCTGATAATAAAAGATATGTAGGTGTGTCCTTATGATGAATTAAGAATGATTTGCCTTTTTCCCCTGAAGAGGAAAGTAGTCAAAATTATTTTATTGCTGAACATTCATAGACTAATGATTAATTATATGTTCATAGTTTAATCTAGCTAGAAAGAAGGTTAAAAAAGAGTTTAGTAAATTGCTGGAAGTCTTAGATACATTTCAGCTTTACCTTTATCAAATTCTTTCTACACAATTTGACACTGAAAAAGCCACAGGGAATTAAAATAGAATGGATGTGTATATCTGTGCCTTGGAAGTGGAAATAATCCTTATATAGTGAATGTTCTACTAACAGAATCAACCCTGGTATATAGCAAATACCGAGTATATTGAGTCCATACTACACAATTTTGAGTTGTTAAAAAAGGATCCTTTTTGTTGATAATTTTTTTATTATTAAAGATGGTTATGGTTTTGTCCTGAACCTTTTTGATATAAAAAAAATGAAAGCAGTACTTCTTTATTTTTTCCTGAAAGGCATTTTAAAGAAAGATTCCAAATGTTGCACTGCATTTTTATAGATTATAAAAAGTTATTGAATTTTAAGCAATTAAACAGAACAAAGACAATTTCAAGGGAGTTGTCTCCTGTGGAACAGCAACAATAGCTTCTAGACAATGGCATCAAAAGTGAGGCTTCCATGAAGGGGATGGAAGCTCAGCAATTTCTGGCTGCTGGGCAATGGGTAAGAACTTTACACTGGGCTTTTAATTGCTATTTTGCTCTAGGTCATGCCTTGCTGTTTCAATTAAATCTCTGGTGTAAAGAATCCCTTGTCCTCTTCTTCTTGCATTTGATCACCTAATGGAAAGAAGCCTATATTCCTCAGGGAAATAACTTGGGGCAGCATGAATCAATCTCTCTCTTTCTCTCTCTCTCTCTTTTGTAAAATCTAATTTTAGAGTTATTATAGCAAATCAAATGTAAAAAAGGAGTAGAATTGGTGTTCACTTTTCTGCTCCTCATTATTGCTTTCAATGCAGAGTTTTGAACCAGCAAGGGGAAAAGAGTTAATTTAATCATAACAATTTTAAATATAAGTATAGGGAGAAGTCAAGTGAAAATACAAGTCTGAAAGCACTAGGATATATTTAGCCTCAGCTTCTGCTTTTGAGTAAAAGCTATAATTTTGAAAAATCTTGAATTTTCAAATTAGTAACCTACCTCATTTTAATTATGTAGACTCCCAGTCTATCCTCAAGACAGTTGCAATCTAGCATAGCAGGTGAGAAGGGGACATAAGTAACATTATGTTAGGTGGAAGGTGATAAATGATTTTAAAAAGAGTTATATTGACAAGTTCTGGGAGCTCAGAGAAAGGAGAGATTTTTTTTTCTATTGGAATGCGAAGCAGAGGACTAAAAGAAACACATTCAAGAAGTTGATGATCTTTGAGCAAAACCTTGAAGGTTAACTAAGATTTTTAAAATATAATAAAATTTCAAATATTTGTAATATTTGTGCATAATTTGTAATATTTCATAGCTATTGGGATATGAGAAAAGACCTATCTTAATATAACTATTATTATTATTAATTAAATCTTATTTTTAATATTTTTAAAATACAATAAAATTTCAAATATTTGTAATAGTTGTGCATAATTTATAATATTTCACAGCTATTGGGATCTGAGAAAAGACCAATCTTAATATAACTATTATGAATCTAGTTAAATTAATTAAAATTATTTCCAAACATTTTTATAGAGGCTGTATATGTTTTTATTGAGTAAAGTTAAAACATTCTATGTGTGTGCATTTGTGTGGGTGGTTATGTGTTACAGAAGCCAGTGTATGGGTCTGATTATCAGAATCTATTATCATCATGAGGAATTTTAATCTTTGCCTCTTCCAACCTGTGCTAATTAAACCTGCAGCCATGATGGTCTCCTGCTCTTTGAAGTTAGGTAAACTAATGATGTATAACTAGGTGTGCCTAGGAAGGTGTAGACATGGAGATATTTTTACCATGTGGCACACAGGTAGCTAATTTATTTAAACTTATATCATTAAAATACTGTTTGCAAGTGATTTGATGTCCAGAAAAAAGCAGATCATATATCACGAAGAGTTTAAATAGCATACAATATAATTCTCTCTCCATTTAGACCTCAAGAAGTCACATTCTGCCCCAATATTTGGTGAATCCTAAAAGATTGAATTTGGTATAAAACTTGTAATTTATGGATTTTACAAAAGACTTGAATTACTAAGCAAATAGATTAATTCTTACTTGAGGCCAAAAAAAAAAAAAAAAAAAAGCCCAAGAATTTGGAATAGTGTCAAAGGTAACTTAATTTGCTGGCTGCTTTTGAAAGAACAAGTAAGTTTCAGATTTGTGGTTTGGAAAAAAAAATGGCGTAGTTGAGTTTAATTAACTAGAGTTTAATTCATGATTAATACCACTGGAATTTCACTTGAACAATGTGATAATGAGCAGATAATGGCAATTCTGAAAAGAAATGATGAGGGAAAAATACTTTGTTTATAGCCCTACAGCTTTGAGGTAGCTAGGATTCAGGGAGGTTTCATTTATGCCCACGTTTCCATTGAGAGTACATATGTAGCCATGTTACTCCTGCGGTCTTTACTTTCCTTAAAAGTTGTATGAGAAGAATAAAATCTATTGCTTGGGGTTATTTAAGGATAAATGAAACAGAGCACATGAAGTACCAGATATATAATTGACACTCTATAAATCATAGGTTTTATTATTGTGGCTGTGTAATTTTTTCAGAAGGAGTTTTGAGGCCATCTTGAATCCTTAAGAATATTTGATACTAAACTAAAAGAAGGAAAAATTCAGAGAAGTCAATGTTACTCAGTGTGTCGTGAAACAAAATTTCACTCATTTCTGATGACAGTGCAAATTGGGACATCTCTTTTGGAAAATGTTTTAGCGGTTTGAGGTCTATTGTAACAGGACTGCAAGTACAAAAGTGCAGTATTTTAAAAAGTGTGGGTTAGGAGACTGAGTGGGCAGAAAGGGCTTTTGATGATTCATGGGAAAGAGGGAACCCAGTGGAATCAGGAAATGTCCTTCTGGTAAACATTGGAAAAATCTAGAGAAAAGAAAGAAAAAAAATGCAGCCTCCATTGAATGGAAACCTTTCCTCCCACTGTCTTCTGCCTGTGTTGACAGCATGACCTAACAATTTGCAGAAGGCAGCAACCACAGCAGATGGTGGTACAAGCACCTGGGATATTAGCAGGCAGAAACTGGGAGAGACCAATTCTGTGGTAAAGGTTCTTTCAGCCCAAATCTTGGGTTCAAGGTCCTGGATGCCAAGGGAAGGAGTGAAAACACACTCTGATGAAAACTCTTTCAGAGTCAGCATGTTTAGGGAGTTTCACTGAGGCCAGGACCAGTGAAACAGCACCCCCTTGACATTGTCACATGGGGAATGTTCTAGTTTTCCATGCTGAAGCCATCTCGTTTGTGCATACCCCACACACCCTAGTGTGGCATGTGCCATCTAGTTTTTCTGTTATATTTATCTTTCCTGTTTGGTAAGTCTTTTATTTTAAATATTCCCAGGATATTGAGCAAAGCTAGTGTGAGATGTATACTATCTCTCAACATTGCACAAAACTAATTATCTGACAAAACAGAAAAAAATTACCCTCAATAGAAGTATCAGAGCAATAGATCCAGAAGTTTCACACACTTTTCCCAGGATCCAGCAGTCCGAGAATCACATTGCTAGAAGTGGAAAGTATCCAAAAAATAATAAATATAAATACTAAAATAATAATATAAAATTAAAATAATAAATATAAATAAAAATAATAAGGAAGTTCAAAGTTAAACATTTTAAGGTAATATACATGCCCCAACTGAGAAAATGCTTTAGGAGATTAGTAGAATATTATGCTTCTAATGTGAAAAAATACTTGCCAATATCATTCAGTGTAATCTGGGAAAAAGATGGTATGTTTTATCTGTATGGTAATTATAACAGTATGAAAACCATGCACTTATAAAAGCAATGAAGGGAATATATAAAAATGATAGTACTTATACTGGGCAGTCTGCTTATAGAATGTAAGAATTAACATAAAAATAATGTTAATTTAAAAATGTAACAAAAGTTTGTTGATGCAGAATTTTTTCCTTTTAAGATAAACTCTTTCATATGCCTGTGTCTTTGAGAATAGGCGACAGGAAGAGGAGAATCCAACCTTTTACCATGAATATGATAAACTTTCAGCTCAAGTTCTCAAATGTGGGATTCATCTTAAAGTGAATTATTATGAAAGAAACTAGATATATTCCCATGATTTTAAGATTAAAAGTAGAGAAAAACTTTAAGACACATGAAAGTAAAAAATTTCACTGCCACACCAACCAGACATACTTACTTATATCACAGTAGAACTAGGAATTATAGATATTGGAAATGTACAGTATCCCCCATCCAATGTTTCTATGGGAATTTTGCATCTTTGCCCTTTCCATGTTTCCAAAATTATACCCACCTTGGCCTTGTTTCACTGTGTTGGTTTTCTCCTCTCATTTGTTAAAACAAAAAATAGTAGGAAAAAATACCAAAAGATTGTGTTTCTAAGGAATACTCACCAGGCTTTAAGGAAAACATATATTCTAAGTCAGAAGGTCACAGATAAACAGAAAATTGGAGGTTGATATCTGATGCTATCAGCCGTCATGAATGCAAGGGAACATTTTATCCTGATCAGATTTATCGTAGGCACTTTTCATTTAGAATACGCACACTTGAAAAGTCCTCTTCTGGGGTCCCTGGGTGGCTCAGTGGTTTAGCGCCTGCCTTCGGCCCAGGGCATAGTCCTGTAGTCACAGGATCGAGTCCCACATTGGACTCCCTGCGTGGAGCCTGCTTGTCCCTCTGCCTCTCTCTCTTTCTCTCTCTCTCTCTCTGTGTCTCACATGAATAAATAAATACATCTTTAAGAAAAAGAAAAGTCCTCTCTTTCTTTTTTTAAAAAAGATTTTATTTATTTGACAGAGAGAGAGAGAGAGAGAGAGAGAGGGTGCGGGCATGAGCAGGGGGAGGGGCAGTGGGAGCAGTAGACTCCCTGCTGAGCAGGGCTTCAGGGCTCAATCCCAGGACTCCAAGATCAGGACCTGAACCAAGGCAGATGCTCAACCAATTGAGCCACCCAGGAGCCCTCCCTAAAAGTCCTCCTTTTTAAAATTGCTCCTTCTCTGATACCTTTTCAATCATATAACCATGAGAGCATTTTTTTTTCTTTTTGTAAAGAGAGTTGACCAGGGACCTCTTCCTTTAATTCTTTTGAAGTCATATTTCCAAGAAGTGTGAATAAATTGGCACAAGACCTGAGAATTTGCCTGAATTAAGGCTTGCAAAGAATTATATGTTCCTGCCACTCTTTCCTCTCTATATTGACCTATAACTAAATAGGCTGTAAACTCTGATACTTAATATTGGCAGTTTCCTCTAATTGAAAGCAATGATCTGAAACCAAAAGACCCTTGAAACACAGATAAGAATTAGAAATCTGTACAGCCTAGAGCCTATAGTAAACAATACTGCTTTGCATACTTTAAAATTAGCTAAGAGGGTAGATCTTATATTAAGTGTTCTTATCACACAAAACTAATAAATAAAGAGTGGGAGAAACCTTTTGGGTGTGATGGATGTTTACGGCATAGATTGTTATGGTGGTTCACGGATGTAAACTTATCTCTAAACTCATGAAGTTGTATAAATTAAGTCTGTGCATTTCTATAAGTCAACCATACCTCAATAAAGTAGCTAAAAAACACAAGAATTAGGGTATAGGGTTCATTCCCCTCCTCTTTTTTAAAATTGAGATTTGAATATGTCCACTGTATTGAGAATGTTTCTTACAGTTTTCTATTCCTGTCTCCTGACTTAACGGGGAAGTACACTCATAAATATTCAGAGATAGACGCATTACATGCACACAAACTTTTAAAATGTTAACTTATAAATAAATGCATTGAAACTTGTAAAGGCATGCATACTTCATGGAAGACTATGTTAAGACTATTTTTAATAAATTCACGTACTTCAAGGCAGCCCTCTAATAGAACTCAGGTCAAAAGTTTTTATTTTAAAATGGAAAATATGTTGGGAGATTTCAGTGCTAGTTTCAACCATGGAATTAAGTGGTAACCAAGAACAAATCATACAATGAGTCTTATGAAAAAATGTAATATGCCCTTTTCCACATTTTAGTATCATTTATTTTCTTTTTAGGAATGTGTGGTCTAGGTGTGATTGTTTATATTTACTGCTAGCTAAGACTTGCATTTCCTCTATAGTATGAGAAGCAGTAGGCAGAGGCAATGGTAATGCTAAGTGAGTGAGTTAAGTCAGTATTATCTTATTAATCATATAGGTTAATTAACATTTATGTATATCTAGTAATTTTTGAAAACCATTTACAAGCTAAACTAGTCTCAAGGAAGGAAGAGGTTTTATTTCAGTAGAAACAAATTACCAAACCTATCCTTGGATTATTCCTTGGGTTATCTTCAAAGCACATGAAGTTTGGCTGAAAAAAATAGAAAAACAGTTATTAGACTCTGAACTGACACTTAACTAAGATTGAGGCAATGGGATGGCTCCCATTGAGAGCAGAGTTTTCAGTGGACTGTCTAATGTCCTAAATTCTATGGTAACACAGACTGTATAGTTACAGTTCTAAGGCTACCTATTCTATTGGGTACAAAGATCAGTGTCCTACTTCCAAACTCCACAGCATTTAAAAATCTTCTTTGGGTCAGGCTTATTTCAGAGAAAGGAAGTTTTCAGTTTATTTTGAGTTTTAGGACAGATTCTGGTAATCAAAATTAGTTTATCATATTCATGATGTGTAAAAATTTGAGACCCAACTGATTAAACCTCTAAGAATCCTAGCTTAGTGTAGACTCCTCATGCAGGATACAATTTCTCCTTCACCTGCTTGATGACGTTGTCTCTTTATGCACAAATAAATAATAAATAATAATAATAAATAATTTGAGATTTTCCCCAAATTGTCTGAACTACCTAGAATCAGGAGTGAGATAGTAGAAGTTATTTCACTCTCTCTCTTGTTCTCTATGAATGTGGGACACCCACAAAATCATTCTTTTTTTTTTAAGATTTTATTTATTTATTCATGGGAGACGCATAGAGAGAGGCAGAAAAATAGGCAGAGAGAAAAGGAGGCTTCCTGCAGGGAACCCGATATGGGACTCGATCCCGAGACTCCAGGATCACGACCTGAGCCAAAGGCAGACACTCAACCACTGAGCCATCCAGGCGCCCCTCACAGAATCATTCTTAATTTGAAGTTTCAGATCAGTTCAACCAAATTTGCCAAGTGGCTATTCTTCTATACCATTGTGTGCTAGCTAGAATGCCAGACACTCCTGGTGATTGCAAAATGATAGATAGGACCTCTTGGCAAAGACTCAAGAGCCCTACAGCAGCCTTCTGAATTGGGTTGAGATTCTTTTTTGTTGAATTTTGGCATACATTCATAATATTTATTCAGGAGGTTTCTCTTGTGTGATTTTGTTTTCTCATAGATGTGATATATGATTTTTATCTTTGCAGAATAACATGCTTTCAGATCACGAACTGAAGCTTTCTTCTGCACATACAATATCCTTCTTAATGGCATAGGACACTTCAAATGTCCTAAGAATTTCTTGATTTGCCTTTCTAGTTGTCATAACTGGACTATCTTTTATTTTTTTTAAAGATTTTATTTATTTATTCATGAGAGACAGAAAGAGAGAGAGAGAGAGACAGACAGACAGGCAAGCAGTGGGAGAAGCAGGCTCCATGCAGGGAGCCCGATGTGGGACTCAATCCCAGGACTCCAGGATCACACCCTGAGCTGAAGGCAGATGTCAACCACTGAGCCACCCAGGTGGTCCTTAATTGGACTTTTCATTGCTACAGTGGAATCAGAGGAAAATCCACATGCTAAATGATCCAAAGGCAAAACTGGGGTATTTTATATTATGTTTTAAAACTGGAACCTCTCACCTCTTTGGTACTCAATTGATGATTATCCTGACAGAATTGTAGGCCAAGCTTGATTGTTACTACAGGGTTGAATTCTGTGTTTAAATATTCTGCAGAGTGCATCAGGAATAGTAACAGGATCTATCCCATCATTCATACATACAAAGCTCTAGAATAAGAGTACTCAGAACATAATATGTAGGTAATACATTCTATTGACCCTCACTTTGTGGTTGATTATAGCCCCTGTGGTCATTTTTTTAAACATAGAATAAAGGTGTCATTGATTGCAGGTGTCTTGGTTTTGTTCACTGATATATTCCAAGTATTTAGCAATGAGTCAGACATAATAGATGCTCAATATTTTGTTAAATGAAACAGCATTAGACTGGTTTCAGTCAGGCTGCTGACCTACCATCCCAGCCTGACTTCAACCTGACCCCACTAGGTCTGCAAATATGATGGTGTTGTCAAACATACTCTAGGAAGATGCTGTTGACTCTCTTCTACTTTCTAAGGAGCCATGATAATAGAAGCTGCTTATTTGTTTGATTGAAAGTCATGGTCAGGAGAGTTCCTGGACCCTTGCTTTTTTTGTGGAAAGAGCATGAAAACTTTATACTTGATGGGAATTTCAGTGAAGTCTTCCATTTTCACTTCTTTCAGCTACATTTTATTAAAGCTCTTTGCTTCTGGGAGCTTTTATTTTAAACATTCTCTTGGAGGAGGAAATTATAAACAAAAGAGGCCCACATTTTAATTCATTTTTAAAATCTATCCTTTGAATAACAGATGGCTGACAGTTAGAGATAATGGCAAAATATTAAAGGATTTAATATGTCTGGAATCTATTCCAAAGCAAAGCTGGGAGCTTTTATCTTTCTAATGATGGCAAATGAAGAAAAATTAAAAGTCATTTCAGGACAGATTTGTTTTGTAATTTAAGGTGAAAAGACTTTTCTGGTTCATATAGTGCATGCTTTCTTGCAGCCCCTCAGGAATTAGCTTGTTGAATATTGAGAGAGGATAGCACAGCTGATGTGGCTTGGCTCATAAAAGTACAAATTTCCTATTTCCTTTGTGTTGCTTCTCATCAGAACATGTTTCAGTTAGATGATTTTTTTTTTAATTCTAGCTTTTTCAAAGGTTTCCAAATTCTAGTTACTCTTGAGATTTAGGCTGCCTTTAAAGTTTAAGGATTTTTGGATTTGTTTAGTGTTCTAAATAAATCTGGATTTATTTAATTTCACCTTTTATAATCCTCTGTGATTATTTCTACTGTTACACGTTTGCCAATTACTGTCCCCATTTAAAGTGAAACTTTCATTTGTGACTCAATGAATAAACATTATTAGTTTGGTAATTTATATTGTCTTTTTCACCGTGGCATCTCTTTCCTGCTCCTTAAATATTTTGTGTTAATCACCAATTTTAATATTCTTTGATCAGAGTCATTAAGATTGGTAGATTTGCCATTATAATCCTTATTCTTTCCCATATCTTACCACTGTATGTCTCCATTGCTCTATCATTCTTATTGACTATACTTCCTTATTAGCAATGATTGCATTATATTAATATATATCCCACAGAGATTTTAAATTACTTGAAGGTATAAACCATGCCTTTTTAACTTTGTATATCTAGCATATGGCTTATAGTAGGCACTTAGTATATTTTTATTGAAGAAACAAATAGAAATAGAAGAAACAAATAAAATGTGGTGAGCTGGTACTTGTTATTTAAGTCATAGAATCTACAGAGAAGTATGGAGAATAGTTATTACAAATATATATGAATTATATTATATTTTTGAATATAAGAAGTATATAAGCATAAAAACTCATTGTTCTCTGGTAGACCCTTAAAAACAAACTGGTCTTGTATTGCTTTCAAGATGGGCATACTTAACACATTTTATTTGAAACCTGTAGGTTTCATATTATGGGACTATCTTTGATGAAACTAACTTAAATGTGGTCCATGTAAAATTTTATTAAATACATTCTTTTAGTTTAGGTTCAGGCTAAGCCACTTTTTACTGAATATTACATCTTTCATGTATTTGCTAGTATTACGATAAGGTCCTTGCAGAGTTTCATTCAATGCAAATACATTCTGTATTCTTTCTATTAACATTCTGATTGTTAAGAAACAATATTGTTATTATTTTTAAAAAAAGTTTCACTAGGAAAGTGAGTTCCTTGATTTATGAGGATCTGGACTTAAATGTTGTGACAAGAATTACCTTTTCTGTGTAATGATGCAGGGCACTCAAAATACTTGTTGACTACACTTAGAGAGTTATGTATGGTTTTCAAGGTCTAAAGAACTAAACAAACGCCAGGTATTAAAAGTAAGTTAGCAGTTTTCACTTTTACCTAGAATGTAGAAACCAGGGAAGAATGCTGTCACACCTATGCTAACCAGGAGAAAAATTCAGATACACTCCAAAATTGTAACTCTTTTTGAGCCCATTAGAGAGCTGAGGTGGCTTACATTCCAAAGAGTGACAAGTCCATGAAATAAGAAGTCTAACTGCTAGAGTGCTAGAGGAAGACGGAGATGCCACACAAACAGGTCAGAATTGGTCAGCTAAAATTTTAGCCAACTACACAAGGCCAAGTGTGGACTGGCATGACAGTTTGAAATACATGAGTTCTCACTCACTAGCAAGATGTTTTCTATTCACCTTCGCTGGTGCTCATGAGGGTAGGACAACAGACCACCTCTTTAGGGGTATCAGCATGCAGAAGATGATCTGGGGCTTCTGCAATAAGAACTTAAAGCCCCTGCCTTCCTGGTTTTTCATCCTCTATAAATTAAAAGTATAAGCCACTGAGGAGGAGCACCCACTCACAGAGCCCTTGTGGCTGGAAATAGAGTAGAAGAAAAAAACCTCTATTCCTGTGGAAGAACAAGAAAGCAGCCTGGCTTCTGGAACCCATAGTAGACCAAGCACTGGTCTGCTAGCATAGGGAGGGCAAGAAATTTCTGCCCGAGATAAACCTCAGATGTAGTGCAGAGTTTGGCTTCCATAGGAAGGAAGGCAGAAATACTGAGAAAGCTCTACGTTAAATTCTAGGAACACAAGGCCTGCCTGAGATTGAGGCTCAGCCAGGAGGAAAGGGACCCTGTCTTCACCAAACCTAGCACTGACTATGGACCGATAGCCATTTACAGCTGGGGGGTGGGGCAAGAGCATGGAGAGTGTCCCACCCCTTCTTCCCCCTGCAGTTGGCATTTAGCAATGAGTGAAAGTGAGGGTGGAGCATGGACATTGAGAAAACTCTCTGGCACTCTATTTCCACATTAAGCACAGACAATTGCCTCCCATCACTAGAGGAATATGAAGCCTGTGGTATGCTGCAATGAACCTAGATACAGATTGTTGTTGACTAGATTAACTCATTTTCTCACTCGTATGGCCTGAAAAAAGAGGGAAATAAATATTAGTTACATCAGCCTCTATCATCCCGCTTAAAATGACTGACGCTCATTTAAAAAAATTATGAGACAATCGAAAAAGCAAGAAACTATAACCTACTATCGAGAGATAAAGAAATCAAAAGGTCCTGCAGAGATGATCAAGATGTTGGGGCAATCAAGCAAGGACTTTGGTTTTTATTATTTTATTTAAATTCAATTAGCCAACATATAGTACATACTTAGTTTCAGATGTTAGAAATCAGTAATTTCATTAGTTGCCTATAACACCCAGTACTCAATGCTCGTCACCCAGTTACTCTATCCCCCCACCCATTTCCCCTTCTGCAACCCTTTGTTTCCCAGAGTTGAGTCTTTTGTGGTTTTGTCTCCCTTTCTGATTTTGTCCCATTCAGTTTTCCCTCCCTTCCCCTATGATACTCTTCACTGTTTCTTATATTCCCCATATGAGTGAAACCTTATGATAATTGTCTTTCTCTAATTGACTTATTTCGCTCAGCATAACACCCTCCAGATCCATCCACATTCATGCAAAATGGTATCTATTCTTTCTTTCTCTTTTTTTCTTCTTTCTTTCTTTCTTTCTTTCTTTCTTTCTTTCTTTCTTTCTTTCTTTCATTTTATTTATTTATTCATGAGAGATTTTATTTATTTATTCATGAGAGACACACAGAGAGAGAGGTAGAGACACAGGCAGAGGGAGAAGCAGGCTCCATACAGGGAGCCCGACATGGGACTCGATTCTGGGTCCCCAGGATCACACCCTGGGCCGAAGGCAGACGCTCAATCGCTGAGCCACCTGGGCTGCCCTATCCTTTCTGATGGCTGAGTAATATTCCATACCACATCTTCTTTAGTCATGCATCTGTCTACGGACATCTGGGCTCTTTCTGTAGTTTGACTATTGTGGATATTACTGCTATAAACATTGGGGTGCAGGTGTCCCTTTGTATTACTACAGTTGTATCTTTGGGGTAAATCCCTAGTAGTATAATTGCTGGGTCAAAGGGTAGCTCTATTTTCAACTTTTTGAGGAACCTCCATACTGTTTTTCAGAGTGGCTCTACCAGCTTGCATTCCCACCAACAGTGTAAGAGGGTTCCCCTTTCTCCACACCCTCGTGAACATCTGTCATTTCTTGAGTTGTTCATTTTAGCCATTCTGACTAGTGTGAGATGATACCGCATTGTGGTTTTGATTTGTATTTCCCTGATGCTGACTGATGTGAAGCATTTTTTCATTTGTCTGTTGACCATTTGTATGTCTTCTTTGGAGAAATGTCCTTTCATGCCTTCTGCCCACGTCTTGGCTGGATTATTTGTGTTTTGGGTGTTGAATGTGGTTAAGTTCTTTATAGATCTCAAATACTAGCCCTTTATCTGATGTACCATTTGCAAATATCTTCTCCCATTCCATAGATTGCCTTTTAGTTTTGTTGACTGTTTCCTTTGTTGTGCAGAAGATTTTTATCTTGATGAAATCCCAATAGTTCACTTTTGCCCTTGTTTCCCTTGCCTTTGGAGCTGTGTCTAGCACAAAATTGCTGTGGCCTAAGTCACAGAGGTTGCTGCCTGCATTCTACTCTAGGATTTTGATGCATTCCTGTCTCACATTTAGGTCTTTCATTCATTTTGAGTTTATCTTTGTGTGTGATGTAAGAAAATGGTCCAGTTGCATTCTTCTGCATGTAGCAGTCGAAATGTCTCAACATCATTTGTTGAAGAGACTGGTTTTTTTCTATTGGATATTCTTTCCTGCTTTGTCAAAGATTAGTTGACCATAGAGTTGAGGGTCCATTTATGGTTCTCTATTCTGTTCCATAAATCTATGTGTCTGTTTTTGTGCCAGTACCACACTGTCTTGATGATCACAGCTTTGCAATATAGCTTGACATTAGGCATTGTGATGCCACCAGCTTTGGTTTTCTTTTTCAACATTCCTTTGGCTATTTAAAGTCTTTTCTGGTTCCACACAAATTTTAGGATTATTTGTTCCAGCACTGTGAAAAATGTTGACGGTATTTTGGTAAGGATTGCATTGAATGTATAGATTGCACAGACATTTTAATAATATTTGTTCTTCCAATCCATGAGCAGGAAATGTTTTTCCATTTATTTGTGTCATCTTTAATTTCTTTTATAAGTGTTCTGTAGTTTTTAGAGTACAGAACCTTTACCTCATTGGGTAGGTTTATTCCTAGGTATCTTATGGTTTTGGATGCAGTTGTAAATGGGATTGGCTCCTTAATTTCTCTTTCTTCTGTTTCATTGTTAGTGTATAGAAATGCAACTGATTTATGTGCATTGATTTTATATCCTGCCATGTGGTTGATTCCTATATGAGTTCTAGCAATTTTGGGGTGGAGTCTTTTGGGTTTCCCATATGAAGTATAATGTCATCTGCAAAGCATGAGAATTTGACTTCTTTGCCAATTTAGATGCCTTTTATTACTTTTTGTTGTCTGATTGTTGAGGCTAGGACTTCTAGTACTATGTGAAACAGCAGTGGTTAGAGTGGACATCCCTGTCGTCTTCCTGACCTTAGGGGAAAAGTTCTCAGTTTTTCCCCATTGAGAATGATATTTGCTGTGGGCTTTTTGCATATGGCTTTTATGATTTTGAGTTATGTTCCCTCTATCCCTACGCTGTGGAGAGTTTTTATCAGGAAAGGATGCTGTATTTTGTCAATTGCTTTTTCTGCATCAACTGAGAGGATCATATGATTCTTGTCCTTTCTTTTGTTAATGTGATGTATCACATTGGTTGATTTGCAGATATTGAACCATCCTTGGAGCTCAGGAATAAATTCTGCCTGATTGCAATGAATAATCTTCTTTTTTTAAAGATTTTATTTATTTATTCATGAGACACACACACACACAGAGAGAGAGAGAGAGAGAGAGAGAGAGAGGCAGAGACACAGGCAGAGGGAGAAGCAGGCTCCATGCAGGGAGCCCGACATGGGACTTAATCCTGGGTCACCAGGATTACACTCAATCACAAGAGGCTGGGATGGGCTGAAGGTGGCGTTAAACCTCTGAGCCACCGGGGCTGCCCAGTGAATAATCTTAATGTACTGCTGGATCCTATTGGCTTGTATCTTGGTGAGAATTTTTGTGTCCATGTTCATCAGAGATATTGGTCTGTAATTCTCCTTTTTGGTCGGGTCTCTGTCTGGTTTGGGGACCAGGTTAATGCTGGCCTCATAGAATGATTTTTAGAAATTTTCCTTCCATTTCTATTTTTTTGAAATAGCTTCAGATGAAAAGGTAATAATTCTTTAAATTTTTGGTAGAATCCCCTGGGAAGCCACCGGCCCTCTTATTTATTAGAATATTTTTGATTAGTGCTTTGGCTTCTTTCCTGGTTATGAGTCTGTTCAGATTTCTGTTTCTTCCTGTTTCAGTTTTGGTAGTTTATAAGTTTCTAGGGATGCATCAATTTCTTCCAGATTGCCTAATTTGTTGGCATATACTTGTTCACTTAAAATTGTATTTCCTTGGTATCTATCCTGATTTTTCCTCTTTCCTTCGTGATTTTGTTAATTTTGGGTCCTTTGTCTTTTCTTTTTGACAAGTCTATCTAGAGGCTTATCAGTCTTCTTCAAGAGCCAGCCTCTAGTTTCATTGATCTGGTCTACTGTTCTTTTGGTTTCTATTTCATTGATTTCTGCTCTAATCTTTATTATGTCTCTTCTCCTCTTTGGTTTCGGCTCTATTTGCTATTCTTCCTTCAGCTCCTTAGGTGTTAGGATAGCTTGTGTATTTGAGACTTTTCTAATTTTTTTTGAAAAAGGCTTGTATTGCTATGTACTTCCCTCTTAGGACTGCCTTTACTGCATCCCAAAGGTTTTGAACAGTTGTGTTTTCATTTTACTTGTTTCCATGAATTTTAAAAATTCTTCTTTAATTGCCTGAATAACATTCATTATTTAGTAAGATGCTCTTTAACCTCCAATATTTGACTTCCTTCCAAATTTCCTCTTGTGATTGAGTATAATTTTCAAACCATTATGTTCTGAAAATATGCAGGGGATAATCCCAATCTTTTGATACCAGTTGAGACCTATTTTTTTCTAACATTTTATTTATTTATTCATGAAAGACACACAGAGAGAGGGGCAGAGACAGGCAGAGGGAGAAGCAGGCTCCATGCAGGGAGCCTGATGTAGGACTCAATCCTGGGACTCCAGGATCATGCCCTGAACCAAAGGCAGATGCCCAACCACGAGACACCCAGGCATCCAGAGACCTGATTTGTGACCTGTTATGTGATCTATTTCAGAGAATGTTACATGTGCACTTGAGAAGAATGAGTATTCTGTTGCTTTAGGATGGAATGCTCTGTATATACCTATGAAGTCCATCTGGTCCAGTGTGTCATTCAAAGCTCTTGTTTCCTTGTTGATATGCTTAGATAAACTGTCCATTGCTGTGAGTGGGGTGTTAATGTCCCCTACTATTATTATATTACTATTATCAAATTATTTCTTTAATTTTGTTATTAATTGGTTTATATATTTGGCTGTTCCCAAGTGAGAAGCATAAATATTTACAATTGTTAGGTCTTCTCATTGAATAGACCCTTTAAGTATGATATAGTGTCCCTCTTCATCTATTACTACAATTTTTGGTTTAAAATCTAATTTGTCTTATATAAGAATTGCTACCCCAGCTTTCTTTTGATGTCCATTAGCACTGATACATGGTTCTCTATCATGTTCAATCTGGAAGTGTCTTTGGGTCTAAAATGAGTCTCTTTTTGACAGCATATGGATAGGTTTTACTTTTTATCCAATCTGATGCCCTTTGTCTTTTGATTGTAGCACTAATTCCATTTACATTCAAAGTAATTATTGAAAGATATGAATTTAGTGCCATTGTATTGCATGTAAATTCACTGTTTCTATATATTATCTCTGTTCCTTTCTGGTCTATGTTAGGTTTGGGGTCACTTTTTGCTTACAGGATCCTCTTTAATATTTCTTGCAGGGCTGGTTTAGTGATCATAAATTCCTTAAGCTTCATTTTATCTTGGAAGCTCTTTATCTCTCTTTCCATTCTGAATGACAGGCTTGCTGGATAAAGCATTCTTGGCTACATGTTTTTCTCATTCAGCACCCTGAATATATCATCCCAGCCCTTTCAGGCCTGCCAGGTCTCTGTTAGTAGGTCTGCTGGTAGTCAAATATTTCTACCCTTGTAGGTTAAGGACTTCTTGTATGGAGCTGCTTTCAGGATTTTCTCTTTATCTCTGAAATTTATGCAAGCTTAACTAGTATATGTTGGGATGTTGATCACCTTTTGTTGAAGTTGAGGCAGGTTCTCTGTGCCTCTTGGACTTCAGTGCCTGTTTCCTTCTCTAGATTAGGGAAGTCCTCAGCTATGATTTGGTCAAATATACCTTCTGTCCCCCCTCTCTTTCTTCTTCCTCTGGGACCTCAGTAAATCTAATATTGTTTCACTTTATGGCATCATTGATTTCTTGAAGACTCTCTTCATGATCCCTTAGTTGTTTTTCTCTCATTTACTCAGCTTCCTTATTTTCTAACATTTTATCTTCTATGTCACTGATTCTTCTGCTTCATTTACCCTAGCCATTAGAATGTCCATTTTACACTGCATTTCAGTTAAAGAATTTTTAATATTGGCATAATTAGACTTTAGTTCTTTCATTTCTGCACTAAGGGATTCTCTAGTGTCTTTTATGCTTTTTGAAGCCCAGCTAGTATGTTTATAATCATTAGGCTGATTTCCAGATCTGACATTTTACTTATATCCATATTGATTGAATCTATGGCAGAAAGTATTACCTCTGGTTCTTTCTTTTGTGATAAATTCTGCTTTCTAGTCATTTTGTCCACAGAAGAATAGATAATGAGAGAACAAAAAAGGAAAATAAATAAAAAGTAAAAATAAAAATACCAACCACAACCCCAGAAAAATATATAGTAGACAAACCAGAAGAGATCTGAAACCAAAAGAGAAAAAATAAAGTGAAAAAAGAGACAATATAATCAGCCAGGTGGACAAACAGGGTGATCAACTTAATCCTGGGTGTATTTTAGTGTATTTTATATAAGACACTTGATCCCATAATTGTAAAGAAAGAAAAACAGATATATACAAAAATAAAATTGAATACAGTGAAAGGAAGCCAAAAATGAAAAATATATCTATAAAATGTAAATGTCAAAATGAAACCTTAAAAAAAGACTTCAAAACAGAGAGTTCATTAAAATAAGAAACTAGTTGAAAAGGAAAAAAGAAAAAAGAAAGGAAACATTTAAACTGAAAGATGAAAGAATCATGAGAAAAAACCCCTTGAATTCTATATACAATTTTCCTCTAGTGCTGGACTTCTGTAGCTCTGTGTGCTCTGTAAATTTGGTATCAGCCTGATGTTCTAGCTGGTCTTCTGCGGGAAGGGCCTGCTGCTCGCCAGGGGGTGGGGCTCAGTGTGAGCTGCTTCTGGTTGCTCTTTGTGGCTTTTGTTCCCTGAAGGTTTTCTTTTCTTTCTTTCTTTCTTTCTTTCTTTCTTTCTTTCTTTCTTTCTTCTTTCTTTCTTTCTTTCTTTCTTCTTTCTTTTCTTCTTATTCTTCTTCTTCTTTTTCTTTCTTCTTTCTTTCTTCTTCTTCTTCTTCTTCTTCTTTTTTTCTTTCTTTCTTTCTTCTTTCTTTCTTTCTTTCTTTCTTTCTTTCTTCTTTCTCTTTTCTTTCTTAATTCTTTTTCTTTTTTTTACCCTGAAGGTTTTCTGTGCTGCTTTGGAGGATGAAAATAAAAATGATGGCCACCCAATATCCAGGCCAGGAGCTGAAAGATCCCAGCATCGCTCTTTAGTAAAACCTAAGGGGAAAGTAGTCTTCACTTTTTTTAAAAAAAAATGTATGTATATTTTTTTATTGGAGTTCGAATTGCCAACATATAGTATAACACCCAGTGCTCATCCGGTCAAGTGCCCCCCTCAGTGCCCGTCACCCAGTCACCCCAACCCCCTGCCTGCCTACCCCTTGTTCATTTCCCAGAGTTAGGAGTCTCTCATGCTCTGTCAACTTCTTTGATATTTCCCACTCATTTTCTCTCCTTTCCCCTTTATTCCCTTTCACTATTTTTTGTATTCCCAAATGAATGAGACCATATAATGTTTGTCCTTCTCCGGTTGACTTACTTCACTCAGCATAATACCCTCCAGTTCCATCTATGTTGAAGCAAATGGTGGGTATTTGTCATTTCTAATGGCTGAGGAATATTCCATTGTGTACATAGACCACATCTTCTTTATCCACCATCTCTCAATGGACACCGAGGCTCCTTCCACAGTTTGGCTATTGCGGACATGGCTGCTAGAAACATCGGGGTGCAGGTGTCCCGGCGTTTCACTGCAGTCTTCACTTTTGTGTGCACCAGTCTCTGCAGACTTCTGCGGTACACATCTGCACTGCCCGTCCTGGGGGCGGGGGGGGGGTCCCCACGTTACTGCCCTTTGTAGGGCTCCCACAACAGAAAGAAGTTGCCCCCTGCTGCAGTTTGAGGTTTATGGCAAATGGAGCTGAGAGTCCACTCTCAGGCTCGCTGACCATAGTGGGTTTCCCTGCTCCAGAGTTTGGGAACTTGGTGGCTCAGGCACCCCGTCTGCTTGTGATCCCTGGGATCCTTGGGATCCTGAGACCCACTGTCCCCCCCGCCCCCCAAGACTCTGCCTCACTTTGCCACCTGAGCACCTTTCAGGCGGGGATGTCTCTAACTGGAGCAGACTTCTAAAAGTTCTGATTTTACACTCTGGGGCTGTATTGCTTTCAGGTGGCCACTTAGGGAGGCTCCTTCCCCTTGCCATTTATCTTTGAATCTATCCCCTCAGATTCACTTTTCTGCACCTCATACCTTGCAAAAAGTGGTTGCTTTTCTATTTGTAGAATTCCAGCAGTTCTTTTCTTACATCTGGAGTTGAATTCACAGGTATCAGAATGATTTGATAGGTATCTATCTGAATTCAAGGGGTAAAATGAAGTCCCCCACTCTTCTCCCATCTTGTCTCATAATCAAAGGTACTTTAAATAATCATAATAATCATGTTCAAGGAGCTGGTGGAAAGGTGCACACCATGCATGTATAGATGAGAAATTTAGGAAGAAAGATTAAATTAATAATGGGTAATTATAAACAAATTTTAAAAAATAGAATGAAGAATACCTTTGACAAATTCATCAATAGGCTTGATACAGCTGAGTAAAGAATGAGTGAACTTGTAGATAAGTCAAGAAAACTTATAGAAAATATCCACACTAAAACACAAAGTGGAGAAGAAGTGTTTAAAATAAAAACAGGCGAGATCGGGCGCGTTCAGGGTGGTATGAATTAATATTGTGAAAATGTCAATGCTACCCAGGGCAATTTACACGTTCAATGCAATCCCTATCAAAATACCATGGACTTTTTTCAGAGACTTAGAACAAATTATTTTAAGATTTGTGTGGAATCAGAAAAGACCCCGAATAGCCAGGGGAATTTTAAAAAAGAAAACCATAGCTGGGGGCATCACAATGCCAGATTTCAGGTTGTACTACAAAGCTGTGGTCATCAAGACAGTGTGGTACTGGCACAAAAACAGACACATAGACCAATGGAACAGAATAGAGAATCCAGAAATGGACCCTGAACTTTATGGTCAACTAATATTCGACAAAGGAGGAAAGACGATCCACTGGAAGAAAGACAGTCTCTTCAATAAATGGTGCTGGGAAAATTGGTCATCCACATGCAGAAGAATGAAACTAGACCACTCTCTTGCACCATACACAAAGATAAACTCAAAATGGATGAAAGATCTAAATGTGAGACAAGACTCCATCAAAATCCTAGAGGAGAACACAGGCAACACCCTTTTTGAACTTGGCCACAGTAACTTCTTGCAAGATACATCCACGAAAACAAAAGAAACAAAAGCAAAAATGAACTATTGGGACTTCATCAAGATAAGAAGCTTTTGCACAGCAAAGGATACAGTCAACAAAACTCAAAGACAACCTACAGAATGGGAGAAGATATTTGCAAATAACATATCAGATAAAGGGCTAGTTTCCAAAATCTATAAAGAACTTATTAAACTTAACACCAAAGAAACAAACAATCCAATCATGAAATGGGCAAAAGACATGAAGAGAAATCTCACAGAGGAAGACATAGACATGGCCAACATGCACATGAGAAAATGCTCTGCATCACTTGCCATCAGGGAAATACAAATCAAAACCACAATGAGATACCACCTCACACCAGTGAGAATGGGGAAAATTAACAAGGCAGGAAACAACAAATGTTGGAGAGGATGTGGAGAAAAGGGAACCCTCTTACACTGTTGGTGGGAATGTGAACTGGTGCAGCCACTCTGGAAAACTGTGTGGAGGTTCCTCAAAGAATTAAAAATAGACCTGCCCTACGACCCAGCAATTGCACTGTTAGGGATTTACCCCGAAGATTCAGATGCAATGAAACGCCGGGACACCTGCACCCCGATGTTTCTAGCAGCAATGTCCACAATAGCCAAACTGTGGAAGGAGCCTCGGTGCCCATCGAAAGATGAATGGATAAAGAAGATGTGGTTTATGTATACAATGGAATATTACTCAGCCATTAGAAACAACAAATACCCACCATTTGCTTCAACGTGGATGGAACTGGAGGGTATTATGCTGAGTGAAGTAAGTCAATCGGAGAAGGACAAACAGTGTATGTTCTCACTCATTTGGGGAATATGAATAATAGTGAAGGGGAATATAAGGGAAGGGAGAAGAAATGTGTGGGAGATATCAGAAAGGGACACAGAACATAAAGACTTCTAACTCTGGGAGGTGAACTAGGGGTGGTGGAAGGGGAGGAGGGCGGGGGGTGGGGGTGAATGGGTGACGGGCACGGAGGGGGACACTTGACGGGATGAGCACTGGGTGTTATTCTGTATGTTGGTAAATTGAACACCAATAAAAATTAATTTATAAAAAAAAATAAAAATTAAAAAATTAAAAATAAAATAAAATAAAATAAAAACAGGATTGCTCTGTCACCACATTGACTGCTTCAGGTCCTTGATAGACTCTGCTTCACTACATGTTGGATGGGTTACATATTTCTGTTCTGCTTATTAAATTTATTGTTGTTGTTATTATTTTGGTAACTAAAAAGCACCTCTGTTGACATTTGTTTTGGACAGGTTGGGTGTACCCTTAGAGCTGCCCCTAAAAGCTAAGGCAGCCTCTTTTGGAGAGGATGGCATACCTCTTTGTGAAAACAAGATGTCATTTTCTGGAAATAGAACGTAAAGACTAAAAAAACCAAAGAAACAAAACAAAACAAAACAAAACTCCAAAAGATAATATCCAAGAGTTGTGGGACAGCATTAAACGGTCTAATATATATGTATTTAGAGTCCTTGAAGAGAACACAGAAATAATGAAGCAAAAGAAATATTTGGAGAGATAAAGGTTTGAGAATTCTCCAAAAACAATGGAATATATCAAAGTGCAAATCCAAGAAGCTCAGAGAATTGCAAGCAGAATACCTACAATAAATGAAAAATAAGTTTAAAAAACAAACACAAATTTTGAAACATTATTATAATCAAGAATAAGGAGATACTCATGAAGACAGAGAAAAAGACATCTTGTAACTTTCAATAAACAAAAAAAAATTATTTAGGCCTCTTGTTAGAAACTATGAAAACCAAAGACAATGTAGTAACATCTTTAAAGTACTAAAAGACAAAACCTGTCAAATCAGAATTTGATGTCCCGTGAAAATATCTTTCAAAAATTAAAGGTTAAATAAAAGGTTTTTTTCATCTACAAGTTTTAAATTAAAAAACGAGAGAATTCATTGCCAGTAAATCTATAAGAAATATAGAAAGAAATATTAAAGAAATGTCTGCCTGCTGAAAAAGCATAAAACCAGATGGGGCCTTAATTCATAAGAAAATGAAGAGTTTCAGTGTTAAAAATAAAGGTAAGATATTTTTTACCTATTTTTAATCACTCTATGAATGATAAAGAAAAATAGTGAAAATATCATTTAATTTTATGCATAAAAATAGAATAAGAAAACAAAACTCTAAGTTATAGGAGAGAAGAACTGGAAATATATGGTAGTAAGGTTCTTACACAGTATGTGAAGTAACCAATATTATTCTAAAACAGACAGTGAGGGATGCTTGGGTGGTTCAGCGGTTAAGCGTCTGCCTTCTGGCTCAAGGCGTGATCCTAGAGTCCCTAATTGAGTCCCACATCGGGCTCCCTGCATGGAGCCTGCTTCTCCCTCTGCCTATGTCTCTGCTTCTCTCTTTGTGTCTTTCTCTTTGTGTTTCTCATAATAAATAAGTAAAATATTAAAAAAAATAAAACAGTGCTAAGTTAAAGATGTATAGTGTCAACTTTAAGGCAACCATAAAAGGGAAAAGAACTGGAAATATATGGTAGTAAGGTTCTTACGCAGTATGTCAAATAACAATGTTATTTTAAAACAGACAGGGATAAGTTAAAGATGTATAGTGTCAACTTTAGGACAACCATAAATTAAACTTAACCAAAATTAAGTTAAAAATTAGAAATTTTTAAGAAAGGGTTGTAACTAATAATTGATCTGTAAACAAAAAAGCAAATGATAAAAAATATAGAATCTAAATAACTTCAGAAAAGGGAAAAAAGAACATCTAGAAAATGGAAAACAACTAGAAAGGTGGTAGACTTAAACCTACCATATCAATAATTACCTTAAAAATTCATTACCTACTTTTTTCTTTTTTTTTTGAAAGATTTTATTTATTTATTCATGAGAAATAGAGAGAGAGAGGCAGAGACACAGGCAGAGGGAGAAGCAGGCTTCATACAAGGAGCCTGACATGGGACTCGATCCCGGGTCTCCAGGATCACACCCAGGCTGAAGGTGGCGCTAAACCGCTGAGCCACCCAGGCTGCCCATTACCTATTTTTTCTAAACATGCTGATTAAAAAGCAGAGATAGTCAGGTTAGATAATAATATAAAATGCAACTATATGCTATCTATAAGAAACTAATATGAAGACAGAGATCTGTGAAAAGTAAAAGGATGAAAAAAGATATATCATACAAACATAAGTCAAAAGAAAATGAAGTGACTGTATTAGAATCAGACAAAATAGACTTCACCCAAGAAATAATATCTAGGATTGGAGGGACGTTACATACTGATGAAGATGTTGGTATACGAAGAAGACTTGACAACTTTAAGTGTGCTTTTGAAGCACAGCATGACTTCACAATGCCCAAAGTAAAACTGATAGGCATAGAAAAATCCATAACTATAGTGGGAGATGTCAAAACTCCTCTTTTTGTAATCAGAGAAACAAGTAGAGAAAACATATCTAAGAATGTAGAAGATGTAAACAACACCATTAGCCAGCGTGCCTTAATTGACATTTAACATTCATCAAAGTAGACCATATTCTGGGCTATAAGACAAATCTCAAAAAAGTTTTGATGAATTGAAATCTGACGAAGTATCTTCTCTGACCACCCAAGAATTAAACTAGAAATTAATACTTGAAAGATACCTGGAAAATGACATTTATGATTAAAGAACATGCTTCTAAATAGCTCAGAAGCCAAAGAGGAAGTCACAAGGGAAATTAGAAAATATCTGGAATAGAATAAATAAGAAAATACACCACTAAAAGTTAGAGATGCACCTAAGTGCATAAAATAAAAGGAAATGATCAAAAGGAAATTTATTGTATTCTTATATTTAAAAAGTATTCAAAGTTTTCATCTTCAGAAACTAGAAGAAATAGCAAATTAAACATAAGTCATGCTAAATGAAGCCAGGTCAGATAAAAAGAAAAAGGAAAAATACAGAAGAGGTAAAGTGACCTAAAATTCAAAGAAATAACAGTGAAAATGGGGATCCCTGGGTGGCTCAGTGGTTCGGCACCTGCCTTTGGCCCAGGACAAGATCCTGGAGTCCCGGGATCGAGTCCCGCATCAGGCTCCCGGCATGGAGCCAGCTTCTCCCTCTGCCTGTGTCTCTGCCATTCTCTCTGTCTATCATGAATAAATAAAAAAAAAAGAAAAAGAAAAAGAATAACAGTGAAAATCTTAATTGAGATGTGTTGTGGTTTTTTGTTTTTGTTTTTGCTTTTTTTTTTTTTTTGTGGGGAGGAAAATGGAGATCTATATGGAAACTTATATGAAAGGGCCTAGAATAGGTGACACACTCTTAAGGAAGAGGTCACTTTGGCCCGGGTAATTTTGCAATTTTTTGGGAGAAGGTGCAAGTTGAGCTAGGACTTGAAGAATGAGAAGGCTTTGAGCAGGTAGAAATGACAAGGGAGGACATTCTCAGCACAAACAAAATAAAGTCTATGGAGAACAAGGATGAGACTGATTTGACTGGAACAGAAGGTCTTCTGGGAAGAGGAGGAAGACAGCTATAAGGACCATGTGCGAATGCCGTATGCAGGAAGTTGGTATTTATCCTGTGGGGCAATGGAAGTAAGAAATGATGTGATGTGATAACATGATGACAGTCCCTAATGCAGATGGGAGAGGGGAAGGCAGAAGGATGCATGTGGTGTATCTGAGGTTGAAGTGGTAAGTTGGGAGCCTTCCTTAGGAAATAGAGATGAACATTACCAATATTGTGAGTAGATCATGGAATGTGGAGGTAAATTGAGTCAAAGATAACTAAGATTTTAACTTGGAGTAGCCAGAAAAATGATGGGAAATCTTTAAACAAAAGGAACACAGGGAGAAGTTTTGGAGAGAATAAATTTGCAATGTGTCAGACTTAAGGAAAGAGGTATAGAGTCCAAAGAGAAATGTTCCAATGGCCATTGGAAATGGAGCATTGGAGCTTCTCAGGATTGGAGATGCTTGTGTATATGAATGAATCTAGTGATGTCTGAAGCTGAAGTTACAGATAAGATCTTAGGAAAAACACTTAGAATAGTAGAGAGCTGGGGACTGCGTCTCTGGGAACACCCACATTTAGGAAGTGGAAGGAAAAGAGGCCACAAAAGAATCTGGGACAAGGTGATTAGAAACATGTGAAAAGCCAGAAGAGATTTTGTTGTTGTTTTTTGTGGCTGACTTTCAAGAAGAGGCGTTGCTAACAGTCTGAGTTGCTACAAATTAATAAGAATAAAGGCAAGGCAATTGTTTTCCAGTTTATCATCAGCAGATCATGGATAGCATTTGGAACACAGTTTTGGTGGCTTGGAGAAGCCAGATCTTCAGGGTCCAAGGGGAGTGTATGGGAGTTCATTCCCAAATATTCTGAAAATGAGAGAAAAGAAAGAGACTGCATTATAGGTGGAGGAAACAAAATGCCGTTTATCAGGGAGTGAGTTTAAATTTGTCTTCAAAGGTGGAAGGAGTCCTAGAAATTATTTTATTCAGCCGTAGTTCTTTGATTACTGCCTATGGGACACATGTAGTTGCCAGGCTGCACCACACCAGTAGATAATTTTTATTTGGACAGTAGTGTGCTTAAAAAATTAAATTAGGTGTGAATGTGTATGAATGAAAAGTTTTTCCATAAACCCTCTGGTTTTTAGCCTCTCTCGAAAGAGTTGGAAGTTTGGCAACACTGGGTTTGTCTTCCTGCAAACCATTAATCAGCTGGAGTTGGATAGCCAGCCTCTGCCCTTTCAGAAGGGCACATGTTTTTTGCTTAGCCACGGTCTACACTCCATTAGACTACCTGCTGAATCCTTCTAGGTACTTGGGTTGGCAATCGATAATTCAGTCCAATTTCCTCGGTTTGTAGAACCAGAGCATGAGGTCCATATTGGAGGTGTGACTTGTTCCAAAGTCACATTTCTGGTCACTGGAAGGATCCATTTTAGAGCCCAGATCCCCTGATTCTTTTAATAACTGAGTAGACTGGGTAGACTCCTACCCTCTTTACTCATTATCTTTTTCTCTGGATTGGAAGTCTCTTAAGGACTGGTCCATGGCAGATTTTACCCTCTTCCCAGTTTCGAGTATTGTCAGATGGCACCTACATGATTTGTCTGGCTGTGCTTCAACCAGGTTCCTAGTCCACATGGTGATCTATTCCTCCTTGGACAGGGTGGAAACCCTTCTGGTCACCAAGTCCAAGGTCTCTCTTGTCAGGACTTTGGCATAATGTGAGGCAAATAAATTCCCCATAAGGTTTCTTTTATGAGGATTTTTGAGGCTTAAGTGGAATGATGCTAAACAATGACTATCATGTGTTGCCTCCCAAAGTAGAAAATTAAGTTCATCTCCCTGAAATGAATACCAGATCATGCTGTCCAAGTCCCCCACCCTAATCTATGGTTGATTTTTCAAGGAAATTTGAAAATTGTGTTTGGTTTTATATTATTTAAGGCTTTATAGCCTAAACAAGAAAATTGTAAGATAATGGTCTTTCCTATTTTCCTTCTAGATAGGAAAATTGTTATTCCAAAGTATTCCTTTGAAATTTAAAAGAGGCCATAATGCTATTTAAAAATGGATTCTAGGGCCTCTAGGTGGCTCAGTTGGTTGAGCGTTTCCCTTTGGCTCAGGGCGTGATCCTGGGGTCCTGGGATTAAGTCCCATGTCGGGCTCCCCACAGGAAGCCTGCTTCCCCTTCTGCCTCTGCCTCTCTCTGTGTCTCTCATGAATGAATAAATAAAATCTAAAAAAAAAATAAAAATAAAAAAATAAAAATGGATTCTAACCCATTCCCTCAGAAAGGGTTTTTTCTGAAGCTTGTAGTAATGGCTGCATTAATTGATTTCTTTCTCTACACTTCCAGTCTTTGCCCCTCTACTACCCAATAGGAGTAGGCCTGGCTGAAAAATAGATCAGCTGATGAAATCTTGCTAGTGGATGGTGTTCATCCTTAGTATTTTTGGAAGATATAATTGGAAATATTGCTACTTCAATGAATTATGGTTCCTAAGATAAAAATTGCATTTAAAAGTTTTCCAAACTAATTACTTCCATGTGATGAAGGCATTACAAAATCCAGCCTATATTAGCCAGTACACGCTAATACTGTGATTGTTTCCCACCTTCCTCCTGTAGGGCTTCTGACTTAGTAGTAGGCTGGATTCTATCCAGTTATTGATAACAGTTTTACAACTGCTTTCCTACCTCATGACTTACATCACCATATTCTTTGGTACCTGATGCACTGGCACATCTTAAAAGTCTTACGATGGTAGTCTCCATTGCCAGTACCACTTTCTTAATGGGTCAGGTAGGGCTTTCTTATGGTACAGTCATAAACAAGCTCTGGAATCTCAGTGGCTTAGTAAGTAAAGGTTTGTTTCTTTTCTCCTATCATTTGAGGTGGTTTTCCTTTGTCGTGCGATGCAGCCATAGTCAACACGTGGTCTCCACGGTTGCCTTCATGAATAGTCACACATTGCATTTTATGAAACAGGCATGAAAGTGGTATATTGCATTCCTCTCCAGGTCATTGGCCCAAACTGAATCCCTTGGGAATACTGGGAGTTTAGTCTTCCTTTTTTTCTGGGGAAAGAGAAAATAGAATTGATGTATATTTATCTACTCTTGCCATAATATGAATCTGAATATATTGTTGTTTTAAACTGTGAATAGCCTTTCTGTTTTTAAACAAGGATCTTCTGACATTCTGACATAGACTTTGGAGCTCTATAATTCAACTTTATGATTTGACCAAGCACATTAGATCACCAGAGAAAACTTGTGTTCGGAAGGATGAGAGTCTCAAACATCGTCTGTTTGTGCAAGCCACCTTCTAAACAAGACAAAATATATTTAAACATGTATATAAACTTTTTCAAAATTTAGTGTCTGTTTCAGTAAGAAAGAATCAATACGCATGTATGTGTCTATCGGCTTGACTACTAACAAGTGCTAATCTTTCTTTATCCTAACTGTACATCTACTTTTCCAGTAGATTTCTGCAAAATGAGGAATTTCCTTAAGTCAGTCAGGAGTAGATAAACTGGCTATAGCATTAGATGGATATATTAAAATGATGGCCTACTAAAGTCAACTGCAATAGTGTCCTAATGTTCACCTCAAAGTTTTATTGTTACTGGGGATATTTAATGAAGTTTTATTAAAAATAAAAAAAATTACAGTTGGAAGATTGTCTGCATCATTTATATGGGATGGTGCTGCAATAGAATAATTATAAAATGATGGTCACTGAAACAGATAAGAAAGTATCTTCTTATAAAAGTTTATATGCTAAAATCACTATGTAGGTGAGGGAATGCAGAATTCCATCAACTTGGATAGGCAGGAGGGAGGTTAATTTTAATCCTTAAGTGTGTGAATGTGTGGATGCAGAATCTTATCAAGTCTAAATGGTCAATGAAAAGTGTAAGTATCTCCAGCTTTCTGAGACTCGATTTCTTCATTTCTAAGAATTGGAATAACAACAAGATGTTGTTCATATGGCTGCTAAAATGATGAAATAAAATCATCTGTTGACAGCGTTTTGTACAGTATGGTGGCACATAGTGAATGAGTATCCTGGGGCTGCTGCTGCTGGAAATGATGACTCGCGATGGTAGCAGCCAGCCAGCCACGTCAAGCACATGCTTTGCTTTGCCACAGAGAGGTCTGATGTGGTGTGTTGTGTGCAGAATGGGCTATCTTCCTCTGCTTCCCTCAGAAAATGTGTCTGCTTTTGTCTTCCTCCATCCTTCTTCCAAGTCTCTTATTGTTTCTAATTTTCACAACATAAACTAGACAATAACATTTTTATTTCTTTTCCTTCCTCCTCTTCTGTCCAGTACTTCTGGTCCTTTTTTTTTACCCTTCATATCCTTGCCCATTTTGCTGATTATTCTCGTGAGTGTTATTTAGTTGGGCTTTGTCTTCTATTGGCTCTTTGGCTAAGAGCATAGGGATAGTAGGAGATTTAATTGTTCTAACTGATTGAGAAACCTGGAGTAATAACTAGGCTTTTCTAATGTCTGTCTGTATTTCTGCTTCCCATTTTCTCTCTCTCTCTCTCTCTTATTGTGGATTTTTGCTTTTTCCAATTGATGGATCAATACTTTTCTTTTTTTTTTAAAGATTTTATTTATTTATTCATGAGAGACACACACACACACAGAGGCAGAGACACAGGCAGAGGGAGAAGCAGGCTCTATGCAGGGAGCCCAATGTGGGACTTGATCCCGGGACTCCAGGATCACGCCCTGGGCGGAAGGCAGATGCTTAACTGGTGAGCCACCCAGGGATCCCAATAGTTTTCATTTTAAACATATTTTCTTTATTTCCCCTAACATCCCTCCAATGATGACACATTTTTTTTAAGTGAAAGTTTGCCTAGAAGTATATTTCTTCAATAATTGCTATTATGTTTCTTTCCCCTCTCTCCTTTCTTTTCTTGTCATCCAGGGCCATTTGCTAATCTACACCAGAGGGCAGTTTTCATACTGAATTCTATGCAAAGGGTATATCCTCTGTCATTGTACAACTAAGCCATCTGCCCCCATCCAAACCTTAGTCTTGTTAAAACAATACTCTGCAGAACTATATGAAATCTTATTACCATAAAGATATAAGCAAACAGTAAATGTCCAATATAGAGATATTGGAGAGATATCAATATAGATACTAATGCAGAGATATTAATATAATTTTATGAAGTACAACACACATATGATTAATTTTTACTTCTAAAATGACAGTAAAATCCACCTGATTCCATCTTTCTCAGCCAGAGAATAAAATTGGAGTTACTCACAGTATTATGGTTCTTGACTTGTGGGTCATTACTATTGTGTCTTTACAGAGCATCTTACCTTTCATAGAGGCAAATCTACTAAAAGTTCATCAATGTAGTTAAGGACTGTTCCCTTTCAGAAACCCCTTTTGCCACATGGCGCACCGTGTCTAGAATCTTATGAGTGATTACATCACAAAGGAAACGGTAATTAGTATTTTAAGAGCTATGAGTAGTGCCATTGGACAAATCTCTTAATGAGATGACTGTGAAAATGACCCCTATGCTCCCCTTCTTCTACGCTGGCTTTATATTAGTGGCAGTTTCAGATCTACTGTCACTGCCTTTCCAAACCATTGTGACATTTTTGTTTATAAACTTGCTAACATGGTATGGTGTCTGCTGTTTTCAACTAAGGTCATAGTGTGTGAACCACCAGAGTAAGCATTTCAGAAAGTGGGTGTAGATGTATTCCAGCCTGCAAGTTCTTTGTAGAGTTCATTGTCTTGGAAATTTTATTGGTAGACCAATTCTTGCTGTCTCCACCACACTGTTATAGTCAGCTTCTTCTTTTTACTGTTTTTTGGTGATCAGGCTAGGAGAACTCAGAGAACATTTGCCGACTTTAAATATATTCTGAGTTTTCCCTGTATTATGGATGATAATGAAAGAAAAAATCTAAAAGAAAGGATTGGAATTATCTAATATCTTTCTTTCTTTTAAGTTTACTGTATGCTCACCTTGATTTGTGTTTTAGGTCTGGAGCAAGTGGTTTGTATCTGATTTGTGAATTCATAGCATTTCCCAAATTTACTTCCTTAGGTATTTGTATTGGTGGGTATTTATTTATTTATTTATTTATTTATGATTTTTATTTATTCATTCATGAAAGACACACACACACACACACACAGGCAGAGACATAGGCAGAGGGAGAAGCAGGCTCCATGCAAGGAGCCTGATGTGGGACTCGATCCCGGAAACCTGGGATCACACCCTGCACAGAAGGCAGATGCTCAACTGCTGAGCCACCCAGGTGCCCCATATTGGTTTCTATTTAAAATATTGATGCAATAAGCAGATAACACTTGAGTCCCTGGCATGTGGACCCCTTTCTCTTAACAAGCCTTGCTAATTCCATGAACTCTTCCTACTGATGGGTCTGTGTGTTGTTTTTTTCTGGCATGCCAAAGTGGTATGAAGGTTGACAGCCACTGAATCCAAAGGGTCGCTGTTCATGGAGACTGAGAGATCAAACAGCACAGGACTTGAACACAATAAATTTCTGGATAATTTTTTTTTTTATAATCACTTGAGATGATTTGAGCAGTGCTTTTAAGAGTTGGGACTTGAATAGAATTAAATTGCCTGTTCGTTCCTCTCCATGTCCCCCTTTATCCCTCCTCGCTCCAGTTTGGAGAGAGAAGAAAGTATGAGCATGATAAGGAGGAGGAGGCCACAGACAATGTAGAAATAGAAAACAAGGGGAAGAGGCTGAGAGGCAAGTGGCAGAGAGAGGATGGTAGAGGACAGTGGAAAGCAGAAGGAGTAAAGGAAGATAACAGAATGAATTTAACTGCTATACTAATTCTCTTCTAGGAAGAGGAAGCGAGCTACTATTTAATGAGCATCTATTTTTCTGTGCTACTAACATTTTAAACTGAAAAAAAGCGTTACTATCTTTTGAAGTAGGTATTAGTGTTCCCATTTAATGTAGGAGAACTGAGGCTTGGGAGGGGTGTGGGATCTGCCTGAGGCCAGAGGTGTGCACAATTCAGCATTTTCAAGGAAGTCTATTTCACGCTAAAGGCTGTGTACTTTGCACAACATTTATGCCAAGTGCTCAGAGAATTAAAAGATGAAAAGAAGACTATACATAAACAGTTTATAAGTTATATTCATAGCAAAGTTATTTAAATAGTAGATAAAATGTAATCAGCAATATGAGAATATTATCTTTTGATAAATAATATTAACTCTTAGTCCCCTACCACAAGGACCTTAGACTCTCTTTTGTTCCCAGGGGAACACTTGAAAACATCCCCTCTCTTTAAACATCTCCGTCCCTTTTGGCAGATGCCGTGCTGGGTTCTTGGTGTGTGCAGATACTGATCCATGCGGTCTAAGTGTGTGGGGCATGACCCAGGGGGCCTGAGCTCCTCGTCCCACTTCCGTCTCCTCCCCCAGCTAGTCAGTCACGGACGCACACTGCCTTATCTCTTTATTGTAGAATAGAAGTAACATCATTTCCTCTAAGTACCATGATTAGGGAAAAATTGCAAAACACTGTCTTAAATATTCATAAGGTAAATATGAAATTCCAAAGACTTTGGTGCTATATCCCAAATCTGACAGAGACACTAAGATGGGCTGAGAGGACAAAGGCAGGCTGCCAGGGGCCCCACTTAATTGCAAATGAAGGCGAATCTCATGCTTCATTCAAGCATGACTAGTGAAGTGTAGCCTTGACAAATAATAGAAATCCTTCATGCTTCCCTCAATAAAACATTTATTTGGGGCTTCTTTCATAATATTCGATGAGGAAGAAATATGAGGATAAGAGTATGTGGCTGGATGGAGCCTGATGACAACTATTATCTGCTACATTTTCT
Source organism: Nyctereutes procyonoides (assembly GCF_905146905.1). Taxonomy (NCBI): domain Eukaryota; kingdom Metazoa; phylum Chordata; class Mammalia; order Carnivora; family Canidae; genus Nyctereutes; species Nyctereutes procyonoides. Next base: position 18,622,765 of record NW_026575122.1, read on the forward strand.
CTATTTCCTCTTAAAGGTAACTCTCTTAAATCTAGTTTTTTTCCTCTAGAACCCATGCCACCTTAAGTAAAGGTTTAATCTAATGTCATCATATAATGATCCTCTGATCAGCCACCAAAATTGTTACTTGTGTAATATTTTCCCAGAGCTGTTCCATGATCACTTGCTCCCAGATGGCCAGGTAAGATCATTTAGTTTGGTAGGAAGAAACCGTAAGTTCATCAGTGCCTATTGTCTTCAGAAGTTGTCACTTGGTGTAAGTACATCCACAGAGTCACGCAGTGCCTGCCTGTCATCTCATGACTGTTTGTTGTTACCATCTAACATAATGAGGTCTGTAAAAGTGCCTCATTCCAGTGAAATGATAGAGAGCTTTCATTTCATATAGATCCTCCTTCGAGAGGTGATTTGTCCCTTCTCCTTTCATGACTCACTGATTATCTTCTAAGAAATTATTGACTAGGGTTGTTATGACTTTCTGGCACAATACATTCAGTGGAATTAGTGCTTCAAAGAAAGCCAAGAAGTGAATAAGTTTAGAGATGTCCCATATTTATATGTTCTCATCTGAAGGCCAGTACTGATTAGGTCTGACTGACAAATTTCCATAGCATAAATTCTTGTGTTTTTGTGCTCAGGGGAAATTGTTACATGCCTAAGAAATTCCATGTATTTCAGGTTCTAGATTGTGAACCTATCGTCCCCCCATAGTTCTATAAACAAAGCAAAGCAAAGCAAAATAACCAATATTCACAGACTGTTGTTATTGTAGCCACATTGTGGGGAGGATCAACTTGCAAATACCTACAGTTTCAGATTCCCCAGTCACAAAAACCAAGTCACAAAAACCGAGAAGAGAGAGGTATTAGTTTCCTATTCTCAGTGTCTTTAGGACTGAATAGTTACCTTTTAATTCTAAAGCGACAGTTTTAATGGCCTGCTGGCCTAAAATGTAACATGGTTCACTACTCTATAATTTTCTTTGATTAAACCCAGGAGGTTGGTGTCCCTCCTTAAAAACGCACACGTTGTGCTATTAAACAAGCAGTGAATTTGGTTAAAGCCAAAAGGATCAAGTTGTTGTTTCACTTGCAGTTGTCTGAAAAAGGGCTCTCTTCAAGGAGGGCAAAATTTTTGCATCACCCACGGGGACACTCGTACGGAGTCTAAAAGTGAAAAAGTGACCTGACCCTGATTTCTGTAGGAACATATCCTGAGCCACATCTTCCCGCATGTGGAATTGAGTGCTGATTTCCTCGCAGGAGGGTTATTTTCCATGGGGATTTGTTTTTTGGCCTTTGTCCTCTGTTTACATTTCTGCTGTGGAGTGCCTTGGCCATGTGTTTAAATTAGTCTGTGCTTTAAAGGAATGTGACAGAGAATGCACCAGCATTTCTGGAATTCTTTGGAATGCTCTGGCTATTTGCAAGAACTTCCCATCTTCCAGATTGATTCTTTCAGCTGACAGGTGCTGACTTTCTTGGGGTTTAGTTATCAGGGTAATGAGGAGATGCGCAATTCATATCTATCTTTAAATGTTAGGAAAACCTTAATGATAACAGGTCACATTTGCTCAGCACTACTCTATACCACGCATAATTGGTCTATTTCTCATGACAATCCTTTGGTCTAAGTCCTGATCTGATCATTTCACAGATGAGGAAACGGAGTCTTAGAGGAATTACACAGGTGTCCCAGATGACAGAGCTAATATGAGTTGGAGGATTCAATGCCCAAGCCTCTTTGATACCAGAGCTTCTGTCTACAAATTTTCAGGCTTTATAAATGTTCGGTATATTAGAGGATGCTGCCTACAAACTCACCGCTTATTAATTCTTCTGTGAAGCTCGTGATGCTTCTTTTTTTTGGTGGTGGCTTGGTTTTGTTTCTTTGTTCTTTGTCCGCCAGCATAGCACATCTATGTTTTTAGAATGTTTGATGCTCTGCTTACATATATTAACCTGCAGTTTTCCCCACAAGGGTGCTGTCTCTCTGCTCTGCCCGCCTCACTTGCTCTTCTTCTTTCACACTCAGTTCAGCTACTACTTTTATTATGACAGTGTTTTTGAATTCCCCAGGTGGAATCATTCTCGGTCCTCTGAGGATGCTTTGCTCTTAACTACTGTAGAGCACTTATCAAGTTATTGCATAATTATTAGCGTTCATGTCTTCTTCCCCTCATTAGGCTCGAATCTACTTGAGGCAGAGGTATTATCTATCTTATATTCTCAGCAGGTTGCACAGTTGTGCATATACTCATAGACAGAGAAACTGTAGGGGGCCCAGGAAGATGGGAGTGATGAGAGGAATTACTGTCATTTAATAAGATGTTAATAATGATCCCTCATTTTTATTATCCAGAAAAGCACTTGAGTTAATAGTCTGTATTCCTATGATAGAAGAGCTAGTGTATAATTAATAGGATGCAGGGTTTGGGTGGACTTAGGCCCATTCTCAGGCCCCTGCCCCTTTTAAAATCCTCTTAAAAATTAGAAATACAAAAGTACACAAAAAAGTATTTATTAGAAACAAGAAATCACAAGAAGTTACAAATTAATAAGATCTGAGAAATACTATACACATCATAAAATCCAGAAAAAGAACATACTGTTTTTATTAATGTTCTGCCCTGCACACCTCCATATTACTGTTTCCTCTGTGTTTTTTGACTATATCCTTTTCTTAAATCACCTTTGCATAAGATAGTAATTTTATAATATTTCCCATAGAGAGAATGCAGAAGTAATGCAATTTTTTTCCTAATGTGGATGATTGAAATCTATTTATTATTATTAATAATGTAGAAAAATTTGTTTCAGCTTTATAACTTGTGCCTGGTAGTGCTATGTAAGTTTTGGGGATTGCTGCCAAATCTGAGAAGAGCTCTAGCACGTTTCTTTCATAATATACGAACTGCGCGATTTGGAAGAATTTTCCGAGGATTGGCTGTGCCTTCCTGAGATGCCACGTGACTTGCCAAAGCCGGTAGTTAAAATATATTCCTTTTATAACTTAAAAAGATCATTGCACAAATCGGTTCATCTTATCTGCCTTTAAGTAGGAGTCCTCTTACCTGAAACTCCTCCCTGAGTAACCTTGCAAATGCCAAATGCAGTCAGGAGGGCCAGGGGATGAGGCAGGGGACATGGCCACAGTATTTCCCATCAGGGAGGTCTTGGTGGCCCTGTAAGCAGCTGTTGGGTTTGTAGCACTGGAGAGGGAGAGTCCAGATTTCAAGGTGGGCAGGAGGAGACACAATGGGAGACAGTGGGTATAGAATATACATTTGAGACTTTCATAAATAAGGTAAGAAGCTAAGATGGTAAAAGGAAGACCAGTTAGGATTAAATAACTGGGAGGGAGGGGGCTGTTTGCATTTTTAGGAGAGTTGCTTAAAGTCAGATTTGGAACTTTGTTTCACTAGCTGTGTATTGTCTCTGCTGTAACTGCCATGGTGTGGTGTGTGGGAGAGCGTTTGCCTCCCACAGGGAGTCACCAGTGTGTAGAAATGGCCCCTCTAATCCCTCAGCATGCACCGCCACTTATTAAGTTTAGCGAGGCCAAAGTTTGGGTCATTTGGCTTGTACCATCTTCTGGGGGGTATCAGCTATACCTTCTGCTGATGTACCTCATTTTTATGAGGCATTTTCACATCCATCATCTCACTGGAGCAATATAGTGATTAAATAATTTATAAATAAATAGGTTCTTTTACATTTTATAAGAAAGAGGTGAGATCTTAAAGATCTTACCTTCAAGATGCCTATGTGGAAATTCAGGAGAGAAGATAGTTATCCGCTCTGGGAACTGAGACAAAGAAATCATGTAGAAAGTTCCCCACCTTGCCTTATGGAGCTAAGGTCAAATGGGGCTTTTTTTTTTTTTTAAGATTTTATTTATTGGTATCCCTGGGTGGCGCAGCGGTTTAGCACCTGCCTTTGACCCAGGGCGCGATCCTGGAGACCCGGGATCGAATCCCACGTCGGGCTCCCGGTGCATGGAGCCTGCTTCTCCCTCTGCCTATGTCTCTGCCTCTCTCTCTCTCTCTCTGTGACTATCATAAATAAATAAAAAAATAAAAAAAATAAAACATTTTATTTATTTATTTGACAGAGAGGGAGACAGAGACAGATAGAGGATGTGTGTGCATGCACACACAAGTAGGCAGAGCAGCAGGCAGAGGGGGAGGGAGAAGCAGACTCCCTGCTGTGTAGAGAGCCCGTGGGGCTCCATCCCAGGACTCTGGCTGGGATCAAGAGCTGAGCTGAAGGCAGACATTGAACTGACTGAACCACCCAGGCACCCACCAATGGGAATATTTATGGGGAACTTTTAAGTGGTTCTCTCTAATATATGTAATGTATTTTCCTCCCCTCCATATGCTGTACAAAATGTTCAGAAAAACAGCATTTTTTTTGTTCTGATGTTTTTATATCAAAAGCTTCTCTAGGGGAATAATTATCACACTTTATTATGAATAAGAATTTTTTGGATTGTGAGTAAAAATGCATCTCAAATTCAGGAGAAGTAGGGTGGGATGGGGAACTTAAAGGTGTGCTGAGCTCTCCATGCAGGTGGGCTTAGGTCACAGGACCAACGGGGAGGATAAGGATAGAGCCAAGTGTGGATTTCATCTCTTTTTAGCAACCTGAGCCTTAGAGAAATCAAATGCCCCTTGGTCTCTTAGAACTGCTAATAGGAAGTGGTCCTGGAACTTGAACCTTAGTCTTCAGACATTTCAGCCCTACCCTGTCTCTATAACTGGTCCTAATAGATGGCATCTGATGGGGCTAAGAATGTAGAGTTTTAGAGCCAGCATCCCTGGGTCCAAATTATAGTTTTTTCACTTATGATCTGTTATTATTTTAGGCAGAATGTTTACTCTGTGTATGCCTCAGTTTCCCCATAGGAACACAATGATGATTTGTCACAGGATGAAATGAGTGACAGTTGGCAAAGCCTGTAGTAAGCACGAGGCAACTGTTTGTAAAATAATTAAGAAAATCCTCTTTTATGACCTATGATATAGAAACCAGTACTTTTATCTATCAGCTTGCCCCAAGTGTGTATGGCACTCTTGCCTTCTCTAAACCTGCATCCTTGACAATCATGGGCACATGTCTGTGTCTCCCCAGCTCTGACTCGCTGGACCTTCTCTTTTCTGTTCTGTAGGCCCCAGCAGAGGCCAGAGGGGCCCAGTAAGAAGCACGCAGTAGCTTCCTTCAGTACAAAGCCAGCAGCAACCTGAGGAAGACATGCCCTGTCTTGTTCTGTTGCTTATATCCACTAATACATTTGGGTTTTAGTTTTTAAAATTTCCAGTTAGGAAATGATCAAAAATGTTGTTTTCCAGGAATGAGAGAAATTTGTTTTAAATTTTGCTCTTTGTCATTTTTTAAAAAGATTTTTTCTTAAGTGATTTCCACACCCAATGTGGGGCTCAAACTCACAACCCCAAAAAAAGAGTCACATGCTCCACTCACTGAGCCAGCCAGGTGCCCCACCCTTTGTCATTTTAATGTCCTACTCTAACTGGCAGGAAATTCATAGCAGATTTTACAAATCTGTAATGATTCTTTCTCTTCTTTTCTTTTTTTCAGTGTTTCTCAGAGGAAAAAATATTCTTATTTGTCAAATGTGACCCATCCTTTTTTTCTGTCCCACTTGTTAAGACAAAACAGATATGCGTTAACAATCAAAACTTTCCTCTCTAATAGTGTCTAGCAATTCTCAATTGCCTTGTTATTTTTGAATGATGTTTTCTTTGCTACCTTGTGACGTCACGGGACATGTGGACATTGTCAGCAGCTATTCAACCAACCAGTAGGGTGGGAAGTCCTCACAGAAACTGGCGTTTGGGTTATAAGGGTAGCACAGACAAGAGGGTCTCATAGACGTTTTCTCTTGGAGACTATGACCCCCAGGCAAACCCCCTGGCTCACTCAGCTGTAAAGGGCAATGGGACAGATGGTTTATACCTGCTGCTAGGAGTGTAAACCAGATGACTGGTTCTGTTGATATGGCAATATTTATGTATGTGTTTACAAATATATGCATAGTACTTACTATAAAGTACATATTAAGAAGCCTTAAAATATTCAGTTTCTGATTTCATAATCTCATTTCTAGGAATTTTTAATGTTTAAGGAAATATGCTTTGACAACTGTGCCAAGGTGTATAAACAAGGATGTTTAAAAATTGAATTGTGTATAACAGCAACAATTTCCGTTACAAGGAAATGTAAACAACTCAACAATCTATGAACAGTGGTATGACTGGTACCTTTTGGTGCATTGACATAATGGAATTTCAGGCAATTATTTAAAACCATGATGTATGGAGATCCTGGGTGGCTCAGTGGTTTAGCGCCTGCCTTTGGCCCAGGGCGCGATCCTGGAGTCCCGGGATCGAGTCCCACGTCGGGCTCCCGGCATGGAGCCTGCTTCTCCCTCTGCCTCTCTCTCTCTCTCTCTCTCTCTCTCTCTCTCTCTCTCTCTCTCTATGTCTATCATAAATAAATAAATAAATCTTAAAAAAAATAAAACTGTGATGTAGAATATAATTATTGTATGTAAAATATAGGGGAAAATATTTACTACATTTTGCTGTAGGAAAAAGATTAGAATTTAGCACATTAAAAATTTTGTGTATGAACTGTGTATGAGTTTTTATTTGCTTAGAAGTAAGAAATATAAACAACAAAGTATCAACAGTAGTTATCTTAGGTTGCTGGATTATGGATGATTTAAATTTTCTTGTTTTAACTTATTTTTCTCACTAATAGCGTATCTTACTTGTGTAATAAAAATGACTATTGGAATCATTTGTGTTTGAAGAAGAGAGTGTTGCAAACTGTTCCTCCATTTACTCTTATTTAGAAATATTTGTACATGTGAACATTTTATTAAGTCAAATAGGGAAGAGAGAGGCAAGATGGCTTCTTACAATGCCGTGTCAGTAATCACAAAGCTAAAAGTGCATTAGGTCTATTATTTTGTTAACTTTTACAGAAATGCAGTTCCAGAAAATTAGACTTCTGTTGGGTTAGCTTGTTGACATCTGTTATTACACTTTCAAATCTGTACTGCAAAATCCAGAAGGATTGACTGTCATCCATGTGTTCATGGTGCACTTACAGAAGCCAAAAGAAGTAAAAAATAAACCAAAACCCAATAAATGTACTTGTTTTATATTTTACTTGGAAAATATTCCAAAGACACATCATTACTTCCTAAGATTCCATGGCATTGAATTCGTTTCTTTGTGCTGGTGCATTTAAATTTTTGTGCATTCTTATCTGCACCATTGTGGCCATGTTACAAACAAACTTTTGGATGCCAAGGATCTTTATTAAATGCTTTCTCAGGTTGGATTTTAATGTTTCTATAACAAGGAGGAAAATGTGTCATCATGATAAGTTAGAGAACTAGAATTTAAGCCTGCTTCTGCAATTGACTACTGTATGACCTGGCGTGATGATGATGATAATGATGTAGGTATAATAGTATCAGTAGTTATAGCAGTAGTAGCAAGTAGTTGTGGTACTACTAGGTAGTAATAGTAGTATTAATAATAATAATAACAGTAATAATAAAATCGAAAGCAGTTCCATCTATGGATCCTTCACTATCTGCAAGGAAATCTATTAAGTACATGTTTTGTCTTACTAAATCCTGAAATCTCCCTGATAAATAGATATAATTGTCCTCATTTTACAGATGAGGTTTAGAGAGATTAAGTTATTTGTACAAATTATATAGTTAAGGGTTGCCTGGGTAGCATAGTTGGTTAAGCGTCTGACTCTGGAATTTCTCATTAGGGTGAGAAATAATTAAGATTTGGTTAGAATATAAATACCAGCAGTATCCAAAAAATATGAATTTTAATCATATTTTTCAGTTCAGTTCGTGAGATCAAGTCCTGTGTCAGGCTCTGTGCTCAGCATGGAGTCTGCTTGAGATCTCTCTCTCTTCCTCTGCCCCTCTCACTCATGTTCTCTCTCTCTCTCTCTGAAATAAATCAATAAATCTTAAAAATGACAGTTAATAGATGGCAGGATAGGGATCAAACCCAGGTTGTTGTTGCAACAATAATTTGAGATAATCTTGTAAAACACTTCAATTTGTGGCTGGCATATAATTTTTCAACAAATATCTGACAATATTGATAATATTAATGTGTTTTCTTTCGTTAATAGGTAACTAGCACAAATGCTAGGGCCCATGTAAACTACTCTCTGAGTACGTTATAATCAAAGAAGTACAGTCTAACAGTCTTGAGTAATTAATTTTTTTTAAATTTGTATTTATTTATGATAGTCACAGAGAGAGAGAGAGAGAGGCAGAGACATAGGCAGAGGGAGAAGCAGGCTCCATGCACCGGGAGCCCGACGTGGGATTCGATCCCGGGTCTCCAGGATCGCACCCTGGGCCAAAGGCAGGTGCTAAACCGCTGCGCCACCCAGGGATCCCAGTCTTGAGTAATTAAAAGAAATACTGACATTTATTTATTTTCTCAAAATACATTAACGAAATCTACTTTCCTTTTCTTTTTGCTATAGTTCTTTCATATTCTGAATCTTTGATTTGGCAGCACTCCCAACAATTTCAACTTCTAGACTGGCCAAATTATCCTGGTTTGTCAGGAACTTTTCTAACTTTTGCAATGAACATTTCATGCCCAGTATCCCCTCAGTCCCAGGGACACTGACACAGTTGGTTACCCAACTTTTAACTCTGTAGTCTGTGTAGTCTGACTCCCTGGGGTGTGCTTATGTGGCTTGTCTGTCATTTTGTTCATCTTTACATTCCAGTAGCCTTGTCTCTTCCAATCTGGAGGAACATGGGAAAACTTGGAATACTCACTCATTAACACATCCCTTTCCTGCTACACATTGCCATATTTTTCAAGGAACTTAAGTCAAAGTATTACAGACTTTTGTAGCTGAAAGTTCCCTTAGAAAGTATCTTACAAACTAGGAGACATGGCTAGACATGGCCCAGATAACTGTAATTGGATGAGGAATAAGAAAAAACTTGACTCATGCCTTAGTTAAGAAGGTCCTGGGGGCACAAAGCCAGGAGGGAAGAAAAGGTGGTCCTATTTATGGCATCTAAGGCCTCTGGGGGATAGGCAACAGGTGGTAGTCTTGATTTGGGAGAAGGAGCAAGAATACAAGGCACCAATAATTCTAAAAGGTGAGTGGTAGATAGTGAAGGAAAATGCTGGAGCAGTAATTCTTGGTTTCAGGGGCAGGCAGGCCAGTCATTAGGGGGGCAGACTTCAGCCACAGATCAGTTCAAGGACAGTCTTCTAGGCCCAGGCCATAGGACTCACCTTCTAAGGGGCCCAGAGTTTTAGGTAGGTTGCAAGCAGTAGTTATGAAGGAATAAGGCAAAATCCCAATTATTTGAACTGGGACACAAAGTGGAGGCTCTATCTCAGTGAAGAGGCAACACCCTCTATTCAGACTTGGGCCACCAAGTCAGGGTGAGAATGCTGATGAGGGTGATGATGCTGAGTCTCAGAATCTTAGGCCCTAGATCTTAATTTCTGCCTAACATTAGGATTGGCACCAGCATAGTGTTTACTGTGAATAGGAATTATCTGGACTATTTATAAAAATCAAGATTCTGAAGGCTCCATTCCTAAAGGTGGATCTATTTTTCTGATTGGGTTGATTTGTAGTTGGTCCCAGGAATATGCATTGTTAACATGCCCTCACACCATCAGATAGTCTGCTAGTGTTGGCCTTCTTGAGGGTCAATGCCCTAAAGGATCCAGGTATGCCAAGTACAGGTGCAGGACTTGAGACAAGGCTGCCCTTCTCATCAGAACCAGTGAGCTGGACTCCGACCAGATTCTAAGCCTACTGGTTTTGATTCAGCCACTTTTGATTGTGTGTGGATTCCATGTCATGCTTAAACAATATCTTTTCTTTCCCTATATGTTGTCTTAAATATCTGCTAAGGAAATATGGCTCTTTTTGGGATACTCTCTTTGTCTCAGTGAATCTTGGGATCTACTCCTTATTGCCTAATAAAGAAGTTTTCTCATAACGTTGGCTTTGGGGTACTGTAAATGATGCAAACACTATCTTTCAACAAATTTTCTTTTACAACAAGCTGGAAACCTCTCCATCATTCTGACAGGCTAAACTCAAATCAGATTCCTCCGAAATATGGGCTGTACTCTTCATAAGCTTGGTTTTCTGACAGAGGGCTGCTGATCCAGTTGAGCCAAAGTCAGGACGACTTGGCAAATTTGTAGTCCCATTTTTCTTTGATTTTAATAATCCTAAATGTGTGCTCTGAATTCATAGATTCTCTATTTGAAACTTGGAGATCTAATAATAAAGAGCACCAAGAGCAATTTTAATGAATGGCTCTAAGAAACCCAGAGTGTGGTGTAGATTAAAGTTAACAGTTCTAGTGTCTGATCATTAAGTCAGACACACGTTTTCTTAATTTGGTCATAAAAATGAGCAATGATTGTGAGGTTTGAAAGCCAGGGAGGAATGCATGGATAGAGATAAAGATGTCAGATTCACATCTTTAATAATTTAATCTTTTTTAAAAGATTTTATTTATTTATTGAGACACAGAGAGAGAGAGAGAGGCAGAGAGAGAAGCAGGCTCCAAGCAGGGAGCCCGACGCGGGACTCGATCCAGGGTCCCCAGGATCACGCCTGGGCTGCAGGTGGCGCTAAACCGCTGCACCACCGGGGCTGCCCAATAACTTATCTTTAATAGTGAAAAGGCAACATGATTAGACTGGATGGGCAGTTAGCTTGTACCTTGTGAGGGAAACAGTTCTTGAGACCTCTCAGCCTGTCTAGAATGCAAAGAATTTGGGAACAATACAGTAAAGATTCCTAAGCTAAGTAAGAGTACTTATCATTCAAGATGTGCAGCTTTGAAAATAACTTATATGTTCTAAAATTATAATATGGCTACTCTGTAGGTTGAAAAACAAGATGAGCAGTTCTTTTAAAGCCAAGTCTATAATTAATAGCTTCCAAAACCTACATCTACAAATTTGTCAAGCACATCTAGGGAATCAAGTGTGTTAATTTTTAACGTGCTGAGGACGTTCTTTCCCACTTTTTGTTGTTGTTGTTGTTATTCTCTCTTTCTCATGCATTAAGTAATTTTCAGAGAAGATGAGCATTGCTTTTGGAATAGGCTACTAACTCATTTGAGACCAAGGCCATGGGAAAGCCATATTTAGTAGCTTAGTTCCTATTAATGATAAAGAAAGCTATAACTAGCACCATCTCTTAAACATATAGTGATAAAAACACACTCTATAGTATAGGAAGTCAAGGTTTTCTTACTGGTCAACAAAAGTCTTTGGCACTTTCCTGAAAGGACACAATTGTGTATATAAATAAATAAGCAATTATGCTTTAACAACTGTTCAATCTGATTAGAGGAGGTTCTAAGAATTTCCTATAGAAAATAATCTTTATTAGAGAGCAATCAAAATCTTTTATTTAAATTCTCCTTAAATGCTTCATGCTGTTCAACTAAAAAACACATTAATGTCCAGAGTAAAGCATGAAGTAGCTACTAAGGACACAAGGGTACAAGAGGCTCTTGCCCTCTTGCAGAGACTAATAGGGAAAATGGGCACATAAAGAGCTAGAAGTAAGTTCTTTATTAATAAAATGTTATGTTCATGCTGTGTTCATGGGTACTTAGGGACTCATTTTGCTGAGAATTCACTAAAAAAATGCATAAAATATCACTAGTTACTAGAATTTATTGATTCAACAAAGTAAAGCATGGTATCCCCACAAATTTAGATAGCTATATATATGACACACAGGGTAGAGGTGATAAAGAATCAACTTGGTTATTTTGATAAGGAGAGACTTTGGTGGGTTAGAGTGTCCTGAAAATGGAGTAGAATAGCTGTGTCCATAAAAGGAAAGACAGTTCTTGGGCACCATAGGTCCATGGTGGGAGATAGAATCTTATGGACTTGTACTGCAGCCCTGCTCTGTAAGCATCCTTTAGCACTCCTAATGGATTTCAATTCAACAGACTTTAATCAAGTGCCTACTCGGCTGGGCCTGAGGCCCAGGGTACCAGGAATCTACAAATAGGTAAGGGAGGCATTCATGTAAAGAAATAAATATTATTCTGCAAAGCAGGTATTAAATTAAGTAGAGGGCAAAATTCACGTTTTATAAAATAGGGAACTACTGTCAAAAAGAACTACAAATCCTAGGGGATTAATACAAAGAAAAATTATCTTTCTCACATAACATCTAACCCTGATTGCCCTGAACAGGCAGCTCTGCTGGTTGTCTTTCCTCTAGGCAATGACTCAGAGATTGGAACTGTTTCTGTGGAGGTTGTCCAGTCAGTAGGTAAAGGGAGGAATTCATGGGGGATCCTTCCCCTGATTCTCAGATTTCTTCCTGGAAACGATACATGCCATTTACGCCCATATCCCATTGGCTAGAACCAGTTATATGGCTTTACCTTGATGTGTGATGGCTGGAAAATTGGCAGCTACTTCTAAGAAAAATCAATGTAATCTTCATAAAGAAGAGAGACAGCAATCTTTGGTGGTCTCTAGCAGCCTCTGTAACAGCACAGTGAAGGCCAAAAGGGAGGTCTCCCCACAGAGACAGTGATGTATATGATGAATCTTAATGGAAAAAATAGTTTGGCTATAAGATGATGGGGTGTCAGAAGAGTAAAGCATTCAAAGCAGCTACATTGCAATTAGGATAGAAATATGAAACCTTACAGCAGTGGCAGGGAAGTGCCCTACTTTATTCAGTCTATGGCATATAGTCTAAGGATAGAAGTGATGGGAGACAAGCAAAAGAAATGTAGCCATCAGTTCATGAGGATGTCTGCAGTCTCTGAATAGAAGATTGGAGCTATTAAGGCTATTTAACTAAACTTGTGATTTTAAAATTTGGCTTTATGGTAAAATGATAAGGGAAGTTATTTTTTCTTAGTGCTCAGTCTTAGACTCCCCCAATACACTAGATCAGAATCTGTATATAAGACTCAAGAATCTGTGATTTTATTAAAAATAGAATTACCATATGATCCATAATTCCACTAATTCCACTACTGAGTATTTGCCCAAAGAATACAAAAATACTGATTCAATAAGATATATGCACCTTTATGTTTATGGCAGCTTATTTACAATAGAGAAGACATGGAAGGAATCCAAGTGTCCGTGAATAGATGGGTGGATAAAGAAGATGTGGTATATATGCAATGGAATATTAGTCATAAAAAGAATGAAATCTTGTCATTTGCAATAACATAGATGGATCTGGAGGATATAACACTAAGTGAAATAAGTCAGAGAAAGATAAATACCATAATATTTCACTCATATTTGGAATTTAGGAAACAACACAAGAAAAAGAGACAAAAAACCAGACTCTTAAATATAGAGAATAAGCTGATGGTTACCAGAGGAGAGGTGGGTTGGGGAATGGGTGAAATAAGAGAAGAGGATTAAGAGTACACAACATGATGAGCACTGGGTAATGTATAGAATTGTTGAATCACTATATTGTACACTTAAAACTAATGTAATGCTGTATGTTAATTATAGTATAATTAAAAATAAAATTTAAATATATAAATGAATCTGTAATTTTAAAAGTTCCATAGAAGAATAGAATATTGTAACCTAGAATGAGAAAAACTGATTTAAAGTTTTGTTAAAATTCAAATATTTGTTAGACTTTACTCCTATGACTCTTGAGAGAAGAAACATATACATACTTAAAATGAGTTTTTAAAAATCCCATTCTGACACAGATAGACAGTGTCTGAAAATAAAATTTTAATCATCATCAAAAACATTTATGAGATGACTATTTGAGGCTAGACAGCTTGAGAGAACCAATTTTCTTCTCAAAGTCATTCAAAGGCCTGTAATTTTCTATTAAATAAAAGAGGTTGCCCGATGTCATAGAAAAGCTAAGAAGATGTGGAGTCAGACCTGGGTTTGAGTTCTAGTTGACAATTTTCTAGCTAAGTTACTTTCTAAAATAGATACTGAACTTTCTTGCAAAATCACTGAACTTCTCTGAGACTTTTTGTTGTTTGTAAAATAAGATAATTGTGTATATGACACTGCTGGTTGCCTCACTCATATTTATTCATCTCTATTTTCGTTGAGGTGGCAGTGTGCCCAGAGCTTGATTTCCCAGGCTCCCTTGAAGTGAGCAGTGGCTCCATGACAATTTCTGATGAACGAGGAGTGAGCTGAGGGGAGAGCAGCAGGCCCTGAGCTCTGAGAAATGATGGGGGTAGGCAGATCTTGTGGGGCCTTGAGGCTGTTTTCAGCCTATGGATTTTATCCTGAGTGAAATGGAATCTAGAAGCCACAAAGAATCCTGAGAGAAAGGTGACTGCTCTGGATGAGAGTAGACTGTAGAAGGGCAAGGATACAAAGGGAGACCTGGTAGGAAATTGTTGTAGTAATTTAAGTGAAAGATGTTGGTAACATGGACTAGGATGGTGAGTTGTAGAGATGAATAAGCTGTCAAATTTGTTTAAAACCATGATATTGGGTTAAATCACCAGAGTAAGTGTACATAAAGGAGAGATGTGTGTGTTATGGGTCAGTCAACCATGGAGAAGTCAAAGGGAAGAGAGGAAACCAGAAAGGAGACTGAGGAGGAAGATCAGTGAGGCAGAGAAAAAGTAGGAGAGCATGTTTCCTGGAACCAGGAAAACAGCAGAACAATGTGTCAAATGCTGCTGCCCAATCACTCAGTAGGATGGGAATGGAGAATTTCCCATTGGAATGAACACTACGGAGGTCATGGGCGTCCTCAGGGAAAGCATTCTGCTGATGTGAAGAGGATGCCTGCTAGGTGTGCCTCGGAGAAAGTGGAAGGGGAGGAGTTGGAAACAGCAGTAGGGATGACTCTTTAAAGAAGTTTTAAAGCAAAGACATAAGGTAGTTGCTAGTGGGAAAGTGAAATAAGAAGTAAGAGAATGTGTGTGTGTGTGTGTGTGTGTGTGTGTGTCCGGTTATAGATTTGAGAAATACCATCATGATAGTATGCTGATGGCAATGATCCAGAGAGAGAAAGCCAAAATTTGATGATGTTGGAAAGAGGAGAAATATCTGGAGTTATAGTCTTAAACGGGATAGAGGGGATTTAATGTAAGGCCCATTGAGAGGCCATGGACTTCTTTACCCATGCTATCTACAGTGTAAGGCACAGGGGAAGATATGAAATAAAACTATTACCTCAAAGTATTCATAGTCTCACTAGGGGAACCAAGATATTTTGAACCTTGGTGACTCCTTAGAGCATGCTGTATCTAATCTTCCTCGTGTCGTGAATGGCACAGACTCTTTGAGATTTTAAGATTTAAAGATTCCTTTAGTCATAGCCAGATGGATGCCCTGTTGCCTTTCTTCATTGTCTCTGTTAGAGAATGTCTATTAGATACAGAAGGGATGCATTTACCAATTAAATTTGCCAAGCCAGGGTCACCTGGATGGCTCAGTGGTTGAGTGTTTAGCTTTGGCTCAGGTCATGATCCTGGACTCCCGGGATGGAGTCCTCCATCAGGTTCCCTGTAGGGAGCCTGCTTCTCCCTTTGCCTATGTCTCTGCCTCTCTCTGTGTGTCTCTCAGGAATAAATAAATAAAATCTTAAAAAAAAAATTTGCCAGGCCAGAAGACAACCTGTATCTTATGATTGGTTCATGACAGCTTCATCATGGTCCTTTGACCAACATTTTCTGACTTCCTCTCTAATTCCAGGTCTTTTGCTAGTTGCTGAGTTTGGAGAAATGTGAACTGAACTCCTTGTACTGAAGCAGCTAATGAGAGCCTGAGATGAAGCAGCAGGTGTGGATAGCAGAGAAGAGGGACAGGCATGTGAGATGGAGATTTAGAAAGTAGCGTCAATATTTGGTGATTGATTGGAAATGGGAAGATTAGTGAGACTGAGGAGTTTACATTTATTCTGAGAATGTTCCAAATACTAATCTCAGCTTCTAGAATGTCTAGGTTGATAGCCATATATTACTATTCATTTTATTGGATTTTTTAGTTTTATTTGAATTTTCCTAGAAATTAATCAAATTCATATCAATTTCTCATTTTTTATCATAAAATTTTACATACTATTCTATTTACATTTTAAATCTTTTATGAAGCCAGATATTTGCATTCCTAAGATTTTACATGTGTGGTTTCTTATCCTTTCTAAACATTTACATATGTTTTAAATGACTTATTTTGTGTTATTTATCAATTACACTGTTTTCAGTTTTGAACTGAAGATAAATGAGCATAACTCCTTATGTAATTCTCTGTTGAGTTAGATCATCTCTCATCTCCCAGCTCTTCAATCTTCTCAAGACAAGAATGCTTAAAACAACAGCATTAGTAACAGTATTAACTATAAACACAAGTGCTAGCATTCTTATCCCTGTGCTCAACTATATAACATGTGTGGATATCACATTTCCTCTAATGTAGAATGTCACTGATGATACACAGTTCTTACTTTCTCCCGCTGCAATATGACTGAGGTGGTGATTAAAGTACAAGGCCCGCTGTATACTGCTTTTCCAGGGTGCTAGAAGAACAATTTTCTTTTTAGCATGGACCTTGAGTTCCGAAATGAGTCAGGCAGAGAGATAGCGAGTGAGTGAGAGAAGCTGAGAAAGGATATTCTTACTGAGTTGCAGGTGAGCAAAGATGAGGCAGGCCACTGATTGCATTTCTTTAAAGATTTTATTAATTTATTCATGAGAGACACAGAGAGAGAGGCAGAGACACAGGCAGAGGGAGAAGCAGGATCCCTGCGGGGAGCCCAATGTGGGACTCAGAAATGTATTTGCTCACAATTCTGGAGGGAGAAGCCAGACGTCAGGCTATTAGCAGGTTCGTTCCCTTGCACCGGCTAAAACTCTGTGTTAAATAAGAGAGGAGGTGAGATTGCTGTTTCTCAGAACTTCCAGGGAGCAGGGATGGCTGGGTGGGCTACAGGAGGGGGTACAAGGTCCCTGAGCTTCTGTGGATCAGACTGATCGAGTTGTCTGTGTCATTCAATGCCTTTGAATGACAATGAATGACTGGTCATACAATCTGGCTAATTATAAGATTGTAAGACCCCAGTTTTTTCCTAAAAGTTCTGTAGGGTAGACATTGCCCCATTGTCATTTTTTTTTTTTTTTTTAGGATTTTATTTATTACTGAAAGACACAGAGAAAGAGAGAGGCAGAGACACAGGCCGAGGGAGAAAGAGGTCCCGGCGGGGAGCCCCATGTGGAACTCGATCCCGGGACTCCGGGATCACGACCTGAGCCCAAGGTAGAAGCTCAGCCACTGAGTCACCCAGGTATCCTGTCATTTGGTTTTTTAAGGTTGAGGAAAAGAAACCTAAGATCAACTCTTTTCCTCTGCCTGGATTCCGGTTGTGTTGTCTCTTTATTATTGGAATTTAAGTTTCTTCCTCTGGGATGTATCTGAAGGCTTGCCTTTCTTTAGTACCATTAGCTCATCTATGCTAGACTCGTTTTTTGCACATTGTCTTTTTCGGTTCAGGAACATATCTGGTGACTACATCTCAGTTACTTCTTTTCCATTTCTTTGAAACTCTTTTTAAAAAAATAATAATCATTTTTATGTTGGGTCTTCGTTTTTTTGTCCCCTGTATCATTCCTTCGGTCTAATTTTCTGTTTCATTCTCTTACAATGAATATTTTCATGTCTAAATAAAAATTTGTTTCCTTGGAGGTATATTTGTCTACTGTTCCTTCACAGTCATTTTTCATTTTATTCTGTTTCTTCATCTCACATTTTATGTCATACTCTGCGTTTTGAAAGCATAGAGTACCTTTCTGACCAATATTTCTCTTTTTCTGTAATGCCTTCGCCAGTATTATTCTCTTCTTGTGGGCCTTGTGGGCTGTTGCCTTCCTCTTCTGTGTATGGGAATTTTTGTCTTTCTATCTCTGAATGAAGAGCAGGCTGTCCAATCCCATAAAGAGTGTGGGAGCTGTGTCTGCGGTTTTTGGCTACCTCCTTTCATGTATCCAGTGTCTGGTGTATATAAATTTACACATTTATTCAGTTTCTGGGTTGCCAGAGGAGGGGTGTGGGAAGGGAGGCTGCAGCTCTGGGGCAATCCCAGTTAGGGGAACATTCTTTTCTTTCTGTTTTGGAGGAGCTGTGTCCTGTACCCATCTTTCTGTTGGGTCACTCCGCACCAGCTACATGGATATCTGTTCCTATTCTTGTTTATGATGTGACCATACACATCTAGTTACAAATGCCTACCCTCCACCTCAATCTTGGAGAATCCTCACCTTGTTCTTGGTTGTCTCTGATGGATTCATATAAGCTCTTAGACCTTTTGTCACAATTGCTTTGAATGTTGCTGATTCCAGTGGCAAAGGGACTTTACAAGTGGTGTACTTCTTCTTTTCCAAGATCCTGTCTTGTTAAAAGAAACTGCTCCTCACAATCAGGAGTTTTTAAAAGAACTCTTCTGTTGTTTTCAGGCTCTCCTTGACCTATTTCTATGCCACTTTCTTAAGAGGCCTCTGTATTAGTTTTTATTGCCACCAAAAACAAGTTACCACAAACTTAGTGACTTAACACCAATGTGTTATTTTATAGTTCTGGAGTCAGAAGTCTCCTTATATCTCACTGGGCTAAAATCAACTCAAGACCATATTCTTTTCTGTAGACTCTGGGGAGGAAATGTTCCTTCATCTTTTCCACCTTCTACAGACTTCCTACATTCCTTAGCTTGGGGTCCCTTTCTTTAATCTTCAAAGCTAGCAAAGATGAGTCAAGCCCTTTTTACTCTTTGTCGCTCGCTTTCTGCCTCACTCTGACACTTTGGAGGACCCTTGTGATTGATTACATTAGGCCCACCTGGATAATGTCACTATTTTAAGATTAGCTGGTTGTTGCCTTAATTTCATCTGAAAATTTGATTCCCATTTTTCATGTAATGTAACATATTCACAGATTCCAGGGATTAGGAACATGGCCATCTTTGGGGGGAACCATTACTCTGCCTGCCACATCCTCCATGTCTTCAACTGTGCTCTCTTTACATGATATCTAGGAGTGCTTCCTTCACATTTTTGGCATGATCTTGATACTCTTCCCTACTTTCTATTACTGAGGCCACTTTTTCTCCATTTTATGTTCAACAGGAGAGTTACCTACATGTATCCAAGTCACCATTTTTCCTGGAAGTGCAGAAACTATTTCTTTTTTTTTTTAATTTTTTTTTTTATTTTATGATAGTCACACACAGAGAGAGAGAGAGAGAGAGGAGAGACATAGGCAGAGGGAGAAGCAGGCTCCATGCACCGGGAGCCCGACGTGGGATTCGATCCAGGGTCTCCAGGATCGCGCCCTGGGCCAAAGGCAGGCGCCAAACCGCTGTGCCACCCAGGGATCCCATCAGAAACTATTTCTAATATGACTTTTGTAGGGAGATTTTCCTAGAATTACATCACATATTGATTATTAAATTTGTAGTTACTCAAGTTACATTGTAACTATTTCCCCTGTTTCATGGCTTTCTCTTGCTCTTTCAGGAATTTCTCCTGAAGTTTCATTTTCCAGGAACTCTCTTTCTCATTGGTATTTCCAGTACATGATAGACAAGAATAAATGAAGGAACTAAATATAGTTTTGATTCTCACATTAAAAAAAATGGGCTGGGGAGTAGGTCCAAAGCTTTTCTTCTCACAGACATATTCAGAGTAAGGCAATTTTTTTGTATTTCTTCTTTATTGAGCACTAAAATCTATTTATCAAATGCTTTTAACACATGTTTTCCATTAGCCTTGAACTCTGGTGAATATTTGGGAGATATGATCGTTTTTGATGGTCCCTAAAGAAAACTATTGAATTTTTTCCAGTTCATTTTGTATCCATCTTAGTGAGTGAAAACTATATTTCATTCTACTTTACATTGTATTTTACAAATGTCAAGTGTTTACATTTCTATGAACAACTTCTTCATATTTTGTCTCATGAATTGGATTCCCGTGGCATCTTATTTTCTTACATAGTTTCACATTTTCAAGTCCTATGGCATTGTAATGTGTAGTTATTCCCCAGAGATGAGCTCTCCAGAGAAATCAGGGTGTTTTTTGTTTTGTTTTGTTTTTTGTTTTTATATTAAAAAATCCCAAGTTGCCTCATGGTAATACCCCAGATCATTCCCAGTACACTTTAGTTCAAATAGCCTGAAGAATAAGCTGCCCCAAATGGTACTAAATAGTGTAGTAAAACAATATATGTATTTCTTGGTTACCAGTAGACTGCAAGATTAATTTCTTTGGTTCCTTCAAAACAGTATTTTTATTTAGATTGAAGTCATTATAACCTTTTCTTTTATGCACTTAGCAACCTAGAATTTTGTTTGGCTCCACAATCTAAGCTCCGTTAAGATCTGCTAATGGCATAAGCCTTCTCTGCTGACAGGACACCCCATGTGCTAACTTTCCGCTTGGGTCCCCCGATATAAAGTCTGCTGATAAAAGTTGCTCAGCACCGTCAGGCTTATCAATGGACTTCGGTGAGGAGTGTGGCATTTCAATGACACCAAGCCAGAGACCAGGCTGTTCAGACATACCATTCATCACCTCCTTTTGCAGGGCCTGAACAGGCATTCCTGCTCTTAATCAGTACATATATGGTCTTGGGAATGAAATAAAAGATGTCTGCTGTACCAGAGTAGGGCAGGCATCATATCTGGTGGTTGTTGGATTGACTGTATGCTAATTGCTTTCAATGAGATATGTTGCTCAAGACAACTTAAGAATGAATAGTGGCCAGGACAGTAATGCATGGGTAAGGCCTTCACAAACCCTTAGATTTGGGGTTTCAGAAAAACCAACTGTTGAAGTAAATGGTAGCCCAGCAGTAAAGAATCTGAAAATAGGCTCTGCAAGTGTCTGCCTTGACATTCCAAATAAACTTGTGAACTCTAGCATTCTATAGGGAATGTCAGAGACTGCTGAACTAGAGGGGATGTTCTCAAAAATCTGATGTGGATGACAGTGTTTCTAAACCTGCTGGGGATGAGAGAGGATCCAAGGATGTGACTCTAGCCCTGATGCACACTGTAGGTTGGTGATGTCATATGTGGTAGAGGCCGTATTCCTACTAGTGGTTGTTTTAGCTCTCTGAAAAAGAGAGTCCCTTCAACATCCAACATTAGGAATTGATTAAATAAAATGTAGTTTGTAATTAAATATATGACAAAGTGGTCATTAAATATCACATTCTCTTAAAATATCTAACAACATGGTAAAATACTCACTAATATCACAGGAGGGGAGACAACAGAACACAAAAATCATTCAAATGTAATACCAAATGTTTGCAGTATTTACTTCTGCATATTAGTATTTTAGTAAATTTAAATGTCCCTTTTCATGCTTTTTATCTATTTCCTGAATATTCTACTGTGACCACATACTCTATAATGGGGAAATGTCATTTTTAATAAGGAAAAAAATTCTTAAGGCAAATATTTCAGTTCTTAATCTATCAGCTTTAAATTCTGGTTAAATAAGATTTAGAGTTCTATAGAGCATATTTAATACTGATATTTGGACTATATTGGACAGGTAAAATGTTGGCTGAACAATATATTTTTAGTAGAATTTAATTCTCATTTTATCTTTTCCAAGGACCATCTTAAAGATGAACATGAAAATAACACAATAATTTTCAAATGTGAAACTATATAGAAAGTTATATTTTATAGTTTTCGGTGAGAAAATGGAAAGAGTTAAACTAGTGCAACAATATTGTAGAATAGCTACTTTATATTTGCATAAGAAGTAGAATATGAGCTATACTTATACAGGTTTTGTGAATCATGGTTAAATTTTGTTTGGAATAAGTGATTATGGAGATTTAATTATTTCACATACATATCACCTTTTAAGTACCCAATAGGTATTTTTTTTAATGAATGGATGAATGTCTATCTTCAGTTAGTTCACTGTAGCACCACTACTGCCAGTGATTAAACTCATTGTTTGCTTGTCCTTTTACTAAAAGTAACAAATGGACAAAAAGCTGAATTCATCAGTGTGGGATTTTGAGCTGTGAGTGTGTGCATGAGGTCATTCTCTGCTCTGTGGTAGCTATGGAAATAACTTTTAGTGTTATTTCCAGGGCATACAAACATTCAGGATGTAGACTTTTAGAATTCAGCTCTATTATTACCATTATTTTGGTGGTACAGAAGAAGAGGAGGACAGGAGAAGCTGGGGGGAATAGATCATAATTATGTAACAATAATCTCTTAATCTAGTAAAGGCAAGAAGGGGCAATGCTATAAAATACTGAATTAGAATTCATATTGTCTTCTCTCTGTTTTGTAATTAATTGTGTCTGTGGGGCACTCTGTAGGCCTCAGTTTTATCATGTATAAATTCAAAGGATTGGTCTAAAATTAGTGGTTGTCAAGTTACAGACTCAGGAGAGAACAGAATATGGCAGTGGAAGTTAGGGTTAAGGGAAAAGTAAACTTGCCTTTGAACCATTCTCACCTTTCTGATCAGATTGTGACCTTGTTTATCTGCATTTGCAAGCTGTTTAGTTTTTTTGGTAACTGCAAAGCAAAACAAACCCTGATGTAGACTTATTTAGGAGGGGGAAGCATGGGACCACCTGTTAAAAAGGGTAGGGCTAATCCAAGCTTTATTTTAATACATATAATGATGTCTGAGAACTATTTTTAAAGGCTTGTTTACTCTACGGGACTGCCATTAGTTTTTGCAATTTGCTTTGTTCTGGAGGTGTGGTTTTATACTTGCATATTATTATGGTATGTGATTACCTCAATGTTGGAATGAAATCAGAGTTATCAAGTTTTGAGTGTTGAGTATTCCTATAATTGAGTGGGATCTGGCAGTTGAAAAAATGATCCCTAATGGGGAACCAGAAAAATATGCATTCTGTTCTCATCACTCACTGGCTACAAAAAGAACATGGTATAATAGGATTTTGTACATTTTGCTTTCCCCATCAGTAAAATGAAGTTAACACATGTCAACTGTTAATCTTCACTGGGGTTATACTGGGAATCAACTAAAAATGCATCTCAGATACTCTCTGAGTGTGATATCACTTATCTGTGTGTATTTAAAGGATGAATTACCATCTTGGTCATGGACAGATAATTCACTTGGCATCCTAGTAAATTAGCCCAGAAAACTTTAAGATCACTTTTCCATACTTGTAACTGAACTACTAGTAACTGTTAATTTTTTCCAGAGACTTGTTCTCTTTGTGAGCTGGGATGAGGGAGAAACATGGCATGTTTACATAAAAGGCTTTACCTGAATGTTTTGAATATAGTAAAACATGATAATTTTTGCTTCTAGACTCTGATAACTAGTTGTTTTGAGGTCTGAAAAGCTTTTCAAGACCTACATCGATGATAGTGTGAGGCTTATTGACCATATTTCTGTGTGTTCTCAGACTTAGGTCACCAGAAGTTTCCCTGTGACCACAGGATATTATTATTACCTTTTCTCTGCTGAAATGTCTGTGTTCTCTTAGATTTTGGGAAGATCCAAAACTAATAAAAGGTTAGTATTTCATGAAAACTCAACAGCTTTTTTTGAGAGTTAAATTTACAGTGTACAAGAATGCATCTGCTCATCAAATAAAACATTCTAATAATACATTCTATATTATTAGAATGTGAATTGTAAGCAAGCCACATTCTTCAGAGGAACCAACTAGCTTTGGACTTGCACTCATAGATTACCATACTGAAAAAAAAAAAAAGCTCCAGTAGTACACCTCTGAACCCAAAATCACTATTATCTATTCATTGGATGAAGTAGATTCTGCTTCCTTGGGTATTCAGGGATGTTAATTCCTTTTCATTGATTGTGTGGTTGTTTAAAAAAGCATATATTTAACTTAAGTTATAAATTGGTTCATAAGGAAAATATAGTAAGTAATGAAGAACTGCCTACTGATAGTTGACGGAAGTAGTTAAATCTTTTGCTATAGGAGTAGAACTTTCCCTCTCTGAAAAAGATCAGATCATTTATTGGCTATATTTGACTAAAGTGATTTTGAGTGCATTCATTTTCTTTGACATAGATTCTCTCATGTTGCTTGTTTCTCTATCTTTTGAAATCCTATGCATCGTTCCAGGTCTTGCTGAAATCTTACCCCTTATAGGAAAACTATCTAGCTATGCCTGGCCTGCAGTGTACTTTCCCCTCTATGAATTCTGTCTGTTAGTATATAGTTAAGAGTTCCCTTGATCTTTATTTTTGAGTAGTCATTTATCTTCTATTCCTTTGATGACTCCCACAAAGTCTGCTTCAATGCTGATGAATGGTAGCAAGTAATAAGTGAGTGTTCATTAAATGCTTGTTGATAACCATTTATAGATGAATGAATGAACAGGCTCGCAGCTAATACAAAATTAATTTTACTGGTTTTGACCATATTTTCCTGAACTCTAACTGAGATGTCCTTAGGAATATTCACAAGTAGTCTGGAACACAATTATAATTTTATAAGCAAAAATCTATTCTTTTGTGTTATTTTGAGATTGACTGGAGGCAATTAGTAGCTTAGAACACAGAGGTTACATTAGATGCAGAGAAAGCATTTGACAAAATACAGCATCCATTCCTGATCAAAACTCTTCAGAGTGTAGGGATAGAGGGAACTTTCCTCGACATCTTAAAAGCCATCTACGAAAAGCCCACAGCAAATATCATTCTCAATGGGGAAGCACTGGGAGCGTTTCCCCTAAGATCAGGAACAAGACAGGGATGTCCACTCTCACCACTGCTATTCAACATAGTATTGGAAGTCCTAGCCTCAGCAATCAGACAACAAAAAGACATTAAAGGCATTCAAATTGGCAAAGAAGAAGTCAAACTCTCCCTCTTCGCCGATGACATGATACTCTACATAGAAAACCCAAAAGACTCCACCCCAAGATTGCTAGAACTCATACAGCAATTTGGTAGCATGGCAGGATACAAAATCAATGCCCAGAAATCAATGGCATTCCTATACACTAACAATGAGACTGAAGAAAGAGAAATTAAGGAGTCAATCCCATTTACAATTGCACCCAAAAGCATAAGATACCTAGGAATAAACCTAACCAAAGAGGTAAAGGATCTATACCCTAAAAACTACAGAACACTTCTGAAAGAAATTGAGGAAGACACAAAGAGATGGAAAAATATTCCATGCTCATGGATTGGCAGAATTAATATTGTGAAAATGTCAATGTTACCCAGGGCAATTTACACGTTCAATGCAATCCCTATCAAAATACCATGGACTTTCTTCAGAGAGTTAGAACAAATTATTTTAAGATTTGTGTGGAATCAGAAAAGACCCCGAATAGCCAGGGGAATTTTAAAAAAGAAAACCATATCTGGGGGCATCACAATGCCAGATTTCAGGTTGTACTACAAAGCTGTGGTCATCAAGACAGTGTGGTACTGGCACAAAAACAGACACATAGACCAATGGAACAGAATAGAGAACCCAGAAATGGACCCTGAACTTTATGGTCAACTAATATTCGACAAAGGAGGAAAGACGATCCACTGGAAGAAAGACAGTCTCTTCAATAAATGGTGCTGGGAAAATTGGTCATCCACATGCAGAAGAATGAAACTAGACCACTCTCTTGCACCATACACAAAGATAAACTCAAAATGGATGAAAGATTTAAATGTGAGACAAGACTCCATCAAAATCCTAGAGGAGAACACAGGCAACACCCTTTTTGAACTTGGCCACAGTAACTTCTTGCAAGATACATCCACGAAAACAAAAGAAACAAAAGCAAAAATGAACTATTGGGACTTCATCAAGATAAGAAGCTTTTGCACAGCAAAGGATACAGTCAACAAAACTCAAAGACAACCTACAGAATGGGAGAAGATATTTGCAAATAACATATCAGATAAAGGGCTAGTTTCCAAAATCTATAAAGAACTTATTAAACTTAACACCAAAGAAACAAACAATCCAATCATGAAATGGGCAAAAGACATGAAGAGAAATCTCACAGAGGAAGACATAGACATGGCCAACATGCACATGAGAAAATGCTCTGCATCACTTGCCATCAGGGAAATACAAATCAAAACCACAATGAGATACCACCTCACACCAGTGAGAATGGGGAAAATTAATAAGGCAGGAAACAACAAATGTTGGAGAGGATGTGGAGAAAAGGGAACCCTCTTACACTGTTGGTGGGAATGTGAACTGGTGCAGCCACTCTGGAAAACTGTGTGGAGGTTCCTCAAAGAATTAAAAATAGACCTGCCCTACGACCCAGCAATTGCACTGTTAGGGATTTACCCCGAAGATTTAGAAACTTTTTTTTCATGTTTTTCAGGGAGTGATATCCAAATCATTGGTTCATGGATGTAAGTACTATGCAAACTGATGATCCTAGAAGGCAGAGGTATGGTATGCTTTGGAATTAAGATTTGGGTCAATTAGCATGTTTTCCTTTGTTCTTATCTCAATGTCAAGGGTACAGGGCATGTGGTGATGAAATGTTGATTTGGCTCCTTAATTCCAGTCATATCAATGTCATCTTAAATGACAGCTGATAGTGTGTTCAGTGTTAAATGTTTATGGAACTCTTCCTTTTGAAATATAAAGAACATCTTTACTTTGGAGTATAGTTGATCCTCATTATTTGCTGGTTCCATATTTGCAAATTAGCCTCCTCACTAAAATTTGCTTACAAACTCAATATCGATATTTGGGGTGCTTCTGTAGTTGTTTGTGGATGCTGGAAGAGTGATGGAAATTTTGTCACCTGACACACAAACATCCAGTGTCAAATAAGGTGATGCTCTGCCTTCTCAGTTCTCAGTTCACCTACTGTGAGCAAGTGTCCTTCCTCCATCTATTTAGCAAATTTTTTTTTGCCTTTGTTTTTGTTTTGCATCTTTGTGCTTTTTTGTTGGTGATTTCACTGTTTGAAGTGGCTCCAAAATGTAGTACTGAAATACTGTGCTCCTGAGCACAGAAAAGCTGTGATGTGACTTGTAGAGGAAAGATGTGTATTAGATAAGCTTCATTTAGGGATGAGTTATAGTGCTGTTGGCTGTGAGTTCAATGGAAATGAATCAGCAATATGGTACATTCAGAAAAAGGAAGAGGAAATTTGCTCATCTTAAGTGAGGCTGCTGTGCCAAGTGCTAACGTAACATCTGTAGAGTCTGATGAAGCTTGGAAAAGAGGGAAAAGTGGCTAAATGTGTGGATTTGAAAGATGATTGATAAAAAAGCATGTGAACAGTGCTGTTGTAAGATTGAAACCCAGCGAAATATACAGTTGTATCACCACGCTAAGGAAAATGTTAAAGTCTTCTTGGTTAGTGCTCACTGGTTTGCACATTTTAAAAAGTGTTACAGGGGATCCCTGGGTGGCTCAGCAGTTTAGCACCTCCCTTTGGCCCAGGGCGTGGTCCTAGAGTCCCAGGATTGAGTCCCACATCGGGCTCCCTGCATGGAGCCTGCTTCTCCCTCTGCCTGTGTCTCTGCCTTTCTCTCTATGTCTCTCATAAATAAATCAATAAAATCTTTAACAAAAATTAAAAAATAAAAAGTGTTACAGCATGACAGGTGTTAGACCTACAGACAAGGTAGATTCTGCAGATCAGGAAGTTTTGGAAGAATTTTAAAAACATCTGCTTAGGTGTTATACAGAAAAAAGGTCATGTGGAAAAGCAGATTTTTAATGCTGAAAAGATGGCTTGTTGAATGAACCTGTGTCACACAGATGGCATTTTGGCTGAGGAAAATATGATCAGTGGTTCATAGGAACCTAACTCCCCTAGTGGTTTAGCATTTACTAATCCAGTGGTCTTTGAGACTTCATAGAATATAAGTATTGCAATTAATGAGAATGGATTGCAATTTTACCAGAGATAACAGAGAAGACTCTTTTAAATATCATATAACTCCTCTGAGACTGAGGACTGTCTTTCAACATATCTTTGGGCTTGCATTCTTTCTTCTTATGGTGGTACCTTTATTTTTATAATATTCCATATAAAGTAAGAGGTTTTCCTATTAGAACCAACTAGATGGAACTCAAAGAACCTTGACCGTAAATGCCACTATCACCTTACTTTGGAATAGAATAGTCATTTTCTTCAGTCAGTGGGTTTGTGAGACTGAGAATAGTGTTTGGACAATTAGAAAAAGAGAAATGGTGGTAACACAAACCCTCGTTTTGGATTACTCTTTTGACTTGGGAATAACAGAGCATCATTTACTCGTTCAACGTACATGTGAATCAGTATGATTGCACGAGGCATTAGAAGAGTCTTGTGCCATCGTCTTAGAAAGAAAGGGATTTCTTTTTTCTTTTTTCTTTTTTTAAAGATTTTATCTATTTATTCATGAGAGACATAGAGAGAGAGATGGAGAGATGGAGACATAGGCAGAGGGAAAAGCAGGTTCCCTGCGGGGACCCAATGCGGGACTCAATCCCAGGACTCCAGGATCATGCCCTGAGCCGAAGGCAGATGCTCAACCACTGAGCCACCCAGGTCTCCTGAAAGAAAGGGATTTCAATAAAAAGTATAAAATTGTGGTAAAAAAGGAACTTCCACAAAGAAATACTTCTTTTAGGAAGGCATTGTCTGGGTTTTATCTTCTCTAAGGACCAGGATCTTGACCTTATAGTCAGGAAAGTTCTACCCATTTGAGGTATTTATATGTCATAACCCTGAGGGGTGATTTAACTAAGTATTTTATAAAGATAGCAAAAGCTCATAATCTAGTAAGGACTGGGAAAATAGTAGGCACTTACATATTTATGAAATGGATAAATAAATGATAACACTATGGGATGGCAATTTTATATGTACACAATTATATCTATGAACAAATGACAAGGAATGTACAAAAGTGCTGTGGAGTCTTGCTATATTTCCCATTTCTCTATCTCTATGAAGTTGGCCTGGAGTACGGCTGAACTAGTTTGAATTCCTCTTTTTACACTGTCCATGTTGCTGCTGTGATGTAAACTCACAGGACAAGTGTTTATTTTGTTTACTAATGTATCCCAAGTATCTAGAACAGTGCCTGGTGTATAGCAGATGC
The DNA here is from genome assembly GCF_905146905.1 of Nyctereutes procyonoides. Classification (NCBI taxonomy): domain Eukaryota; kingdom Metazoa; phylum Chordata; class Mammalia; order Carnivora; family Canidae; genus Nyctereutes; species Nyctereutes procyonoides. The sequence continues at coordinate 18,651,913 of NW_026575122.1, forward strand.
TTAAGATGCTTAATAATGTTAGTTGGTTAAATGAATGAGCACTTATCCCCTTCTCTGTGACTGGACTGTTGTAGCCATATGCTGTCTATACTGGAGTGTTGCTCTCTATATCAGCACTCTTTTGTGTAGGTGGGTAATGTTACTTCTTGTGCTTTTAAATTAAAAAAAATATTTCCAGCTTTAGTAAGATAAAATTGATGTATAACATTATACTGTGTAAGGTTGTTTTTTTTTTAAATATTTTATTTATTTACTCATGAAAGACACACAGAGAGAGGCAAAGACATAGAGGGAGAAGCAGGCTCCTCGCACGGAGCCGGATGTGGGACTTGATCCCAGGACCCAGGGATCATGCCCTGAGCCAAAGGCAAACACTCAACTGCTGAGCCACCCTGGCATCCCTATACTGTGTAAGTTTAATACATAATATGTGTATCATGTCACATAATTATAATTTATTTTTCCTGGTGAGGACATTTAGGATCTACTGTCTTAGTAATTTCAGGTATATTATAGTGCAATAGATGCATTCTTAGACATGTATAACTACCAAAATGGAAAGAGGAAGAAATAGAAAATATGAACAGAACCATAACCAGCAAGGAAATTGAAGCAATCATCAAAACCTCCCAGCAAACAAGAGTCCAGAGCCGGATGGCTTCCCAGGGGATTTCTACTAAACATTTAAAGAAGAATTACTGCTTCTGAAGCTGTTTCAAAAACTAGAAATGGAAGTAAAACTTCCAAACTCTTTCTATGAGGCTAGCATTACCTTGATCCCCAAACCAGAAAAAGACCCCACCAAAAAGGAGAGTTATAGACCAATATCTCTGGTGAACATGGTTGCAAAAATTCTCACCAAGATACTAGCCAATAGGATCCAGCAATATATTAAAAGGATTATTCACTGAAATCACGTGGGATTTATTCCTGGGCTGTAAGGGTGATTCAACATCTGCAAATCAAACAATGTAATACATCACATTAACAAAAGAAAGGACAAGAATCAGATGATCCTCTCAATTGACAGAAAAAGCATTTGACAAAGTACAGCATCCTTTCTTGATTAGAACTCTTCACAGCACAGGGATAGAGAGAATATACCTCAAAATCATAAAAGCCAAATGTGAAAAGCCCACAGTGAATATCATTCTTAATGGGGAAAAACAGAGTTTTTGCCCTAAAGTCAGGAAAACGATAGGAATGTCCACTCTCACCACTGCTGTTCCACATAGTACTGGAAGTCCTAGCCTCAGCAATTAGACAACAAAAAGAAATAAAAGGCATCCAAACTAGTAAAGAAATAGAACTCTAATGCTTTGCAGATGACATGATACTTTATATGGAAAACCTAAAAGACTCCATCCCAAAATTGCTAGAACTCATACAGGAATCAGCAACATGACAGGATATAAAATCAATGCATAGAAATCAGTTGCATTTCTATACACCAACAAGGCTGTAGAAGAAGAGAAATTAAGGATCCAATCCCACTTACAACTGCCCCCAAAACTTTAAGATACCTATGAATAAACCTAACAAAGAAGTAAAGGTTCTGTACTCAGAAATCTATAGAAAAATCATGGAAGAAATTGAGGAAGACACAAATAAATGGAAAAAAATTCCATGCTCATGGGTTGGAAGAACAAATTTTGTTAAAATGTGCTATCTAGAGCAATCTATACATTCAATGCAATCCCTACCAAAATACCATCAACTTATTTCACAGGATTGGAACAAATAATCCTAAAATTTATATGGAACCAGAAAAGACCCAAAATAGCGAAAGGAATGTTGAAAAAGAAAATCAAAACTGGTCGCATCACAATGCTGGGCTTCAAGTTCTGTTACAAAGCTGTAATCATCAAGACAGTGTGCTATTAGCACAATAACAGACACATAGATCGATGGAACAGAATAGAGAACCAAGAAATGGACCCTTAACTCTGTGGTCAACTGTTCTTTGACAAAGCAGGAAAGGATATCCAATAGAAAAAGAACAGTCTCTTCAACAAATAGTGTTGGGAAAATTGGACAGCCACATGTACAGAATGAAACTGGACCATTTCCTCACACCATACACAAAAATAGACTAAAACAGATGAAAGACCTAAATGTGAGACAGAAACCATCAAATCCTAGAGTAGAATGCAGGCAATAACCTCTGTGACCTTAGCCACAGCATCTTCTTGCTAAAACATGTCTCCAAAGGCATGTGAAACAAAGACAAAAGTGAACTATTGGGACTTCATCAAGATAAAAATCTTCTGCACAACAAAGGAAACAGTCAACAAAACTAAAAGGCAATCTATGGAATGGGAGAAGATATTTGCAAATGATTATCAGATAAAGGGCTTGTATGCAAATCTATAAAGAATTTATCAAACTCAACACCCAAAGAACAAATAATCCAGCCAAGATGTGGGCAGAAGGCATGAATGGACATTTCTCTAAAGAAGATATATAAATGGCCAATAGACACATGAAAAAATGCTCCACATCACTTAGCATCAGGAAAATAAAAATCAAAACCACAATGCGGTATCATCTCACACCAGTCAGAATGGCTAAAATTAACAAACCAGGAAACTACAGATGCTGGAGAAGATGTGGAGAAAGGGGAACCCTCTTACACTACTGGTGGAAATGCAAACTGGTATAACCACTCTGGAAAACAGTATGGAGATTCCTCAAAAAGTTTGAAATAGAGCTATCCTATGACCCAGCAATTGTAGTACTTGGTATTTACCCCAAAGATACAAATATATTGCTATGTTAATTAATTAAATTTAAATTTTAAAAAGGATAAACTTTTTTTTTTCCTTTTTAAAACATTTTTTGAAAGGACAAAAAAATCAATGTAATTCACCACAATAATAGGCTAAAAAGGAAAATCATGTTATAATCTCAGTAGATACAGAAAAAGCACTTGACAAAAACCTTCACTCCATTGCCAATTTTTTTTTAATTCCTCGGGAAATGAAGAATAGAAATAACTCAACCTGCTGAAGGGCTTCCACAAAAAACCAACAGCTAACATCATGCTGAATATTGTTCACCTAAAGTAGGTAACAAGGCAAGAATGTCCACTCCCATTACTTCTAATCAGCATACTGGAGGTTCCAGTCTGTGTAAGAAGGCAAGAAAAAGAAAAGTTAAATAATGTAGAAGGAAAAACGAAAATGTTATTCTTAAACACATAACCACTTATGTAGAAAATCCTACAAATCTACAAAAAAATTATGGAATAAGTAAATTCAACAGGATAACAGCATGGAGTCAATATACAAAAATCAGCTGTATTTCTAAGTGATAGCAACAAACAATTATAACTGGTATTAGGATACAAATCAGTGACAATAATATCAAAATACAATATATATAGGGACAAATCAGAAAATAGGTGTATGAGTTGCATACGTATACAGTGAAAACTTCAGTGAATGGTGAAATATACAATATTTGTGGATTGGAAGACTCATTATTCCAAGACATCACTTCTCACCAAATTGATCTATAGCATCAATGCATTCCTAATCCAATTCCAAGTGACCTATTATGTAGAAATTGACAAGCTTATTTTTATATTTACATGGGAAACCATACCTAAAATAGCCCCCAAAATCTTTTATAAAATATACAAATCTGGAGGGACACCTGGGTGACTTAGTCAGTTGCATATCTGCCTTTGGCTCAAGTCATGATCTAAGGGTCCTAGGACTGAGCCCCAGGTAGGGCTTCCTTACTTGGTGGGGAGTCTGCTTCTCCCTCTCTCTCTGCTTCTCTCCTCTGCTCACACTCTCTGTCTCAAATAAATAAATAAATAAATAAATAAATAAATAAATAAAATCTTAAAATCTTAAAATCTTCTCTCTCCTTTCACTCTGCTCCTCTCCCCTGAGCTCACTCTCTCAAATAAATAAATCTTTGTAAGACCTCAATAATAAAAAGATAAATGTTGAATTTTGTCAGATGCTTTTCCTGTATCTATTGAAATGATCATACAGTTTTTATCTTTTATATTAATGTATTATAGCACATTGAAATGAATTCCAAGTGTTGAACCATCCTTGTATCCCAGAGATAAATCCCACTTGATCATGATGTATGATCTTTTAAAAATGCTATTGAATTCAGTTTGCTAATATTTTGTTGAGAATTTATGCATCTATAATCATTGGGGATATTGGCCTCTAGGTTGCTTTTTTTTTAAATACTTTATTTATTCATGAGAGACACACAGAGAGAGACAGAGACATAGGTAGAGGGAGATGCAGGGAAGAGCCTGATGTGGGACTCGATCAGGGGACTCCAGGATCACGCCCATAGCTGAAGGCAGATGCTCAACTGCTGAGCCACCAAGGCATCCCTAGCCTCTAGATTTTAAGCTCAGAGTCATTATCATTGTTCTTCTAGAATTATCTACTCCCCAGATCTGCTCTGAACAAAACCAGCTGCCTGCTTTAGTGAACACATGGAATGTCTATTGCTGCATTTTCTGCCTCTTTCTAATTGTAGTGCTGTGGCTGCATTTCTGGATTTGTTCTCTGCCCTAATGTAGTAAAGTAAAAGGCATTTTAGACTCTTAAACTTGCATGTGTTCAATATGCACAGTGTGAGGGGGTATGCAGAAGAGCAGCTGTGGGTTTTGAACAACAGCTGGAGGTTGTGTTGGAGTAAGTAGAGTTATTTCCTAATTGGCAGGTGATTCCATAAAGGAATGCTCCTATCCAGGGAAGGACCTATCCCAGGCATGGGTTAAAGTCTAAAACTTTAAAGATTGGGTACAGTTTTCTATCTCTTTGGATTTGCTTTCTAAAAAGTACATTGCTTTGGCTTTTAAAAGCTGGGGAGCTTTTTAGAAAATATAGTTTTTCAGACACTGCACTGATTCAATTGGTCTTGGGTGACTGCAGTGATACAGAGGTTTAGAAGCCAAATAGCTTTGTTATGGAGCAGGGGTGGATAGGGAAAGGAATTCACAGTGGAAGGGAATATCCATCATATCTTGTGAAATCCCGCTGTCCTTTGTAAGAATGCTCCTGTGAGATGGTTCATATTTACAGCATGTTTATCTGTGACTTAGAGGTGCAGTGGGTTTGTTGGAAGGCTAGGGGAGGCTATGCTCTATTTACTGTACAAGTTGCTTCTCTGCTGTCCAAAGTGCATCTTTATCCACCTGAATTTCTGTCATTCTTCTCTTCTGAGATGTCATTCTCCTGGGAGCACCACTGGATTCTATATGGCAATGTTTGTTCACAAGGAATTGGACTTGAAATAAGCTAAGCAAAAACATTTTTTCAAACTGCAAAACTCAGGTGGTGTGACGAACACCAGGTGTTATAGTATATGTTGGCAAATTGAATTTAAATTTTAAAAAACTGTAAAGCTCTACACACATTTGGTATATTATTATTACTATTATCAAAAACAATAACAATTACTGCTGAATCTTGTGGGTGCTTTGAATCATGTAGTTGGCCAACCTGCACATGGTAAGTAGAAATCTAGGCCTGGATATGGCTTGTGGATGAACCTTGGGCGAGTGCCAACTATATGAAATAAACTGAGTTTGCTTAAGCTCCCACAAGGAAGAATTTTCACTTTGTGTACTTTGGCAATATTTAAAAAAATGTTTTCCAAGATTTTTACTTTTAAAATTTATATATAATCCCTATAAAACTCTGCCTTAACAAATACATTATTTTCTATCAGATTTCTTTAAACTTTTCCATATATGTACATATTTTATAGAGTTTTATTGATGGTACAGACACAGTTTCTTCAATTGCTTTTTTCTTTACACCAAACATTTTTTTTTCATTGCTTCTAATCTTCGTAACTATAGTTGTAAAGACTACATAGTATTTACTATTTTATTTGGTAATTCTACTCTTACTAGATAGTTAGGTTGTTTCCAAATTCTCCTGTCATAAATAATGCTAAGATTAACATGATATCTTCATGTCAACAGTGGGAAGCTTTTGACTTCCCTCCAGTTGAATTCTTTTCTTTGTGCAAACTCTGAAATGTGAGACTAAAGTCACAAAAGACAGAAACATTTTTCAGGCTCCTGATAACTATTAGAAAATCCTCTGTGCCCAGTTTCCTCACCCCTAAATTAAGGTTAAGATAGTATATAAAGTACTTCAAGTAGTGCATTCAATAGATGTTGGCTACACTGCTGTCTCCACCATCACCACCCTAACCACCACTATTACTACTATTATCATTTTGGTGAAGGTCAGCTGCATTTTCACAAATGAAAATAGATATCTTAATGCAGTTTTGATAATCAGATTGCTCATAGATTTTTTGCTTTCTCTTTCTCTTTTCAAATGATTTATAGGCTCTTTAATTTTTGCCCTTCTTCCTCAGTACCAGAATTCTCTCCTGAAATGAACTATCTTCTTAATTTCCACCATTTCCCATTTTTTTCTGTCATGAAGCCATTTCTACTTGGGAAGGTAAAACAAGTGTTCTTTTATTTACATATTTCTTATATTATATTTGGTGGTGATAAAGCTAAACTGATGGGGTTCTGGGAAACAAGACACACCATTGTCTCCTACTCAAGTTTAGTATCTATTATGCACAGATGTGAAAGTCTGACCTCTGGTGGCTGTGAGCTGCAGCTGGGGAGCACATGTACCAAGTCTAAAAGAGGATCACGGACCCATAAATGTATTCTCCAGCAATAGCTAAACTGGTGTAGGACTGATTGAATTTTAAAACTTTTTATATTCATTGTGAAGCTTGTTCCTTAGGTCAATAAAGACATCCTGCTTTCTTCCTTACAAAGCAATTATCTTATAACTCATTTTCTTAGAATACACAGCTTTAAATAAATGTTCCATGAATCATAGTCTACAAAAAATATTTTCTTAAAACCATCAACCACCCCACCATCACCACTACGACTACCTGACAATATATACATAGAAATCTCAGGGGGAAAAATGGATTCCCAAATCTTAGCAAAAGGAATATCAGTGGGATTGAAATTTAATTTTTTATCTTCAAAACATTTTTAAATTGAGATATATTTATTCTCCTAATCAAATATTTTCAAACTTTCTAGGATTTAGTTTTTTAAAAATCTAAAGGAAAGGTATCAGAAAATGATTTTAAAATAGTATGTATCATATAATTCAGAGAATGATGTGAATGAAGAAAATAAATTTAGATGTAAGAAGTCACAAAGAGTGAGAATACAAATGAAATATTTTTATGTTATTAAAAATTGTTGTTTAAAATGATCTAGAAATGGTGCTCCTTTGCTTATGCTTGAGAATATATGTTTACATTAAATTTTAACTATTTTGCTTTTATAAAAATGGTAGTTTTTTAAGGTGATTCAGTGAGTCAAAAGGTACAACAGTAGTTAATAATAGTTAATAATTTGGTATCGTGTTTGTATGTATTTTTGCACAAAAACTAGTCAAAAATGACAGATTTATTTAATCATAGCCAATTGCTTGGTTCATACAAGAATATAGAATTTGAAAATGGTAGGTTCTATAATTCCTAGGTAGATGACATATTCTCCTTTGGTCCCAACCCTAATTAGGTTCAGCGTCTGTGTTATTGTCAAAGGTCAGTAAAGCGACTGTTAGTCATGACACATTCTTAGCAAATTGGTTCATCAACCCTCCCCAGCATTTGTACTATTGACCTTGACTTCAAATAAATAATATGAATCCCTTCTTGCCAGAATAAGCTATAAATCTGAGTACATCTCTCAATCTCTTCAAAACCAAAATTTTAAAGCCTGATTCATGTTCTAAAAGCTTAATTGATTTCTGTAACTCAAATGTGTTTATTCTAATTACATATTATTAGTTGTTGATCATTTTTATCTTTATATGCTCATTGCAAAAAAAGCTCAGAAAATGACAAAATATATAATGAGACAATAATCCCATTTTAAAAGTATTTTGACATTAGTTGATGTAAAATGGTTTTTGTTTTTCTTATCATTTGAGTAGAATTAATTAGCAAAAATGAATCACTAATGTTTACTGCGTGTAATTCTGTGCCAGGTACTGTTTTTAGCCCTTGCGTGCATTGCTCATGTAATGTTCATACAACCGCATGAAGGAGGTTCTGTAATCATCTCTGATTTTGCAGATGAAGAAAACCACAGGAGGGTTGCTCCAGATGACATAGCAAGTGGCCGAGTGAGACTTTGAGCTCAGTTGCCTGACTGCAAAGCCAGTCTCTTACACACAGTGCAAATTAAAGTTAAAAGATCTGTGTATGAACTGATGATTTGCTCGTGGACCAAGGCTTAAAACACTCACGACCCAGACCAATTGGAAGATATTCTATACTATTAATGAATTCTACTTGTATATAATTCATTTAAAACAAAAGAAATGTATATTTTAACATCATGTGGTCACTGTCATTTCTTTCATGCTGTAATCTATGTATTAGGTATTTTAGGCAACCAGGAATTGATTTAGAGGAAGATTTTCTTCTTGAGTCTTACTCTAGTTCTAATCTTTTCAATTCACTGAACTTAAAAAAAATACCATCAGTTTTTCTTGCTGGAAGTTAATGGCACTACTGGAAAGTGGTTTCACTGTCTTCTATATTCTGCTTGCCTTTTTTATAGCTGAATCCACATCCAAACTCCCACCCCGTCCCAACCAGTCTTCTGTGAATAAGCAAGGGGGAACAAAAACCACAGAAGGAACATGTGGACCTTCCAGGCAAGGGAAGATTAGAGAGGAGAATTGTGAAGAGCGCGCCTTGCTCCCCACCCCGCACTGATGTATCATCAGAGACCAGGGCACATTTATCCTCTAATGGTAGGAGGCTATCAATGAGTCCAGATCACTCTTCTTGCCTGGCAGGCCTAGGGAATCCTGACTCCCCATTGACTGGCTCTCGGTGCCTTCCTCCCGAGTGGCCAGGAGCAGCCTCCTGACTGCCAGCCATAGCACAGAGCTCTGGGGCCCAGGAGCTACAGCTCACAGAGTTCCTGGGGGATGGAAAGAGAGCAGAAGCCTGGGGAGGAAGGAGATGCAGTCTATGGGGCTCAAATTTGTAGAGTTTCATGGAGATAGATGAGGCAAAGATGAGACGAGTAATGCAGCTTTTCCTATTTTGATGACATAAATTTTCCCCTGATCCTCAGTAGAACAAAACAGAGCCCCGTTTCTGTTTATTAACTAGAATCTGCAACTCCTCGTCACAAGCATGACATAAAGTCATTCCATGTGAGTGGCTATAAGGAGTACTCTGATCATTTCATTGATTCAGCAGTTATTGATTTCATGCTTACCGTGTACCATACAGTGTTCTAGACACTGGGAGTATAATACTGTCCAGGTACTCTTCCAGATGCCTGGGATGTAATACTGTTCTGGTACTTCTCTACATACCAGGGATATAAAGCTCTCACAGAGCTGACAGTTTATGAAACTAGGTCTTTTTCATCTTATCCGTCTCCTGCCAACACACAATTAGCTGAGAGGCCTGGTATATATAATAGGGACACTTGATGATGTTCATTGAAATAAATTAAAACAGTGAAAAGTGTCAGGACAGAAAAGAGTCACAAAGTATGAAAGGATATTGACCAGATATCAAGATTCATATCAGATATGAATCACTGTTTCCAGATTTATGAGCAGTCTTGAAATGGATTTTCCTCCCATGTAGATGCTCCTTAAACCTAACAGTGACTTTTCTTCCATCAAGTGTTTTAGGTGAGCCTCTCCTTTCAGCTGCTTGAATTGTCTTCAGAACTCCAGCTGCTGGTAGCTGGCTCTGAAAAGATGGAGAGGTCTGTGGAGAAGTATTTGTATTTAGAATGCCCAGGAAGGAGAGAGCCTGGGTAAGTAGAGATAAGTGTAGCAATTGCAGAAAGTAGTAGAATATACTGGTAGGTGAGGAAAGGCCCTTGCTATAATCAGAGGGCTATGTTGTGGCTCAGAGAATCTAGACAGAAACAAGATTAGAGACAAGGTAGACAAGGTAGAGACATATGAATGATTTGGGCTGGGCAGGTCCAATTTCTACATAGACTATTTCATTTTACTATTTACCTATTAAAATGAAAACCACTCTGTCCCTTTAAATGCATCACATTTACAAGTGTTTCACTTGCAGAGCCAGTTCCAAGGTAGATCATTGTACCCCAGTGGATACCTCTGGCCACCCACAATCCCTGGCCCCTTCCCTAATGTGGCTGCTTCCTACACATATTGCTTTTTCATGAGCAAACCATTTGGGTAGGTGGGAGTCACTATTCCAGCCTATGCAGTTGTACAGGTTAGGGTCACTTAGATAATTCATCAGTTGCATTTCATAGTGTGGAGAGGTCATACAAAACTGCCTTGGCTGAAACCACAAAAATGAAAATTGTGGATTTTTTTTGTTTTGTTTTGTTTTGTTTTGCTAGAGGAAACAAGGGTTAGATTTTTCCAGATCAAGAGGCTATTTCTGGTCAAGATTTTTTTCATTTTTTTTAAGGTATAAATGACATCTAACATTATATTTGTTTCATGTGTATGATGTAATGACTCAATATTTGTGTGAAATGATCACCACAATAAGTCTAGTTACCACTTGTCATTATAAAAAATAACAAAAGTTTTTTTGCTTGTGATGAGAACTTTTAATATTTACTTTTTGGGCAACTTTCAAATATTCACTAGAATATTATTGATCATGATGTCTTTTATATCCCCATGACTTATTTATGTTATAACTAGGACTTTGTACCTCTTGACCCCCTTCACCAGTTTCACCCACCCTCCATTCTCCCTCCCCCATCCCAAGCAACCATCATTTTTTTTCCCTCTGATTCTATGAGTTTTATTTTGTTTGTTTTGGTTTTTAGATTCTACCTATAAGTGAGATCATACAGCATTTGTCTTTCTCTGTCTGACTTCATTTAACAGAATACTTATCCTCAAGGTCCATCCATGTTGCCGCAAATGGCAAGATTTCATTTCATCTTCTTTACCCATCCTGGAGTGGACACTTAGATTGCTTCCATATCTTGACTATTGTAAGTAATGCTGCAGGGAACATGGGAGTCCAGATATCTTTTCAAATTAGTGTTTTCATTTTCTTCAGATAAATACCCAGAGAGGGAATTACTGGATCGTCTGGTAGTTCTATTTTTAATTTTTTGAGGAACCTCTATAGTGTTTTCCACAGTGACTGCACTACTTTATAGTTCTATCATCAGTGCATGTGGTTCCTTTTTTTTTTTTCACATTCTCCCCAACACTTGTTATCTCTTGTATTTTTGATAATTGCCATGACAGGTGTGAGGTGATATCTCATCATGGTTTTGATTTACATTTCCCTGACGCTGAGTGATGTCAAACATCTTTCCATGTGTCTTTTAGCTATCTGTATGTCGTCATCAAAAAAATGTCTGTCCAGGTCCTTTGCCCATTTTTTAAATTGGATTGATCTTGAGAGGGGTCAGAGATAATGAAATGAGGACTAAGTCTGCTGAAGCAAAAGAGCACAGCTCCTGGTATTGTGGCCCTTTCCTTTCATAGCATATGATGTGCTGCTGTGGCTTCTGTTCTTCCTGCCTGAGTGGCCAACTTCTGGAATGGCTGTAGAACCTAGGGCCCCAAAGGTTGTGTCCAAGACCCAGGTCTTTTTATTAGACATCAGAGGAGTTCCTGCTTTGAATATATGGATCACGGTAAACTCTCAGAGACTCTTTCCTGTTTAGGTCTTAGTGCTTTACTCTGTAATGGTTATTTCAGAAATGTTTGCTCTATGAATACCCTAAAGATGATCCAAAGTTCAGGCCCCTTTTTCTTGACAAGCAACAAAAGTCTTTGAGGATGTTTAAATTTTAGTTGGTATTCTCTCCTCTGAATAGCAGGAGGCTCCTCATTCCAGGTTGTACACGACCCAGCTGGTTAAGTCTAATGGTGTCTAAAAGAATCTGTGCTACTGAAAACCCATTTAGAGTGGTTAAGCAAAAGACCTTTCTTAGTTGGTGACACACAATGGTATATGAACAGATTAAGTAAGCTACACTCATAATTCAGCATTAAAGTGGATCTTACTGAGGAACACCTGGGTGACTCAGTTGGTTAAGTTTCTGACTCTTGGTTTAGGCTAAGGTCATGATCTTAGGTTCGTGAGATCGATCCGCATGTCAGGCTCCATGCTCAGCAGGGAACTGTTTGAGATTCTCTTTCTCCCTCTGTTCCCACCTACCAAAATAAATAAATAAATCTTTTTTTTTTCTTTTTAATGTGGATCTTGCTGAACACAGGGATAGGATGTGATTTTTAAAAACTTGGATTTGTATAGGCAGGTCTGGGTAAAATTAAAAAAGAGGTCACATTTATCTTTTCCCCTTTTATATGTTTTTTACTTGCTTTACCTAAGTAAAGGATAAGGGTATATGTGCATATTTGTATGAATGTATGTAGGAGTCTCTGTGTGTGTATTTACAAGTGGGTCCCAGTCTCCCAAGAATGGTAAAAATTTGGCTTTTACCATAAGTATATCATTGGCTGACCATTTTAAAGTCCTTAGCTAAGAAGGGTGCCATGGGCAGTGTAGTTTCATGTAAGAAATGTATCTATGTATAGATATCTATGTATCTATAATGTATTAGACACACATATCTTAGGTCATATCTTTTTAAGAATCCTCAGCTCTGATATGTCATGGCTTATTTTAGTCTTTATTCGGGATTTCTTTCTTAAATGGTGATCAACACCACTTCTAGCCCTTTACAAAAAGAAAATATTCAAGTAATGGCTAAAGGAAAATATTTACCAAGGTGCTAGGTCAAAGAAGAATGGACAATATTCTTGTTATAAATAACGTAAAAAATCCCTCTGCCCCCCCCCTTTCCCCAGCCAAAGAAAACCTCAGAAAAATTGTTAGGAATCTATATGAAAAAAAGTTAAATAATGATAAAGCATATCCTTTGGTTTATTTAAGAAGAATCTAATGTAATCAATTAGTGTTAGCAAGGAATGTAAGGGTGGTTATTTATTATTATGTTAACATAATTCTTACAAAAGGATAATACTGATAAACCAGTTGATCATTGAGATAGATTTTGAAAATCCATGATACAATGAAACCTGTTTATGTATAAAACTATATGTGATATAGGACTTGAAGAATAATTCCTTAACAAGATAGTCCCCACTTCAAATCAATTGCCAACATTTTATTTAATTGTGAAAAACCGTAGTCATTCCCTTTAACGCCAAAAATTGGGATAAGGGTGTGTGTTATTATTGCTAACAGTTACATTTCAGAGCAATGCAAAATACAAAGCAGAAACAGAAGTTCTATCAATAAAAAGGATAATAAAGCACAAAATTATTGTTTTTTAAATATAATTTAGAAAATCATCCAAAAAATTCCAGTAGTGCAGATGACTGGCAGCTATAGAATAAGTATGAAAAAAAAGTTTTCTCTAAATCCATAAATATTATATGAGACTAAAAATCTCACTAAAATATCAACAACAAAAAATGAATCATGTAGGAAGAAAACTTTAAATATTTATGAGTAATTTTTCCTTCCATAAATGATGACTTGAACAAATGAAGACATGATCTATTCTTCAATAAGAATAGAAGATACTGGGATCCCTGGGTGGCGCAGCGGTTTGGCGCCTGCCTTTGGCCCAGGGCGCGATCCTGGAGACCGGGGATCGAATCCCACATCGGGCTCCCGGTGCATGGAGCCTGCTTCTCCCTCTGCCTATGTCTCTGCCTCTCTCAGTCTCTCTGTGACTATCATAACTAAATAAAAAAAAAAAAAAAAAAAAGAATAGAAGATACTCAAATATTCAGATTCATTCAGATATTCAAATAAATTTATCAGCTCTTCTCTGTTAAAGTATTACTGAATTCTAATAAAAAACCCAAAAGGATGTTTTATTTTTTTAATTTTTAAAAATATTTTTATTTATTCATGAGAGACAGAGAGAGAGAGAATGGCAGAGACACAGACAGAGGGAGAAGCTGGCCCCATGCAGGGAGCCTGACGCTGAACTCGATCCCAGGACTCTAGGATTTTGCCCTGGGCCAAAGGCAGGTGCTAAACTGCTGAGCCATCCAGGGATCCCCAAAAGGTTGTTTTAATTTGAAAAAAGTTCTAACACTGATTTAGAAAACTAAACATGTAAAGAAGAGCTAAAATATTTTGAAGAAGAAAAGTAATGTCTGAACTGGATTTTACTCTGGGACTTACTAAAATTTGATTTGAATCCCTGATAATTAAAATGCAATGATCTCAGAAAAGAATAAATGAGCAGATATAAAAATATAGGAATAAATAGCAGATAGAAAAATATATCAGTTAAAAAATCGTATGTTACAGTATTGTAGTGTTGTCACAGGAAATGATTAAGGTTAAAACAGGAAGTTGATTAGGGTTAAAATGGGAAGTAGGGTCAGACAAATGAAACGATTTTAAACAGGTTTTCAAAAGCTGTAAATATTACATAACCCTTATTTTGCTCACATATATTGTGAATCTCCAAGAGGGAGTTTAATACACCACATATACACACATTCACTTAATCATTAATTTTTTTTAAACCAGAGCATTGTTGGAACCATTATTTCTTGAAACATCTTTTGCAAAAGGTTGGCAAAAATAATCTAGAAACAGAAATATTTGCTAATTAAGAAAGCTTCCCAGTCTCACAGAAGTTCATCTCCTTAGTGTTCCCTGTAAATATGTTTCTAAATATGTTTCTCACAGTCTAAGATGACAATCTTCTCTACATCTCACTATTTCTGCTATTATCAAATTGCTCAACTTCCCCTTTGTGCTACTATTTGATCACACTGGGAAATACTGTATGACAGCATTCACTATTTAGATTTTTTTTTGCTTCTTACTAAAGTATTTTTTAAATTTAAAATTAACATATATTACTAGTTTCAGAGGTAGAATTTAGTGATTCTAAACATGTAACACCCAGTGCTCATTACTTCAAGTGCCCTCCATAATGCCCATCATCCAGTTACCCCATCCCTCCACCTACATTCCCTCCCTCCAGCAACCCTCAGTTTGTTCTCTATAGTTAAGAGTCTTTTATAGTTTACCTCCCTCTCTGTTTTCATTTTATTTTTCCTTATCTCCCCCTATGTTCATCTGTTCTGTTTTTTAAATCCCATGTATGAGTGAGATCATATGATAATTGTCTTTTTCTGATTGACTTATTTCACTTAACATAATGTCCTCTAGTTCCATCCACATTGTTGCAAATGGCAAGTTTTCATTTTTTTTGGATGGCTGAGTAGTAGTCTATTGTGTATACATATATATATATATATATATATATATATATATATCACATCTTCATTCATCTGTCAATGAACATCTGGGCCCTTTCCATCGTTTGGCTACTGTGGACATTGCCGCTATAAACATTGGGGTGCAGGTGCCCTTCCCAGTCACTTTGTATTCTTTGGATAAATACCTAGTAGTACAATTGCTGGGTCATAGGGTAGTTCTATTTTCAACTTTTATTTTATTTTATTTTATTTTATTTTATTTTATTTTATTTTATTATTTTATTTTCAGCTTTTTAAGGAACCTCCATACTGTTTTCCAGAGTAGCTGCACCAGCTTGTATTCCCACCAACAGTGTAAGAGGGTTCCCCTTTCTCTGCATCCTTGCCAACATCTGTCATTTCCTCAGTCATAAATTTCAGTCATTTTGACCATGTAAGGTGGTATCTCATTGTGGTTTTGATTTGTATTTCCCTGATGTTGTCTGATGTGAAACATTTTTGTCATGTTTCTGTTGGTCATTTTATGTCTTTTTTTGGTAAAATGTCTGCTTATGTCTTCTGCCCATTTCTTGGCTGGATTTTTTGAGTTTTGGGTGTTGAGTTCGATAAGTTCTTTGTAGATTTTGGATGCTAGCCCTTATTTGATAGGACATTTACAAATATCTTCTCCCATTCTATAGGTTGCCTTTTAGTTTTGTTGACTGTTTCCTTTTCTATGCTAGCTCTTATTTTTTATCATTAGTTGTACTCATCTAACATATAAAAATAGTATTGGAATGTAATTGCACAAGAGATATTATTTATATATATATATGAGAGAAAGGGGATTGTGGGGGGGGAGAGGTGGAGAAGGAGAGGAGGTTCACAAGCTGGGCCTGAGGAGAAGGTTAATTCATTCTAAATAGGTATAGTTTATTAGGAGGTTCCCAAGAACAGCAGATAAGGCTGTGTTTTGGGATTCTCTGGCTCTGGGTCCATGCCAATAGATTTCTGGAGATTATAAAATTAATATGAAGGTTTGGCCAGAATTATTTGTTTACTTATTTATTATTATTTTTAAAATTGAATCTAGCCTGTTAAATAATACCAAACACCAATGAAGTCAATTTCTTAGTTTGATGATGCAATAGTGGGCTATTCCTAGTATAAGAATAAGTAAAAAGTCCCTCCCCAACCTTACTCGCACCCCCTTCCCCATAAATGTAGTTTTTGACAACAGTAAATACCTTTCCTTCTCTAATAAAACATCTGTGTTCACTATTGAAATTCAATTCTTTCCTGCCCTTTTACAACTACTTTGCTCTCCCCCTTCCCTACTTTCATCTCGGCCCTATGGCCAAATCTTCACAAGTGGCTACTTTCTTACATGCACTGTTTCTTTGTCCCAAAAGCAGGGTCACTGCTGAGGAGCACAGCTGTCCCTTTCCTTCAGTCCTCCCTGGGGCTGCCTCAGAGTCACACATCTTTTGTTTAACACATCTTTAAGCTGAATGTAGTGGTCTAGGAAAATTTCTTACACACTTTATGGATTTAAAAGCCATACTATACAGTGGGTTTACTGCCTACACTGCAATTTGATTATCATGCCCAATAAGTGTCAAGCAGCTGACTAAATGGTTCTCATTAGCATAATTTGACCTTTCCACGTTTGTGCAGAGCCTTACTCTATCTTTAAAAGATGGAGTTAAGTCAGCAGTTCATCTGACTGGACACATGTATTATGCAAATTTAAAAAATTGGTTCCAAGTCTTAGATAGCAAACTTCCTCTGAAATCTTAAGAAACTTACAGTAACATTGTGAGGGGGGCGGGGAGAAGTCAGTCTGTCCCAACAAACTTCAAGTGTGGATCTAATCAAGAAATTAACTGTAAAAAAAAAAAGGAATTAACTGTAGATAACAGACACTTTTCCCCTTGAGATATTTACTCATTTGAGCTTAGGGTAGAAAGTTTCAGAAAAAGTAGGAGGCTATGTAATAGATATTCTTTTGGTAACCACACTATGTTTTATCTGCTTTATACCAAATATTACAAAATATTTTCTAGACTTAAAAATGGGATAAAATTTGTTTTGAATTATTCTTTTTCATAGACTATCACAGGCTACATAGTCTTTAATTATAAAAACTATATCATGCCTTAATTAATTATATTCTATTTTAGAATGTAAAATGTTTGTACATTTTGCATTGTAAATAAAAGACTATTTCAGGGTAATTCATTAAAAATAAATATATATTCAGTGATTAGATTGGTAAAAGTTTAAAGCACTTGAAATGGAAATATAAATTTTTATGAGTTAGCCATAGAAAAAGCTCCAAAAGAATAAAAAACTATATGGCAAAAATTTTGCATTTCTCCTTGCACCTGATATGGTTGGTGCTTAAAGGCAGACCACTTATGAGAATTGCTTTTTATTCCTGATACCCACATGACATGAGGTGTGCCTGAGATTGGTGACCTCAAATTATGCTTGCAGAGGTAAGAATACCGACAAGACCAGAAACTGTGGCATTATTAAATCATAAGCCACACTCAGGGAGGAGCACACATTTATTTTCATTTTGTAATGCAAGCAGAAAAGAAAAAAAATTACTCCTGATTCCCACAGGTCTATTAATAGAAAAAGAATGTGTCATTTCAAGATAAGAAAGAAAAAGGTAGGATAGAAAAAAGGATTAAATAAATTTCTGATGAGATTGGAAATTGATCAACACATATAGTCAGCATCTTTCACATAATAACTACCTTAAGGAAGGGTGAACTCATTAGTAAAACTAATAAATTATATAACACCTACAGTGTTGTAGCCATTATTGAAATCTGTATTGTGCATTGTATTTCAGAATCTTTAAATTTGGTGTATTGTCATATATTTTGAAAAATAATGGACTTCTGAAAAATGAGCAAAATATGCTACTAAAATCACTGCAGTTTTAGCATTTTTGGAAAAAGGAAAAGCCTATGAAATTTATATAAGCTAAAAATCAGAGAAAATAATTCCTCTTCATTCACATTTGGGAAGAGAAATTACCTTGTCATTCCCTATTCCAGGAAGAAATTCTAATTTAGCTACTGTTGAATTTCAAAATAGTTTTTTTCAATGGAGTTTCATGCAGAAACAGAGCTAAAGTGTGCTAGTTTTAAGAAATGACTACACATATATTTTACAAAAGAAAAATATCTTCGATAGAAAAAATTAAATTCACTAATCCCTCATTCATTGTGCTCATCCTTTTTTGAGCTACACAAAAGTAAATAATTGAATCAACAGCTTCACTTTTTAAGTGGTTATTATTTTAAACACATTCACGATATAAAGAAAAGATGTAAAATATGGAAATTAGTGTATCTTTGGCTAAATAGTGAATGTTTTTAGATGACAAGAATAAGTACACAAATATGAAACATTAAGAAGCACTTTAACATGAAAGTATTAAAATAAAAATACGTAGAAAAAACCTGCATGCAAAGTGATTGTCTACACATACAGCAAATCTCTAAACAAAATCTGACACTTAGTCAACACAATTAAAAAAAAAAGAATCTTATTTAAAGTTAACATTTTGCAAGTTGATTTTCTAATTTCATTACAAATAATAAAAATGCCATCCATATTCTTGGTCTCCAGCTATACCTAAAAATGTGCATGAAAAAATAAGAGGATTGAAAAAAATGGCATTTGCTAGGCAGTAACTATAGTTCAAATGGCCGGTTCCATCATGACTGAACTCAGATTTTCCTTAAAACCATGGTGATTACACAGTGAAAAGCTGGAATTTTGCATCATTTTTTATTGATCATAAGGCAGTTGCTACATTCCTACAATTCTCAAAAACTTTTTAGATTGTAGTCTTCTTCAAAATGGCAGACACTGGTGGTGGTCCCACTTAATCTGCACATGGGAGATAGATGTCTGATAAAATAAACCCTTCCTCAGAATTATTGAAAAGAGTGGTTTTGCATCTTATGAGATATCAATGAACTCACTGAATTAAGAAATCTGTAAATAAATTAGTAATTCATAGAAATGATACACTAGACAGTTATAAGCATTATGATTTTAAAAATTATAAAAATTATAAATTATGAGTCTGTGGATACCTCGAAGCCCTTCATTGTCTATGTTAAAAGCATTTCACACTTGTCTTCCTTCCATGAAGAATGCAGCCCTAAATCCTTAGGTGGGATGGAGCAAAGCAGGCATCCTTGGTATATGTGTATCAAGGAGTGGTAGTAGTGTCCAAAAACTGAAGCAGGGTATAGTTGCTACAGCCAAGCGTGTTGGGTGTCAGAGCCTAGGAGGGTGAAAAGGGCCTCCGTGCAAAGAGAAGAGGTGGCTTGGATGTGGAGTCAGAGCCTGGTCAGAATAAGGAGGACATCTATGCAAGGGAAGCTGGCATAGAGTGTCAAAACCTGAGCAGGATAAGGAGGAGGAGGAGTGGCCCAGTGTGGGGAGTTGGAGCCCCAGTTGGATAAGAAAAGAATCTCCAAGGAATGCTCTCCTGGTGTGCTGTGGCAGAGCCCACAAGGGGAAGGAGAACGTCCATGTAGGAGATGTTCTGGTGTGAGGTGTTGAAGTCAAGCAAGGTGGGGGAGGAGGGACATGGTGAGGAATACCAGAGCCCAAGTAAGATGAAGAGGGCATCCCTGCAGAGGAGTGATGGAAAGTGTTAGAAACCAAGTGGGGTGAGTCGCTGTCCATGGGAATTTTTGGCTTGGATTATGGAATCAGAGTTGTGGCACAGGGAAGAGGCAGTCACACAGGGAAAGAGTGGTGACAGGTTACATCCAGCAGGATTGATCAATTAACTGAATGTATTCTAAGTAATTGGAGACAGCCAATTTGTAACATCCTTTTGGAAAGGAACTTACAAATACAAATATAAAAAGGGAGCAAATGAGTATTCTCATTTTATTATCAGGTTTATTAACCCTGTTGTGTTAGATCAGATTTGAAAGTATCCATAGGAATGCATAGTCTAGATGGATAAATGATGGATAGAGAGGTGATCAATAGCTAGATAGGTGGATATACAGATAGATAATTAAAGGTATAAATGTATGGATATGGAAGTAACTTGGATATGTATCTGTATTCATATATTTCATAGCTCTTTGCACATAAAGAGTGATAGAAGCTTGGAACAGTGATACCCCAATAGCAATGAGCACATTTTAGCATTCAGATCTCGGTTTTTAAAAACTGTTTTCCATGCAAAGGAACCAGAGCTCCTTGAAGAAATGACTGATTCCAGGGATAGGGCAGGGAAAATGCAAGATAAGTCATTTTGTGCCAGAAAGCACAGAAGTGTTAGAAGAATTTTGGGGACATGTCAAAAGGAAACAGAAACTGGCTGCATGGGCTCCTTCTGACCAAATTTGGGATAATTTGAGCATATGAATAACAATGGTAATGGATTAAAACCCATTGAGTAAAATTGGAAATTCACTTAGACATAAATAAATTCATTTCCATAAATTGAAAATTTGAAAAGGATCAGGATTTTTATATAGTTTCAAAGTATCTCTCTACAAAATGGTATCTAATTTCTAAGGGGAAAGGAGGAACTTTACAGTGGAGAAGCCTTGTAGATACAGTTTCACCTAAGAGATCAATGCAAATATCACCTGTAATGGGACAAAGAGAAATCGCTTGCCATCTGATAGAAGTCAGTGAGAAGAACATGCTGTCACTTCTGAAATATTCTTTCCAGAAATGTGTATTCCAAATCTAATTAAGAGGAAACATCAAACAAAATCAAGTCGAGGGATATACTACAGAGTAACTGGTCTGTAACTTTCTAAAGCATCAGGACAGTCAAAGGAAGACTGACAATCTGTTCCAGACTCAAGGAGACCGAGGGAAATGATAACCACATGTGTGATTCTGGACTGAAACTGTTTGTTATAAAGGATATTGTTAGGAAAATGTGCAAAACTTAAAAGGAGTCTGAATTAGGTGGTAGCATCACTGTTCTCTGTCACAAATTTTTTGTTTTGATAGATGTATTGTGGTTATAGAGGAGAATGTTCTTTAACAAACATACATAAAGAATTCATGAGTAAATAGCATCTATTCAGCAACTTAGTCTTAAATGTTAAGAAAAATAAAGTGCTCTGTGTACTGAACATCCAAGTTTTTTTAAGTTTGCCATCAATTTTAAAATATATAGATTTTTTTTTTAATTGAAGAGAGATTGGAGTCCCCCCAGCCACCAGGGGCTGTAGCTCTTTCTCAACTCTGGTGTAACTGCCAGGACTTGCCATTCCCATTGGCAGCTTCTCCACCAGGACCTGAGGAGCCTCTTTCCAGAAGCCAGCCTCTCTGCAATGATGGCTCTTAGAGGCATTTAGAGGAAGCCCAAAGAGGAGTGAGTTTCTCCACCCTTCAAAGACTGTCACTTGGCCAGATTTTAAGCCGTGACTGATGGTTACAGTCTCAATGACTCTTGCCCTTCCTAACAGATGAGGCTTGGGGACTAAATAATTATTTGTCTAGTCTGTTCACCTTGAGTGGGCTCCTTAGTAAGTAAGACTGAACACAGTCTGTAACTAAATCTTTCTAAGCAGTGTAGGTATCTACAACTCCAAAGGGAAAATGGATTAATTCTTTGGAAACCCTGAGGCCAGCTGAACTCACCATGCATTCAACATTCCAGAGGTCTTTGATCAACACTCAAGACATAGGACCTTTTAGTTATTTTTTTGTCTCACGTATCCTCTTTCTTTGAATCGACTTCAAACTACTTCCTCTCCCCATTATATTAGACTTTCGTCTGTGATTTGTAACACCCTCTTCTGCAGTTATCCAACACCATTGCCTCCTCAGCTCATCTCTGTTGGTCCCATCCTGGCTCAGATACCTCCTGGCTGCTCCTGAGGAAATTGCTTCCCCTGAAGCTCTCTTACATAGTCGGATTGTTTATCCATACCTCACTTTCTTCAGGGTAGAAAATGGGTTCAGTATTCCCCTCTTTGGCCTCTTCCAAATTGCCACTAATTTACCCTCACATTAAAACCACTGCCCCTCTGGGACTCAGATCATCTGACTATATTACCCTTTATCTCTCTTCTTGACCATACCTGCCAATGTAATTATGCCCTTGTACTCAAGACATTGGCCACTGCTACTAGTTTCTCTTTCCACCCTGACTTCTACTACCCTTGCATGTCTATGTAGATCATGCACAACACCTTGCCTCTCAGTTCCTCAGCAACCTCAACTCCAGTGACTTCTGTTCCACACCTCTTCACTGTCAAGTTTACCACTGCACCTTGTCCTCTTCTGGAACTTCTTTCCCACCTCTGAATATTTAAATTCACAAATACCTAAATAAATAAATAAAATAAATAAATAAATAAACAAATAAAAACAAATTAAAAATAAATACATTCACAAATGCCACTCTTCCACTTCAGTTTCTTTCAGTCTCGTATGCACTTGACCTTTTACTTCACGGAGACATTTTGCTTCTTGCCCCATTTGTTATATTCATTGGTCTTCCTCCCCATCCCAATTGCATTCCTTTTCAGCTTTTCCTCCATTCTTTATTCCTTTGGACCATATATTTGTCAGTATCCTCACTCATATATCCTTTGATTCTTCCTCTGTACCCACCCAGCAAGACCTTAGAGCTAAGCCATTCCAAATGTCTACTCACTAGATAACCTGTATCTGGGCTGTTGAGCTCTGTCTGGAGCATTCACACAAATTATCCAGATTCATGACACTAGAAATGTATGGTTTCAGTCTCAGCCAAACACTTACCATTACCCAGAGATGCTTCTGTGTGCATTCAGTTATTTTTCTGTGCCATTTTCCAATGTGACTATTTCAGGTTTCCCACTCTTCTCAAACTCTTTACCCTATCTCTTCTCCCATCACTCTTAGCAACAAATATTGCCAACAGATCTTAAAGAAAACAGAAGTCAGAAGTCAGAAGAGAATTTTTTTTCAATTGCTGATAGCAAGTTTAAAACTTGATCTCATCCACATCCACCACTTCTCTTTTCTCCTGTTCCAGTGGAAGATGTGTCTCTCCTCCAAACCTGCCTCCTCAATAGGTGCTCTGTATCATATCCTATGCCCTCAAGGACTGTTTTAGTGATGGTGTCCTCTCTTCTGTAATCTTCAATCTTCCACATAGATTTAACATTTTTAATTTTCTTCCTTTTTGTGAAACAGTCCCTCACTTGGCCTCTGACACTACTATTCTGAACACTTTAAACTTATATATGACCTACTGTAATTCATATTTTCCTTTAATTGACTTTTTAATCTGTTGTCACTGTACTAAAAAGAAATCCTGGGGCGCCTAGGTGGCCTCAGTAATTGAGTGTCTGCCTTTGGCTCAGGTCGTGATCCTGGGGTTCTGGGATCAAATTCCACATCGGGCTCCCCACAGGCAGCCTGCTTCTCCCTCTGCCTATGTCTCTGTCTCTCTGTGTCTTTCATGAATAAATAAATAAATAAACAAACAAACAAACAAATAAATAAATAAGATGTAAATTAAAAAAAAAACCAGAAATGTATTTTCATGGTTCTCCTGTTTAAAAAACCTCTAAAGGCTCTCATGCTGTCAGGATAGAATTCAAAATATTTAATATGGCTTATAAGGTGCTTTACAACTTCTCTCTTGCTTACATCTCTGGAAACGTGAGCATCATCCCATCTTCTACCTTCCATCACATTTCTACCCCCAGTCTCCCACTAATATACATAGTCACACACTTGTAATTTCTGGAATGTATCTCTCATCTCTAGTGTTTTGAAAATACATCTCAGTCCTGATTAGAACATTCTTCTCTCTGTTATTTGCTTGGATGAATTCTTTTCATCCTTTAGGTTTCCATTTTGATGTTGTTTACCTTGAAGAGCTTTCCTGACACCCCAAGACCTTGACCAATAACGTGCCCTCATAGTTCCTAGTACTTATCCTCTGTCATAGCCTTTTGCATACTCTTGGGACTCCATGTTTACTTGTATTTGCTAGGCATCCATGCCTCAAGACAGGGTCAATTGTGCCTTGCCTGTCTTTTTCTTTCTATTGTTTAGTTCAGTAGCTTGCACAAAGTGGATGTACTTGGTAAACATTTGTTGAATGAATGGATGGATGGATGGACGGATGAATGGATCCATGTGAAAAAAGGATGATTTGATGTTGGCGAAGAAATTAACAAACTTTAAAGTTAAAAAAATTAACATGTTTTCAGGAAACAGATTCATGCAGCTAAGATGCATCAAAGTTGGTGGGCAGGGGCTACCTGTTTAATATAGTAATACTAGTAACTTAGGGAAATCATCTCATTTTGGGGGATGGAGTTGTGGAGACGATGAGAATGGAGAATTGAGAGAGGACATTGCTTAGATAGTATTTTAAAGCCCTATTTGGAAGTTTATAACACTGTGTAAGTTTAAGGTGCACAACTTGTTGATTTAATACATTTATATATTGTAATATGATTGCCATCATAGCATTTATTCTCATCTCTTTCACATCACATAATTATCATTTTTTTATTTGTGTGGTGGAATTAAGATCTCTTAGCAGGTTCAATGATTATAATACAATCTGCTTTACATTAGATCTCCAGGGTTTATTCGTGTACTAGTTGCAAATTTATGCCCTTAAATAGTGTCTCTCCTATTCCTCCAACACCCTCGCTTCCCTGATAGCCACCACTGTACTCTGTTTTTATGAGTTTCATTTCTTTAGGTTCTGCATGTAAGTAACATCATACAGTATTTGTCTCTCTGTTTGACTTATCTCACTCAACACAGTATCCTCAAGGTCCATCCATGTTGTCTGAAATGATGGGATTTCTCCTTTCTCATGGCTGAATAATATTCCGTTGTGTACATATACCATATCTTCTTTATCCATTCATCCATTGACAGGCATGTCAGTGATTTCTATGTTGTGGCCATTATGAATAATGCTGTACTAAACAATGGGAGTGCATGTACCTCTTCAGTATCCTGTTTTTATTCCCTTTGAGTATACACTCAGGAATGAAATTCTGTAAGCTATATTATTTATGAAATTGAGGCCAGTCAACTTCCTTGATTTTTCCTTTATCAATAAATTTGACATTATCCACATTTTCCCAGAAGTGACCTTACCATGTATGATTTTTCCCTTTTATCTCCACAAAATGTATTTCTGTGTGTTTGTTCAACCAGACCTCTTTTCCAGTTTTCTTCCTACTCCATTGGATTGATCATGAGAGCAAAATCGCAAAAACTGAAACAAACATCACTCCCAGAGCTGCTGACCAAAAGCTGTTCACAGCCCCAGAGACATCTTCTCCCCAGTGCTCAAACCTCACATTCCATTCTGGTCATGCTTTCCCTTGTTAATCCTGGCTCCACATGAAACCTGACTTAGAAGCCAAAGATTTGTTAAGCACTTTTCCAGTGACCAGCTTTGGCTCTGATCTTTGATTGCAGATATAATTTTCAACCTATGTACATGAGTCATCTGAGCTGGCTGTTTGTCGAAAAGTAAGGACATGATGTTACTTTACTTAACAATATTCATGGATTCCTTATAAAGTCATGACTAGCAGAAAACTCTCAGTAATACATTAAGTAAAACTTATGTATTCTCTACTTAAGGACATTTCTTCTTAAGAAATTGCCTTGAAAAGTAGCAGCTAAAACTATACTGGATATGCCAAAGACACAAACAGCCATCTGGAACAGTTCATTTCCCTAAAAGTAAAGACAAATATAGCTCTCTTTGTTTAGGTCAGTAACTGTACTTACCCTGGTTAAGTTCATAAAGGCTCATGGCACACCCAAAGACATCTGTCAGGATGCTCCACCCCTGATACACTCTTACCTGCAAGTGCCTGCTATCTAGTCTTGTTATATTGTCCTGTGGCTGGGCCACAGGGGCTGAGGTTAGAACTGTTTTCTGTTCTTGTTCTGTTTATGTATTTATTCAAAACCTGTTAATATTTTTCTTGCTATGTCACAATTGCTTTTATAGGTTCTGGAGATATGAGGGAATCAGAAGACAGGTAATTGATCAATAGAGAAAATGCCAGATAGGGAAAATGCCACGCAGCATGTTTTAAAAGGGGGTCTGAAGAGAATAACTGAGGGTCTTAGGTTGTGTGGTTGGGGAAGGCTGTCCTAAGCAGACACTTAAGCTGAGAGTTAATGACAGGGAGGCATGCCCCATGCTGCCCCAAAGGCGGGTGTAAATTTGGTGTGTTTTGCAGAAATGGCAGGAAAGGCAAGCCCCATGCTGCCCCAAAGGCAGGTGTAAATTTGGTGTGTTTTGCAGAAAAGAAAGAAGGCTTCTGAGTGTCAGGAATCCGGTGGGAAAGGAAGAGATGGTTAAAGATGAGGAGAGGTTTTAAGAAGGGCTTATAAAGCAGAATAAGAAGAGTGTTTTCATTCTAAGCCTCTAGAGACCCTATGGCCTGGTTGCTGTGGGGAGATTGGAGGCAAGAGGAAGAAGGGAGGCCAGTTAAGAGACTACCATGGAGGTGCAGGCAAGAGGGTAGTGATTGGGATGGGGTGGTGGCAATGGGGATGGAGAGAGTAAGCGGACTTGGGGAACATTTTAGCATAGATGTCAAGAACACCTACTCTCAGGTGAGGTATGGGGAGCTGAGAGGGAGTCACAAATGATTTCTAGAAATGTACTTCATTTTCCTTCAGTATCCATGTTGACTGTGCACACAAGAACCTCAGAAGCACCCTGTCCAGTAGTCAACAGACATCCAGTCAGTGTTCCAGGAATAAAGTGCAGGGAGGCTTTCAAAACTAGGGGCCTAGAAGGTAGTGTTTATCTTTCCCTCCAGACTGGGGAAGTTGCAGTTTATTTTTATTCATTGACGTTCATTTCAGAAAAGCCTTTACATTAACATAGAAATTATTAGAAGCAATTAATAACAGCTTCATTTTTAAACTGATGTTTTATGGAAAGCTTCTAGCATTTCTTTTTAAAACAGACTAAACTGGTTCTATGTCCTCAGCTCTTTTAGATTAAGGAGAGGAGTGTGATTAACATTTGTTTGGTTGGGGGTTTTAGCACTACTATGGTTACAGTGTGATGGTTGAAAATATTCTATCCGGCACATTATTAGTTATTCTGTTTCTTGATAAAACAGACATTTAAGAACAAGGCAGAGTCTGGAAGTGCAGTGGGGGTGGGGGAATCCAAACTCTGTGAAATGTTTAACCTTTTAACATAGTTCAAGAAAGTTTAGATTTCTGGCAAAACGCCTAGACTTCATAAGGCTGTGCATGGTTGCAAAACCCGACAAGACTTTAGCACTTAAATTATTCTGGCTTAAAGTTGAGACAATGTGAAGAGACCAAAGGGGAAAAAAACCCACACCCTGATAGTTACAGCTGGGCTCATGGCACAGAGTAATTTGGAAAAGGATGTTGGGGGTGGTGATTACAACCTATGGTTCTTCAGAGCTATATCAAATGCTTCCAACTGAGAGAACAAACTACCCCTAAAGGGAAAGCAAGTTTGGAATTAAAGGTAAAGAAGATTCTTAACAACACGTGACAAGCCAAATACATCATAGATTAGCAAGAATTGTTTGTTTCACAGAATCACAGCAGTTGCCCTTATAGAGATCAGTGGGATGACTCATCAAGATACTGTGTCCCAAGCATGGAGACTGGAAAAAGTTTCTCCATTTAGAAATGCACGTGTAGGTAACCATTGGTGCCAGTATCCAGGGCGGCATCTAGGCAAAGAAAATGGGGAATTCGTAACTAGCCAAAGTAATTGAGAATTTTATTACTACATGCCTTTATTTGGTATGTGTTGACATATCTATTGTTTTAAATTCTCTGAAGTTTCTCTAAAATTTGTCAGAACAACAACAACAACAAAAAAGAACAAAATAAAATAAAATTTGTCAGAACATATGAGTCATTATTTGCAAATAAGAAAACATAAAACAATAATTATTAAAATAATTATGGATAAATGCAGTACAGTGTTTCCTACGTGTAATCTTCAGAACCCTAATTCTGAGAAGTGGACAATAAGTAGGTAAAAGGAGTGCTTGAAAAATCACCTCAGTGGCCAATAAGATTAGGATGAATCTGAATGATATTCTAATGTTTCTATTATAATTGCTCCTTTTAGAAAGGCTGAGATAGTTTTGTGTGTATTACAAAGCACTAGAAGGGGAGCAGAGAATCCAAATATATTTAATCATAAAATCAGTCTATGCTCTGCCCTGTCCTCTTTTTAAAATGAAGTATATCATCAAACACGTATTTTGATCATATACACTAGTAAACACTGAGTATAGAATACATATGTCTGCAAAATGGACATATTTTCACATATGGGACTAAGAACAACGGATCAAAGAGAAATCAGTCAAAGAGAACCAGACAAAAGGAAGAAACATTACCAGACAGTGAGAAAAATAACCAGAGAGGATCAGAGAAAAAAGTGAATCAGCTACAGGAAAAACAAATGAAGGAATAGACTAAGATAACTGAGTTTGGCAACAAATGGGTTATAAGAGATAAGAATGCTATTACCTACAGAAAAATTCAACCGCGCTGACTTAAATAAATAAGAAGACTGAAGGTAGGTGGTTTCTGGTTTTATTTCAGCTTTTGAACAATATTTTATCCAAGATCCCTGCATTTTTCTTGGCTATTCCCTCATATTTGCAGTGTGGCTGCTGTGACTCTGACTCTCACATCTGCATCCCAGGCAGGAAAATGAGGAAAGGTTTAATCAAGAAAATAATAAAACATTTTTTAGGAATACCATTGCACAGTTGTGAATTTGTCTAATTGCATGGGGCTGTGTCACATAGCAAGAGCTGTGAGAGAGATTAAATTAGAATTTTATAGTGATCAACTGGGAAACTTTTTGGTGATTTAGGCAGTTACAGAATGGAAGAAAGAAAGAGTTTGGAACAATTTGTGTATTTTGAATTGTGGAAATGTGAAGGTGGAATGTGTTATTTTAGACACATTCCTTTAGGCAAGTTTTTTGAATTATCCAAGTCCTTCTAAAAAAAAAAAAAAGACAAAATATCCCACCTTCTTTTGCCTTTTTGGGAATAGTATACTCTCTTAAATGTGCATGTGTGCGCGCGCGCACACACACACACACACACACAGAGTTTTAAGGTTGTGTTTAGAGCAGACATGCCCCCATCCCTGGGAACAAGATGGAAATACTGTCTGGTCATCCTGGTCTAAGTCAGGCGCTAGCCAGAGGACAAAATATTCTGGGCTCTTTCTCAGGTAACAGCAGGCTTTGTTTCTTTTACTACGTTGGATCTTTCAGGACCTTATCCAGCCTATGGCTTAAAGCATGAAAGCGTTTAGAACGCTCTAAAATAATTACCATGGTTTTTTTGCTCTCTGGACTCTTAATGGGGATAAATATACACCAGGAAACAAATTGGTTCAGTTTGCTTTTGAAATTTCCTTTGGTAACAAGACATAGGCATGTTGGTACAACACGTTCCTGGTGGAATGGAATTTATTAAAACAAAAGCCCACGATGAAACCCAGAGGAGGGGCTTTCAATTTTTATTCTGTGAACTACTACAAGGAACATTGGCTATAAAATGTTTTCTTTTAAAAAATGGAAATTATGTGGACCTCAAATTCATGTAATAACAAAGTCCTTCTGATATTCCTTTGGCATAGGAACTCAAAGCATGTTTCTTATTATGTTTTTTATTATTTTTTCATTAGAAAAGTAATATAACCTTCATTTTTAATGTTTTGAAAAAATGGAAAAAATACTGCTGTGAATCCAGTTATCTTAAACATTATTGTGAAGTCTTTTCTTCTCTTTTTAATATTTTTCATTAAATATATCATTGAGCTCGTAGCATTATACACTATTTCCTTTCTTTACTCACTGCTTTATCCTAAGCATTGTTTTCATTATACAGCATACTTTCACACCAGTATATGAATAATTAGGCTGTTTCTGCCTTTTTGTTCAAGCTGCTTTTTTAAAAGATTTTATTTTTTTATTTATTTGAGAGTGTGCATGTGCATGTGTGTGTGCAAGCAGGGGGAGGGGCAGAGGGAAAGGGAGAGAGAGAATCTCAAGCAGGATCCATGCCCAACACAGGACTCAATCTCACGACCCTGAGACCATGACCTGAGCCAAAATCAGAGTCAGGCACTTAATCAACTGAGCCACCCAGGCACCTCTTTCAAACTGCTTTTGAACTCATATTATCATTTCTCATATAGTACTCGTGTTCTTGCCCGTAGACACAAAAATTATTCCTTTGGTATATCTCATCCTTTCACTAGAATATTGATTACCTACTTATATATGTACAGGAAACCTTGGGGGATACAAAAGAACAATAGTGATTTAACTTCAGGAGTATGTGGGTACCATACTCTACCATACCATTTGTAGAAGGTAGTTATAAATGATAATAGGGGCTTCGGGGCTCGAGAGAAATGGGGGAATGCAGAGACTGGAAACGGAATTACCCTGCAGCCTATGTATGATGCGGGTTTAGAGAGGTGTGGACAAACAGGCTGGAGTGCATTCCACATACAGGCAGAAAAGGGTGAAATCATCCAGCGTGTTTAAAACGTGGTTATATTTATGCCTGGTTTATGGAGGGTAGTTTATCTTCACCTCAGTTTCCTGTATTTCCAGAGGAAAATGATCTGGAAATCTGTATACACTGAAATGCCCTCAGTTCCCTTCATTTGTATGTACAAACTCTATCAGGGAGTGTGTGTTCGTTCGACACAGGTCGCCTTTTCCTTAGGGCCAGCTGCTTTTCCCAGACTCTCACTCTCTGCTGTCAAGTCTTCCAAAATTGGATAAAAAAAGAAAACTTCATTTTGAGAAGAAAAATAAAAGTTGTTTGTACCTTTGCGTACTTAGCCTTACAGAAACTTTCATAGCAACTCGCGTTTTGAGTAAAAGCTGGAGTTATTATTTAATCTGAAAATATCTGTATCTTACTTTGTGAGAACACATTGAAATGTAAATACATGCTGGGGAAATTTTATAATCAAAATATTAAATCTGGACAGGCCTTATTACAGATCACTTAGATCACCTAGCTGGTGTTTTTCAACACTACACTTTTTGTTTTTGCTTTTGAGGTGTTATATTTTCCTATTAAATGGAAGCCTTGCCTTTAAGGCCAAATGCAAATTGTATAAAACCAGATCTTCTCCTTAAGCAGAGTATCTGAATCCCTAAATTTTCTCAGAACCCAGTCTTAAAAACATTTGTTTTACCTGTTTGCTTAGTTATTTTACAGATGGGAAAATTGAATCCTAGGAAATCAAGTTCCCTGGAGGATCTCATACCTTGAGTTCCATTATGAGAGCAGGTGTATTCGGGATTCAGAGTCTTGGCAGGCCCTTGGCCTGTAAGCCAAGGATGAGTGCATTGGGCTAAACCATAGTTAGATTCTCTGCTCTTATTCTCCCCATCTCCCTTCTCCAAGGGGAAAAAAAAATATTTTCTAGATGTAGGCCCCAAGAGAGCTAAGAACCCCGGGGGAGAGCAAGTCCCCTGGTTCAGGGAGGTGCTAAGGTTCAGAGGGCACCGAACAAGCCTGAGATCCAGGGCAGAGATTCTCATTTTTTTTTAATTTGACGATTTTTTCTTTTTTTAATAATTATTTTTTATTGGTGTACAATTTGCCAACATACAGAATAACACCCAGTGCTCATCCCGTCAAGTGCCCCTTTCAGTGCCCACCACACAGTCACCCCCACCCCCTGCCCTCCTCCCCTTCCACCACCCCTAGTTCGTTTCCCAGTTAGGAGTCTTCCATGTTCTGTCTCCCTTTCTGATATTTCCTACCCATTTCTTCTCCCTTCCCCTCTATTCCCTTTCACTATTATTTATATTCCCCAAATGAATGAGAACATATAATGTTTGTCCTTCTCCGATTGACTTACTTCACTCAGCATAATACCCTCCAGTTCCATCCACGTCGAAGCAAATGGTGGGTATTTGTCATTTCTAATGGCTGAGGAATATTCCATTGTATACAGAGACCACATCTTCTTTATCCATCATCTTTCGATGGACACCGAGGCTCCTTCCACAGTCTGGCTATTGTGGACATTGCTGCTAGAAACATCGGGGTGCAGGTGTCCCGGCGTTTCATTGCATCTGTATCTTTGGGGTAAATCCCCAGCAGTGCAACTGCTGAGTAGTAGGGCAGGTCTTTTTTTAAGTCTTTGAGGAACCTCCACACAGTTTTCCAGAGTGGCTACACCAGTTCACATTCCCACCAACAGTGCAAGAGGGTTCCCTTTTCTCCGCATCCTCTCCAACATTTGTTGTTTCCTGCCTTGTTAATTTTCCCCATTCTCACTGGTGTGAGGTGGTATCTCATTGAGGTTTTGATTTGTATTTCCCTGATGGCAAGGGATGCAGAGCATTTTCTCATGTGCATGTTGGCCATGTCTATGTCTTCCTCTGTGAGATTTCTCTTCATGTCTTTTGCCCATTTCATGATTGGATTGTTTGTTTCTTTGCTGTTGAGTTTAATAAGTTCTTTATAGATCTTGGAAACTAGCCCTTTATCTGATATGTTATTTGCAAATATCTTCTCCCATTCTGTAGGTTGTCTTTGAGTTTTGTTGACAGTATCTTTTGCTGTGCAAAAGCTTCTTATCTTGATGAAGTCCCAATAGTTCATTTTTGCTTTTGTTTCTTTTGCCTTCGTGGATGTATCTTGCAAGAAGTTACTGTGGCCGAGTTCAAAAAGGGTGTTGCCTGAGTTCTCCTCTAGGATTTTGGTGGAATCTTGTCTCACATTTAGATCTTTCATCCATTTTGAGTTTATCTTTGTGTATGGTGCAAGAGAGTGGTCTAGTTTCATTCTTCTGCATGTGGATGTCCAATTTTCCCAGCACCATGTATTGAAGAGACTGTCTTTCTTCCAGTGGATCGTCTTTCCTCCTTTGTCGAATATTAGTTGACCATAAAGTTGAGGGTCCACTTCTGGGTTCTCTATTCTGTTCCATTGATCTGTGTGTCTGTTTTTCTGCCAGTACCACACTGTCTTAATGACCACAGTTTTGTAGTACAACCTGAAATCTGGCATTGTGATGTCCCCAGATATGGTTTTCTTTTTTAAAATTCCCCTGGCTATTCGGGGTCTTTTCTGATTCCACACAAATCTTAAAATAATTTGTTCTAACTCTCTGAAGAAAGTCCATGGTATTTTGATAGGGATTGCATTAAACGTGTAAATTGCCCTGGGTAACATTGACATTTTCACTTCAATCTAGCGCTTTCTACACTCGATAGGTCTTCAAAGCACAACATCTCCAAAGAAATGAGAGCTTTAAATGATACACTGGACCAGATGGATTTCACAGATATCTACAGAACTTTACATCCAAACTCAACTGAATACACATTCTTCTCAAGTGCACATGGAACTTTCTCCAGAATAGACCACATACTGGGTCACAAATCAGGTCTGAACCGATACCAAAAGATTGGGATCGTCCAGTGTGTATTCTCAGACCATAATGCCTTGAAATTAGAACTAAATCACAACAAGAAGTTTGGAAGGACCTCAAACACGTGGAGGTTAAGGACCATCTTGCTAAAAGATGAAAGGGTCAACCAGGAAATTAAGGAAGAATTAAAAAGATTCATGGAAACTAATGAGAATGAAGAGATTCTCATTTTTAAAAATTTTTAAAGTTTATTTTTTTATAACCTTTTATTTTTTTAAAGATTTTATTTATTTATTCATGAGAGATACAGGGAGGCAGAGACATAGGCAGAGGAGGCAGCCTCCTCACAAGAAGCCCAATGTGGGACTTGAACCCTGGACCCTAGGATCACACCTTGAGCCAAAGGCATATGCAACCACTGAGCCACCCAGGCCTCCCAGTAATTCTCATTCTTAAAGAAATGCTGGAGTTGAGAAAAAGAATCAGTTATTATTTTCTGAAAAGCTGCTTTTCTTAGTGCTAAGCCTTGAAATCCTTCCAGTGACTTGATTCTATTAAGCATAGACAAGTAGAAGAACGATATTCAAAATAAACTGGCTAAAATGACTTTATGCTCAGTATTTGTACTGGTACCTGATGTTACATTCTTCACAGCCAGAGATGTTACATGATAGGATCACCTTTCCAGTCATGCCGATCTTTATTATTATTATTATTATTAATAATAATACAGGACAAATGACCATGTTTATTACATGGTTGACACGTGTTAGGTGCATCTTGCATGGACCACAAATTGGTGAGCTGTGATCCAGATGTGGCACACGGATTTGCTTTGTGTGGCCTATACTGCTTTATAAAATTTTTGAAATAGGTGCCAAAACTTAAAAATTAAGAGATTTCATATAAAAACATAGATGCCCAGCTTCCCTTGAAAAATCACAAGATTGAACACTACCTATGCTCCAAGTGTCCTTACAGGATGACTGACAAGTTAACATTTGACCTGGGCTGTGTGCCATCTGCCCCCTTTAGATGGGACATGCGTTCCTTAATTTGCTGCCCTTCCTGATTGTGGAACTTGGTGTTTCCTCATAGTGTACAGTGTTCCTTTGTATCCACATCTCTCTTAAAAGTGAGGCAGGAAACATTTGACATAGACGGCACATGCTTTTTATATAAAACTGGACTAATGTGCATGATTTAATTGGCTCTGTGGGCCTTTGGATTTCCTACCCCTATCATGTGTGAACAGATTATACAGCTAATTCAGCTAATTCTAAGGAGCACTTTTTCCGCATATTTTCCCCTGTCTGAAATCGAGAGGCATCGTAGCATTGCTGTCAGCCAGGCAGTAGTCATGGTGAAGTGGCCGCTGTCGGCAAACTTTGTCATAATTGTTCACATTACTGCTATGCTGATTGAGTTTGTGTGTGATGTTGGAAAGGTGCGTGTTGAGTATAACTGCCACTTCAGAAGTTTCCAGCAAGAAGCCTGTTCTTCAGCCTGACATGAAAAGTGGCTGTGTAGCACAAAGACAGCAGCTGGCCACGAACGTAATACCAGTGAAGCAACTGATCTTTGTTGGAGAGGTGACTGCAATTACTTCTTTTCTTGGAAGGAACAACCAACTGCTTTACGGGACCTGAAAAGGAAAAGCCTACAGGTCTATGAGGCTTTGTTACACTGTGTTACTGAGATAAGTGCAAAAGGATTCCTGTCCCAGGCCAAGCAGTACAATAGAAGGTAAGAGAAAATGCCAAATAATCTGGAACAGATAAAGGAAGTTTACGGGCCGAGAAGGCTGTGTGGCCCACCTGGACTTCAGGCAGAACTATCATGAAGGTGTTGCATCTCATTGACTGAAGGTGTGTATTCGTCTTTGTAGCGGTACCTAAAATGGTGAATCTTACATTCAGTGATGTCTTAGATCAAATAAAATATGGAAAAGCAAAGCCAGACAAAAGGAAGGACTTACTACCTCTGCTAGCCATTGACATGGTCCCTTCGCTTACAAACTCTCTGCCTCTTTAAGGATTGCTTCCTCTGTCTTTGTGATTACCGTGAGAAAGAGCAATGTTGGCCAGTGAGTAAATGGCACAGCTCTTAGGAACTGGGAAAGGCTGACAAAGCATCACATACAACCTGAAATTTATGCTCAGTCGTGTTAAGTAACAACAGCCCGAGCTGCCTCGAAAACTTTCCAACTGGGACCAACACTTCAGAGAATTGTCTTCCCAAGTGTTTGTTTCCCAGCTTAAAAAGGACATTTTTAACCCTAATAGTTTCATAGGAAACCACAAATGAAGAGCTAGGTGAACTTGGCCTACTGCCTTGAAAGACACCCAAACCCTGCTATTCGGGACAATGACACATCCATCCCCTGTCATGTGTTATTACTTACAGTACATGTCATGGGACAAATGTTTGTTATTAGCAGAAGTTTCATGGACAAGTTTTATCATCCGTTTTCTGGTCCACTCCAATTTAACAACAATTTTATATTTTGCCTGCAGGCTAGAAAGCTGCGTTTATGCCAAAGACATTTCTATTTTAGCTGTCATGGCCCCAAATGAACATTTTGTTTTTAAAAGGATCTGGAAAAAATACACGCAAGAAGGAAAATCTAATTTATTTTTTGACATGTCCTAAAATAATTTAAAGTAATTCCACTAAACAAATAGCTGTTTGGTTCAGTTGTCTTTCCAGAAAGTAAGATACTGACTTCGGGTTGATTAGAAATGACTCCTGTTCACTCTGCAAAGGTCCATCTTGTACTGTACATATTTGAGGGGAAGAGGGATGGTTCAGTTTTAATCTCTGTTCTCAAAGACACTATGAAACAGCCTTGGAAGGTATGCATTTACTTCGTATTTCTGTTTGTCACATCTTTAAGCCGTGGTATCCATCAAGTAAATTGCTAATTGGGAATGAGCTCGTCATATTTCTTTTAGTAAAATCCTTGACTTCTAGGCTTAATTAGCACATCTTTTATTTGTAAAATAAAATGGAAATGGCTGTTCACAAAAATTAACTACACATTTCAGAAGTTGAACAAGAGCTTTAGGTAAAAGATTACTTTCTCTGGCGAATTTCTGCTTTTCACCTTTAAATTGCTAAATGATTTTGCCTTTGGGCTGACATTTTTCATACCTTTTACAGTTATCTAATGGTGAGGATTTGGTGATTGAGTTGTGAAAGTGTCATTGCAACATCTTGAAAGCCAATTGAAAACAGCTGCTGTTCATTGCTAAAAATTTTGCATTTGAATAGAATTAGTGCTGGAAGGTGTCAGAAGCTTAGTTGGGTTGGAACACATCAATGTAATTTTAACGTTTTAAATCCAAGGGGTTTCCAGGGTTCCCAAACCAGAAAGACAAACTTAACAGGTCAGCAATAATTTATATGGTATTTGATACAGAGGATACACTTATTTATTGAATCAACCCTATAGCATATATGTGCACAAATGGTAAGCTCTGCCTAATATCTTACAATAAAATTCAATATTAGGATATGTCCTGACCAGTGAAATATTGATGATTACTCAACAGATGAACTCAATAATGATAGCTGTGATAATAATGACAATATTATACATGAGTTATTAATAATAATAATTATTACTATTATTACTAGCCATCGAGTTCATTTTCCTCTTCAGCTGTCATCTCCAGCTCAAATAGTGACTTCCAGACCTCAGTAAATTTTAGGGAGATGAGAAGTCTCTAAAACAGGGCACCTGAGTGGCCCAGTAGGTTAAGTATGGGCCTTTGGCTCAGGTCATGACCCCAGGGTCCCTACTCAGTGGGAAGTCTGCTTCTCCCTCCCCCTCTCTTGCTCCCCCATCATTCATTTTTTTTTCTCTCTTTCTCCAATCAATCAATCAATCAATCAATCAATCAGTCTTAAAAACAAAAGTCTCTAGAACAATCCCTAGGCCCAAACAATGTCAGGTCACAGAAAGCTGCGTCTTCATCCTCTGAGAGAATAAGAACCAAGAATGGTCTTTTCACCAGTTATACCTACTCAGGAGGAGAAGAAGAAGACAGGTCATTCATTATTCACTGATATATTCTAGATATTTATGCAGAAGGGGCAAATTATAGAAAACTGCAGGTGAAGGTACCTAACTTATATAGGTACCAGGTCATCCTATTTCAATTATACCTAGAAATCCTCAAGAAATTCTCGGTAAATTTTAAATTACTTTGATTTAGGAGGAATTGGAAAAGTCTAAGGGTCTGAATCATATTGATAAGAGGAGTCAATACGTGGCAAGCTAGCTACAGTACAAGTGTAGTTAGCCAGGAGAGGCTAACAATTGGTGGCTAAGCTTACTTATTTAGATGTAAATATTATCAGACCTTCTTTACAGACTAGAATTTAAATTGCTTAGTTATTAATTCTATATTAAATTCCAAGTCAATTTAGGTATATAGAGATGGTAGTCTATGATAATTAATAATGAATAGTTAAGATCTTTATTCACAGATTTCACCTTCAGGGAATAGAAAATTCTCTACTGGCCCATGGAATGCCAAAAATAATAATAACTGATTTCCTTTGTAATTCTGTATATTTTATTTTATGCATTTATCTATTGGCTTCACCAAACTGTTGAAGAAGTCCCTGATGCAAAAATGTTTTTAAAAAACTGAAACCCAGGTTCAGTCTATTAAAATAACTTAAAAATAAAATAAATCAGGAAGCCAGTATTGTACATACCTTAGCTTGGTAGAACTTTGAACTGATGATCAGATCAGTAACTTCCTTTCAAGAAATCATTGGATGAGATAAGTTGAAGACCTGAGAGAAGCATGAGACAGCAAGTTAGTGTGATATAAATCTGGTTGGAGAATTGTGGGGTTTGCTGTCCAGGACTCCATCAAGGACAGCTCTACAACAGACCATAACCTAATTAGTTTTCAAGGAAGCTCAGATTTGGACATTAAAGGGAAATTGCCAAAGCTATTAAATTTGGCTCCTGGGTCAAATAAATGTCTCAACCATGCCTTGTAGTACAATGCCATGGGTACTGTTAACTAAATGGGAGGAAATGGTTTGCTTGTTTGGGGGCCAAATATCTAACTCTTACACATATTCACAACTAGATACATAAGAAGAGAAAGGAGATAATATAAGCTCTATATTTTGATTTTGTTGGTTGAAACTGAATGCTGGACTGTTCACATTTATTGAGCAACTATTTGGCCAGGCACTGTGCTAGCTTCTGGGGAGGCTATAAAGAGAAATGAGACAATTTCTTTGAATGAGTACATCACTTGGGCACAGACATGGGTCATTATTTCTTTAGAACATGAATATTTTGTTAAATGGCATTGTTATGACTTCAGATAGTTAATTCTACTTCTACTAAAATTTATTACCACCAGTAATAATTGGATTAACTAGTTTTCCTTTCTCCCAGAATTTCCCAGGCTGTTAATATTTTCTGTCATACCAAGCACCAAATATGAACTCCCCGAGGAGAGCAACACACAAAGAGGGGGCTTAGCTGGGGTCCCTGGGTGGCTCAGTGGTTTAGCGCCTGCCTTCGGCCCAGGGCATGATCCTGGATTCCCAGGATCGAGTCCCATGTCAGGCTCCCTGCGTGGGGCCTGCTTCTCCCTCTGCTGGTGTCTCTGCCTCTCTCTCTCTCTCTCTCTCTCTCTCTCTCTCTCTCTCTCCCTCTCTGTGTCTCTCATGAATAAATAAATAAAATTAAAAAAAAAAAAAGAAGAAGGGGCCTAGCTGAGTTGATGAGGTCATTAGCTATCTATGCTGTCTGGTCTAGGGGACCTGGAGGACTCTCTTGACCACAAAGATCTCTCCTAAATTGCCTAAGATAGTTCACATCATATTGCTGCATAGCTCAACATCAGAGAACCATTGGATTATTAAGCACTGATTATACTTCCTCGTGGCTCATTCAAACCACCTTCCCTGAGACAGCAGAAGTTTTTATCAGGTTAGGGATGGAAATAAGATACTTTAAGAGGTGCAGTTAAAGCAGATGCAGATGGGAGTCACTGCCTGTAGCATGCAGCATGGAGGCTAGATGGAAACCTACCCGTTTCCTGAGGAAAATCTGACCCATTCCCAAGAGTGACCTTGGAGAGAGACTGCCACAGGAATGATGGTGAGGCAGCTGCTCTCTGACCTCACCCTGTCCCCTGAAAAGTCTTCTGATATGTGGAATTGGGTGAAGATGGGGAGAGTCAAACTCACAGAAATAGAGAGTAGAATGGTGATTGCCAGGTGAGGAATAGGGAGAGATTGTTAAAAGGGTACACATTTTCAGTTATAAGTGAAGTGATATCTGAGTGTATAATGTGTAACACAGTACTATAATGATACTGTATTGGAGAATTAAAATTTTCCAGGAGAATAGAATTTATGAGTTCTCACATACATACAAAAAGGTAAATTTCTGAGGTGATGGATGTGTTAATAACTCCCTGGAGGGACACTTTCACAAGGTAGATATGTATCAAATCATTATGTTGTACACTTCAAATCTATTACAGTTTTGTCAAATCTACTTCAATAAAGCTGGGAAAAAGGGATAACTCCTTTCTCTCCAAGTGTCTAGCAGCCCTGATCTAGCTGTTCATGGAAGGAAGAGGCCCTTCTTCCTCCTTCACCTGAGAGCATCCTCTGGCACCTCCAGTCCCATCTAGGTTCATTGAGGTCTCAAGCACAAAAGGAATCCTGGAGAAAAAAGTTATTACTCTTGTGGACTATAACCTTCTTGATGGCAGAGATCACATCCGGTTTGCTCATATTCCTTCACTGAACAGTTGTTCATTGAGCACCAACCCTATGGAAGATGCTTGGGATACGTGAAGAAACCTAAGAACCATCAAAACAAAACAAAACACTGTCATCGAGTAGCAGACAGCCAAAAACAAAACCTAACAAATAAGTTTTGTTAGATTGAAGAAAGTGCCATAGAGAAAAATAGATCAGGTTAAGAGAGGTTGGTAATGCCAATGGGGAGTTTGTGTGTTTGGGCTGTCTCTGCAAATGGAGTAGTATGAGGAGGCCTCACGGAGAAGGTGAAACTTGAGACAAGATTTGAAGGAGGTATGGGAATTAACCATATGAATTTATGGGGATGGGAGGAGTTTTACAGGCAAAAGAATGGGCCAGCACCTGACCAGCTCATTAGAGGAAGGGTGCAGGGAGGCCAGCATGAGCTAAGAGAAGAGGATATGGGATGAGGTCAGGTAACCTGAGCAAGTAGTCATGGGCACCTTGAGGCCACAGTAAGGCCTTCAGCTTTTCTAGAGAGAAAGGCAGAATCACTGGAGGGTTTGTGCAGAGGCGTGGCATGATTTGAACTTAATTCTTATCGGAATGGTTTGGGTTGTTGTGCTGAGAATAGACTATAGGGAAGCAGGGTAAAGGCTGAAAAGCTTGGTATGGCAGATGTCACAATATGCCATTCGAGACAATCTTCCAGGGTGAGCACGGAGGAGGTAGTAGAAATAGGCCAGATTCTGGATGTTCTTTGAAAGTAGAGCCAACAGGATTTTTACTGAATATGGAGAGAGAGAGAAAAAAGGGGAGGAATCAGGTCTTTAGGCTAGAGCCACTGGAGTTAGAGGTGCCATCAGCTGACTTGAGGGAGCATGTTGAGCTGTGGACATATGGAACGGAAGATGCTATTTAGATACCCAGATGGAAACTCTGAGTAGGTGTGGATTATGGTCTGAAGGAGTTCAGAACATGCAACTCCAAAATCTGCCACGCTGGCATTTTGGCTGTTTTGGGTTAAAGGGTACCTGAGTAACAGCAAATACAAGAAAAACATTCTGATCTTCCTTATTTTTCTTAAAAGCAGGACATAAAATTCCTCTATTAAAGATACCCTCTAAAACCAGAAGAAAAGTAACATTCCTATCAAGAATGAGAAATTGAGACAGAGAATTCTACACCAATAGACCATGTGAAAATAATTCTCTAATTCAGGCCCCTCCACATAGTACAGGCACTTTTCCAGAATTGCTTCTCTGTTCAACCTAATATAAAAAAGGCAAATAGGTTTTGCCATTTCTTTGTATCCTCACTCCTTATGAAGGCTTCCACATCCTGGAAAACTTGTATTATTTAATGAATTTGTATGCCTTCCTCCTGTTGATTTGTCCTACGTCAATCTGAGTCTTAGGTCCAGCCACAAAGGACCCTACGAGGGTGAGGTAAAATTTTGCCTCCCCTGTCAGTCTCTAGTTTGGGCGATGGCCCAGGCTGGGAAACACCACTAGGTGTGCAGCATATACTCCATAAATATTCGTTGAATGAAAGAATGAATAAATTGATGCCTGTCTTGAAGGGTTCAATCCCCCCCCAGTAATTATCACAGAAATATTCATTCTCTTTAGTAGAGACATTAATCTTCATGACACCACAAGATAATACTGTCAAAATAGAGCAGAGTAGGTTCAACATGCACAAAAATACAAATTTATATTTACATATAAATTGGTTGGGTGTGGATGGATGTGTTGGTTGGATGGGTGCCTGTTATAATTTTTACAAGGCCATTGCACAAGAGATTAGGGTAGAGCCAAGGAAAATGACACGGGTATTCTCAAACATGCAGGGCATACTTCAGGATTTTGCTTAGAATTGCCTTGGAGCAGATTGAGAGACTTACAAGTCGGTATCATGAAACCAAAGAGCTCTAGGAGGGCCCTTAAATTACTGTTTGACTTGAAAATGTTCCCAGTAATTCAGGGAAGGCAGAGGTGAACATTCAGGTTTTAGATCCTATGATCCAGAATCTCTTCTCTTCTGCTTTGCTCCATTTACTTTTCTAGAAAATTTGTCCCTGGAGGAGATAGCTTGGCTATTAGAAGAACTGGTCTCAATAAACTGTAGTAATACTAAAACACACTTTTAAAAATAAAAATACTTTTAAAAATAAAAATTCCCTATCCAGTTAAAAAATCACGTAGGGTCTTTCATACACAATACATTTCTACAAAAGTAGTTAAAAAACATGAAAGAACCACCAATTTGGTGGAGAATCTTTTTAAACAGCCCCACTAGTTTGTTTATAAATGTGGTTTTCTAGAGACATGCTTAGAATTCTTTGCAAACACATATTTGCATGATGTTTTTGTAGAAAGATTAATTTCTCCTGGGATAAAATGAGTTTTTAGAAATGTTTTTGTGCTTTGCTTCATACATTCAGTGGTATTAGGCATTTATAAGAATATTCCTATTAAATGGAAATTAGTACATTGAGTATTATTATTTTGGTGAACTTGATTTAAAATGTGGGCCATATTCAAAGTGCGGAGTATGCTGCTTTAAATAATTCACAATAGAGATAGAGGAAGACAAAAATATATCTGGACTGCAGTCAGTAGTTTAGCTGGCCATTTTAAGAAACCAGTTTCACTAATAGCTAAACCACCTTCTCTATGAGATTATAATTTCTGAAGCACAAATCCCGAGTTCTAATGCATGCATCTGGGAGTGGCTGTACATCTGTGGGATGGTTTTTTTCTTCCTTCGGAACATTTTTAAAAAGATAATTCATCTTTTTCTAAAAAGAAACACCAAAGTAGTTGTTGGACAAGGGTATTTGTACACAAAATATTGTTTTCTCACCTAACCAGGAGAGATCTTAAAATTTTGCATCAGAACCTCTCTGACCTATCCTAGCCTTTTGATTTCACCATAGTTATCATCCATAAATATTTTTTACTTGGCCTGATGCTTCATATTATTTTAAATACTTTATATTTATTTCCAGACATCCTACTTATTGTTGCAACAAGTTTTTTGCAAGTTGTTTTGTTTTTGTTTTTTACTGTATGTTGAATCGAATGTAGTCATGAGGGAATAAACAAAACTGGAACACTTAGCAGGTGTCAGGATGATATCTATCAAAGTACAGCAATCAGAACAACGAGTTCAGGTGGTAAGGGGCTAGATTTGAAGTTTAACATCATTTTAAGTGTTCATGATTGTGGCCTTAACCTACAGAAGCTTTAGTTCCTAAAGTATATGGCTTTGTAAATACAACCAGGTATCCTGAATGGGAGGATGGTATTGCTACCTATGAACATGCACGCATAGATGCCAAGGGAAGGTCTGTTCTCTGGCAGAGTTTAGTGAAACCTGAACAACATTAATCTTATAATAATGTTGTATAATTTCATATAATACTTTTATTATACATATATTATACACATAAAACACATTACATATATAATGTAATATTATAAAGTTCATCCTGGCTTAAAGATGAGCTCAAGAGACTCTGTTTTTTAAAGAAAACCAGGCCTAAGTAAGGATTTCTCCTATGGACTAAGCTTAATTCAGCTTGGCTTTCTTCCTAGAACTTGATGAGAGTGCTCCTTGAAAACATCCTGACTCCTTTTGGAGGTCAGACTTCTCCTTCAGGTCAGGTTGGCATCATGCATCCTTGCAGGCTCCCATAATTCTGGGCTCCTGAAAACAGAGTTAGCTCTCTGATGACTCAAATTGCTCAGTTAGCAATCTCAAGATGATAGTGCATCCTTACAGATTGTTTTTTTTTTTTCTCAACTAGAATAAAGAAAAACTGCATGAGGATGAGAAAGTTGAACTGCTTCCCCCTCCCCCAAGCCTGCTCTTTTCCTTTTTAGTCCTACTTCAGGTAAGACACAATATTATGGTTCTAGAGGAGGGGAGAGGAAAAATCTAGAGCAAAATCCAGAGATACTTCCTGTCTCTTAAACAACATGCTACCTGCAAGCTCCATCTCCCTGAAATGTGTTACTCCCACTCCCTGTTTCTATCTTATATCCCAGCACATAATGTTTTGAGCAATGTGTTTAAACAGAAAACTGAATGTTCTTTTTTTTTTTTAAAGATTTGACTTATTTATTCATGAGAGAGAGAGAGAGAGAGGCAGAGACACAGGCAGAGGGAGAAGCAGGCTCCATGCAGGGAGCCCGATGCCGGACTCGATCCTGGGATCCCGGGATCACACTCTGAGCCAAACGTAGATGCTCAACCACTGAGCCACCCAGGTGCCCCAGAAAATCGAATGTTTGAGGATGTCTCACAAAGGTGTTTTGGTTTGTTTGTTTGTTGTTTTTGTTTTTGTTTTTTTTTTTGCTTGTTTGAGGGCTGCTTAAAAGAAATCCTTTATTTTACACATCAATGCAG
Organism: Nyctereutes procyonoides; assembly: GCF_905146905.1. Taxonomy (NCBI): domain Eukaryota; kingdom Metazoa; phylum Chordata; class Mammalia; order Carnivora; family Canidae; genus Nyctereutes; species Nyctereutes procyonoides. The sequence goes on from NW_026575122.1 coordinate 18,696,798, forward strand.
TGTTCTGGGCATAGTTACCCACATACGTGCCAGCAGCCATCGAACTGGCCCCGTAAGGTGGCCCCACTGTTGTGTTCGGGCAGGAGTCATCTACCAGGTGACAGTACCTCTCCCCATTCCTTTGGCTAGAGAAGTGACAACGAGTTTCTGTCCCCTCCGTGTGCTTTATGGAGACAAAAGGAGCGGTTGGCCGGCCGAGGCTGAGGGCTCCCGCAGGCAGGCGGAGGCGCCCCGTGGAGAGGGACAGGGGTGCACGCTGAGCCTGAGGGTGCACCTCAAGGACCAGTGAAAACGACAAGCTCTGTAGCTTCCTGGCTCCCGTAGACGTGGTGCTGGAGGAGGGGTCTGGTGGGCGAGGGTGCAGCTGAACTGGGAAGCTCTTGGCCTGATGCGCCGAGGAGCCCTGGGGGGGCACTGCCCTGGGGGGCCTGGGCTCCTGGCTCCTGGCGCCCGGGCCCGCACCCGAGGACACGGCCGGTCCGCCCGGCGAGGCTGCTCGCTGCGAGTCCAGGGACTGCAGTGTCCCTTACAAGCTTATGGGGACGTGAGACGGTGGCGGGAACATTGGGACAAGGGGGTAGAGAAAACTCTTCACTTCTGCCACGTTTCCTACTATGTTACTTGAAGTACATATTCCGATTTTCATTTAATTGTCCTTATGTAGGCAAAGTTTGGGAACCCTTTCTCCGGGGATCATGCCTCATTGTGCCCACAGCTTTGGAAAACCTTCACCTTTCCAAGTGATGTGGATCGCTCGTCGGGCTTTTGGCTAAGATCAAGCGTAATATTGAAGACAACATATTAAATGCATTTTCGGAGCAGGGAGACGGAATAGGGGTTTCCCCATCCACTGCTCCAGGTTTGCTTTGAATCTTTCCTCTGCCCATTCTTGGTTATGTGACTTTGGACCAGTGCCTTAACTAGTGGCGCCATCACTTTATAGTGATTGAAGAAGGCTGGGGGTCAGAGGCATGACACAGAGGTAAAAATGCGAAGTCAGAGCCTGGAATAGAGTGACACTTAGCACTAGTGTGTAGGACAAATGAAGGGACAAGCAGTGTAGAGCATCTAAGTCTGGAGCGAGGACAGTTCTCTGCAAAGGTTGACAGGTTCACTGAGGGAAGATTATGTGACGGCAGCAGTGGGGTCAGCAGGTGCTTTGGCAAGGCTCGTTGACTTGAAAAGATGTGAGGTGCTCCTATTAAAAATTTAGGGCAAAAAGAGGCCAAATCCTTCTCTGCCTTTACCCAGATGACTTTGTGTATGATGTTATAAGCAGGCGAAAGTCCTTCCCCACACTTCCTAATCATTCATATCTGTCCTCCAGCTAACAACAGGGTTCCTATGGGGAGCAGAGAGGCCCGTATTTAAAAATACATATTATTTGTAACGTTTTACTATAAATCTAATTTTTAAGATACACTTTTAGGAATTATTTTTAATAAAGAGAATCCAGTTTCCACCAGATTGCATCTATTATACAGTTATTTCCTCTTTGTTTTGTAAGTGGTCATTGAGAGACGAAGCTCAGGTTCTGTGTGAGTTTTCCAGGTGTATTTTGAAGTTGCTACACAGCAGATTATGCTGAGCAGGAGAAGAAGACAGGAAGAAAAGATTATCCCCCAGATACCTGGGATTTGCTGAGCAAGACAAGAAAAAATATTAGCATTTCCTTGAAATGAACACAGGAAAGGGACACAGAGTTTTACTTTAAAACGTGATTCTTTTTTAAAATAGGAAGTAATGAGAATATTTGCCAGATTAAGCTGCCACCATAACCAGGTCTGAAAAGAAACCAAGGGATCTGGAATGCGAAAGTGGAAGGCAAAGAAAGAATCATGGTGTTTTGACTTTGGATTAAAGGATGGAAACATTCACAATTAAGGTATGATTGAGGGAGGTGAGGCATCAGATGGCCACCAGCTAGAGAGCTTGCTTCTTCGTAGAGCAGGAACCTGGCAGGAGCCGATGGGGATGTGGACATCACCTGCCTTATCTCCCCCAGAGAAAGCCTCTGGCTCTGAGCCTAATTGTATTGGCAAGGATGAATCAGGAAGCTTACAGCTTTGCTAGGCTGTTTCTGCACCTACTTGAAAGATAAACACCCCCAAAGCTCTCCACCACTCTTTAGCCTAAAGAAGGATTACATTTTCTCCAGATGGCTGGGTATTGTTAAGCCAAAAATGAGAACAGGAATACATCCCCTCTAGAAAGAGATAAGACTCAGCTCGCTTAGACAGAGGAAGATCCGGAGAAACTAAATCCTAGGCCAGAACATCACCCTGAAGAGTTCGGGGGAAAATTTTTGTGCAAGGAAGGTCTGTGAGTGACTCCTTTAGCAAGTGGAATTAACTGGGAAATGAACCTAAAAGATAAAACGTACAGTTGCCTTGGATTTAATATCTTTAACCTCTACTACTTGATTAACCCAAGGTATGGCACAACAATTAAGTGTTTTTGAAAGGGATGTGTCCAAAATAGTAGCATTTCTAAAGAGGTATGGTCTGGCATGACAGAATGAGCCTGGCTTTGAGGGCCGGAAATGTGGGTTTGAATCTGAATTCTTGCTTCCTTTGTGATCTGACCCAAGTTACTTGCTCTCTCTGGTCTCCAGTTTTTTCTATTTGAGGATAATGACAACCTATGTGCTGTTTTGTGGTGAGCATTCGATGAGATACTACTATGACCTCCCAGGCTCAGAAGAGGTATCTGATGAATGAGAGCCTCTGGCACCACTTGCAGGAGGAGCATGAAACACAATCTCAATCCCCAAATCCTCAAATGTTCTGAAATGATTCTTTTTTTTTCTCTCTTGTTAGGTATAGAATTAGAAGATAGGGACAAGAAAGAAGTAATGGATACTGTGTGCCTGGCTTTAGAGAATTATCTTAAAATAAAAATAAAACATTGAAGTCTCAATTTAAAAATAAAGTTCAAGAATGTGTTCTCTGACATCCTTGATGTTAGCTTGCTCTGCTTCGGTGTATCCATCTCTAAAATGGGACTATTATTACAGTTATAAGTAGTTTACAACAGAAAATAATGTCTCCTCAATGTCACAAGATCCTTCTGTTCCAAACTCTTCGATATTTATCTTGACCACTCAAGAACACGAAGAGTTTCAATATATTCCACTTAAAAGACCAGGTTTTCTCCTGCTATAGAAATGTGGGACAAGGTATATTCGAGTGGTAAATCAGTGACACCCAGTGGCTGCTGCTTTTATATTTACCTTTCTTATTTTCGATTTAACTTTGTAAGACTATCCCAGAGCAAATTAAGAAGATAATGAGAAGATGGAAGTCATAGTTCCTTTTGAAGAAGAGTTTCTCAGCAGTGACGTGAGTTTTCCAGGACATGGGAACAACCTAACAACAACACCAAAAATAGAGAGTGCTTGAAGGTAGGGAAACAGTTCTGGGAATTCCCTGCCCCATCATTTTGCATTTTGTTAAAGATCATACTCAAGTTTTCCTGTCACTGTTGGATTTGGCAAGAAACATTCTCATCACTGAAGTGGCATGTCAGCTGTCCAGATTCCAGCTACATTCAAATCTATTGGACACAGTTGGGGACATTCCCTAGAAATTAGACTTCCTGAGGTGTCTAAAACCTAACTGGAGGTTTATTCCAAAGCCCCCTCCTCTATGACACAGTAATTGTGGTGGAGCTAAAGATCCCTCACATGTGTGATTGAGTAAAAGCAAGCATAATGGCATGTGGCTGGGCTCAAACCCAGCTACTATACTGTTACTGGATGCTCGTGGGCCACCTACATCTTCATAGCCCCTTATATTTTTATCTGTTCAAAGAGGGTAATGACATCTAACGCATAGATTGTTGTAGGATTTTAGTGAAATAACATACCTAAATTGATAGGCATATAGCAGGCACTTGGTAAATAGCAAATAACTTTGTCCTTTTTATCAGCCAAGGTTCTCTGTCAAACTAAGTACAAGACAATTTCTGACAAAAACTGTTCTCTAAAACTGGATGCATACTTTTTAGGTGCTCCATGCTCTGACTCTCCTCTCAGGACAGAGAGGATGGAAATGCACTCCTTGTCATTCTTTGTTATTAGGGGGTAGAACCATTTCTCATACGTTGCTGAAGTGCTTTGGGTTTCTTGGATAAAAGTCTCTTTTTATCGCATTATAAAATCGTTAGCTAATAACTTACATTCTAAGGATTAGCATTTTCCCCACACAAAACCTTCAGGAGGTCAGCATAGCACAGAGATACGGCAAATAAGGCAATTAGGTAGCATAATTCATAAAGGATTCCACAGAGGGTTCGTTAAACAAAGACTCCCATTCTTGCTTGCTTCTCCTTTTAATTGCCTGATAAATATTTTCAAAGGATGGGTTATTAAACTGTGTAAATAGAAATGTCACGTAAGTAAAATTTACAAAAGACGATCTTTTTTCTCCCACTTTCTTTATATTAGCTAACTATGTGGAGCAGTTAAGATGCCAGGTCTTGCAATCGAGTAGACTTGAATTTGAATCCAAGATTTTTCATTTAACTGGTTTACTTAGATCCTCTGAGCTTCAGTTCCATCATCTACGATACAAAGATGATAATGCCCGCCTCGTATAGTAGTTGAGAAGAGTAAAGAAGAGCAAGTCTGGAAAACATTTAGCACATAGTAAGTGCTCATTACAAAAAGGGAGGTTGGGGTGGTGGTGGTGACCAGAGCGGTGGCTCTTAACTTTATCTGATTCCAGTCCTCTTTAGATAGCAAATATTCCCTTTTACCCTCTTAAAATGGAATTTTGGAGCTAATATGTCATCTACTACATGCTTCAAATAGCAGTGTAGTGCTCTAATTGAAGCAGAAAGAAGAAATAGAAAGGAGATTAGGACTTACGGTGAAGGAATATGCATTTCCATATAATGCTGGGTACAACTATTGCCTGGATGCTGTGCCTTCGTGAGCACCCTGGCGGTGGCAGCTAACCGTGCAGAACTGGTTAGCAGTGTGACTTACGTGCCATAAGTCCTACTGCTCTTGGTGACTTTTTGAAATAGTGAAAAACTGTTTGTAATACTTCAAATGAGGCAAAGAATGATCTCTCCTCACTTAGGTGTTAGTTGCATCACTGAAAATTTTATGTTGGTTTGTATAAATTAAATACATGGTTTATATCTAAACCATGCAGAAACACTTTGTTAGAGGTAGGTTTGTTAGAGGTAGGTAAGCTCAGAAAATTATAAACAGATTTTTCACCTATACAAACTTTGAACGGACTGATTTTTCATTATGGGCCTGCCTCCTTCATTACAGGGTGATGATCATCCTTGACCTCTTTCTACTAAATGCCACTAACCTTCACTTCTCCAATTTCTGTGACAACGTAAATAACCCCACAATTTACCCAAATGCCTCCTGGTGGCCCATGCTATCTTCATCAAGAACCAGTGGTCTAGAGGGGCTGGAGTCTCAAAGCTGACTTTCTTAACTTCCTTGGCAAGCCAAAGGTTTTGTAAGCCAGGCTGTGGGGAGCTCAAGACTGAGGCAAGGAGTGAGGGATCCCTCTGGAGCTCCTTGTATAAGGATGCTAGAGTCATTGGTGAGGTCTCCATCCTCCTGATCTAAGGGATTCCCAAAGGTCCCACTTCCTAACACCATCCCTTTGGGAGTTAGGATTCTGGCATATGAATTTTGGGGATGGTGTGAAAGAACAGAAACATTCAGTCTGTAGAAAGCCCCACAGGCCAGGAGGCAGTGAGTGGGCCCTGAGCCTGCTGTGAGGCAAGTGTCAAAGCAATGACCCCACAGCAGAGTGGACCTGGCCTGGCCAAGGGCAGAGGAATTCTGATGGGCCTGCAGCCCGTGTGCAAGGCAACTGAAGCCTGGAAGTACTACAGTTTTTCAACAGCAGGTGCCACAAGAAGCTCAGAGATGACATCCTCACAACCCAGTGTTTACCTCCAGCCTGAATAAGTCACTATACCTAAGGGGCCTGTGAAGATCCAGAGGATGCCACCTAGTTCCAAGGACAACCTGTACCATGTGATCCTGGAGGCCACATCCTTGCTAATAAAACAAGGGAGGTGATCTATAGTGACATTCGAGAGACTGAACTTGACCTCAAAAGATGAAACATATACTTAAAGGTGGTTTTTGTTTCAGACTAAATTGATTACCCTCCCTCCCCCATTACCCAGCAGACGGAGGTCTATGAGAGAGATAAAGTCAATGAAAGGGGGGAAGTGGTACTCTGTAATTTCTTTACATGTAAGTATAGTGTGGATAAATTTGTGATCCTTCTATGCTATTAATTAACCAGGAGTTTGCCCCCAGGACCTAGACATTACACATTTTTAGTACTGTTTTGGTGGGTGAGGGCTCTGCTTACATATCATAGTTCTTTAATTTGTGGCATTGAGCCCAATTCATGTTTAGATTTAGTATTAATCTTGTTAGCCAACAAAAAGAGCTCAGTAATTTCCAGAAAAGAATAAAAAGATTCCTTTTATCATCACTTCACTGTAGTGGAAGAAAGAAGGAAAGAAGAAAGAAAGAGAGAAAGAAAGGAAGAAAGAAAGAAAGAAAGAAAGAAAGAAAGAAAGAAAGAAAGAAAGAAGAGAAAGGAGATAGAAAGAGAGAGAAAGAAAGAGAGAGAGAAAGAAAAGAAAGAAAGAAAGAATGAAAGAAAGAAAGAAAGAAAGAAAGAAAGAAAGAAAGAAAGAAAGAAAGAAAAAGAAAGAAAAGAGAAGTCAAATGCTCGTATTCTGTGGATATCACCCATGCTCTTCATCTCCAGGTGAGATACAGCCCTGACTAGGAGGCAGTGAGGAGAGATGTGCTCATTCTTTTTTTTTTTTTCTATTAAGATTGTATTTATTTAATTGGGCAGAGGGAGAAGCAGGCTCCCTTTGGGGAGCCCCACACAGGACTCTACACCCCCAAACTCTGGGATCACGCCCTGAGCTAAAGGCAGACGCTCAACCACCGAGCCCCCCAGGGTCCTGAGAAGTGCTCAAGCTAGTGGCAGCACTTCAGAGTGTGCTCAGCAGTTCCATCCTCCTAGTTCCATCCTCCTGGACCCCTCTGCGCACCTGCCTGTCACAGCGGCCCCTGCCAAACTCCCAGAGTTAGATTCTTAGTGGGTCTGGGAAGGGTTTGGAGACATCAGAAGATACAGCAGTTCTGGGTGGGGTAGGAAGCTGAGGCCAGAGGTGGGGAGGATGAAGATAGGAGTTAAACTGATGCCATAACCTAGAGTTCTGTTATTAATAGTGTTTTTTTTTTTTCAGAGGGTCTGGCTTGGTAGTTCTTTGACTCTGGGTCCCCCCCCGCCACCCCCCCCATTTCTTGCTACATAATTGGATTTCTGCTGGCTCGTGCTCTCTTTGCCTCTTCCTAGCAAGCTGTGGGGCTGATTTCCAACCGCTTCCCATCACAGGCACCATCTTCCAGGGAGGGCTACTTTAGATCATGGAGTTGAGTTTTCCCTCCACAGTTTTTTTAGCTACAGTTATTCTACATGATTCTTTAAAAGCCACCAGAAATACAGATTTTTAAAATATATATATATATATGCATATTGAGGGGGAAAGCCATAAATTTGAATAAAATGTAATGACTTAAAAATGCTTATTGAAAGAAAGATTAAAAAAAAAAGGAGGCAAAAACCCACCAAAACCCTGAAGAAACTAAATGGCCCAAATTATGTAAAAATATCACTCTAGATGAATGTTTATATTACCCTACAGATGCACAGACAAAAGTATAATAACAACATAAAAGCTGTAAGGAAATATAACAAAATGTTTATAGGAATCTACCTGTAGGTGGTGAGATTACAAGCGATTTTAACTGTTTTCCTTAACATTTTCTTCACTTTCAAAATATTCTTTAATGAGCATATATAAGTTTTATAACAGGAAAAATTATTTAAAACCACCAGCTATTGTTTTTGTTCCCTTTCTCATATCAGCTAATATATAATTTTTTTCTAAAATGACAATAGATGTGTCCTGCTGTCAGCAGATGGAGGGTGTAACGTATCCAGAGAGAAGGAGGAAAAAAAGTGTTTTCATAAGCAAATGAATTTATGCTGTTGTCTTAAACATCAAGTATTTTACTTGAATTGCCTGAACCTTCTCACTTACAAAGGTAGGGGTAGGATACGAGCTGTAATGAACATTGGCTGTGCTTTGAAAACCAGAAATGCATTTTGCCTTTCTAAGAACAGTCAGTTTTCTTGTCAGCAATTACCTTTTACCGAGCCTGGTTCAAATGCTATCAAGAGTCCCACCTTCCCTAGATGGGGGGCAAATGGAAGTTTAGCTCTTGGAATCTCCCCTGGCCCCATACATTTGAATTTTGAAATGAGGAGCAAAGGGGCAGGAAAATTGGTTGCAATTCTATTAGGTCCTGGCAACATTTTGTCATTCCTGCTTCCCTCTCTGGGAACTGCCTTGTTAAATGTCTGTGCTCCAATGTAATTATCTTGCCTCCGAGTAAATTCCTCTTTATTTAAGTTCATCAGAACCAGTTTCTTTTGCTTGCAACCAGAGCACCTGTGTTGTCAAGTTATTTTATATCTGGACTGAAGCAGCCCTATGCTATTTCCATGGGTGGCTGGATGTCTAGCTTTGACTCTTGGCCAACTTAAGATTAACGGGCTAGCAACCAGCTAACTAATGATTTATGATGCTCTGTGTATAGTCCAGAACTCCCCTGGTGAAATCCTAGGCCAGATTGTTTTTCAGTAGATTTCACCCGATATAACCAGTTGGCTGGGCTTGGTTAATATGACCTGGGGATAGAAAAGACCCCCAGGAACTTCTGTCTGGAGGTCTTAGGAAGCCAAGATATATAGTACAAATCTTAGTAGTTTAAACTAGAGACCAAGCATGTCCTTTAGCAAATAAGAATAATCCCGGAGAGTTTTGCCTGGAAGGCTCAACTCCCAGTGCTGGGATGCACTCTCTCTCGGTGCTCCATAGATTTTGGCTTTATTTAAGCCTAAAGAGAGCATGCTCTGTGAAGTCTCATGCATCTTTTAACCTAACCCTATTCTGAATAATCTTTTTAATTTTTTTTTAAGATTTTATTTTATTTCATTTGAGAGGGAAAGAAAGAACATGAGCAGAGGGGAGGGGTTGAGAGAGAGGCAGACCTCCTGTTGAGCAGGGAGCCCAACTGTGGGCCTCAACCCCAGGACCCTGGGATCAGGACCTGAGCCAAAGGTAGACGCTTAACCCACTGAGCCAGCCAGGCACTCTCTGAGTAATCTTTATGAGACCCTAACTTCCGCAGAAGCATATACCAGTTACACAGTGATAGAGACCCTCAGTGGTGGGAAGCTCCTGAGCCAAAGGGTAGGTGGAGAGAGGGGCTCGGGTGCCTAGCAGTCTTTCATAGCAGCTCTCGTGAGGGGGCACATGTGGTTTCCCCTGGACTGGATGAAAAGCTAAGGGCACTCTGGACAATTTTTATAAGATACTATAGATCAGAATGAAGTCAGGAGAAACTTTACCCTTCTTCTGAATATGCTATAAAACCCCTGGTGTTACTGGAATGATGTCAAAGCCAAGGCTTCATGGTCGAGCTAATCAGCATGCTTTAGTTGTCCTTCTTGGATGCTTCCGTCACGTAATTGCCTTCTCTGGTCACATCCGTTGTGCCTTTCTATGGGACCGTGGTTGCTTGGTGAATGTTAAACTAAGATCTAGTGTGTTTTTTTGTGAGTCAGTGAATTATGTGTTCCAAAAAATGCTCTTTATCCACTGTGGTCAAGTTGTAGACTAGTTCTGGTCCACAGAGAATTACAGGATTCACAAGACCCATGGCTCTGTGCCTCTCATTTAGAAAGAATCACTTACGTCATTGTATAATCACAGTTATTTTTACATCTTTTTTAATCTCTCTGACTATGAGCATCTTGATTGCAGTGACTCATCATTTATCTTCCTATCCCCAACAGCACCAAGGAAATGCCTTCACTTAGTAGGCGCTCAATAAGCATTTATAGAATAAGCATTTATGTGTATGTATCTATATATTTGATGGGCAAATTACTAAAAGTCCAAAGAAGCCTAGGTTTTTTCTTCTGCTACAATGTCATAATTTTGAGAGTGGCAAAAAGGAAGTGCAATAAATCGATACAAGAAAGGAACTTTAAAATACAGCCTCTAATGTTTGGAACAGATTGATTTTTGATCACGGATGTCATCTGCTGGTTGTGAGTCCTGGTCCAGACATGGCCTAATCTTGTTGTGATCCATCTGGGTTAGTACTTTGTGATGTGATGATGAGCTTTCTCGATGAGGAGCCACAGCGACTCTGAATCGAACAATGTCTTTAAAATAATCCAAGAAAATTTATTTTTGCATATAATTTTGCTTGTGTTCTATTGAATTGTAATTCTTTGAGAAGGGCTGAGGTTCCATAGACAAAGGTGCTTTTGTACAGCAGTTAGAAGCGTGGACTCAAGATAGATCGCCTGGAATCAAATTACATTCCTATGATTGCTGGCCATGTTGCCTCAGCCATGTCACTGGATCCTACTATGCCTTAATTTTCTCATCTGTAAAATGGAAATAAGTAAATCACATACCTCCTAGGTAGTTCTGAGGATTAAAGGAACCAAGAATAGTATGTGACACATAGTAATCTCTCTCTCACTCTTTCATGTAATTACTCAATAAATTCCCTATGTAAGGCCTCACTGGCCAGGAGTTGAAACATCATCTCATCTGGAAGGCTGATTAAACTGGTGTTCTCTATCTCCGGGTTATCTTTACATATTCTCTCTAGGCAGGTCTTCCTGTGTGTGCACATATTGGAATGAAAGCGTCATTCCGTTCCTTCTGATCAGGCACTTTTTTCATTTTCAAAGGACTTGATGGGTAACAAAGGATCTGTATGCCTCAATCAATAAGGAAGAAGGAAATCTTGAATGCCTTTTAGCCAGGTAAAGATGGATGTGTGTCCCATTAAGTTTAAAAAAAAAAAAAAAAAAAAAAAAACAAGGAACAGGTGACTTCCAGGAGTAACCCAGATGTCCCTCTAAGAAGCTCACTAGGGAACTCTACTACTCTACTATAGAATTGTCCTGTCTATCCTTCCCTAGAAGACCCTATTTCAATGTATGAGACAGACTATTGTATAGCTCTTTGAAAGACAGTGTTCTATCCTCCAGCTTTTAAAGATAGTACAGTGGTTGCCCCCAAACCAATCTGGTAGCTCTCAGAAATAAAACAATTAAGAGTTAGAGTTATGTTAAATGTGAAGGAATATCATTATCCAATCAAGGTCACTTAGATCAAGCCAAACATTTAAAATTAAAATAATTGCCAAATAGTATGTTTTCCTTTGAATGATGTCCATTTACTCCCTTCTGATCATATATGTGCTCACCTCTGTGAACATGTACACACCTGTGGACATAAAAGTCTCCCTCATCCATGTAACTTGGGAGGCCAGCTCCTTCACATGACTGTCTGTTTGGCATGTGAGAGGGCTCAGGCAAGGAAAACTTGTAGAGCAGATACCTCAGGAACAGTGTGAGCTTCCCCAAGCTGTCTGAAGTGGGGAATGGCCATGGGTTCAGGCAGCTCGAACAATTGGAGGAAAGCCATGGGCGTGCCATGGTTGTGAAGGATGGTGTCCCTGATGGTTTGAGAAAGTCTCAGTATTAAAATCCACCTTTGAACCTACACAAATACACCAATATGAGTGAGTTTACAATGTCATTTTTAAAAAAGGCAAATGGGGGCACCTGGGTGGTTCAGTCAGTTGAGGATCTCACTCTTGGTTTGACTGTTGGTTTGTGCTCGGGTCATAATCTCGCGGGTTATGAGATCAAGCCCCCCGTGGGGCTCTCCTCTTCGAGGAGTCTGCTTGAAGATTCTTTCCCTTTGTCCCTCCCCCCACTCACATGTGAAACACTCTTTCTCTAAAATAAATAAATCAATCTTATTAAAAAAATAATAATAAAAACAAAAAGCCAAATGAAACAGCTCTGTTGTCAATTGACCATTACTTGTGATTCTAGGACTAGAAGCTGACTCAGGAGTTCAGAGAGCCTGGGGGTAGTATCTATAGTTTAGAGGAGTTCTTTCAGTCACGAAGTCTTGCTCTTGAAATGTGTTGACCTGCTTTCCTTAAGGTTCATTTCCTCCAACCCTGCATTTCACAAGACGGTCTGCTTCTTTAATGTCCCCAATTGACCACTAGATGGCAACATTGTCCTTTTATGTTACAGCTTTGACTACAATAAACACTATAGATTTATTTTTCTAACAACCAGAGTAAAAAAAAAGGACTAGTAATTTAAATGCACCACTCTGTATAAGGAATAAGGCAGAGCTTATTAAGTTAGAAATTTGTGATTTACTTACCTAGAAAGAAACTTGGCAACATGCTGTGTCTTTCCATTTTGGGAGAGGACATTGGTGTCTGGTGCTTATAGACCATACATAGTGTGGCCTCAGTTCCTCTGGTATTTGTGGCTTCAGGAAACTGCCCAGATGTTGGAGAGTTTTTTTTTTTTTTTGGATAGTTTTTTAATTCAAATCATTTAACCTCTCTGGATTCCAAAGTCAGAGGCATAATAGTAAATAAATAAGTACAAGATTCCAGGGACTCTTCCCCAGGGGTTCTGATTCAGTAGATCTAAAGTGGTGCATGGGTGTCTGGATTTTTAAAAGCACCTCCACATGCTTTTGATTGTCAGTAAGTTTGGAAGTGGACCTAGTGTCCTTAATTTCTCCAGCAACAGAATCCTCAAAACAGGGCAGCCCTGGTGGCTTAGCGGTTTAGCGCCGCCTTCAGCTCAGGGCGTGATCCTGGAGACCGGGGATGGAGTCCCATGTCCGGCTCCCTGCATGGATCCTACTTCTGCCTCTGCCTGTGTCCCTGCCTTTGTGTCTCTCATGAATAAATAAATGTTAAAAAAAAAAGAATCCTCAAAATAAAATGAGTTTTAACTCCGTTTTACTGAAAATTGCCATATACAATTTTTTTAAGAGAAAAGGTCTTAATGAAAAATACTCAAGTAAAAAAATAAAATAAATAAAAATACTCAAGCCAAATACCATATGAGTGAAATCATTCATACGTGGAATTTGAGAAGAACAGATGATCATAGGGGAAGGGAAGGGAAAATAAAATAAAATGAAAACAGGGAAGGAGACAAACCATAAGAGACTCTTAACTCTAGGAAACAAATTGAGGGTTGCTGGAGGGAAGTGGGGTGGGGAGGGGGTAACTAGGTGATGGGCATTAAGGAGGGCCCATGATGTAGTGAGCACTGGGTGTTGTATGCAACTGATGAATCACTAAATACTACTGTTTTTTAAAAAGATTTTATTTATTTATTCATGACAGACACACAGAGAGAGGCAGAGACATAGGCAGAGGGAGAGGCATTTGGGGAGCCTGATGTGGGACTCTATCCCAAGACCCCAGGATCATGACCTGAGCCAAAAGGAGATGCTCAACCACTGATCCACCCAGGTGCCCCATTAAATACTACTCCTGAAACTAATAACACAGTATATGTTAACTAAACTGAATTTAAATTTAAAGATTTAAAAATAATAAAAATACTCAAACATTTTAATTATGAAAAAGTTAAAATCACTGTAATAATAGTAGAGCTCTAGTAATTGAAATATTTGTTCACCCTAAATGTTGAAAGCAAAGGTTGTCAGATCTGTGTGTGGGCTGGAATTGATGTGATGAGAAAGAGCTGGTTTATAGTTTTGCCTCTCCTGTGTGTTTCTCATAATGGAAGATTCTCAAACTGGCACATGGTGGATTTGTGTAGAAATAATTTCAGATATTCCAGAATGATATCCCTCTATTGTCACATTATATATTAAGATGTATATCTTTAAAAATCATTTATTACCACTTTTGAAAAATTTGAGGGTTCCATCAGCTATATGAAATACTGGTTTTCTCTGTCATTTCTCATTTTCTTTTCTTCTCCTCTATTTCTCATTCTCTGTGTGTCTCTGTCTCAGTGTCTTTTTGTTCTGAGTCTTTATTTACTTTTTGGTTTAATGTGATAGCTTGAGACCAAGAAATCACTGTTTATGTATTATTTGCCTTGACCTATTTGAATCAACTGACCTCATGAGTTTTTTTATTTATCCAATATCATCTTTTCTTTCTTTTCTTTTTTTTTTTTTTTTTTTTTTTTTGTAGTTAAAAATATCAGGTGCTTAGCATTAGAAAAGAACACCACCCTTTTCTGGTGTTAATTCATGAATTTATATAAAGATCCTCCTATTGACAATTTAGAGGGGATGGTGCTTACTTGAATGTGTTTATTTTTTTTTATCTTTATTTGCTTTTAAAGATTTTATTCATTTATTCATGAGAGACACAGAGAGAGGCAGAGACACAGGCAAAGGGAGAAACAGACTCCATGCAAAGAGTCTGATGCGGGACTCCATCCTGGGGCCCCGGGATCACATCCTGAGCCAAAGGCAGACGCTCAACCATCGAGCCAACCAGGCGCCTATTGAATGTATTTAAAGTTAAAGTACAGATGCCTTTTTAAACTGCTATAGAACAATTTTGTTTTCATAGAAAAAAAAAATACTGGGATGCCATAACATGATTCACCAGTTTAAATGCATCAAATCTGCTGTTCACAAAACTGTACTTATATGACTTTTTGTTGCTAGAAGGCAAGTTTCTGGGAAACTTACTGCTTTGTTAAATCCCTCTGCTTTTTCTTGTTTCTCTGGTTAAGAAATCCTTGAATTTAAAGACAAAAAGATTCCTATATGTTAGAAGTCATTTCTAATTTTTAAAATATAATGGCAAGAAGAAAACCAGTCAGAAATGGCACACAAATTGAAATATGCGTTGGTTTCAGAGTAGACACACAACTTAGAGGAATTCTCATTTAGGTGGATGCTTGTTTTTCTTGTCATTAAGTGGTGTCCACACTTACCACTCCCTGCATTCCAGTGCTGGTCCTTTGCAGTAGGAAAAGAGGAAACAAAACATTCATTCTACCGTGGAAGTTTTAGTTTTGAGGCCGAAGACTCTGAACCTGCACTTAACAGAAAAAGAGCCCTCTGAGCTGAGCCAGCAGAGGGACCTGGAGCACTGCTGGTCAGGCTAGGCCAGCCAGACGAATCTGTGTGGCCAAGTAAACATTTATTTTCCGAGAATCTTATTCCCTGTTTCTCTCCTTTAAAAAATGCAAGAGAATTATCTGTAGGAAAATATTCAGATTTAGATCAAAACAGGAAAAGGAAGCAGTACTCTCTAGTGAGAGAGTTAAACCATACCTCTTCCCTCCTGAAAAATTGTCAGTGATTTTGATTAGCAGGAATCACTGACACTACAAATCAATCCTGTTTTAATTTTTAAAAGACACTTGAGGTGTGTTTCACAGCACCTTGTTTCTCTGCAAACTGAAAAATTAAAATAAAATAAATTAAAAAAATATTTTAAACCAGAAAAAAAAAAAAAAAGAAAGAAAGAAAGAAAGAAGAAAGAAAAAGAAAGAAAGAAAAGAAAGAAGGGGGGAGGCCTCTAAATTTAGAAGGTGCCAGATCTTAAGCACCAGAAAAACCTGTCCTGGTTTCCATATGTTTACCTCTCTGCAAAGCTGGCCCATAGCGTACCTTCCGTCTTCAAAAGGAAATCCTGGCACCTGGAAGATTGGGCTGACAGTGAGTATTAAAATGACTTGTTTAATGAGCAGCGTGATTGAACCACATAGGAAACGCTGAGGAGGCTCTTCGAGGGACTAGGTTTGGTGTTTGCATTTTGTTATGTTGTATGCTTCCACTGTCCCTTATTTTGACAAGCTATTGAAAAGTTTGGGATGAGCATGGGCAATTTTTCTTTTTGCTTTTAAACCTAGTTGCTAAAAAAAAAAAAAAAAAAAAAAAGAAAAGAAATAGTGCTTCTCCTTCCTGCCTCTAATGGAAGACGGGTTGTGCCACTTAAGTGAGATGATGCTTGGCACTAATTCAGCACCAAAGATTCTTGAGGTCCATAGGTACTAGGCAAGGGACCATGAGAGACGGGCATGTTTTAAAGCACTAGGCCACCCTTCACTAAGGAAGGGCTATTTACTAAATGTTGGACAAATTGCCAGTCCTTAGGGCAGGAAAAAACTGATCTCAAGAAATCTTTACCTGAATTCCACGCTGCTTCCTCCAGTGTGCCTCCATTTCGGGGGTGGGCCTCCTCCCTCCCCAAGATGAGTGCCTCCTGAGTTCCAGCTCCCCCGTAGACTGCACACACCGCCTTCCAACACAGAAGGTCATTTTCATTAGAAGTCTAACCTGAATTTCCCTTCACAAATTTAAGGTGACTTTGTTTTTGTTTTTGTTTTTCTCACTAGAAAAATAGAAAACGTTCCTTTTCTTTGTCAAGACACAGACACCAAAGTCCTTTGTTTCATGTGTTTGTCATTTTACTTTTCAAGTTTGGACTTATTTCTCGGTGAGTTCAATTTTTTCTTCTGAGTTGTTTTGAACTTTTTACCATTTCCCTTATTTATGGAGGACTTAACTGAAAGTAAGATGGCAGTAGGTATCTTGTAAATGTTGAGTTAAAAGAAATTCAGAATAGAATACTGGAAATCACACGCAGAAATACTGTATAAATGTGCTGTTCAGAATTGTAAGTTTTGTGGCTAACAGGAAGAATAAAATTGCACGTCCTGCAAGTCGACAGCTTTATTCTTTCCCAGTTGATACAATGAGACTCATTTAGTTGCAAAAACCCTTGAAAGCAAACAAGTGGGTTGGAAATAGTTTAAAGATTCCAATATCTCAAGTTTTTGTGGATGTTTTTTCCGTCATGTCTTCATGGGAAAAAGGAGTCTGTTTTGATCAGAGACTTTCTACTGTTTACCCACTGCAAAGCCATTTCATGAGGATAATTTAAAGGTTGGGAAATAACTGCAAATGTCCGCAGGACAAGAAGTGATTATAAATATATGATCATGGGACCTAGGATCCTGACCTGAACCAAAGGCAGACACTTAGCAACCTGAGCCACCTGGGCCCCAAGAAGTGTATGTGTATTTAAAAATAGATGCACAGGTGCATGGCTTTTAAAGGAAAGGACTTGCCTATGTAAATGACTTTGTTGAGATGTTTCAATAATGTGATTAAAGAGGAAATTTGCTGTCCTTTATAGACTTCTCTCCTCACAGAATCTAAGATTTCCATTCCAAGTGCTCTAGAGGAGTGGCAGTAAAACAACTGTGATTGGGTTTTAGGGGGAAATGCTTCCAAGGTAGGGAAGCACAGACGAAGCAGCAATAATTGGTAAAGGAGCAGTTGTTTCAGAGACTCTTCTGGCAGATGCAGAAAATGTGCAGATGTGCAACTACCTGGCACAGATCCCAAAGTGGACAGTCATACCTATCAGAAAAGACGAGAGAGAGAGGGAGTGAGAGAGAGAGAGAGAGAGATTTTTCTCTGGCTAAGGCCTTTTCACCTCTGGGGCAGCAGACGTTAAGGAAGGCGGTAGCCAGAGTTGTTGGTCAGTTCTCTCTGAGTGCTGTGGACCAAGACCCAAACGAATCCAAGCTTCTAGATGAGCAGCCGGGTTTTAACGTCTACACAAAACCACAGAAGACAGTACTTCCTGAGGAAAGTGGCCACTGGTGCTGAGGGGACGTTAGAGCAGTGAGGGCCCTCGCAGACAGCAGTGTCTCCAGGGCGCAGAGGAGGAAGCTAAGCCCAAATAGCAGTTTCTGCCAGGGATCCCTGAGCGAGACCCGAGCTGGCAAAGCCAGCTCCCCTGCACACACGTCATTCCTGTTCCAGGTGTGGGGGGGGGGGGGTCAGCCGCCCTCGCCTTTCTTTCCCACCAGGGGTCTGCTTCCTCTCTCTTCTCCAGGGGAAAATGATCTTGAAGTAACAACATGACTATTTGCTGAGTTTGATGTTGGCAATTAAGTAACCCATCGGTTTAAGCCAGATCAGCAGAGAACAGTGTAGACCGCCTGGTGGAGAACGGGCTGGCAGAAGCGTCCATAGGGTGCCGCTGGCAGGTGTTGAGGGACGTTCTGGGAAGAGGCTCTATGGAACCTGCTCTTCTGCTCCCTGCACCGACTCCCGGCCGCCATCCACGAAACCAGGCCACTGGGGCGTCCTTGACATGATCCAGGGGAAGAAACAGTTTGACTCTCAGCATCTAGGAAAAGTCACGATTCTCCCCAACAGTTGGCGCACGTTCCTTTGTGGCTGCTGTTGTGTTTTTCGGATGCTCTGACTCGTGTAATTGAGCATTGCTCCTCCGTTGCTTAGGCCGTCAGGAAGCACCGCTGTCTGCAGAGAGGAGCCTGCCCTAGTGGCGCGAGCTGGGTGCGGAGAGGCGGGCTGGCAGCTTAGCAGCCGCGGTTACACGTTTCCTCATCTGTAAACTGGAGATGGTAAATAGCTGCCTCATGGCTTTACTGGGAAGAATGGTTCTGTTTTTCTCGCAAAGATGATGAACGTAAAACATTGGGGAGCTTTCGTGGCCCGTGGTAAATGCTCAGTAAATGTGAGTTGTCGTTACTGTTATTTATTCACCCAACAAACGATGATGGACAGTTAAATAGTAATAATAAGGCGGGCAGTCCGCTGGATGCTGGGGACAAAGGACGGAGGAGCCCGCCTCGGTTCCCAGGGTCCGTGTTGCGGCCCCGCAAAAGCAAGCTTGCAAGTGCGACAGATGCCCTGATGAGGGAGGAGGGGCGGGGAGGGGAGGGGAGTGGAGGGCAGGGCAGGGGGAGGGCAGGGGAGGGGGAGGAGAGGGGAGGGGCAGGGGAGGAGAGGGGAGGGGAGGGCAGGGGGAGGAGGAGGGGAGGGCAGGGGAGGGGAGGAGGAGGGGAGGGCAGGGGGAGGGGAGGGCAGGGCAGGAGAAGGAAGGGGAGAGGAGGGGAGGGCAGGGGAGGGGAGAGGAGGAGGGGAGGGCAGGGCAGGGGAGGGGAGGGGAGGGCAGGGCAGGGCAGGGCAGGGGAGGGGGAGGGAGGGCAGGGCAGGGGCAGGGGGCAGGGGAGGGGAGGGAGGGCCGTGTCTGGAGCGGAGCGCGGGAACTGGCGACGGCCCCCCAAGTGGAGGCAGTGTGAGCGCAGGGTCACCCCGTGGAGAGGCCGCGCTGCGCGGGGAAGGGCCTGTCTGAATGGGGGGCGGTTTGGGGTGGCCCGGGGCGGAGTGGCCGCAGGGACAGGGCCGTTCCCGGCGCGGAAGCTACAGGGCCGAGCCCGACCTTCTCCTAAACGCGGCAGGAAGCCACCGACAGGCTGAGTGGAAGGAGGCGCGCGCATCTGATTTGCCCTCTAGGGCGCTCAGCGAGGCGACGACAGGCCGCACCGGGACCGGGTCGCCGTCCCTCCGTCCATCAGTCCGTCCATCAGTCCGTCCGTCGGTCGAGCCAGTGTGTACCTTCCTCCCCCAGCAGCCGCCCTGGCCGTTTCGCCCGCGTCCCCCTTGGCCGCGACTTCAGCTCCTTCTCGTATCCTCTGCCGCGTGTCGCTGTGTCTTTGGGCGGGGCTCCGGAAACACACCGTGCGGCACCCAGTAGGAAAGCAAGAGGGGGAAGATGCTTAGGATCTCGGACGCCTTTCGTTAAATACATTTCTCTCGAGGTAGCTGTCTGGTTTCTGTCCTGGGTTTGACCTGGTTTGGGAGAAAGACCCCATAGAAAGACCCCATAGCAGACTGTGTGTGTGCCTTCACCACTGCACGCCTTGTGCCCCGGGGCGGGGGGGGGGGCGCGCCCCAGGCGGCCTTAGCCCCTCGGGACCAGCTCCTCCCTCCTGGGTGAAATGTCTGACGTGGGTAATTCCCACGCCCGCCGATGTGAGCCAGCAGGTTGCTGAGCTCATGTCCTCTCCCCCCAGCAAGGTGTGCGAAGACGAAGCTCTGCGCAGCCAGTTGCTACTAAATTGCATAATAGGTTAACCCGAGTCCTTTGAATTCGAACAAAAGAAGTTCTCAACCTGATTGGAATTAACCTGCCCTGACTTCGGCTTCATCTCTCCTAAAGCAAGCGTGATACCGATTGGCAGGCAGGGAACCTGATGGCTGTTAATGGGGGGTTTTCAACTTTGTCTTGCTTTTCTTAGACTATTAAGAAAGAACAAAAAAACATGATTTAGAATGAAATCAGTTTCCAGGAAGGGAAAGAAAGAAAGCTGAGAATTTATTATTAAAGAAAGAAATAGAGCCAAGGTGAAAAAAAAAAAAAAAGAAAAAGAAAGGCCTTCTCACATCTTCTGGCCAGGTGCTCCGTGCATATAAATGTTTCAAGTTAAGCTTTAAGATCAAGGGAAAGTCTGTAGGGAGCCTTGTCTCCTGGAGATCTGCTTGCTAGAGCTGCTCCTGAATACAGGCTGCCCATTTTTATTTGGTTATTAAGGATTAAAGGGGCGACGATTCTGGAATGGTAGTTCCTTGGTTTCCATTAACTTTGTACAAGATAGTGAAAAGCAAGCTTCCAAGGGAGGGTTTGCATATGTATTTCGTGCCATCAGCTCGCCTCCTTCTCTGTCATCTTGTGTGTATGTTTAACATGAAATTGTCCTTCCTCTCATGAGCTCGAACTGGAAGAAAGCGGCCTGGTTGCAATGATTGAGAATCTCTACACCTTTCAGAAATCCTCCTGGTTTTCACAGGCGGTGGAGGGAAGATGAAAAGAATTTCACATTAGGTGGCTGGTTGTTCCAGATACAGAGGCTTAGCAATTGCCTTGGAAAGCTTCTCCTCGCCTTTGCCCAAGTTGGCTGGGCTTTCAGCATCTGAATGCCCGAGCAGGAGGCATCCCGTCACTCCATGTCCATACTTAAAAGTTTGCTCTTTCGTGGCTCATGCTGCAGCCTGTCCTCAAAACTAAAGCGTGTGTGAAGTTACTTTCATAAGGCGCCTAAAAATGGTTAGTGATAAAATAACATACACCTGGAGAGAATGCTTTGTCCCCGTGGAGGGTAACTGTGTTGCAGAGATCTCATAGTTGGGGGTCCGATACAGTCATTAAAACAAAAATATGCGTGAAGAGCTCAGCATTAAAAACCAGTTTCCTGATGTAATGCATTTCTTGCAAAGTGTGTTTTGTTTTAAAAACAATGGGAATACAGAGTTCATAAAAATGCACACTCTCCCTGCTAACATTTTTCAACCCCATGACAACCTGGAGGTACAACGTATAGACCAACAGACTGATCGAAGAGAGCAGAGTAACTTGTCCTGTGTCACAAGACTAACAGATGGTGGAAGTTGGAACAGAAGCTACTATGTTTTGACTTCAGTTCTTGTGATTTCAGTACTGCACATTTTTCTTCAATTATTCCCAGGTTTTGTCAGGCTGCATAATATGAATGATGAAAAATCAACTAGAGAAACAGAGTTTGGGGACAATATCTCTTATTGTATGTTTTTAATTGAAACTCTTATAAACTCTGGGCCTAATTTCCTTTATATTATAACCTCACAGTTTCATGTTCATGGCTACTCAATATCATGGTTCTTTCAAAAGTCATTATCATTACTTATATGTCCATAGTTATGACCTAATGAGGAACACAGTTAAAGATTACAGAGTTGTAGTTTCAGTAGTGGTTTTAGCAAACTTCTGTTAAAACGTGAACTTCTGTTTGAGCTGGAATAATAGCTTAGAAATAGACATTTTAGAATGTTTTGGTGCTGTGTGGAATAATTCTTAGGCCTCTGCAAAGTACTTGATCCATTCTGCCTTTCGAATGTTCCTGAGCGCTGCTGTTTCATAGTGTGTGGTACAGGGGTCAGAGGGAAACCTCATCCTTGAGAATGGCATCACTCGAGGAAGATGACATTCCATTCTATTTGCTCTTTGTTTATTTCTTAGGAAAAAAAGTCATCGCATTTAGTGGGTATAGGAAGATGGGGATGTTGAGTTTAGTGACTAGATGTCACCTCCACTAGCAGTGTCTTAGTCTGTGGCCTTTGAGAAGAGATGTGTCAGTTTCCCTCACTCATGAGGCAAGTTTCTACCCTGATCCTACTGTACTTAGGAAAGTGAGCTGGTCCTCGGTTCCCAGAGTCAGAGAGGGGGTCACTGACCTCAAGGAGCTCAGAGTGAGAGATCCACAGTAAGGAGCAGGGGCTGGTGGGAAGGCTGGCTGAGGATCAGTGACCTCCATGGAAACACTGAGTGAAGAAGCGATGTTGTCTCAGACTAACATGATGATGTAAACTCTTTTCTACTGAAATTCTGGTTGCGAGTGTGCATGGTGAAAATTTAGACCACCATTGTTTTGCACCAGATTTTTTCCTAAACATGGTTTATTAACGTAAGATAACTCTGCTTTAGAGTTGGTTGATTGGGGATAAAAATAGAGAAAACAATGTAAGGAGAATGATGCCAACAAACTAACAAAATGAAAGTTGCGATGTGGGTGATCTACAGAAAACCAGTGGCTGGTTCTACAAGGACAGTTCATAGATTCTTAGGAAGTTGTCGTTTTTCCAGGAACTTCTCTTTTAGTATTATGGCAACAGTTTAGATTCTGTAGCATTAGGTAGTCTATAGCGTTCATTCTCATGCGTTTTTATCCCAAGATCTGTAGACAACCCTACGACTATGACCTAGCTGGAGCAGATTTTTTTTAGACCCCCATTATACGGAGGGATAACTTGAGGCTTAGGGCTGCATTAAGAGTAATAAATTATCAGCAGAGACCAAAAAACTTAACTCGGACTCTGATTATCTTTCTGGTACTTTCTACATTCCTACTCTAAGTTTCTACTTTCTACTCTGAATTCTAAATCAGGTATTTAAAATTTTTGAATATGATCAGCAGTTGTATGCAGAATTTAAAACACCTAACATAAAAAAAAATAAAATAAAACACCTAACATGTTTAGGTAAGTAGCTATTTGGTGAGCTAAGTGACCTTTAAATTCCTCGCTCTGTCAAGTAACTGAGAGTGCATTTAGGAGTTTTTTCCAGCTTCAGAATGAAGGATCCTTTGGGAAAATAATTTTAATGGTTGTGGATCGCCAGTCAATTTGACTATTTTTTTTTTAAACCAAACCATCTGGCAGCTGTGTCTTATTTCTTCCTGCCGCCAATGGCTGGACCCACACACGTTCAGACCTCACACAAAAATGCCAATGTCTGCACATTTTTACTACGAACAGGCATTTTCAGTGAAAGCAGAGAGAAATGAGGCTCTGCCTGTCTGTTGCAATAACATTAATATTATCTCTGTACAGATGCTTTTAGAAGTACGAAGTTAAAATGCAGAGCCCTGGAGATGCCTAGAAGCACACATGAGATAAGCACAGCCATTCACGGAAGACCTAAGAAACTGAAAATTTGCAGGATAAACTTTTCACCATGACAAAGTAGAGCAATGTCGCCTATTCCAATATGAGATTGACAGCAGGAAATAATGACAATAAAGTTAGGGTAGGATGGATGCACTTACGATGCAGAGAGGTGGGAGAGGTATAGATGTGTAGTTGGTCAGAATAAACAGGATCTTATTACTAACTACCAATGTAAATTTGGCCTTAGCGAAGAAAAAGTCTGGAATCTGAGGGCGACAAAGTCAGTCTGGCTAAGGATAAGCTGAGGAAGAATAGATGCAAAATAAATACCCATTACAGGCCCTTTGGCAAGAAAGCCCGCTTATGTTAGTGTGTGGCGTCCCAGAATCCAGAGGAGCCGAAGGTCAGCTTTGCAGCCGAAGCTGCAAGTGCTGAATGGAATGTGCTGAGTAAAGCTGGCATGAGTTGGTCTCTCCCAGGGCAGAGGCAGGGCTGGGCTGGCTCCTGGGCAACCAGGAAACTGCTGGTATCTGGGACCTACTGACCCATTTCACTCATCTTTTCACCTGTTGAAAGTGAGGGGAGGCCACAGACACACATGCGGCTGCGTCTCTATACATGCTTGCTTATCTACTTAGTATTAGACTTTGTTTTTTAAGAGCAGTTTTAGGACTGGAGCAACATTGAGAGGAAGTCATAGAGATTTCCTATATACCCCTGCCTCACACATGCATAGCTTCTCCCATTGTCAACATCCCCCACCAGAGTGCTACAGGTGTTGTGACTGCTGAACGCCCAGTGACACACCACCATCACTCAGGGTTACATCACACATCACATTATTAGTGCTGTACATTCATTCTGTGGGTTTGGACAAATAATAAGGACATATATTTGTTACTATAATACCATACCGAGAAGTTTCATTGCCCTAAAAACCCTCTGTCCTGTGCCCATTCATCTCCACCCCGACCTCCCACTCCCACCCCCTGGCAACCACTGATCCTCTTGTCTCTAGGATAGTCCTGCCTATGTCAGAACGTTGGAATCCTACAGCAATCCTATAGCCTTTTCAGACTGGCTTCTTTCATTTAGTAATATGCATTTAAGATTCTGTGGTGTCTTTTCATGGCTTGTATCCAAGTTTTAGCAATTATGAAGAAAGCTGTTATAAACATCTATGTGCAGGTTTTTGTGTGAACAGAAGTTTTCAACTCCTTTGGATAAATGCCAAGAAGCACAATTGATGGATGGTATGGTAAGAGTCTGTTTTGTTTTGTAAGAAGCAGCCTGATTATCTTCCAAAGGGACTGTATCTTTTTGCATTCACACCAGCAGTAAGTGAAAATTTCTGTTTCTCCATGTCCTTAACCAGCATTTGGTGTTGTGGGTATTCTGGAGTTTAGCCATTCTAATAGGTGTGTAGTGGTATCTTGTTTTAATTTGCATTTCCCTGATGACATATGATATGGAACATTTTTTCATATATTGATTTGCCATCTGTGTATCTTCTTGGTGAAGTGTCTGTTAAGGTCTTCGGGCCATCTTTAAATCAGGTTGTTTTGTTATTGTTGAATTTTAAGTGTTCTTTATATATCTTGAATAACAGCCCTTTATCGGATATGTCTTCGCAAATATTTTCTCCCAGTCTGTGACTTATCTTTCTAGTCTCTTGACATTGTCTTTCACAGAGCAGAAGTTTTTAATTTTAATTAAGTCCATCTTATCAATTTTTTTTCATGGATTGTACCTTTGGTTGTATCTGAAAAGTTATTGTCGTACCCAAGTCATCTAGGTTTTCTCCTATGTTATCTTTTAGGGGTTTTATAGTTTTGCATCTTATATCTAGGTCTAGTGTCCATTTTGAGTTAATTTTTGTGAAGGGTATGAGGTCTATGTCTAAATCAATGTTTACATGTAAATATCCAGTTATTCCAGCACAGGTAGGTGAAAAGATGATGCTTGGCCCCATTGTTTTATGTTGGCTCCTTTGTTGAAGGCCACTTGACTGTATTTATGGGGGAATCTATTTCTGGGCCTCCTTTTGTCCCGTGGATCTATTTCTCTGTTCTTTGACCAATATCATGCTATCTTGATTCCTATAGTTCTATAGTGAATCTTGAAGTTGAGTAATGTCAGTCCTCCAACTTTTTCTTAAAATTGGTGTGGCTGTTCTGGGCCTTTTACCTCTCCATACAAACCTTAGAATGCAAGAAACTTGTGTTGATAATCCACAAAATAACTTGCTGGGATTTTGATTGGGATTGCATCGAATCTATAGATCAGGTTGGGAAGAACTGACATCTTGACAGTATTGAACATACAATATCTCTCCATTTGTTTAGTTCTTTGATTTTATTAATCAGAGTTTTGTAGTTTTCCCTGTAGAGATCTTATTCATATTTTGTTAGCTTATACCTAAGTGTTTTGGGGGT
This sequence comes from Nyctereutes procyonoides, assembly GCF_905146905.1. Lineage (NCBI taxonomy): Eukaryota > Metazoa > Chordata > Mammalia > Carnivora > Canidae > Nyctereutes > Nyctereutes procyonoides. The sequence continues at coordinate 18,722,480 of NW_026575122.1, forward strand.
TTGATTGTAAATGGTATTTTGTTTTTAATTTCAAATTCCACTTGTTCATTGCTGCTGTGCAGGAGACAGATTGACTTTTGTATATTAACCTTGTACCCTTCAACCTTGTTATAATTGCTTGTTAGTTCCAGGAGGTTATTTTGTTGTTGTTAATTCTTTCAGATTTTCTACTTAGATGATCATCTGTGAAGACAGTTTTATTTCTTCCTTCCCAAACCATATACCTTTTCCTCCCTACCCATTCCCTCCCCTCTCCCCTGCCCTCTTCTTTCCTTCCCTTCCTGTCTTAGCTAGAACCTCCAGTACAATATTAAAAAAGAGGGGAGATCCTTGCTTTGCTCCTGATCTTAGTGAGAAAGCTTCTAATTTTTCATTGGTAAGTATGATGTTAGTTGTAGATTTTTTTTTTTTTTTTAGTTGTAGATACTTAGTAGCTGTTCTTTATCAACTTGAGGAAGTTTCCTTCTAAGTTTACTGAGAGTTTTTATCATGAATAGGTGTTGGATTTTGTCAGATGCTTTTCTGCATTTATTGATATGATCATGTGACTTTCGTTACAGTCTGTTAATGTGATAGGTTACATTAATTAATTTTTTAAAATTTTATTTCCAGTAAAATTAACATACAGTGTTATATTAGCTGTAGGTGTACAATATAGTGATTTGACAATTCTGTACATTACTCAGTGCTCATCACAGTGTACTCTTAATCCTCTTCACCTGTTTCACCCATCCCTCCACCCACTTCTCTGGAAACCATCTGTTTGTTCTCCATAGTTAAGAGTCTTTTTCTTGGTTTGTCTCTCTTTTTAACTTTGTTCATTTGTTTTATCTCTTAAATTCTACCTACGAGTGAAATCATATGGTATTTGTCTTTCCCTGACTGACTTATTTCACTTAGCATTATGCCCTGTAGAACCAACCATGTTGTTGCAAAAGGCAAGATTTTCTTCTTCTTTAAGGCTGAGTAGTATTCCGTTGTATATTTATGACTTACCTTCTTTATCCATTTATCTATTGATAGACACTTGGACTGTTTCCATATCTTGGCTATTGTAAATAATGCTACCATCAACATAGGGGTGCAAGCAATTTATTTGGATTAGTGTTTTTCTATTCTTTAGGTTAATACCCAGTAGTGGAATTATTGGATCATATGATAATTCCATTTTAAATTTTTTAAAGAACCTCCATACTGTTTTCCACAGTGGCTGTAATAGTTTGCATTCCCACTGACAGTGCATGAGGGTTCCTTTTTCTTCACATCTTCACCGACATTTAATGTTTCTTATAATTTTGATTTTAGCTGTTCTGACAGGTGTGAGGTAATATCTCATTGAAGTTTTGATTTGCATTTCTCTGATGATAAGTGATGTTGAGCATATTCTCATGTGTCTATTGGCCATATGAATGTCTTCTTTGAAAAAATGTCTGTCCAGGATCCCTGGGTGGCGCAGCGGTTTGGCGCCTGCCTTTGGCCCAGGGCGCGATCCTGGAGACCCAGGATCGAATCCCACATCGGGCTCCCGGTGCATGGAGCCTGCTTCTCCCTCTGCCTATGTCTCTGCCTCTCTCTCTCTCTCTCTCTCTCTCTCTCTCTGTGTGTAACTATCATAAATAAATAAAAAAAATTAAAAAAAAAGAAAAATGTCTGTCCATGTCTTCTTCCTATTTTTAATTGGATTTTTTGTGGGTTTTTTTGGCATTGAGTTATATAAATTCTTTATGTGTTTTGGATAGTAACCCTTTATCAAATGTGTTATTTGCAAATATCTTCTCCCATTCAGTAGGTTGTCTTTTTGCTTTGATGATTGTGGTTTTTCATTGTTGTTGTTTTGTTTTGCTCTGAAGTTTTTTATTTTGATGTAGTCTCTATAGTTTATTTTTGCTTTCTTTTCCTTGCCTCAGAAGATATATCTAGAAAAATATTTTATGACTGATGTCAGAAAAATTACCGCCTGTGCTCTCTTCTAGGGTTTTTGTAGATTCGGGTCTCACATTTAGGTCCTTAATCCATTTTGAGTTTATTTTTGTATATGGTTTAAGAAAGCAGTCCCATTTCATTCTTTTGCATGTAGCTGTCCAGTTTTCCCAACAACTTGTTGAAGAGGCTTTTTCCGGTTGCATAGTCACGACTCTTTTGTCAAAGATTAATTGATCACTTAATCATGGGTTTATTTCTGTTCTGTTGATCTTCGTGTCTATTTTTATGCCAGTATCATACTGTTTTGATTGCTACAGCTTTGTAGTATATCTTGATATCTGGGATTCTGATACCTCCAGGTTTGTTCTTCTTTTTCAAGACTGCTTTGCTATTCGGGGTCTTCTGTGGTTCTATACAAATTTTAGGATTATTTGTTCTGGTTCTGTGAAAAATGCTGTTGGTATTCTGATAGGGATTGCTTTAAATCCATAGGTTGTTTTGGGTAGTATGGACATTTTAACAATATTTGTTCTCCCAATCCATGAGCATGGAATATCTTTCCATTTGTTTATGCCATCTTCAATTTCAGCGTTTTATAATTTTTCAGAGTTCTGGTCTTTCACCTCTTTGGGTAAGGTTTATTCCTAGGTATTTTATTAATTTTGATGCAATTGTAAATATTTTATTAATTTCTTTTTCTGCTACATAGTGTGTAGAAATGTTATGAATTTCTGTATATTGATTTTGTATCCTACAATTGTACTGAATTCATTTATCAGTTCCTAGTAGCTTTTTGGTGGAGTCTTTAGGATTTTCTATATATCTATCATATCATCTGCAAGTTAAACACCTTGCATACTTGGGTTAAATTCCACTTGGTTATATAGTATATAGTTCTATTTATATATTATTGGCATGAATACTTATTTAACTTCCTATTTACCCTTCTAACTTTATGAATTGGAAGAGAAAATTTCCTAGGTATTTAAAAAGATCCAAATATCAGCAACTGTTGGTTCATGTCCTGGAATGAATACGAAGTTTACATTTTCACATTAATTTTGATTCCTTTATTGAATTCTACAGATAACAAAGCTGGAGATTTTCTCTTTGAAGAAAATGATGATGGTGATGATCAGATTCTCTACAATCTTGCACTTACCTAAAATTTGATGTTATGGTCAAAATTTACATTCATCTTATTTTAAAGGATATTTAGTAATGTGGTTTTAGGATTTCAAGTATGTACAATTGGTAAATATTTCAGCACCCAGTGATCCATGTTTTGCCTTTCATTTTTTATTCAAATAGGACCGAGATGCTATTATTCCCAAGTTAGGGACTTAGAGACTGAGGTCTAGAAATTAGGAAAGCTGAGGATCAGTCTTGATTTTGTGCCTTAATCACTTTTAAATTATTGCATTTTATAGTTGAATCATTTCTTTACCTTGGAGTTGTAAAGTGAAGACAGGAAGATCACCCACACATTAAGTAATTTATTCAAAATCTACTGAGTGCCAGCTATATACCAGGAACTATGATAAACGTTAAGGATACAAAGATGAATAAAATGAAGCATCTGTCTTAGAGGAGCTCACAGTTCAATGAAGAAGGTGAGTAATCTGATAAATAGTAATACAAATGCTTTAAGACATAACTTGAGGTTTCTGGAAATTTAGAGGAGAAATAATCTCTGCCTTGGGGAGTTGACATCTGACTTGGGTCTTGAGTACTTTTTGAATAATCTTGTCAATTCTCTCCAGAAAAATAAAGCAAGGATCACTCTGTCTTCCTGTATCTGATAGACGTTCTTCCAAAGTGACTGAGATTTGCTTGAAACATAATAATATGCATTCTTTGTTTTTCAGCATACAGAGTGTTTTCTTACACGAGTCTCAGCAAAATTCCTGTAGTACGGATATGGTTCTTCCCATTTCACATGTGAGAAATCTGAGCGCAGAAAAGTAAGTGACTTGCACCAGAGCCTGTTGAGTGGTGTGGCCTGGATTCCAGCCTTGCCTTCTTCTGATTCCAAAACTAAAATTTTTCCTCTTGTTCAACTATGATTACATAAATAATAGTATCCAAGAGCAGAATTTCATCAAACTTCCTGTTCAAAATGGAACGTTTTTGATTTATGCTTCCATTGAAGAGATGAATGTGCATCTGGCCCAGATACCTATTAGTTAAAAGGAACTTAAGAACTGCTCTACCAGGCAAGCCCGGTGTTCCCTCCAACCCAGTACTGTGTTGACAACAGAGACCTCAAGGGATTTGCCAGGAAAGGACATGGTTTTCCTCTCTGACATTAACCTTAAAGGTTAGATGTACTCTCAGTAGCCATTTATGACTCTGACATTCATAAATTTGGTCAAATCTTTATGAATCATTTATGTTCCTTGCCTGTACTTCTTTTGTGGTAATGAGCTCTGTGTATTTATTATTTTCTGAGTAAAGTAATACTCCATTTTATTTGTTCTTAACTCACCTCACTCAATTCGAGGGAGTCCTCCTCCTCCTCTAGTGAGGAATTAGAATAATGAGAATCAGTGTACTTGAGTTTACACATGCTCTCCAAAATTCTCTAGGTGTGTTTTATTTTTTCCTGAACAAGAATAAATAAAATTGTACATTATATTCCTGTTGCAGAGGGACTAATATTTTATTTAGAGATTAGAATTCTGTCTCCTGGCATATTTTCTGTATACTTTTTGATGAACTTACTCTAGAGTTCCCATCGAATAACCTCATTTCGGTATTTGTAATTCATATTTGCATGTTGAAGGCAGCTCTGATCTGGCCCTGGGGAAGCTTGAGGTAATTTTTGTTCTAATCTATAACTACTTGTGGAGAGTAGTTATATAGGATAATATGTTATATATATTTAATAACTGATTCTAACTGATGTGTTATAGAATATCATAAAGTAGGAGAAGAATGCTGGCCTGGGTGTCAAGAATCCGGTGTTTTAGAACCATCCCTGGATTATAGTTTCCAAGTTTATAAGATGAGGGATTGAATTAGGTAATTTTTGAGATCTTGTCATACTTTCATTCTGAGTCCCTGATTTCCTTGGTGATTTAACTGAATATAACCAATTCTAGTTTTCCTAAGCCCCAATAGACCTCCCCCAATTCCATCTTGATTCATTTGCTCTCAGTATTGTCAAAGGCTTTAGATGGATCACACACACTGTTTTCTTTTATTCATATTGCCTATTTCCCACCTCAGAGATTTATAGCAAATGAAGTAATTATAATTTCTTCACATCACACCCTTATAGAAGTAATGACTGAATTTCCCATAGGTTATTCTTAAGTGATGGGTTTATTTTAGGTTCCGTAAGCCTATCCCATTTAGCATAGGTCTTGAAGGCTTTCCCTTTGTTCTTAGTGGTCACCCTTGTAATTGATTAATATCATCCTTTAGGAGTTATTAAAAAGCAAAAATTGACCAAAGGCAATCTTTGAATTTGCATCTTTGAATTTTCTCAAAATCCTAAGGCTAATGGTATCCATCCCAACTACATTGGTTTGTTGACTTGAGAAAAAAAATAGTTTTAGCATTGGCCAGTTACTGGTTTTGCCATAAGGAACATACATGTGGTAAGAATTGCTTTCTTTGCTCTTTTTCAAGTAGCAAATGGAGGGCTGTAAACTTCTCAGTCATTTATATACAACATCACTCTTGTGGCAAATGAATATTCATCATACTTCCTACTTCCATTGGCGACTAAGTGTCTGCCACCTCTACCCAGAGGCCCTGGTGCTTCAAGCACACCATTCATGGTGTGATGAAAGCACACGAACTCACAGGTCAAACAAGCCCTCCTGTAAAATGGAGCCAATGACACATCATGGGGTTGTGCTGGGGAGTACATGACCTCTGACACACAAAGGGTATGTATGAGTTTTGGTTCCCTCCCTCTTGCACTCTAGTTCTCTAAGTAAGCCAGTCATAGGATTAAACCACAGCAGCAGAGGAATATGGAAGCAACTGGACACCAAACTCCAGGAGAAATGGTCTTCACAAATACAGATGTGCTGCAGTCTGTGAAAACATAAGTGAACTCAGTGTGACTTATAAAGCTGACCTGACTGATGGTCATTGCTTTTGGAAAAGTTGCTTTTGGGGGCACCTAGGTGGCTCCGTCAGTTAGTGACTGCCTTCTGCTCATGTCATGATCCCAGAGTCCTGGGATTGAGCTTTGTGTCGGGCTCCCTGCTCAACAGGGACTGCTTTTCCCTCTCCTCCTCTCTCAAGCTCTCTCTCAATATCTCTGTTGCTATCTCTCTCTCTCTCTCTCTCGCTCTCGCTCTCAAATAAATAAATAAAATCTTAAAAAATAAAAGTTGCTTTTTATGGTCAAACTGGCTGTAGTCATCATCAGTTGCTATGTTCTTTTTACTTTCTATGTGGCTCATATTAACTATAGTGATCTGGGTCTTTCACTTAGCCTCCTTTATTAAACTTATAAAGCTTTATCTGTCCAGGTTTGAAATCAGGGTCCCTGCTCCTTGAAAGGTTTTCTTTGACAGCTGGGTACTTCTATCAACCTCTCTGTGCTGTCAAAGAGTTACTATCATGACGGAATTGATTTCTTCCACCTGCCCCGCATAGCCTTTAAAGGACTTCTTTTCTCTACTCACCACCCAGGACCTGTATCCTCTCTCTGTTTCACTAAATAGAGGGATGAGGGAGAAGGAAAGGCAGAAAAAAGGAAGCATAAACCCTGAGAAAGTCCTTTGAAAATCCTAATTTCACATACAGTAATAGTTCATAAAATTATTCTCTTTTGGTATCTCTAATTAAAACAAAAGTATAACAATTTTAAAATGTTAACTAGAAAAGAATGAACAGAGGCACCCAGCTGGCTCAGTCTGAAGAGTGTGTGACTCTTGATATCAGGGTCATGAGTTCAAGCCCCATGTTGGGTGTAGAGATTTCATAAAAAAATAAAAATAAAAAGAGAGAGAGAGAGAGAGAGAAGAATGAATGGCTTTGTTTTAGGAAAAATAGGCTGTGTACTTATTCATAAAGGTACTCCATTAATTCTATAGGATTCAGAATGTCAATTTTTTTAAAAGTTTAAATCTTTCTTTGAGATACCTAGTAGAAAACACTTGGTAGACAAGTGGAGAGTATAGTCATGAATAAAACACAGGTTTGCTTCATTCCACTTATTGTGTGAGCAAGGAAGCCGGATGCATACTGATATATAAAAATTAAAATACTTTAAAGTGGGGTAATAAGATAACATACTATAGTGATATAGTGAACACGGAGACCAACTGTCATGAGGGCACTTGAGAAGTGGAGGTGTTAAAACTGGGCCCTACAGAAGCAGTAAGATTTAGACTGGCATGTTGTGGGGGAGAGCAGTGACAGAGGAAATAACTGAGCAGGGATGAGAGGAATGTGTCCTGTGTTTGGGAAAAGGCAAGCACCCTTGCTTGGAAGGATCTGGAGAGTGTGGGGAAAGGATGCAGTGGAAGATACCTATGGAGAAGCCACCCAGTTCTCTACGTATCTATTTTAGTTACTTCTTATGAATGCCATTATCTTATCTCAGGACTTTAGGTCTCACATTCTAATTTGAAGAGAACAAAAAATTTCTGAAGGCATTTTGTGGTCTGCTAATCTGAACATCACTTGGGTGTTCACGTAACACAATGGTTGATCAAAAAGTCACTACTGAAGTGTTCCTTACTGGGTGTGAAGAAAGAGAAGTGGGCTTTGGGGCTGGCAAGGGGAAGCAGGAAGGTTTAGGAAGGGCTGGTGGTGGTGGTGTTTTGATGCTCCAGGTTTGAATCTCAGTTTCCACACTCAGTGCCTCAGTTTCTTCAGCTCTAAATGGAGGTAATAAAAGAACCTAGTTGGTTTATATTCTTGTTTCATAGAACAAGAATTGTGGAGGGAAGGCATTTTCAGGGTTAATTCATTACTTAATACTGCCACTGGGGAACCCACCCTTCTATCTTTCTTTTCTTTTCTCTGCCATGCTTAGCAATTTGGCTTGGTGCTTAGGCCTCTAACTAGTCGTTACAAGATGACTGCTTCAGTTGCTGGAATGGCTAGGCCACTTCCTCCTGGTGCTTCTTTTCACTAGTGAGGGAAGTCTTTCCCAGAAATTCCCAATAGATTATCCCCTTATTTCTCCTCGTTTACAGCTTCTCAAGGAAGATTATGCCTACAAGGAATCAACAGCTGGCAAAGGAGATTATTGACAGAGTCCAATCATGATTGTTCCCCTGGGGCTGGGAATAGAATAGACTTCTCTGAGCTCTTGGTAAGAGGGTGGTAAACCCAGTACGAAACACTGGGGCTCAGACATCAAAGAGGAAGGGGAAGCCATGACTTTGGGGCTGGCAGCTGAGTATCTGCCTTACTTCCTCTGTATTGATCTGAGAATTGAATAGAAAGACCCATAAAATTACTTAGCAGAGTGCCCGACAGATGATAAACCCACAATAGAATTTAGTAGTTATTGTTATTTTTCTTCATATTAGTATTTAATATTATTTCATTTAAATGCACTTTTTTCCTCCAAACCATGTGGACAGAATCACCTTTCCCTTGATAGCTGATTCTTAGAGTGTAGTAACTCTGATGTTCTCTTAAAGATGCAATAGAAGTTCATCTGTTTCCCAACATATTTAGAATGCAATGTTTTTTTTTTTTTTCCTTCAAGGCACATATTCGTCAGGATGCCTATTCTGTAGGCTCAGAAAGTCCAAGCCATATAAATAATAGCCATCTGCTACTTATTAGCTGGGAAACCTTGGCTAAGTTAGTTATTCTGTATTTTTGTCCCCTCATTTTAAAATGAGTATCATCTTGGGACTCACCTCAGAGTTTCTTATGAACACTAAGTGACTTAATTTATTTAAAGCAGCACTTAAAGAATGCTTAGTACATAGTAAGCATTCAGTAAGTGTTAGCTATATGGAAGCCAGGCATTGAAGGACTGTGACCTAGATTTTCAGCCTGTCTTCTGGAATCAACTTGATTGAGTTGTAACATCATTGTTGCCTTAGATGAATGCTCAGTGCCAGGCAGATTTTGAACTAACCACACTGTATCCTGATGGATTTCAGGTGAAAGTGCATAGGGAAGAGAGAAGGTATATACCAAAGAGACTTACTTTCATAGTGACTTGACAGGAGTGTTAACACAGCTCTTTTCATTCATAAATGCTTTTGGCAGCAAACAACAGAAGAGTTGTCTACCAGGTTTAGAGAAAAAGATTTATTTTTCTCACTTGGCAGAATGGTAGAGCTGCCTACTGATGGAAGGGATGCTTCACAGTTTGAAGATGGTGACTGCAGCTCCAGGAATGTGGGCATATTCAAAGCAGGAGTAAGGGGAAGGGGGCAGCACAAGGAACACCTGTCTTTTCTGTTAGGAAGGCAAGAACTTTCCTAGAAACTCCCAGCAAAATTCTTCTTATGTCCTGTTGGGCAAAAAGAGATGACACATCCATACAAGCTTCAGGAGAAGCTGTAACAAATGAATATTTGGTTTTTCCAGCTTCTTAGTTAGGGATAGAACAAGGGAGAAAGGAGTCGGGAATGGAAATTGGGATAGCTAACCTGCACTGACTGCTAAAATAGTTTTAAACATTAGGACAGAAAATCAATGCTTCATATTGTCACAAAGCCCAAGGCAGAGAAAGCAAAAGGCAAGCAGAAGTGGATGAAGATAGCCCAGCTCTATCACACTGGTCCATCAGCTGCTGGTGAAGGATTTAGCTTCTCATCTAATACGTACAGTTGTTTTTAAGGAAAAAACAATATCCATTTGGTTTCAACATGCTGAGTTTTCCAGAATCTCTCTGTCTTTCCATGACTTACTATGTAAACAGAATGCAAAGCCTGCCATTTGGCAGGTGGGAGAAAAGCCATCAGTTCCCTTCTGTTTTAAATATAAAATAACTTCTTTGAGTCCCACCCCATGGTTCTGGGAAATCTAAACCTTTCCCACATGCACCAAACTGGACTCACAAGATTTTCCTAGAAGTAGTCCATTTCCCATCTTGAGTATTTATAATCCTCTCTTAGAGAAGAAAATGGGCTGTAGTAGGAAGTCATATTAAGATAGAAAGGGGATTTAGGCCACTTTGGTAGTAAAAGATAAAGACATTATTTAAATTCATTTGGTTGAAAAGATAAATGCAGATAAAAGCCCAGTATACAGGAGCCAAATGCCCTGGCACAGGAAGCAGTCAGACAATGGACTTGGCAGTCATCCACTGGACACATTCATCTGCTGAAGGCTTGCTTCTAAGCAGCCGCGAGTGCCTAGTGAGGGGCTCTGTGTGTGGAGGGGAACGGAATGACCGCTGGGGAAGTAGGGACTGGGTGGAATGGGCTTCAGGAGGGCGAGGAAACAGACAAGCGGGGGGCGGGGGTGGGGGAGAGGGCCCGGAAGGTTTTAAGAGCTACACAGTCAAGAATAGCCTTAGGCCATGGTGCTCAGAAAACTTTTTCAAATATGCCCTTTGCTTTTAGAAAAAAACCAACAGAATTCCTTTGTCTTTCTTAGTAGTGAAACATCATTTTTAACTAGAAAATATCTTTATTTAGAAATAACTGAAGATGCTATTGACACTGCCTGGGCAGTCTCTGACATTTGGCTAGAGCAGTGTCAGAGTTTCTGTGGTTCAGATCACTTCATTAAACATTGCCTGAATGTATGTTGTGAGCCAGATACTATGTTGAGTAAGCCAGACACTGAGTTTTATAAGGTAAAAAAGACAAGGTATAGGCCTGGAGTGGCTTACACTATAACTGGGCCAGTGTTGTCCTCCAGGGGACATTTGGCAATATCTGGAGGCATTTGTGGTTATCAAAACTTGGAGAGATGCTATCAGAATCTAGGGTGCAGAAGCCAGGGATGCTACTAAGTATCCCACAATATGTAGTACAGCTTTCCACAGTGAAGACTTAACTGGTTCAAAACGTCAATCGTGCTGAGTTTGAGTAACTCTGCACCACTGGAAAGATACATAGGGAAAAAATAAAAATTAGAATCAGTATTTGTAGAAGAATGTACAAAATGAAGAAGTGAGATGAGAGCTTCAGTGAGTTTTGAAGAAGTTTAGGAATTCCCCATAGATGGAGGTGAGAGGGACTTCCTTGAGGGATTACTTAAGGAAGGCAAGATAAGACTCCAGGCAGAAGCACATCAGAAAACAGAAAGCTCTCAAATTGTACTATGTGAGAGGTAGGAAGTGCTGGGAAATGATTCTAGAGGAGTAGACAACATCACATTATTACCACCCCAGGAAGACAGTCTCAGGAACTTGAACTCAGTTCCATAATTGATGAAGAACAATTGAAGAGCAGCAAGCAATGAGTGATGTAACACGAATTTTAAGTGAGGTAAATGTTACTCTGAAATAAATAAAAAACTATTAAAGTGGCCCAATTTCCCAAGCCATTAGCAGTCTACCAATTCTCAGTCCTTGCCATCTCTCTCTTTTTGTCTGTCTTTCTCTTTTTCACACACATCTTTGATGATATATCCCAAGAACTGTCTATATCCTCATATTCTGCCTTTGTGGAAGAGAGACTGTCAGTGATCAATGAAGAAGTCTGGAAGGGTCTCATCATCTGGGACAACGTGGAGACAGTAAGAGCTGAGAGATCTTTATGAAGCCAAGAGAAGGGAGATAATTTGGGCAGGAAAGAGACCATGACAAAAATGAAAGATAGGTTATGGTATATTGGCATTTTGGGATTTTAGGGTTTGTACGTAGAGCAGATCAAGGTCACACAAGGCACCACTTAATGCTCAATGAGTAAAGTGAAAGATAGTGGCCACTGGGTTTGAAGAGAGCAATCAGTAGCCGTGAGTGGTTGGGTTAAGGACTGGGCACTGTCAGACTCTAAGGTGTACTATTTACATAAATAGTTGCATCATTAAAGTGTGACTTATCTACTCTGCTAGCAGATTCTGGGACTGTAGGTCACTGACTTGACCTCTGACTGGGCCTCACAATGCAGATGAAGAAATTTGCAGTGGATTCCACTGGCCTCTGAATTGGGGAAAAAAATTTTAGCACCTGTTATGGTATATACTAGTATGAAGGCTTTCCAGAGGTTTTCCTCCTACTAAAGCCAGATAATAGAAGCTATTATCTCTTTGTATCCATTTCCGCAGTGCCTCAAAGTCTGGTACAAAGTAAGCATTCAATAAATAAATGAAGAGCTAATTCCAAATGCTAATAATATGGTTATAGTATGGTTATAGTTAATAGTGAATTCAGAGGGTAATATTATGAATTCAAAGATTAAATTATTGGAAAATAGCTTAATATGTTTGAGAATATGGGAGACACTTCTGAAGGCGGTAATGTGTCTCCGTAACAGACTCTCTTCTCTTATAAAGTCAACTTTCAGAAGAATTTTCTACTTGAATGTTTCTAAGAGGTTCAAACACTTAAAAAAAAAGATTTCATTTATTTATTTGGGAAAGTGTGAACAAGAGAGATAGAGAACACAAGCGGTGGGGAGGGGCAGAGAAAGAGGGAGAAGCAGACTGCCTGCTGAGCAGGGAGCCCTGAGATTATGACCTGAGCCAAAGGCAGCTGCTTAATCAACTGAGTCACCCAGGTGCCCCTCAAACACTTTTGTTAGAAAGATATTTAAAGACAGATATCTGAAAAACAAGATTTTGATTTTTTTTTCCTGTGGGTAGGAGGGTTTCTTTTGTTGTTGTTTTCATGTTTTTCATTATTGCAAATGTTATAATTCACTCTTGCCTGGTTGTACAAGAAAAATATTTTTGCATCATCTGCATGGGGGAAATTCAAATGCCTATAATAATGGATCATGGTAGGTAAGTGATATGATAAATATTACCCAGGTAGTCCTAAAAGTCATAAACTGCTTAGCTTATTTATCCAGATTGTATGAGATGTGAGAGAAGAAAAACAGTGTTCTTAGATGATGTATTCCAGAATTTAAAAGTGTCAAAATTTTCTAGAAGGTTAGAATTATGCATCTTAGAATTAGGATGCTTTTGGCTGCAAGGAAGCAGTGGGTCCAAATCAAAGTGACTTTGACAGCTGTCTCACATAGCAAGTAGGAGGTAGGGCTGTTCTTGATTGATGAGTCCTGCAGCTCAAGGACTTCACATAGATCTGAGATCTTTCTGCTCCACCTCCTACCACATGTCAAGAAATTCCTTTAGGGTCATAGGATGGCTATAATAGTTCTAGGCATAACATTAATTCATTTATTCATTTATTATTGTTGAATTGTTGAATTGAATTGTTTATCTAGTGGATATTATGTGCCAAGGTTCTAGGTACTGGGAATATTATGGGACTATATGGACACAGTGGAATGATTTGGCCATAAATTTACAAATAGGTTTTCTACTATAATATAAGGTAAGAGACAAATTCTCTGCCTTTATCAAGTTCACACTCTAATGGGAGCAGAAATCAACAAAAGGGATGGGAAGGAATAAATATGTAATATTTCAAGTAGTTGAAAGTGCTATCAAGAATAAAGAGGCCCACGGTAATAGAGAAGGGTGAAGGGGCTGTTTTATAAATGGTTGTCCAGGAAGTCTTCAGCTACAATGCAGGGCCTGAATGAAGGCAGATGGTGTGCTGTGAGAACTTGTTGAGGGGAGGGCTTCTGAGAAAGCTAAAGCCCTGATGTAAGGGCATTGTTAGTGTGATTGAGAAGTATCACAGGGGCCAGTGTGACTTGAAGGGAGTGAGCAAGGAGAAGATTTACAGGCAGTAGAATTTTCAAGATAGCAAATGTTCGATACTAAGGGCCTTTGTAGGCCATGATTAGAATTTGGAATTTTATCACAAGGTGGGAAGTTTTTGGAGAGTTTTGAACAGGTAGGTGACATTATTTATGTTTGTAAAGGATTCACTTTGTCTCCATTATGGGGAATTGACTAGAAAGGGTGAGAGTGGAAATACAGTGTGCTTAGTGGGCTACTGAAGTAGCCCAGGTTACAGTAGTGCAGGGAGGGGGAAATGGTCAGATTCAGGATATATGCTGATGACCTCAAGCATTGATATCCAGTGTCCCTTTTTAAGATTGAGAAGAAGTTTTCCAGATACCTCCCAGCTTACTTCTTGGTTTTTATTTGTCTGAATGACATCTTAAACCCAGACCTACATCAATTTACCAGTGGGTAGAATGAGACCACAGTGTGTGGTTCAGTCAGACAAAAACCACTCTGCGCCACAGAAGAGCCAGACTCTCCAGGAGGACTTGTCTACTTGGAGGAGGAGAATAAATTTGAGGATATGTGGAGCTCAGCACAAAATAAAAATGTGGCTCCTTTTTTTTTTTGAAAATTCTTAAAAATTTGAATATGAAGATAACAGAGCATTAAACCCAGAGCAGGGTCCTTCTATGCATGGGTTCCCGTGGGATTGCTGATGAAACCAGCTCTTTCTGTTAGGAAAGAAGCAGCTGTTGAGTGCCAACAAAAGTTTTTCTCTCACACAAATTATATTCTGGGAGAACTTACAAGTCTTTGAGGCAGCATCAAGGTTTTCAGATCACTGAGTTCTTGGTTGGTGTCCTACCAGTTAGAAGGAGAAGGTAATGATTACTGGATTTATAGGAAGTAATTCCTGCTCATTTTTATCCTCCTTTCACTGTTGTATTGAGGAAAATACTCCATTGTCCATAATCTCATAGGTGAATTGCAGAAGTGAATACATCTACCCATTTCCTGATTTCTTATCCCTCTAAATCTTGACCACTTGACTCCTTTAATGCCTTGCTTCTTTCCTACACCTGATAGGGGCTGAAGTTTCTCCTTTGCTCTCTTCTGGGATTTGTAGTTGTGCTTTGACTATGCTTTTGGGGGTTTTACAGGATATTTACTTTTAAGAGAATACCTGGCCCCTGATATTGTGAACAGTGTCCCTGTAGGGTCTATCTTACTGCACCCACGCATTCTCTTTCCAGGCAATTTTGGTTTGGGTTTCTGTTGGCCATCCCATTAGTAAGATGCCATTGAAGTACAAACCACCTGCCTCCTCAGAGGAATCTCGACAGTAGTCTCTGAATCTATTAGCTACCTACATAGTTTCACAGCTTTCCTGGATTTTATATGTTGTTATTGCGTCATCACATTTTACCACCAATGAGGATAAGGAGAGGAGGGGAAAAACCTCTCAAGAGTCATATTGCTACTTTAGAATAAGCAATTGTTTGGGGAGGGGGGAAGGGTATAAATACTGAAAGAAAGTGCATTTTAAGTAGGCAAAATTCATTTTGTGTTTTGAGTTTTTGTTTCTTTTCTTTCTTTTTTCTTTTTCTTTGTAAAAAAAGAAATTGCTTTAGGGCACGATATTTTTGTATCTCTTCAAACAGAAAACAATCAACTGCTCTGATGAGAATTAGATATTCAGCAGTCAGAATAATTCGGATGTCACCCTCTGAAATCAACGTTCTCCAACTTTTCCTCTACTTTAGATTAGAGTTCCAACTGCAGGTTGTAGGTTTCTAGGACATTATTCTTTTAGAATGAGCTCAAGCCCAGCAGCTTCCAAGTCAAAGAGACCTAATTCTGTTAGGTTTACGATTGCTAGTAGAATTCAGTGCTCTATGTGATAATTGTGATGGTGATCAAAAATGGTCTAACTATGTTAAAATATAAATTGTTTCCTTCTACTGAATTATTATTATTGGCTAATCATACTGAAATATTTATATTTTCATGTCTATAGTTTATTCTTTTTAAAATTTTTATTGAAGATATTATTTTTTTTCATAAAACTTGATTATTCCAGTCCAACCACTTTTGCTTGGATAAGTTCTTTCCTTGTTGCTGAGTATAACTCTCTATTCCTAACTGTCACTTATGACAAATTAGGGCTTCCAGTCCCACAAATGCAGATCCTGCAGGTCACATGTCCTAGAGATGGAGAATGTGATTTCTCCCAGGGGCCGGATATGCAGACCATTATATCATCTCACACTCTGAGAGAGTCTCCCCTTTCCAGACTTACTGAGCATCCTTTGATTGTACAGCATCTTTATCTCTGACCTCTAAGCAGGGTCACTGTTGTAACAGCCTAGAGAAAGCTTTCAGGAATGAATGAGTGCTCAGAGGAATCAGGTAGCATGCTCTGTCCAGCACGGTTATCATTTCTGACAATGCTGATAGAGGGACTTCTTCTACAGTCCATTGATTTCAGTGTCAGGCAGATGAAAAGTAGCATATTGATGAGCCTTTGTCATTACTTTGCCAAAGGTGTCTTGTCAGATAAAAGACCAGTAGAGGAAACCAACTTAAGACAGGCCATCACATCAATTTTCTTGGTGCTGAAGGAAAGAGGATGAACTGTGATATTTAAACTAATCGATGCCTATAAAGATACTGTTAAACTCTTACAATCAAGTGTTTTGATTTGAAAAGAAGAAGAAGAAGAAGAAGAAGAAGAAGAAGAAGAAGAAGAAGAAGAAGAAGAAGAAGAGTGATCTGTAACAGGGTAAAAAAAAAATGGACCACAGATGCTGAAATAAAAGACTTCTGTTCACAGCAATAGTGAAATTAAAACTGGGACTCTTTTTTAACATTTACCTTGATTAAAGCCTTATCTGCATAGCATGATGGTGTAAAATGCTAGTGCAATCTTTTTGTAACTTGCCAGTATTGGGAGCTCACAGCTGAGAACAAAGGCCTCTATGTATTCTGCAGTCTAAATTCAGAGAGAACATCGGGCTGGGGTTCCAGTTACTTTCCCAAGGGGCTTGCTAAAAAGTGCCATTTGAGCAGATTCAAAGATACACACCTTTTCCCAACCACTGCTTTTCCCACTGTCTACTCATCCTCTCTTTGTATAAAGAAGACTGGAAAGGGGCCAGGAGATAACTGTTAGAGGATCTAACCTTCTCTTACTTTCCTAAAGGAAAGAGAAGCAGACATTTATGGTCTCTTCTCTAAAGCTAAAGAAAACAGATTATAAAAGGCTTCCTCATAAGGTTTGTGGGTGTCAGCAAGAAACGAACACTGGTTTACCACTTGGTGTCTCCTAAACAATAGGACTTGCAAACTTGCTCTTGTGTTCTGAGGGCAGGAGCATTAAGGACAGATAGTGGGAGGGCACCTGGGTGGCTCAGTGAATAAGCATCTGCCTTTGGCTCAGGTCGTGATCCCAGGGTCCTGGGATCAAGGTCCACATCAAGCTTCCCACGGGAAGCCTACTATTCCCTCTGCCTGTGTCTCTTCCTTTCTCTCTGTGTCTCTCATGAATAAATAAATAAAATCTTTAAAAAGGGGGGAAAGATAGTGGGACAATAAGGCCAAGTGGAGAAGGCATGAGTTGGCTTTCTTGAGTAGCCAAGAGTGGGCTGGGAAGAGTTGCAGAATATAGATGAGATGGGGAGGGGTGATTTTCAGCTTTCTGGGGACTCCTACAGTCTGGGATGTAATATGGTAGCCAGGTGAAGGCCAACTTTTGAAGATGCTTTCACATTTTTAAAGGAAATATTTTGGAGCTGAATCCAGTGCCAGGAGGGTTTTGGGACCTCTTCCTGCCCACTTCTACTTCATAGATCACATTTTGGTTAGGGGGCCTGACCACAGAGAAAAAGGAATAGGGATTTTTGCACTGTTGAAGTATGGTTGTTCATGTAAGGGAAGAGTGTTTGGGCCAACAAAGAGGAGGACACCCTGGGTGCCATGCTCGGATGTCAGGAGATGGATCTTCTCTCTACCTCCTCCACATACTAACACCAGAGAAAAAGTGCAAGGAGGAAGGAGCAGAGCAAAATTCTAGACACAAAGGTCTGATGGCCTTCATGGGTCTGAGCAGGGATAATAGGAGGTTGGTCTGAACCAAGTGTAAATAACTTAAGATGACAGAACAACCATGAAATTGGATTTAGAAATTATTCATGGGAAGGGAGTTGGCAGTAAAACTGAAAGAAATTATTGGAAAAAAAATTTCCACAATTATAACTCAATGACTTAAGGTATCTCAAATAGGCCATTACATCATTTCCTCTAGTGAATTTTTTTAAGCTGAATAATTACAGGTTTATTTTTATCAGCATAGAAAGTTTCATTGTTTGTCCTTGACAAAGAAGGCATCCTAAAATCATGATAGCAGAAGTGTAAACTCACTCCTCAGGGTGGGGAGGGCCGAGGTTCCCTAGGTCAAGGTCAGCCTGCTTCTGCTGACTTGACCTCTGACTGCAAACAGAAGAGAGAGCCCAGGTCAAATTGGCCAAATTGACCCACACTGTCAGCTGCAGATCTTAGAATGATATGGCTTATTTTTTTTATGCCAATAAATTTGAACTTGGTTTTTTATGCAGCTAAAGCTATCTGATACAACAGTATTACATGATATTTGAAAATCATAAAGAATCTTTAGAATAAAGTCATCCCATGGTCTCATCCTCCTAAAACAGCTCAGCATTTTAGAATTTGTCCATTACCCACGGTTGGCCTTAACTTCCATTTGGATATGTTATTCTTAGACTTTCTGAGATGACATAGATAGGCCAGTCAAACTCCTTTCTCTCTCCAGCATGCATGTGCAGGCATGCAGAATTCCATTTTAAGACACTGACATTATTAAGTGATTGCTTGTGTTGGGTCACCTTCCACACCAGTGCTTCAGCTTCACGAGGATTTAATCGAATTTTCACAGCTTCATTGTGTCCTTGGTCTGATCAGAGACCCAGTTTGCTCAAAGTAAGTGGTGAGGTGGCAGCAGCAGTACCCACAGAAGCAGAAGAGAACACCTTGGCTCACCTTTGTGGCTACTGACATCAACACTCATCCTGGCACTGGGTGTTATTCTGTATGTTGGTAAATTGAACACCAATAAAAAATAAATTTATTTTTTAAAAATGTTGTCTTCTGTGATTTTTTTGGTCTAATCTCATCTTACAGGGAAAAATTTACATTTTTTTCTGTATTAGCCTTTGACATTAAATTATTTTAAAAAACACTTTAAAAGATAGTTGATTTCTCTTTTCCTCTAAAGATATACTTTTAAAAAATTCTTTTCTCCAAATGGTCAATAATTTAATGGCATTTAATAAAATCAGACCAAGATAAGTGTTCTGTTTGGCATGATCAAGGAAATAACTGTAGACCCAGGAGTCTGGAGATTTAAATTTTATTCTTGGTTCTGTCACTGTTCAATAGTGTGCTAGAACAAATTACTTTGCCCTGTTGTACTTCAGTTTTCCCCATCTTTAATGTGAGAAAAGTGTGCCTTAACAGGCTCAGAGTGAGGAGAAGCAGATAATATATGGAGGGAATCATTTTCTTTTAGTGAAGACAAAGGGTATGGGTGCATAGATTTGAGAGATAGGCAGGGCCCCAGGTGTCTTGTGAACATACTGTGGACTCAACCCAGAAAATCAGCTTTTGTCACAGAGCGTCTCCTTGTTCTCTCCTCTCTTCCCATTTGAAACAATTCTGTATTGATTGCCTATGTTTCCATAGATAGGTCAGCAAGGAACCTGGAATGAAAAGGTGCCAGTTTAACAAGTAAATCAAAGTATTTAATGGCTGAGGGAATCAAATTAATAGAACAAATGGAAGCACACTGTATAAGTATTATTAATATCCTTATCAGGACAAGATAATATTCTCATTAGGGCATTGACAAGACAAAACAAAAGTCTGTTAAGTATTTAACAATATGGGAAATAAAATGATGGTAAATTTTTTTAAAAATCCTCAAGTATGAATATTTATATTGACAGTCCCACTCAGAGTCAAACAGAATGAATAAAAAACACAACCTAGGCACATCAAAGTTCAGAAAGAAAATTACTTTGAACTCCAAATTCTAAACACAGCCAAACTATCATTAATAGATATGCAAGGACTCCTTGAAACAGAGGGATGTATTTCAACAAAATGAAAAATGAATCAAAAAGAATGGTAGATATGTTACAGTAAACAGTGATAGGCAAAGAAATAAACAAAATGTGTAGTTGTTTAAGAGTTGCAAAGATAATATAGAATGAAAAATCTCAACATGGGTATTGATGTGGTGAAAGGTGGGTTGTACAGAGGAGAATGTGGGAATAGAGAACTCTAAATGCACCAATATTCTAAGTATTTATAGAAAAACATTTAAAATGTGTTAAAACTTTAGTGTAACAAGTAGACAATTTTTAGTAACAAAACATAACTTTCAAACCAGGAGAAGAAAAGAACAGTAAAAAAATCCCTCCAATTAACAAATATAAGATGAAATAAGTAAAAATAAAGGCAATAAATAGAAAACATAAAGTAAGAAGCAAGAAGAAATTCAAGGATATTATTTATTCAATAAATGTCATAACTGCATAAAAGTCAAATTGTCTCAAAGTGTGCTTTTAAAAAATATCCACCTATATGCTCTCTGAGACATGACAAAAAGATAGTCAATACAAAAATAAAAAGGATATATACTACGCAAATATTTCAAAATGGAAATATAATATAGTTATCAAGCAAGTAAAATTCAAAATAAAAATAATAAATTAACAATAGAAAGTATGCAATCCCCCCAGACAATAAAACAGTTACCTACTTATTATTTTTAAAAAATTATTGAAAATATGGAAAGCAAAATGTTATGAAAAAATAACATTAACAATTATAGTGGAGAACTAATGTAACTCTCTTGAATTCAACAGATCAAATAGACCTATCAGAAGATTTGAATAACACACTAAACAAGATTGGCCTAATAGATACTTACAGAATTTTGTATTTCAAAGCCTAATACATAATCTTTTTACATGCACAAAGAAGGGCTATAAAAGTTGAACACTAAGGCACAAAAATGTCAATTGTTTCTCCCATCCATTTCAATACCTATATTCTTGGTGGGGAAAATAAAAGAGGAAAATCTTTTTCAAATAACTTTGGGTTAATAAATTCTATTAAATTTCAAGTTAGCTTCAAATTTCATTAGAAATAAGTGAAACCACATATCAGAAATGAGAACTAGGCAAAGTAGTACTTTTGGGTAAGTTTATAGCCATAAATACATTTATTAGACAGCAAAAAAATTAATATTCAACTCATGAAGCTAGAAAATTAACTCCCCTCCAAAAAAAGTAATTAGTAAAGATAAAATAGGGAAGTAATGAAATAAAATGTAGCTCATCCTCGTAGCAAAAAATTTGCTGTTTTTAAAGGCACTCACACACACACACACACACACACACACACACACCAGAAGACTAATCTTTAGTGATTTCAATTTTAGGAAAGATAAATGGGCACAAAGTCCAAATATAAATGTGCTTAGAAATGTCTATACAAATACATGAGATTTATGGCTAATGACAGTGGCCTAAAAATATATGTCTGCCATTTCTCCTTCCCTCATTCCCCCAAAAAATGGTAGAAAAGAAAGAAAAAGCTAAAAAGAACATACACATAAAGAGTATGGGAATGAGGTCATTAGGAGAACACAGACTTTAACACATATTTTGAAAATGGAGAGCAGATGGAAGAGTGGAGAGATTGCTGTAACACAGCAGAGCAAACCAGAGCCCAGAACGCAGAGAGCAGATCTGTTCTCCAAAGAAGCTAATCTGCCCCATATCTATGGTTCCCAAATGCCAATGTGCATCAGAATTGCCCTGCATGCTTGCTAAAACACAGATGGCCGGATCCCATCCCCACAATTTCTGGTTCGGTAGGTCTGGGGTAGAGCCCGAGAAATTTCATTCCTGCTAAGTTCACAGCTAATGCTGATGTCGTTAGTTTGGGGACCACATCAGGGAGCTGCTGATCTGGATAATAATTTAAGATAGGCTCAGGCCTTTGAATCATCAGGTATACTAGAAGGGAAGAATGAAACATGGACCAGAAAGTAAGTTGCTTACCAAAAGTCTGTGTGCAGAACAGTTATCCAATCTGCTCTTCTGACACGTGTAAATGCCCTACAACCAGTTATCTGTCCTCAAGCAAGAAATCAGATGTATTTTGGTTGGAGCCTTAATGAAAATGCCTGGTGGGAATTTGTATTGTTTTCATTTCCTGCGATGGTAATGTAGTTGCGCAATTAAAAACCAGGTACAGATTCTACACAGTGGTGGGATTTCATTCCTGTCTCAATCTAAAGAGTCTCAGTCCTCAAGAGGCTTTCAAAAAATGTGCTTTTTTTGTCTCTAGAAAAAAACGGAATGGAAACAAAAGAAAGTATCTTCACTTACACATAGAAGAGTTCATTTCTCTCTTCTGTCAAGAATCAGATTAGAGCATGCACACATAGGAATGATGTACCTCTTAATATCCATATTTATAATGAAAACTTCTGCTGCTAGGACTAGAGTAATGTAACTGCTATATTTGTAACTGTTTGTAATGTGTCTCAGAGCCCTGATTTTCTCACTAAGGTTGCATTATTTAGTGCCAGACAAGAAAGCTACAATTCATGAGCAATGATCATTTTCTCACTAAAAAATGAATGAGCACTAGTATATATGCCTGCTGGTTTATTATTTAAAGATAGTTCAAGTCAAATCATTATACCTTCAAATTCTATTTTTGTTTTTTAAAAATCTTATGACTTAACAAATGTAGCTTTAAAAATTCAAGAGGCCAAAATCAAATCCACTCTAATGTATATCCACCTTCGCTTTAGTTGTGTGAACTTCAGTCTCTATTAAAATTTCAACTGAAACCAAAGTAAGTCCCAGGAAAGACTTTTGCTTTGGTCCTCAGTAGTATGGCACCCTAGCCTAGATCATGTTCATTGCTACACAAGTTGACATCCAGCAGAGCTATTTTCCTTCCAATGCTTTCTATCCCAAGAATTTGTGACTAGTTCCATTTGCACCTCAAGCTGTCATGCTTTTCCCATATAGCTTCTTTCCATGAGCCCATCACCAGCAGGGATGCCAAGATACTGTATTGCTAAAGTATTATAACTGAGGTAGCCAATGTCTAGTCTTAGCTGCCTCCCTCAGCTGATGACTCCTGTAAGGGTTCAAAGGCTATTGGGGATCAAACCTAATATATGCTCTGATGAGAAAAAGGGTCCTCAGCAAGTGAGTACTTTGAAATAATACAGAAGAGAGAGAATGAAAAAGCCCGCTCAAAAAAAAAAAAAAAGGTAGGGGAAAGGAAAGAGATTTCCTATTCCCACCCCCAAACACTCAGGGAGGATATAATTCTGATTATCGTAATCATTTTTGTCTTTAAGTTTTTTTCAACTTGTGTGAACCCTGGACATCAGAATCAGATTAATAATACTAAAAATAGAAGTATCTGTTGCTTTTCAGACTCTGTTCAAAGCTTTCCATGTATTACCTCCTTTAATTCTGACAATAACTCTTAAGGTGGATTTATTATAAATCCTCATTTTGCAGATGATGATAATGAATTTCAGAGAGGTGAACTGACTTGACTGAAGTTATGTACCTCCTAACAGTGGGACTGTAACTCAACTCAGGTCTATATGACTCTCTAGCCCACTATCTTAATGCAGAGCTCTGTGGAAATCAGCCAATAGGATGCCGGAGTTATGACAAGTCAAAATGATCTTAATCAACCACCTTGGTATTTGGTGTGATACAGAGCAAATTGATAAATAAGCCGCAGTATGATCAATCATTTCTTATTGGAACAGCATGCCCTCATTTTGTCTCTGTGAAGGTCTGGCTTGACCAATGAGATGATTTGGGGAGGACTGTCCAATGTTAGCTAATAGCATCAGTAACCCAACTTGTAGCAATGCACCACCTATCCAGTCCTTTAAAGTAAATATAAATATTTCTCCTGCCTAGCGTGACTTTGTTTTTATAAAAGGAGATGCTAAGGCATTTACGGAACCAGACTCATTCAAGGATTGCTAAAGGATTTTGCTTGATAGCAACTCCTGTCTTTTTCCTTAAGAAAAATGTTTTATAGCGTAATGGGCATTTTTGTATAGGGGTTCTTAAGAAAATTGGTATAAGTCATTGTGCCTGAAAAAATAACTAAATAAATAATGGGTGAATGAATAAGTGAGACACCAAAAGTTCGATACAGCGTACAGTTAAATACATTGAAGGATAGTAGCTAAGTCCTGTTTAAGTTATTTGAACCACAGAACAATTCTCAACTTTGAAAAATGGCTTCTGAGTTTTAAAGAGGAAAATATTTTTCAGGGTAATAAAAAAATACAAAATTTAAATGGAGTAGCAACCAATGCCCTCTTGCTACCTTTGTTTTTCGCTTTTTCAAAAAATGTTTTTCTCTTTACATGAAAAAATCTCTATATTTACTAATTCTTTAGAAAATTCTTCCACACTCTAGTCCAGCTTCTCCCTCTCTCCTCTCCCCTTTCCCAGGCACTGCTGTGTTCTCAGGCCCCCTCTCACTCCCCTTGGGCTTGGATAAGTAGCCTCCCTCAAAGAGTTACTGTGATTCCCTGAGCCCTTCACTTACTTGGCTGGCCATGGAGAGAATTGAACATCCATTGTGAAATACTTCCTGGGAAGGTGTATTTATCACTTTAGAAGCTATTTTAAATAAGAGACTAAAATAGTAGTTATCATTTAATTTTTCATTGGAAACCTACTTTGTAGGACATCATATGACACAGAAGACCATCACCTCGATACGTCCAATTTTGCCTGTCTTCTGACCAAGTTTTCAGCTTCCTGATGAACATCCCTCTCTCCCTCGCTGGTCTTACAGACATTTCAAATTTGACTTTTCCATAGTTTAAATGGCCATCAGTCCAATTACATACAACTTGCTCTTTTTTTTTTAAAGAAAAATCCAGGGGGGCCTGGGTGACTCAGTCAGTTAAGCATCTGCCTTCGACTCAGGTCATAATCCCGGGGTTCTGGGGTGGAGCCCCACATTGAGTTCCCTGCTCAGTGGAGACTCTGCTTGTCCCTCTCCCTCTGCCGCTCCCCCTACTTGTGTTTGCTCTCTCACTCTCTCTCTAATAAATAAAATCTAAAAAAAAAAAAGAATAATCCAAATGCTGTATTACAATCTCAGTGCTTTTTGCACTCAGTACACAATTTTGCCCTTCCTAGGTATACATATTTGTTGAATTAAACACTAAGTTAAAAACATTTTCTACCTAAAACTTGTAACTAATGGTATTGCCGATACCAGCGTGGGGTTGGGGAAGGGTGTATAGAGAATTGCCGGAGGTGTAAATAACATACTTTCCAGCTAAGGGACATGAAAGCTCTGTCTTTTCATTTTTTTCTTTCAGTGTGTTCAAACTTATTTTTTTTGTTCCTCATAACTCAAAAACAGTTTAATGGAAAAACTTCAAGTGTTATATATATATTAGTCCTTGATGAGAACTACAATGTAAGAATAATTTTACCAACATGGAATTTAAAGACTTTTTTATTCATTGAAGGTTAATTTTTCTTTTCAAGAGAGATCACCATGACGTCCCTACAGACAAAATAATTTCCACCAGGCATCTGGCAATAGTTTCACCTATCTAAGGTTTCATTTCGAAAAATAAAATGCCTAGTCTTTTCTTTGAAAGGACACAATCTTTGGCATAAAATGGTTTCCTGTGGGCCTAAGTTTGTCATATTTACTTCTATAAAGTGTCAGGCTCTCCCACGGGTTCTATTTTCATTTACTCCATACAGTTTGGCTTCACCTTTGCTTGTAGATCTTTCAGGTAGAAGTCAGCAGAGTGTCTTGGTCTGTAGAAATGTGTGTTTACCAAAGGGAAAGATTGGGCCAAGTGAAAATGAGGACGGTGATTAGCATTAGCTCCCCAGACATCCTCCGAGTAAGAATGGCCCCTATTCCGGGAGCCAGAACTATCCATTCAGGGTCTATCTCTTCACCTCAGCGATTTACTGAACAGGAAACTTCAGGCCTCCCCCAACAATGCCTGTTCTATGAATGAGTGTGGTCTAGAGGTAACTTTTAAAAATGCTTTCTCCAAAGAAGCATTAGATCTAAAGGAGGCCACCAAGTCCTGGGCAGCAAGTAGGAAGGAAAACTGAAGTCATAGCTTTTCAGACAAGTACTTTCTCTTCCCACACATGCCGCTGATTGCTTAATGCTCCCATGAAGACTATGGCCATAAAATTCCTTCTAGAGGATCCCTTCGAGGAAACAGAATAAACCACAGCCTGCCCATAATGGAAGGCTAGCCGGCTGCATTATCCAGTAGGGATGAAGGACCTTTGGCTCCAAATAGTCTCAGGGTTTTTGTTTTTGTTTTTTTGTTTTTTTTTTTTTAGCTTGATTTGTAGAACTGCTGAACCATCATCTCTAGGAAGCAGGAGATAATAATAAACAGGTTGAGGAATCATTAAGGCAGATCTCACTCCTGGATGATGTTTCTTCCACATTCCTTTTATTAAATGCTTTTAAAGCTTGCCCCCGAATAGGTTTCCAATGCATTAAAACTCCTGCTGAGACGATCAGTCTAAGATAATATGGAAAAAGATCAGGAGCCATGAAATACTGCATGGAGCTTCCTGGCTTAGATATAGAACCAACGTCATCCCTGTGGTTCACGCTGCCATTATAAACTCTTCTTGTGGTTTGCAGTTTCCACCACAGTCAAGGCAACCAGTGGACAAGATGTGGACGATGAAGCTACATCAGAACTGAAAGGGGGTTTTTCCTTCCCAGGGAAGTGCTCCTTTCCACAGCGCTCTAATGATATGCAGACCTTCATCAGCTGGGATGCTCTGTTTCCTCCGGACTATCAGCTGTGAACATTTCTATTAGCATCAGTTAATCCTTGACCCCCTTCTTGGGTTGCTATTTGGGTTTCTTCCAGAAGGTGAATTGACGCTGTGGCGTTAAGCTGCATTAGCTAGTCATCGTGGCAACGGATTCCAAATAGGTTCTGTCATATGTACTGCTGGAGGGGGTAGTGGATTGGTTGGCTGCTCACTCCTAGCATCTTTGCACCCTGAATGTGATCAGGGAGTAGCTAAAAGTTGGCGAAAGAAGGGGAAAAAAGGGTTGTTGACAGCACAGCAATAATAGAATCTGGAAGCCCCCACTGGGGAATTGCACAGGGCTAGAAGAACAGCGAGGCTGAAGAGGTCAAGAAGCAATGAACCTTAAAACAGCTTTAAAAGGAAACAGATGAAAAGAATGAAGAATTCACCAGGACACACACAGGCCTAAAAGCAGACACAGAGGAATCCTAGAAATACTAACAAAACACATGAACTACTGCAGATGAGGAGGAAATTCAAGCTGGCTGTGAACACTTGGGAAGGCATACGTTTGCACAGGCGGTCGGATTCAGAAAGTACAACATTCCATGATATATATTTCACTTAATGAGGATGAACTGGGGTAAATAGATGAATAAGAACTTGTTATTCAGTTTTATGTAAAAATAATAAAAGTTAAATATCTCTGAAAGAAACGACTGATTTCTGAACTGCTTTCCATCACAGGCTCCTCTTTTTGTTCTTAATGCTCCTTATGGACACATTTATTTCTCCTCCCCCTCCCCTTTTTAATTTTTTTAATTTAAATTCAATTTGCCAACATATTTAGTATAACACCCAAGGCTCATCCCATCAAGTGTCCCCCTCAGTGCCCGTCACCCAGCACCCCCTTCCACAACCCTTTGTTTGTTTCCCAGAGTTAGGAGTCTCTCATGGTTTGTCTTCCTCTCTAATGTTTCCCCACACAGTTCCTCTCCTTTCCCTTACGGTCCCTTTCACTATTTCTTGTATTCCACATATGAATGAAACCATAGGATAATTGTCCTTCTTCGATTGACTTACTTCACTCAGCATAATACCCTCCAGTTCCATCCACGTCGAAGCAAATGGTGGGTATTTGTCGTTTCTAATGGCTGAGGAATATTCCATTGTGTACATAGACCACATCTCCTTTATCCATTCATCTTTCGATGGACACCGAGGCTCCTTCCACAGTTTGGCTATTGTGGACATTGCTGCTAGAAACATCGGGGTGCAGGTATCCCTGCATTTCACTTCTAATTGTGACTCAAATTTATAGTAATCTTATAAAATTACTGATATAACTTTCTTTCTTTTCCTTTTTTTGGAAGTTTGGGATAAAGTGCCAGGAAAATTACTTGTTTTTTTTTTTTCAAGATTTATTTATTTACTTTAGAGAGAGAAGGAGAGAGTGGGGGGAGAGGCAGTGAGAGAGGGAGAGAGATAATCTCAAGCTGACTCCCTACCGAGCACAGACCCAGACATGGAGCTCAATCTCACCACCCTGAGGCCATGACCTGAGCCAAAATCAAGAGTTGGATGCTTTCCTGACTGAGCCACCCAGGTGCCCTGGAAGGTAGACTATACTGATTATATTGAATCTACTGATTCAATTTCTTTAGTGATTATAGTTGTTTTGGAGATTCTTCTCTTTCTTATTAAATTAGTTTTGGTAAGTTCCATCTTCCTAGAAGGTAATTTCTGTGTCTCACTTTTCAAATTTACTAATTTACTTTATGTTCAGACTATTTACTTCTTTGTTTCTATCCTCTTGAATGAAGAAAGATGCTATATTAGTTGGGATTCTTCTATTTATAAATAATAAAAATATGACTTTTATGGAAGATGGAAAATTGTTTATTATCAGTTGCAGACTGATGACTGGGTCCAGGTGCTCAAAAAGTGTTATCAGGTCACATATTTACTTTTTAAAAGATCCAAAATTTTCTTGATTCTGCTTTTTTAATAGGCTCTATTCTACTGATTTTTTCTAAATGGGAAAGAAATGCACCTGCCTTACTCCAGGCTTGTATTCTATATGCTTAACTGCCCCAGAAAAAAAAGAGGAGATACTCTTTTCCCCAATCTTTTCAGTAAAATTCCTCCCATGTGAATCACTTTATGACTGATTAAGTCATTTATCCCTAAACCAGTTACTATGACCAGCATTCAGGATAGGTGGAGACACGCCAATCTTTGATTGGCCAGTCCTAGGAAAATGTGTTACCTTGCTCTTCTAGGAAAGAAGAATGCATACCAATCAGGCTACAGTAATAGATGTTCACTTCATATGCTCAGCAGCCAGCATCTTTTTTGATCATTGTTTTGCACTAAATTTGTGCTTGACTAAAGTGATGTTTAAAAAAAAATGCAAGGTCTCCTGGGAACCACTTGTTTGCTATAGGAGAATATATGGGAAACTGATGCCAGACTTCACTCAATTATTGTATTAGAGAAACTAACATTGGGTTTGTGCAATGGAGATTGTGTGAGGTACAGTGCAGGTTGGAATAGTTCCTTTGGAAAGTGGGAGAAGTTAATGGAAGACACACGAACCATTTGCAAGTGGTGTTAAGGATCAGGATAAAATTAGGACCAGATATTTATATTTATTCCAACTTAATGTGTTTTGTGATTTCCTCTCATTTTAAGTGAAGAAAACCAATGTTAGAATTGGGTTATGTTGGGAATCTTTATTATGTTACCATGGAGTGGGGAAGGGGCAGGATGAGAGAGGGAAAAAGGCAGAAAGTGCAGGCCCATCATGGTGAAGAGAGCAGGAGGATCCTTGCTGATGGCAGAGTAGTGTCTTTCACGTTACATGGCCACTGAGCACTACCATCCCACCACACCCCAAGTACCCCCAAAAGGGGTTGACACATCCCTTTAACACCATTTGACTTCACACAGTTAGTGACAGAGCATCGCTCAGTGACCTCGATTTTTAAGGACACAAAAGCATTTTCTCAGATGAGCCTCAGTGCACAGTGTTGATAAAAGGTCCCAATTTGCCCAATACATCATTTTAGTGACCTTTACAAGCTGTTGAAAGGGTGGAAGGTAGCTTATTTTCTGAAATCGCTTTTGGGTCTGTGCAGTGAGAAATGAGAGGAGGAAAGAAACTGTGACAGGAAGGGCATGGTCAGCTGGGAGAAGAGGGAGAGGTCAAAGCTAGAATTCCCATGAAGTCAGAGTGTTACAGTGGGAGGACATGGATAGGTCTGGGGTGTTAGAGACCTGTGGTCAGAGTGAAGAATTCAGATGTGATAGTTTAAAGGTGGCTCAGTGTTGGGTCTGCAAAGTGATGCAAATGGAGCTGATAGAGAACTACTAGAACAATCAGTGATGACAGAATGGCCATCTTCTGACCACATGCTTCAAAGAGAACTTCATAGGGAATGTAGTATTTGAAGAGCGTAGAAGGATTGTGATATGCACACACAAGTGGTTTCAGAAGCAAAACCTGTCTTAAAAGAATACTTTTTCCCCTCAAAGAATCATAAAGACCAAGGTTCTAGAGTTTCTACTATTTAAAGATCCCCAGACACTATTATCATTAAATTTAAGCTTATTCTTATCCTGTTATACTCTTGTTTAGAAATTTCCTTTCTGTGACAGATGCTCATCTTTATGAACATCACTTGGGTCAGACCCTGCAGGAGACCTAGTTAGACCAGGATGGCAAAGCTCAGACCCCTGCCCTCAAACTATGTGTCTGCTGCTGTTGGAGACCAATATGCACACAGACCACAGTATGACTAGAGATATGGAAAAGGTCTAGAGGAAGCTTAAGAAAAGGAGTACCTAGTTTTCTAAGAAAGGTATTCACAGAAGTGGTAGTAATTAATTTTTCTTAAGGAATAAAATACTAACAACAACAACAACAACAGATATGTACGTGGTACTATGTGCTAGCCACTGTTAGAAGTGCTTTCCATATACAAACTGTCATTTAATCTTTAAGGCAATCCTGTGAGGTAGGTGCTATTATTGTCCTCAATTTATCCCAAACTGTTTAATCATAAGAAGTTTAAGTAACTCAACCAAGTTCATATAACTAGTAAGCATTGGTGCTTGGGTTCAAACCAAGGCCATGTGGCTCTAGAGTCCATGCTTACAACCACTCCCTCACATAGAATAAGTGGTTGTTTACCTAGAGACAAATACGAGAAGGCATGAGAGGTATGGAATGTTCTGGAAATCACAAGCAGTTCAGTATGGCTCAATGTAAATGTACATAATGGAGGTGAAGTAATTAGGGCCACCAGTGTAATCTGAGGGAGTTTAGCTGTTGACCATGGCAATGTATTGAAGAAGGTAGGGCCCCTCTAATCAGATTTTCCTGTTAGAAGACTATTCTGGCCCAAGTATGGAGGAATTGGGAGGAGGCAAAACTCGGGACAAAAAGAACTGTATAGGTTTTTGTGTTTTTTGTTTTTTGATCGATATCAGGTAAAAAAGTGATGAAGTGAACCAGGACATTTGCTGTAGGCAGTTTAGTTACTGTGCTGGTTTGGAAACATCCTTGCCATTTGTGCACTCAGATCTGTTCCCTGCACTGATCCTCCTTATCCTCTCTTTTTATTGTTGAGAATTACCTTTCTGAGATTTCCTTCCTCCTGGCTTACAGGTTGCCATGGACACAGAAGGACAATGGTCGAGGGTGAGAGAAGGGGAAAATCCAGGATATTTCTTCTTTCTTGGCATTCAGCATCTTTAGCAGTAGCTACATCTCCTTCATGGCTCTGACTTCAACAGGACAACCTCTTTCTCCATGACCCTAGTTCCTGCTGGGCAGCCTCCACCATGTTAGGATTTATGCTCAATGGCCCCAGCTTTTGGGTTCAGGCAGCACTGTATGCTCCTTTTGTCCCTTTATCCCCAAGGTGGTCTTAGCTTACTGCTGTTGCTAATCTCTGAGTTGTCTTACTGCCCCATTTGGCTTCTTTCTTTCACCTGTGTAATCCATGTCTTGTATTAAATCCTCCACTGGAGACACCTAGGGTGATTTCTGTCTCCCCGGCTGGTCCCTGATTGGCAACATATATCAAAGAGCGCCACCACATGACATCAAAGCCTCTCTAGGCTTAATATACAAATGAAGTAAAAGAGAAGAACCCAAGCTTGATGCAAGATTAACATGCTAGAGAGGGCCAGCCCTACCCCTGTAGTGCAGCATAAACAGAGGGACAAGTTTATAATAGAATTACTATATTTTCCTTTGTTAATGAGATATAATTGGCATAAGATATAATTGGCATTTCTTGTGATGAGAATTATTTGTTAAAGAATCCTTTTAGATAAGTTTTGACCTTTATTTGAATAATATAGGTATCTTAAATTAGTTATTATGTGCCTTTTACTTAAGCATAAAAATGTTGAAATTACCTAAAGAACTTAGATACAAGTTGCAGTTAAGAGAATAAATGCTGAACTCTTGCCATTTTCTTAGCTCTTTTAGAGACCTTGGGAGTTTTAATTAGTTATTTATCTGTCACTTGTGTTTTATTCCGAATGTCCCTAGAGATGATGCCTGTGTGTATTTCAAGAGAACTGTGAAAATGCCCACATAAATATTATCGTAGTAGTCAATTATTTTGGAAATGTCAGTTCGAAATACACCATTAGATTTTGTGCAGTTCGTAATCCTCAGTATGGGAACTCTTCAAAGAATTTATATTTTTAGGTTTTCAAAACATTACCATAAATGCTTAAAGTAGTATAATACATAATTATATTGTCATAATGTTTAATATAGCATAATGCATCCAATTATTAAATAGAGCAGATAAAAATGATTGTAGAGACATAGAATTTTGTTACAGTTGACATCATCTTCTCTCAACCCCACTGTATAGCTTTCATTTTTAATAATCTTTGTAACTATTTTATAAATGAATCAGTTTATATAACATGTATTTTTATTAACAAGAAGAAAACCCAAGTATTATGTTCCTCCACATTCAAGTTGTCCATTTCTTGTAACTAGCATCTTACTATTATTATACAGGGGCCTGGAAATTAAAAAAAATAATTAAACTCAACTTAGATGTGCACATGAATATAGCTTCGAACAAGATCCTTCGAGAGTCACCACTTTTTTTTATGTGACTAGAGTCATGGTAGTAGAGCAGCTAATTGAAATTCTAGCTCTAGGGAAAGCCATTAAGGTTAACATACTTCTTGAGGGGAAAAAATGTTCTTGAGGCAAGGGAATGCTTCCTTGGAAATCTCATATAGTATTTTTAAAGGATCTTGGTGTTAGTACTTTTTACTTGGTTGTCTGTAGAACATCAGCTCATTTTCTTTAATATTGCTTTGAATGTGATGCCTTTTTATGTTTCCTTGTTCTGTTTTCCTTAGAAATGTTGTGTCTGTATGTACATTTAGATCAGACAAACAGACATGTGCCTCTTAAGGAAACACTGCTGAGAGGACAAAGTCCATACAACAAGCAAAACCAGGCATATGCAGATAAGAACTTCCATAGTTTTCTTTTCTTTACATGACTTTACTTTTCTTGATTAAAGACCCTTTGGTAATGGACCTTACGAAGCTAATCATTATATTTTTCATGTATTACTATGAGTGGACTTTCCTACCTCCCAAGAATTTTACTTTTTTGTGAATTTCTTTGCAATTGTACCACTCTCTTACATTTTACTTTCACAAAACATAGTCAGTGGAATCCAAACTGACAAATTTCTTTCTTTCTTTATTTTTAAGATTTTATTTATTTATTCATGAGACACACACAGAGAGAGAGAGAGAGGGAGAGAGAGATAGGCAGAGGGAGAAGCAGGCTCCCTGTTGGAAACCCGATGTGGGACTCAATCCCAGGACCCCAGGATCACGACCTGAGCCAAAGGCAGATGCTCAACCACTGAGCCACCCAGGTGCCCCTAACTGCCAAATTTCTGAATCCCAGAGTCCTAAATGTGGTGGTATTGGGTCTACCTAGCAACAGAATTTAGAATCTGATGCTTTTTCAGTTAATCCTAGTAAGCCAAACCATCTGGTGTTCCCCCATTACCCTATACTTCAAATATATATATATATATATATATATATATATATATATATATATATATCCATTATATATGTATTTAAAGATTTTACTTATTTATTTGAGAGCAAGAAAGAGAAAATGAGTTGGGAGAGAGGCAGAGGGAGAGAGAGAAGCAGATTCCCCGCTGACTCAGGGCTCCGTCCCAGAACCCCAGATCACGATCCGAGCTGAAGTTACACACTTAATCAACTGAGCACCGAGAAGCCCCCAAACCCATAATATTTTCTTTTAAAATTAAGTAAAAAAAATAGCATTTCAATTAGATATAAAGATTACCAAAGTCACAGCAAAATCTTGTGTCCTCTTTCATCAATGTTACCCATATTTTTTCACATGTCTCGTTTTGGTATTTTAAATTGAACATACTGAAATTGTAGCAAGTTCTTCCTCTGAACATTGCTCTATGCACTCCCTCTAGTGATACCACCATGTATAAACATTATTTCTGTGTGTGAGAGATAGAATTTCCCCAGGGGCCCACAAAACATTTAATGAAGTGTGAAGCACAAACATTTCATTACAACATATTGTGTACTTTTGCCTTTAATAACTACATTCTTCATCCAAGAAGTCTCAATAGCTTTCAAAACTGAATTACAGTAGTATTATTTTTCCCAGAATATAGTTTTTCCATGACAGAAACAGCACTTTCCTAAACTATTGTATTTATTAGCAACCTGTTGCCCTTCGACACTAGTGCCATTTTCATCGACCCTGATCGAGTGTGTATCATTTAAACTTCCTTTAAAAATTATTAAAATAGTTTTATGTTATTGGATTCTTTTATCTTAACTGTACACAACCACTCCTGGAAATGATGCACAGAAAAAGAAAGTGGGAAGTTGTTGAACATTACATTTAGTGGAGAATTACATTCTCCATTGCAAAAGTGCAAGCATTTAATCGAAGAGTTTAAAGGTAGTGGGGAGATCTTTCCTTCAACTGGGCACAAAGGAAGCAGTTAAACTCTGAATTCCTGCATTTTCCTCTTCCACACTTTGGTCCACTCTGCAGAAACTCTCCCGTCTCCTGCTCTCATTCTCTTGCTCCACAAGGCAGACTCCCACTGGCTCTTTTAAGGATTGATTTATTTATTTTAGAGAGAGAGGGAGAGAGAGGGAATGTGTGAATGGGGGGAGGGGCAGAGAGAAAGAATCTCAAGCAGACTCCCTGCTGAGCACAGAGCCTGAAGCAGGGCTTGATCTCACTGCCCATGGGATCATGACCTGAGCCAAAACCAAGAGTTGGAAGTCCAACCAACTCAGCCACCCAGGTGCCCCCCACCTGCCACTGGCTGTTTTAGACACATCAGGGAATTTGGGAAGCAACTTACTCTAGTGACTCTGGTCTTGTGCTAGTTAATAGGAACCATCATTGTCCAACTCCATAACTCTAAATGGACATTTTAAAACAACCTTATGTTCACAATATGCATGTATCTGCGTACTGTATCCCAGATGCCAGCTTTTTAACCAAACCAAAACAACAAAAACAGATCATACAAGAAGCTGTGGCACATAAGGAGAAAGCTGGTCCTTTGTAATGGGTGCATTCTTCATTTCAACTGACTTAGGGCTCCTCAGATGGTGTGTTATGTAATGTGACAGCTCTCTCTTTTCTTTAGAATCATAGCTGCAGCTCACTGCCTCCAGATGACTGGTTTCTAGCATAGTCTCTTCAGTCAGAGTCATGGGAAAATTAAAAGGAAAATTATGAAGATGATGGAGTTTTAAGTAGTTTGGGAAAATGGCATATTTGTGCAAGCAGATATAAATCTAGCTTCCTTTCTCCCAGAATCTTTTTTTTTTACAGTGAATGACCATAGAGCTTGTAAAAACAGCTACCTTAACTCTCTCCCTTCCCTTCCCTACAAAATGGTACTTCACTAAGCAAAAAAAAAAAAAAAAAAAAAATTGTGATTGTGGTTTCTTGAAATATTGTGTCTGTGTTCATTAAATTGGGAACTTTTTGCCCACCATTATTTCCAGTAGGTGATACCAGAAGCTACTTTTGAATCCCTTAATAATTCTGGTGTTGCATGATGGCCTGTCACTAAAACTTGTTGACAGACATGGAGCTGTGGACAGCAATATTCAATGGTACATATTATCAATATATAAAATACTTCACCGTGGTCAATGATGACCCTCATGGTTTTATCGTTGTTATTTAAATGCTGTTTAGCATTGTTGACTTTTAATTTACTTTTAAGTTATCATGTCTAAATGATCATTAATATATTTATGTCTAAATGATCATTAATATAAAACATTATATTAATATATTATATTATATATAATTATATATATAATATATATTATTTCTTTGATTTTTTTGGGGGGGGAGGTAACCTGTTAATAATGTTATCAAGATCTGTGTTTCTAACCTGCAAATGAAGTTTAATTGGCACTTGAGAAAGTTCTCTCAAGTAGATTATTTTTAATAAGAGAAATAAGACAAGTTGTTTCAGTGATTTATGAATCTGTGGGATATGCATATCATCAGTTGCTTAAGGTTTGATTCTTGGACTATAAACTTTCTGAGAAAACACCAATCTTTTTTTTTATTTGGGGAAAATGAACAAATTGCAATATTACTTGCAGTGCAAGGACATCCAAGCCATTTTTCATTAGTGGTGAAAGAAAAAGCAGGCAGCTAGTGGTTAAAATCCTCTTTCTCTGACACCTGCTTCTTTTCATACTGTTTGGTAACTTAAGGAACTTAATTTAGAGGATGGTAGTTTGGTGGTTTAAATAAAAGAGTTCTGAAAAGGTAACATCAAAGTTCATACCAGCTGCAGTTCCCCTTCCTAACTCTCCTTTGCCTCGCATACTATCCATGCAGTATGCATTCACTCATGCATTCATTGTTTGACACATAGTCATTGAGCACTGCCTATAGGCAAATGGAAAATACAAAGATGATCAGACATGACTTATGCACTTAGTCTTCCTACCAAATGTAGTAGATACTGTAGACTGGATCAATCCACTCTGACCCACTCTGTCATGCCTTTCTGGATTGCAAAGCCTGGGCATCTAGAAATAACATTTCTCAGATTCCCTTGTAGCTACAATTCCATGTAGGCACTATGTTTCACTAAACAAATGTACCCACATAAGACTGAAAATAGAAGTACCAACTTGAGCTTAGGGTCACTGTAGGGGGACTGAATGTGGTGGAAGCATTTGGTTTTCTGAAGGCATCTGAGATTTTATTTTTTGTCCCTGCAGTTGTAGATACTGTGAATGGAGGCGGTAGAAATGGAATCTTTGGGCAATCAATTCTCTTGATGAAGTTAAATGGTTCTCTGGGTTGCATTGTTACCAGATATGAATGACTTAAGTTTGATTCTGTAGCCCTCCCAGTAATTCTACAAATTATGTAATTACCTGTAATAAGTCCCATTTTTTGTAAGCTAGCTGGATTCTGTTGTCTGTATCAAAGTACCCTGACCTTTACACCATACAATTGGCAGATATTGTGGGCA
Organism: Nyctereutes procyonoides; assembly: GCF_905146905.1. NCBI lineage: Eukaryota > Metazoa > Chordata > Mammalia > Carnivora > Canidae > Nyctereutes > Nyctereutes procyonoides. The sequence continues at coordinate 18,759,627 of NW_026575122.1, forward strand.
CAAATTGCTGTAATATCCAGTAAACAATAATTAGTGTGATAGGAAGGTGAAAGTAAGTTTGCACGGAGGATGGGAGGAAGAGGTATTATTTCTTACTGGGGTGTTCAGAGAGAGAGAGAGAGCTATTGATAGTTGGAAGGGCTTTGAAAGATGGATAAAGTAAACATCTGGAATGGGAAAAGGAGCACATCAGATGAAGAAGGAGCATAGAAAAAGAGGTAAGAATAGGAGCAGGGGTGGAACACAGAAGCATAATAAGTAGAATGAGGTATGATGAGATATGGTATTAGAAAGAGAAATAGGAAATGATGAAACTTTGTGTGAAGGATGGAAGAGAATCACTGATTGATTTGTTCATTTAAGAAGTGTTTCTTGAAAACCTATCCTGTGCCAGGCATTGTGCCAGACAGGACTCTACCTCATTATGATGAATTTCGTGACAAAGTGAAGAATAACTTTTAGTGATGAGAGCACTGAAGACAGGGAGCCAAGAGGCTTTTACCAAAGTCTAATGAGTGATAATGAGCAGTGACAATAGGAATAGAGTTCACTATACTTTTTACTGCCAACTTCTACATTTGTCCATTTTAGTTGTACAGCACAATTTTTTACTTATTATATTAATTTTAAAATTCTAATGTATGAATGTGTACGTACTTGATGACTTGTGGTTTGCATATAATTTCATGTATGCATGGCTTATCACCTTTTGTGAGACCACAGGTTCTCAGTGAGTGATTGATTCTCTGCTATTTTAGGCATATAGTAGACATTTAATAAAAATATTAATAGAAACCTTCAAATCTGTAGAAATTATCAGAGAATGCTTTGACCCAATAAAAGCCAGATATTAGCACAGTCATCTGGCTTTTGTGATGCAAGGATGATTACCTTAAATTTCCGGTCTTCCTTGCAGTTGGAAGACCTGGCCTCTCTGAGAACCTCTGCGTGTCCTTTGTGGGATGGTTTAGGGTGGGTGAAGATGGTTGGGATTAGCCACTCCCCACCGGTCCCAAGTTCCTAGATCATCCAGTTATCCCAGCGTGCCATTCTGTCCCATGGTGAACAACACCCTGACTCCTTTACTGGTCAAAATATGAGTGCCAGCCTTGGGGTAGAGCAGGTTTGCTGGTGGGCTAGAGCCATAGAGAGGGTTTATGAGGGAAATATCTTCCAATTGGTTATTAGGAAATCATGCTCCTAATAGTGTCTATGAGCACCCAACCCTTTGATCTTTCCCCAGTAATTTCTCTGTCAGATCCAGCTTCCCAACATGCTGCTTTATCCTATTCTCTTTTTTGGTTCTCTTTCAGTCTCCTTTCTCTCCATTCTATTCCCATCTCCAATCCTCATTAACTGTAAATGGAACAATCCAGCTATTTGTTGGTTTATTGTTCTCTCCTCTCCTCCAGACCATTTTCTTGAATTACGTGAAGACCTAACTTCTTTACTCAAGGCCACTTTCTATCTTGGAATTTTTGTGAAGAGGGAAACTCTTGTGTTATCTGCTAATGTATATTCACTCTACTACACAAATAGTGACAAATAGCATGTGTTCCAAGTGATTCCAGTCAGAGGAGGAGTGGTATTCCTGTCAGGAAAAAAATAGGTGAAATTGGCAGTATAAATTGATGCCAGTTTATGAAAACTCATACATACAGAATTAAAATTGCAATTTTTAAAATGTGTTAAACTCTTAAGTTCAGTTCCCTGTTGAAAAAAAAAAGGAGTAATTATTATTATATTTTTCTTTCTTTTTAAAAAATTTTGTCTAAAGCTGCAAAAATTGAACCTAATTTACTAGTGACTTTCACCAGGGCAATACTGGAATATGACTTTTATTTATTTTTTGAACAACTTTCCTATTTATTTATTTATTTATTTATTTGAGAGATAAAAAGGGAGACAAGGCAGGAGGAGGCACAGAGGAGGAGGGAAAGACTTTCAAGCAGACTCTGTGCTGAGTGGGGAGCCTGACACAGGGCTGGATCTCACGACCCTGAGATTATGACCTGAGCTGAAATCAAAAGTTGGACGCCTAACCAACTGAGCCATGCACTGAAATATCACTTTTATTTTATTTTATTTAAGATTTTTTATGTATTTAGTTGAGAGAGAAAGATGGCACAAGCGGGAGGTGGCAAAGGCAGAGGGAGAAGCAGACTCCCTGCTGATCAGGAAGCCCAATGCAGGGCTTGATCCCAGGACCCTGGGACCATGACCTGAGCCAACTGATTGAGCTACCCAGGTGCCCCTGAAATATCACTTTTAAAAGAGTTGTTATACTCAATAAATACATTTATTTTAATGCCTTTGGAATCTTTTTTTTTATAAATTAATTTTTATTGGTGTTCAATTTACCAACATACAGAATAACACCCAGTGCTCATCCCGTCAAGTGTCCCCCTCCGTGCCCGTCACCCATTCACCCCCACCCCCCGCCCTCCTCCCCTTCCACCACCCCTAGTTCATTTCCCAGAGTTAGAAGTCTTTATGTTCTGTGTCCCTTTCTGATATCTCCCACACATTTCTTCTCCCTTCCCTTATATTCCCTTCACTATTATTCATATTCCCCAAATGAGTGAGAACATACACTGTTTGTCCTTCTCCGATTGACTTACTTCACTCAGCATAATACCCTCCAGTTCCATCCACGTTGAAGCAAATGGTGTGTATTTGTCGTTTCTAATGGCTGAGTAATATTCCATTGTATACATAAACCACATCTTCTTTATCCATTCATCTTTCGATGGGCACCGAGGCTCCTTCCACAGTTTGGCTATTGTGGACATGGCTGCTAGAAACATCGGGGTGCAGGTGCCCCGGCGTTTCATTGCATCTGAATCTTCGGGGTAAATCCCTAACAGTGCAATTGCTGGGTCGTAGGGCAGGTCTATTTTTAATTCTTTGAGGAACCTCCACACAGTTTTCCAGAGTGGCTGCACCAGTTCACATTCCCACCAACAGTGTAAGAGGGTTCCCTTTTCTCCGCATCCTCTCCAACATTTGTTGTTTCCTGCCTTATTAATTTTCCCCATTCTCACTGGTGTGAGGTGGTATCTCATTGTGGTTTTGATTTGTATTTCCCTGATGGCAAGTGATGCAGAGCATTTTCTCATGTGCATGTTGGAATCTTAAGTTCCAAGTATTTTGCTATGGATCAACCAAAACTTTTGAAAACCTATATATATAGAGTTATATATACAGTTGTAGTTTTACTTGTATATAGTATAAATACTTATATATAGTTATACACATAGCCATATATTTTGAATATTTGTGTATATTCTAAAATCCCCCCAAACACACTATTTTAATATATTAGATGGTTTAAAATAAACAAAAACTTTATAGACATATATTGCCTGGGCTATGAAATCACAAATCAATTAACAAAGGTGTCAGAGGCTTCCAAAGCAAAGGAAAGCATTCAGTTAAGCCAGAAAAGTCCTTTCCTCTGTCTTATCGATCTTCTGTGGCTAGTTCACATTGATATTCCACAAAACCTGAAAAGAGGACATCAGACAATGCCAACCAAACAATTCTTTAACCTACCCATTGGCTCCAAACATCCTGCTTTGCCTCGTGAACAAACAACCCTTAGGCATCTTTCATATTTTGGGGTAAATATGAGCTGTCAGTGAGGGCATGTGACCCATCTCAGTTCACTTCTCTGCTCATATGCAATACCTTCAGCTCAAAATTCTCACTATATTGGAAACTTTAATAATCATTCATTTTCGGGCACAGGATATGTGAGTGCCTAGAAAGGGAAATTGTCTCCATCATCCCTATCTTGAAAAATACAACATTGCAAAGAATTTTTAATAAATTGGTATGTGCAATATGAATTTTATCTTCACATTGTGTGCAGGTGTGTGTGTATAGTTTTATGCATATTGTACTTCTGTATGTATGGCTCTAGAAAATAATTCTTAAACATCCTTCTATACAATTTCTTCATGGGAACCTGACAATAGCTCTGCCAGTTTCACTCAGATAGCTATATATTTTGATAAGAAGCAATGACAACCTGAGCTTTATAAAGGAAATCTTGAGAGATCATCATTGTAAAAAGAAATTGCTACATTGATATATTTCATGCTCCAGCATTGAAAAAATAATGTTTTAATTGCTCTTTCCTGGCTTTCCTTTTTGTCATTGATGCCTTACAGGATTTCGGAGGGTCTTCATTACTTTCGGCATTGTTTTTTGGCAAGGTACAAATGGGTTGCAAACAAATCAGTAGAATGAACTTTGCAGTGGCCTTTCTAACCCAAAACTCAAAAGTTGAATTATTTCTTCTGTCACTGTAAGTGATCCAAAAATGATTGTGTAACTTTCCATACACAGGATACAGGCCCACAGAGTTCAGTCCTACCGTTCTCTACTGAAACATACCAGGACCAGAGCAGGGTGCAAACATGAACCAGCCCCAACTAACCTAGTGTGAGGAGCCACCCTGTAATAAGGTTTCAAGTGAAGTGATTGAAAAGATTTTTTTCCTTTAGCGTAAACTTGAAAGGAAGGGCAGAAATGGGCAAAGGCCAACCACCACGACTTAGCTCTATCAAGAAGCTCTAAAGCAAGAGAGAACAGCCCAGACAGTTTTAGCACCTTTGGTTTTCAGAACGCAGTTGGATGCTATGTCAACATCAAGGAACTGACAGAATGAAGCTAACTGGTGTGAAAAAAAATCCATGCCACTCCTTCTGAAGAAGCTTCTAAATACCAGTTGTCTAAACCTATTGATAAGCATGGATGCATTATTAATGAAGCCAGCAGCCTGCCCAGTGCTACTCAGATGGTTCAAGCATTTAGTAGGAAATATTTCTATGAAGTTTTGCACAAAATAATGACAGTGTCTGTCTTAAATGAAACAAATGTCTGTTGCAAGCTCTGGGGAGGCTGGGAGTACACAGCTGCTTTCTAGAGAAAGGCAGAGGGGCACCACCTGCTGAAGACAGGCAGGCAGGCACGCAGTGGCCCACTGAATATTGACTGCTTAATAATTCAGGACAACAGGAACCCTGGCTCTTCAGACATGGCACCATCCCTTCATCTTGGCTTTTCATCACCCTAATGAGCTACTTGAAGACTTAGATGCTAAAATGTCTTCTAGCAATTCTCAACAGACTGGGGTACCCACTAAAGGGGCTATTTTCTCATTTCATCTCTCTTTCTTCCACTTTTTTTCTCCTTCTCTCTCCCTCTTGCCTTCTCTTTCTTCATTTTTTCCATCCTTCCATTTATGTCATAAGAATACTAGGTAAAAATACTAAGGTAGAAAGAAGCTCGAACTTAGAATCACTTTCTCCATAAACTCCTGATCTATTAAAAGGACAAAAAAACGATACTTCATGTATCGTGGTCTGATTAGACTCCTCCGAGAAACCTTTGAAGAATACTGTGTACTCACAGGGGCTTTACCTGGAGATTTCCAAAGTGAAGCTTGCAGATGAATCCAGCTTTCCTATCATGTCATGCAGAAGGAGGTAAAAATCTTGGGCCCAGTGGAACAATTCCAGCCAACTGGCGGCCCTTAGGTTGCCACATGTGAAGGCTGATTCTTGTGACTCATACAAATCATAACTGCAGGACAGGATTCAAGGTTTAATTGGCCCCACAAAACAAAAAGGTTGGCAAAGTGAAGTTTTTATTTACTAGATAAATATTTACCAATTTGCCAAAATATTCATTTACCAATTTCTTCGGTGTTTTCCCCCATTTGTTTAAAAAGGTTTTATTGAGGGATCCCTGGGTGGCGCAGCGGTTTGGCGCCTGCCTTTGGCCCAGGTCGCGATCCTGGAGACCCGGGATCGAATCCCACATCGGGCTCCCGGTGCATGGAGCCTGCTTCTCCCTCTGCCTGTGTCTCTGCCTCTCTCTCTCTGTGACTATCATAAATAAATAAAAATTAAAAAAAAATAAAAAAAAGGTTTTATTGAACCCCATAACATGTCAGGCATGAATTTCAGTTCTGGGGACACAGCAGTGATCAAGACTAACCCCTGCGGTCATGAGGTTAACACTGTCTTTGGGCATTTACATATAACAAACTAATGAACCAGTACTTAAAAGCAGTAATTGCCGATTGTGTTAAGTGCTTTGGAAGATTTGATAGGGTGTCATGGGGAGAGTACTGAAGTTGGGAAAGGAGACTCCTGCAGACCAGAGTTGTGAGGACAGTCTTGTGAGGTAGCATTTCACCTGAGAAGAGACCTGAAAGTGAGAAGCAGCCAGTCAATGGAATAAGTCAGATATAATGCTTTCCATGAAGGAGGAAAGCAATTATAGGGGATTCCTCAGTGTCCCGGGCCCTACCATTAAGCTCTGTTGGTTGAGGCATAGTGTGTCCACAGGAGAGGGCATGAGATAAGGTCAGAAATGTATATCTTCAAATAAATATGTTATTTGAGGAGTACAATATGTAGCTTTTCCAATATCCTTTCTACCTTCATTCCTTATTAAGAGTGGTGATTTTATCCCAAACTGTAATGTTGCTAGATAAAAGATACATTTCCTGGCATTTTTTTGCTTATTGGTTTTGTTTTGTTTTAACTGGTAGGTGTGGTCATTGAGATATAGGCAGAAGACATTAAGATGTTGGGTAGATTTCTGGGAAATCTCTTTAAGGGAATCAATGCAGCTGGGACACATGATCTCTTGCCCTTCCTTCCTTCTTTTTTTTGGTTGTTAGGCTAGGTATCGGTTCATTAGTTTGTTATATGTAAATGCCCAAAGACTCAAGCAGCCACATCAGGCCATGTGTCAATCTTAAGAATAAAAGCCGTGAGTAAGAATGGTGTACAAATCCGGACAAAGCAGAGTCCCCATTGACTAGGGTGCCTCCATATTAGCCTGAGTGCCTGGTCCCCAACTTTTTCCATATGAGAGAAAAAGGAACCTCTACTTTTCCCAGCCAAATCAATTTGGATTTTCTGTTGTATGCAGCTCAACATGACTCTTTCAGAAACACCATATCTGGTGTTACTTTAGATTTTATCTTTTAAGATTCAAATGCTAGTTATTGAAAGGGAATACATATGAAATAGTTTACTGGGAAAGGAGATATAGCTAAGATTTTTTTTTTTTAAATAGAGGTATTTTGAGAGGGAATTTCCCATTACTAAAAATGTTCTTCAAAAATATTTTCAGAGATGATTCATATATACATTTTTCATCCTTTTTAACATTTAAAATGAGACAACTTGAAAGATCTTACAAGTAGAGAAATGAAAACCTCAAAATGTCCAAAAACCCAAGAGGGAATTTGTCAATTCTGAAGCACCACTCTTTCGAGTTTAATGTATCATCATTACTTGTTATACCTACCCTTCTGAGTGGGAATTAAAGTAGGTCAGTTATTCACATTTACCTTTTACCAATAATTCCAAAAATTAGTTGTATAAAATTGTTTTTGAAAATCGATGGATATTCTTGGCTCTGTCTTCCTTCTGTTAATATTAAGCACCATGTCCCTTTTGGGACTCATGAATTCATGTTGTCATATCTGAGACATCATCCTATTTATATTCTTACAAAGGCCATTGGCAGACTGGCTTTCCATTTTCATCTGGATAAAAGTAAAAGTGTAAAGGAGGAAACATGATTGTTCTCCTTAAATTACCGTTGTTTGCCAAATAGGCACTTTAATTATTTTACAGTTAATTCGCTTATTGTTAAGGTCTAATAGCAAAACAAATAGCAATGATTTTAGAGATTTTAATAAAAATTCTGATAGAGAAAACCATTGACTTATTTACTAATTTCTTTAATAAGTGGAATTATCCTTCTCTAGTAAGTTATACAATTTATTTGATAAAAGGAGGTCAAAGGAAGGTAATATTTTAAAATATTTAAAAATTGAAAAACCCATTCTAAGAGAAATACCCCAAACAGTCAGAGGTATGGTTGTGAAGGTGACAGACCTGTATACAACTAAGCTTGGTGCAAACTTCATACTATAAACAAAATGGTGCTGAAACTCAAGGGTAAGTTAATTCTAATAGGAGAATCAAAGAAGGCTTCTGGGATAAGGTGGCATTTGAGTGGAAAAGACAAGAAAGATTTTGAAGTTCTGCAGATTGTGAGGAAGGCGTTTTACACAGAGAAGAGAGCATGAGCAGAAACCCAGGGGTGCGGATATGTTTGTTAAACTTGGGAGAGCAAGGAGGGTTAGATTCTAGGAAGAAAGAAATGGAGAGTGGATGTGCTGTGGGATAGTGCATGACTCTTGTTCTTCAAAGCCGCATCTCATGAAGAATAAAAGAGTAAAACAATTGGCTAAATGAGTGACAATTAGAGAAGGTAGAGTGAAAGAGGAAATAGGATACTGGGAGAGAAAACAGCCAAAGTTGGACCCTGCTTAGACAGGCTGCCAGGCATTTCAGTGACATTGAAACTGAGACGTAAGAGAGACCAGTCATGTTACATTTGGAAAAGAGCACTTCAGGCAGAGGCAGCAGGATGTGGTGTGTTTAAGGGCCTGCCAGTGTGTCTAGGAGTAGTTGAGTTTATGAAAGGGAGTAGTAGGAGGTAAGGTAGGAAGGGTATGTAGGAATCAGATCATCTCCAGCCTTCTGTGCCATGTAAGGAACTTGGATTTTATTCTGAGTGCACAGGGAAATCATGGAAAAGATTTAAGCAGGGAAACGGCATGACTTGGTTTATGACTTATGAGATCATTAACTGACACATGGAGAACAGGTTGGAGAGGAGGCAAAGAGACTGAGAGGCCATTGCAGGAATCCAAGTGAGATATGGAGGTGGTTTAGTCTGAGAGGTGAGGGATGGGGTGCAGTGGATTTGAGAGATACGTAGGAGGTAGAACCAAAGGATTCATTATTAGACTGGATGTTGGGTCGGGACAGTGGAGAGGGAACAATCACATACAACTCTAAAGTCTCATAACTAAAGTTTTAGTGAGATTCCTACAGTTACCACATTCAGAAAGAGGTTATAAAAGAAGTTGTAATTCTCTAGAGTTTTCAAGATTCCTATTCAATTTACAGATTATAGAACAATATAAATAGGTAGTGATTCTGTTATCAAAGTCAGACCTATTTAAATCATAATCTCACCTCTCAAGGACCCACCACTCTATAAAGAATTTAATTTTTGAATAAATTATTCCTCCTTAAAATCTGAAAGTGGATGACTTAAAATAAATATAATACTCTGTGGTAATTGTAGATTAATTTTTGGATTTTTTTTGCAATACTTAAAGTATTTCAATTACATTTTCTTGTTGATTTGGACAATTTATAGCTTAATCTCTTTTTTTTCTAGTGTTAATGATGAAATATTCATCCTCCGTGATGAATGGAGGTAGTAGACAGATTCAGCTGAATAACTGAATACCTCAAAACTAATTTTAAGCATTTAATTACTTTTCCCATGAAGACTCTGACCAGATTGTTAGGGCACAGGGCAAAGAAGACAGATTCCTTACACTCCTCAGTTTGCACTTGATTTGGTGAAATGATGCTTTGAACCATCCCAAAAGGAGTAGAAAAGAAGCCATGTTGTTTGAATGCCATGAGGTCGCCTATATAACTGATTACTGGCTAAACTCTATTTTTAAATAGTCTATATATTGCCACCTCATACATGACATATTTTTAAATATCTAAGAAGCCATATACATATATTTTGGTTCCAAATTTCAAAACAAAAGTTTTCAGAGCTCAAGTAAATAAGAAGATCAATGATATTTTTCTTGACTACTGCTGTTCCACCACATAGAAAGAAGAATTCCTTTTTGAAAGATGTATTTTTAAGTGCCTTTCAAAGAAGTTTGGATTTGGGCTCCTGGTGGTGCCCAGGAAGTGAAATGAACCATAAATGAGACACATCAAAAGTAACTTACAAAGAATTTTTTTAATATTAAAGTGATGAATCAGAGCTCAAATTAACAAGTAAAGGAGTCTGCCTATAATGAAAATCTTTTTCCAACATAACACTTCATTATAAAGGGAGTTTTTCTATAATAGAAGCAAGTGTAATTACATTTTTATATATAATTAGGACATTATTATCATTTCACCATATCAAAGTTCATTATGAGACATCTCCGATACATTTTTCATAGAGCAAAAATAAAAAGAGAACAGGAGTCCTTCAATTAGACTCATATAAGGACATCCACAGAGACTGAGAGAAGCTGATCAAACAGCTTACTTCGCCCAAAAGGGACCAGGTGGAACCCACGTTGCTTTTATGACAGAGAAGTTGCTTTTCTTTTTGTATCCTGCATAATTTCCAATTACAGTTGTTCACCCTGTCCTATTCCACCACAAGAAATTAAAGGTGCAACACGCTCAGCTGGAACCTCCAACATTTCAAGCTGCTGTCCCTCAGCTCCGGGATGTATACCTGCCTCAGTAGAGGTCTCATCCTGCCGGACACACACCTGTCACACTGGGGAGGGTCTACAAACTGCTCTGTCGCACCAGTTTTATAAAAAATATCCGTGGTACCCTTCTTCCCCTGCCCCCCCTCCCCATCTTGTAATGTCTTTGGAAGATACTTAAGTAGCTTCTACAGCATAAAGAAGTGACATGTTAGTAACACATATAAAACAGATTATATAACATGAACAATCTGTCATGTGTTGGGATTTGTGTGTGTGCAAATAAATACATTTGGACTTGTTCATCTATTGACATGTTCACAGCCAATGAAAAGCAGATGCATCTTATGCATGATTTTACAGTGGAGGTTGCTTCTGGTGCAGTGGAAAGGATGATAGCATGATTTCAGAACCTCTTAGTACTCCAAAGTCAGAATTTCAGAATTTCTTTTTTTCAGCTTTTCAGCTTTTCAGCTTTGGAACCCTCACTAAGCAGCGCCCCCAGGAGTTTATCATGGATGTTCAGTGTGGTTTTAACATCTTTAGCCTCTGCTCTACCTGCAGGATGTGTGCGATGTGTCAGAGCAGGGTTTCCTTTAGACCCGAAATGAGATTACTGGAAGGTCAGCGGTGGGAACTGAGCTGAGCGTCCTCCTTGTACGTATGCACCCGACCGACGGGAAACAGACGCACAACCCAAGTCCCCCACTCCCCACCTTTCTGCTCCACCATATATGGATGGTATTGATTGTGTTTCTCTACAGTTTCCACAGTTCCCAACAAGAAATTTTCTAAAAAGCTGAGTGATCTCTACTGCACTAAATAACTTACTTTTATTTTAGGATGTGTGTGTGTTTTATGGTATACCATCCCCCTTTTTTTGGGACAGCAGTTTGGTGTGAACTGCTATATGTAAGCAAATAAAAGACATGTAAACTGTCTCCAAAAAGATGATTTAGAGGATGCTTCAAGACCTTCAGGTTTATAATCTTACATACCAATTATTATTATAATACATAAATATGATAACTAAGTGGGTTTTATAATCAATAGGATTTATATAAATAGGCAATCTATATATGGCAGCTTTACCTGGGCTGTATAGATCTTTTATTCTACGTGTTTTGGGCTCTTTCAGTGCATATTATTTCTCATAATATCCCCATAGATACTTATCAAGATGTTAAAGAAGATTTCCAAAGAACCAGATCATTTATGGCACAGGTGGATTTGAAATAATACTTTTATCACTTAAACCAACCACACTGCTTCTCAAAATAGTGATAACTCATTGATATCAAAATTGTAATCACCTTGTTTGACTATTCACTTGTATAGCTGTAAATATGGTTGTTTAGACAGAGAATCCTGTTTTAAAATAACAGGATTGTTATTTTTTGTTATTATATACATAACAATTGTTCTATATTGTATAGCATATATTTAATATAAATATAACATATATAATATATAGCTGTATAACAGTAACAATTGTTATTGTTATAATTGTCTCCCTAATCTCTTAAACCAAATTTAGTGATCAGTAACTTTTTCCTGTACTTATGTTTCTGCCATGCTTCTGTTTGTATCATCGCTTTTTTATGGATTAAGTCTTTCTGAAAAACAGCAGCCAAAATTTCTATACTCAGGTGGACCTTCTGCTTATCCATTTAGACTATTCATAAGATTTAGCTGTAAATATTAGAATTTTCTATGAGTATTTCTTAGAATCAAATACTTTTTTACATTAAAATGATAAATATTAAGATGATAGTAAAATTAGAATGACAGGTACTGTTTGTGACTCTTTAAGAGGGAAAATCTGTTAAAATGCCTTCTCATTTTTTGCTTTCTAAATTTAAAATCTCTAAGTTAGCACAGAGATGTGTCACATTTCCTTTCATTAACCTAAAAAAAAAAATCGTCTACCAGGTACTTTATTTAAATATTGCACATTAAAAGTCTACAAACTATCTGCTTTTCTTTTAGCTAAAACAAAATTCAGCCTATTGAAAACAAGCAATGGAAGGGTGAGCAAATCAAGTATTAGATTAATTTTATTTAACTTTGATCACGTAACTCTTGGCATATCTTACAGTACATAAATACTTTGACAAAAAGTGAATACATTTATATTGTGGACAACACTACTGTCCAGGCGTTGCTGAGGCTGGCAGCCCAAGTTTTGAGGCTGTCTCAAATGAAATCAGCCTATCCGTGAGATGCATCTGCACCAATTCATGTGTGTTTGGTTGTAATTGGTTTTGCATGCTCTGATTTTTTAAGAGTCACGGGCTGTCTATGCATTCACATGTATTTATTTACATATGTTTCTTCCATTTGTAGATCCTTTGAGGGAAGGAAACCTATTTGCTATTTTATTTATACCTCTTTAAGGTACCTGTTAAAGAGCTTTGCCTACCATAGGTCTTCAGTAAATATTATTGATTCGTTTCCTAACTGCTGATCACCCTTACATTTTTTTTTCCTCTGTTTGTTTTATTTTAGTTCCATGATGCTGCTATCTCCCAAATAATCTGAAAACTTCTTTCTTTTCAGAATACATGAGTACTGATAGGGAAGACTGGACCTGAAGGAGTGTAATGTATTATAATGTCCCCACTGCATTTGTGATAAATACATTCTAAGGTTCCAGATGTCTTCCTAAGGAAATGTCAAGTATGTGCTTCTTATTTACAGCAGAAGCATCTTTTCACAAATCAAAGAAAGTACAGGTTTTTTCACTTTGCTTTTGGGATACAGGGCTGGGTGAAGCACCTCTTTTAGCCTATCAAAGGACTGATCACACGTTCAGAGTCTGAAGTTATGCGGATTCATATTTAATTATGTTAGCCAATTATTTTGCTACACTCACAGAAGGGGAAGGATGGTGACATAGAAGAGAATTCCCAGATCACATAAAGTATTGCTATCCCTCCTAGCCATCTCTCCCATACTATCTACATATTCCTGTATCCTTTTTTTTTTAATGAAACTTTCATCTCTGAAAAGAATAGCATTAAAATAAAGTGCTACAGAAGGAAGCTGTGTTTGGTATGGAGCAACATGCTGGAAGTGCTTGCAATTGAGAAATGCATCTTTTTGCTTCTCCAGAGGGAAACATGCTTGATCTCATTGTGTTTACAGTTAAAAACTCTAGACATGTTTTTACAACTTTGACTCCGAATTGGACTGATTTATTATACTTGAGAATGGGAACTCCACTCTTTTTAACTTTTAGCTCCTCAAGGTTAATATTGATAATTATTTTCACAAAGAATGTGTGTATTATGTTTGTGCTTCATTCAATACAAGGTGGCTATTATTGGGTCAATATTCAAGGTGAAATTAAAAGAGGGCTCTGCAACACTTAATGGAGTGACTAATTCTCAAGCTAATGTGCTATTTTCTTGTGCAAGAAAATAGAAGTTTTATGAGTGATAAAATTAAGTGTCTCAATTTATTCTCTTTATTAATATTTCTGGCCTGGGGTGAGGGGCAATTTATTAAAGACTGAAATATCGTTTTAAGGTTTCACTTGTGGTTTTCATATGTATTAAGATAGAATGGATCCTGTCATAAGTCTCCAAGTGAACCTCTTCACTTTACACTTCTGTAGAAAATCAGGCAGACAGTGGTAAACTATGGTTCATAGGAGCAGACCTTTTCATTTGATTATACAAAGGTTTATACTTAATATTTTTCTTCCATGACATCTATCCTTAAAAAGCTTTCTCTTGAGTCCTCTCCATCGGCCTGTCTGTGCTGTGCAGTCCTGCAGCTGCCCATTCACTCACGCCTGCACGCACGCTTTCTTTCAGTTAGATGCTTGCAGACAGACCAAGATGCCACTAGCCGCTCCTGCGGAGCTCTCACCCTGGCGGTGAAGCTCACAGAAGAGCATGAGCACGAGGATAAGGCTCTCATTATTTCAAAAGCAGCCCGTGCTTGCTTTTCCTGCATCCTCCTCCAGGAGAGTGCTGTATGAGGGAGACTTCCTTGGTCTGAGACGCTACAGCAGCAGTATTTCGGGTTGACAGCCAGCCTTCTCCAAGAGAAGATGCAGCCCTAGCTCTGATGCCCCATGATGCATCGCAGCAGCAGCTTGGCCAGCTGTCATGGCCAGCTCGGCTCTTGTCTTCTCTGACCTCTTTTGACCTCATTTCATCCATAAGTAATGCCTGAAGTTTCATCCAGTGGTTGATGCTTCCACTTCGATAATGTAATTATTAGGGTCCCCCAGTCAACCAGTTGGCCAGATGAGCATGAAGCCCAATCTCTTCCAGAAGCCCTTGGCGCCTGACAGATGGTTGCATCAGTCGTGTTTAAGACCCAGTGTGTGCCTGTTGCCTTTTAGGCCCCTTTAAACTGTACCGCCGAGTAGAGTGTGAGAGGGAAGGTCCAAACAGCAAGACCGGATATGATGCTCAAAAACAACTGAGAAGAAATAAAGAGAAGATAGTATAAAAGGACACAATGCAGATTTGGTGGGGCGGGGTGGATGTGTTTGGGGCATTGTCCATGAAACTAATCCCAGCAATATCTTTTTCCGTTCATTCTGATCCTTTTACCTTAAATCTAGGATCCCATTCTCCCCTCCTGCACTTAGATGTGATTAAGAAAAAGTCTCCCTCAAATCAGACACAATTCTGAGATTTCAGGTGCCACTCACCCCTCCGCTGGTGTCCCTGGGCAGGGTACCACTGCTCAACTGTCCCTGTCAGTCATATTTACCTACGACCTCCTTAGTAACATTAGCAGAAGGCAATAGACCTCTTCTCTTGCAGCATCGGGAACTTGCCACCTCCAAAACAGTGCCAGGTCTGGATATCTAGTCCCTGAAGCAAATCTGCCATGTAGCCACAAAACCATGCTGAGTGTGTCACTTCAGGAGGCCAAGATATCAACATTATAGACCACTAAACCTAAATATCATATACTTAGTCTTATTTCCACAAAGGGTTGATGGGCACTCATTTCTAAATAATTGCACTAGAGAGTAGCTTTTTTATTATTTATAATGAACTGGTGACTTCTCAAAATGAAAAAAGTAAAAGTGATCTTTACACTCTTTTAACTATTTTAAACAAATACAATGCTTTTTTGCAATCCGTGAGGCCAACAGGTAGCTTGCACTCTTCAGCTTTGTCTCTCATTCATTCATTCATTCATTCAGGAAAACATGAAGTGTGTATTATCTTCAGTGGTCGGTTCAGGTGCAGTAAAAAGTACCGCTGTGCATAAAGGCCTGGCTGCTATCTGCTCACCGAACTCACTGTGTAAGGCAGAAGAAGAATGATCTTTCTTTTGTGTATCTTATAAGATCATTATGAACTGAGTTCCCTTTCCCCAGAAAGAAGCCTGGGATTCCCAGCCAGTTATTCTCAGCACATGTCAAATTAGATAGTACCGAAGGGTAGGGTAATGAATGAGGTGGCCACTGGCAGAGTTTTTGCTGAAGCTCAGTCCTGCTAGTCAGAATCCCTCCAAGTATCTCTTGAATCCGGGCTCTTTTCCTCAGCTGGAAATTATTGTCGCAATAGGAGAACCCTAAGTTATCTCCTTGCACCAGTCTCTTCTGGAGGGGCTAATGTCACTTCCTTATAGCTCTCAGAGTATCATAAAAAGGATGTCAGGTTGTGTTACTCTTCCCCATTGCAGGAAACTTCCAGTTGGCTGCCTATTGCCTATAACATAGAGACTGAATACCTTAGTTTAAAGATATTTATTTATTTATTTATTTATTTATTTATTTATTTGAGACACAGAGACATAGGCAGAGACAGATGCAGGCTCCCTGCAAGGAGCCCGATGTGGGATTTGAATCAAGTCCCGGGATCAGGCCCTGAGCTGAAGACAGACGCTCAACCACTGAGCCACCCAGGCATCCCTGAGCACCTTAGTTTAGCATGTGAGTCCTTGTAAGGTATGCTTCAAACCTACTTCCCAGTCTCATCACCTGTCATTCTGTCCCCACTGCCACACACACACATGCTGCCTGAACTCTGGCATTGTCACCATTTCCCAATGCTGCTGTTCATCCATGACTCCAGGCCTCAACACAAACCATTCATCACCTTTGTCCAGCTGGTAAGCTTCTCCTCACACATTAAAGATGCAGACCCCAGATGGAGTCTTGCTACATTTGGCCTGGCAGACAGTGCTATTCCTTCCTAAGAGATCCCGCAGTACTTTTTCATTCCTTTAAAAGATGTTATTTTAAGTTTTCTGCTTACACGTGCCCTCTGCAAGATCTGATGAGACCTTGGAGGAAAGGAGTGTGTCTCACCATTTTCATATCCTAGGGACCCAGCAAAGCCCTTGGCACAGAGTGGTATGCTAATAAATGTCACTTGAATGTATGGATATATGAAAGAGAAATTGATGGTGCCTGCTCCGAGGGCTTGTATCATTATTGCCCCCATTTATTCATGGTTTAAAAGAGCTAAATGAAAGAGTCATTCCATGGATGTTACCATAGCGAGTACAGGGCCACCTCAGGCACACATCATATTCAATATCCGGAAGAAGAAGCTACTGGGGCTTTGAATAAGCTATAAAAAGCAAAGTTCAGTATATAAGCAGATTAGTTCCTAAGCACAGAAGCTTGGTTCATCACTTCTCCCAGCTGCCCCATTATTAGTAGTTGGGTCAGGCTTATTTGGATGGAGCCACTGGCAGTCTTTATTTTACCCATTGTTATTTTCTTCTCGCTTCGAAGAAGTACGGCCTCACTTGTTTGAGTGATTGTTGCTCTGCGGTGCCAGGATGTTTTAGAACAATGTTATGATGCCTGGTTGTACCTACTACCACTGAGACAAGCCCAGAAGTTAAATTATGAAGCAAACGTAAGCTTTGAAGACATTTTTATTTAATCTGTATTCCCCTGTTTCATCTGTACATCCATCCAGCACAATCTGCATCATTATTAGCCACATCAACTTGCTAAAAAAAGAGAGAGAGAGTAAAAAGTAAGACATCTGTGTTATAGCATTAATATATTCAAAGGTTTTTACTTTCATCTTGCAGGCATTAACAGTGTGTAAATGCAATGTAAGCGCAACTTACAACAGCACTAAGTTAGCAGAAGAAAAGTGTGCTTGGGAGCCTCGGAAAGAAGGAGGGCTTGCCAGGAAAAAAAAAAAGAAGGAAAAGGAAAGGAAAGAAAGAAAGAAAGGATATGTCTGCGTGGAGAGGACAACCAGATTGGGAATTATGTAAAAAGTGGAGGTTTATCTATAGAGTATTTTGCCTATTGCTCTTCCATAGCTTTATTTCGAATTGCTAGCACAATTTCTAAGGCACTGAGGCAACCCTGAAGCAGTGTGCTGAAGGTGTGTTTGTGCTGCTATGCCCTCTGGCTTGGCTGCCAGCCTATTCCCTTAGATCAGAGCCAGAAGGCAGACTGTTTTCGAATACCGATCACCTCACCCGGACCTAATCCTTTGAGTTCTCTTTGGCATCTATTCCTTCTGCCAGTTTCCTCTTCTGTTCCTCTCTTTTCTTCTGAAGTTGACAACAAAGACATCCTCAGGGCCCTCCTTGATGTAAGACCACTCTTGATGTTATTACAGTGTGGTTTTTTTTTTTTTTGGTACCCTAAAGTTGTGCTACTTTTATATTCAGCTAGCACAATATTTGCACACCAGAAGATAAAGAAAATGTGAATATGTTATACAGAGCGATCGTTTCTTTTTAATTTGTACCCCTCATTGTTTTTTGATGTAAACCCTTTCCTTTCCCTGTCACTCATCTACATACCTGATCAAGAACCTGAAGGTCTTTCTTTATAGACGATGCTACTTCTATACCTTAAATTGGCCTGACCTGCCACTTTTAATTTTAAAAATATGGCTCTGTGAGATATGGATGAATATGGAATTTCTGTGAAACACAAAACTTTTGAACGGTTCCTGTCCTCTGTGATAGTGAGTTTTAAAAGGGAAATCTCCAAAGAGCTAATTAGTAGACAAGTAGAGCTCAGCCTGAACAAAGCTGAAAAGATTGCAGATAACTAAAAGGACCTGGCCATAGCTGACAAAAATCAAAGCCCTGACAGAGAGCTGGCAGTAACCTTGGGCTGCTAACTGACAGGGACAATAAAAAAAAAGCCCTTCTGAACCTGGCAGAGAGTGACAGCCCCACTCTAGGCTCTGGGACGAGCACAATATCTCCACCGCAAGGAAGCAGTAAACTTCAGGCGGGCAAAACCAAAGGCTTTTGCCGCCCACCTCAACTCCAAAAGATGGGACCTGGGGCCTACCACCATTCATGGCGCAGGGAGGGGGGTGGGGAGTGAGCTAGAGATAGAGAGATTGATTGATTGAGATGGGACCCTTGAAAAGTTCCAGGCTAGTAATTCACTTGGCAGTGGGAAATCTCTTTCTGGGGTGGTGAGGAAATGTGGGGTGGCCCAAGATAGAGAAGGAACAAGGCTGTGGCCTGTGGCTCAGGCTGAGGAGTAATGAAGAAGAGTGGCAAGTGCTGGTTGGAAAAAGCCTCTGCAGACCAGGACTTAATGAGCCCACCAGCCAACAAAACACAGTTGCAAGTAAAAGGCATGGCACTGGAAGGAGGCTCCAGGCATGTAAGGACAAAAAGGAAGTAGGAGTCAAGGAAAAAGAGTCACAGAATGGGCCACTGTAATTAGTAATTCCTTTAATTTTTTTTAATTTAAATTCAATTTGCCAACACATGGTATAACATCCAGTGCTCATCCCATCAAGTGCCCTCCTCAGTGTCCGTCACCCAGTCACCCCATCCCCTCACCCACCTCCCCTTCTGCATCCCTTTGCTTGTTTCCTAGGGTTCGGAGTCTTTCATGGTTTAGAAAACAACATTTGTAAAGAGGGGTATGAAGCACAGAGCCTCATTCTTAAACTGCTAGCCTGGAGAAAAACACAAAAATCACAATCTTTAAAAACCCTCTTGAAGTCACTGAGGAGCACAAGCAAGTTCTGGTAGGTTTACATTATGCTTAGGCATCGACGAGCCTTATTCTAAAATCCCAAAGGTGCAGAGTTCATGAGTGGTAAGAGGATGCTTCTGGTTAACGCTGAGTGATCTTAAAACTTCTCTCTGTGTTTATGGGATTCCATTATATACTTCTGGACCCACAAACAGTTCTATTTAGGAGAGAAGCCAAGCCCTAACAAAGTGCTCCAAGTACAATGAGGGTACTTGAGAGCAAGCACTTAAAAAGCATTCTGCTCTGAAACGTAACTGCTAATAACATACATTAGGTGGTTTCCATTATCCCTAAATAAGGTCTTGGTTCCAGACAAGTTCTTGTGCTTCTATATTTATTCCTCCCCAAGATAGTGAAATCTAAATCCTCATTGACGCTGTAGCTCTTGAAGTCGTGGTCAGTGATTGCAGACTCCGGGCATGTTCTCTCAGAGGGAAAGGAGCAGTGAGACCAGGTGAAAGCTTTAGAGTCATAAACCTAGGGATTTTTTTTTTTTTAAAGAAGAGGGCACATAAATACGCTCAAATTCAGTGATAACAAATCTCAGTTTTCTTGCTCAGACTCTGATATATGCAATCATATACCTCTAAATTCCTCTTCTTTTTTTTTAAAAAGATTTTATTTATTTATTCATGAGACACACACACAGAGAGAGAGAGGCAGAGACACAGGCAGAGGGAGGAGCAGGCTCCATGCAGGGAGCCCGACGCAGGACTCGATCCCGGGTCTCCAGGATCACATCCTGGGCTGAAGGCAGCGCTAAACCGCTGAGCCACCCAGGCTACCCTAAATTCCTCTTCTGTCTGTGTAATTATTATGGTAAATATTAATGCATTTACCATGCATCAGAAGAGTGTCACCAGCTCCTCTCTGCACTACAGTCCTGTTTCCACAAAGGACACGTTTGAGAAGTTAGAAAGCTTGGCTTGGCTCAGAATGAGGCTGATCTCATTCATCTGTCTGAAGCTGAGCAGGTATGTCAGATAATTGAGAAGGGTTGATCTGAGTCAAGCAAATATTTGAACACTTGGGTCGTGGAAAATCTGCCTCATATTAAACTCAGGGGTAAAAGAATAATTTTCTCTTTTGACTTGGGTTTGAGGTTTAATATACATTTTGGAAAAATAAGTGTATATCAGAACAGTGTGGTTTTTTGATGTATCTGCTCATATTTAAAACTGAGTATATAATCTAAAACAAGCTTTTTTTCCCCCCTCTTCAAACAAGTAACCTAGAGGCTATTGTAAAGCACAGCCTAGCAAATATTTGGTTTCTGGTTCTCTTTATTTCATGTTTATGGGAAAAACTAAGGGTCTTCTGTTTCATAGTTAAAAGTGATGCTTCTAATTCACCCACAGTGGGATGTGTTGTGTTCTTTTCTTTAGGAATAGAAGTAGATTTTTGGTGAACCATTTGTAGGGCTAAGCCAAACATCTTCATCCCAGAACACTAGCACATATTTGTGTGATTAGGACTCATAATAATAATAGAGAAAAATCTGAAAGAGTTTTGTTCTCTTGTTATACAGATGAGTCTCCCAAGCTCCAGAAAGGTTGAAGCTACATGGTGACCAAACAGAAAGTAGAGCCCAGGCCTGACTCTCCAGCAGAACTTCCACTATTAAGAGTCACATGAACCATACTGGTTTAGTTCTGACCAGATTACTCACCTGTTTGGGTAATTAATTAATCACTGCTTTGACTGTAAAATAAATTGTCCAAATATAAAGGCCTTGATGATCAACTCTAGGTAATATATCTTCCTGCTGAAATTCTCCCTGTCCTGAAAGTATCTTCTTTCACTCTCTTACTCTGCTTGGGCTGCCATAACAAAATGCCATAGATGGGCAGCTTAACAACAAAAATTTATTTCTCAGAGTTCTGGAAGCTGGAAGTTCTCAAGATCAAGATATCAGCATGGTTGTGTTCTTGGGGAAGACCCTCTTTCTGACTGTTGTCTTGCTGTATCTTCTATATGCTGGACAGAGAAAGAGCAACATACTCTCAAGAAGCTCTCTAGCCTCTTCTCAGGTCACTGATCTGAGGGCTCTATCCTTAGGACTTCATTGAATCCAAATTATGTACCAAAAGCCCCACCTCCAGCATCACAGTTGGGGCTAAAGCCTTAACATACGAGTTTTGGGAGGAGACAAACTCAGTTGTAGCACTTTCCATCACTTCTACGTTTTCTTCATTCACCTTCCTAAGATGAGTTTAGGAAATCAAAACAAAAGTTGGTTATTAGTTCCCCCCCGGCATTGAAAATGGCATCTGGGACCCACGTACGATATCTGACATGCCACATGTTCAATATTTTTGGAATAAGTGGAAGAGCCAGTTTTCAGTTCTTAGTTGAAAATCAGTGACTCAGCTGATTTTAAAAGATAATCCTCTACATGAATCTTAACTAGAACTCATGAAGATGACTGCTTCCTCTTTCAATTTTTACTGTTTCTACCTTACTGACTGGCCCATCTATAACTTACTGATTGAAACTTCTCCTAATATTGGGTGGTGCATATGAATGCAGAAAATTCTTCCTATCTGGACATATGTATTTGTTTGTGAACCTAAGTGATTTTTTCCTCTGTGATTGTCTGTGACAAAACCTTGAGGTATGTCATAACAAAAAGGAAGAGAGAGTTGAAAACACATTATCACACAGACACAGATTATATATACTTCATTTGTGTATCATCAGACAGATTTCTTTTTTCTGAATTTCTTCAATGGGAACTCTTCAATGAATTCTTCAAACAATGACTATAGTAGGCACTTTACATTCTTTTCAGTCATCAAACTGAGCTTTTTAAAACAGACTTGCACCCGTGTACATAGCTATCAGCTTAAAACCATAGAAATACTACATTTTCCCCCAGTCTCTGCATACTGCCATTAACTCATCCCAAAAGATCATTTCTCTTTTTTTCTCCTTCCTTTCTTCCTCCATCCCTTTATCTCTTACTTCTTCTTTCTTTCTTTCTTTCTTTCTTTCTTTCTTTCTTTCTTTCTTTTTCTTTCTTTCTTTCCTTCCTCCCTCCCTTCCTTCCTTCCTTCCATCCCTTCTTCAAGTCTTAATATATAATTTGAAAGTATGGAAAAATTATATTTGAGATCTTTCAAATACTTTTTGCTAATATGATTCTCTTTTGTTTTTGCTTTTTAAAGATCACGCTCAAAGTTTTTTTTTATTTAAGTCCATGTTCCTCAATGGAGACTGTTCTAATCATTAAAGTACATTTAGAAAATCCTTATAAGCTAAAATATCTTATGTTACTTAGATTGGGATAAAGATTCTTTTTTAAAAAAAAAGATTTATTTATTTACTTACGAGAGAGAGAGAGGAGAGAGAAGAGAGAGGAGCACATGCACATGTTAAGGGAGGGGAGGAGGGAGAGAGAGAGAATTTCAGGCAGACTCTGCACAAAGCACAGACCAGTGCAGGGCTTGATCCCACTGCCATGAGATCACAACCTGAGCCAAAACAGAGTTGGATGCTTAACCAACTGCACCATGCAAGGGCCTGTGGAATAAAGATTCTTGATAGGAAATTTTCTTTATATATTTTTATATTGGAGGCTCCTACATTTCTACAAATGGAATAAGTCACAAGGAAGTTATCTATAAAATTAATGCCTATAAAAATACTAAGATCTGGGCAGCCCTGGTGGCTCAGCGGTTTAGCGCAGCCTACAGCCCAGGGTGTGATCCTGGAGACCCGGGATTGAGTCCCACGTCGGGCTCCCTGCATGGAGCCTGCTTCTCCCTCTGCCTGGGTCTCTGCCTTTCTCTCTCTCTCTCTCTCTTTCTCTCTCTCTCTCTCTCTCTGTATCTCTCATGAATGAATAAATAAATAAAATCTTTTTTTAAAAAAAAGATCTATGGTTGTAGAATAACCTTTGCTAACCACGCTTTAAAAAATAATTTAAGTTTTTGTTTTTGTTTTGTTTTGTTTATGATGAATGGTATGGTTCTTTCTAGATGTAGAGATTCCTTTATGATTATTCTCTTATTTAATTTTACAGGGCTTTGTCTTATGAAGCAGTATAAATGAATTAAAGATCTTTAATATAAAGTGAATCTACTCAATCAAATTAACTTGAAAAAGCTAGTTGAATCAAATCAAACAGTTATGCCGAGAACAAGTAGTTGAATGCAATCAAATGCTATTTATAAAAGTATTTTCTAATGATTTTTCTCCCAAGATAATTGGTGGCTTAATTACCCCTTTTATCCTAACTCAGCCTGTGTGAACCTCACTGAAATAGAATAAAAGATAGTGTACATACAAGTGATATAGGAAAAACTTGTCCAGCAAAGTCACAAAAGATGAAAATTTAGAATATTTACCTTTTTAAGAAAATTTAATTCCAATATAGTTAGCATGCAGTGTTATACCAGTTTCAGGTGTGCAATATAGTGATTGCATAATTCTATATATTACTCACTGCTCACTATAAGTGCACTCTTAATCCCCTTCATCTATTTCACCTATTTTTGACCCAGAAAACAGACTCTGAACTATAGAGAACAAACTGATCCTTACCAGAGGGGAGATAGAATACTTAACTCTAAAAAAAAGAATCCTATTTTAAAAGTATTTGTGGAAAAAAATAAAATAAAAAATAAATAAATAAAATAAAAGTATCTGTGGAAACAGTGGTTTATATTAGAGTGTATTTGATTAATTGCCTTAAATAGCCAGTGACATTTTTTCTTTGTTATCAGCGTTGGGGGACGGAGGAGAGAGGCACTTCATCTATGTAGTCCAAAGATGTTAAAAAATATTCCTATCATATAAGGATTTCTTTTTTTATTTTTTTCATATAATGATTTCTTAAAGCAATTTAAGTGAAGAATTCTCTTGCTGGAGGGTGGAAATGCTCATCGTGTGTGTTCCTTGATCGCTTTACAATCATAGATGCAACTGTGTTGAGCTCCTTGACTACATGGTATCTAGTTTAACCTAAACATAAGAATATGTCTGGTTCTTTCCTCCTATTCACCAACTTTATCTCTCAACAATGTGTAGTAAAGAAACTTCTGCAAATAAATGTTACCTCTACTTTTCTTGCTATTGTGATCTGACTGTTGACTAATTATAATTGTCAATAGTTTATAAGGAATTCTATAGAATGCATTAAAATACATATGCCCAGAGTGACAATAAAAATATTTAATAACCATTATAATAAAACCAATGCAAGTGAGTGCCTGCTGGATAAAGCAGAAGGAATGCCAGCCAGTAAACAAGCACTTTAGCCAGTCTGGTTTATGCCAGTTGAATATCAGTTTTGTGTACACAAACATCCAACAGCGGACCCATAAAGGAAAACATAATGTGTATCAACAATATTTATTGGACTCTTTTCAGTGCGATCTGTTTAGTGTGTTTGTGTGCATGTGCATGCATACATACAAATATGTGCATATGAATAGGGAGATAATCTCTAATACAAAACACTGTTTCAAAGTACATCATTCTTAAACACAGTGCTCCAATATCATAAATCGCAGTTAGAATAGTTTGCGAAAGCCGATTTAACAGAAATACTGAACATTGGCAGTGAAAATTGGAATATATCCCCTTAGCCAAACTTTACCTTATAATTTGAAAAAGAATAATTGTGCTCATGGCATAGCTTTTATTGCCCTTTATCACCTAAAATATGATATGTTAAATTTCTACTTCTCTTCTTAGCTGGGTGTGATTAGGAGTAGAATTTATAAACTGGGGAACTGTCAGAGCCATATCTCCTTATCTCACTCGCTATGACTTTGCAGGATTCCCTTTTCTCAGTTATCTTATTGGTAAAACAATGATTCCATTAGAGATGAGAGAAATACATACACTTAAAAAATACAAGGTGGCAGGCTACTGCTTGTAATGATTACATTAGCTATCCCCTAAGCTTTCCCTGCTCCTTAAATACATAAACCATCACTAACAGAATCCACGGGAACATCTCCAATTTGTGGCCAATGAAATCATTATGGTGGTTAAATTTAGAACT
Source organism: Nyctereutes procyonoides (assembly GCF_905146905.1). NCBI lineage: Eukaryota > Metazoa > Chordata > Mammalia > Carnivora > Canidae > Nyctereutes > Nyctereutes procyonoides. The sequence continues at coordinate 18,784,962 of NW_026575122.1, forward strand.
ATACTCTAGAATTACCTTTTGTATATCTGTGGTAACAGTTTCTGTCTTGAAGTGCTTCTCATAAATGCTTGTGGAGGATTATCTTCCAGTTTTGCAGATGGCGAAAGTAAGGAGTAAGTGTATTGTAAACTCTCAGTTAAGTCAGAGATTTTCTTTCTGATTCCCAGTTTATCTGTGAGACCCAACATGATGATTCAATTGTTTTTCAGTCCTTTGAACAAATCAATACAAAATGTGTTGTTTCCCTTTGTTCATAAACAGTCACATATTAATATTTAATAATAAAAGAATTTTTAATTTTCAAAAAATTAAAATGATTTTCCTATATAATAGCTTAATACTTTTTAATATAATTACTTCAGAGTTAACTTTTCTAGGTGAAGATGAATATACCTTGCTTTTCTCTAGGCAGTTATATATTTTGTCATCAAGTCAAATGTGCATATATCACAGGTTTGATTAAATAATGCTCACAGTAAACACAAACGATAGGCGCACACAGCACTGGGTTGAAAGCATTGTAAAAGCCAGCAGCTGTTCTGTGTAAGGGGCTAATTATGCATGATGAGTGTCTAATTTGAGAGCAATACAGAGCTCATTCCATCTAAACAGCAAAGTAATTGATGTGACACAGTGTATTGCTTATGGATTTTTTTTTTTTACTGACCTTACAAAGTGTAAAGATGAAGAATGAGTGAATGCCACTCACTAGTCTTGACTCAGGAACCAGGGAAGGGAGTAAATTTTCCTTGGGGAAGGACATATGACTTGTGCATGCTGCCGGATGATTCTGAATACTTCACTACTTAAATAGTAATTTCTTGGTTCAGTACCAAGGCTGTGCATTATATGGAAGGTCGATTATGACTCTCCTCTATATACACCTGCAAAATAGAAAAGGTACTCAGTGGTGTGAACATATTGACAAATTCAGAAAATCAACCACAAAATTCTCCTTTAACAACTTGTCTCAGATTTATGAAAAATTGTGATTGAAGTATATCTGATGAAATAAATATAAAACATTACTGATCCTGATTCCTTCTTTAAATTTCATAAATTATTACAAAGAAGGGGCATCTGTTTGTACTTGGTTTCTTGCATTCTAAGGCAGGCCACATCAAGCTATATATCACCTCAGAATCTGCAGACACCAACCTACACTCAGCTCTGTGATAACAGAGAGCATTTTCATCTTGCTTATCATTCCATCCAAAATGTGTGTTCCAGTGTCTGGCACATAGTTGGCAATTAAAGAATTTGTTTTGCATCAAAGAATGAATGGATGGAAATAGAGTAGTTATATGATTATCCAATTGCTTTGATCTCTAATGATGTCATAACTATGTAATTCAATGGACAATTCCTTATGATTTCCATGTATTCCTAATAATTTGTTTTATCTTCTATAGGGTCACCTCGAAGAGTTGTTTTATTAGATGAAAAAACAACTATAAACTCTCTAGCATCACACCCAATAACATATAGTTGGTCCAGATTACACATTATCCCCTTCACTTTTCATTATAGCTATATGTACAGACTTGTTATATCCATATTGAGAATTTGAGGGAAAGAATTCTTAAGAATCCATTAAAGTATTAACCTTCTCTTTTAATTTCACTGTAACCAGTGAATTGTACATGATTCTGCTGTTTTCCCTTACAGCTTTGCATGATCTATCATCTGCTTATTTGATCTAGTGCCTACAAAACATATAAACTGCCGCTTGCCTTAGATGGACTCATTATCCAGGTTAAGCATACACACACAGACATAGATTTATAGCAAGAACAGAAACGGTTACTTAAAGGAAATCAACATTAAACTCGATGGGCCATATTAAAACCACATTAAATCCACCTGAGTGGCACTTTCCTCTTGACAGGGTAATTGTAGGGGTGGGTAGTGAGGCTGAAGGGTGAAGTGATTGCACAGATGGTAAGAGGGTGGGAGACAGGTGTTTGAATAGACTCAACCTTCTCACTAGGTTTGTCCAACTCAGTGATTCTCAATATATTTTTCTTGCCCCACATTCCATTTTTATTCGTATTAGTTCTGCAGATGTCCATTGGGTAAACAGATACAAATGACAGCAAAGTATGCTTAAATATTAAGCATGACATTGACATGGGCTGATCTGGTCATTGGAGGTTAATTGCATACATAGTGTTCTTTCATGATGGGAGAGACTCTTAAGTGTTTCATGCCATCAGTGGACATGAATTCTGAAAGCTATGAGCAAGTTTGGCTGCCAGAAGAGAATTACCAAATCCTAAAATTTGTATCTGATCACTTATGTTACAGTTAACAGTGCATTATCTTCTCTAGTCCCTATCACGACCAGAAAGGAATAAGCATGTGTAATAGGCCATCTTACTTGGGAATATGGGAAGAAAACTGGAAGCTGCATTAGATTAATTCTGGCCCTGCCAGAGACCCCTCTGACCTAACTGGGCAACATTTGGCCAAAAGTTCCCAAGGCAGTCATCCTGAGGTGTTTGAACCCAGTCATTGGACTAGTAAGGGCAGATTCTGGACACCATTGTTACAGAATGAAGCTGAGAAGCTGGCAGCTCATCTGAAGAAGACTGTGATTGTATAGCAGGAGAGGGTAATGTGAGACTTGCTGTGAAGGAAGTAGAGAACAAAAGATTTTAATAGTCTCCTTTATTTTATAGAAGGTGCTAGTAATGCTTCTCTTTATACAGTTACATTCTGTCCTCCAGAGAGGTTCCATATTAACTAAAAAAGGCCTGTAGATCCTCTACTTGCGGCTGCTACAAAGGTTTGAATACTGATCATCACTGTCGCTTTCATGGGGGACAATGGCTGACGACTGTTGCATGCATGAAAAACTCATGAACTCGCTGTCTTCCATCCCTACCGTCCTGCTGCAATACAGAGCCCATTCACAATCCTTGCGATTATAAAGAAGTCTAGAATGTTGGAAAATCAAATGTCAATTACTCCTTCACCCAACACACTGAGTTCTTGTCATGTAATAGGAACCATGGCAAGTACTGGGAAAGAGTAGGCAACAAGGCAGACCTGGCACCCATTTTCATAAGACTTAAAACCAACTGGTAATCACAGCAAACAGATCAGTACATAAATAAGTATTAAAGAATAATGATGTGAGCTGATGTACAGTAGTAAAACATGCAATGAGCATGTGTAACAAAGTGGCCTGGCCTAGGCTGGCGGTCAGGCAAAGCTTCATCCATTCCCACTGTCCCACCTTCACTGTGGTCATCTCTCAGCCTCTGTTTCAGTATACTCTGTCCTAAGACCAGATGAAAAATGGGGAAGAGTGTTTTCATCTTAGGACAGAACATATGTGAAGGCTCTGGGTCATGAAAGAGGATGGCACAGTTGCACGTGAAGATGAGATCCACAACAGCAAGATCATTTCAGTCCTTATTGGAACTTAGGTTTATCCATTGTGCTATGAGACACCAATGAAAAATGGAAACAGAGGCTAAGGGTGATATTTTTAAAAGTTCACTTTGGATGTGTTGCCGGGAATTGGAAGGATAAAACGTGGAAGCAGGGGAAGGAGCTAAGAGACTTCGATAATATTCGGAGTGAGAGAGGATGGCTGCAACTAGGGTGGGGCAGTGGGAATGGAGAGAGAAGAACGTGCATATGTAAAATGGCTTTTCCAAAGACCACCTGGACCTCGTCTTCTCACAGCTATTTAGGCCAAAGTGCTTCAATCCTGTCTTATTTCCTAAGAAATAATTGCTTCCTTCTCTGTAAATAGATAATGGCAATACTTAATATTGTCAAGATTTCAACAATGTCAGATTAATTCACGTATGTAGAAAAACAGATTTGAAGTGAAGCTATTTCACTTCTGCTCCTTGAATGAGGGGCCTTCTATACATGACACGTTGAAAATAATCAGTTACGTGTACTGATAAAATTAGAACTTGATATGGTTAAATGAAACACCCAGATGTATCATAAATAACTTAAACTGGCAGAATTATAAAGGCACAGTATACATTTTATTTAAACCAGCAGTCCTTCCTTACCTAGATAACTCACCGACAATGGCTACTCAATGTCTTAATTCACTTGTCTCTTTGTCTTAGCTCATCTTCCCCTCTGGCTGTCTCAGTGGTCTGGTGGCCTTCCCTGCATTTCACTACTTCCTTTTGTGCTAAGTCCTCTGCTCTCCCCTTCTTGTTGTATTCCCTCCTTTTTCCTGTTTGCTACTAGCACTTTCTTTTGCTCCTCTACATCCCTTCCACCTACTTTCTGGTCTTTTGCTGCACACTACACTGATTTCTTGCCCTCTCCTCTGTTCTTGACTCTTTCTTCTTTTCTTCCCTTACTCACTATTTCTCTCTGGGAGACTCTGCTACTTTTCAGTGGATAGAGGGAGTTAAATTACAGACCTGCCCAGCCAGCAATGACACCTGTGCCTCTAATGAAGTCAGGAGAAGCTGACAGGACAAAGCAAGGAGCACTAGCTCTACAAAATCCTGTGAAGGTAACCGGGGCTTTCTCAAGGTTCCATCAGCACCAGGTTTTTTTTCCTATGAGGTCAGCTTTCATGTCTGAATTCTGTCATTGAAGCTACTCCTTTGGATGAGGGCATTCATTACCAGATGGAGGGCAAATATTAGTACATTTTCCATAAACAAATACTATCACACATAGAAAATTGGGAAAAAATCCTCTCACACACCGTCAGTTTAGACTTGTGAGGGACATTGGGCAAATTTGAAGAGCATGTTAGTTTGTGAGAATAATTAGGTATCATCTACCAGGGAGAAGGTCCTATGGAGGTAGTATTAAGGGCAGTTTCATTTTTATGGGGTGGAGAGAGAAGGACAGCTTGGAGGGAATGGAGACTGATGTGGTCATCCAGGAGGCCTGTGGGAAGAAGATGCCAGGAAAGAAAGCCATCCTCATAAGCCACAGCAAACAATATAAAGGATGGCCCCTCTGTATCTGGGCGTATGGAGGTGCTGGACCAGGTATGTACGGCCTTGACATCGGAGACTATGTTCAACCACTTGTGAATTTTAGCTGCCCAAATATCTAAAGTCGGAGAAGAAGGAATATGAAGGTTTGCAGATTTTTGTGTATTTATTGAACAAATAATTACTAAGCCTTTACTTTGTTAGGCACTGTTTTTGGCAGTGAGAATACAGTCGTGAACAAAACAAAGTTTCTATCCTTAAGAAGCTAATATGTTCATGTAGAAGACAGATAAACCCCCAAACAAATAAATGTACTATTACTATTCTTACTATTATAGCTACTACTACTACTATAGCTACTATTATTTCTATACTAGTACTACTAATGATAAGCAATTCTTATATAATGCTTTTAACTGACCAAGTATTTTTCTGATTATCTTACATGTATTTACTCCCTTAATTCTCACAACCCTCTTTTAAGATAGATACTATCATAATTCTCCTTTTACAGATGAGGCACAAATAGTTTAAGTACAGTGCTCAGAGTCACAGTCTAGGTGAAGAGTTATATGATGTCAGTGACAAATATTCTGAGGGAAAATAAAGATCTAGAAATAGAAGTAATAGAATTAGAGAGTGACAACATAGTCTTTGGAATCTGAGATCTTGGATCAAGAGGCTATACCTGAGTTCTATGATTTTAGGGAGATTATACTGTTTTTTGGGGGGGCCTCAGACTTCTCATCTGTTCAATGAGGATAATAAAACCTAGTAAGAGGAGTTTCTGTAAGCATAAAATAAAATTAAATTATGTAATCATTGTAAGAAACTTAGCACAGGCCTGGCATACAATACATACATCAAAATTAACAGGGCTTGAAGCTCAACAATAGCCAAAACAAAGTTAGATGAAAAGAAATTGCTTGTAGCTGAATGTCTCTAGGATGGGAAAGAATTATGTTTCCTTAAGGACTTAGTAACTTGGAGGAATAAGGAATATAGAAGATTCAGATCTTCCCAAGGGAAATGGGCTCTTTCAAGAAATGAATACTTTTGGCAGATGCAAGAGGGTAGAGGTTCCCCAAGGAGCTCAGACTGGCTAGAAGGAGGGAGCAGTGAGCGTGGTAGAGAAGTTGTGCCCTAGGGGTTGTAGGGCTTTTCTACTAAAGGGGACTACTGTGGCCGGAAGGAACCCTTTCGGTCACACAACACAGACCAACAGTGCAAGGTCTGGGGCCAGCCTGGAGCCTTGTTCCTTAAGGACATCTCACCTGCAAAGTGCAGGTAGATCTTTGTACAGATCTAAGAGGACAGAACGTGGTCTGAATCACTGACATCTGCTTTCCTTAGTCTTCTATAACCTCATAATCCCCCTTTTTGCTCTTCCCAGACCTGCTGTGTTTGACAAGACCCCTGATAATATTTACCATTATTGTAATATGAAAAAATAAACATCTCTCGCCTCTAATGTGCTCCTCAGTTTCTTTCTCCTCCCTCTAATCATGGTCCTTGCTTATCAAACAGTTCTGCTGTATTATTAACAATCCAAGATGTGACCAAGTTCATTCAAAGGATATCTCTGAGAGACATGTGACTTTTGGCTGGTTGTTTGGCATACTGAAAAAAGGTAGGCCTTGTGATCCTAGATGATTTTCTTGTTAATTGTTAATAAAAAAGACTTTAGGAACCATGACCTCTGCCCAGAGTCAAAATAAAAAATGTTTAGGGCCAATGTTAAATTGTACATTGGCATGGCAGCCAAGGCTCATGGCTCAGAAGTGAAGATTAATGGATTTTATGCTGGATTTTGCCAATACTATCTTCTAACATTTTTTGGAAATTCATTTAGCCTGTTCATGTCATCCTTTTTAGTGTGTTAGACCATAGTATGGCTTCAGTAGGATTTGTGTATCACTTGTATTGGGGCATTCAATCATGAGAGAATAATTTAGTACAATAACTTTATGGAAATAAGAGGCAAGGAGAGTACAATGTAAACTTTGGTATATTGCAGAACATGAAGTTTTAACCCATGTGATAGCTTTAATGAAAACAACAACATGGATGGGCCTAGTGGGCATTCTGCTAAGTGAAATAAGCCAGAGAAAGACAACCACCCTGTGATTTAACTTATATGTGGACTAAAACACAAAGCCCATGAACAAACAAAAGCAGAAACAGTCCCATAAATACAGAGAACAAACTAGTGGGTGATAGATGGGAGGGGTGTGAAGAGATGGGCAAAATGAGCGCAGGGGAGTGAGAGGCACAGGTTTCCACATATGGAATGAATAAATCATGGTGATGAAAAGGCACCGCATAAGGAGTAGAGCCACTGATATTGTAACAGTGCTGTATGGTGACATAGGGAAACTACACTGCGAGTGTAGCAAAATCACTGTGTTGTACTCCTGAAACTAGTGTAACATTGTGTGTCACTATGTTTGAATTAAAAAAAGTAAATTTATTTAAAAAAATAAGCATAGTTTTCCAAACCACTCTTGATATTATTTAGTACATTTGAGAAGCATTTGAGGTAGAAAGTGCTAGGGGGAAGAATTTCCACATGTTTATCATTATCAATGCTTTCATTAAATGCCTAAGTAAATATGACCCTTTATTGAATACCTAAAAAATACTTGCTGGTGGTGTATAGCTGTTTGTTCTTCTTGGTCTACCAGATACTCTGTGGCCACTTTTGAGTCTTTCATAATGAGTTGGAGCTAGTGCTGTCAATTGCTCTTTTGGCCTGAATTTATTATTATTATTAATTATTATTATTATTATTATTATTTTATTTTATTTAATTTTTCCCCAGCTTTAGCCTCTACATAGTCTCTAAATTTGATTCAAATGCCTTACTTTTTAAGTTAAATTTCCTGAGACAACCTGGAATGACTGTCACCTCTGAAATTTAAAGTTGTGTTCTTCAACCTGTATTCTCACACACAGAACTAATTAGGCACTCAGTCTCTTAATAGTCATCCCCAAGGTGAATAATTAGCTCTTCCTTCTTTTATTTGAAGGACTCTGTGTCATTTGAGTGTGCAGCCATGTGGACCTATAGTTAATAGAGAATCAACATTTTTTAGAGTTGATCCATAGGCCCTTCAGAGAAGTTGTAATAAGAGATTCAAATGGCAAACAACACAAAAAGAACAGGGTAAAAAAAGCTTAAGGGAAACCAGCTGGTAAACCTAAAGAGTGCTTTGAGTGATCTTTTTGAAAATATACACGTTAATAGCTCTAGCCTGGATTGATGGACTTGTAGGTCACATCTAAGCAGAAATTATTGCCTTTCAGTATATAAAAAAGTCAGTTTCACATTAACTTTTCAAACATATTTTGCTGAATTTCTAGCAAATCAAAAGCATCATTCTCTATTTTTGAAGGTTTTTAAATATTAAAAGAAACCAGTCATTGGACAGGATAATATGGGGTGGATGTTTGACAAGCGGGTTTTTATCTTTGAAAGAGTTGTATAAATGCTGAAAAAAACCACTTGTGGCTTTTTCGGCCATAAATTACTTCAGCATCTGGTACAGCAGGCTCTGAATAAATAATTGTTGAATTAATGAAAGAATGTAGTAACCTATGTAAAGCAGAGACTACAAAATATTTGGAGCTTTTGGTATACAAAAACGGGGATACTCCCTTCCTTTTTTTCCCTAAGTTTGTTAGAGCCCACTCTGTAACTTCAGTGTTCCCCAAGCTGACTCTGACTCTCTCTCCAACTGTGGCCAGTAGTGTGCTATGAAGGGGATAGGGTGACACCCATAGCTTAGGGAATGTCTCTAGATTCTGCTTCTTGCCCTGTGTTCTGAATATTCTTGCCCCAGCCTAGAATACCTGGTTTCTCTTATTCTGGTTGACCTCAGTTATGCCCCTTGTCCAGCCCTTGCTATCTACGTGGTTTTAAATTTAGGTCTCAGTGTTGACTCCTTCCTTTGATCACCACGAACCATCATCTGTGGAGCTGAACTGTCCTACCCAAGCTCTAGATCTCGAAACATTGGGTATCCACTAATGAAAGAGTTGTTTGGATGTCAGTCTCTAAGTATCTTTCCTAGTCCTACCACATCTATGACAGTGGCTAGGCATGCCAGGGTTCTTTCCCTGCCAGGATAACTAAGTTATTTATTTCTTCTGGAACTTTCATACCTTGACCAGGATACACCCAGAGCTCGAAATTCCAGGACTTCAGACTCCAGAGAGTTAGCTAGAGATAAAGATGGAAACTTGACTTCAACAAAGTTCCAAAAACCTGCTGTGTCCTGAGGCACCATGGTGCCTTCCACATAGGTTATCTGAGTTCAACCAGTAGGATTGGGGTGTAAGCATTTTAACCAGAACATTCCAAGACCCCAGACTATTGCACAGAAATTCACCAGCAAACAGAGACCCTACCATTCTTTCTCCATCAATAAAGGTATCACTGCTACCTAGGATTTCAGAGCAGCTTAGCCCAACTTCCTATCCTCTATGCTCAGGAGGAGAGGGTGAGAAGTAGATGGAAGCTGCCCTCCAATCTGGAGCCCCAGGGCCTCCTAGCCTCATGTGTGGAGGCCCAGGCTGGAAGAGAGAATCAAGGAGGCCAGATGTAGTGTCCATCCTTTCCAGTCTTTGTTTATGGACAGCAGTGTCCCGCAGGCTGCTGTCCTACTTGCAGTACATCTTTTTTTCCCTCCTGACTCAGGTGATGATGTCATGAAATACTCATGAGGCAATATAGGGTAGAGGTCAAGAGCTGGGGTCTTGGAGCAGTACCGCCTGGATTCCAAGCTTAGTTGTATATATATCAGTCAGAGAATTTGAGCAATTTGCTTAAACTCCCTGGAATTCATGATCTTCCTTGTAAAGTGAAACCTCATCATTCCACAACTACCTATTATGCTGCTTCTCTGGAAGGCACTATTTGGGAGCTGAGGACACAGCCATAAGTGAATCAGGTAAGTTGCCTGCCACCATGGAACTTAAGTTCTGGAGGGGAAAGAGATAATGCACAAAAATGAATGTGTCCTGTTGAAGAGATAAGAGCTATGCAGAAAAATAAAGCAAGGTAATAGAATAAAGAGTGAGGTGGATTATTTTAGATGGAGTAATCAAATAGTCTTCCCTTAGGAGATGACCGTTGACCTTGTGTCTGAATGCAGTCAAGAATAAGTCATGCATGCATCTCGTGTTCCTTTCAGAGAAAACTTCGAATGCAAAGGCTCTGAGGCTGAACTGTGCCTGGGATAATGACACTACCTGTTATACACAGTTATTGTGGGGTTTATTGGTTAATGCATTTAAGAACTTTTAACTGGCCCTGTACATAAATGTTTCTTGACAAATGCTGGTTGTTAGGATTATCAGACTGCTTCATATATTCTGGCCCAGCTAGCCCAGTTGTAGCTGAGGTAGGTAGTCCAGGTAGGTGAGGGGAGCAGAGGCCACCCTGATGGTTGGAGACACTGCCACCTGCTGGGTCTGCTGGTAAACCTCATGGGTATGTGCAGCATGTTCAGAAGCTGGTGCTGTGTCTCTCATCTGCTGCCCATCCTTCCTCCTATATCTTGGTTTCTACTGGCTACACATCCATTCAGTTCCTTAAGTCAACTCTGCCTTCTGTTTCATATGAGATTCCTGTCATCAGTACTGCCTATGTCACCTGCCAAGCCCCAGCCCACTCTCCATCGTGGTGCCAGGGATCCAAGGACAATTGTTTATCATATAGGAAGATGCCTTTAGTCATAGAAGATTGCTCCCGACACATATTTCACTGGGGCCTGGGTTTTTGTCAAATGGCTACCTCCCTCGTAAGTGAAAGAATAAAAAAAGAATAAAAGAAAAAGATTATGGTGGAGTTTATCAGTTTATTAGACTGCCCACCTGCTCACTGGGGGTCTGGTGATCTTGTGAAAGAAAAGTGGACAAACTCTCACAGAGCTGCCACTGCCTCAGTGCATTCACCATTTGAGGCTTGCACCTGCTCCCACATGACCTTCTGAAGTGGCTCTGTTGAATTATTTGTGATTTGTCATTTTATAAAAGAATAGTATACTTGCGGGTGCCCACAACTTTGTCCATATTTGGAAAAGTGACACGTAGAGAATGGCCTTCTAGTCATTCTTGGTCTGGCTGCGTATGTGGTGGTATATTTAGTGTTCGCAGATGTAAGAGCCCAATTACCTACAAGACTTGTTTACAGAATACATCTTACATGATCCTCTGTGCCTGTGCCCTTACATAATATCCTGACGTGACATCCTAGAGTTAATAATATTGTCAACTTCAACAGATACTGTGAATCTATTAAAAGCTAGATGTAATGCTAAGACATTTCATTTTTTAAATCTCGTTTCAACCTCACAACAATACTGTAAAACCCAAATGCTCCGTCCATCAGTAGACTACAAGATAACACCTCCATTAATACCCAAATCTCAATAACGTGGGTCTGTATCCCTTGTCACTATTAGATGTCCAGCAACTTTACCAGGTTTCCTTCCATGAATTTCTTGGAACCATGAGAAATTCTTCTTGTCCCTAGATTCAGATATGGGCCATATGGGTCTGGGTTTGGACCACTCCTGGGCTTTTCTGCAGGTCTCCTTTTCTTGCCCCAAGACTTGTTTCACTCAAGCGCCTGTTGCTAATCTCCCTGGCACAGCTTTGTCTCAAGTGGAGGCTCAGAAGCTTCCTATATTTCCCTACTGTCATAGGGAAGACTGAAATGTAATGTCTTAGTGAGATTCTTATGATAGTTTTGGGGAACAAAATGGAATAATATACAGAGGACTTAAAATTGATTATTAGATGATTGTTTTCAGAATCCTCAGGTTTAGCATTCTGAGGCCCTAGCTCCTACAATGTACTGCTGTTCCAGCTCCAGTTGTCCAACATGTTGCAGTTCGTGTTGGCAGTAAGACCTTTTTGCAAATGTGTCTTGTACTGGTTCCAAACTTCTTCTCCAGTCCTGAACAGAGAGACAGTTATCCCACATCATCTAAATCCTAATGCTTGGGCTCTCATTTTCTACCGCGGGATGAAGAACAACCTCATCCATCTCCACAGGGGTTTGCCCCTGCTAAAGGCAATGCATAAAAACACAACATCCAGGCAGCCCGGGTGGCTCAGCGGTTTAGCGCTGCCTTCAGCCCAGGGTGTGGTCCTGGAGACCATCAAGTCCCGCGTCCGGCTCCCTGCATGGATTGGAGACTGCTTCTCCCTCTGCTTATGTCTGTGCCTCTCTCCCTGTCTCATGAATAAATAAATTAAATCTTAAAAAGAAAAAAAAAACCCACAACATCCCATTAGGACATTTCCCAATTTCTGAGTTACTACCTATTGACTCACTTTATAGACAAGATATAAACAAATTCAGCTTCAGATTTACCAACCCAGTCCCTTACAGACATAGGCTAAAACCAGCTGCCACAGCCTACTTGACACCTTCCAGTCTCTGATTCCAACCTCTACTGTGCTTTGTACACGCATTACCTCCCCCAGCCCCCCCATTACCTGCAGTTTCACTTTCTGCACTTTCGGTTATCTCCTGTCAACTGCAGCCCCAAAGCAGACGACCCTTCTCCTGACATATTGTCAGCACAACCACAGTAGCCTAACACTAGCATCACAAAGCCCGCATCATTCACCCCACTACACCTCAGCATGTAGGCATTTTATCATTTCACATCCTCAGAAGAAGGGTAAGTACAGTACAATAAGATACTTAGAGAGAGAGAGACACCACATTCACATAAGCTTTATTACAGTATATTATTATAATTGTTCTATTTTATTAGTAATAATTGTTAGCCTCTTACTATGCCTAATGTATAACTTAAATTTTATCATAGGTATATAGGTATAGGAAAAAGTATAGTGTATGTAGGGTTTGGTACTATTCATGGTTTCAGGTATCTACTGGAGGTATTGAAACATCATATCCCCCATGGATAAGGGGGAAATGACTGTATCATCCTATTTCATTCCCACCACAGCCCTATAGAATATGTATCACTGGTGTGTTTGGGGTTTTGTGGTTTTTTCGTTTTTTGGATTTTTTTTTGTCACTTACTACAAACAAAAATTGATGAGATTAGCACTATTACTAAGTCCATGTAACAGATAAGGAAACCCAGGTGTAGAAAGTTTAAATAACTTGCCTAACATGACAGATATTTGTACGCATAGGACACCGTGTGTACTGAACATCCCCTCTTCCAATGCTACCTTCTTTGTCAAAGGTAACCCACCACCCTGTGAACTCCTTAGTTAAGTCCATGAACTGCTGCTGTGTCTAATCTCCTTTCTAGCTTTGGAGCAGGCTGTTCAAATGTGTCAGCATCTCTCTCCAGCTCTATAGCTTTCAGATTAATCACCAAATAAGGCAAATATCATGTTTTCAAAACATGCCACTCCTAATTTATCACTCATGGATGTCACAGCCCTCACCCCACAACTTTTGGGTCTCCACACAGACATTCTCTGACTTCCTTGTGCTGCTTTAGCATGCCTTTTTATTTTTCTTAATCCACATAACATGGCATTTTATTCTGTATTACAAAAGGTCTTTATTAATCACTACATATTATCTTACGTTGTTACCCTATGCCTTCCTGTATGTGTTTAACTTGTCATCAGTATAAAATTAGAACTCCCTTGAAGGTAAAGGCTATGTCTTAAACTTCTTTTATATTTTCTCCCAAGAATCTAATGTTATGCTAACTTCATACAAAATACTAAATGAATAGTGACTCTATATATTGTTGACAAGATTTAACCAAAAAGGAAGGAACTGGTATACATAATTTGATAATATCTCTTAAAATAGGTTTTGAATTATTTTTCATATGACCAATAAATTTGCAAAGCTATAAATTGTTAATAGTAATTCCAGAAGCAAGTAGTGAAGCATTTTTATCTTTCCTTTAAGAATTTAAAAAGAAACAAATCTCCATAATTCATAAATAGTTGTTGAAAAACGAAACATACACATACAGTTTTTTAGTAACTTGAAAAAGAGTTAAAATAATTTTTTAAGGTTTCCAAGTAATAGTGTCCACATACTAATTGTTAGGTGGCCTTTTCTCAACATTTTCTAAAGTATCTCTAGATGTCTTTATCATCTGCTTTTTATAAATAAATTGAAAATGTGAGCCTTGCAGTTATTTAATAAAAAAAAAAGAGGTAGCTTTTTAAATTTGATTTTGGTGACAACTGTTTGATAGAGGCAAACGCCAAAACCTCTTTTTGAAGCATTTCAGTTTAATGAATTTTTTTTAACATACATTTAACAAAATAGTGAATAAAAAGCTCGACTAATTTACTATGTGCTTTGTGAACAGTAGCTTCTCTCTGCCTTTTTGGGAAACCGTGCAGCTTTCTGATTATAAATGGTGTCTTTTGTCTTGTTTCTTGATGTTTCTGGAGTTTAAAAAAATACCTTATGGTAAAGTTCAGCCTACTTCAGGAACATTAACATAAGAAGCCAAAGATTATCTTGCCATGGGCCATTGCTATGCCCTTAAATAATATAAATTTGATCAAAATCAGATATTGAAGTAGACAACAGTCACTGGAAAGTTTTCATTTCTTTCCCATTTTCTTAAAATCCCTAGAAACTTGTTTATTTCAGTAAGGAGCCCACCTTCTTCCAAACACATCAGCCTTTCGAAAGCTTTATTTAAATGCCTCTGCCAAATGAAAGGCTCCTTTCATGCCATTTCAAGCCCTGGAGTACCAAAAGGGTAAATAACTTGAAGTATCATTTTTGACTGACTTGACTTTGAAACAGGCACAGTCAGCGTAAACAGCTGCTCAGCGGCGAGAAGCTTCCCTGCCTCTCTAAACAGTTGCCTCCGTTATCTGCTAATATCGGTAACGATGATAAACACCTTAATTCACTGGATTAATGAGTTAGAGCCAATAGAAAAGGACAAACCCCCATAACTTTTCCACAAACTTAGTTAAATGTCAAGGTTTTTAAAGGCCTAGTTAGCAAGTATATTAGATGAGATATGTCAGTTTCCCAATTTACGACTCTGACTTGTCTCTTGTGATTCCTTATAGCCTCTAGCCATTCTCCTCTTACCTGAGGCATTCTCTGGCAAAAACCTGATGCTTCCAGTCATTCTGCATTCTTGTGTTTCTTCAAAAATAATTGGACAGGCACCTTTCCATAAACAATCATCATTAGTTATATACGGTACACAGATCCGAATACCACACAAATAAGTTTCAATGGAATGTCTTGAGCCAAATAGTAATAATTTGGCCCACATGTTACGGATGTGATTGACAGAGAGTTAATGCACTTAGCACTTTTCCAGGAGGCTCTGAGTATTAGCTCCTTGATGCTCAGAAAGTCCTGCTCCCAGAAAAATGACATAGACATTGACCACTGAGTTTGTTGCTATTCAATAGCCGGTTCCGTTTCCAGACTCTATGATTAAAGTCATTATAGAAACTGTCAGCAGGGGGGAAGAAATGGAAACTGTCACAAGAAGCAACTGTCTGAAATGTTAAAGATTCCCATAATGTTTAACGGTTTTAAAGCAGGGGGTTTTAACCTAATGAAGATCGACCTGAATTATAAAGCTGCAAGCTCCAAAGGGTTTCTGCTAGGTTGATTAGCTATCTACCTTTTTATCTTCTCTTTTAACCTTCTTGGAAAGATTCCGAAATAATCAAAATAAAAATAAATCTTTATACGTACATGGCTATGAACAAAGTTTACGATGAAAAGGAATTAGCATCTTTCCAGGATCTTTTCTTAGAAGCATGCCTATTATTATGGAAAAGATCGATGAAATGAAAGTTTAAACTGAGTGAAATAGCACATACCGTGACAGTTTTTAGTCATTGTTTTTATATTCGAGGACCTCGATAATGCTAACGTTCCGTAGAACACAGTATTTCCAATAGGACAGTGAACCTGGGCATGTTTGCAAGTTGCTGCTATCTCTTTTTCCACGTAATGTGATAAATAAAAATTCCTGGTTTATAATTAGGATTTATTACTGTTTGACAATCTCATACGGGGAGCACTAGATATGCAGACCATTAAGATGATTTAGAAGTTAAATTGCTTTGGAAATTCATTAATTGAAAAAACTGGACTCTTGAGTACATACGAGTGTTTATTAATATTATTAGATCATCAATTAATATTTTATCTCATTCTGTACTGTGTTTAAGAGCAAATGAGAAGTCTGAGAAACTGTCGCAGATCAGAGGAGCCTGTGGAGATGTGATGATTAAGCGTAAAGTGGTATCCCGATTGGGATCCTGCAACAGAAATGACACATTAGGAAAAACTGGTGAAATTGTAATCAAGTGCAGAGTTTAGTTAACTGACATGGATTCCTTGGTTATGGCAAATGTATAATAGCGATTAGGGTTGCTGTGGGACAGATACACACTAAAAAATGATTTGTCGTCATCTGAAATTCAAATGCAACTGGGTGTCCAGTACTTCATCAGCTAAATCTCTCAACCCTGATGATAATGTCAGATATTAATGATAGGAGAAACTGGATGAGGGGTATGTGGGAACTGGCTTATATCTTTACAACTTTTCTCTAAATTGAAAATCATTCTAAAATAAAAAGTATATTTAAATTTTTTAAAAGCATCTGGGAAAACATAGGGCCCATGATATACATTTTGCTTTAATATTTTAGTTGAAACATTTTCCATACCTACGAAAGACTAAAATCTGACACCAGCCTAAACTTTTATTTTTTTTTCAATATGTAAACAAGTTTGCCCTTTAAAAAATGTATGTTTTAACCCCATTTGCCAGTGAGAGGAGAGCCTAATACAATAACACTACCGGCAATATTCTTCTATTTATTTTTCTTTCCTCACCTGCTATGCCCAGGTTTTGACATTAAGAATATTGTGTTTGATATTTTCTGCATTAAAAACCACTTTAGGCTTTGGTTCCATTTTACTCCCAGTCAGAAAGATCAGAAAAAGCTCAAGTCACACAGTAAGAAACTTTATCCACTGAATGAGACATTATCCATTCCACCAGACTGCAAATCAAAGAGTATCTCTTAGGCTGCTTAAAAATTCATTTTAAAATCTGATCCTGATTGTACTTTTATGGTAATCTCATACCATCAATCATCCTTTTACCTTTAGTCTCTGGGTCCAGCGCTCTCCCCATAGATCTCATTCACTCTACCTCATTATAATTCTGTAGGTGAGAAAACAGGGGAAGAAACCTTAACAGAAAATGAGAGAAAGATGTAAATTTCTTGAGAAAAGTCAGGTTCACTAAGAAGCAGAGCTAATGATATGCTCTGATCTTCCCCCTTTTTTTTTGTAATTAAAAGATGGAAGGAAAAACGGACCCCAAAAAGGCAAAAGCAAAAAAAAAATCCACAAAAAACCCCAAACTCTGTCTCCCATGCAAATAACATATTCCTAATTGCATTCGGTCTCACTAATACACCTTATGGCTTTCAACTGGCAGGGTTCTGACTTGGTTCTGCCATCTGAAGTGAACAAAAGAAATATTTTTGAAACTCTCGAGAACTTTTCTTGCATTGTGTGGTGTTTGCCTGCCCTCCCCCAGCGCTGCCTCCTTCCCTACTCTGAGTTGTCACTCGGCGCCTGGCCCTGGCACGGCCTGGGCCTGGGCGCCCGCTCCTTGAGCAGTTGGTGGCGGCAGGGGGAGGGCCGCTGGCTGCGTGTCAGCCGGAAAGCGCTCGTGGCAAGTGCAAGGATTTCTAACATCCCATTTAAGTCAAGCCTTCATTCAGCCTTTTCAGCATGATTCAATTTTACTAACAATAAATGTTATATTTTTTTTTGCTCCATTGATTTGAATGCTGACTCCGGTGTAAAGCATATTTCTTAGAGCCACAAGAAATGTAGCAGATCATAAACTCAGCGGTGCAGCTCAGCCTCCGCACATCTAGATGGGAGCAAGAAAAAAAAAAAAAAGGCCATTAACCGCAAGGGAAGAAGGGACGGGTTTCTCTGAAGTACCAGGTCCGGCTGCACTATCATTTCTAACGTCTCGAACAAAATGTTGCCATAAACCACAGAATGCCAATAATAGCAATAATCCCTCCAAAATGGGTTGTTACCAGCAGTTAGTGACCAGTTTCTTAGTTAATGGCCTGAGGGGAAAGGCTTTATAAGAAAAGCTGTATTCACTATTTCCTCCCAGGCAATTTCACTGGATGCATTAAACTGCATTTTCATTGGGATTTCAAAATGTTTGTGCTCTGACAAGGCGCTCATCACAAGGTCTTTTGATTAAACCTCCATCTCCACAGTCTTACGAGGAGCAAATAAGCAACCATCTGAACGCGGGAGAGGGGTAATTTCAACAGCCTCTTAATTAATAACAAATGACATTCTGAAATATCCAAAAATATATATGCTGGTGGAATCCCGCGGAGCTTCTTTGTTCATGATTTAACGCCCTCTGCCATCCGCTGATGGGCTGTAAATTGGCCCTCCGTCCGCTCATTTGCTCCGGGAGATAACAACCGGCCGCCGTCTTTGCGGGGTTACTGCGAGGATCACAAGCGCGTCTGCTGGGGAGCGAGATCGAAGCCTCTGCGGTGCTCCGTCCTGGGGAGGCTGGGCCTGCCAGGCAGCCCGCGGCCTCGGGCCTCAGGAGCAGCAGGTGCGCGCTGCCAGAGCAAAGGGGCTGATCCTCGGTGTGCCCGGGGCGGGGGGGTAGGTAGGTGTGTGTGTGTGTGTGTGTGTGTGTGTGTGTGTGTGTGTTAAACTTCAACTATTTCGAAGGTGGCTGAGGGTAGGAGTGCGCCCAAGGAAATGAGTTTTCAGTAACTGCTTCTTAACAAGAGTCTGAACCCACTCAAATTTAGATTGAAAATTCAAGATTTAAGGGACCCAACTGTTATTTTAGGGCTTATGAAACACCAGCCCCCCTTCTTTTGAAAATGTAAGCTTCTTATCAGATGTCATGAGACATCTGTTTATTATTGGATAGTTTCTGTTAGAAACGAGCTGCACTTCGCATGAAAACTAACTCGGGCCCATAGATTGGTAGATTTGAAGTGATTGCAAGGAGCTTTTAAAGCTCGTAAGCGAAATAATAAGAATCTAATAATAATTGATATTGAGACAAAGTGCCGGATCCCGTTCTTATTTGGCCTCCTAGTACATATGAACACAAAGGTGTTTTTACTAACATGTGGGAATCGCTGACCTGAATATATTTCGGGTAATAGCATGGTGTACCATGGTTGAAATGTTCATAACTGAATAGTGATAATAGTAACAATAATGATAATTTTAACATTTGCTTCTCAAGAACTCCATAATAGTATTTCAAATGCCGTCTTTTTTTGATGCATTGTTTTCCTGATTACACCTAAAATAATTTCTTCTCCTGATTCATATTTTATACATGTAATTAACATATTAGAATGAGACATGACCACCCAAGCGCTTTTCTTATTTCAAGGCATTCATCACAGAAATATACTTCTAGATTTAAACTAGAATGTTCTGACACTATTTATACATCAATCATAAATCATTCAGAAACACGAAGAGGTTACACAGTATTATTTAATTCATCTACTTCCACAGCCTACTGGTTTTAAGTGAAACACTTCAATTGCTCATTAATCGCAAACATTAACCCAAATTTATAAATAAAGGCAAAAATGATTGACGTTACAAAGAAAATGACAAGCAGCAGGCACAGAGCTGCTCTTACTCATTATATCCAATGCTACTGAGATTACAAATACTTTTATGTGTGCATTGAGGGGACAAAGGTAAAGTATGTGCTGTCTCTCTCTATATATAGCTATATTATATTACATATATTTTTTCTCTGTGAAAAAAATCAAAGTGATATAAATGAAGCCTTACATAGTTTATCAAATTGAAAATATATTTCAAGGAAAATCAGACATACATATGAAATCAGAAGTTTTAATTTTCCTCATAACCAAAGTTCAAGGTAGGTCTGGCACCATTCTTTTTAAAGGATGGTTGGAAAATAATGGAGGGCAGGATTTGTCACCTGAAGTGGATGTGTTGAGAATTAATTGGTCTATGAAGCATTCAGAATGAAAGAATGAAGAAGCTGCCCCACTCAGAACTATGTAACCATTTTACAGTATGAAAAGGCAGGATGGAGAGGGTCCTGCCTGTGGCAGGTGAATAGAAATCCTGGCCACACACTTGAGCTCTGGGGGAGGAGGGAAGCACTGAGCCTGATACTCCCAAATCTGTTCTCCTCCACCCCCTGAAATTATTTTAGTGGAGACAAAGCTTTTTATCCCACACTGTACCTCAGGGAAAAATGATAGTATAAAATGCCTGGTCAAGATGGGCAGAGGACGAGGGAAGGAATGCAACCATACTGAGTGTGGCCATGGATGGGATGAAGAGGGGCTATGGACACAGGAAACCAGCTTTGCAACTCTTCAGTGTTTCTTCCTTTGGTTAGTGCTTCTGCCCATAAATTCATCTCTTAGGAATGTTATACAGATCTTAAAATAGGCAAAGAGTGCTGGATTCCTTGGAAGGAGATAAGCAATCATTCCAGTATGACCATGTCTTGAAGATTATGGGGCACTTGGGTGGCTCAGTCAGTTAAGCATCAGCCTTCCTCTCAGGTCATGATCCAGGGGCCCTGAGATCTCGAGGCCTTCATGGAACCCCACATCAGGCTCCTTGCTCTGCGGGAAGACTACTTCTCTCTCTCCCTCTGCTCCTCCCCCCTGCTTGTGCTCTTTCTCTCTCTCTCAAAGAAATAAATAAAAATCTTTTTAAAAAATCAAGATTATGAAGAATGAGGGAAGCACCATGTCTTGCATATAAAACAGAACATTAATTCAGAATTTTATTAACTGTAATGTGTCAAACACATTACAAGAGCAAGCAGGAATGTGGAAGGAATGGTAAGAGTGCAAATTCCTTTGGAGGAACCCAGTGCCTTGTGTTTACTCATAGATGCTGCCACGGGTGGGAGAAAGTGATGGGGATCGTAGGGAGGAGAAAGGAAACACACTGATCATAGTGATAGGTGTTTCCTCCCATACTATTACCCCGTATCATCATCTCTGGTTTACAATTGCGAGAGCTAAAAAAAATTTAAGTAACCTGCCCAAGCTACTATTCTGCACAGCTTGTCAACTGGCACAGACCCCAAATCCAAACCCGAGTCTCCCTCAAGTTCTTCCCACAGCAATGGTTAAGGATCCCGGTACACCTGAGATCAGGCCTGGGGGGGGGGGGCACTGCTTACAAACATGTTGATAACAATTAGTTTGAATGGTTATAAAATATCTGTTATTGCACTTACATTTTAAATACCAATTGTAAAGTCAATTGTAAATACCAATTGTACAAATTTAAAGTCTACAGATTTCTTAAGTCAATTTTCTGCAAATATTTTGATCCCTGACATCAGTTTCCATATTGTCCTGGCTGAAAAAGAGAGTCTGCAGAGGGTGTTTTTGCCTCCAGTAATGGCCTACCTGCTTTGCAATTATCAAAAGATTAAAAAGACCTTTCCTGAAAGGTTTTCTTAGGATTCTAGCATGTAGAGGTTTTCCACTGACTGCTACCTAATCTATTCTTATTATGAGGCCTTAAGAGGTTTCCTAGAGACACACTTTTCCAAGGAGTCCGACCCTCAGGTTGCTTATGGAAATGGGATTGCAAACAGCCCTTGAACCTTCAGCTGATCAAAATGTGAAACATTTTTCAAATTACCCCAGGTAATCCAGTAACCTAAGCCATTTAATGTAAAATCACAAAACTTCAAGGTTAACAGACACTACTGAGAATGTAAGTCCAATTCCTCAGTATGTTTGAAATCAGTAAAATGAAGCACAATGTACCTCGTAAAGCTGATTTCTTCAAAACTCTTTACCTAAATGTGAATCTCCCTTGCTAAGGACATTTTAGTACGAGCAACTCTCAGCATTGTGGTTGGGTAACAGCCCCTGAATATGAATGATTTAAATAAACTTGCGTTTTGCCTGTGAACAATATTATGATAGGGCAATGGATTTTAGACCCTGCTCCATAAGCTGGACCATGAGGTTTCACGATTGAAATTTGATGGCAGTGATCTTTTTTCAAATGCACAGGAAAAGAAATTAAATTAATTAATAGAATTCTCTTGACTACAATTTTTAATCCCCCATATTTTTAGAGCCTTCCTTATATGACATTTTAATATAAAATATATCTCATTCAGACTAAATTAATTTGTATTTGTTGTCTTAATATTTCATCATGTTTCACATTATGACTTTTAGTTGTTCAGCTGGCTGAGTACATTTGGGACTCGCAGTAAGAGGGGGCTACTTTCCTGATCCAGAACCTGGTGCGTAACTTTTTAACAGAGCTGGCCATGAGTATAGCAGTTAATCAGTTTCTGGTAAGATGTGTTTACCTCACATAGCATCAAATGTTCTATTCACGTTTCTGTAAATAGTGAATTATAAATAACATTCTCTAACATGTTAGGGTAGCAAGAAAAGAACCAGTGATACACAGGTATCCAATGGATTCCCAGGGAAGCCTCAGGAAGCAACTGAGGACTGGTGGGCTGGGGCTTTTCCTGGGCAAACCTGACTGATGAGTCAGGTCAGCAGATAAGGGAGTTGGGCCCTGGCCAAGTAGTGCAGAGAGTTTGCTCTCTTCACTACGTGCTATCGGTAAAGAGCATAGGTATAATTTCCAAAATTTTGCCCATTAGAATCACAAGAAGTTGGATCATTGTGAGTCAAGAATGAATCATATCATAAGTGATGAAAGCACAAGATAGTAGAAAGGATTTTTTGGTAAAATACATGAAAGAAAGTGTAATAGAAAATGATCATTTCATTAAATGGAGTGCAAATGGTCATTGCTGTTTCTTCAAAGAACTGACAAAGAAATTTGAGGCCATATATATTTATATCTGTATGTATCTGTATATCTGGGAAGGTCTTTAAACTGTAACGGACTTGGAATTTTTAAAACAATTCTAATGCTAATGTGTGTTTTTGTTTGGGAAGCAGTCTGATTCTCATTTAGAATGTCCAAATTCAGTGTAGGATTGCAGGATTAGCTCTTCAACTTCGAGTTGTGCGGCAGCGGTTAGGTATTGAAAAGAGCCACCTAAGAAAATGGGGCAGAGAAATGGTGGCAACATATAATAAGGTTCCGGTGGTGGCACATATTAAAGTTCAAGTCTACAAAACCAGGTATTTGCACGTCTCCTTCAACCTTGCCAGCACAGCAAGTCAGGTGAATAGAACATAGGAATGATTCTTCTCCTGGCAAATACCTGGGGAGGCTCTCCTAGCTATGGATGAAAGGACATGAGTGAGATGAAATCAGCCAATAGAATTCTGTGGAATAAAGATATGCTTCAAGCAGAAAAATTAAACTAATGAGTGCATTTTCTTGGCTGTAAGTGTTAATCCCCGACACTTTTCTTAATGCCTCCCCTATGTGAGACTTCAGTATAAAATATTACCTCATTCAGAACTGGTTTCCTAGGATTCCAGTTCATGCAAAATCAGTCCTGGTGGGGCCACTGCCTACAAATACGTTGATAACAATTAATTTGAATGCTTATAAAATATCTGTTACTGCAGTTACATTTTAAAATATCTGTTTAGGTGGCTTGGTCTTCATGAAGAAGGGAAATGATTTGTTGGAAACTGAGCTGACATCTATGCGCAGCGTGTCCTTACTACGTTGCTCTGCGTCGGGCACACAGTAAGCTGCGATAAACTGTCATTAAGCGGTAGAATCGATGAGTGGCTGCCACGTGTGTGGGATTCTGAGGAGTGGAGAGGCAGTGGATTGTGAGGTGGGAGATTCGTGCCTCCACAAAGGTGTTGTGATTTTAAAGATTTCTTTCCATTTCTACTGCTTCTGCCTTAGTTCAAATGTTATCATCTCTCACATAAACTCCTGCAGCAGCCACCTCCCTGGTCTTCATGCTCTTATTCTTGCTTCTTGCATTCTATTCTCCACAGAAAGGACAGTAATCTTTTAAAAATATGGATCAGATCATGTCATCCGCTTGCTTAAAACCATTTGATGGTTTCCTGTAGCATTTAAAGTATAATCCAACCTCGTCACCTGGCCTACAAAGAAAGGCCCTGCCTCCCGTGGCACCGGCCTGACCGTCTTATCCTTTACTACCTACCTTACCCACTGTGCTCATGTTACACTTACCATCTTCTAGTCCTTGAATGTGTCAGACTTGTTGCCACCACGGGGCCTTTGTACTAGCTATTCTCTCTACCTGAAACACAGATGCTCAAAAGCATGCTCCTTCTTATCATGAAGACCTGAGCTTACGTTTCCAGGTGATCTAAAGGGCGTCACTCTGATGATTTTTATCTTTTGACACATATCATCATCTGCTTTTTTTTGGGGGGGGGGTGGCAGGAGAGACAGAGAGAGAGGGCCAGAGGTGTAGGCAGAGGGAGAGGCAGGTTCCCTGCAGGGAGCCTGATGTGGGATCCCGGGACCGCAGGATCACGCCCTGAGCCAAAGGCAGATGCTCAACCGCTGAGCCACCCAGGTGTCCCTACCACCTGCTATTTTCTTGTTTACGTTTTTATTGTCTGTCTCCCCTGCATTTAAAGATAATCACGCCAAGAACTTATTCAAACATGCATCCCCAAGAACCACAGCAGTCTCCCATTTAATAAGAGTTCAGTACAAGATTTTTGAAGAGAAATGGATGAACAGATGTGTTGTCTTGGTTTATTAAGGATCTATGATGGAGAATGGATTGTTCTGTGGGTTTGTACGAACCTCTGTGCATGTCCCCAGTGTCAAAATAACAAATTGACACAAACGGGAAAATCAGTTAAACAAAAGTATTTTTAATATCTTTAAGGCAACACAACGGCATTGTGAATTGGACTCTTTAAAGTCTTTTCAGCCTCCTATTTGGAGTGCTGCTCATATAGGCTCATTTAAATTTCATTTGCACACATTAAAACTTGAGGTTTTCAAGAGGCTATTTTCTCAAAACTTCTGACTTGCTTCCCAAAGTCTGTGGTGTTTCTGTATGATTCTTCTCGTCCCGTGTCAGCAGGATGGTTTTCTGTGTTTCAGGTTTATAAAATTGTTGACAAACGCCCACTGAGTCGAGAGCTAGCATATTCCGAGACAGGGTGTTATAATGGGAATTTGCAGTGGGCTGGGGGAAGGAGTCGGGGTGAGGAAATGGGAATCTGTCCACCCACACTGGTTGGAAAACCTCCTTTAAAACTCGCCCAGCACCAACTGAGCTTAATTCGGTTGTTACAGGGAGTATGTGTGCTATGATGGCAATGTGTCAGGCCTAATTGGGACCTTCTGAGAGCTAAGAGGACGTGCAATTCTAGCAGGGAAATGTTAATCCAGTCACAAACACCATGTTCACAGGAAAACTTCCCTTCAGCCCTCCCTGCCTTCCTTACTTAGCTATTCAAGGGAAGTGATCGGTGCATGCAAACTTATAAAAATTTAAACTATTTGGGTGCTTTTGGAAATGAGTTATAGAGCTCAACTAAACAAAAAAAAAATTTCTCCATGAAAATGAGATACTTAATAGAGATTGCTGACTCCTCTCTCCCATAGGGGCAGGTCTGGCCAATCAGAAAGCCACCTGGATTTACAGGAGTGACATTTGCAGGAAATTCAAATTTAAATCAGATTTACCCCCACACACATCCCCTCACCCCCCATATTTGGGCCCCAAGGAACTCACAGATTTCTACATTAACCCTAATTTCCAATTTTAGGTAAATGTTCACCAGGCCATTTCTGGAACAATCAGTGGAAAGTAATATAAGAGAAAAATCTCTCATTCTCTGACTTAGAAGGAAGCCGAGGAAAGGTGGAAGGTTGTCTGTGTTAAGATCTATTCTAGTGTCATTAACACCCGGGGAAAGCCACCCCTTTAGGGGGCTGTCCAAGCTTATGATTTATACTTGCCTTCTGGTGGAGTGGAATCATGGGAACAAGAAACTTCTTGGAATCACAAGGTCAAAGTACTGCCCAGATCATGAGATGAAGGCACCATGACCTTCATTTCACCTCACTAGCTGACAATAAATGAACAAGAAAAGGAAGAACTCATAGAGCCAAAGAAACAAGTTTCCACCCACCATTTCTGTGTTAGACCATGTGGTCTACCATGAAAAGAAGCTTTAACCAATAAGCTGTGATGCCTATAAAGCTAAATCTAAAAGAAACAAAGCCATAGACCTTAGAGAAAGGTATTTTACCTACTTCTCCCTTTTGTGTGTGGAAACAAACCTCAAATGGCTTTCATTGGGTTTCCGGATTTACTGGTGAGTTTGGTGTTCATTGTTGCATATTTTTATCTCGGCCCAGTTTGTGCTCACATTTGTCGATCACATCCTATATGCCAGACACTACCCAAGTATTTTACATACCTTAACTCATTTTAATTCTCACAGTTCCAAGAAGCAGGTATATTATTATAATCGTTTCACAGATAAGGTGGTGCACAAGGTTACAGGGTTTTAAAATCACAGCATCTGCTGAAAATAAAATTCCACCTAAGTCACCATTTTCCAAAAAGGACCTGAGCAAAGCTGGAGAAAATATTTTGACTCACAAGAATTAAGTTTCAGACTGGATGATGTTTAGGAAAGAACATTGCTAACTGAGCAGAAGAGAGCTACATTCAAACTTAAATGAGACTTTCAGACACTCTGTCTAAGCTCTGATTAGTCAGAACCTAGAGTCTCTGTGGATCAGGAATGCTGCCGATGTACCTCTTCTCCTGCTATCTTAAGTGAAATGAGGCCTTGGTTAGCCATAGTTGCCTTCATGCACACCATGTATCCTATCAGTCGTTTATGTCTGCATTTGCTTTGTTTTGGGTAAACTTTTTATCTCAGGGCTACAGCAGGAGCCATGTGGAAAGTCTTCATCACAAGAGCTCCTCTGTGAGATCATTTGCTTACCTGAATCTGCAGTTATCCTGAGGACAAGGTGGGGTGATGTGTCCTGGTATGTTCCCCACAAGCAATTCTTTGTTTATCCCCAGCTCTTCCTGACCATTTCCAAAGATCTGTCTACCTGTGTTTTAGTCCACCAGTGTTTTATTTACGGAATCTCACTGAGACCAGGCAGTGCAGAAAGGGGCCCTGTGTTTTGTGATAAGTTCTATTTTCAAAACTTTAGGCTCAAAGAGAACTGACTTACAGAATGTCAGATGACCTGTAGCCGAGGCTTACCAAGCAAGTAGCATACTAGGAACAGAAAATGGCTTTGCTGGACATTGCACACCAAACCACAGGCAGCGCTGGAAGTCTTTCCCAAGTATTCAAAGTTAGAATGGGCATAATTCTATGATGAAATGAATTTTTAAAAATTTACTGAGAAAATTTGATTTTGTCACCTATAATATTTTTCTTCCCTGATGAAACCGATCCAGAAGTAGCAGACACTATTTTTCATTTCTGCCATATTCAGCTTGGTAGGAAATAATGTCAGCCAGAGATATTAACTTCCACCTCATTGTGCATGCTAAAGTGTTCTCATTATCTGCTTTGCCAGCTCTAAACCTATTCAAGAAGGAGAGAAAAAAAGAAAGATCTCAGCACGAAACGCATTCTGACTATAGGGAGCCCCATGAACTGTTTTTAAAAATTTAGCAGAACATGTCCTCATTCCATACATGAAGTTTTTATATATATATATAGATAGATAGATATAGATATCTAAGTCCTTGAGTGTTAGGAGCCACTTTCATGATTCATTTTCCAGGGAATCTATGAAATCAAGAAAAGATGCTACTACAGGTGCCATTGTCTGAGAGCACAGTATTCTCTTGGTTAAGAACACCATGGAGATGCTGGTGATCTTTGTTGGATTTTACACAAATAATGAGTTCTTTTAACATTGCTTTGTAATGCTTATTTCTGATACTGATGAATCAGCCTATGGTAAAATGGGGAACACGGCAAAATAGTTTCAGACACTAAAATGACTGGCTCGATGAGTGCGTATATTACCCCTATACCCCGGTTGACAACGACACGCAATCCATGTCCCCAAGGGAAAGAAGGCCACGGTAGCAGGGCTGCTAATGTGCAGGGTAACACATTCAATGAAAACATGCCAATGCTGCTGGATGCTCCATCATCAGTAGTAAATGTGGAATCATCTCTCTTTTGGATTTGCTTTCCTAATTCACCTCAGGTATCTCTGCTTTAGTTCGTAATCTTTAAGCACATCTGTGTCAAGGCCTTCTAAAGAGTCCAGGGGAGGTTTCCCTCTTCCTTTGGGGTGTGAGGTAGGCCACATTTCTCTACAGTGTTATTAAGGCCCTCAATTATTTATGCGTTCCTTCTTTCCTCTCCTTAAGTTTCTTATACAGTACTCAGAAGAAGCACTCTTCCTAACTTATGCCGACTGTCGCCTCTGCATTTACCTGGCCATCAGGATGCTTACCCATAGAAATGATTCCTCTACTCCTATAATAAAACATTTTGAAGTGTTAGAGATGTTTACTTGACTTCATTGTAGGAAAGAACATGAAGTGTTTATTTTGAATTCCAGCATCTAACAGAGTCTGACTCATAGTGGCACTCAATAAATTCTTATTGAATTGATTTTTAATTTTTTTATTGCTGAAATGAAACATGGGTGTCAGCCTTTTTACACAGCCTCTCATATCCTCCCTCAGATGCTGTAGTATGCTCACTGGAACATCAGTGACCTACTGTTTTTACTCCCAAAATTGACTTTAAAAAACAAAAACAAAAACAAACAACTTTATTGGGAATAAAACTAAGCTGTTTCACAATGCGGAAATGTACGAAGTTTGAGAAGATTTTTAGACCCTTCCACAGTGAAAATTGGCATTTAAATATTCGTATTAAGTTCATCACATAAGAATAAGTTTTTTTATCAAGTTTTGTTTAACATCAAGGTTCTCATATTATATCTTATCTTTACAAACTAATATGGAAGAGCAAAGATTTAACTTATCAAGGAAATTGGCATTTGAGAGTGGTCCTGAATAGCAGGCAGGTTTTTATATTGGAGAGGGATAAGGATGGGAAGCCAGGAAGCTGGTCAGTAGGAGATCAGGGATCATGTCTTAACACAATGGAGCCTGGAAGAAATAAATGAAAGCAAACTACAAAAATGAAACACACAGAGACTATTTAAGGAAGTAGAAGTTGTTCAGTTTGGCTGGAAAATAGGTTAGGGCAGTGTTTCTCAACTGTGGTACTATTGATAGTTTGAACCAGATAATTCTTTGTTGTGGGAAGGAATTGCACTATGCGTTTCAGGATATTTAACAGGATCCTTGGCTTCTACCTACCAAATGCTAGTAATATCTCCCAAGTTGTGACAGCCAAAAATATCTACGGACATTGCCAAATATCCCCTGGTGGGGGTGGGGAGCAAAATCTCTCTTGCTTAAGGACCATTGAGTTAGGAAATTGCTTAGAAATAGGGCTAGAGAAGGAAATTAGGATCACAATTCAAGAGATCTGTGATGTCAAGACAGGGCATTTATACTTAATTTGATAGACAAGGATATTAAATATCTCTGAGCTAAGGAATTACAAGAATCAGTCTTGTGTTTTAGGGAGAATAATTTGGCAGTTCGTGTAACTGCATTTTCATAAAATATAAGTATGTGTATATTATATATATTTCAAGTAAGTAAATTAGTCAACATCTGTAGACCTCCGTTTTTTCATATGTAAAATGAGGATAACCATAGCATTGCAAAGAGGATGAAATTAAGTAATTCATGTAAAGTACTTGGAACAGTGTCTATTACATTTTAAGTAAAAAATAAATGTTTTTGTTACTGTTATTAGCCTCATTTACCAAAAGCAAGGCACTGCTGTGGTGCAAGCAACTTTGAAACATTTTTGAAGTACAGCTACCATTTCTACCATGAATCAATTATCAAATAACTTATTAGAAAACTAAGTCCAAGTATAACTAAAATAATCATGAATCCAAAGAGATGGCTATTTCCATTCCTCCCTGAATCCTAGATTAAAAGCAAATAAAATCACACTTACAAACGAAATGGGAGAAAATATTAAAAAGAGAAAAAAAACTGATTTCAAAGCTTCTGCTCAAATTCATATTGTAGTGCCCTGAAACCATGTAAAGACAGACGGAAGGCAACAGCCCTAAAACTGCTCTACAGGGGCAACTTTGAATGGGTCGGCTTCCACATGTAATTGCTAACAAGCCACAGGTGCCAAGCCACATGAGCCGGTGATAGCCTGATTTTGAGAAGAGAAATGACAATTCTTTACCCATCATTCATCCCAAGGTGCGCTTGTCATCTCTTGTAGCACATAGCGAGTTACCTTTTTATTAGTGGCTTTGGAAATCTTTTCGCAAGTGAGCAGCAGCAGCATCCTTATCTGGGAAACTGCGTGTAAATGAGACTATGCGGGTTGGGGGATATGCGATCCATCTGCCAGGAGGATGAAAGATGTGCATGTGAGCTCTCAGGCAATCAGATGAGGGGCGCTTTCCTTCCTGCCTGTCTCTCCACACTGACCAAAATGATGGGTGAATGCACTTCTCCCATCCTACCTGTTTTCTTTGCCTGTTTGCCTGACCATCTAACCTCACCAGCTTGAAATAAAGAAAATGCTTTGATGGTTTCAAATACAAAATCAAGTTAATCTTATTGGTTTGTTTAATAATACAATCTTACTTTTTTTTTAAGTTTTCCAGATGTTTTCTCATAAGTCATCTTGTTTGGGCTCTACCAAAGCCCTTAATGTGAAGGTCACAGATATGACCTACTCCTTACAGAGGGAAGCTGCGGTTCAATAACGTTAAATGCCTTGTCCATGGAAATGATGGAACCGGAGAATAGAAGGCGGGTGTTCTGACTCAGAGTCCCAACCCTGTGACTGTGGACAATCTCTTCATCAATTCCATACCACAATGTCCATTTATATTCACATTCCTCTTCCTTTTTTATTCCAGCCAGTGTCATCATTTCCAACTAACAAATTTATAAGAATAATTAGGGCCTTATCATCCTTGGACTGATTTTCTGAAGAAGCTTCTTGCTTTGGTCTTTACGCCTTTAGTCATGTCCTACTCATCAACCTCCGCTGTAGAGTCAGGCTTTCCTCAGCAACACCTTGGCAGGATCCTATCACTTTGCAGCTACTTTCAGCTACTTATCCAGTCTCATTCTTGCATTTAGATGTGTCCTTTTCATTTCATCTTTCATCTCAATCCAATCCAAAACTTTTCTTTCTTCTTCCCAATGTAGGTGAGATTTATGATCCTAGGCTCTAACATGGTGGTAAAACATGGTCTGGATCTTCAATATCTACTCTCCCTCTCCCTTCTCAGGAGTTCCTCTAGTTTTGGGGCAGGAAAAAAGCAGAAAAAAATGAATGCCTCCTAACTTTCCTGGGTTGCTAAGACTACAGACAACAGGAGGAAGGGAAATTATAAAGTATTTCTATATTGTGGAGCTTTGACAATACCTTGTCATTGCTGATTTAGTGAGTCACTTCACTGGTGTGAAACAGCATCTGGGCCTTCAATTAATCTCTCTTTGCCCCTGGAGCCTCCTTCAGTTTCTCCATCTCCTGGGATGAGATCCTTGTTTTCATCTTCATGAAGGAGAATCCTGGTTTCTGAAGGATACCCTTATCATCAAGATCAGAGACAACAACAATGGACCCAAGTTTCAATCTGTTTTTACAGAGCTCCTGCCTGCTCATGATCTTCCTATCGTGACTGCCTGCCTGTGCACCTCAGGCTTTCGCACAATTAGACACAGAGACAGTCTCACAGAGAGTACTCGCCTAGTCTCCACAATTGCATAAGTCAATTCTCCTCTTGTGTAAAGCTATCTATGGGCATGTGTATGTAGCATACTGGTTCTCCTTCTCTGGCTGAACCCAAAATATACAAACTTTGGATGCAGGGTCAAGAGACCATTGATTTAAAGACAGTAGAAATAATTGCTTATTTGTATGCTGATAGGAATGAACCAAAAATGTAAAGTAGTGGGAGAAAATGGCTGGAGCATTATTTTTGAGTAGTGAAAGTGGGTGAAGCATACCATACAAGAGCAAGTCTTGGCCCTCACTAGGTAGATGAAAAGATCATCTATAACAAGAAGATAAAATATAGATTATATGGCTACAGATGTTAGTAAGTGGGCAATTACGGTGTTGGCATTTTGTGCAAGTTTTCTTTTGAGCATTACATACAAATGGACACTCAAAATGGAATTTCTAAAATATTTTCTTCAAGTAGAAGGAAAATAATATAATCCTAGAAAGAAAATCTGAGTTACAAAAAGAAATAAGGCACAAAGAAAATGATAAATGTGTGAGTAAAACTAATAAGATAAGATAAAGAAGACCTGTGCACTGGAAGTAAATCCACAAACAGCACCCCAGACTGAGATTAATTCACTGGTGAACTCTACCAAATATACAAGAAAGAAAAAAAAATACTAGTGTTACCCAAATTATTCTAGATAATAGAGGAAAAGGAAAAACTTCTCAACTCATTCTGTGCAACCCATATTACACCAGTACAAAACAAGACAAAAATTCCTAGCAAAATTTTAGCAAGTCAAATCCAGAAATATATAAAATGCATAATATATTACAACAAAAGGGATTTATCGCAGGAGTGCAAATTTGTCTTGATAAACTAAATCAATATAATTCACAGGGAAAACAAAGGTAAACATATGATAAAATGTACCACCAAATCATGATAAAAATTCTCAGCAAAGAAGACAGAAACTTAAAGACCCCTAATAGCCAGGGGTATTTTAAAAAAGAAAACCATATCTGGGGGCATCACAATGCCAGATTTCAGGTTGTACTACAAAGCTGTGGTCATCAAGACAGTGTGGTACTGGCACAAAAACAGACACATAGATCAATGGAACAGAATAGAGAACCCAGAAGTGGACCCTGAACTTTATGGTCAACTAATATTCGATAAAGGAGGAAAGACGATCCATTGGAAGAAAGACAGTCTCTTCAATAAATGGTGCTGGGAAAATTGGACATCCACATGCAGAAGAATGAAACTAGACCACTCTCTTGCACCATACACAAAGATAAACTCAAAATGGATGAAAGATCTAAATGTGAGACAAGATTCCATCAAAATCCTAGAGGAGAACACAGGCAACAACACCCTTTTTGAACTCGGCCACAGTAACTTCTTGCAAGATACATCCACGAAGGCAAAAGAAACAAAAGCAAAAATGAACTATTGGGACTTCATCAAGATAAGAAGCTTTTGCACAGCAAAGGATACAGTCAACAAAACTAAAAGACAACCTACAGAATGGGAGAAGATATTTGCAAATGACATACCAGAGGGATCCCTGGGTGGCGCAGCGGTTTGGCGCCTGCCTTTGGCCCAGGGCGCGATCCTGGAGACCCGGGATCGAATCCCACGTCGGGCTCCCGGTGCATGGAGCCTGCTTCTCCCTCTGCCTATGTCCTTGCCTCTCTCTCTCTCTCTCTGTATGACTATCATAAATAAATAAAAAAATAAATATTTATCATAAATATTTTTTAAAAAAATGACATACCAGATAAAGGGCTAGTTTCCAAAATCTATAAAGAACTTATTAAATTCAACACCAAAGAAACAAACAATCCAATCATGAAATGGGCAAAAGACATGAAGAGAAATCTCACAGAGGAAGACATAGACATGGCCAACATGCACATGAGAAAATGCTCTGCATCACTTGCCATCAGGGAAATACAAATCAAAACCACAATGAGATACCAACTCACACCAGTGAGAATGGGGAAAATTAACAAGGCAGGAAACCACAAATGTTGGAGAGGATGCGGAGAAAAGGGAACCTTCTTACACTGTTGGTGGGAATGTGAACTGGTGCAGCCACTCTGGAAAACTGTGTGGAGGTTCCTCAAAGAGTTAAAAATAAAGCTACCCTGGGACCCTGCAATTGTACTGTTGGGGATTTACCCCAAAGATTCAGATGCAATGAAACACCGGGACACCTGCACCCCGATGTTTCTAGCAGCAATGTCCACAATAGCCAAACTGTGGAAGGAGCCTCGGTGTCCATCGAAAGATGAATGGATAAAGAAGATGTGGTTTATGTATACAATGGAATATTACTCAGCCATTAGAAATGACAAATACCCACCATTTGCTTTGACATGGATGGAACTGGAGGGTATTATGCTGAGTGAAGTAAGTCAATCGGAGAAGGACAAACATTATATGGTCTCATTCATTTGGGGAATATGAACAATAGTGAAAGGGAATATAAGGGAAGGGAGAAGAAATGTGTGGGAAATATCCGAAAAGGAGACAGAACATGAAGACTCCTAACTCTGGGAAACGAACTAGGGGTGGTGGAAGGGAGGAGGGTGGGGGGGGGGGTTGAATGGGTGACGGGCACTGAAGGGGGCACTTGACGGGATGAGCACTGGGTGTTATTCTGTATGTTGGTAAATTGAACACCAATAAAAAATAAATTTATTATTAAAAAAAAGAGTATGGTCTCTGGAGCTAGGAAAAAAAAAAAAACAAAAGAGAGTATGGTCTCTGGAGCTAGAAAAAAAAAAGACAGAAACTTCCTTAACTTGATGAATGACATTTACTAAAGCATGCAGGTCACATCATATTAAGTTGCGAAAGACTGAATGCTTTCCCACTACTACCAGGACCAAGGAAGGCAAGGCTACCCACCTGGCTAGGTTGGAAATGCTTAAGTAAAATTGTTTTTATTCAAAGATGACATGATCCTCCTCATGGAGAATTCTAATGAACCTACAACAACAACAAAGACACAGGCCAACATTAGTAAACGAGTTAGGCAATACTGCAACATGCAAAAATTAACTATATTGTCAGAAATAGAAGTTAGTGTTGTTTTTATTTTTTTATGGGATTTCTCAGCTGGTGCATCTATGGACAAAGGAACTGTCCCAATAAATATATAAAGCCTCACCCATAGGTGTCCTCATACGTTAAGTGTCACTGAGAAATAGATACCTACATTTAGGCACATGAGTTCTATTTGAACGCGGTCACTGATTGCTTTAATGGAAATAACAGATCCACCAAAAGTGCATGTCCAATGTGGGGCAATGCTGATGCAATGCCACTCTTTGTGTCCTTGCTATAAAAATGTCCTTTCCTTCTCAACCCTGTAATGAGTTAGCATCTGAAACTCAGATTCCTGTGACTCTGATGTCACAGTCCCTTTCTTCTCTCATTTTAGGGACTGTCATTCCCACACACCAACATAGAGATGTTACTCATGAGCCCAAATGAGTACATGTGCAGTGCTCCTGTTCTTTTTTCTTCAGCCACTCTGTTCCTCAGTCTGCTTCTCTCCCTGTATTTCACATCACAGTTGGTAGCACAAGCATTTACCCACTTATTTTCAATATAAATTTTGATCTCTTTCTCCCTTTAAAGTCAGTTGGTTACCAGGTCCTAGCAATTTCGCCTCCTGTCTCTAGACTCCGTATCTTCCTCTCTGCTACTGCCTCAGTTCAGGTCCTCATCATCTGTGTCCTACCTGGACTCTTGCAAAAGGATGGAAACTTTTGTTTCTTTTCACTTTCATGTAGTGAGCTTCAACCAAACCCCCCCCCCACATTTTTCTGCAATGGGGAAGGTGTTCTGGAGGGAGTAGATGACCTACAACTTGTAGCATTCATCCCGAGAGGTCTTTCTCAATCTTTACTATTCATCACCACCGTTGTCATCATCATCACCATCATCATTGAACAAGTGTTTTTTAAAATACAGTAATGTGTTTTACTCTGTCTAAGCCTTTACATATATTAATCCTTACAAAGAGGCTAAGTAAGCTGCCCAAGGTCACATAGCTAGTAAATGTTGGCTCTAATATCCAAATCAAGGACGCTACCTCCAGAGACTGTGCTCTGGGCCACAGCACCATCACAATACTGCCTTTTAGAACCCCATTTAATTCCAAAGTTTTAAATTTGCAGATCAAACAGGATCACGTATTCCCTACTTCTACCATTTGTATCAATCCTTTTTTTTTTTCATTTCTTACTACTCACCGTTTTCATCTTCTGTTTCTGTTATAACCAGTTACTTACATATCCCTATACATGTCCCATGCTCATGTATATGCTATTTTTGCTGCCTTTATTCCTATTGGGCCCCTACCACATTACCTCTCATTGACCTAGAGCCCCCTCAAGAAACTCTGCCAAAGAGAAACCTCTGTGTTTCTCAAACTCATCCTCAAGTGCTTGGGTCTTCTGTGGTGGTTTCCTAGTTATATGCCTTTCCTGAGGCTGTCCTCTTTCTCATCCTGGGAGTGGAGGCCTGTTTGGGGGAATTGGCAGTGTGGTAATACTTCATGATTCCCTAACAGTTCCCCGAATGGCACAGTTCTGAAAATGTGGCTCCTGAAGTTGTTTCTAAAAGCTCAATTTACCATCTATTCCTCCACCCTTCCCAGTGAGCTGTAAACCATTTACTATTTCAAGATACATTCATTTCTGCTTAAACTTGGTAAAGTAGCTTCTGTTTTCTGCAGCTGAGCCCCGTTCATTGCATTACAGTTAATTGTCACATTTTCTATTAAGACTATTCTGATAAGTCCCAAGTCCCAACACAGAGAATTCCCCCTTCTGTGAACACTTACCACTCACTTTCTAGAGCAGTACTTCTTAATTTTTGCTGCACTAAAATCACCTAAAGGCTTTAGAAAGCTCTAATGGCCAGGCCACAACTCCTATCAGTTCAATCAGAATCTTTGTGGGCAGGACCTAGACAGTGGTATTATTCTGAACCATCCAGGACAGTCCAGTGTGCAGCCAAATTGAAAAGCCAGTTGTCTGAGCGCTTATCAGACATCTATGTCACTATGCTATTCAAGAGCTAAGGATATAAGACAAAATGCATTTGGTTTTGAAAAAATTTTTCTCCCACTTGGAACTTATTTCATCAACAGTTTGAAACAGAGAGAAGGAACGTAAAAGTTAAATCCTTAGCTTTTGGACAGTTTGGTGACTTATCTTAAATAATATTGTATTACACATTTTAAGACAAAGACAGAAAGTTATTTCTATCTTCCTTACTGCTCCTCAGGCATTTGTTCTAAGTGTCCATATACTTTGTTTTGCTGTTCTAAATAAAACTACCTACTCATCCTGTGCCCCGTTATAACATAACTTCTAGGATTATGTCCCTGTGTTTTAAAGCAAATTTGAATGCTGACATAACATATTCACTGAAATATATATCTATGAAAGTAGACGCCTAATTTATACAAAGATGCAATTTTACTGATTGGATGAGTGTGTGGTTGCCTTGTGGATACTCCATTAATACTCCAATAATTCTAAGCTTAATGAATAAACATTTTTAAAATTTACATAAAAACTCCTATCACTTGGCATATACTTGTACCTGCACAATCTTTCTTTTCATTGGGTCATCATCTTCTATATTGTGTCAGGTTAGTTCCTTTGATAAGGCAAATACATACTATATTTATCTGTGGACACCAGGCAAATACCAGTACAAAGGTGTGTGTATTTTCTATCTAGATCTTTGAGTTAAAGTGATACTAAATAGGTTCTGAGTCTCCAAAGTGTATCATGTAAGCAAATAAAGATGTAGTTTGAAAATGTCTTATTCGTGTAATAGACCCTGGATAGCAAGTAGTTTAAAGTAAAATCAAGTGAAACAACACAAAAAAACTATTTTAAACTGTGGCAATATTGTCATGCATTTTATCGGTATAAGTAAAGTCTCCAGAGAGGGAGTCAGAGTGAGGAGGAGGTGTCAATAGAGAGACACAAACATTTGATATCAGATATTGGTGATCACGAAACCGCAACTTAGTGTCAGCGGGTAATTTTAGGTTGCAGGTAGTGGACCAAATGGAGTTTAATAATAGTATAAATAAATTATCTAAGAAACTCACTAAAAATAGTATGGGAAATAGCCAGAATATGTCGTTGAATTCATACAAAAACACATAAATCAAAATATTTTACATGCTCATGCCTGTAAAAAAAATAGCCTTGCTATTTTACTGGCTGGTATCAAATTAGCTTTCATAAATCTTTCATTTTATTGAGGTAAGTTTATGTATACTAAAATGCCCAGATCAGCACATTTCAATGCGTTTTAACAAATGTGTACGTCTGTGCCATTGACACCTTTAATGAGATACACAGAACCTCTATTTCCTCAGAAAGTCCACTCACACCCACAACCAGTCAACTCCTGCCCTTGCAAAGAAAACCATTATATTCTTATTTCTATCACCATAGATTGGTTTTGCCTATAGAACTTCATATAAATGGAATTATATGGTAAGTGCTTTCATATCCTACGTCTTTTGCTACACACAATGTTTTTTTTAAATATTTTATTTATTTATTCAAGAGAGAGAGAGAGAGAGAGAGGCAAAGACACAGGCAGAGGAAGAAGCAGTCTCCATGCAAGGAGCCTGACATGGGACTCGATCCCAGGTCTCCAGGATCACACCCCAGGGTGAAGGCAGTGCTGAACCACTGGGCCACCCGGGCTGCCCACACACAATGCTTTTGAGATTACCTGTGTTATTAAATACCTCGTAGTTTATCCCTTTTTATTACTGACTAATGTATAGAGGTCCTCCCTTATCCATGATTTCTTTTTCCCTAGTTTCAGTTATCTGTGGTCACCCATGGTCCAGAAGCAGACGATCCTCCTTCTGACATATCTTCGGAAGGTCCACATTAGCCTAATGCTCTGTCACAATGCCTGTCATTCACCTCACTTCATCTCATCACACAAGCATTTTGTTGTCTCACATCAGCATGAAGAAGGGAGAGTAAAGTACAATAAGATATTTTAAGAGAGAAACTATAGTCACATAACTGTTACTACAGTATATTGTTATAATTGCTGTATTTTATTACTAGTTATTGTTGTTGATCATTTGCTGTGCCTAACATATAAATTAAACTTTAGTGTAGGTGTGTATGTATACGAAAAACCATCGTGTTATGGAGTTCAGTATTATCCGTGGTTTCAGGTGACCACTGAGAGTCTTGGAAATTATACCTAACAAGTAAGCAGGGATGTCTGTACCAGGGTATGAATGTCTTATTATTTACCTATTCTCTCACAGATCATTACTTGAATTGTTGCTAGTTTGGGGTTTTTATGAATAAAGCTGTCATGAAGAGTTTTGGAGAAACCTTTGGTCATGTGTTTTCATTTCTAAATGCCTATGATTGGAATTGCTGAATCATATGATAAGTGATCAGTTTTATATAAAATAGCCAAAATTTTTTCAAAGTGGTTGTGTAATCACAAGTCGTACTTCCATCAACAGTGTATATAGGAGTTCTAGTTTCTCCAAATCCTCATTAATATTTAGTGTGGTTAATTTTTCTCTTTTAATTTTTACCCATTCTTATGAGAGTGTAGTCCTATCTTGTGTGGTTTTAAATTGCAGTTCCCTGATGAGCAATGACATGCACTTTTTCATGAGTTTATTGGACCCTCTTACATCTTCCTTTGTGAAATGTCTAAGACCTGCCCATTTTTAAACTGGGACATTTGTTTTTTAATTATTGATTTGTAGGCATTGTTTTCTACATCTAAATTCAAGCCTGTTTTCAGATAATCTATCACAAATATTTTTGCGTACTCTATGGCTTACCTTTTTATTTTCTAAGTGACTTTTTAAAAGATTTATTTATTTTAGAGAGAAAGAGAGAGAATGTGCATGGGAAGAAAGAGCAGAGAGAGAGAGAGAAAGAGGAAAAACTCAAGCGGACTCCACACTGAGCACAGAGCCTAACATGGGTGGGGCTCGATCTCACAGCCCTGCCATCACGTGCCTGTGATCACAGCCTGAGTTGAAACCAAGAGTCTGATGTGCCAACTGTGCCACCCAGGTGCCCCATTTAAGTAGTGTATATGTGTGGTTTTTTAATATTTTATTTGTTTACTTTGAGAGACAGAGAGAGAGGGAGGGGCAGAGGGAGAGGGAGAGAATCTCAAGTACTCCACACTGAACACAGAGCCCAAAGCGGGGCTCCATTCCACTACCCTGACCTCATGACCTGAGCCAAAACTAAGAGTCCACTGCTTAACTGACTGAGCCACTCAGGCACCCTCTAAGTGATATATTTTTGATAAGCAAACATTTTAAATTTTGTTATAGTCAAATTTATTGATAATTTTCTTTTATGATAATGCTTCCCAAGAAATCTCTGCCTACTCCCCAAATCATGAAGATACTCTAAAAACTCTTGAAGCATGTTTGTTTTATGTTTATTACATATCTAGAATTAATTTCTATGTATGGCATAAGGTATGAGTCCAGTTTATATTTTTCCAAATGGAATCCAGTTGTGCCAGGATTATTTGTTAGAAAGACCTTGATTTCCCCCATCGCTTTGGCCTAATGTTAAAAATCAATTGACCTTATGAGTTTGGATCTATTTTTGGCCAATATTTTCTATTCCATTTGTCTATATGTTTGTACTTAAGTTAACATGACACTATCATTATTATTGTATTATTGAATTCAGGTATGACAAGTCTTTCAACTTTATTCTTTTTTAAAATTAGTTTTTGGATTTTCCTCCTTTTCCCTTGCTTTTAGGATGAGCTTGGAAATTTCTTTTAAAAAAGTTTTTGGGGCAGCCCCGGTGGCTCAGCGGTTTAGTGCCACCTTCAGCCCAGGGCCTGATCCTGGAGACCCGGGATCGAGTCCCACTTCAGGCTCCCTGCATTGAGCCTGCTTCTCCCTCTGTCTGTGTCTCTGCCTCTCTCTCTCTGTCTCTCTTTATTTATCAACTACCCGAGGCACATGATGGTATTATAGGCAAATGATGGAGGTAACTTCTGGCCCAAAAGCATTGACTCCCACTTACCAGGTCTAATCTAGCTATGGCTGGCCCTGAAGTTCCAGCCTGCCAACAAGAGAGACCAAAGCTGGATTCCCAATATGCCACTATTCCTCCTGGAGACCAACTGGTTACTTGATGACAAATTAACCACATTGGGCCACTGTCATCCTGGAAGAGTTAGGAGTTCATAGGAATGGATACCTAATCTAGGTATGGGTTTGCACTTTCAGGGCCTAACATGAGACCAGCTTCACAATGAAGTGGATCTGAGATCATGGGATCATACTACCCAGAGGCAGCTGATGTCATACAACACTGGAATGGCCTTATAAAGTTGCAACTGGAGACCAGCTCAATGGAAACACTGTGAAGGGTGGGATGTTAGCCACCATGATGTTGCATATTAAACTAATTGATTGTATGCTATATTCCTCATGGAAAGGAGAGGTAGGTTGGGGCATTAAGGGATAGAAGCAGGTTAGCCCTACTTAACCATGATTCCTGTTGATACACTGATGGCTTTGTGCTTTCTGTTCCTATAACTCTGGATTATTCGGGGTTGGAAATCCTAGTGCCACACACACTAGGATTGACACAGCGTTGAATTACAAGCTATGGCTACCAGCAGAAGACACAGCATTGAATTACAAGCTATGGCTACCAGCAGAATACTTTGGACTGGTTATACCAAGAAAACAGCTGATCAACAGAGGAGTCACCATACTGGGGGAAGTAATTGACCCTGATCAGCAAGAGGAGGCAATGCTGTTTTACACAACAGAGGCAGGTGAATGCAAGTGAAACCCAGGTGGTCCACTCGGATGCCACCTGGTTCCCCCTTTCCCAATGTAACTTGGGAATGGACACTTGCAGGAAAACCAGAGTAAAAAGGATACAATTTGTCAAGGGCTTAGACATTCCAGATATACTGCCAAGACGTGCTGAGGAAAGAGCTGAGAGTGAAGGGAATTAAGATGTATAGTGGAGAGAAGAAGGAAAGGTCCCAGTTATGGCCCCAAGGCCAACAACAGAAGTGGGAGCTATACTTCACCCCTCTCACTCACCTATTCTGAGTTCTATCACAGGAAGAAAAGGCCACAGAAACCAAGGGGAGCTTCTTACTCAATCAGTGAGGAAGTAGATCAATGTGGCTTAGGGGTGGACTTGTTCTCAAAGACAAGACATAATTGCAGATTATGTTTATCCAGCAACTGCCTGTGTTTTGCTCAGTTTATGAATTGAGAGCTATGGTCCTGAGACTTTTATTTCAAAAACTACTTCAAAAATTGCTTTCTCTTACTATAACATTAGGACCTGAGAAAAATGAATAAAAGATATAGACCAACACAGTAAATTGTTACCCATTTATAATCAGTAACATTTTCTCTTCCCCTTTCCTCTTTGACTCATATTGACTTACTGACTGTTGTTTTTGTATACACAAGGTGTTTTCTATAGGATCATAATGATTTCTTAGATTCGTAGAACCCTTTATTGTTCTCACAGCACACACATCATACACATTACTGCATTTAATCTCTTAACAACTATGACAGAACAGTGAATATTATCCCCATCTTACAAACATAGAAATTAAAGCACAGACAGGTTAAATGACCTGCAAGATCAAATGAAGCTGCAGTAGGAGCCCATATTTCTTAGAGAAGCTATTCCATCATCAGTGTAGCACACACAAAAAGGAAGTTTGTGTACTTTATAGGAATATGTATCAAAATTAGTTATCCAGTTCATTGAGGACACTTGTTTTATATGACATATACATGTAGACATATATTACTACAGTGTTTTCAAAAAGAAATATTGCAAAATAAAATCAAAATTTAAAGTTAAACACAAAACGCAGTTAGAATCAGAAATCCATCTTCTTAAAACTTATTTCTTAGTTTGGGGCTTACAGTATCAATAGTCAATGTGTTAAGTGTGGTGTGTAATGTATTATTTTAATTTTCAAAAATTGATGCTTCAGTTCTTCTATATTCACATGATGAGGCCAGCTGAACTGACCATATTTCATTAAATCAATTCAGCTTGCTCAGCTTTAAGCCAAATCATGATTCTTTCATATCAGAATTGTCCATCTGCACTGCCAGAGGGTTGGCAGCATTTGGGTTTGCTTAGCTTTATCAGTCTCCTTTCATCTCCTTTCTTTACCTCTCCCATTCTTCATTAAGACCCATTCCCTAGCCCTCTCCAGCTTAAAAGAGACTTTGGTTCTTGACTCAATTTGCCCATTTGGCTAAATTAAATGATTGAGTTAGCAGAACAGGAAAAATAGGTGAAGGACAATCTAATGCCAAGTCAATTACCTTGACCGATGAGATTAATTTCTTGTTGTCATTTACAGTATGTATTGCCTGTTTAAGAGTAAGCCCCCATCAGGCAGAAAGAAGCCTTATGTTGAGTTTTATGGTGTAGTCACAATTTCACCAGCCCTTATTCAAGTAAAATAATAATACACTGCAGTGAGTTACATGATTCATAATTGTTTATAATGCTGCATTATTACATCCAGACCATCCAAGCAATTATGGGTCAAAAAGTAGAACTGCATAGCTCTCATAGGTGATGAACTATCCTGTGGATTTTTTTCTCTAAAATCATGGCAGCTAACATTCAGCATTTACTGCATGCTGATGGTTTGCTAAGCACTATACCAAAAGGAAAAATGACATTCCTTTCCATACGATATTTGCTATCTATAATTCATTGAGACAAAAAGAAAAAAACAAAACCAAATACTTAGACCCACAATAAAACCGCCAACTCGGTCACGCGCTCTGAAGAGACCATTCAGTGGCATTTGCTGATAGGGCAAGCAGTTAGCTAGGGCATTGCGGGAGGCTGGATCTGCCCTCTGCTCGGTTCCTGTAATCAGAGACCAGAATATTCTTAACCTTTTATGGGTGGATGAACAACAAATTAGGAATTTCTAATTGCTTTCCCTCTGAGGGCTCTCTCCCAACTAAGTAGTGAAGGTATTAGCAGAAAAGTGTTGCTCATCCAAGGTGATGTTAACTTTTTGTGAAATTAAGAGACCTTTATTTAAAAACAGCTTCAATGGCTAGAGGCATAGAATATAAGAAATGTACTCCAGGCTGTAATAATTGCTGGCTGCCCTGGGAAATGGCTTCAAGGCCACAGCAGCCGTGGCCCCATGCAAGCACAGCCTCTAATTATTGAAAAACCTGTGTAGAGTCTCCATGTTAATCAGTCTCTTAGAGACTTCAGCTTTATGTGGTTAGTGCAGATTTATGGCATTTTTCTTTTCCTGTTATTAAAACTGATATTTCACAAGGAAGAAACTATCTCCAGCCAACTGTTAAAATGCAAAGTTTCAGTCATAAAAGAAAACTGTAAGATTATTCTGAGAATATTCTATAGAGAATTCCAAACAAGGGTAAGAAACAACACATCAAAGACAGGGATGGGGGGCGGAATTCAAAAATAAAAAGGCATGACTTTAAAGTATTAACAAAAAGACTCAACAGTTGGCCCATAGAATCAAGAGGTTAGAATGTAATTAATTTAAGTGCTTGTTACAATTATGGAAATAAACATTTCATGCATAAATGCAAACTGAATTATACATAATTATGAAAGCACTAAACTAATTGAAACATTTGGATTAACATAGTAGAAGCCAAATTGCCTTTTTAAACCAACAATATATTGCTTTGCATATATCCTGCATGTACATGGCAAATAGTAGTTAATCATGGAAAGGAGCATATCTAGAAACATATATTTTAAATGAGTTGGCATTTTG
This sequence comes from Nyctereutes procyonoides, assembly GCF_905146905.1. Taxonomy (NCBI): domain Eukaryota; kingdom Metazoa; phylum Chordata; class Mammalia; order Carnivora; family Canidae; genus Nyctereutes; species Nyctereutes procyonoides. The sequence goes on from NW_026575122.1 coordinate 18,829,559, forward strand.
TTTCTCTTATAGAGTATATACATACTTTATAAATTACAGTGGCTCTTATTGAGGAGGTACAAGGTGAGGACCAGCTGGTTATGTCAATTGTAACTAATCTGTAGAAGAAGACTGAAAGGCAGAGACTCATGTTCAGGACTCAAGTCTCCCTCCATTTGCTGTGTTTTCAGTACCCCAGGTTTAATGGGATGATGAGGACAGGATGGATGGCAGGAAGTGCCATCTGAGAAAAGTGAAAGGGAAGTGTGCTCAGTCAAGATGAGGCAAGGAAGACTGCAACAAGCCTGCTTTTAAGTTTGTCCAGGCCCTTCCAGTTAACTTTTGGTATTTTTAAAACTTTCTTCATGTACGCATCTCCTCTCCCAGACGCATCACAGCATTTTGCTACTTTAAGCCTGGGTAGGTCTTTGTAATTTATTAGTATAGGTAGATTTGACCTATGTCCTGTGCCCGAAAAAGAGAAACAATCACAGCAACAAAAATCCTTCTCTTTCTACATTTCTGATGTCATTAAAAACTCACATTCCTACAGAGAAGCAGTTTGGGTCCTTGCTTGACTTTGGGAAAGCATTGTGATTGAACTACATTTTACTATAGTTGAAATGACTGATGAGATTCTTTAGAACTCTCTGGATGGAAGCATGTAGTTCATTCAAATGATGTAAACAGTTCTCCAGGCATGACCATTACATCAGATAAAGGATAATTTTAACAGTAGTGATTCTAATCTCACTGGCTTTGATTCTGTGTGTTCATGCACTGTCCCATCTCCTTGCAAAAATCTCACTCCATCGTTTCTAAAGCCTTAGGGAGTATATTACACGTTTTTAGGTGGAGATTAGCTAGTTACAGTCTATAATATATCCACTCTGGTCCTTCTATCCAACTGTAGCCTTTTTCATTTTCATTTTATCTAAACCTCCTCACTAGGACCATTGTTCCTAGTGCCCTTCATCATAATGTTGACACCCAAACCAAAAGTACTAAGTACTCCCTGAGAGTATTAGGAACACAGTCATTGGAGTCTTCAGTGATTTAAGGCCAGTCTGTCCAGTAATAAGGATAATGTCTTCATTTCTAACACTGGATCACATATTAACACTAAGGTAGCCCCATACGTCTGTGTCTCATGGAGTCACACAATAATAGCTCCTTTAGCTTCTTGCTTCAAGTCCTTTTTACATAATGCTCAAATACAAATCTCTGAAGGTGGGTCATCTGAAGCAATAGATCCAGCTTTCAAGTGTATTCCCTCTTTTCCCAAGTTCTTTATGCAGGCTCTCAACCTCATACAAGTCAGTTTATAAAAATAGTGGCCTGTGGGCCTTTACTCCACTAAATTTTCCACCTTTCAAGCCCATAACTGTGTCTGGCGTATATTATGTGTCAGTGAATCTTTGTAAAATTGAGAAATAAATGAGTCAATAAAAGGCTACAGTATTATGAATTCTAGTGGTAGACATAGATAAGGCTGTAGCTGGAATCACAGCTATAAGCCAGACTTCCAGAAGAATATTAAGTAAGAGCCTTTTCTGGGACTCCTAAAATCCACTTGGCTCCTCTACCTGAAGACACACACACACACACACACACACACACACACACACACACATTACTACAAAGAAGGAAAAAATTCTTGGTAGTCCTCGCCCTTCCTTTTCTTTGGGGAAGAGTCCTTCTCTACTAATGCTTGCCTTTTCACAGCCAGCATTAATGCCAGGTTATGATTATAGGTCACTGGTCTACATGGAAAACTGGTCAAGAGAATCTGTTGTAAGCTTAGGAGTTGGGGGTCACAAGGCAAAAAAAAAAAAAAAAAAGGAAATTATAGGCAGGAAAATAACCAAAGCATTGAAGGGAGCTAATCACATTTAGGAGTCAGCTACTTATTATTTATTATTTTATGATAGTTACCTGAGTCTCTGGAAAGATATACAACTTACCCAGACAACATATATAGTGAGATTCAGCCGTGGTTTTGTCCAAATCAAGAACTCAAGCAATTTCTACTCCCAAGCAACCTCAAGGATAGCAGATATATCATTAAGTCGGATCCACAATAAGTAAATAAATGAGTATAATCATTTGATTTCTTATGTTATTTTTGTAAATTTTCCTCTTTTCTGACTATTGCTTCTATTAATTTACAGAATTTTTATAGTAGACTATTGTCCACTTAAATGAGATGAGGTTTCAATCTTATTTCAACATTGTATTTTTTTGAATTAAACTTTGAAAGTCATTATCTTTTGTTGTGGTATCATTTTGCAATGTAATACTATAACATATTGATCAATTATAGTTTATAATATTCCCCATAGGAAAATTAATAAGGCAGGAAACCACAAATGTTGGAGAGGATGCGGAGAAAAGGGAACCCTCTTACACTGTTGGTGGGAATGTGAACTGGTGCAGCCACTCTGGAAAACTGTGTGGAGGTTCCTCAAAGAATTAAAAATAGACCTGCCCTACGACCCAGCAATTGCACTGTTAGGGATTTACCCCAAAGATTCAGATGCAATGAAACGCCGGGGCACCTGCACCCCGATGTTTCTAGCAGCCATGTCCACAATAGCCAAACTGTGGAAGGAGCCTCGGTGCCCATCGAAAGATGAATGGATAAAGAAGATGTGGTTTATGTATACAATGGAATATTACTCAGCCATTAGAAACGACAAATACCCACCATTTGCTTCAACATGGATGGAACTGGAGGGTATTATGCTGAGTGAAGTAAGTCAGTTGGAGAAGGACAAACAGTGTATGTTCTCATTCATTTGGGGAATATGAATAATAGTGAAGGGGAATATAAGGGAAGGGAGAAGAAATGTGTGGGAGATATCAGAAAGGGACACAGAACATAAAGACTTCTAACTCTGGGAGGTGAACTAGGGGTGGTGGAAGGGGAGGAGGGCGGGGGGTGGGGGTGAATGGGTGACGGGCACGGAGGGGGACACTTGACGGGATGAGCACTGGGTGTTATTCTGTATGTTGGTAAATTGAACACCAATAAAAATTAATTTAAAAAAAAACAAAAAAAATTCTCAGAAAAAAAAAATATTCCCCATAGATCCAAGAGAGTTTATCAGTGGACTCCTAAAGTGGTCTTTTTGGTTTTTTAGGGGTGGGGGCGGTTAGAGGGACAGAAGGAGAGGAAGAGAGAGAATCTCAATTCGATGCTGAGCATGGAGTCTGATGCAGGGCTCAATCCCACAACCCTAATCATGACATTAGCCAATATCAAGAACCAGACACTCAGCTGAGTGAGCCACCCATATAAATCTACCATTTTCCCCTTATCTTTTCTGCTGCTCTTAGAAATGTCCATTCCTTCTTACTTACTGCACTTCATTTCCAGTATTTCCTCTCTCCCACTGCAGATTGAGCTCTCAATATGTAAATGTGGATATTATCTATTAGATAATTTTAACCAGAAGCATTTTTCCAAAAAGTGGTGGCCTGACTGCCTTGGACCTCGGTTGGACTTCTTAGACCAGTTATGTTTGCCTTTGGTAGGATGGGACAAGAAGCCAAGGGCTTCTACCACTATAGACTCTCTACAAGCTGCAAGTAAGCATCTACTGTTTTATAGCATTGCTATCTCCTTACTTTGGAAGTTGGCATCCATTTAACAATTTTTTAAAATTGTATAGAATTCTTTTTAAAAAGTGTAGAATTTTTATTAGAGCTAGGATTGCCTAAAGAACCAATATCCACCAATGATCATCAGTGGACCAGCAATGAACAATCTTTTCCATTTAGTGGGTGTTTGACTTAAGGAATAAGTTTTTTTCAAGGAATTTAAAAAAATCACAAGGGAGTATAGATAATTTAATCCAGTAAAAAATATAAACATATACATAATGAATTATTAGATTTTTAAAAAAGATTTTATTTATTTATTCATGAGAGACACAGAGAGACAAAGACATAGGCAGAGGGAGAAGCAAGCTCCCATTAGGAGCCCAATGCGGGGTTTGATCTTAGGACCCTGGGATCACGACCTGAGCCAAAGGTAGACGCTCAAACACGGAGCCACCCAGGTGCCCCTAATAATTTGATCTTAATCATATTAAATTTGATAGCTCCAAATAAATATAAAATCTATCAATTAAAGACATTTTTTGAACATATAACTGAATGCTGATAGCTACCTGGATCAGCCCTGGATATTCTGATATATACTACTGAGGTAGGGGCTGGGTGTTTACATTAAAAAATAATAGTGAAAGCAACTCCTAGGTGAAACAGTACACATGCATATATAAATGAGTATCTATCCAGAGTTGAGAAGCACTGATATGCTATGATTCAATTCTTCACAGAGACTATTTGCATTTATAATATCTTTCAAGCAGAAATGGTTCTCAGTTAAAGAGAGAAGCTGTCATCCACACTGGGTGAAAAAAGAGTAAGCTCAAAACTCTTTATGAGAAAAATCAGTAATCCATCTTTATTTGCCTCTCCTTCTCCCTTATATTGGCAGGAGTTCAAGGGTAGGGTGAGGGAGAACACTTGACCGTAGGTAGCTCAGCCACTGAAGGCCTGGCTGCTTATCAAGTGAGCAATAACTCCACTCTCATAAAAGGAAGTATCTCATGGTTCTTTGTCAGGAGTCTAAAGGAACCTGGTCCGGCCGGTGAGGCAACTAGCTATTCTTTCCTGACAAGACAAAGAAAATCCACTTCTCAGAGTTCTTCAAGTTGCTAGAACCATATCTACTCCATCCCTCCAGGGCCCTGGAGAAAGGAATCAGAACCCTTTCATCTCTTTTGGTTGAGGATGCCCTCACTGGATGTAAAGAAGGCAGGAGAGCATTAAAACTGGCTTTGGTTTTACTTTATTGCAGGGTCTGTGTATTCTGTGCAAAAAGTTCATTCTTCACTTTTCCTTTGAGAATGAGAAAATTCAAGTTTCATAAGATGAAGACACTACCATAGGTTCCCTTTCTATCTGACTTGGAATTGCTACCATTAGAACAACTTCTACAAATTCAGACCCCAATGTGGGGACTTCATCCTCAGGAAGCCAAAGTTTATTTGCACAAGTCACTTTGGGTGGGAAAGGGGTAGGAAAATTATTAGATACCCAGGCAGCTTTGATGTTGTCAGGTCCCAATCGAACAGATTACGAATCAGGCAAAGTTGGGTGGGATATGTTTGCCAGGGAAAAGGAAGCAATAGGGGAATGTTTAAACACATCAATTCTAGTCTCATTCTGGCTCCAGTTCCTTAAAGACCTTATGTAAAATGGAAAAGGCAATGAATCATTATAATGATTTTTGCCCTCCCAGTTGCAATGCAAATACATGAGACACAGACACCTCTAAAGAAACATTAATTCAAAAAGAAGAAAGAAGGGTTGGAAGAAGAACCTGTGAAATTGGAAGGAGAATGATGATGAATATGAATTTAGAATCATTAAGTCCTGGTATCCTGTTGCTGGAAATGACCACAGAGATCATTAATTCCTTATACCTCCTTTCACAGATACCTCCTCACAGCCACCAGTGAGGTTAAGCAATATGTTCCAGGCTACAAAATCTATTGATCATACTAGAACCATGGTTACCTGATTCCTCCAGTTCCGTTTTTTATTTGGTTTAGAGTTAGCCTTGATTTCCAACTAAAAGGCTCATTTTCAAGACTTTCAGTGTAACATATTTACTTTCAGAGATGTTTTTTTAAGTAAATTAGCTGTCCATTGTTATCTTTAGTAGGTTATTTCGCTCCCCTGAACCTCGGTTTCCACATCTATGACAGAGTTAGACTAGTTTTTCTATAGTACTTTAACAGGTCCTCCAGAACCTGAGACCATGATTGTTTTTTCTTTTCAAGGTTTTATTTATTTACTTATTTATTTATTTATTTATTTATTTATTTATTTATTTATTATTTGAAAGTGCTAGCTTGGGGAGGGGGGAGGGCATAGGGAGAGGGACAAACAGACTCTGTGCTAAGCACAGAGCCCAACTGGGGGCTTGAGTCCACAACTCTGAGATCATGACCTGAGCCAAAATCGAGAATCAGATGTTTAAACTACTGAGTCACCCAGGTGACCCTGAGACCATGATTCGTGAAAACAAAGCCATTTGTAAATCATCAGAAAAGAGCAGCGGTATCAACATTTTTTATGGATACAAACTCAAATTATTTATTATTAATTATTAACCCCTATCAACAAAGTACTTCCAACTATCCATTTGCACTCCCTTTAGGAGAAGCAATGTTTTGTTTTTATTAGCATTCTCTCTGCTCTAAGAGCTCTGTCCTAGGTCCATTTCTGGATCTCTGAGCTTCCTGCTTGGAGAAGAAATACAAAAGCAAAAAGTCAAAACTAAACACTCATGCTACATTTCTGTGGCTGTGAGACATAAAACTCTTCCTAATCAGACAACATCATTGCCTCTTTTCTACCTTTGCATCTGTATCTCTCTATTGCTCATTTGCATTGGACAACTTATTCTCAGGCAGTTCGGGCACATGACGAATTTCAGATACAAAAAAGCTTTTGGAAATATTCATATTTATCAATTTTACTAAAGTGTTTTAAAATTTTAAAGTACATTTAAACAGAGGCTTAAAACAATTAAAAAATAAAGATAAAATGGAGTTTAAAAGACAATACGAGGCATAAGCTCAGTATACATTTGTGGCACTTTTCTAAATAGCATGCTGTGAGAAATTACAAAATAAATAACTTGGCTCTTGTCTGTTGGCAGACAAGTAAAAGAGGTTCTAAATTAAGTTGTATGGATGAGTTCTAACGAGTTGAGCCAGTCTTAGGTTAAAGATCTGAAAAAAAAAAGTTATTGCTGACATATTTAGGACAGCCTGACAAAAAAAAAAACAAGAGAATAAATTCACATCAAATTAAAAGATTACTGGGCAGCCCCAGTGGCACAGCGGTTTAGCGCTGCCTGCAGCCCGGGGTGTGATCCTGGTGACCCGGGATCGAGTCCCACGTCGGGCTTCCTGCATGGAGCCTGCTTCTCTGCCTCTCTCTAAGCTCTCTCTGAAAAAGTAATAATTGCCTTACCAATGAGGTTCTTTAAAAAATGTATTTATAGGACAGAAAACAGATATTTCTCAAGGCTTTGAAATCCATGCCTACTTGGGTTAAACATAACAATTCTGAGATAGAATTCTGAGATAGAATATCTAGAAGTGATATCTTTCCAGGATTCTTGGTTGAAAATTCACTCCTCCCTACAATGTAAAATATCTTCCTTCATATTTTTGTGAAACCAGGAATATTAGGATCAATCCAGAAGTCAGACCCAAGGTCCATCCAGCCAGTATTTTGTGAACAGGTTTTGGTTTAAGTGATGTTTCATGGAAGAGCAGTGACATAATTTCTCTCAATATCAGTTTTAATTTAATTAAGTATACCTAAATTTCTGAAAATAATTAATTTTAGCTATTTTCATTTAATTTTAATAATAATGTGTCATGGGAAGACTTTGGGTTGATTTTCAGACAAGATTCTGCGACTTAATTTCTCTGAACCTTAGTGGGTTGCTAAAATGGGAGCAATAAGGCCTTTCTAGGAAACTTCTGTGGTGATTAAATGGAATAGTCCAGAGTATCTAGAACTGTGCCCGGTCCATGATAGGTAGTCAATAAAATGTCTATGAGTTTGCAAGAAAAATGGGCAAGACAGCTATATTACCTGTTCATTGTTTCCTAGTCAGTCATTTTTAATCCTTAAAGTACTGGTCACAACTTACTTGTGACTTTTATTTTTAATATACTTGCCACAATACTTTGCTGCAAATCTCTCTAGTGAAATGGTATTTATTCTTCCTTAGTAGGAAACCAACTCTATACAGATGCATACGTGAACACACACACTGCTGCTCTTCCGATAAAATTAAAAAAATTAATATTTATATATACATATGGTCCATAGTTCTATACATATAAACATATAGTCATTTAGAATATAGCTTCTTTAAAGACAATGAATCCTATGCTAGTTTAATTCTCTTTAGTTCTTAGGTATATGAGAATACCACATATTATGGTTGCATTTTGTTAGAATAAGAGTCTCACTCACCAGTGACTCATCCCTTGAATGTTTTGTATTCTAAGCATTTTTTCCTACCCAATCCTCATGTCTCTTCCGTGCATTTGTCTTTATATTTGCATTGTCTGGTAATTTGGATATTTTTATTTGAGATTATTTGGCCTATGTCAGGTATTCTTCTCTATGGTCCCCAGGGTCTTGTATCTTGTTTTGAACTTCTTCTCTTTCCTTGCTCTCTTTTTATCAGATGTCATCCATTGTGCCTCGCTATTTTACCCTTGGGTGTTTCAATTATGCATGAATGAGATCTGCCTCACAGTTGCACGTTTCCATTTTCAGTCTAAATAACTGCACACAGGAATGAAAGTCTCTGCATTGAACTTGAGAGGCTCTCAGCTGGTTACGGGTTTCATTCAGGCTTACTCTGGTCCTCTCTTGCAATAGCAATTTTAGGGTTGTGTTTAAAGCAGCTCTCCTCTGCATTCACCCCACTGTTGGCATTGTTCAAGCTCTTGCATCGAGCTCTCTTCAGCCTTCACTCCAAAATTCCACCTACGCTACTATTTCCATGTTTGTATATTTGTGACTACTATGGTTGTGTTGAGTTTCCTTTCAAACAAGACCCAGATAATTTAGCAGCAGGTTCTCTATGCATCGTAAATCAAAGAATAGTGTTTCAGCAGTGCCAATATATCACTATTCTTCTACTAAGCCCCATGTTTTAAATCAGCCAGAATTCCTCAAGATTTGAAGGAGGCAGGAAATAAAGGAATGTAAACTATCATCTTAGTATTAAAAAGTGTATTGCCTAAAGACAAATGCAAAGAAGAACAGAAAAGGGTGATGGTTAGGGTTGGTTTCCTTTTGTGGATTATCAATCTGCCATGAATATAAGTTCTCAGCTATCCCAGCTTGTACTGGACATAGGACGTACCACTACTGATTAATTACTGCATTGCACTTTTGTTATGTGTCTCTAGTACCCAACACAATGCCTGACTCATAAAAGAAACTCAATGATGAATGAATGAATGAGTGAGTGAATCACAAAGATGTTACAATTATGACAATAAAAAGAATTATCTTATGAGTTTTAATTATATAGTGTGAATTAGTAAAGAAAATCTGAGGCAGTCAGTATAAACAACAAACCCATAAAATTGGCAGCTTTTAAAAAATTTCAGTACTACTGAAAAAAAGTTTTTATTTAAATTCCAGTTACTTAACATATGGTGTAATAGTTTCAGGTATATAATACAGTTATTCCACACTTCCATACATCACCCGGTACTCGTCTCAAGTGCCCTCCTTAATCCCCATCACCTACTTCACCCGTCCCTCCACCTGTCTTCCTCCTGGTAACCATCAGTTTGTTCTCTATAGTTAACAGTCTTTTTCTTGGTTTGCCTCTCTCTCTCTCTTTTTTCCCTTTGCTCATTTGTTTTGTTTCTTAAACTCCACATATTCCTGGGTTGCAAGGGTGGTTCAATATTGGCAAATCAATCACATTAATGAAAGGAAGGATAAGAACCATATGATCATTTCAATAGATTAGAAAAAGCATTTGACAAAGTGCAATATCCATTCATGATGAAAACCCTCAACGAGGTAGGTTTAGAGGAAACATACCTCAACATAATAAAGATGATATATGAAAAACCAGAGCTAATACTATCCTCAGTAGGGAAGAACAGAGCTTTTCCTCTATGATCAGGATCAAGGAAGGGATGTCCATTCTCACCACTGTTATTTAACATAGTACTGATAATCCTAGCTACAGCAACCAGTCAACGAAAAGAAATAAAAGGTATCCAGATTGACAAGGGAGAAATAAGACTTTCATTATTTTCAGATGTCATGATACTCTATTATAGAAAGCCCAAAAGATCCTACCAAAAGACTGCTAGAACTGATACACGAAATCAGTAAAGTCACAGGATACAAAATCAACGTACAGAAACCTGTTACATTTCTACACACCAATAATAAAGCAGCAGAAAGAGAAATCAAGAAATCAATCACATTTACAATTGTGCCAAAAACAGTAAGATACCTAGGAATAAACCTATCAAAAGAAATGAAAGACTTGTACTCTGAAAGCTATAAAATACTGATGAAAGAAATTGAAAATAACACAAAGAAATGGAAAAACATTCCGTGCTCATAGATTAGAAGAACAAATGTTGTTAAAATGTCTATATTGCCCAAAGCAATCTACACATTTAATGTGCTCCCTATCAAAATACCACCAGAATTTTTCACAGAGATAGAACAAACAATCCTAAAATTTGTGTGGAACCACCAAAGACCCAGAAGAGCCAAAGTAATTTTGAAAAAGAAAAGCAATGCTGGAGGCATCACAATTCTGGACTTCAAGTTATGTTACGAAGTTGTAGTGATCAAGACAGTGTGGTACTGGCACAAAAACAGAGAAATATGATCAAGGGAACAGAATAGAAAACCCAGAAATGAACCCACAACTAGTGGTCAATTAATCTTCCACACAGCAGGGAAGAATATGCACTATGAAAAAGACAGTCTCTTCAACAAATAGTGTTGCAGTTACATGGAAAAGAATGAAACTGGACCACTTTCCTACACCATGTACAAAAATAAATTCAAAATGAATTAAAGACCTAAATTTGAGACCTGAAACCATAAAAATCCTAGAAGAGAATACAGGCAGTAACCTCTTTGACATCAGCCATAGCAACTTCTTTCTAGATATGCCTCCTGAGGCAAGGGAAACAAAAGCAAGAATAAATATTGGGACATCAAAATAAAAAGCTTCTGTACAGTGAAGGAAACAATCAACAAAAGTAAAAAGCATCCTATGGAATGGAAGAAGGTATTTGCAAATAACAGATCTGATAGAGGATTATAGTATCTAAAATATAGAATGAACTTATAAAACTCAACATCCCCAAAGAACAAATAATCCAATTAAAACATGGGCAAAGGCATGCATAAACATCTTTCCAAAGAAGCCAACAGATATATGAAAAATGCTCAATATCACTCATCATCAGGAAAATACAAATCAAAACTGTGATGAGATGTCACCTCACACCTGTCAGAACAGCTAACTGTCAACAACACAAGAAACAACAGGTGTTGGGGAGGATGTGGAGAAAGGGGAGCCCTCTTGCACTTTTATTGAGAATGCAAGCTGGTGCAGGAACTCTGGAATACAGTATGGAAGTTCCTTAAAAAGTTAAAAAGAGAACTATTCTATGATTCAGCAATTGCACTGCTAGATACCTACTCAAAGCATACAAAAATACTAATTCAAAGGGATACATGTACCTCGATGTTTATAGCAGCATTTTCTACGACAGCCAAATTCCAGAAACGGTCCATGTGTTCACTGACTAATGAATGGATACAGAGGTGACATATGTATACAATGGAATATCACTCAGCCATCAAAAAGAATGAACTCTTGCTATTTGCAAGGACATGGATGGAGCTAGAGCATTATGCTAAGTGAAATAATCCAGTCAGAAAAAGACAAAGACCTCTAAATCTACTTTGCTGAGGGTTTTTTTTTATCATAAATAGACATTGTACTTTGTCAGATGCTTTTTCTTCAACTATTGAAATGATCACATGGTTGTCATTCTTTCTTTTATTAATACGGTGTATCACATTGACTTGCCAATATTGAACCACACTGGCACCCCAGGAATAAATCCCACTTGATTGTGGTGAATGATTTTTTTAATAAAATTGGTAGCTTTGTAATTAGAACAAGTTTAGGTGGTCTTTTTCTTGAGCATTCTTCTAACAATCCCAAGAATCCTATGCCCAAAATAATTTTAAATACATCTGTGCTATCTTTATGTAGGAAGGCTTCTTTATTATTAATATAATTGGAGTAGCATGCATAATGAGAGAAACACAATACAAAGTAACCCCTTACTGGAGTGAGCAAAGTGGGTTACGCCTGCACTTATTCAGAGTAATACCTCAGAGCCTTGGCAGGGTATTTTTCAGCCCAGTTAATGGTTTCATTCTCCTCATTCTGCAGACCTCCAGACACTGACCCTTGTTGTGTGAACCACCCTTACAGCCTCTCTGTAGTGCATAGTCTCGGTTTTCCTAGCAGTTTCATTTAGATGAGAAGCAACTGCTGTGCCAGTGAAGCGTGTGTGCAGTTTCTTGGGTTGTTCCAGCTCTGTCTCATTAAAGGAGAACATCTTTAACAACTTTGTGTCAAGCGCTCCAGTAGTGCCATCTGGTCACAGAGATCAGTGCTCTGTGCCATAGAGATGACAAACAATCATGCGTTCGTTGCACAGAAATACACTGTCGCAACATCAGAAGAGTAACCAGAATTCGGAGGCAGTAGCATCAAAGAGAAGCAAAAAACTGGTACGTCAGCCAGCATTTCCCAGGCATTTGGATTTTATGAAAAGATTCTGAGATATTTTTTTAAAAGACTGAGTAGATCCAACATAGAGCTTCAAACTTTTTACTACAAAGTGAGACCATTAAACACACACACATGTCCTACTCTTAACTGTCACTACCATAAAACAAAGGACAGTTCATTTAAAAAAAAGAGAAAGACATAATTTAGCAGCCTTTTAACAAGGTTTGGTCCCCATGTTTGGTGGCTCAGTCTAGGTGACTGCGCTAGCAGCCTCCTGCCTCGTCTCTTCAGGAACAATCTGACATGCCCTGTATTGAAGATCTGGAAGCTGCTTCTTTTCAGTCCTAGGCAGGCACACAGGAGATGTTTAGATTTGTACTGCTCCTTTAATAACCAAATAAAAGCCTGCGTCTGTACTTGAAGTACGTTTACAAAACCCACTCAACCAATACCAGAGAAACTAACCCCCTTGTCCTGTGGATTTCTTCTGTCCCAAGGAAAACCCTAGGAAGTAGAAGTATGTAAGAAAACCAATGGAAAACTGAATTTTGCTTTAACTGCCAGCTAAATCTTTTCTCTTCTGAGGATTCATTATCATTCAGTCCAGTCAATGATTTCTCTTGAGTGTACAATTTCTAGTATAATAAACAAAAGTGTTCATCTGTGATGTGATCAGCAGAGCTTCTAATGGGACATAGATAAGAAGCAAAGTAAATACAAATCAACAAACATGACTAGGAAAAAAAACAACACTGTCTCTCTAGGGAACTTCAGAGAAAAAAGAAAACAACATCCAGGAAAGAATCAACCTGCTCAAACAAAGACTGGGTGTAAGAGACATGATTATTAGTTAAATCATCTTAATGAAATGTACAGACCTATGTGCTCTTAGATAGATAATTCATGTGCAATTTTATTATCTCTCAAGGTTTAATTAAATATTTGCCTTTTGGCTAATCGACAGCAATTAATAAGAGATGCTTATATTCACACAACTTATAAGAAATGTGGACATGGCCTCCACTGGAATTTTTGTGGTCTTCTTAATGAAAACAAGGGTAAGCAATAACATGACAGCATATTGCCAGGCCAGAATTGAAAACCAACATATATTGGTGTATACACCAATTGTGTTAGTCAGGGTTCTCCAGAGAAATACAACTCCAGAAACGTGCACCCGCACCTGTGTATGTTGTGTGTGCTTGTGTGTGTGTGTGCGTGTGTGTGTAGAGACAGAGAGAGAAAGGAGAGACAGAGGGACCAGAGATAGATTTATTTTAAGGAGATTTCTTGGAGGCGGGGCAAGATGGCAGAAGAGTAGGGTCCCCAAGTCACCTGTCCCCACCAACTTGCCTACATAACTTTCAAACCATCCTGAAAACCTATGAATTCAGCCTGAGACTTAAAGAGAGAACAGCTGGAATGCTACAGTGAGAAGAGTTTGTGCTTCTGTCAAGTCCTAAGAGAGATTGGAGGAAAAATTCATTCTTCCTCCAGGGACTTCAGTCTTTTCACTTATGTGCTTTACTCAAAGTTTACTGATTTAAAAATTAATCTTATGTGGAAAAATACCCTCACAGAAATAGCTTGACTGGTGTTTGACCAAAAATCTGGGTACTGTGGCCTAATCAAGTTGATGCATAAAACTAATAATCATCAGAATCCTGAAAAGGAAAAAAAAAAGACATGAAGATACTTGGATACTTATTTTAAAATAGAAGGCTTGGCATGAAAAGATAAATATCATAAATACTTGATAGTAAAATCTCTTTTAAGTACCTCTAGTTCTCAGCATTAGAACTAGAAGAAGGAATTTGGATTGAAAGGAAAAAGGTAATAGTGGATAACTGATCTGAAATAATCTCTATTCTAAGAATGTCATGTTGTGTTTTATGTTCAGATACACACTCATGGCACCTAAAATATGTACATGTACTACACTTTAGTTGTCACTCTGAAAAGCATAAAATGGCAGGGTAAAGATGGGACACTTAGTAAAAACATAAAAGGACCAAGAGTGTCATTTGTTTCATAACTTGTCATAAAATAAATGATGACTTTTCGATTCTCATCGTGGTGCCACCATTTCATGGAAAGAAGATATTATTTTTTACAGTGTTAGTCTTCAAAAATGAACAGATATACTCTCTCCTAAGACTGGACAACAAAACTTGGAGCAAAATGCAGCGACTCGATGATCTCACCTCTAAAAGAGGAAATAATAGTGGTGGCTTGTTGAAGAGACTGTTGAGGGTATATTACGACATATGACATGAAGAAGTTCTCAGTGCAGTGCCTGGTTCACAGGGAGTGTCCATTCCATGTTTGTTACTGTTGAAGCAATGAGGGACTTTATAAAAAACTTGCTGTTGATTTCACTCAGCCCCATTACTCATAAATATCTGAGCTAAATTACTAATCTTGCACCTTCCATACACTGTACTCTTGTCAAGCAATCAAACTTAGTTTTATCTTTAGAGGAAAAAAATAAAGAAAAAAGTAATTTCCCAGGATCAGGCTCTAGAAAAAGAGAAAGAAATTTTTTTTAAAAAAAGTGTCTCTCTCTCTTCGGGGATTGCAGCCCTGTCTAGAGCCCAAGGCAGGCAAATGGAAAAGGGCTGGGTTTCAGCCTCAGCTTTGCACCTCCATCCCTTGGGAGCCTTGATGCTGGGTCTGAAACACACAGTGGTGTCTTTGACCATTGCTCATGTTCCCAACAGGTCTGAATAAGGTATTGAATATTACCATATCTGCTAGGCAAATTAAATCGGTATCTTTCTTTTGGCTAATGGATTTGATATCAAGTTACATGACACCATCCTAATAGATTGATACATAAAGCTTTTCAACAAAGAGAACTTACATTCATGCAACAACACCCAGAAATGGATCATTTGGGGGAAATAATCGATTTTCTATCCTTATATGTGGCCCATCCTTCCTAGAATCTGCACCAAAAACAGCCAGGAAGGAGATACTCAAAGATACAGGCAATGAGGCACCAGAAGATTCACCTTTGCAGGGAGATGGGGCTGATTTTTTAGGTATCCCATGTTCAGGGCAGACCTTTTTTGGCTGTCTTCCTCTTCCTCAGTTTTTCTGTCCATTGCTCTCAAAATCAGAAATTTTCTCTTGGTCATTTCTAGTAAGGGAAATAAGGTAAGAGAAATGACTGATAACTCTAGATAGAGGCTGGGTCACAAGAACAGAAAGGCATTTGGAAGGCTGGGAGGAGTTGGTTTTAAAGACTAGGGGATGGGGAACCTGGGTGACTCAGTTAAGTGTCATGACCTCAGGGCCCTAGGATGGAGCCCTGCATTGGGCTTTCTGCTCATCAGGGAGTCTGCTTCTCCCTCTGCCCCTCTCCCTGTTCATGCTTGTGCTCTCTCTCTCTCTCTCTCTCTCTCTCTCTCTCTCTCTGTCTCTGAAATAAATAAATAAATTCTTTAAGAAAAATAAAGACCAAGGGACTGGGATCATCTGGGGCTGGGATCATCTGGGACCTGGAGCTAAAGTAGAGTCCAGGAAGATGGGCTCAACAATGGCCACAGAGGCTTTCACCACCAGGAGTCAGGCTGTGAGCACAGGAAAGGTGGTGGGGGTAAGTCAGCTGTCTCAGGAAAACACTCCAGAACTTTCCCCATTGACATTTGTATAGATTGGTGTGGACTGAATGACAGTTCTTCAGAATGAAATGGGCTGATTACTCTTCAGGAGAGTGTGTGAGTGTGCATGCATGTGTGCTCAGAAGTGGAGAGGAATACTTTCTTCTCTGCCCAGTCTAAAGATCATCTGTTGCCTACATTTGTCCAGTGCAGAAGATGGGAAGGCAAACAGAGTCATGCGCGGGAACATCTCACCAGCAGGCCATTTGTATTCGCGGTTACTATTCCTTTCATCAAGAGAGGCATAGTGCCTCAGTTTCATATAATAAGCTTCAGTGGATTCTGGGGCGTAGCTGGCAAGTCATTGTATTCCAGAGAAGTTGTTCTACCTGGTTCAGATTCAGTTGGGTTCTTTGAGATGTTAGAATGTGGTGAGGGCTTTTTATCTCTACCAAATAAATGTTAGTGTCAATGCTCAGCTACATTGGGGCTTTTTGATTTTTGGCCATTTCATTGTTCAGTCACAACTCCATAAGGAGGAAAAGAGGAAATAAAAGGAGATGAAACTTAAGTCAATTGTGTTCTATTATTTCTCTGTGATTTACTCTGATTTAGCTAGAGGAAAGTCAGACGTGTTAGCTGAAAAGGCAGTTCAGGGCTTACTTGTAAATTTTAATAATCCATCTTGTCTCTGAATGAGAGATGACATGCTGTCTTTATTGTAGAGTGCCAGAGAAAGGCCTGGCCTTTTAAAGAGTTGGTTGACCTACCTCCATCCTTGGCTGTGTAATCATTTCATCTCTTTGGACCTCAATTCCTCAATTGTAATTTGGACTGGATGATCTCCATTTGCCTAGAAAACTTCCATTGAGCCACTGGCAGTTAGAAAAATTCATTAGCAACTAGGAGTCCTTATACCATCTAACCTTGTGACCATTAGTCATCATTTTATGAGAAAATTGATTGGAAGTTCAGTGAAATTTTTGGGTCATAAAACAGAGTCAGAAACCTGGTCTTGTTCTCATTAATCCTTTGCTCCTTCATGTGATCTAACCTCCCTATAGACCTCTAGCCAGTTACTGCTGCCATACTTCATTTTCCTTGTTTTCAAGGACTAATCAGAAGTGGCCTCTTCTTCCAAGTTCACTGCTGAGTGTGTGAACTTTACTATAAATAACTCCTTCATCTCACAGTTCAGAGCTCTGGCTATCCAATCCACCTCCTTAGCATCTGTAGAATTTCGGGTATGCAAGCGCTAACTCTTACTCTAACAGAACTCAAATATGCTATTTCTATCTCTTTTAACACTTTATTGTTTTCTTCCAGTCAGTCCTATTGCTTTATGGAGTCTTTAGCTTAAGAATGCAATTTTGATCTGTTTTCTTATTTTCTGGATATTTGCTGGGTAGCTGCCTCTGAGTCTTTTGGGACTCACTTTGACTTTATCCTAATTTCATTAATGATATGATGTATATTACTTCATATAGAACCAGTATTCATAATCAATTGTATGAATGAATTGATAAGATAAAAGAAACTTTCAAAGTAAAGTACTTAATGCAATTCATTTATATACTCTTAAATGCCAAATGTTCACTGGTTATATAGTACAAACTAGGATGATTTTGCTGAAATGCAGAATATATGCAGCATATCTTCATTTTTCCCATAGAATAGCATTTATGATGGGTAATTATTTTTCCCACCATTTGTTCACAACTTTATAAAATTTTGTTGCTCTATTCTCAAATTTTTTCACTCCTTGTATTTTTATAGTGATTACAAAATTTAATATGCCTGTGCTATTGCTGATGATAATTAGCAGTGACTTCCTTCTGGTTCCCCAAAGGTAAACTTTCCTTATCATGCATCAGACTGGATCCATTTTCCTTGCCACTTTTTCTGTTCCTTTTCACTATTTTTCTTTACTGTTTTTTTTTTTTTTACCATAGACCCTTTGTTTTCATTCTCTCTCTCCTTTAAACTATATTGAAGTTTCTAAAGCTTTCAGACTTATACTGCATACCTGTGTCTCGAGAAATAGTTAGATGCAATGAAGGAAGTTTGATATCTTTGTAATGATAATTTAATGGCTGTACTACTTGATGTTAGAAAATTGCTCAAAGTAAAATAGTCCGAATGAGATTACAATGTGTGCAGTCATTAAGAATATCTGATAGGCATGCTATGAATCATATATTAAAATGTGTTCTGACTTAAATTTAAAGCATTAGCTTAAGCAATTCTCTATAGAATAAATAGTATCTTGACCTAGATTTTGATTATTATCTTTCATTCAATCTCGAAGAAGACCTTCAAACTCACTTGCCTGAGGCACTTGCAAGCTCCAGGTTTTTTAGGCTCATGAAAGAAAGATAAGTCACTCTTGAGAAGTGAGAAATCCTATAGTAAAAATCCAGTGAGGGATTATCTCTGTTTCCTTTAACCAAATCATACTTTTGTAAACCCTTATTTCATTATTCTCAATTTATTTGATTCTTTAACCATAATCCATGGCTCTCATGTGTTAGTATTACTGCAAGTGTTGTAAGAGACGGTATAGTTTAAATGTATCCCATTAGGCAATTTTATTTCAAAAGTAATCATTTCTAACTACTAAATTAAAATTGCTATTTAAACAAATATGACTAATGGCTGGAAGTCTGGAAGCAAAGAGACCACACAAAACCAGTAAGGAGTGAAAGTAGATTAGTAGAGTCAGTTCAGTGGGGTTGAGTCAGTGGCTCAAATGGAAACAGGGGGTAGGGCTGAGAAGGAAATGGGAAGCCTTGCCCCAGGTAGGAGCTGGCCACACAGAAGGAAAGGTGCAGTGGGACTTTAGCCAACCTTACTTTTACTGTATCACATTACCCCTATTCTCCAAATTCCAAGCAAATACTAAGTGCACATTAAAAATTATTCAAGGCTGCCTGGGTGGCTCAGTCTGTTAAGTGTCTGCCTTCAGCTCAGGTCATGATCACAGAGTACTGGAATCGAGCTCTGCATAGTTCAGCAAGGAGCTTCTCCCTCCCCACACTCTGCTCGTGCTCTCTCACTTGCTCTCTCTCTCTCTTAAATAAATAAATAAATAAATAAATAAATAAATAAATAAATAAAATCTTTAAAAAATGAAAAGCACAGCTTTATTAATAATTTTTCTATGAATATTGTCAAACATGGTGATACTAGATAGATTTTTTTGTTTTATTTATTTAAAAAAGATTTTTATTGGAGTTCAATTTGCCAACACATAGCATAACACCCGGTGCTCATCCAGCCAAGTGCCCCCCTCATTGCCCATCACCCAGTCACCTCAACCTCCTGCCCTCTTCCCCTTCCACTACCCCTTTGTTCATTTCCCAGAGTTAGGTGTCTCTCATGTTTTGTCACCCTCAGTGATACTTTCACTAATTTTCTCTCCCTTTATTCTCTTTCACTAATTTTTATATTCCCCAAATGAATGAGACTATATAATGTTTGTCCTTTTCCGATTGACTTATTTCACTCAGCATAATACCCTCCAGGTCCCTCCACGTCGAAGCAAATGGTGGGTATTTGTCGTTTCTAATGGCTGAGTAATATTCCATTGTATACATAAACCACATCTTCTTTTTTTTGTTGTTTGTTTAACATATTTTTAAATTGGAGTTCAATTTGCCAACATATAGCATAACACCCAGTGCTCATCCCATCAAGTGCCCCCCTCAGTGCTTGTCACCCAGTCACCCCCACCTTCCTTTCCACCACCCCTTGTTTGTTTCCCAGAATTAGGAATCTCTCATGTTCTGTCTCCCTTTCTGATATTTCCCACTTATTTTTTCTCCTTTCCCCTTTATTCCCTTTCACTATTTTTTACATTCCCCAAATGAATGAGACCATATAATGTTTGTCCTTCTCCGATTGACTTACTTCACTCAGCATATTCTCTGATTGACTTATTTCACTCAGCATAACACCCTCCAGTTCCATCCACGTTGAAGCAAATGGTGGGTATTTGTCATTTCTAATGGCTGAGTAATATTCCATTGTATACATAGACCACATCTCCTTTATCCATTCATCTTTCGATGGACACCGAGGCTCCTTCCACAGTTTGGCTATTGTGGACATTGCTGCTAGAAACATCGGGGTGCAGGTGTCCCGGCGTTTCACTGCATCTGTATCTTTGGGGTAAATCCCCAGCAGTGCAATTGCTGGGTCGTAGGGCAGGTCTATTTTTAAGTCTTTGAGGAACCTCCACACAGTTTTCCAGAGTGGTTGCACCAGTTCACATTCCCACCAATGGTGTAAGAGGCTTCCCCTTTCTCCACATCCTCTCCAAAATTTGTTGTTTCCTGTCTTGTTAATTTTCCCCATTCTCACTGGTATGAGTTGGTATCTCATTGTGGTTTTGATTTGTATTTCCCTGATGGCAAGTGATGCAGAGCATTTTCTCATGTGCACGTTGGCCATGTCTATGTCTTCCTCTGTGAGATTTCTCTTCATGTCCTTTGCCCATTTCATGATTGGATTGTTTGTTTCTTTGCTGTTTAGTTTAATAAGTTCTTTATAGATCTTGGAAACTAGCCCTTTATCTGATACGTCATTTGCAAATATCTTCTCCCATTCTGTAGGTTGTCTTTGAGTTTTGTTGACTGTATCCTTTGCTGTGCAAAAGCTTCTTATCTTGATGAAGTCCCAATAGTTCATTTTTGCTTTTGTTTCTCTTGCCTTCATGGATGTATCTTGCAAGAAGTTACTGTGGCTGAGTTCAAATAGGGTGTTGCCTGTGTTCTCCTCTAGGATTTTGATGGAATCTTGTCTCACATTTAGATCTTTCATCCATTTTGAGTTTATCTTTGTGTATGGTGCAAGAGAGTGGTCTAGTTTCATTCTTCTGCATGTGGATGTCCAATTTTCCCAGCACCGTTTATTGAAGAGACTGTCTTTCTTCCAATGGATAGTCTTTCCTCCTTTGTCGAATATTAGTTGACCATAAAGTTCAGGGTCCACTTCTGGGTTCTCTATTCTGTTCCATTGATCTATGTGTCTGTTTTTGTGCCAGTACCACACTGTCTTGATGACCACAGCTTTGTAGTACAACCTGAAATCTGGCATTGTGATGCCCCCAACTATGGTTTTCTTTTTTAAAATTCCCCTGGCTATTCGGGGTCTTTTCTGATTCCACACAAATCTTAAGATGATTTGTTCTAACTCTCTGAAGAAAGTCCATGGTATTTTGATAGGGATTGTATTAAACGTGTAAATTGCCCTGGGTAACATTGACATTTTCACAATATTAATTCTGCCAATCCATGAGCATGGAATATTTTTCCATCTCTTTGTGTCTTCCTCAATTTCTTTCAGAAGTGTTCTATAGTTTTTACGGTATAGATCCTTTACTTCTTTGGTTAGGTTTATTCCTAGGTATCTTATGCTTTTGGGTGCAATTGTAAATGGGATTGACTCCTTAATTTCTCTTTCTTTAGTCTCATTGTTAGTGTATAGAAATGCCCACTGATTGCTGGGCATTGATTTTGTATCCTGCCACACTGCCGAATTGCTGTATGATTTCCAGAAATCTTGGGGTGGAGTCTTTTGGGTTTTCTATGTAGAGTATCATGTCATCTGCAAAGAGGGAGAGTTTGACTTCTTTGCCAATTTGAATGCCTTTTCTTTTTTTTGTTACCTGATTGCTGAGGCTAGGACTTCTAGTACTATGTTGAATAGCAGTGGTGAGAGTGGACACTCCCTGTCTTGTTCCTGATCTTAGGGGAAAGGCTCCCAGTGTTTTTCCATTGAGAATGATATTTGCTGTGGGCTTTTCATAGATGGTTTTTAAGATGCTGAAGAATGTTCCCTCTATCCCTACACTCTCAAGAGTTTTGATCAGGAATGGATGCTGTATTTTGTCAAATGCTTTATCTGCATCTATTGAGAGGATCATATGGTTCTTGTTTTTTCTCTTGCTGATATGATCAATCACATTGATTGCTTTATGAATGTTGAACCAGGCTTGCATCCCAGGGAAAAATCCCACTTGGTCATGGTGCATAATCTTCTTAATGTGTTCTTGGATCTTATTGGCTAGTATCTCGTTGAGAATTTTTGCATCTGTGTTCATCAGGGATATTGATCTATAATTCTCCTTTTTGGTGGGGTCTTTGTCTGGTTTTGGAATTAAGGTGATGCTGGCCTCGTAGAACGAGTTTGGAAGTACTCCATCCCTTTCTATCTTTCCGAACAGCTTTAGTAGAATAGGTATGGTTTCTTCTTTAAACGTTTGATAAATTCCCCTGGGAAGCCATCTGGCCCTGGACTCTTGTGTCTTGGAAGGGTTTTGATGACTGCTTCAATTTCCTCCCTGGTTATCAGCCTGTTCAGGTTTTCTATTTCTTCCTGTTCCAGTTTTGGTAGTTTGTGGTTTTCCAGAAATGCATCCATTTCTTCTATATTCCTAATTTATTGGCGTATAGCTGCTCATAATAAGTTTTTAAAATCATTTGTATTTCCTTGGTATTGGTAGTGATCTCTCCTTTCTCATTCATGATTTTATTAATTTGAGTCTTTTCTCTCTTCTTTTTAATAAGGCTGGCTAATCGTTTATCTATCTTATTAATTCTTTCAAAGAACCAACTCCTGGTTTTGTTAATCCGTTCCACAGTTCTTCCGGTCTCTATTTCATTGAGTTCTGCTTGAATCTTTATTAATTCTCTTCTTCTGCTGGATGTAGGATCTATTTGCTGTTTTTTCTCCAGCTCCTTTAGGTGCAATGTTAGCTTTTGTATTTGAGTTCTTTCCAGTTTTTGGATGGATGCTTGTATTGCGATGTATTTCTCCCTCAGGACTGCTTTTGCTGTATCCTAAAGATTTTGAATGGTTGTATCTTAATTCTCATTAGTTTCCATGAATCTTCTTAATTCTTCCCTAATTTCCTGGTTGACCCTTTCATCTTTTAGCAGGATGGTCCTTAACCTCCACGTGTTTGAAATCCTTCCAAACTTCTTCTTGTGATTTAGTTCTAGTTTCAAAGCATTATGATCTGAAAATATGCAGGGGATGATCCCAATCTTTTGGTATTGGTTAAGACCTGATTTGTGACCTAGTATGTGGTCTATTCTGGAGAAATTTCCATGTGTACTTGAGAAGAATGTGTATTCAGTTGCGTTTGGATGTAAAGTTCTGTAAATTTCTGTGAAATCCATCTGGTCCCGTGTATCATTTAAAGCTCTTGTTTCTTTGGAGATGTTGTAGACAGATGTTGACAGAGCAAAATTCTCTATTCAGTGTCAAAAGAAAGTTTGTCTATTTACTTAACTCTTTTCTTATTACATAGACTGTTAACACTTGCTGCTTTGATAGATTTAAGCCTATTCTTGGTTTTAACTACAATCAATATTTCATCCTAATATATATCACTAATCCCAAGTCCCAGATTTGTTTGTTCAACAGCATCCTTGACATCTTCCCCCAGAATATCTCATGGACTTCTTAAATTTAACATGTCAAAATAGCACCCTGGATTTTCTCTTTCTCTGTTTCACCTGAGAAACCCAACTTTGCCTCCTTCAAGTTTCTCCATTGCAGTAAAGGAATCACCACCCTCTAGTTGCTGAATCCAAATGTCTAGGATTTGGGAGCTGCACTGCAATTTGCCCTGGCTTATTTTTCACCATACTCCACTTCTATTCTCTAATTTGAGCCATCTCCTTCTCTCACCTTCTAATGAATGCAGGTACCTATTGAGAAATCTTCTATAACCTGTCTTTCACAAGTAGCCAGGAAACCTTTGAACATGTCAAAAAGATCATGCCACTCTCTTGCTTAAATCTCTGCAATGACTTGTAATAAAATCTAACTTCCTTATCATGGCCAAGGGTTCTGTGCAGTCACCCCTCTACCTCATTCATACATACCCAGACTCCCCTTAGATCATTACCCACCAGCTAAATGTGTATTCTGTTGGGCTGTGTATTAGTTTTCTATCCTCTGTACAAATCACTACAGACTTAACAACTTAGAACAACATATCTATTATCTTGTAGTTTCTGTGGATTTGGAGTCCAGGCATGGCTTACCTAGGTCTTCTACTTATTTATAGTATCAGAGGCTGCAATCAAAGAGTTGGCTAGGGTTAAGTTCTCATATGAAGGCTAAACTAAGGAGGCATCCATTTTCTCACTAGCGTGTTTTTTGGGGAGCATTCGATTTCTTGGGGCTGTGGTTTTTCCAAACCCAACAATAGAGGGGGGGAGACTAGAGTGATTCTGATGAAAAGATGAAGTCTTATATTACACAAAATAATCATGGAAGTGGCATCTCATCATTTTTGCTATATTTATTTGTTAGAAGAAATTCACAGGTACTACTCACACACATTAAGAAGGGATTATCCAAAGGTGTGAACATGAGAAAGAGGCAATCATAGGGAGGCACCTGAGTTGTCTGTCTGCCACAGGGCAACATATCAACTCTGCTTCCACCTCTGGAGCTTCACCTGTTCTATTCCATCAATCTATGATGCTCCCCACCCCCACCAGTTCTGTGCCCAACTCTTCCATTCCATCATTTATTCACATGACACTTTTACATGGAGGCCTTCACTAAGAATCCACTCTAAACAAATATCCCCTAACACATGCACACACACACACACACACACACAGAGAGAGAGAGAGAGATTATATTACACTGTTTTATTTTATTAGTAGCCCTGAAATCATTTTGTTGCCTTATTTACTATTTATGCCCTATTCTCCTCCACTGGAATGAAGTGTCCAAATGCTCATTAGAGTGGAGACTCATTTAGCACTATATTTTCAGCACTTAGAAGTGACATGCAATAGCATAACTAATATTGTTGGGTACATTTAAAGTAATTTTGGAATAAAAAGCTGGTAATAATTTTACATGGGATAAAGAACTGAAAGAATTCTGATTCCCACTTGGAAATTTTAAAAAATGTACAAAACCTCTGTTTTAAGTATTAGTCTGCTAAGGTGAATAGCCAAGTGTAAAATATATTATTTTGAATTCCAAGGTCTGAATTAAAATTTGTAATTATTTATAGCTTCTTGTTTTGAAGGAAAAGGATGTGATTTATAAAATGTTTTATTTCTACAATGATTATTTTATTCCTAAATATACAATACTTCTTTGCATGAAGATTAGTGTAGTAAAGGTTAAAGTAGTAAGTTGCACCTTAATTTAGACTCATGTCTTTCCAGGTTGGAAAAAAAAATAGGCAACTTGAATAGCTATAATACTCCCTGGGACAACAAAAAGATATTGAAGTCATCCTCTTTGTAGAGTTTCATGAGAAGGCAGTCTTTGGTGGAAGCACCAGCTTAGCATGTAGTTTATAGCTTGACAGATAAAAAAAAAAAAAAAACAAGTACCAGTTCACCAAGAAACAATCAGAATGTAGTAATTGATTTACATAAACCAAAAATCTTCGAAGACTACTTTATGTATCACATTGCCAATTTATGCTCAAATCTATATTTGACAAGGCAACAAATCTTGACCATTTACTTGGGACATAACTTCCTATTTCACTGTGGAAAGTAAATGTAGGCCAGAAAGTCTATTGCTGAAAACAGAATAAGAAAGGAGTCAGATGTTCTTAAAAGATGGGTCTGTCAAGCTTTGACCACCTGCAGGGTTGCATTACTCTAGGGAGGTCTCTAGCTAGATAACTAAAATTGGCCATTGGAATCTAGCCCAGTCTCTCTGGAGACAGCTATAGGACACTTGGCAAATTCTTTCTTGTCTAGTCCATTCTGCTGTTTTTATCAGTCATGATATTATCTCTTTTGGGCAACTTATATTTCACTAGAATTGATTATAAGCACAACTTTCAAAAAATAGAAGTAGGTCTTTATAGCCACAAGTTCTCAGTCTCAGAGGCAACATTTTTATAAGCCATTTTGCACAATGGGCTACTTTTACAGATGCTTAGTCTTTTTATGAGTGTTGATTTTTACAGTTCAGAGTTTCACTTGAGAACCTCTTTCTCTCACTGTTTTCAAACTCTCTTGATACATTCTCTTCAGTACCTGTAGCCTTCTATAAACTGACTACATGCATTGCTCTTTATTAAATAATCATCTGCTTAGATAGTTTTGGTGGCACTAACAGGGGAAAAATGGAAAATATTTTTGTTATGAATTTCATCAATATTTAGAAGAAAAAGCTATTGGAAAACATTTGCAATTTTTTATCATGATTTTCAACTTTTTTCTCTCTTGAACAAAAGGTAATGAAGGGGAAAATGGAAACACTGAAATAAACAATCTGAGTGTCAAGTTCTTAAAAAATACTTTACTCTTTCTTCGATGTGTTGTTGGAGCAATAAAACATGACACTGATGTGCTCTTCCAGAATTTATGTATTTAATGACTTTCGAGATGAGCTCTATCTACTGAGAATGCCTGTAGTGGTAGTTTATTTGATCTTCAACAGACTACTGTCTATCTTACCCTTCAATTTGAATGTTAAAAAAAAAAAGGAGAAATGATTTGGAGAATTTTCAAAGCTTACTATGTATTCCAAGTGAGACACCCATTTTTTTTTCTGCTAGGAAACCAGTAGGACTCATTAACCCAGTAAGATTCTGCTCTTGCAAAAATATGCCTCCAACCAATGAATTTCATACAAAATTAAGTGCATAAAGTAAGCTCATCTTATTTATGGTAAGCTCTTATTCAGTTAAAAGAGCCTTGTCAGATATTCTTCTGCACCTTTATGGGTTTCTTCTTTTCACAAAACCAGCTACCATTTCAAAAGCAATTCTGGGATCAGAAGAGAGGAAAGGGCGGGGCTGCAAAAAAATATGAAAAACTCGCTAGAGTACCCAGGAAGTCTGGAAGCAGGAATTATGGAGTCACTATCTCTTTCCCATTCATTAAGCTTTCTCTAATTGTTCCTTTTCTAATCATCCAAGTTAAGGTCATGCATTTCCAGATGAACTGTAACCTGTGTTATTCCAGTTGTCGAGATTAATAGAGGCCTAACCTGCACCATGAGAGAAGCAAACCAAGGGTTTCAGATGGCAGGAAGGGAAAGCAGCAGTGATTCCAGTGGTGGGAATCAGGCTGGACAGGGTGTGGGGACCACACTGTTCTTTCTGGAGAGAGGAAGTTAGTGAAAGATACACTTATGAAGGGCAAATGCTAAAATATGAGATATGCTTCACATGAGTGAAGTGAAAGGTGCAGGATAGATGAAGTGGATGATATTAGAAGTTTTAATAACAGTTTGTTAATCAAAATTGCTATTGTCATTAAGTGGGAGTCAGTCAAATGATATGGAGACTACATTAATGCTGTAATTTGGGAGAGTTTTAAGGAGATCTCTCACCTTCAAAGGGACCATTTCCACCTTTGAGACATAACTAATTGAAGTCAGTAGAAAAAAAATGGTTCGGAGCAAGAACTTTGGAATTATAAAGTCTAAAAAAAAAAAAAATCCCAGGTCTGCTGCTTGTTAGCTGGGAAAGCTGAAGTAACATGGCACAACTGAGTGCATACTGCACATTTGTGGGTAGCTACACAAAGCTCTAGAGGCAGAGGTAATCCTAATTCAGGCCTGAAACAAGCTATTCAAACAGAAGGGTCAGTATCTGGCTGATTGGGCCTGAACTTGAATGCATGCAAATGCAGTCCAGTCTGGGCAGTAAGAGCCAAAAAGTTTCTCAAATTACCTATTCAGAAAAGGTAGATTATTAATCAGGGTTTAAATTTGCAAAGAGGAAAAATTAGCTCTGGCTAATATAAGAAGATATAATTTTGTTAAAATCATATTGGATCCCTCGTGGAATATTCAGAGTTCGAGACCAAACAGGAAGCCTTGAACAATACCTCAAATCCTGCCTTATAACTGGTCCTGGGAGTACTCTGTGTCAGAGGAAGTCTTTTGGCACAGATGCCCCACCTTGGCCTTCTAAATCCATCAGTGTTGGCCCTGAACTTTGGACTGCCTCTTAAAATGACATGATGACTACCACAGCTCTTGGCCTTGCCATTTTCAGCATGACCATTATGTATTTGCAGGATTCACTTCTGGCTCAAAGTCTGAAGCAGTTTTGACTAATTGGGTGAAACTGGCAGTGTATCCATACCCTCATTGAAAGTAGTCTCAGAGAGTAACTTTCGAGTGTATTGAGCGTCTATACCTGGAAGTGGACTTCTTGTGTGGTACAAGGTTTCTCAAAATATAAGTAGAAGGTTCAGATGCTGGGTGACTAAAAAAGAATGACAAATTCTCATGATGATCTACCACTCTGGTTGCCCACTATCAACATACACAATATCCCTATACTTACACATATTTCTTTAAAGATTTTATTTAACCAGGTATTGAAATAAATGTTTTTTTCTAGTTATAAAAGTGATACATGTTTATTATAGAAAGCTTAGGAAATAATGAAAAATATAATGAAATATTATCCATTGTCTAGTTTTACCATCTGTTTATCTCTATTTTCTTTTTAACTTTTATTTTTAAAGATTTTATTTATTCATGAGAGACACAGAGAGAGAGAGAAGGAGGGAGAGAGAGGCAGAAGGAGAAGCAGGCTCCATGCAGGGAGATCCAGGTCTCCAGGATCACACCCCGGGCCGAAGGCAGCGCTAAACCACTGGGCCACCAGGGCTGCCCACTAACACATATTTTAAAAAGAAAACTTACTACCTTCCATAACACAATTCTCCCTTACACAACCAAAATAATGATTAGTCCATACTCAAAAAGAGTCAGCCAAAAATATCACCTTTACAGCATTCAGATACAAGTCCAAGATTGCTCAGTAATATCCATCATCATTCAAATTCTGGTATGATTTCATAGCAGTATTTTGGGTAGATAAAAGCTTGTTTCTACAACTTGCCATTCACTATTGTACAAAAATATATACAATTTTCTTCTCCACTGTACATTCTCTTTTATTTTGTCTATTTTGTCAGTTTATGTGATAGAATAACTTGAAAATGCATTCTAATTAGACACAAGTCCTTGGTCTGCCCAAATACATGAACTGTGTGGTCTTCTGTGGTATAATTTTAACTATTATACACAGAGATTCTAGAAGGCACTCCAGGGATCCCCTTGGTTTTAACCATATTTCTTCTTTTTTCTTGGTAGTCAAGATCAACCATCCTATCAATATTATAATCCTTGCAATGAAACTAAAATATAAGAGAGCAGTCTCAGCTGCTCTAGTTCAATGAAAATGAAATGTGTTCTTGGTAGAATCATTTCTCCTTTTGATACCAAGAACTCTAACTCAGCACATCCAAGAGTTGTGTTACGGAAAAGTAAATTTTTGTAAATGGGATATTAGGTATTTCAATACCTCTTGATTCTTGGATCCAAGTATCCTGGCTCTGAGAAGCAGCACTATACATTGATTCCTGGTTCAGAGCATATACTGTATCTTGTAGCACAGCGTCCCAAACTTAGAAAGTAGTGTGTGTTAGGTACTTATGGATAATAGATTATGTGTAAAAGCAGTTAAACCATGAGTATCAACAAACTCCCTTACTTCATCTCCTAGAAGCCATTTGCATTATAGCCATAAATAAGGCATTTATAAGTTCAGAGGTGATGCTGCTTTCATTTATTTTTATTTTATTTTTATTTATTTATTTATTTATTTTGTGTGTGTGATGCTGCTTTCAGAAGCATAGGCAATAGAGAAGGCAAATTTATATACAGAAAACATGTCTATTCCAGTTAGGACAAAATACCACCTCCTCTGTGATAGAGTGGACATAATATGACCAACTTGTTACTAGCTAGTACATTGGCCCTTCCAGGAAATGGTATTCTATCAGAAACATGGGGTTGTTTTTTGCTGCTCACAAAATGAGCTCTCAGCTGTAGCAAAGACCAGGTAATCCTTGGGGAAGAAAAATGTTTGTTGCTGTGCCTATCCATATGTTACTTCCATTCTTACCAATATGATCACATTGCCCATAAATCATTGAATAAGCACTAGAATAAATTTACCTCCACTGAGCAGGAGAGTATATCTACCTGGTTATTAAGAGCCTCTTCTGTCCCCTCTGGGTCTATTCTGAGCAGTCTATCCATATAACTCTTCTCCAAACTTCCATGTCAGCAATCTTGCTTCTTTCAGGTCTCTGATCTTTCAGGAAAACTATTAGACAATACCCATATATCAGCATGGACTCTTTTCTCAAGCACTTTCTCCATCTGGGTAAAGTGGAAAAAAGGATATACCATTCAATGTCTTGCCCACTAGGGTTAGCCCAGTTGGGATTCTGATTTTGTGTATCATGACATAAAATATTGAAGAGAATTTAGGAAAATTTTTACAAGTGTTGGTCAGGGTCCTTTAAGAGCTGATGCAAAGATGAGGTTGGTAATTTGCAAGGATTTTGTTTGAGGAAATGCTTGAGAGAAAATAGGGAAGGAGCTGGAGTAGGCTAAGAAAGCCATCAAACTCTGATGCATTTCTGATCCCAAATGAAGGAGAGAGAGACAGAGACAGAGACAGAGACAGGGACAGAAGGGGGGGGGGAATGGTTGGTGAAAGTACCCTAGACTGCTGAAAGGTTTGTGAAAACCATAGGGAATCATTAAGCCAAAGTTGGCCTTCAGAGAAACCAAGTGTCTCTCAGGAATGAGTTTGCTTTAGTACCTCTGCTGCATGTAGTCATTGGCTGGGAATGACCCATGGGAGGTGTGGGGCTACAAATTTCAAAACACAGTAGTTGGGACTCTAGTCAGTGGTCTGTAAATACATTCTCATGGCCACTATGATGAATAATATATTCTTAATTTTATCTGATTATTCTAGAAAAAATGTGAAGATGTTACTGCTAAAATTGTTCTTAGAACCACTGAAACTATTATTTTTAACACTTCGTTTTATAATATCCAAAATTGTGCCTTCCTGGCTATGTTATTATTTTATTGACTTTCTATTTTCCCTTGTGGTCCTTTATGTTACTTAAAAATTACATGAGCTCATAATTATTATTGTAATAAAGAGAGTCAAGATAGATGTATTACCAAGAGAAGTCATTAGTCGCTAACCTGGCCCTTATAAGATGACCCTTTCTGGATGGGCTACTCTAGTCAAAGACCTGTTCCTCAGTTTTACAAATCCAGAACCATGACTGCAGCATATCCAGTGATGATCAACCTTAGTAAAGGCCTTAACACAAAATAACTAAACACACATGCTGACAAGCCAAAGCCAGTATATTTGTATTAACAATATATTAATTAGTTAATTTATAGTGAGACTATAGTCTCCAGGAGAACCTAAATATTCACACTGGTTAATCAGAACATATCTTCCATCCATTTAGGAAACTCTACAAAGAGAAGGAAATTATACTTCTGATTGGTAAGCTTGGGATAAGAGGAAAGACAGCTAATTAAAATAATAATTTAGGAGAAAAACTTTGAAGTCAGATAAACCAAGGTTCTTGTAGAAAGTTCCTGTAAGTAACCCATTTCACCCATAGAGAACTAATGGCTTTTTTAGTTGTTTTCAAAAAATGACTTCCTCTCAATCTTCTTGAGGGGCATTCATAATTTTTCTATGTCTTGACTTTAACAAATCAATATCTATTCCAGTTATAATCCCAAATATACTAGATTAATGAAAATGTTATTGTGTGTTCAGGTTTTCATTGCCTTGGTTGGAGCTCAAAATTTTATATTCTATATTGTTTTGGTGGTGGCCTCATCATCCACAGATCTATGCCCCTATGTTCTAGAATTCACGTGCATCTAAAGAGCCAAGTTTTTCTGCCATTCTGTTCCCCTAAGTATACCTGTCACACCTCTACTCATTTTTTGAGACCTCAAATCACATT
Source organism: Nyctereutes procyonoides (assembly GCF_905146905.1). Classification (NCBI taxonomy): domain Eukaryota; kingdom Metazoa; phylum Chordata; class Mammalia; order Carnivora; family Canidae; genus Nyctereutes; species Nyctereutes procyonoides. The sequence continues at coordinate 18,861,400 of NW_026575122.1, forward strand.
TCAAGCACTATCCCCTGTGAAGTCTATTGGGCTGCTATTGGACTGTCAAACTTCCACTCAGTCCAGAGTAGCTGCATGGTCCCTCCCCAAGGCAACAAAGGCAATGTTATCTTCATAGCTCTTGTCACATGGTGCTGTGGCTGTCCACAGGACTGGATGATCCAGAGAGGCAGATCAGTTGTGATGGTCTGTGCCATACTAGTTTCTTTCTTTTTTTTTTAATTTTTATTTATTTATGATAGTCACAGAGAGAGAGAGAAGGAGGCAGAGACACAGGCAGAGGGAGAAGCAGGCTCCATGCACCGGGAGCCCAATGTGGGATTCGATCCCTGGTCTCCAGGATCGCACCCTGGGCCAAAGGCAGGCGCCAAACCGCTGCACCACCCAGGGATCCCCTATACTAATTTCTGTTAGGATAACTGTTTATGCAAACTGGCTGAAGGCAGGAAACTCAGAGGGCATGAATGCCTGGGAGTTCTGAGGGTTAGTATCAGAGGACACTCAGATCTGAGGTTGGATATGAGGAAATGAGTCGGGAGCGGAGAGAATTAGGAACAGCCTGAGGAGCAGAAATGGGATGGCTTGGACTTAGGCAATTGAGAAGACAAGGACATGTGTCCAGTTTTTTCTGATGCTGATGCAGATGGGTCACAGAGCTTGAAAACAAAGAAATAGTTGTCTCTCTTGCATGTCTGTCTTGACTTCTAGGCTGTGAGTTCACTGAGAATGTGGTTTATCTTTATATTCCTACCCCAGCAGACTACTTGGCCTATTGAAATGATGAATGGATAGATGGATAGATGGATGGTTGGTTGAATGGTTGGAGGAATGGATTTAGACTTTGAAATTTAGTGCTTACTACTGCTACTCCATATTTTTTTCCTGTTAAGTCTAATACAGCTTTTATTTATACTTTTATTTAATAAGTTGTTTTCCTATGAGACTGAACTGGAAGTTATAGTGGAATTTCACCAAATGTGATATTTGTCATCTTGTTTATAATAGTCTTTGAAAAATATCATTATATTCTATAATTTTGTTCATGAATTCAGAATTCCCCTTACAAATACAGTTAGATCTTTTTCCTTGGAAAATGGAAAATTTCATTTCTGAATTGTATTGGAAAAATACTGATATGCCTCTTAACATTTTAGGATATTTGCGTACATATAAGCAGATATGTATGTACACATACATGCTTATGCTTTTAAAATGATTTTATTTGTTAGAGAGAGAGAGAGAGAGCGCACACACGCATGTGCACGCGCACATGAGTAGGGGGAGGGACTGAGGGAGAGAGAGAAGCAGACTCTCCATGAAGCAGAAAGTGCACATATGGTGCTTGATCCCAGCACCTCCAGATCATGGCCTGAGTTGAAGGTAGATGCTTAACCGACTGAGCTGCCCAGGTGCCTCCCACATATATGTTTATTATGATGTGCACACATAATTAAAGTTCCAAGAGATGTGATGACTACTGAAGCATATTTTTTGTGTGTGGAAATTTGCCTACACTTGTAGAAAGCATTGTCATTGTGGTTTTATCCAGTGTGTGGAGCTACATAATGAGTAAAATTAGCAAAAAGCCTATAAATATGTACAAATTCAAATGGTATTTTTTTAATTGGCAGATTTAGCAGTCTGAAAAAACAGAATGCACCAAACAGAACCAAAAGTATAAAAATGCTGAAAAAAATGGGGAAATAAGTTTTAATACCAACTAATATGTATAAGACACTGTACAAGAAAGTTGGTTCTTTGTATACTTTGGGATTAAAAACAATGTGGTTTGCATTCTACTGAGAAAAAAACAACTAAAACTAGAATTAAAGCCAAGGTAATATACCGTAGACATCAAGGTAACAGATTTTCAAGCTAGGTCCTATAGGCTTTATAGGCTTCTTAGCTGTTGATGTTTTAAGGCATTTATTTCCCACACCCTCATTTTTCAAACGTGCCTTCCGAACATTGGTATGCCTGCATACCATGCCTTCAGCTTGCTGCTGCTCCTTTTCCAGACCCCTTGCATTTTACTGAATCTTGTCAAAGACAATTTGAGAATGCATAGTTCAAAAACTATTTGCTGGTTATATTTGATTGAATCTTAAAAGTTATTTTTTTAGGTACTTTTAACTGCAAAACACTTAAGACAATTATATGAGTGTTATACATATTGGTACAATCCATAAAAATGCTTTCCACTCTAAATTCAGTATAAAAATTATTACTTGCAAGCATCAATAAGCAAATGGCTTTTTGTTTTACCTTAGAATATCTAGTGCAGTGCACTGTTTATGTAAGATCGATAAATATTGACTAGATTTTTTTCCACCTAATTTATTTTACAGATAGGAAATAGTAAAACCTGAAAATATTTCATGGTTTCAACCAGGTAAAAAAAAATACGCATCATCATTTGACCAATCAAATAGGATATTTTGGCCTCAATTTTTAAGCTAATTTTATCAAATGTCTATGTAACAATAGAAAAACATATGTAATTCTGTATGATATTTAATGCAATTTAATGGAATCTTAGAGTTTCAACTAAGAGTTTAGAAAATGTATAATGTTCTAAAATGTTCAGTGTGAATAATTTATATTATCCGTAATTAACACCTATTAATTTGTGTTTTTTAATTAGATTTTATCTCATTCAGAGTGCTTTCTTAATTATTGTATAAATCAACATTCTTTAGTTGTAAGTAATAAAAGTCAACTCTGAGTAACTCAGAAAAATTAATTTATTGGAATAATTTCAGAGGTTCACAAACTCATTGTGAAGCGGTGAATAAGACTTGGGAAGGGCAGATATGAGGACACATCCTGGGGCCAGAAAACAAGAACTGTAGTTTCCATCTCAAGGCAGGTAACAACAGCTGCGGATGTGAGGAGAAGCCATGATTCACATCCAAAGATATGCAAATAGGCATTTTGGTTGGGTGTACAGATTTCAACAAATAGTCCTTCACATTGGAGGATCCATCCATCTAAATGCTCCAAAACCTCCAAAACCTCACTGATGTGAGAAAACTCTCGTGTTTTCATAAAATGTATTGTCCCTTTTCACATGTATTTACAGTACCAAGGCAGAGAGAGTGCCTGCTCTTTTTGCTCTTTAGGTTTCTAGTAAACGACCTATCAGTGTCATGATCAAGCCTGATATTCTACAAGATGGCAAGATAATTCAAGTCCCTGTGAACTAACTTGCAGCCAAGAGCCAAAGTTGACAGATTACTGAGTTGGAAAATAAAAGTGCACTGCTGTTCCTGCTAAGGTAAAAGCAAATAGCTCCTGTTTTTTCTATTAATCAAAATATGGGGCTAGGGAGTATATATGCTGCTTACCAGGTTGCTCCAGCAAAAAGGCTCTATCAGGAACAGCAGCACAATGATTTTGCTTTTATTCTTCAAAACGTACATCTATTTTGTCCAACTAACCCAGGGAATTCAATGTAACTATGCAAAGAATTATCACTCTTAAATTTTCAAGTGTGAAATTCCCTCATGAATGCAGTATTACTTTTAATTTATTGTTTTGGTATGCAAGTATAGGGTTAGCTTGCAGCTGATCCCAGGGATACTTGGAGACATAGTGCTCTCCCATGGCCAAGATATGAATGAAATGTACTAGCCGGTGACATACACTATGTTGTTTATAATATGTACATATTGTGTGTGTGTGTGTGTGTGTATACACACACACACACACACACACACACATATATAATATGTCTGAAACTCCCCTGAATGCACTCTGGACTAGTTTGTTCGCACTGTTTATTAAAATATATAGACTGATAATCTGTACCTATTTTACATGGTTATATAGTAGTCTTTGGGCTATGTGATCAGTGGGGGGTAGAAAGACTCCTAGGTGAAAAGGGAATCCTTGTACACTGTTGTGGGAGTATGAAATGGTATAGCCATTATTTAAAACAATGTGGAGATTCCTCAAAAAATTAAAAATAGAGCTACTATATAATCCAGCAACCTAACTCATGGGTATATATGTATACCATGTTTCGGGAAGAAACAAAATCTGTATTCAAAGAGAAACTTACATTCTCATGTTTATTGCAGCATTATTCACAATAGCCAAGGCATAGAAACAATCTAATGCCCTCCAATGGATGAATGAGTAAGTAAAATATGGTACACACACACACACACACACACACAGGAATATTATTTAGCCATAAAAAAGAATAAAATCCTGCCATTTGCAACCACATAGATGACCCTAGAGGGCATTTATGCTAAGTGAAATAAGCCCGAGAAAGACAAATAATGTATGGTATCACATATATGAAATCTAAAAAAAAAAAAGCCAATTTCATAGAAACAATAGAATAGTGGTTGCCAGGGGATGAGAGGAGGAAGAAATGGGGAGGTGTAGGTTAAGGGTATAAACCTTCAGCTATAAGATAAATAACTTCTGAGCATCTCATGTACAGCATGGTGACTATAATTAATAATACAGCAGTATATACTTGAAAGTTGCTGAGAGTACATCTTGAGTGTTCCCAGCACACACACGCGAAAAGAGTTAATTATGAGGTGATGAACATGTTAAATACCTAGGTCTTGGTAATCATTCCATCATCATGTTGTACATTTTAAATATATGCAGTTATGTTTTTCAATAATTTTTCAATTATTCCTTAGTGAAGATGGAAAAAAATTAGAAAAAAAGTAAAGTACATATTAAGACTTAAATCTAAAAATAAATAAAAGATTCCCCTGGTACATTTTTGTTCTGGAAATGAAGGGCATCATATGCAATTGACGGAGGACCAAAGAAGCTCTATGTGGATATTCAGGGCCAATCTGAAGCTGCATTATGCTTTCTTGACCCCACTTTTGTGTATCCTTTTGCCCAAAAGAAATTTTTTTGAGTAAGCCTTGCTAGAATCCGGTGAATCTTTTCAGTGATATGACCCAGTGTAATAGCTGCATAAGGGGAGAACCTCAAGAACTTCCTCTAGACTCTCTTTTACCATAATAACCTTTATTCTATAGGTCAGGTTGTCACTAAAAATTCCTGCCATCAGAAGAATAACCAAAGCATGAGCCCAGGGTTTCCTAGGCCTATTTTATATTTTTTAAAAAGCAATTAAATTTACCTTAAATCTATTAATAATGGATTAAAAATTAGTATTAGCATTAACTCAGAGTTAGTGTACAGTATCTAACAACCCAAAAGTTTGGGATATACTCCTTTCCCCAGCACAGCCTCTGGTACCAACATTTATGTCATCAGGATGTTAATCCCAAGAAACAGAATTTTACTGTACTTAATTTAAGCAAAAGGAAAATGGACAGAGATCTGAAGAGCTGGGCTTGGGAACTGGCAGGATTCAATGCTGATTCCGAGGTGAAGGAAGCAGAAACCACAACAATGGTTTCTTGGCAAGAGTTACCCTGGCAGGAGGTCAGTCCTGGTATGGAATAAATGCCAAACATTTTCAGGCTGTTTGTCTTGCTGCTCGAAATTCAAATTCCAAGGTGGAAGCCTGAAATAGAGTTTCTTATGTCATATTATTCTCTCTCGACTAGAGTGACACAAGGATACCTAAAACTGTCCCAGTGGATTGTGTCTAATGGAATTTGATATTTCCTCAAGATGTATTTTTAGGAAGAGGAAATGAATGTATAACAGCCAACCCCCACACAAATAAACTAATTTGATACACAATTTTATATAATTCTATTAGTTAACTTATCTATTACAAATTCAAGACAAATAGTTTGGTGACTTGATCATTATGATTTAATCGATGCCTCCCTGTTGCATTTCATCACATTTTCTAGTTTTGTTCTATAATTTCTCTTCCTTTCTTTTCTGCTCTTTAAGTTCTCCTCTATCTTTAGTATTCTATTCCCGAGAAGGGTTTAGAAGCTAACAAATGGAGCACATGTATTTATCTCCCTTCCTCCTTGAGATCCCAGTGAAATAAAAATGTAGAAGTACCACAAACAAATAAAACATAACTGATGAAAATTGGGTAGTAGTTGTCAGTGGGTGAAAGAGTTACAAAATGGTCTCAAGATACAAAGTGGAAGGGAGCAGAAGGTAAAAGGTGAAACAGGTAGAGAAAGCCACAGCTCTGGAGCTGCTGAGGACAATCTTCCCATATGAACCCTGAAGTCCTTGCTCAGCATCTACAAGGATAAAGGAGAGCAAGGAAATGAGGAAGTTGGCTGAAAAGAAGGGGAAACAAATAAAAGTCTGAACATGATAAATGTAACCACTCAACCCCCTAGTTAACTCCCTCACTCCTAAACAGGGAGCAGGGAGCAGGAAGGAATACTTTAAACCACAATCCTTTAAAAAGGCTTTAAATGAACTTTCAACAGAAAGTTTAGGTTCCAGGTGCCCAGGTTGGTACCTCAAGCCTGATACTTCCAGCACAGAGGGCACAGCCGGATAGCTGGTTCCCTATGCTGTCACCCTAAAAGAAACCCAAGGAGATGGGACTTACTCACCTTATCCAGAGTTTTGAAATTCTTACCCAAAGAGGAAACTTGGAGAACAATCCCATTTCAACAACAATAGAGGAAACCCACACAAGAGATCCAGTCTTTCTTTCTTACATAGGAACTGACGTCTTTAGCATTGATGCTGATTGTCCCCTATTAACCACTATTCCTTATTTTCCATAGTTATAGGATCTTGACTTTTAGGAAATTATATGGCTGCTCAAAATAAAGATCATGTTTTTCAGTGGCCCTTGAAGCTAAAGAGGACATTGTGATGGAGTCCTTCCCAGTGGTATTTGTAGTCAAGAAAGGATGTGTTCATCTTTTTGGAAAGAGTATGCCATCCTTCCCCTTTGCATCCTTCCTTCAGATAAAATACATATGTAAACTTGTAAAGTGGCCATTGCGGACAATGAGTGATCTTGGGAATGGTATCCATATAGAGTGGAGCCACAAGATAAAAGAAACTGGGAATCTGACACCTTGGAGTGTCATTTCACTTCTGTATTTTTTTTCTTTTACTAGCAGCTAATTATCTAATGCCAACTAATATAGCAATAAAGAACAATAGCTACATAAAAGAGAAATATCAACATTAACAAAAGAAAAGAATTTTCTGGAGGAAAAAATTCAGAGAAAACATGACAAAATTAATTAATATATTTAGAAATAATGGTACATCCATAAAAGAGTTTTTATGAAAGGATAAGTAAAAAACCAAGAGCTATCAAAGCCTTCAAAATATGATTTCTCCTACCCACAAGAAAATCAATAAAATACAGAAAAATAATGCCATACAAAATGTCCAAATTTTAGAATAAAAAGGCAAAGAGAATAAAAGTGAAAAAAATAGGGATAAAAAGGGACACATCTAGGTCTACATTTAATAAACAAGAATCATAGAAAAAAAGAAAAGTAAACATTAAAAAATAAAAGACAAGTAGCTAAATCAGAGGAAAAATGTGAATACTCGGTTGACAAGTTCCACTAGAGAGCCCCATGAAATGTCAGAACAGAAAAGATTTTTTAAAAATCCAAAAAATGCCTGAATTGAAGAAAAAAAAAACAGATCTGGAATATTCATTATGACCATTCGTAGATACCCGGTTCTTCTTTCACGGTAAGATTAATGTTACCTGCTCTCTTAAAATTGAGCATGGCCATGTGACTTGTGGCCAGTGAAATAGGAGAGGAAATAATGGATTTAATTTTGGATGAAGCCTTTAAAAGCTAATGTACAGGGACACCTGGATGGCTCAGTGGTTGAGCGTCTGCCTTCATCTCAGGGTGTGATGCCGGGGTCTTGGGATCAAGTCCCACATCCACATCGGTCTCCTCACAGGGAGCCTGCTTCTCCTTCTGCCTGTGTTTCTACCTCTCTCTGTGTGTCTCTCAAGAATAAATAAATAATTTTTTTAAAAAAAGCTAATTTGCGGTTTACTCCCTTCTCTCTGCCACAAAACCTTCTCGGGGTGGGGGATGGTGGTAATAATCTTCTCAGCAGAGTTCTGCTACTGAAGATGGTATGGAGCAAAACCCAAGGCTGACCTGGGATGGTCACAAATTGCAATCAGGAGATAAACGTTGTCCTTTTAAGTCACTGAGATCTGAGGCTGTCACTGCAGATACAGATCTCATCACAAGGTCCCATCAAAAGAATGGAAATTGGCATTAGACTTCTCACCATTAACACTGGATGCCAGGGGGGAAAAATCAATACCTTCTAAACTGAGGAAATGATTGTTAACCTAGAATGCCCAACCCTGGCAAATGACCACAGGCAAAATAAGTACATTGTCAGACATGAAAGAACTCAAAAACTTTACCTCACATATTCTCTCTTCGGATATTCCTTGGGGATGTGTTCAGTAAAACAAGAATGATTCAGAGTAATTTTCATCATGGAAGATTGTGATAATTGAGACGATTGAAGCGATGATTGAGATATCAGAAACACTTTGAGAACAATTGTGGGGGAGTAGTTAAGATGTACTGGTTCCCCTAGAGGATTATCATTTGCTTCTTTGCAGGCTGAGATATTCTGTAACACTTTTCTCTAGAGCAAAGTCAGAAGGGGGCACTCTAAATCTTATTAAGTCAGTATTATCATTCAAACTATAACTGTATCCCCTCCCACCTCACCAATTCTAGGTGAGGTTGGGAGAGGAAGAACTGCATATGGAAGACAGTTTGAGGAGCCTCTAGCCATCCTGCCATTCATTCAGTTAATTCAATAAACATTTCTGAGTATATGCTATATACTAATCCCTGCACTATTCCAGAGAATTGAGAGAAAAATAAAACAGTCTCTGCTTTCAAAAAGCTCACAACTTTCAGGAGAGATTAACTCCTGTAAACCAAGATCCATGCAAAGTGATACGTATATCATATAATTGGTCTAAAAGGAAGGAGTAGAGAGAGGGAAGGATTAATTCTGTGTGATGAAAGGTGGGTGCTCTAGAATCCTGAAAGTTTTCAGAAGGCCCTGAATGTAAATAAAGTTGCAACTGAAGCTGGCATCCTCTGGTTGTAGGAAATAATCAGGTTCCTTTTTTGCTCAAGCCAATCTGAGGTTTTCTGCCACTTGCAAACAAATTTCTCTAACTGAATTCCCTAGCTCTAAGAAATATTATATTAAGCAGAAGGGAAAAGAGAATTAGTCAAGGAACTACCAGTGCAAAAACAGCAAGTAAGACGAATAAATCCAAAGAGGCAAGAAGAAGCCACCAAGAAAGCCAAACTAGGGAGAGCCTCATGTAAGGAAAAAGGTGCATGGAATTCACAGACCTCTAAACAAACAAACAAACAAAAAAAGCAGCAGGGAGTGAAATAGAATTCACACAGGTCACAAAGGAGCTGCGTTAAGATGATGTTTGATAACTAGGAGATGAATTTATGAGGACAGAACAGGACTTACTGCTGTGGGGAATCATGTGGAGCCCAGTTTATGGGGAGTCACGGTGATCAATTGCATGCATGATGTAAACTTACTTGGTGGAAATAATTTCGTAATTTGGTGCAACAAATTAGATGTTAGAATGAAAAGTGTGGTTATGGCTATGTTGGTACTCTAAAGAGAATCAATTTGTGGCTAATAGAATGACTTGTGTACGCAGTATTGCTGGCTCACTCTCCTACATTGTGTGACAGTTAAGCACTGAATAAAAGCCTCACTTTCCAGCACATCTATATTTGAGCAGTAAGAAGCAACAATCGTCACTCTCTTGCCCTCCATACATATGAGAGAACGGGCAAAATAGCTCAACTTCCTTGCATTTCCATGTGAAAGATATGATGGAATGATGCATTGAGATTAATAGGCTGACATTTAGTCAATGTAAATATAAAAACCTGCGTTTATTTTTAAAGTAATAATAATAAGACAGGATGCAGAAGACTCTATGAAAGAGGTCTTGAGTTTTTAGCTTACCACAATTCAAAACTGGGTTATCTTGCTGGAAATAGGAGTGGGAAATATATTTATGGAGGGCAGGGAAAAGATGGGTCTGCTTGCAACAGAGGCTGAGGAAGAAGGGAATGAATGACTTTTCTAGGGGCATAAGGTGGCATCAAGCCACCACCGGGGTCCCAAAGCCAAGCTGAGCGCATTTCCATCAGCTCCGCGGACAACAGGGAAATGCAGCAAAATTTGAAGAATGCAGTGCCATGAAGGAAGCGACTCGGGGCGGCAAACTTGGAACAGTTGAACTAATTTCTGAAATCGGTCTAACTTTCTTTCGAAAGCTGCCCTGGTGCGGAGCCTGCTAGGTCAGGAGGGCGCGCTCCGCCCTCGGGAGGCTCCGCTCCCCCAGGCTCCGCCCCCATCCCGAGAACTCTGGAGCTCGCCCAATCCCGAGCCCCGCTTTCGCCTAACCCCGCCCCCGCCCGGCCTGCCCCGCCCCCTCGTAACCCGGGCGACGCTCCCGCGTCCCGCGTCCCGCGTCCCGGAGCCGGGTCCCCTGGCACCGCTGGCGGAGGGCCGGAGGGGGACACACTCCCGCCGAACGCAAAGCCGGAACGGTCCGCGGGCCAGTCCACCGAGGTTGGTGACGGCTGGGGCGAGGCTCGGGCAGGACTTCCCCAGCTCCTAGGAGAGGCCCGCAGACCTTCGCCCGCACTGTGTAGACTCGGTGTCAAGCGTCCTGAGCCCAGGCCCGCGCCCTGCACCTCGAGAGATGAATAGAAATAGGAGCGGGAAAGGCGCTTTCCTGCTTCCCAGTCCACCTGACCCCCTGAGGGCAGCGGGAGAGTCAACAGGCGGAGGACTAAATTATTAGGACCTCTGGCACTAGGTAGGAGCAGAAAGGGAACTGAAATGCCCTCGGTTAGGGTAAAGATAACTGCCTCTCAAGTTTGAGGGATCAAATTGTTATCCCTTAGGTCACGTTCGTACTGGAATATATACATACATATACGTAATTCGTTTCACTGAATTAGTGATTAGTTTCTCCTATAGGGATTACACCCTGGCATTTAAAAAAAAAAGTACATTTAAACACCTAGTAGGTACTTGGTATTATTTGTATGAAGGAATCTTATTTCACAATCTGGGATAGGAAGGGGAGGTATTCTATTAACTAATTTTTAACTGTTTTCCTCTCTCCTTTGCTACTATTATTACTACTGATTTTCAGGCTGAAGTCCATAAGCCTTGGAGAGACCTTCAGCAGTGATCTCCAAAAGTAAGTCAACTGAACCACGACCTGCCTTCACTTCTTTTCCTGCTTTATATTTTGATTTAACCATCAGTCAATGTCAGTGGTTAGAAAATGTATGATTTCTATTTATTTTACTTAACAGCTTATCTAATTACCTACCCCTGCGTGCTAAAAGTGTCTCAAAGTTATGATTCAAGGGATAAACGTTTAGCGACTCTTTAAACTTCTTTATGTGATTTTTGTTGTTTGTTCTTTTCAGGACCATAATTACTGATATTTCTTCCATAGTTTTCTTTAATCTTTCATAGTAAAAGAACTTATGGTGATAGTGTAAACAGTTTTAATTCTTATAAATGATTTTGTTGGTGATAGTAAAATAATTTATTTTGAGCTTTCTTGATGACAAATAATACATTTGTTTTCGGTGGTTTGTTGGCTTTCTCACATCCCACAGTGATTGAATTCTAGAGATAGTAGTCAGCCTCGGACATAGTCACTGCCCAAGTAGCCTCTGTCTACACAGCGCTAGGCCAGCCCTTCCTCTGTTTCCTGAGGAGGGCATCTCTGAGGATAGTGGGCGGGAGGATTACTCTTTGAAGAATTTTACTTGGGGGCCAGAAATTTAAACTCTCACCATGGGACACAGTCAACCTGACCCAGCACTCTTAAACCTTTCATCCTGTATTTCTCCATTCTCATTTGTCTTTGCATGTGGGGGCCAACCATAAAACAAGAGCCAACCAGTAGATCAAAGAATCAACCAAATCTCTTCTGAATACCAACAGTGAAATGGCTTCAGGCAGCCTTTTGATCTTTGTCTCAGCTTTCCTAGTGCCCCTGTAGCACCGCCCACTTGCTGGTACCTGGGGGAGCTGCTTCTGGGTTCTGCTAACAGACTGCTTCACCCTCAGCTCCTGGAACTAAACTCGTTTTGGTACCAGCTAGAGGGGTGCCTCTCATTCTCCGTCTCCACTCACCTGGCTCAGAACCATTCTCCTCCTTTAATAGTACCCATCTTGTGTGATTTCCTCTGTGGTCTTGAGCCAAGAGAACCCGGATGCAGCGCCATTGTTCAGGATGTGTTCCATTTTGGCTTCAGACAGGCCTAGGATGATCATCCCAGAGCATTAATCCCATTTCCCATGGTAGAGCTCACCTAGTATTGCCTGGCCAACACCAGGAAAGTGATACGACTCATATTAACAAAGTAAAGGCTTTCTTTACAGGTGTAATTTAAGCCAAAAATGACAGGTCTCTAAGTATGCTTGCATTTTTTCTCACTTTCCTCCTGGCTGCTTCTATATGTTGGAATGCATCAACTTCCTACTTTAAGAAAATTCAGCATAAATGAGACTGAATTTAGAAAGAAGATGGTGATTATTAGATTAAAAAAATAATTTGTTGCAAGATCCCTTTAAATATTTGACGCATTTCAAATATTATGTGCCATAAAATTCGGTTCACACATTACCTACTGTGTAAAACAAAATACCTTTATGTGGCCATGTATCATTTGTGAAAAAAATCCCTTTTCCCAACAGGCATAAGCAAGGTAGGATGTGGGGTTTAAAGTAGGGAGGGAACCTGTTCAACTTCTACCCTAACTCTGAGCTTCAACCTTCCAACATAGATTGGTTGGGGGCTATTTATTCCAACATTCAGTTAATAATTTTTTTCCCACTTTATCATTCAGCTCTGACCACCCCACATTCGGAGTTTGTGCCTTGAGGCTTGCCAGCAGGGCTTGCAATACTTACATTAAACTAAATTTAAGAGTAAAGGTGCTCCTGCTGCTAATGTTCTCAGATCAGAGGAGAGCAAAATGAAGAAACTGGCAGCTGAAACTTTAATGGTTGGAAACGACTCAGATATTGAAAAAAAATCACAGTTCATATGTGTGACAAAGAAGACATGTTCCTCTCCATGTATAACATTTGCATTTGATTTCATTAGATGCTTGTATTTCCTAACAAAAATTATCTAACCCAAGTAAATGTCAAAAAAGAATAAATTTTACATCACAGACAGGTGACCCAACTTCGGGGGGGCTTTTATACACTTTGTTGGCTGGATTGAGCTCTGGAGTTTGGTCCTTCTTTCTGTATACAAGCAGCTAGGTCTTTCTAGTAGTTGGAGAAATTACAAGTACTGTGTCCTCATTTTGAAACTCCTTGGTGAACCCTTTAAGGGCCTTGCAATTGTGTAGAAATCACCTATGCCAAAATGCCCTTGGCAAGCAAAGTGGGGCTCTCAGAACAGACCTAATTCATTGGGGATGAAATGCCCCAATTGAAGCAAATACAGTCATTGTTTTCTTCTGTCCATTTAGAAATCTACTAGAGATAGACAGATGAGGGTTAAGAACTGAGATTACTCAAATTTGCTGTGTAACATCAGAGGACTTTGGAACGTAGACTCTTCATAGTTTCTCTGAAATAGGCTTATGGGAGATGCGTTTGAGAGAGCCTTTGGTATCCTTTCAAGCCTGTACGTGAGATCTATCTGTGTTGACCGTAACTTCTTACCACTCGTTCTGCATAAAGTTGTCATTTAGTAAGTCCTGGTTTCCAGGTAACTGAACTAGTTAATATAACATCTTATTAGAAAAACAGTTTTTTTTAATTACAAAAGAAGTCACTATATCATGAAGTTATAAAGTAGGAGAGGACTAATATTTGCTGTTCAGACAGTGTGCTTTAAAGCTTTATACACGAGTAAGTAGACATTGTTTCACGGATCATATCATGTCCTGATAATCTGGGTAATACTAGGATTCCATTGTGTGTAAAACATAGCACTGATTTGCATTAGAATTTTCTCTTTAATTACACAAAAAATATTTTCATAATATATTCAAGGCCCAGGTTGATAGTGCTTTACCCAGAGTCACACAGGTAGTAAATACTGGAAGTAAGTGATTTGAAACCTAAAACAAATCTTTCAGTTGCTTGATGAAACTAAGGGTAGAGATCAAAGCTAGTGGACGTGATGATGGAATCAAGGAGCTCTGGCTTTTTGGATGCCTCTCTAACAGTAGAAGTGTGCTTTGTTTTGCATCTGAAAGCCCTTATAGCATGTGACAATATTTTCATTCTAAGTCCACAGACATTATGTTCACACTTCCTCCTACTTAGGGTAAATTTTAGATAATTTGATTTTACAGAATCCCCTTCGTTATTACTCAGTAACCTTCCCCACTGTGACATACTGCATTTCCTCAAAATGGCCACAACAATATCTCCCATCCCACATTGTCTTTATACAATGTGAAGTCAGTGTTCTTCCATCAGTAGGTGAATCTATGTTTGTTAGCCTAGACTATGAACAGGTCTTTTATCCTGTAGAAGGGATGCTATGTGACTTCTAAGGCTGGACTGTGAAAGTGGATATAGTTTCCACCTGGCTTTTCTTTGGCATATTTGCCTTTGGAGGACTGAGCCACCACATGAGAAATCTGAGATTGCCATTCTGTGAGGAAGTCCAAGGCCTATGAGGTGGCCACATGTAGTGTTCTAGCAAGCAGCCCAGTTAAGATCCCAGTTAATAGTATCAACTACCAGATATAAGAGATAAGACACTTACAGATGATTCCTGACCCCACCCCCCACCATTGAGTTATCCCCAAGCTTCTGAGTCTTTGTAGAAGAGGCTCCAGTCATAATGATACAGAGAAAAGCCATCCTGTTGTACCCTGTCCTAATTCCTGACCCACAAAAAGTGTGAAAGATAATAAAATATTGTTGTTTTAAACAATCTTTTCTGGACCTCTATATTTTGAAGTGATTTGTTTCACTATAGTAGCTGTGTGTCTCTTGGGGCAGCTGTCTGCTTGTTGAGAATCAGTCTTAGCAGCCATCACTTCTAAGGAAAAGCCTTTATTTGTGAGTGAGAAAGTTTTTAGAAAACAGCAAAGTATGAGCAATTTTCAATTATTGATTGTAACAGGAAAGCAAAGCATGAGCATTTGAAATCCATAGCTGTCCTAAAAATCTTCACTCTTTAATTGCAACCATGTCCCTTAACAAAACTCATACCAAAGCTCCTGATTGTCTGAATCTTCATTCATTTATCAGATTTTCTCCTTATCCACTTGGTAGTAGAGATGCAGACAAGTAATAAATTGGCCAAAAGGCAGATGGTAGAAGAAAATAATGAGAAGCAACCTGCAGAATCCACTCACTGAGTATCATTCCTGAATAACAGAGCTGTAGCTCTACACACAGAGGCATTCTCAGCTCAGATGACAGACTGTGGATCTCTAATAATGTCTTAAAGGATTCTCTGAAAGATTCATTCTTTAAAATACTGTTTCTGGGTTTTTTGTTTTGTTTTGGTTTTTGTAGTCTAAAATGACCACCCTGCCCCCACTGCCCGCGATACGCCCAAAGCTTACATCTTTAGCCAGACAGAAGCTGCCCTGTTCCCCCAGCACAATTCCAAGGTACGTGACCCTGGTTTTCATTTCTTTTCCTACAGAATGAATTTCTTGCAGTAAGAAATGTCAATAGCACATCTCAGCAAAGGAAATTGTTCAAAGACAAACGTATATTGTTACGTTCAGAATATTCAAATTTGCTGTTTCAAAGGACCAATGAACCTCATTCAAGTATTAAGAATTTATTTATTTATCAAGCTAGTACTCATTTGATTGTTTTATTACCTGTTCTAATTACATCATGGTCCTATAAAACTTTGGAGATATATTTCCTTTTTAAAATGTGGGTGGAGAATTGAAAGCAGAGACTTTAGGAGTAAAAGGTGGACAGCTTCTAATCTGCAAGGTCCTGAGCGCTAATTTCTGATTTGGAGGAAAGAGGACACAGTCTTACTACTAGCGTGAGCTGGCAGGCCAGGTTTAGGTACTGAAATGATCCCGAGGCTATAAATGCAGCATCACCCTGCTGCTACACTAAAGGGCTGCTGAGCTCCTGGAGTTGCTGCCCAGAAACTGCAGGACAGAGGACAATGAATTTTTTCATAGTATTAATGAGGATTGTATTATTCAGAAATTGCCCATTTATGGCTTTATTGAGTTATAGTGATGCACATATTATTTATCTATATAAATAATTTGCATATGTAGGCTTGATTATTTTCTATATATGCCAACTTTTCACTTCAGGCAAGGTATAATGATCAAAGTATTATGAGACTACTTTGTTTTGAGAAGAATAGTATTTCTGGGAAAGACCAAAGTCCCTGGACCAAAATAAATGCATACAGCTAAACTAACATAAAAGTTCCCTTATAACAGCAAATCAAAGTTTCTTCTCAGAAAATTTGAAAAACAGATTTTTTGATACATGCATAATTCAGGATATATATATATATATATTTATGTTCTTATTTTCAATTTTACTTTTGAATAATGTGGAACATTTACAAAGTCTGAAAAAGCTTGTTCTTCCTGCCTTTTATAAAACACTTGAGATTCCATTTTCTTTTCAACACCAGCAAAAACGCAGCCCAATCTCGTATCTCTAAAATAAGATGGATTTTAAAGAAAACTATTTCTTGTATTCATTTTATTGAAGAAAAGCATTTTTTCATAACCACTTAAGGCAGAGTTTTGTATCAAGATTTTCCATTTGCTTCTGAATAAAAACAGATGCTTGTTTATTCGCATCTTCCCATTGTTATGAGATGTTAGTATTATGCTTGTTTTTAAAGGTGTGAGGGAGAGTGGAGAATAAATATCCTACCGGTGTAATAGATTTCTCAGTAAAGTCTCCTTAAAATCACTTTTTAAAAATAATAAGTTGAATTTTATGTGTGATTTAAAAACTCAAACATTTCACAGCAAAATTTGGTAATATTTGGAACAAATAAATATGATGTGTTTGTATCAAGCAGGTGTTCTTAGTTCAAAATCTTGCACCAAATAGAATATGACTTCTGTATTGGAAAATTATAATGTAAAGCAACATGAGCAAAATGGAAGAACTTATAAGCTTTGAGGAGAAAATTCCATTTATTTAAGAATGCTGATTATTTTAATGTGTTGGTGTTTTGTTTGCACACTGAGTTTAAAATCCTTTCCTATCAACATTCAAGAAAATGAAAATTTGGAAATTATTTTTTATTTGAATTCAATTAATTAACATATAATGTGTTATTGGTTTCAGAGGTAGAATTCAGTGATTCATCAGTCGTATATAACACCCAGTGCTCATCACATCACATGCCCTCCTAATGCCCATCACCCAGTTACCCCATTCCCTCACGCCCCTCCCCTGAAAATTTGGAAATTATTAATCAACAACCTAACTCTATAGTTATTGTACAATATTTATTATATATGGTATTATACCTTAAATATTTCTGTTCTCCTGGTGGCATTTTATGTTTGGGAGCTTTTCAACTTGATAAAGCAGTGCTTTATTATTTCTTTCCATTTCATTTAGGTCTCAGTTGATCAAAGAAAAAGATGACATAGATCATTATCTGGGGGTGAATTTCAAAGGATTGTCAAAAGAGGAGGTTGCTGCGTAAGTATAACCTCTTAAAGGTACTTTAATATAAAGTTTGTTTCTTTTGTCTTATACTTTATTGAAATTTCAATTTTCCTGTGCAGTACACTTTTTCATTGGAATGTGGCATTTAAAAATTAAAGCTCACATTAAATAGTGATAAGTCATGTCTATTGATCTTACACATATCAAAGTCTTTAATTTTATGGCTTTCAAAATTCTCATATTTACCAAGATATTATACTATCACATTTGCAATATTTTAGTTAAGTCTTTGCCATTAATTGCTTATTAACTTCCATTTTAAGGTGTGTTGCCTCCATGGGGGAGAAAAAAGCTTTTAAGAGAAAGATCATGTCTTTTTTTCCTAGTGATTTAAAACAAAAATGTATGTTCCTCCCCCCACCAAAACCCACACAAAGAATGAATGGATCATAGTTTATTGGTTGCTTTTTAAATAATTCTAAATTGTCTGGATTTATTTTATCAATGAGCAATATAAACTTTGCCATTTTATCACTAGTTAGAAACTAATTTATGATCTGAAAACCATATAAAAATTTATGTTGGTTAATGAGAAATGAATAGAAACCTAAAATGATAGCTAAATAGATTTAACATTTCTTAGCTATAGACTTGGTTAACATCAGATCTTTAGATGCAAGCATTGAAAAAGAAATATTATAATGCACACGCATCTTATGGAACTCATTAAATGATTCAATTAAAATATTTCATGCAATAAATGTTTTTAAAACATCCTCTCACTATTGTCAAGTGTTATGGGAGTCCAGTGAAAGAGTTTTCTTTAGATTTTTTGGTACAGGTTTCATAGAGTCTAAAATTCCAAATCTCTTGATGTGTTTCACTTTATTAGATGTTATCTTTGTCAATTTGCACATCACATGGAAAATTGGAATAGTTCATTCTGTCAGTAGCTACTTTATTTTATAGAGTCATAAAATTTTTACAGTACCTGTAATCACTGTCTTCGAACACTATTGACTGCCGAGTGTAGTATCTGGGACCTTTGGTTAAAGTTGTTCTGGTTATTAATTTATTAACTTTCCATGATAACCTGTTGGATAAAATTAGAAGTTAATATTGTCTGATGATACTTAAAAGCAAAATATATGTGATATTTTCATTCTGACTAAAATATAATGATATCCAAATATCTGTAATTGGCTTAACAATTAAGAATTAAATATGGAATTAAATTTATTTTAACAAGCTAGAAATCCATATATAGCACTTGAAATCTGCTAAACTTTCAGTCTTCGTTGAAGAAAACTTTGGTCTAAAACAATGCAAAACATGCTGATGGGTGTTCTCTTAATACTTTTTTCCATTAAGGATATTACCAAATTGATTTTTTAACTTAATAAAGTTTTATCCGAAATTGATTTCAAATCCATAGTATGCTACAGAAAACAAGTAGCACTGGGTAATTCTCCAGCCTTACAATTGCATTTTCCTTAAAGTTTTCTCAGCTGAATACTTTTTTAGACCAAAGCTAAAGCAAACCTTAATAGGAAGATAGCTTGTACTTAGCTCACTCTTCTGCTTTTGATTGATACATATTCTAGACTTTGCCACAGACAAACTAATTGAATAGCATGTAAAGGAGAAAACTGATGAATAATTTCAGCACTCCCAGCAATACTCAGCAGGTGCCATGAGGAATTATGCATATTCTGTTAACCAAGGAACCGCTACGTAAAACTTTTTATTAGTCAGTCAACTCTAGAAAGATAAATTGGTCAGCAAGCGTTTAAGTGCTACTTTATATCTAATACTAGGTTTTTCACAGTGGGAGAGACAGTGATAACGTATTGTAAAATATTTGGCTCCATCCTTGTCTCTGAGACAATAAGATTCATGAACAGAAAACAAATATGTAATGAATGAGTGCTGATTATATTGTGAAGTGCAGCCTCGAGGTCTAGAGGAAATCAGAGAAAACTAAAGTGGTAGGATGAAAGCTGCCAAGGAAGACAGATTCTAAGTTTGGCTTTCAGTTTGGTAGCATTATAAAGTTACCCATCCAGTACTTCACAGATCCCAAGTATAAAAGCAGGAGAAATTGATGAATCAAATTTTCAACCAGACAAAAGCAGTATCTAAGATTAAGTCCCTTTATATACTGCTTTTTTCTTCTCTGAGATGGTAATATACATATTCCTTATATATGGCATGATTATATATGCATATATATATATGTTCATTATATAATTCATACACACTAGCTGTGATATCCCATAATATGTATGTGCTCTCTGTCTAGTCCCAAAATAACCCATCATCATCTGACCCAAAATATGCCAATTTACTTCTATGTAGACTCACACTCTGTGACTTTCCTTCTATCATGACTGGTAGAGAGTTCCTATTCTCATCTAAGGATGATGCCTCTGCTTGTGCTCTAGCTACCATCCCCTCTTATTTGTTCCAAGTCTTTATCCTGCATTTAAACATATTTTTCTTCTACATCATCATTTTCCCTTTCTACTGGATCAATCTCACTAGCATTCATATTTTCTGTAGTATTTCGCTCGATTTCTTATCCCCCTCCAGGTTCCATCCCATTTTCCTGTACCTTTCATAGCAACCAGATGCAGTGTCTCGGTATTTGCATCCACTCTTACATCGATTGACTCAGAAGAGGTTTCTAGTCCCAGAAGTCACAGAAATCTCTCTGTTTAGAATGACTAAAATCTCCATTTTTACCATGTATAATGATTGCATTTCTGTACTCATTTTACTTGATGTCTTCACAACATTTGGTAAGAGTTGAGCGTTCTCTCATTGGTCACTCTGAACCCGTGGCTTCCAGAATGCCATGTTCTGTGGTTTTTCTCCAGACTCTGACTACTGTGCTCTTAATCTCCTCTTTCCTGACTGCCTTTTTCTTTTTAAACTCTCAGTGGTGGGTTGTCCTAGGGCTCAGTGTTAGGCCCTCTATTCCCTGCGACTCTCTCCCTGGATCCAGTCTTTAAGTTTTAAGTACTAAAATACCCTGATGCCTACCACATTTGTAAATCCAGCCCTGAGCTCTCCATTAAGCTTCAAATTTTTATATCCAACTGCCTCCTTTATATATCTACATGGATATTTAATAGACATTCTAAAGTTAATCTGGCCACAAACTGGACTCTTGATTTACCCCTACTCTCCCTCACCTCCCCCACCCAATAATTATCCCCAGTCTTTCCTCAGTTCAGTAAATGGCACTAAGGCAGCCTTGAGTTGCACCCTGACTTCACCACCCTCCCCCATCTAATCCATCACTATGTCCTATCATATAGAAGCTCTAAATATATCCTGTGTTCATCTACTTCCCTTCATTGCATATCCACCATCATCCCTTGCCAATATCACTTAGAATAGTCTCCCAAATGCTCTTCTCATATCCCCTTGAACTCTGCCAAAATTCAGCATCCAGAGTCATCTTTTGAAAAAAAAATATTAGATCATAACACTCACCTGCTTAATACGCACTGAGAGCTTCCCATTGTTCTTATGATAAACTCTAAGGCTTATCATGGTTTGGACTTTGCTGTGCCTGATTTGGACTTCGATGACCTCTCTGATTTTATCTCATTTTATCCCATTTTCCCCACCACTCACTCCAATCATTGTGGCCTAATTGCTGACACTTTCTTGTCATGTAGGTGTCACCTTGAATGTGACCTCTTCAGTCTGCCATTCCCTGACCTCATAATCCAGTAGCCCTCATCCCACCTCTACTTACTCTATTTCTGCTATAACTTGGTCCCCCTCTTGCATTGCGAGTCTGCATGTCAGCTGTCTTCATCCCCAGCAGAATGGATCTGCACAGGACGAGGGGCGTGTCTCTGTGTGTCCTGCCACATGGACAGAGCTCAACACCGGCAAGTTAAATCAATGAATGAGTGAAATAAGTGTCAGATTGACACCATGAAATAGGTTCCTGCTATGACTATTCTTTGCTTACAATATTTTAAGGTCAGTGTTGTATGTGACTGGTTTGAGTATTGAATCAAAGCAGTTTAACTTCTCAAAGGCATTTTATGTACACAAGTAGGGGTATAAAATTTAAAGGAGGAGTTGAGCAGGACAAGCTAGGGTAGTTGTTCCTGGAATGGCTGAATCCATTGATGGGGGATCATTTTACTTTAGAATGGGTAAAGTAGTACAAAAGCAAAGGGCTTCTGGGTTTTTTATTATCTACAGTTACAGAAGAATTTCAGTATGCTTCATTACTTCTTAAGAGACTGGGTTATTTCTGTGCCTAGTAGATACATCTCCCCCAATTTTGTACCCATGTACAATATAATCGACACTGATAATTTGATTTTTCTTAGGTAAATCTGCAAATAGGTCATCGATGGTATTTGACCTTTAACAACTAAAGAAGATCCTGTTGTGGTTTTATACTTTATTTTTTATTCTGAATACTGTATTCAGAATACAGTATTTTTAAAAGGATTGAGAGTATCACTTATTATCATATTGTAATTGCTTTGAGTAGCTAAGTAATGAAAGTATCATTTGTAGATTCAGATACAAATTTCTGGGGGGCAGTTTTTACAGCTTCAGCTATGTATATGAGGATACAAATAAACAAAATCATCAAGGGACAGAGAATGCTAATCTGCTCAGTATTACTTTCTGCTTCAGATATCATGTTCTATTATGTGGAAGAATAGATTTGGTTCAAAACTGTGTGCAGTGCTCGCTTCGGCAGCACATATACAAAACTGTGTGCATCTCCAAGATACTGCTTTCTTGCAGAGCATCTTTCCAGCATCATCAGTTGAAGTGTGCTAAGCATCACTTTGTCAGCACAGTGGCGATTAGAACTGTCAGTTACCATATTCAATAAGTTTGGGTCGTAAAGAAACAGAGAGCCATTTATTTTGCATACCTCTTAAAGCCCTTCTCCCCTTCCTCATTTTGAATTGTTTTCTACTTAGGCAGTTAAAGTAAATGGGCGTTTTCCCAGCACTAAGTTTTCATCTTGAGTTTATTTCAAAATTGTCTGGAACCAAAGGTGCTTTTATGAACCACAGATATTCTTGTTATAAGCAAATTTAGCACCTGGATCTGCACCTTGGCCAGGTAATCAGAATATATGGAAGAGGAGGGAGACATTTATTCAGGAGGTATTTCATGATAATCCTGTGGGAAATTGGGTCCCTTCACGTGCTGCTTCATTTATCTTGTTTACTTTTAAATAATTTTGCGAAATCGTTTTGTTTTCCCTCCAAAATATTTTGCTCTTTTGTAAAGTAATAAGGGAAATTCTCTATGGACTCTTTGCAAATTAACTTTCTGAAAGGACAGTTGCCAAATAAATGGTTGCATGACTAACAAGAACAGGCAGGAGAGAGGGAAAGGAAGCTGCCCGTCTTTCCCTCTGGGTAGCTAAGTTCTTACTGATTTGAGAAAGAGACAGGATTTTGATGTTCTGAAAGGGAGAGGTGATTATTCCTAACCTTCTCATGAATATAAAAAAAATTAGGCAATAGCAGAGAATGGTGACAAGAAGAGTGGAGAAATACCTTTCTTTGTTATTTATTTTTATTGATTTGCTTCCTTATTTAAATTCTAGTATTGTCTTCCAGACATACTTCCATTGTCTTACCGATCTCTAGGGTGTGAAACTAGGAAAGAAAAGACTTTTTTGACCAAACTTTTTTTTTAAATAAAGAATAGTGATATTAATAAAGCTTAACATTTTGGAATTTAAAAAATGTAGTTGGAAGGAACTTTAAAAAAAATCTTCCCTAAGTGCAAAAAGGATCCCAGATTTTCATCAAAACTAAGTCTAAATAAAAGACGAGGAAAGACTTCAAATGTCAACAGAACACAGAAATGCCAATTTCTTAGGCATTTACGTCTTTATGTCCTTTAAAAGGTTGCTTTAAAATATTATTTTCAAAAAATAAAATAAAATAAAATATTATTTTCATATATGGTATTTAAACTTAGCAGCTCAATTAGACTTAAAAATCTTTGTAAGGCAAAATCATGACACCGCAGCTCTGGCTGTTATGGGAGCTGATTTCCTCCTCAGTTGGAAATTTGGTTTTGCTGCTTAATGCCTGTGTAATCTTACACAGGTTACTTGATTTCTCTAATCTTTGATTTCCATAAGTATTTGGAGAGTACAATAATAAGGGAAATTCTTATGAAAGTTAAATGAGATTGTCTATATGAAACAAATAGACAAGCCTCACTTTAGCTATTTAACTGTCATTGATCTTTTTTTTTTCTTTTAAGGCATTTATTAGTTAATATAAATAACCTAAATGTTTCACATTAACTTTATGTGTTGATTTAGGTATTAATATTAATTTATCACTTTTCTTTAAATATGTATAGTCACATATTTAGCTTTGTACTAGGTATCATTTTTATCATGTTCAGAAGATAGAGTTTCTAATAAGAGATACATTTCAAATTTAGTAATGCTAGCCAATGAAGAGAAATTTTTTTTTTAAATTTCAGCTTGTAGTAAATTTTTCATAAGCTAACTTATGCTGTACCAAGCAACACAATTTGTATAGCCTGCTGAGCTATTCCAAACACTTTTAAAACATTTCTACGAATCACTTAACCTCACTATTACTATAAAATGCTTTACATATAAACCTACAGTTTTAGACACATAAGGAATATATAGCCAGAGAACTTGGCTCTTCCCATAACAGATTATGAAGCTGAAAGTACACAATGGCTCTCCTTTATTTGGAAATCATCTGGGAAATTGTTCTTTCAGGAACAAGGAACAACAAGTGATAAAAGGAGATAAATACCCAGGTACCATAAGGGTTGAATCAGAACTGTCAGTGGGATGAGCAACGACCCAGCCACATCACCTGTAATTCATGTGGCAAGATGGTTTTATTATGTTGAATTTTGTTTCTGATTTTATATTCTGTCTGTATTGAGAAGGGAGGCATGGGAAGATCTAAAACTAATGAGGTTTTCTTCCATTCTCCATTATAGCTAAAAAATAATCTTCAAAATGTTGATATTACTGCAATTATGTAAAAATCACCCCCTGGCTCATACCTATACCCCATTCTGTCTTCTGTGTTGGAAACTGGAGATGTTGTAACTAGCATCACCTTCTCAGGACTTAAAGCAAAACCAGGTTATGGGCACACACATATCCTTTTGCTTTCGCAGGGCTTCCACAGATATTACCAGATCAGAGTCTTTTCTGGTATAGCATAATTAAGTGATGCCTAACTCTGCATTAGAACTGTACAGCATTATTCTCTTTTTTAAAGATTTTTAGATTGTGATAAAATATGTATAACATAATATTTTCCATCTTAACTGTTTTACGTGTACAGTTCAGTGGCATTAAATACATTAATACTATTGTGCAACCATCACCACCATCTATCCCCAGAATTCTTTTCATCTTGCAAAACTGAAACTCTGTACCCAGTAAACAATACCTCTCCCCTCACCCTGTAGGAACCATTGTGCTACTTTCTGTCTCTATTATTTTGACTATTCATATAAATACTTCATATAATTAAAGTCATTCATTAGTTATCTTTTGTGACTGTCTTATTTCACTGCATAATTTCCCCAAGATTCATCTGTGTTGTAGCATATGTAAGAATTTCCTTCCTTTTTAAGGCTGAATAATATTCCATTGTATATATAGACCATATTTTGCTCATCCATGCATCCATTGATAGACACTTGGGTTGCTCCCATGTTTTGTCTATAAAAATGCTGCTGTGAACTTGGGTGTACAAAGATCTCTTCAAGACCCTGTTTTAATTCTTTTGATTATAAACCCAAAATTGGAGTTTCTAAATAATTTGTAATTTTATTTTTAATATTTTTTAGAAACCACCATTCTGCCACAACAGTCTCTATACCATTTTACATTCCCACTGACAACATACGGGGGTTACAATTTTGTCACATCTTAACCAACATTTATTCTTTTCTGCTTTTATAATAGTAGCCATCATAGTCAGTTTGCGGTGGTATCTCATTGTGGTTTTGATTTGCATTTCCCTAAGGATTAGTGACGTTGAGCATCTTTTCATGTCATCTGGATATCTTCTTTAGAGAAATGTCTGTTTGAGTCTTCTGTCCATTTAAATATCTATATATTTAGATGTTAATCTCTTATCAGATTTAGGACTTGGAGTTATTTTCTCCTATTCTTTAGGTTGCCTTTTCATTCTGTTGATAGTGCTTCTTGATAACAAAGGTTTTTAGGTTTCATGAAGTCCAATTTGTCTATTTTGTCTTTTACTACCTGTACCTTTGGTGTCATATCCAAGAAATCATTGCCAAAGCCCAGGTTGTAAGACTTTTGCCCTAAGTTTTCTTCTAAATGTTTTATAGATTTAGCTCTTATGTTTAGGTCTTTGTTCCATTTCAATTTATGTATACAGTGTTAGGTAAGAGTTTAGCTTAAAAAAAAGAGTTTAACTTCATTCTTTTGCATGTGGATGTCTTGTTTTCTGACCATCAATTGTTAAAAAGATTGTTTTTTCCCACTGAATAGTCTTGACGTCCTTATCAAAAATCACTTAGCCATATATGTGAAGATTTATTTCTGACTCTATTCCATTGGTTTATATGTCTGCCTTTCCATTTATTTGTCTTCTTTAACTTTTTTCAACAGTATTTTACATTTACAATTTTCATTGTACAAGTTTTTCATCTTCTTAGTTAACTCCTAAGTATTTTATTTTATATATTGTTGCTATTGTAAACAAAGTTGTTTTCTTAATTTCCTTTTCAGAAAATTTATTGTTAGTATTTAGGTATCTACTGAATTTTGTGTGTTGACCTTGTATCCTGCTAATTTGCTGAATTTATTAGTTCTATAAGCTTTTTTTTGTGTGTGTAGAATATTTAGGGTTTTCTACATAGGGTTTCTACAACACTGGAAACAGATCATTTTAGTCTTTCCTTCCAATTTGGATGCCTCTTGTTTCTTTTTCTTTTCTAATTGCTCTGGCCAGGACTTCCAGTACTATGTTGATCAGATGTGATGAAATTGGTTTTTTTTTTTTTAGATGTGATGAAATTGTATCTTTGCTTATTCCTGATCTAAGAGGGAAGCTTTAAGTCTTTCATCATTGAGTATTATGTTTGCTGTGAGTTTTTCATATATAGCTTTTATCATGTTGAGGTAGTTTCTATTTTTATTTGGTGGGTGTTTTTATCATGGAGGTATTGAATTTTGTCAAGTGCTTTTTCTGTATAATCTGGTCTTTCTTAGGGACAGTTTCAGTTGGTTTGTTTTTTGTCCTCTTGAATGGGATACCTTCCTATTTCTTTGTATACCTTATGATTTTTTTTGTTGTTAAAAACTGGACATTTTAATCTAATACTGTGGTAACTCTGGTAATCAGATTCTTTAACATTTACAGCATTTGTGGCTATATTGTTTTTATTTTT
This sequence comes from Nyctereutes procyonoides, assembly GCF_905146905.1. NCBI lineage: Eukaryota > Metazoa > Chordata > Mammalia > Carnivora > Canidae > Nyctereutes > Nyctereutes procyonoides. The sequence continues at coordinate 18,888,445 of NW_026575122.1, forward strand.
TTAAATTATTTATTGTTGTAGTCTGTCTTCGTGTCAAGGATCAACCTGAGGTGTACTTTTAAGGTCCTTCCTAGGTGTTTTCCTGAGCCTGCACCTTTCTTTTTCTTTCTTTCTTTTTTTTTTTTTTTAAGATTTTATTTATTCATGAGAGACACACACAGAGAGAGAGAGAGAGACAGAGAGAGAGAGAGAGAGAGGCAGAGACACAGGCTGAGGGAGAAGCAGGCTCCATGCAGGGAGCCCAACGTGGGACTCGATCCCCGGTCTCAGGATCACACCCCTGGGCTGAAGGCGGCGCTAAACTGCTGAGCCACCCAGGCTGCCATGCACCTTTCCTTGGGCATGTGTTTCCCTCCTATATACATTTACTTTCAAATATTCTAGCTTTTAATGTCTGGCTTTTGAAGAGTGAAAAAGAGAAAAAATGAAGGGGAAAAGAGTGGTGCCAATGGCACCATCCCTTTGAGTCTCCTGTAAATTGCTTCAGTCTGAAAGGGAGGGGCTTATAAGAATAGAGGTATATGTGCAATGATGGCTAACCACTTCTGTGTCTGCCATTCCATGATCAGAAGAAACAATCAATGATCAGTAGATAGGACCCCAAGACAGGGTCCTTATTGCCTACTGTGAGCTGTTTACATGCTGGACCTGGAACTAGTGCATGGATGCCTGCCATGGGGCTTGTGGGTGGTGAATGAGTGGCTGCTACTGAGCTAAGAGTTGAAACTGACCAAAAAATTAATCACAATGTACTGTTCAAGGCTTCCCTTGGAAGTTGCAAAGCTTCAGTAAACTCTAGCACTCCAAAATAATTACATCAGCTGCAATTATTGTCTAGGTTGGGAGACAGATTGGTGGAGCTTCTTACACTACCACTTTTCAAAGCATTCTCTTTGATATAAAGACATTTTAAATGTCACTTAAAGAAAACGAGTGTAAAAACGTATAGAGGATACTTTAATCATTTTTAAATTATTTGGAACTTAAATTTTTGTTTGGAATGATTCTCTGAGATAATTTTAAATAATTTGCACTTTCTTTGATTTTCAAAGGTTCTCTATATACACATGTATAATTATATATAGTGTGTTTATAAATATATATATATATATAGAATGTGTGTATTTGTGTGTGTTTTGTATGTATGTATGTGTATGTGTGTGGGTATAAATATATCCTCAAACTGTGATTTCACTTAATCTCAGTTTTCTACATATCACCATATAAACATCTTGTATATGTTTTAAGCACTTTTTTCATGCTAAACAAAATTGAATATTGTGAGAAAACCTAAGTAGAGAAGAAAATATCATCTTCTTCACCATAATCCACATACCCCTGGATAAAACTTGACCGTCTCTTTCCACTAATAATATTATCAGGAATACCCCATTAATTAAGATATCAGATTTAGATTAACCAACTCAGTATATGTATGCAAACTTTGACATAGAAGAGAAAAGCTCTAGGAAAATGGCATTTTACTATCAAGAGGGATGTATGGAATCATATTTAGGACAAGTCAGTTGACTCAGAAATGTCTATAAAATTGGATTGTCTGATTTAACAAGCTTGGCTATATTGTTTTCTCTGGAAACCTCTCATTTTTCTAACTTTTTGTGGATTGAGACTGTGAGGAGGAGGCTAACATGTTGAAATGCCATCTGATAAAAGGGCAATCAAAAGAATTAGCCACTAATAAAAAGTCAAAAGTCTGGGGATATACCTTGGAAGGGCAAATAATAACTGAGCCCTTTGGGTACTCTTTAAAGTGTGTTTACATTGTAATTGAAATTTAGTAACAAAGTATTGGTTTGTTTTCCTTACTCTGTTTCATATGGCAGGGAAATGAGAAATATATTTTAGAAAAACTTAATATGTTTTGATTTGCTAGTTTTGTTTCATTATAGGCTATTTATTTTTCTAGTTAAAGATTTTAGTTGTTTGGAATTCACCAATGTGGATCCCCTCAGTTCTTAATTAAAATTAATTATGCATTAATTCACAAAATAATTAATTAATCACTATAGTGTCTTCCAAAACTCTTAGGTAATCAATGGTAAAGAATCTTTCCAAACTTCTTTTGCCCTTTAATTTTTTTCATTACATTCACGGTATTCCTAAGGGATTCGAAGTTACTTAGAATAATTTTGAAGTGCTTAAATTTTATTCTAGGTATATTGGGAAATCATTGGAACATTTTAAGCAGGGAACAACGTTATGTGACTTCATTTTATTCTATTTTTTTTAAGACTTCATTTATTTGTTCATGAGAGACATAGAGAGAGAGGCAGAGACACAGGCAGAGAGAGAAGTAGGCTCCCCATGGGGAGCCTGATGCAGGACTCAATCCCAGGACCCTGGGATCACGACCGGAGCCAAAGGCAGACACTCAACCACTGAGCCACCCAGGTGTCCCTGTAACTTCATTTTAAATGAATCGCTAAGACTGCTCTGTAGACATTTGCCTGGGAAATAGCCCAAGTAAGAGATGATGGCAGCTTGACTGGGATAAATCTAGTGGAAATGATGAGAAATGGTTTGATTTAGAATATATTTAAGTGATATGGAGAACAGAGTTTACCAACAGAATGAATGTGGGATTGAGTAAAGGAAGTAATCAAAGATGATGCCTTCTGAACTGACCTGAACTGTTGGGACAATGTCTTATTCTCTGATGAGTCTCAAGTACACTGGGTATAACAGTACCCAGTATATAGTAGACACTCCATCAGTATTTTTTAACTAAGGCCAACCACATCTCAGTCTGTGAAATCTCTACCATTCCCATTTGAAACTTATTATTTACCAAAACAATAATAACTGACATTTGTTGAGCACTATCTCTCAGATACTGTGTGAAGTGCCTCACATGTATTAATTTATTTAATCATAGAAAAATCTTTGTTAGTTCCATTTATAGCTAAAGAGATTAAAGCACAGAGATATTAGGTAACTTACTCAAATATATCGAAGAACAGGAAATTTAACCTTGGCAATTGGGTTCCAGAACCCATCCTCAAATCATTACAGTATTCTGTCTTTGGATTTACTCAAATCTTCATTAAACCATGTTCTCTCTCATCTTCCAACTTGAGCGCTGAAGCCATGGCTGCTTTGCTCACATGTTCATCCTTAGTACTCGTACAGGGTTGGCACACAGGTGCTTGGGGGATCATTGAATGATGATCTCTTACCCCTTCATGGCCTTGTATATGTGCTCTGCCTGAAATGCCTTTCTCTTTCCCCTATGCCTTGTGTACTTGGTAAACTTCTATTTTCCAGCTATTTCTTGCTCTGTGAGGCTTCCTCAGAGCCACCCTCAACAACATGGTAGAATTCAGAGCTCCTGCTTGAACTCTTTTAATAGCCATTGACAATCATCTATGTGTAAGGTTTTTTCCTTCTCGATTAATGTTTAACAAACTATAGACTATGACCCCCCTGTCAATATGGTTATGACCCATCAGTTTGGGGTTCATGATTAGCTTTTTTAAAATGAAAGAAAGTGCAATAAAATAGAAAAGAATATATTACATAGAGTAAGGTTAAATATTGGAAGGCTACCATCTGTAATGCAACAGAGCACGAGGTCTAAAACCAGATGTTCTGGACTCTCAAATCCCAACTTTATAATAACTAACAAAATAACCACTTAACTGTGGTCAAGTTATTGGCCATTTGCATCTCTGTTTTTGCATTTCTGTTTTTTATCTGAAAACAGGGATAATGATGATAGGGCTTGGCTCATGGAATAGTTACAAGAATTAATTAAGTTAATATTTATGAAGAGATTAGAACATTTTGAGGAATAGTACTTTTCAACTTTTGTTTCCTGTGCATACATATATAAAATATAGATGTGCCTGTACTGAACTGCTGCGTAAAATGTCTTTCTTGCCATGAATTGCCACAAGGAAAGGACTTTGCTTTAGGCTTAGAGTTCTTTGAAAGTAGGGATTGTATTTCATTCTTCTTTAAGATTCTTCTGACTTACATAAAATAACACTTTATTTCTTGCTTTCTTTCTAGGAAGGATTGAAAAATTTAAAGTTAACATTTTATATTACACATTCATCAGATTATAAATAGAAAATGAGAGGTAAATAAAGGAAAAGCATGTACATATGCTGCTCACTAAAGTCAATATAGTTTCCCTGATGAAACATTAAGTTTCACTCTGAACCTCTGGGCAGGTTGGGCAAAAGGGGAGATGTGATGGACTATAAAATTCTCATTACCTGATGAGAAGAAACATATCAGTCCTTCCAGAGATACAAGCTTTTTTCCTGATTCTAAATTCCAGAGGAGAGTTATCACATGGCTTTCTGTAAGAAAAATGGAGCAACAAAATAGAACTTTGCACACTTAATGAACAATAAAATGGGTGTTTAGACAGTTTGTAATAAATACTGCATCTCTTAACTAGGTTTTATTTCATGTAAGATAGTAACAGGTAAGATATATTAAATGAATGCTGTGTGCTGGCCTCTGTTTAAAGTGATCCTCACAATAACTGTGTGAAGAATTGTTGTTAGTCCCAGAGACCAGGGCATAGAGAGGTTGAGTAATTTGACCAAACTGGTCTAATGTTATACAGAAGCAAAAGCAATAAGATAGAAAAAAAATGATTCATAGAGACAAAGGAATGAATAATCTAGACAAAAAAATTGGACCAGACTGCCATCAAAGTTCAGATTTCCAGACACTTCCTGAATTCCTACTATTACTCTGAATTTAGAACCTTCCCTGGGTTCACTTCGTAAAGATTAGTTATTCTTTAATCTTGATACAGATTTTCATAAAAGCTTTTTAAGCTTGTCCAGAACAATCTGTTATCCTACACCCAGAATAGCCAAGGAAACATATTGCTGAACAAGGGATTTTTCTTAAAAGTTGGCTCACCTTATGGTTTTTTTCCACTTCAACATCAAGATCAAGATGGATGTTAATTACATTTCCTTCTTCTATTTGAAATGACCACATAGAAATAGAGAACATAGTAAAATCCTAACATGATGAGAAAGGAAGTGTAGAAAAAATAACCCCGGAATTTTCAGAAATATATTTTTAGAAAGTGAATGGAATATTACCAGGGGTGAAAAGTGCCATTTCATAATGACAAACAGAACTGGCTCACCAAGACAACGTAATACTAAGTGTTTGTTCTCCTAATGACAGAACTTCAAATACATAATATAAAAACTGATAGAAAGAAAAAGAGAAACACACAAGTCCATAATTGTAGTTGGAGATTCCAACACTGCTGTCTCAATAATTGATAGGAAAATTACTAAGGGTATATATCAAAGACTTGAACAATACCATCAACCAAATAATTTACATTTATAGAACATTCCACCAAACAACAGCAGAACACACATTATTTTCAGTGTCCATGGAACATTTATCAAAGGAGATGATATTCTGAACCATAAAACAAATTTGAATATGTTTAAAAGTATTTAAATCTTAAAAATTATTTTGCCTTACAACAACTGACTTAAATGAGAAATAAAAGCAGAAAGGTCTCTGGAAAATCCCCATAAGTTTTGAAACCAGACAACATCCTTCTAAGCAATCCATGGATCAAAGAAGAAATTGCAAGGCAAAATACTTTGAACTAGATGAAAAGAAAATACAGCATATTAAAATATATGGGATGCAGCTAAGGCAGTGCGGAAAGGGATGTTTATAGCATCTTAAAATGTTTCTTTTAGAAAAACAAAATTGTTTAAAGTCAGTGCCCTAAGCTTTCATTTAAAAAAAAACTAGAAAAAGAAAGAAAATTAAACTGAAAGTCTAGAAAGAAATAATAAAAACTGAAAACAGGAAAATAGAGAAAAGCAATGAAACTGAAAACTGGTTCTTTGAAAAGATCATAAAATTGATCTTCTAGTCAGACTGATCACAGAAAAAGAGAGAAGACATAAATTAACCAATTTCAGAAATGAAAGAGGGAATGTTTCACTATAGCTTATACAAATATTAAAATGCTAATTAGGTAATAAACCTTATGCTGATAAACTTAACAACTTCTATGAAATGGCTAAATTCCACAAAAGACCAACCGCCAAAATTTATTAAAGTAGAAATAAGTAACAGAATAGGTTTCTATTAAAGAGATTAAATTCACAGTTTAAAAACTTCCCACAGAGAAAATTCCAAGCCTATAATGGCTTTATGGTAAATCTGCACAACATTTGAGGAAGAAGTAATGCCACTTTGGCATAAACACTTCAAGAAAATAGAAGAAGAAACAATTCTCGACGCACTGTTACTGACATTACCCTGATATCAATACCAGAAAGTCAGTACATAAAAGGAAAACCACAGAATAACATCCCTCATGAGCATAGGTGAAAAACATTTTTTTAAAATTTTTAATTTAAATTCAATTTAGTTAACATACAGCGTATTATTAGTTTCAGGGGTAGAATTTACTGATTCATCAGTTGCATACAATACCTGTGCTCATCATATTAAGTGCCCTTCCTATTGCCTATCATCCAGTTACCCCACCTGCCATCCACCTCTTCTGCAACAACCCTCAGTTTGTTTCCTATAGTTAAGAGTCTCTTAAATTTGTCCCCTTCTTTGTTTTTATCTTATTTTTCCTTCCCTTCCCCTATGTTCTTCTGTTCTGTTTCTTAAATTCCACATATGACTGAGATCATGGTATTTGTCTTGCCAAACTATAGAAAGAGCCCAGATGTCCATCCACTGATAATGTATAAGGAATTGTGATATATACATAAAATGGAATATTACTCAGCCATAAAAAAGAATGAAATCTTGCCATTTACAATGACATGGATAGGACTAGGCGGTGTTATGCTAAGCAAAGTAAGGTAGAGAAAGTCAAATACCATCTAGGTGCAAAACATTTTAAAGAAAAGTAAAACAGAGGGTAAATATTTATCCAAGAGACAGCGAGAAGAGCAAATGGAAACAATGAATGTTAACAGCTATAGAGATGTGGATTTAATAGATGCACATTACCAAGATAAGGAATTCAATTTTTAGTTTGTACTTTTCTTTATCAGTTTTGAAGTTTACTAAATAATTTTCTAGTACCTACTGAGATTATCATAAAGTTACTAGATTTTATAATGATATACCATTTGTGCAAATCTGGGGAAAACCCTGCTTACTCATTATGGTTTCTGTTTGCTAGGGGTTCCTTTTTGAGGCGTGAGGGAGAGAGTTTTGCATGATTTTGACCTATACTTTTCTTTTGCTATACTTGGGATTTTGTAAAATGAACTAAAGAAATTTTCACCTTTCTCTATACTCTGGAATATTTCTGATGAGATAGGAATTTCTTATTAAGAGTTTGATAGAACTTCTTTATAAAACCAAATAATTGGGACACCTGGGTAGCTCATCAGTTGAGTATCTGCCTTCGGCTCAGGGCATGATCCCACGGTCCTGGGATGGAGTCCCACATAGGGCTCCCTGCAGGGAGCCTACTTCTCCCTCGGCCTATGTCTCTGCCTCTCTCTCTCTCTGTCTCTCTCTCTCTCTCTCCCTCTCTCTCTCTCTCTCTCCATGTGTTTCTTATGAATAAATAAATCTTTTTAAAAAATAAATAAATAAAACCAAATCGTTTTGCTCCTTTGGTTGGAGAAGGGTCCAGAAGAAGAGAATAGATCTGTTGTAATTGGTTTTCTAAGTCTTCTCTAGCAAACTGATAATTCATATTCTGTTATTTTATATAGGTGTCTAGTTTATATAGATTGTTATATTTAGCATGATAAAATTTAGCATGATATTTTCTAATAACATTTAAATCTCTTTTATATGTGTAGAAACATTCTCTGTATCTTGGAGGTAGTATGAAGATAATAGTGGCAAATAACAGGCTCTAAAATTAGAGTGCTGGAGTTGATAACCTAGCTCCACCGTTCAAAGGGTGTATGATCTTCAACTCATTAATTAATCTCTTTGTTGTGGCAACTGGGTGGCTGAGTAACTTAAGGGTCTGACTCTCCATTTCCACTCAGGTCATGATCTCAGGGTGATGAGATCAAGCCCTTCCACTGGGCTCTGTGCTAGTTATGGAACCTGCTTAAGATTCTCTTTCTCTCTCTGCCTCTCTCCTTCTCTATAAAAAGAGGGGGGGGGGAAGCTCCTCTTTGTGCCATAGTTTCCTCATCTATAAAATGAAGATAATAATAATACCTATCAAAAAATGTTGTAAAGTTTAAAAAAGATAATACAGATGCAGTATTGAGAACATTGGCCCATTGTAGGTATACAATAAAAGTTAGCCATTAGTATAATTATAATTAGAAGCTGTCTTATCTTTTTCATTCCTGGCACAATTTTGGTGTCTTATTTATGTTTGTCTTGATTATACTTGCAAAGATTTATTTGTCTCTTCACATAAGCACTTATTTTATTTTATAGGTCACCTTTTTCATTCTGTATTTTTTTAATTTAAATTCAATTAGCCAACATAAAGTACACACTTAGTTTCAGACATAATGGTCAATGATTTGGTGATGGGCATTAAGGAAGGTGGGTGATATGAGTACTGGGTGTTATACGCAACTGATAATTTTTTGTTCTGTATTAATTTATGCCTTTACCTTTAGTATTTCCTTCTTTGTACTTTATTTGACTTCATATTGTTAAGATTTTTTTTCTAGCATCCTGAGTTGAAAGCTAGCTTCTTCACTTGTTTCTGTTCTATTGTTTTTTAACAGGTACATTTAAATTATAAATTTTTTTTCTTATGCTTGATTCCTTTTTTTAATAATAAATTTATTTTTTATTGGTGTTCAATTTGCCAACATACAGAATAACACCCAGTGCTCATCCCGTCAAGTGCCCCCTTCAGTGCCCGTCACCCATTCACCCCCACCCCCCGCCCGCCCTCCTCCCCTTCCATCACCCCTAGTTCGTTTCCCAGAGTTAGGAGTCTTTATGTTCTGTCTCCCTTTCTGATATTTCCTACACATTTCTTCACCCTTCCCTTCTATTCCCTTTCACTAAATTATAAATTTCTTTTTGAATACCATGATGTCTTCCCCAGGATTTGATAGTATTTTTATATTGTTTCAATTCTAAATATATGAACATTTCTATGGTGGTTTTCCCTTTAGGCAGTGAATACATTAGAAATACATTTGTAAATTTGCAGATGAGTAGATTTTTAGAGGGTTTTATTTGGTTGGGGAGGGTTGCAGGATTGGGGAGTGACTCTTGTGCTCATTAAATATGCCATATATGATAACAATTTATAGTTTCTTCTATGTCCAGTACATGGCCAATTTTTATAAATATTCTTTGTATGTTTGAAAAATAAATATATATTCTCTATTTATTTGGTAGACAGTTCCATACAGAAAATGCTATCAGAAACTAATAATTTGATCGAGCCTATTATTTCAATCATGCTAGAAAATTGTTATTCAAATCCTTTTTTCCTTGGCTTTCTTTGTAATTTTCTGAAAAAAAAATGCTTTAAAATAAATTTCCCCTTATTCTGTTTATTTTGATCCTATGTTATTAGGTGTATTGTTTCCTAATTGCTCTATTTCTCGTAAATCTATCTATTTATGAATCCCTGCTATTCATGTACCCCTTTAATTTTTTATGCCTGAATTCTATTTTGTTTGATACTAATAATGTTATACAAGCTTTCACTTTGTTGACATTTGCATTATTATATGAAAATGCAAAAGAAACATATGACATGTTCTCTGTCTCAAGGAAGTTATAATCCCTACTATATGTATATTTTGTGTTTTTTTTTAAGTTGGAATTCAAGGCTCTTTTATTTTGCTCCTGACAAATACTCCTTTTTGTTCTTACAATATTCTTATTGATGCACATATTTGATGTGATGTTCCCATGCTCTTAGTTACTACAAGTAAGAATTTTCTAAATGTTAGAGATAGCTGCAATCAAATTAATACAACATTCAGGAAAATAAGATATTTACATACAGATGTGATCTGACCAGAGCATCAATTTAATCAATTTGTTTACTGTTTTTATTTAGTTTTTCCTAAGTGTAAAACTAACTATCTTTTGAAAGTTTGATTATTGTGGACGTAAGGCCCGTGAGAAATCCTTGCCTCAGTGTTCGCGTGTGTATTCTACAACCACCTTTCTGACAGTAATTAAAGAGGATACAGTATGAAAGGTTTTTCACATGGATCACATTATGGTAGTTATCTTTTAGGTATTCAAGCTTGAAAGGGCAAAATATATTCTTCATTTTTTTGTAATGGGGAAAATTAAAATATGCTTAGTGAAAAACAAACTGTTCCACAAAAGAACCTTAAAAGCACAAAAAATTGAGGTCATCTGTACCCTAAAATAGTACTTGACATTTCTCTTCAGTTAAATTTACTACAGAGTCTTATTAAAGAAATATACAATGATAGAGCAGTTGTGAGCCTAATAGTCATTTGGTTTAATTTTTTTTATTTTATCAAAAGAAAGCAAAAGAGTGTAGTTAGTACAATACAAATGTTCATAAAGATAAATTTTATAAAGGTAAATATTTTTTTCATTATGAAATATCATTGCCATGCTAGAAGAAATGTCATAATAATAATAGAAATTTAAATGTAGGTTTTATTATTTACCCTTACTGTATCTTCCATTACATTGCTGGAAAGAGCATGAATAATATTTTGTTTTCATTTTTAATTTATGGGATTTTTCCCTTTGTAATTTAAACATCAGTTTCATTTTTTTAGATACTTGTCATGTTTATAGCTCAATGTACACTATTTTTCTTTCCATTGTTTTAATAGGTAGGTATTATAAAGGAATGTATGTTTGGAAGAAACAACATTGGAATATATATGATCAAGCTATAGCGGGAAAGAACTGATTGGTTTACTTTTCCCAAAGAAACCTCCTCATGCAGTTGTTTAATGTGAAAGGTTTTTTCTTGAAAAGGTTAAAAAAGTTCTAATCAACTTTTGTACATTATGTAGAACTTCATTTTCTAAACTCTGCAAAAGAAAGTTTCATATTTAATGGGAAATCATGAATTATTCCATTTATTATCTACTTCCTCCTTTCAAAGACATGATCTGGATAAAAGGCGGGGTGAATAATTTCAAAAAAATACAATACATTTTTAATGGGAAGGTGCAAACTACAGATTCTCATGACTATTAGCAAGTGTAGAGGAAACAGAATTTTACTTGCAAAACTCGTCAAACTCTTGCAAAGATAAAATGTATGACATACTTTAGTAAAAAAAAAAAAACACAGTGAGCTGAAGTTTTCTTTTTAATGCAACTTGTTGTTTTTACTAAGTTTTGTCTTTATATTCTCCAGCTTTGCATTTTTATTAAAAGTTGACATTTCACTCACTTATATGGAAAACTGATAGTTCTTTAATTTATAAAGATGTATTGATGATTAACTGAAAGGAAAAGTTTAAATGATATTATTTGAGACAAAATTTCCTAAAAAATAGATTATTAAAAATTTTGGAGAGCAGTCACAAGATTATGTTTCAAAAAACAGTGTTATATTGTATGGATTTTATATTAATAAAAAATTGTTTCAAAAACAGTGTTATATTGTATAGATTTTATATTAATAAAAATTGTAAATAGATATAGACTGACATGAGTCAATGAGCTAGCTTGATCATGTTTATACATGTTTGTAGTCGTGTAGCATGAAGCTTAGCTATTGTTTTTCTCCTCTTTTTCTTATGTTTATTGTTGTTGTGTTAGGACTCAGACCATAGCAGAATTATATTACTCAGATTTCTTTTTTTTATCATTATGATTCAATCCAAAAACTAAGATTATTTTCAGGCTTTATTTTTCAGCTTATGTTTTATTTTTTTTTTTATTTATTTATGATAGTCACACACACAGAGAGAGAGAGAGAGAGAGAGAGAGAGAGAGAGAGAGAGAGAGAGGCAGAGGGAGAAGCAGGCTCCATGCACCGGGAGCCCGACGTGGGATTCGATCCTGGGTCTCCAGGATCGCGCCCTGGGCCAAAGGCAGGCGCCAAACCGCTGCGCCACCCAGGGATCCCCAGCTTATGTTTTAATTGGTTTTCCTGTAGTTGGAAGTTACAGTGTGATTTGAAAAAAAAAAAAGAACAAAAATTCATATGACCTCATTTAGCCAAAGGTGCTTGGACTCAATGGTGGTACTGTGAAAATACCTTCCCTGAAAATTCTTCTGAAATGATAACACTCATTTCATACCTTTCCGTGTCCAATCTTTAGGTTAACATTTTCCTTTGTAAATAAGTTTGAGTTTCTCAAGGGAGTTTGCAAGTAATAGGACTATTTTAAAAATTATGTAACTAGCTTCATATAAAGAGCTTTCTTTCTTCCAGTGCTTTTCACTAAAATTCTCTAAAGAAAAACTTTTTTTAATGTGGTTAAGTTTGAGATTTTTCTAGTAGAGAAAATCTTTCAGTAAAGAAAATGTGTGTTACGGCTACACAGGTAAATATTTCAGTAATACTTTATATTATTGACTGACGAATAGTTTTATTCATTCCTGATTGATGACAATCTCTACTTCAAATATTTGATTGACTTGGAATCACTTGAGCAAATAATTTTTAATAGTATATGAATATAAAAAATGCCTTTATATTATTAAGGGAATCATTTAAAGCTATTGTAATATTGCAGTCTGTACTGTCCGATAAATAACCCCAGCCTTCCTCTGATAGTGGGTAACCCCAGCAAAAATAGTATTTGATTAACAGCTTTTGATCTAGCAAAAAGTTACTCCCTTTTATGCTAAATATCAGTCCTTACCTACTTGAATCTGAGAAATAATCTTTGTTCCATTCTAATTATACATAATTATTCCATATCCTAAAGTAAAATTGTCCATGTTAAAGTGAATTTTTATTGTAATCTTGGCAGAATTCTTTGCTGATCGTATTTTTAAGTATTTTATTTTTTGTTTAATTATATTAGTAATAGTCCTATTTACAAAATATTGTAGGTTAAATTTCTTAGTTATTATGAAATTTTAAAGAAAAAGAATTAGGTTGAATGTAGATTAAATAGTTTTTTCCAAATGACATTTTTCCATTTGTAAATATACTTTTAAAATGTTGGCAGTCTGACTATGCTCTCTAACTTTCCTTATTAATAGATAAAAATGTGTATTTTCTGAAAATATAGAGCACCCTGACATATGTAGCAGTTTCAAGTTAGTGAACTTCTATATTGTTTAGGAAATCACAAAAAAATTCTATTCCATAACCTCTTGGGCATGGTGGATTTTATTTATTTATTTTTGTTATCAAATAAGTCCAGCTATCTAACATGATTCTAAATCTAAACTAAAATAAAAATCCTGCCATATGTTCTGCCAATGTTCTGATTTGTTGGTAACATTTTTATGGTGATTAGTTTTTTTTTCAATTTATACAATTAAAAATGATATCACATTTATTTGGATAGCAATTTTAAGATCTTCAAAAATAGCGCAAACTAATATATGTGTTTGTGGTGTTTCTTTGGAATGAAGTTAAAATGTTATGTATTTCAATCTTGATTAGGAGAGTTTTTATATAAAATTATAGCAACATCTAAAGTATTTTATGGTACAATAGTAAGTATAGCACAGTTAGATAAAGCTTCAAAATTATCTTTTAATTTTCTATTACAGCAAATATGACCAATAAATTTCACAAACAAAATCATAATTATTAAAATAGCTGTTACATTAAAATTCCTATAACACGGTTAGTCAAAACTGCAATAATACTATTACAAGTGTTATTTTCTTTATTGTAATATATGCTAAAACTATACATAAGGTGCAGTTATTGTATTATCTTTATTGTATGTTCATTTTTCTTTAAGGAAGTTTTCCTAAAATGTTTAGGAGAAATTGATAACAATATTCATTTTAATGACTAATTTCACTCTTAATAACTAATTATAATAAACAATAGATTTTTCAAGTATAACAAACTCTACTTTTTGAGATATTAACATGTAAATAATTAAAGTAAATCATATAGAAAATAAGCAGTGATTATCAAGTTATTTATATTGATGGATATACTAAGATGCAAAATGAATTTGCATTAGAGAAACCATCATATTAAAAATGCTTTTTATATATCTTCTTTAGATTAATAAAAATGCCTCATTAAATATGTGTATTTTTATCTCTGAAATATATTTCTAGTTTTTCCAAACATGAAAATTGAGTGGTTTGAAAACTGTTCATCTGTGTTATGCCACCTGCCCTATTTACATTTTTAACAGTTGAGTATTTGTTAACTGATCTCATAGACAGCTACATATTTTGCTGTTTCCAGATGGATGAGATGGAATACCATGCATAACTTTACATTTATCTTCTTTGAGTGTCACCTTATTTGCATATCAATTAAAATAATATCTGTATTAAGATGGATAATGAAAGTTATCAAATTTACATGATGTGACTGCAGTTTGCTAAATTTCCAGTAGATGCCCCCAGAGACCAGTCAACTCATTGGACATCTTTGAAATTTAAAAAGAGCTTTTTTCATAATGAAATGTTTTTTTCTTGTTGTATTTTGAAGTACATGGAAAATAAATTAAAAGTCCTAAAAAATCTCAATTCTCCAGTGGTTATTACACAAAAATATATGTGAGTGATGATAGTGTATTTCTTAGTGTTAGTTCTTAATCACTCATACTCAATACCATGACTAACAATTGTTAAAAACCTAAATGTGTAAAATTAAGAAAAAATGCTTTCAGTTTCCATTGTAATTCTATATGCTTTTCACTCTCTTCAAATATAATTGATATTTTTTTCTTTCTAACTTCTCTTTCTTTATATATATATTTATATGACTAAGAGAATCGCATATCTTTGTTTTAGCTTTTGGGAAATGTTTATTCTTTTCACAAAAAACTATAAAACATACCCAAATTACTTATATGGTTTTTATCAGTATGTGTATGTCAAGAATGTATTTTTCCCATTTTAATTATATGTAATATCTACCTACACTGAAAAATATGGGTAAGAATAGTGACTCACACACCTAACTCTGGGAAATGAACAAGGGGTAGAGGAAGGGGAGGTGGGGGCGGGGTTGGGGTGACTGGGTGATGGGCACTGAGGGGGGCACTTGGCTGGATGAGCACTGGGTGTTATGCTATATGTTGGCAAATTGAACTCCAATAAAAAAATAAAAAAAAAGAATAGTGACTCACTTTATTCCACAGAAATTATATTAACTGAAGCTATTTAAGTATTAATTTAAGAGTCAACGTAATTATCCCGTAGGTGATTCCAATAACATTTATTCCTACAGTATGAATGTAAGACTGTTATAACTGACACATAGATAACCCACTAGTGACTTATAAATATTAACTTAATGGAATAAAAGTATCATCCTGACTTTTGATTAGATATTACGTATCTTTTGAGTTTATCTTTGTCAGATTAAATAAAAATTTTATGATCTTGTTTTAAAGTATGATTTTTCATTAAACTTCTTTTGAAATGATTTACTGAATATGAAGCTTCACCTTGATACATTATTTGAGTTTTTCCTATGAAGAAAATATGTTAAATATATTAATCATATATTTGAGTAGTTGATAATTCATTTGATTTTGACAATCCATCTAATAACTAATATAAATACCTAGAAAAGAAATAAAATGAGCTGTTATATCTGTTCATTCCATTTATTCACATTTTTCATATTGGTAAAAATGTGTGCTTTTTATCCTTTTATTCATTTGTCTTTCTCAGTGTTTTTCTTTTATTAGACTTATGTATCCTGGAGTGACAATCACGCCTATTTACTTTGCTCCGGATAGACGCTACTGTCTGCTCCCTCACTTCAAGGAAAGGAGCTCTTTAGGAGAGTCACAGAATCACACTACTCTCTTTTCCCAAGCCGGCATAAACATAGATTAGCATGGACATAGGCAACAATTTTCAGATTTGAGAATTACATTGTAATTGTCCAATTATGACAAATTCTGAAACAATCAATGCAAATAAAGAAAATGCATAGAGGAAGGGAAGGAGAAGAAAAATCAACATCAGATTTGTTGATGTAATAGATGTAATAGAAGACAAAGTGGTAAAGTAGGAAAAAGCCAGGATTTGCACTCAGAAACCTGGATGTGAATTCCATCCAACTCTGCCCCTTATTATTTTGTATGACTTTGTCCTTCTTTGGCAAGTCACAACCTCACTGAAGACAGTTTCTTTGTGAAAATGGAAGTATTGCTTTGTAGAGTTACCGTGTGTTAGAAATTATGTCTACACAGTGCCTACCACAGCATAGGCACTCTTTAAATAGCCACTCAGAATGTTTTAAGGCAGAATTTTAAAACAATATAATATCTCCATGACTGTTTAACAGAAAGTTCCCCATCTCTCAGCGTCTCCACATGTTCAACTGCTAGGAGGTTTTGTCAAAGTGGCCAATTTTACATTCTGTAAATTTATAGATTTTTTTAAAATCTTGGATTCATTCAGGGTCATTTTTACGTAAATTTAAAAAGCACAGAATCTCCTTTGAAGAATGCCTTTAAATAGTAATAAAATCCGTATGAAACAGATGACCACTGAATTCCATTCCTAAATTCATTCTTCTCCAACTGCATCCCTTGGTTGGAAGCAGTATCAGCTCTCTGAGATGGCAGACATCTTCCTCGGGGTATAGATTCAGAGTCTGGCATATCCAGAGTGTCACAACTTCTGCTCCTATGAATGGCATGTTTTCTGTCAGGAAAACTCTTCTCACATCTCTACATAAATTTTACCAGAATTCTCAATTTCTGCCCAGGATAGTGACTTTTCAGGTCAAGGAAATTTTTTCTTCTGATGCTTACAAAGAATATGTTTTAATTTATACTAATATCGGTTTTAATATACAAGTGAAACCAAGATGGAGAACTTCGTGTCTAAATAAGAAAATAATAAATTTGAATTCTATCTGTATATTTATTTGTGTTTGAGATTTTATTTATTGATGGATGAGAGACACAGAGAGAGGCAGAGACATAGGCAGAGGGAGAAGCAGGCTCCCATGGGGAGGCCAATGTGGGACTTGATCCCAGGTCTCCAGGATCATGCCCTGAGCCGAAGGCACACGCTCAACCACTAAGCCACCCAGACGTCCCTCTATTTGTGTCTAGAAAAATTTTCCTTCCATAAAGCAAGTCAACATTGCCTATAATTCTATTATGAAATATAAAACCTGAGAAATCCAAATATAATGGTGGAAATTGATGCACCTTTTTTTCAGATGTCAGTTCATTTTAATAAAAGAAAATTATTTGGTTAAAAGAAATAATTTGCATTAACTATGAAGATTTCAATAGGAAATTATTTAGCAAGTCACTAATTGCTCTTTCTTGCTTTCAGATTAGTATTGAGGCTTAAATAACGACATGTACATATGCATGTGTGCACACACACGGATGTGTATATAAAATTGAGATTGTATCAGCATAGTTATTCATGCATTTTAAAATACTTGTCTATTTGAAATCTCTTCTGCAAAGAATGATCCTTTTAAAAAATGTACCAGAAATTTTAAAAAATTGATATCAGTTATATATCATGGATGTTTTGAGGCTGAAAAATGTCTTAGAAACCATTTTAGTGCAATTCCTTCTGAATCCATTCATGTACTTTGGTCACAGGCAGCAGAAACTGATTCTGACTAAATAAAGTAAAAAAAAAAATTTTGGAAGGATATTGGGTAATCAAATGAGTTTAGGGAGAACCCAGCTCAGATGAAAAGGACAAGACATGAGACCCTGGGTAGGATCTCGGTAGCAAGGACTACTTGGGACTCTTGTCAGGATGTCACTCCCAAGATGACTGAGCTCCAAAAACCTACTAAACCTTTGTTGTGTTTCCTGCCTCAAGATTCAGAATTCTGGGGGATGAACCCATTGCCTTATTTTGGGTCACTGTGGTTAGAAAATCTTGGTTAGAAAATCATTAAAATCAAGCCCCTCTAAGATGGCACACGGTGTGAAAATGGTCATTTCCAGAAGTTTGGAGTGCTGCCACCTGTGGAAGTGGAACTAGATACCCGGTGGACCAAATCCCACCAAAACACCCTCCTCACTTTCCAGGCGAAGGAAATAAGGCTTCCAGAATGATTTTCTGTCAAGAGTAGAGATTTGAGATTAGAATATAGACGGCCTCCCAGCTTATGTTTATTTTTATTGTTTAAAGTCAATGTTCTAACTTTTATTATTTATAATTTTCTTTTCTTCCGAGGTATAACCATACAAAGATGACTCTTCTTGTTTGAAACAAGGCTGGATTTTCAGCCTCTCATCCTCAGATCTTCTATATTTCCCCCACAACCTACCCCTCCTCAGAGGCACCACTTCGGTGTCCCTTCAGCCTCCTCACCTAAACCCAAGCTCATTCTCTTTCCCCAAAAATGTTCAACCTTTTGTGTTCCCTTCCTTAGCTAATTATCAATTAGCTCAAAGCCTGGTTGTCATCCTAGGTGTTCCCTTTCTTCTACCCCTAACACCTACTCACCACTCGGGAATTGATATTTTTAGCTCTTAAATATGTATTGAATCCACCTGTGTGTGTCCATTTCCCCACCTTCGCTTTGGCTCAGCCTCTGTGGCCTGTCCTTTCTGGGACCACCAGAGTCTCCCATCTCTTTGCCCTGTTCCCAATTCTACCCTCCTCCTGGCCAATCTCGTGGATCAGGTATGAATTTCAGAATCACAAGCTCAAGGATCGTAAATTGAAAGCCTTTATTTTTTTATAACTTAATTTTAATTCCTGGCCCTGAGCCTTGATCCTCCCTAGTGTAAAAATCTAATCTTGTGTCTCTCAGGTTATGTGAGTCCAATTCAGTGATTTCTCAGGTTATTTAAGATTCTGACACCTTTTCCTCTCACCCGATTACATAGAAACAACACAGTCCTGGTGCAGGGTGGAGAGGAAGAGAGTTGCAAGATTTAGCAAATAAAAATACCGGATATACACTTCAATATGAATTTCAAAAAAAAACAACCCTTTTTTAGTATAAATAGATCCTATGGAATATTTGGAGAATACTAATACTAAAAAAATTATTACTTACCTGATATTCAAATTTAATTGGGCATCCTGCCCAGTTTTATCCAGAAACTCCAGGGCTTGGGGTTTGTCAGTATTTACTTTCATTTTTTTTTTAAGATTTTATTTATTCATGAGAGACACAGAGAGGCAGAGACACAGGCAGAGGGAGAAGCAGGCTCCCTGCTGGGAGCCTGACATGGGACTCGACCCCGGGATCCCAGGATCACGCCCTGGGCCGAAGGCAGATGCTAAACCGCTGAGCCACCCAGGGATCCCCAGTATTTACTTTCAGACTTTAATCTAGGACCTTGCTATAGACACTGAACTTGTCCATCTAGTATCTCATTTCCCCATTGTTTTTTGCTAATGTAACTCCAGTTTGCTTGGGAAAGCAATGTGTCCAAGAACAGGCAGGATATTTGTTTTTCCAGTCTCCTTGCAGCAAGGGATGGCCATGTGACAAAGTTCTGGCCAATGGGACCAAAGTGAGAATCTACTAGCAGTTATAGGAATGCTTTATTCCCCACCAATAACAAGGAAACACACATCTGGTGCCACCCATCACCCCTTTCTTTTTGCCTTGAAGGTGGACCCAGTACTGGGTGCTATAGCAACCCTCCAGTGACCATCAGGGGACAAGCATGAGGGAAAGATGAAGATAATCCCAGACACATTGAACTTGCCAGGCCACTGAATCAAGGCCAGCAGATGCCTACCTTCAGGCATCTTGGGCTGTAATAAGTGGAAACTTGCTGTTCTAAAGGCACTATGAAACACATTCTCTTACTTGTAGTTGGATGCATTCTATACAGGTGTCCACCTCTGATGCACTCAATCCATCCTTTTCTCTCAGATCTGGAAATATGCTGACCTGACTCCTTTGATTGCTCCCTGTTGTTTCTTATTCTCCGAGTTATGGCTATGTCCTCCTTCGATCCCAGTGGGCAGCCCATACAAGAGCATGTTAGCACACACCTCCTTGTTGTGGCCAGTGACATTATGACAGATACACCAGCCCTCTCTTTCCATTAACTTTTGTGTCATACATGGAGCTCACTAGACTATTAATGGCATTTCACCTGTACCATTCAGGAGCTATGGGAAATTACAGTGGCTGTTTCTGGTCCTCTTCTACTGAGAAACTGAATTTTGCTATACTTGGGCAGGTAAAAAGGAGCGGAATGAGAGACATGGCCTCACTGCTCCTTCTTCATATTCTCCTCCTTCTTGACTAGAGGGCAGAAACAAACAAAATTCTGTTACCTTTTTACCTGCCTATCATATGTTTTTGGTCTCATACATGATGGTGTTTTTTGACCTTTGGGCCTGGTAATATGGTTTACTTATTCTCTTTGTGGATAAATCCTACTACAGTAGGTGCTGTGTGTATCTGGCTGCCAGATGCGGGAGGGTAACAATTCAGTTGGACACTCCATCCAGATGGCTTTTCTAAACTTCAGGTTCATGGAGTAATGACTCCATTTCCTAACCTGGACCTTTCAATGGCTCTACCTCCATCTCATTCCTAGCTTGGAGTCCAAACTTCTTACCGTGGCTTTGAGGTCTTGTCTTTTCTTTTAAAACATCACTCTCACCACTCCTCTCTTCACCTATCTTAATGTATCTTGTTTCATGCCTAAGTTGATCCGCTGAGTAAGAAATTCTTGGTAGATGGAACATGGGCATTGTTTGTTTGTGTGTTTGTTCAATTCCAAAGATGAATCTGTTGCATAGCCAGGAGCTGGGAACCAGTAGTGCAGGACTTAACACTTCTCAGAACATTTTCACATATATAATTTAATTTTGTTCTTAGAAGAATCCTGATATAGGTACAGCATATGTTGATATGCACACTTTGCAAATGAGATGAAATGCAGTCCAAGGAGTTTAAGTAGAACTGGCCTCAACCTTGAGTATTCTAACTTCTAGGCTGTTTCCACTTCACATTGAAATTTTTACTGCTGGTAGTATCACATTATGTGAGTTGCTCTAAATACTTAACTGTCTCCTAACTTTTAAAAAATGTAATATAATTAGTAACTATACGATTTGGCTCCTGATTGCTCATTAAGTGGAATAATAACCACCACACAGCTGTTATCCCATAAGCCTGTTTATTTTCTGTATAGTACTTTTCATCATCTCACATTATTTATTATTTGCTTACTTATGTGTTAGTTGTGTTCTCCCACTAGAATACAAACTTCACAAGGAGAATGAATCCATTCAATCTAGAACAGTGCCTTCCACTTAGAAAATTTAATAGCTATTTGTTGAATAAATAAATGGAATATTCATTTGTCACTTTATCTTCTTGCCTTTGATTTATTATTAAATTAGAAGCAAATTAGTAATGTAACAAATCATTACCTTAATCCTAACTGAAAATATTTTTCAAATATACTTAGTAATAGATTTTAGTAAACATTTTCTAGCCAAACATCCAAGCATGAATGAACTTCCATAACATACAATGAAGCCACTTAATATAGAGTGCATTTTTAAAATATTTAATGGCATGTTTAATTTTTGCTTGGCATGTTGGATTTTTTCTGTTTTGTTTTACTGGGAGGCTAGTACATCAAGTACTTGTGGACATTGTAATTGCTGTGGTCTGGATGTGTTCCCCCAAATTCATATGTTTAAATTCTAATTCCCAAAGGTGATGGTATTAGTAATTGAGGTCTTTGGGAGGTGCTTAGGTCATGAGAGCTCTGCCCTCGTGAATGGGATTAGTGCCTTATAAGAAAAAAAGGTCTCCAGAGAGATCCCCAACTCCTTGCACTATGTGAGGATACTGTGAGAAGGTGCCAACCACGAAGGAGGAAGAGGGCCCTCCCCAGAACATGACCATGCTGGCACCTTGATCTTGAAATTCCAGCCTCCAGAACTGTGAACAATGTATTTCTGTTGTCTGTAAGCTACTCAGTCACTAGTATTTTGTTCTAGCAGCCAGAACGGACTGACAATAGTGGGTTCTGAGCTCAGCTCTGGAACTGATATATTTATAATGTAATTTTACTAAAATGACTACATTTGAGTAGCTCCTGGCATCTTTCATTAAACTGAAGTTGTTCATTTACAAATGTTCGAGGCAAAGAGCATTTTCAGCTTTCACTCAGGAAAAAAAAAGAAAAAGGCAGTGTGATTCAACCTTTAACTATTAGAGAAGAAAAAACACTGCACAGATTTAAAGGATTAAAATAATGTTCTGAGCGTTGGGTTTCTTATTATTCCCAGTTACCGGAACTCATACAAGAAGAACATTTGTGTGGACATGCTACGAGATGGTTATCATAAGTCCTTTACTGAGCTCTTCGCCCTGATGAAGAAGTGGGATGCCCTGCGGGAGACCGCGAGAGTTAGGTCCCTTTTCTGGTTGCAGAGACCTCTGGAGGAGCAGCCTGATAAACTGGATCACTTCTACCACTACCTGACCAGGGCTGAGGCAGCTGAAAGGAAAGGTGAGTGGACGGCCTGTGGGCAGCAGTCCTGCAGAAGCCAGAACAATGGGCCTGAGGGAGGATTCAAAACATTAAGAAGACACCTTAGCACAACTCCTTCTAGACACCTAAGCATCTTTATGGAATACATGATAGGGAATGCTGAACCACAAAGCTGCCCAGACACAGGGGCATCCTGCTGATGTCTTTCCAAGCCGGGAAGACAATACATAGCACCTGATGACATCTCCAGAATTTTCCAATCCATTAAAATCTTTTGTGTCACGAATTACAAATCTTTCCATAGTTTTAAAAATATATAACCTGAATTTTGACTTTTTCTGATGAGATACATTCAAAGAGTATAACTTGAACATTATACAGATTTTCTAGTATTTATGTGATGGAATTTGAGGGTCTTATCTATAAATCCTACAGATTTCAATCAGAAAATTTTTATTAGTGAATAGTGAGAAGATGCAAAAAGCCTGCAATTCACAATTATGAATAAAATTGTTTATATTATCCATCACATTTTTCTAATAAATTCCTTTTTTTGTATCTTAAAATTTTCCAGAAAATCAATGTTTCAAGTACTGAAAATATTTTAATCTCTCCTATAATTATACTGATATTGTCATGAGTCTTCCTAGTTACATATTAAGAATCAGTCATTTTAGGTAATCAAAGAAAGGAAATCCTAAACGTTGATGTGGTCTAAATTATTAATTTCTTCAACTTTTTGTGCGAAAAGACCATAAGACTCAAAAAGAAAAGCTCAGGGCCAAACAAGGCCTATATTTCATTTTAGGGCTTTCTATGGGAAAATAGAGTATTACACAACTTTTTGTCAATCAGTGCTACAGTGGGAAAACTTATTGGGGACATGGAATAGTACTAGAGAGGTAGCAAAAGTCTCTCACCCTCTATAGTGGAGTTAATACATGTTTCCCATCAGGTTGTCACCTGGCTTACATATAGGAGATACACAAAAATCCTAACAACACAAGTGAGTGTGTGTGTGTTTGTGTGTGTAGAAAGGAAGTGAATATTTGTATTATGAGAAGTACTTAACTTCAGGATTGACTTTAAAAATAGAATACTTTGGTGAATAATAAAATGTGACATCTAATTTCTCAAGAAATTAATTGTTATAAATAAAAAATGCTATTGTAAAAAACCTACATTCTAGCTTCAGCTCCAAATTCTGAAGTGATATTTGCACTGAAAATAGAATTGAACAAGATAAAATTTCCCCATTAGTCATTTTTTCTAGTTGAATTCATCATGCTCACTAAGTGTTTTAAATAGAGGCTCCTTTTGAGTAGCATAAATATGAGCCAAATACATCACTTGTTACAAAGTGTCTTAAATATGAGAAATTTGTCATAAAGCATTTTGTAATTATAAAGAAACTAAAATGCTAAGTAGTCTATTTTAAGGTAGAAAACATTTAAATTTTTTATTTAAGATAAGTAACTAAACACTTTAACTGTTTCTCCAATTCCAAAAGTTAAAAAAGTGCAAACTTTATAGTAGTCAATATTTTATACACATGTTGTAAGTAAAAAAATATTTTCTTTACTGGGTGGCTTTATCATATGTTCATCATAACTAAGTTGCATTTGTTAAGTGAAATAAAACTACCTCTTGCTCAGAATAACTCTTCTGTAAGGTTTTCTCCTTCAAAATGCAGTGGCTTTTGCCTGGTTGCAATATAGAAAGTTAAAATTATTCCAAAAAAACATTGTTGAGAATACTTCAGCTGAAGTACATGTGAATATTTGTATGCTTTAAAAAATTGTATAATGTTTTCACATTTAACATATAAACTTTATTGAGGAAAGATTGTGATATGAGTTAAAAACATCCCAGAAAATGGGATAGACGCCTTCACTCTTAATACTTTGAATTAATCCTAGATCTTAAAGAATGCACACAGGTGCACACACACACTTAACCTAGAATATAAAAATCTGGTGTCTCAAGATTCTATCCTCTATGGTCATGGAATGGAATATGGAATCTGAAAAAAATATTCCTGAAATAGCGTATCTCTGAGCATTCTCATTGCTTCTCATTGGAAACACTATCATTCTAGGGTCACAATGAAGTTCATTTAATCAAAGCTATGGCACTAACAATAGTCATCTTGGGTCAGTTCTGTCTCTTGAGACTTACAGAGCAGGAACCCAGAGTTATTTAAATTACTCTTCAAAACATCACTTGCTGTTTTATAGCACAGAAGTATTTAAAGTAAGCCAGCCATTTCTTTTTTGATTATTTTCCATTTGTTAAGATGGATTTTTTGGTCCCTAATAACATTTTTTATATTACCCATTGTTGTAAATCATCTCTGTACCATCTGTAATATTATGATTAGGGCCTTGTGCCCCATGGGGCTGGAGAAGAGATGGCAATAATGGTAATGGGCAACTGAATCAATAGATAATTCAAACATTATTTACACGTGACTTTAAATTATTGTTAATGGTTAAACAGCAATTTTTTTCCTAATAACATTTATTTAAGATACCCCAACTGTGTTCTATACAAAGAGTCTCCAAGATCTTTCCAATGGTTTTATGTAAAGCAAAACAAAAATAATTATCTGGTATAATAAGTTTGAGAAACACCAGGTGAATTAACATGGATATTAAGTAGGTTGGTTTATTGCGGGACTTACCAGAGCCTTTAACATACTGATGCATAGTG
Organism: Nyctereutes procyonoides; assembly: GCF_905146905.1. NCBI lineage: Eukaryota > Metazoa > Chordata > Mammalia > Carnivora > Canidae > Nyctereutes > Nyctereutes procyonoides. The sequence goes on from NW_026575122.1 coordinate 18,913,649, forward strand.
TGTGGTCACTGAACGAAGAAAATTAGCAACTAAATTTTCCAATTTATTTCACCATAGAATCTCCTTTTTTAGATAGCACAATGAATACTGATCTAAATAATAAACCAACAATAAAAATGTTTTTCATCTTGTAAATATCTGCTGACAATTCAAGTAAGTGGTCTACAAACAAGGAGATAAGGCTGCTTAGAATGTAAAGGGTACAGTGCATATATTTGAATTGTTCAAAGATTCAAAACTTGAATATATTCCCTTATACTTAATGCTCTGAAAAATACCCCATTTTTTCTGTAGAAAAATAGCTTAGATAACAAGTCGTTTTTAAATATGGAAACGATAGCTAACACAACTTGTTCTAAAAAAAAAAACGTGAAGTATTGGAAATTTTTTTCTGATTAACTGAAAGTCAGAAAAATTATTTGGGGATCACTTTTTCAAAAACTCTTTATATAACTTTTTGAAAATGGAAGATATGGAATGCTTTAGACTTTTAAAAATCATAATTCTCTAATAACTCTAAAGATGACAAAGAATATAAAACATTACAAAACACACTTTAGTGCTCCATTCACTTTAGGTAGAAAGTTCACAATGCAAAGATAAAACATAAGGGAAGTCAGTTCTGAGATGAGAGTATTTGTTTCAAGTAATAACTCCAGTTACTCACTGCTTTTTACCTAAACTCATGCCTATTGTGAGTAACCTTAAACAGCAGAATGGCTCTCCAGAATCCCCAGCTCCTTCAAAAAATATTTTAAAATAGGGAGACAGGGAGACCTCTATTTTTTTTTAACTTTAATGTTTAGGTATAACCCTTATTTTGAGATAAGCCTTAATTTCCTGTGAAATTATGAAGCAACATGTGTAAAGAAATGACTTAAGTTTCAGAAATTTCTTTTGATACATTAGAATGACATGTATAGTTCTTGAAAATTACCTTTTGTTGTAATCAACCTCATTTCATTTTTTTCTGGGCCTTTTGATTTTAGTCTTATAGGAATACTAGTGGGCAATGTATAAATATTTTTCATAATTGTAGTCCTTTCAGGAACATTTGAGTTGACTCTTCTGATTGTTGTGAATAATTAACATCAATGAATTCTAATAGATAATGATTGTTATTAAAAAATCCTTGGAAGAGTAATCCAGAAGTTACCATATCTACAACTGTGCTTATAACACAGATGCAAAGAGACATAAAAATTATGAATTTGTTCATATTCACCAATAAAATGGAATTTACAGGACTGAGGCACAATTTATTAACACACAGGTTTTTGTCCAAGTTTATGATTGACTGCAGTGCAGTTTAAAAGACTAATTCACAATTTATTAATGTGCTTCTTTGTATACAAGTAGGTCAGGCGCCACTTTAGGGAAAAGGAAGGGTTTAAAAACTAACAACTAATAAACTAATAACTGAGTGAGAAGGATGACTAGTATTAGTTCATTTTCAGCAGAAAAAGATATTGAGAAATAGAAGCATAGAAATCCATTCTTTGTTAGCATTGCTAGTAACTTGTATCACTGGAAACATTGCAGAATGTATATGAACCTGATAGGGTTATCCCAATCCCCATATTATTATATCAATAAGCTCATGATTATTTTTCCTTCTGGGTAAAAATACTCTATTTCCATATCTTATCTGCTTTCTTCATTAGCTCCCCCCCCCAAAAGTTAGGAAACTTTGTTTTCTCTTGAATCTAAATACTTTTCTAATCTTTAATGGGAAAAGTACTTGATGATAACACATATTCATTTCTTGCAATAGACCTGAGAACAGTGCTAGTACATATTATCCTGTCTTTTGTCTTATATAATCTAGTGTTTTAACTAAAGAGTATGTCAATTTCTTACATGTTCTAGGTTTTCAGAAAGATTTTGGTTGCTTTTTTTCCGTGTGCACATCCTTTAACGCAACTGTTTTGGTGCTTAAGATGCATTAATTTAATTTTGCATTTCCATTTTTAAAATAGCTAATCCTCTTTTTAAGGGAAAATAAATAATCACTAGGTTGGTTTGCCATTTGAAGGGACAGGCCGTGAGATATTTTTCTAACGCAGCTTCTGTTTTTCTTTGAAGAATACTTTGAAGATGTCTATAATAACTTGTATGCACTGGCCTGTTACTTCAATAATTCTGAAGACAAATGGGTAAGGAACCACTTCTATGAGCGATGTTTTAAGATTGCTCAACTGATCAAAATTGACGGTGGGAAGAAGGAAGCCGAGGCTCATGCGCACATGGGACTTCTCTTCGAGGAAGAGGGTGAGTGGTCATTTGTCAGGCTGTCCTGGTTGCTTTGGAGGATTCAGAGTCGGTGCAGCCAGAAAGCACGTGGGGGTTGAGAAAAAGACCTGAGGCGTTAGTATAAGGCTGTATGTAAGTTGTTGCAATTAAAAAGCAAAGGTGAAAAAAAAAAAAAAAAGCAAAGGTGTGTGACTTAGGGGCTCCGCGAAAGCGTTCCTTGCAGTCATACGTCCACCCCAGCGCCCAGGCTGGAGTTCCCAGCAGCAGCATCACCAAGAGCAGGCTGCTGCCGGACCCATGCACACGCGTCTGTCAGTGCCGCGTGCTGCAGGGCTTGAATTCCTTTCCTTTCTTGCAGCCCTCTCTTCATTTTAACTGGATTTCTTGTGTACGAAAATGGGAAAAAAGGAAGACATACTTCGTGATTTTCCTAGCGCTCCCATACCCCCTGTACATATCTCTATAATTTAGATATCACTCCATCGTGGTTTTATAACAATTTCCGAAGGAAAGGTCCTTTAAAAGTAACTTCATAAGGTTATCTTAACGCAAGCCAAAGTCTAAAACAACAACAAATACCGTCAAAAATACATTTTGTATGGTGTTTTACTAAAGAATGCAAAGAGAAACTTAAGAGTTAAAATTATTTATGGAAGGAATGGTAGGTAGATTATATGCAAAGAAAATATATGAAAAGTTAGCATGAATAATGCTATTTCTTTTCTCAAAAAACTGTCCGATTTTCCACAAAAATTTTAACTTTGGCCAAACAGTTAAATGAGAAAATATTGATTATTTTGTGGGTAGGACTATATAGGACACCGCAAAAGGTAAAAATTAATATATAAATAGAAAATTACACATCGCAATCTACAACATGGTAGGTGCTAGGAGGCAGTAGATGGTGGTTCAAGGGCCATCTGGAGGGCCATCTTCAGTAATACCAAAAAAATTCAGAGAAGTGAGAGATCATAGACTAGATTCAAAAAAGGCAAAATGGAATCAGCAAGGACTGGTGGGGGACTTGGAAGATGGGTTGAATTTAGGCAGGTAAGGAAGCAGGACAATCAGTTCTGTAAGAAGGCACTACTAAAGCATAATTAGAGGAACTGGTAGGAGGTGCAACCTGTTTAAAGCAGAAAGTGTGTTTCTGAGCAGCGGTGAGAACTAAACGTGGCAAGGCAAAATAGGAACACACCTGCATTCAGACTTTGGGTTTAAGCTTCATGGCAAGGAAAGGATAATATTGCTATAATTTGACAAATTATTTGTTAAAACATTTAGCCTATTGTTAAAAGTAGAGTTTCGTCTTTCAGTTTCTAAAAATGGGATAAACTGTGGGGTGCCTGGGTGGCACAGTTGGTTAAGCCTCTGACTCCTAGTTTCAGCTCAGGTTGTGATCTCAGGGTGGTGAGATCGAGCCTTGAGTCCAGCTCTGCATTCAGAGGGGAGTCTGCTTGAGATTCTCTCTCTCCTTCTGCCCCTCCTGCTCATGCTTATGTGCTCTTTATCTCTATCAAATAAATAAATCTTTAAAGAAAAATGGGACAAGTTCTTGCTTAAGTAAAGAAAATTATTGCTTAAGCTTTTAAAAATTATTCTCATTTCATAGGTGAGGCAAATAACATTTTTAAGCTTTTGAAAATTATTATCTTCACTTTGAGGATGAGAAAACTGGCACAAAGAGATTAAACTGGTTAGTCGTGAAGTTAGTATTGACTAGTCAGCTAGCTTTAGATCCTATAGTCACTCCTCTGTGCAAAGGATTCCTCTTTTTTCATGATGTACTAATTATGAAAATTATATATTTTTTTTGAAAATTATATATTAGAATATAATTTAGCACTGTTTTGTTCTCCAGTCTAGGAAATCTTTCCATTGAATGGAGTTTTTGTTTTGTTTCTGTAATTTGGGCAATAATTTTCTGTCACCTGCAAGAATAAATCATATCAACTATGCATTACTGGTCCCAAAAAAGAAATCACAGAAGAAATAACATGAAAATAAGGCCGAAGAAGTCAGGGCCACACTGATGAAAATGTAAGAGTGGCTCAGTGAGATTCAAATAGCTATCATAGGTATATTCTGAATTTTTGTGTAAAGTTTAATTGTGATTCTTTTTTTATTTTTTATTTTTTTTAATTGTGATTAAGATGCAGTTTGATTCCAAAAAAATTGCAGAAAAAAAATGCCTAACAAAAGTTGCCATCTGAACATCTAAGAGTGCAGCTCAGTAGCATTTAGTATATTCATATTGTTGTGCAATCTGTCTTCAGAACTTTTTCATCTTGCAATACTGAAACTCAATACCCATTCAACAACAACTTCCAGTTTCCCTCCTGGTTTTTTAAAATCTCTGCATGCATTTCTGTTGGAGGACTTATTCATTGCTTCCTTTCTTACTCATTTTTTAAAAGATTTTATTTATTTGTTTGGCAGAGAGAGAGAGAACACAAGCAGAGGGAGCGGCAGGCAGAGGGAGAGGGAGAAGCAGGCTCCCCTCTGAGCAGGGAGCCCAATGAGGCACTCCATCCCGGGACCCTGGGATCACGACCTGAGCTAAAGGCAGACCCTTACCAACTGAGCCACCCAGGTGCCCCTTTTCCTTATTCATTTATCTATTCATTTATTCATTGTCATTTCAGTGACTGAGAATGAGGCTGAGTTTGGGAAATGTGAGGGTGGCACCGCCATGAGATTACATTTGCAGGTCCTTGGCTTGCTCACATTTACATACTCCACCCTACAATGTGATAAAATGCACCCATATTCCACAGCAATTAGCACATTTTGGCTATGAAATTATTTTTAAGTTAGATTGTATTTTTTTGTTTTGCAGCCACTTTTTGTCAGGTCTAAAATATTAATCAGTTCACAGACCCTAGGAGCCATGCCTTTATTGCCTGATGGATAAAATGAGTTGGTGTTGCTGCAAATTCCAGAGATTGGCTTTGAGTGCTTGATGTGACTTGCAATGGTGAAAAGTACCTGTGCAGCTTTTGCAATCCGGGTAAAATTTTCATGAGAAGGGTGAACTAGGACTACTTAGAATATGTGGCCAGAGTGCAGTGGGGACTCACCTGGCTGTAGGGTTCCCCCTGAGGTGATGGAGGTGTAGCTTCCGCAAATCTGAGCTGATTGGTCCAGACAAGCAAATGGAGGCCCCACAGCAACAGCTAGGCAGCAGCTGGGCTCAGAGGCAGGTTAAAGCAGAATACCAGCTGGCAGATGGCAAAGGGCAGGTTGTCAGGGCCCAACCAAGCAGGCTGTAGTCCAGGGCATGGCTCCAGAACCCTTAGGGAACTATAGAGCAAATGAACATGAGCAGAAGCCATAGTCACAGGGACTGGGAACCTGGGTACAGTCAGGGCCAGTGTGCAGCCCGCTGACACATATGTGACCAGATCCTTACCCAAAGCCCCCTGGCCAGAGTCAAGCACGGGTTCTAGTTCCCACTGCTGTTAAAGATGAGGCCCTAGTACACAATGTGGTCTGATTTCCATTGGCTAAAGCACTGGCATTCTCATTATTCACATCAGATACCTTCAGTGGTTGGGTCCAACACCAGCCCCTTCCCTGGCCTGATCAGGATACCGGGGTCCAAGCCTTGCAGTTGTGGTTCTATTAGGATTGGGGATGGGATAAACAAACTCAGACAGAATTGACCACATCAGCATTCATAGTTGAGCAAGTACTAAAACCTTTCCCCTTTCCCCACTTCCAGTGATTTAAGATCTGGGCCCCAGCCTTGCTTTTGACCAGATTAATGGATTTAGCACTGAGGCTAGATGGTTTCTATGGAGCCTTGCAGAAGGGCCAATATATTTTCTGAAAGGCTAGCCTGAAAGTATCAGTCTTGGGCAAGTTAACCCTTAATTTCTGTATACCTCTTTGTCCTATTCCTCTTTTTCCAATTCAGTGCATGGCTTGTAAATATCATCTCTTCTTGGCAGCAACCCATTCCCTTTCAACCCATAAGAGCTTTGAGTCTCAACTTTGCTGTTAGAGACCAGGAGGATGATTAGAAATAGATGTTGGCTGATAACCCTGGAGTGCTGATCATGGTCACTGAAAATGGGGAGGAGAATACCAGTGTAGGAAGAGTTTAGGCAGTGCACATCTTCCAGTTCAGGAGGCCATCATCTGTGATGGTACTGCAGGGATTGAACACTGGCTAACCAGCTTCTCCAGGATTGATCCCAAGCTCTCTCAATGACAGGGGAATGTCTGAAGAAAGGTGTTGTCCTGTTTGGCTTGCCCAGTTCAGGTGTTAGAATTATTGTTGACAGTGAGCTCCATGGACAGATTCTAGGTAATGTATCTTGGTGCAGTTCACCAGGGGCCAGAAGGCACCAGAAGCAGGGGAGTGTTGTGAAGACACTCTAGAGTGGTTGCACTCTCCCCTGATACATCCAGTAGTGGAAGGTAGATCCAGGAACATACCTGTGGAGAAGCCCACCATTGAAAAGGGGTTAGAATTCAGGAGCCCACTCACCCTTGTCTTGCCTATGTTCAGTTATCATTTTTCCTTAATACATTTTCACCCATTTTTAGTGATAATGGAGAAAACATTCCTTTTCTTCTTCTTTTTTTTTTTTTTTGCATGAATTTTATGAGGGGCAGTGGTTCAGCTTTTCTGTCAGTGAAGTATCCACCCCATCCAAGGCAAATCCCTCCAAGGTGACAAAAAAAGAAACAAGGTCTTATTACTGAGAGCCTTAACCCCATAGGTTTCTTACTACTTAGGATTTTTCAAAGCTAGTTCCTGCTAATAGTCACTCATTGGCCTTCCTGAAGGCTGGCAACAACACCACCAGCAGACTCTTCTCATTCCAATCTTGGTCTTTGATTTATTTCCAGTCCTCTGACTTGCTTCCAGAAGGCCATGGTATGGACCTGAACAGATGCCCAGTTTGCTGGGACAACTGCCATGCTAACAAGGTAATTGGTCAGCAGCACTCACAGCAGGCCTGCTGGAGCAGCACTGCTCCAAGAGAACTCACAGAGACAGGAGCAGTAGCAGGTGTATTGGTTGCCCATTGCCCTTTCATTGGATGCTGTATGTTTAGGGAAGTATGATCACACCCCTGGTGTGACCGGGGACTCACAATAGCAACATCATGTGGCATAGCTTTCATACAAGCCTTACCCTGCCAGCTCAGCATTCATGATTTGATGTAGCTCAGCCCCTCCCCTGCATGATCAGCAGAGGGGGAGATGGAAAAGGGGTGGAGACTGAGGTCTCTGCCTCATGGTTGCAGCCACAGGATATACCATAAAAATAGCAAGATTTGTTACACAGGCATTCTTGGTTGGGGATCACCAATCTCTCCCTTGTCAGAGGAGAGGGACTGCAATAGATTAGAACTGATTGCCTTAAAAGCACTGAAGCTGCATGGTTTCCTTAGAACTTTGCTGAAGCAAGCCTGCAAAGATCAGTCCTGGGCAAGTAAACCTTTACCCTTTAAATCTTTAAGTTCTGCATAAAGAACATAAATTAACATAAAGAGACTTAGCATAGAAGTGTTAGGCATAGAAATCCTGTCCTGTGATAACTAGGACAGAGGTAGGTCCATGAGCAAGATGACAAGCTTCAAAAGAAGCTCCAAAGACTAGATGTTTTCTAGAACTGTCCAAACTAGAAGAAAACCAGTGAGTTAAAGTAAGAGGAGATCAATTATCTGTCCTAGGAGAATGCCTGCTAGGCATTGATATTGAATGAAGTGCTGTTTCTACCGACTACCCCCCAACTATAGGTAGAAGTAGGCAATTCTACTAGAACTGAGGGGCCAGTGCACAGAGAGGCAAGGGCAGACTATCCATTCTGCTTACCTTGAAAACCCAAGACTACAGAGACTGCTCCCAAATGGGAGATGTAGGAAATTCAAGGAAGACCTGGCATTTATCTGAAGACTCAGATAAGGAACAATCTAGCAAAAGTGATCATTTTAGGAAAATTTTTGGTTATCTGCAGAAAGATACAGGTGGAAGACAGAAAAGCCCAAGGATTGATCCAAGTGGGTTGAGAAAGAGGCCCAGATGACATAAGGAATGCTTCAGTTAAGATGTGTTGGTAGAGTTAAAATACTGAGTGGAAAAAATAAAAAGCAGAACCAACTCCATAGAAAACTGAATCGGTGATTTTGAGGACAAATTTAAAGCACTCATGCAAAGTGCAGGGGAAAGACAGGGTAAGTATGGAAGTCCCAGAGTAAAAGTATACAGTAACTGAAACAAAGACAATGACCAAAGACATTTTAAGAAAACTTTCCAGACCCTAAGAAAGCCCTCAGAATGTGTAGATTGAAATAGCCCTTCATACTGTGGTCAAAAATTAAGAAAGATCCTAGACAAATTCTGGGTAATTTTGTGAATGCCTTTATGAAGGCGGACTCCTACCTGCATTCAAAGAGAAAGCACAGATTGCCTGCATTGTAACAAAAATTAAGACACAATTTTCTCCTTTGCAACATCAAATGCCACAAAATAAAAAGAAGCAAAGTCCCTGGGACTCGAGGGGAGGGGAAAGAGTGGAATGCTGTGAGGCTGAGAAGGGAGAGCAATGCTACAGAGCCAAGATTGGGTTCCCGTGTGAAGCAATGGGAGACGCTCTTTTGCAAGCTTCAGAAAGTGCACTTGGAAGGTATTTTCCATGTATATTGTATTCTCCTATTTAGCAAGAGACAAATCAAAACTAAAAATTCAAGAAGAAGGAAGTCCTAATGTTAAAGAACTGACAATAAACACTGAAACTGATTAAACGTAGTTAAATCTACAAAAGTTAATCCATGTCAATAATTTGGGAACCAGAAGATACACAGTGTCACAATTAAAGTATCATTTTAATTTTTCTCTTTATGATTTTCTATATTTACCAAATATTCTGCAGTCATGCTAATGACTTCTTGTATCATACTTTAAAATTAAATTTTAGGGATGCCTGGATGGCTCAGCGGTTGAGCATCTGCCTTTGGCTCAGGTTGTGATCCTGGAGTCCTGGGATCAAGTCCCACATTAGGCTTCCCGCATGGAGCCTGCTTCTCCTTCTGCCTGTGTCTCTGTGCCTCTCTCTCTCTCTCTCTCTCTCTCTCTCTGTCTCTCATGAGTAAACAAATAAAATATTTTTTAAAAAATTAAATTTTATAAGAAACACTTGAAAATAAACTCTTAAAATCCAAGTGGGAAATATAGGCAAATATTCATTTAGCCTTAGATAGGAAAGACCTTTGAACATACAAACAGTTGAACAAAGCACAAGTGAAAATGATGGGGTTCACTGAGAGACCATTATATTCTCTCCCTACTCTAAGTTGAGGACTCACTCAGAAGAAACGTGGGAATCAAATCATAATTGTTAAGGCTCATTGGGGAACAAAGTTTATAACTCACCGAGTCAGACTCTATTTATCCTCCAGAATTCATCTCAACCACCTAATCACTGGCAGACTGGTGAAGCTGACTCTCCTGAGGGTTCTAAGCCTGTGCCTGTGAGCTTCAGGGGTCAAACCTCCTTGAGAATTGAGTCCAGAGAGGATGAGAGCTCAGTATTTCACCAGTTTATGTCATTTCCCCTTTCTTGATGAGAAATCAAGGGGGAAGGAGAGAGGGAGTCCCCTCATGGAAGCATGAGGCTAGGGGAATGAAATTTCCACTATCAGAAACAAATATTGAGCGATTTGACACATACTTTTTAAAAATTGCTTGTTAAAGACTTCATATAATGAAATGATAAATCTGGGAAATATTTGAAAGAAATGTGATAACATTAATATCATTATTATTTCAAGAACATTATCAGTTGGTGAGAAAAACCATATAACATCAATACAGAAATGGTAAAGGAAGCTAAGAAGAAAATTCAAAGAAAAAAAACAAGATTGATTAAAAAAAAGCACAAATTAAAGCACTAAAGATAGACTTTTCACCTGAAATATTATAACAAATGTTTATTATGTTTCAACTGTGTGCAAGATACTGGGCTAAGCATTGGAAATTCGTGGCTGGAAAAGATATTTATGGCCTCTTGATTCAGAGGCTTACATTTTAATGAAAGAGGCAGGTCTGATCATTGCAATGATGCAAGTGAATGTACTGATAGGACAAAACATACCAAATTCAAATGTGTAAGAAACAGTGTTGCCTATTTATTTAAGGTAGCATTTACTACTTGTGAAGTTTTGATAAGTTAAGCACATTTTTTACATTGCTGGTGATAGGATAAATTAGCTTGACATTTCTAGCAAAGCATTTGAAAATATGAATCAAGAGTTTTTTCAATATCCACATCCTTTAACCCTGCTAATCTACTTCTAGGAAATAATCAGATGTGAAGACAAAGATTTACAGAAAGAAAATAATGGAAATGTCCTACATTAGGGTAACACTTTAATTATGGTTAGTTAGTATACCTGTTGAACTCTTATCCAGCCATTCAAAATGCTCTTGTCTAATAACATAATGGTAAGAATGGCCATTATTTGAGTCTTGTGTGTCAGTCACTATAAAAATGCTAACTCTAGCCAATAGGCTCTAAGTAAGTTACTTCTAGACTGAGGCATGGAGGAGCAGATGTGAGCCTTCCAAGCTATCTCCATTTTTGCTGTGGTAATCTTGGGGGACATATGCTAAGATGGTGAAACCATGGGATGGAAACAGGCTGGATCCCTGAATGAGTATTTGGAGGGGAACTGCCCCGGAGAGTCATTCAATCCTCAGTGGACTTCATGAGAGCAAGAAAATTACTTTGTCTAAACCCCTGGGATTTCAGCGTCTATTTGCTACCACTGTGTGCAATCTCCAATCTCCCAACACTTTTATGCCCTTATTGTGAATGAGGGATTTTACGATCCTGTGAATAGTTTTTGGCAATTTCTTCGAAAAATTCACACAATAGTCTAACACTTTCTTTTGCAATGTGATATCTAATGTTTCTGTGCTTCCCTGAAAACTTCCATTTTAATATTTTTAAAGATACATAAATCCCTCAATTTACCAATATAATTTAGTCTTCCAAAAATTCAATTTCTATTTTTTCAATATAGGAAAAATGGGTGCATTTTACTTTTTCCATTATGTGTTTCTCTATTTGAATATAGTAGATGTGCAATGTATTTATGACCCAAAAAATAAAAATACATAATTTTTAAAGCTACCTGATATACAGTGACTGTACCACAAATCTACAGTAGCATTTTGCCTCCTATGTAGGGTCCTAACCTGCTTTAGGATCCCATGATCATCATTACTGGACCCAGGAGGACATAGTGGGCCTCTTGGCTGACCCAGTGTTGGAGCGTCTCATTCAGGAGCACAGATTCAGTACCTGATCATGGGTTTTGGAATTAGGATCCACTATTCAAACAAGCTCTCTGACTCTATCCTGGATTCCTAATTTCCTTCACTGAAATTTCTTCCAGTGTGGAAGAACCAACCATTGAAGCAAAGGCATCAAGAGATCAGGCACATGGATGCCTGGATGGCTCAGTGGTTGAGCGTCTGCCTCCAGCTCAGGGGTATGGTCCCGGGGTCCTGGGATCGAGTCCCACATCTGGCTTCCTGCATGGAGCCTGCTTCTCCCTCTGCCTGTCTCTCTCTCTCTCTCTCTCTCTCTCTCTCTTTCTCTCTCTCTCTCTCTTTCTCTCTCATGAATATACAGATAGAATCTTAAAAGAGAGAGAGAGCGAGATCAGACACAGTAGTTGTTGTGGCTGTCAATATTGAACACTACACATGGACACTTCAGAAACTCAAATTCAGATTAACAGATTCTTTACATATGCCTTACCTGAGAAATTAGGAACGTCTGATTTTCCATCCTCAAGATAATCTATCCTGAACGTACCTCTGTCACCTAGTTCCAATTGAACCAGCATACCAAGCAGTAATTCATACAACCAGAAACATCTTCAGAATTTATGCACACCTTCCCAAAACAAGCTTCCAGGCTGAAGAACAGCTTTACGTAGTCTTGGTACCCATACATCCTCACCATAATAAGCACACAGACTCTTGCCCTCTGACTGTGCTGTGGTATTGCCCAGCCTGTAGAAATATTTGGAGGCCTAATGCCACATCAGTTCATCTTCCCAATTTAAAAAATCTCTATATCCCTCCCTGCTCACCACCTAATGTCTGGGGGCTTCTATATCTTTTATTTTATCTCCCAGCTGTCCCCCAGCATCAGGACCTTGATGCTCTATTTTTTTTAAAGATTTTATTTATTCATGAGAAACACGCAGGGAGAGGCAGAGACATAGGCAGAGGGAGAAGCAGGCTCGCCGTGGGCAGCCTGATGTAGGACTCAATCCCAGGACCTCAGGATCACGCCCTGAGTTGAAGGCAAACGCTCAACCACTAAGCCACCATGCATCCCTGATGCTGTATTTTAACAATGGCAGTTCTCAACCATTTTTCTCATGGCAACAAATATGATTATTAATACTGACTTAGACAACACACCAATGAGAATAATGAGATTTAAAAAAAGAGAGAATAATGAGATTAAACACACGCATCCCCACCAAAGCAGAAGCAATAAACAGCAACACAAATTTTGGCTCATGGTCAAAGGAAAATAGTCTGAGGGTTTCTGTGCTATCTATAGTTCTATAGCATTTCTCTCCCATCCAGAAAGCATACTGGAGTTTAAATGAGCCAGAGTAGCACTTTAAAATGGATAAAGATCAATCAACATCAGGTGCTAAAAAAAAAAATGTACACCACTCAGGGGGCTCCTGGGTGGCTCAGTCAGTTAAGGGTTCAACTGTTGGTTTTGGCTCAGGCCATGATCTCAGGATCATGAGATCAGCCCTTTGTGGGCTCTGTACTCAACGGGGAGTCTGCTGGAAGATTCTCTCCCTCCCCCCACTTGCACATGCTTGTGTTCTCTCTCTCTCTCTCTCTCTCTCTGAAATAAGTAAATCAATCAATCTTTTAAAAGTTACTGGCAGTATATTTTAGAACTTATCTGGACCTATAACCATACCTGAAAGCAGCCATTAAGAACTACTGGTCTAGAAGTAGATTATTCATCAGGTAGTTTGAGTAATATGTTTCTAAGACCCTTTTTCTCATCAATCTGGTTTTCCTCCCTCTCACTTTCACCTCAGTATGTCTCTGTGTACACTCTATATTCACAAATCAATCATCTGCTAGACCATGAGACCCCATTCTTCATTGGGTTGTGCCTCCAGTGGTTCCCTCAGTAGTTCAAGGAGAGCTCCAAACTCTACCATGTGAACTGAACTCTATGCCCATTTGGCAAAGGGCAAAGTATGCAGGAACCAAAGAACTTTTTAGCTCCTTTAATAAAATGCTTTTCTGCTGACGGCTTTCCCAGTGACTGATTCTGAGCCTGAGCCCTGTACATAGAAGGGAAATGCCACTTGCCCTGCTCCTCATTTTGGGCATTAGGCTAGTTGGAGGCACTGCCATAATAGCCAGTTCTTATTCTTTCAAACGAATGCCTCCTACAATGAAGCCTTTTAGGTGGTCCTAATTAATGTCACCCTCCATGGAACAGATTTTCCTCCTGTGTCCCTAGTGATGGTGAAAGAAGCCGTCCTAATGTTGTCAGTGCCAGTTTCATAACTGTGGCAAAACATAATTTAAATTCCAAAAGTGTATATCTGTCAATATCTTTACAGTTAACTGTTACAGTTAACTGTTACCATTATACTTTATAATGTTTAAATTCTACAGATGATGATAGCATGAGGAAGTACAGATATATTTTCTTGTAATCTTTTAGTTTGACTCCCATATTACCTACCACATAGCTACTGCAGTTTTATTAGAACTGGCTGTTAGAGATTAAATTGGTCATACAGCAGGGTACTTATATCCCTTTACAGATGCTTGGCAAATAACATCACAAAATATTTTATGGCTTAAATGTTAGCTCTGAAGACATGTGGTTATATATCAAAATCCTGATCCAAATTCTCGATCCAGAGTTCTAATTAAACCAGAGATTTTGCTTTTAGATTGATGAATTATATACCAGTCTCTTCTCTAGTACTTCAAATGTCTAAAATCCATCTGCAAGTTTTCCGAACTTTGCACTCTCCACGTAACCATTGGCTAGCATGTTAACATCAAAACTATGTCAAAGGTGATACCAAACTTGTTTTGTTTTTGTTTTTTACCTTTTGATTTTTTGCACCTGCCTGCCCCTATCTTGAGTCCATCTGCCATCCATAGTACCAGACCCACAGTTCATTGTTAGTCAAAAGACTGTTACTACTTTCTTTATTCTTTCTAAATATAAACATATTTTACTTAGATTAAATTGCTATGGAATTTCATGTAGTCATTTGATTGATCTGCCACGAATTGAAAGAGTTGTCTCCTTACAACTAATAATGCCTTTTCATATCTGTATAATTCATTACAAGATACAGTTTCATGTTATCTGCCAATATTGTGTATAATATACATGTGCCACAATTTTTCTTCCTTCTGTTACACTGTTTTGAGTACATTTGAAAGTTCTTTGGTGTTTTGTTAAGCCAAATGTTGACAGAACAGGCTATCTTCTAAGAAGAGAGGATAGTTTCAATGTAAGTAAGAGACACTTGCAGAGAAATTCAGTGTGACTGGATGTGTTATAGTAATGGCACTTTAATATCATGGTAAATAAAATTCTGTGTTACTAAAGCTTCTGTGATAATCATTGAAATGTTAATATATCTTTTATCATTTAAACTAGTGGTCCAAGAACTTTGTGTTAATCAACCTGATCAAATGCCAGCTCCATCTTTTATTAGCTGTATATTCTTGAAGTCTAACATGTGTTAGACTCTAAGTCTTATGTTTCTCATTTGTAATTGGGATAATAATATCTACTTATAGATTTGGCTCAGGGTGATAAGGATTAAATGGATTAAATTGACTAGTGTTTGTCCCTGGTACATGACAGACACTCATTAGATAGAATTGACTATTAGTTCTAGAGAGCAGTGCTCATTTTTTAGTATTTTGACTAGATGGGATTTGGTGATTTTTTTTAAAAAAATTTTAATGCAATTTAAACTTGAAAAAAAAGCTTTCCTCATTTCTCTCGCCTTTCTCACCCACTGCTTCTGACAACTACCAGTCTGTTCTCTGTATCTGTGAGCTTGTTTTCTGTTTGTTTGTTTTAGATTCCACATATAAAAGAGATCATATGGTATTTGTCTTTGTCTGACTTATTTCACTTAGCATAATGACTTCAAGGCCACCCGCTTTGTCACAAATGGCAAGATTTCATTCTATTTTATGAAAATTATTTCATTATATATGATATATATCATATACATTCATTATATATCATATATATGTATCATATCATATGTATATCATGATTTTCTTATCCATTCATCTGTCGATGGACACTTAGATTGTTTCCATATCTTAGCTATTGTAAATAATGCTACCATGAACATGTGGGTGCTTTTGTATCCTTTAGAATAAGTGTTTTTGTTTTCTTCAGATAAATACCCAGTAGGGGAAATACTAGATCATATGGTAATTCTATTTTTAATTTTTTAAGGGACTTCTATACAATTTTCCATAGTGGTTACACCAATTTACATTCTCCCCAACAGTGCCCAGAGGATCCTTTTCCCTTCACATCTTGTCAATACCTATTATTTCTTGTCTTTTTGATAATAGCCATTCTAACAGGTGTGAGATGATATCTCATTGTGGTTTTGATTTGAATTTCCCTGATGATTAATGATGTTGAATATCTTTTCATGTACCTGTTGGCCAACTATATATCTTCTTTGGGGAATGTCTATTCATTTTGCATGTGGCTGTTTTATTTTCCTGACACCGTTAATTAAAGATACTGGCTTTTCCCCATTGTATATTCTTGGCTCTTTGTTGTAAATTAATTGATCATATATGCGTGGGCTTATTTTTGAGCTCTCAGTTCTGTCCCTTTTATCTATGTGCCTGTTTTAATGCCATATTATTTTAATTACTATAGCTTTGTAATATAGTTTGAAATTATGGCCTGTGATGTCTTTAGTGTTTTTCTTCTTTCTCAAGATTGCTTTGACTATTCAGGGACTTTTGTGGTTCCATACAAATTTTAGTGTTATTGTTTATTTCTATGAAAAATGCCACTAGGATTTTGATAGGGGTTGCACTGACTCTGTAGATTGCTTTGGGTAGTATGAACATTCTAATAGTGTCAATTCTTCCAAACTATGAACAAGGAATATTTTTTTCATTTATTTGTGTTTTCTTCAATTTCTTTCAATAATATCTTATAGCTTTCAATATACTGGTGTTTGATCTCTTTGGTTAAATTTATTCCCAGATATTTTATTGTTTTTGATACAAGTATAAATGGGATTTTTTTCTTAATTTTCTTTTTGATAGTTCATTATTAGTGTATAGAAATGCAACAGATTTTTGCGTATTGATAATATATCCTGCAATTTTACTGAGTTTGTTTATAAGTTTAACCATTTTTTGATGGAGTCTTTAGGTTTCTCTACATATAATATGCTATCTACAAGTAGTGACAGTTTTATATCTTTCTTTCCAATTTGGATGCTTTTCATTTCTTCTTCTTCCCTAATTCCTCCGCTATGACTTCTAACTTCCGTGCTATGCTGAATTAGAGTGGCAAAAGTGGGCATTCTTTTCCTAATCTTAGTGGAAAAGCTTTTGGCTTTTCACTGTTAACTATGGTGTTAGATGTGGGTTTGTCATATATAACCTTTACTATGTTCAAAAACATTCCCCCATACCTGCTTTTTAATAGTTTTTTAAAAATTATAAATAGATATTGAATTTAGCCAAAATGTTTTTCTGCATCTGTTGAGATGCAGATCATGTGAATTTTTTTTCTTCATTTTGCTAATATAGTATATGACACTGACTGATTTGTAGATACTGAACCATCCTTGCATCCCTGGAACAAATTCCAAATTCTTCTTGATTTATGTATTGCTTTTATGGTGCTGCTGAATTTGGTTTGCTAATATTTTGTAGAAGGTTTTTATATCTAAGTTCTCCAGGAATATTGACCTGTAATTTTCTTATTTTGTGGCATCCTTATCTGGTTTTGGTATTAAGATAATAATGACCTCATAAAATGGCTTTGGAAGAGTTCCCTCCTCTTCTATTCTTCGGAAGAGTTTGAGAAGAACTAATGTTTATTCTTCTTTGAATGATTGTTAGAATTCACCAGTGAAGCTATCTGGTCCTGGCCTTTTGTTGGGAGATTTGTGATTATTGATTTAATCTTACTAGTAATACGTCTGTTTAGATTTTGTATTTCATCATGTTTTTGTCTTGGTTGGTTATATATGTCTAGGAATTTATCCATTTCATCTAGATTGTCCAACTAGTTAGCATATAATTGTTCATAGTAGTCTTTTATGATCCTTTGTGTATTGTGGCATCAGTTGTCATATTTCTTCTTTCTTTTCTGATTTCATTTGAGTCCTTTTTCTTTTCCTCTTGGTCAATCTACCTAAAGGATTATCAATTTTATTTATCTTTTCAAAGAACCAGCTCTTAGTGTTATTTATCTTTTTAATTGCCTTTTGGTCTATTTATTTCTGCTCTCATCTTTGTTATTTCCTTTCTTCTACTAATTTGGACTTTGTTCTTTTTCTAGTTCTTTGAGGTGTAAAGTTATGTTGTTTATTTGAGACTTTTCTTGTTTCTTGAGACAGGCAATTTATTGCTATGAAATTTCTTCTTAGAACTGCTTTTGTTGGGCAGCCTTGGTGGTGCAGTGGTTTAGAGCCACCTGCAGCCCAGGGTGTGATCCTGGAGACTCTGGATCGAGTCCCAGGTCAGGCTCTTTGTATGATGCCTGCTTCTCCCTCTGCCTGTGTCTCTGCCTCTCTGTGTGTCTATCATGAATAAATAAATAAAATCTTTAAAAAAAAGAACTGCTTTTGTTGCATTCCATAAATTTTGTTATGTTACATTTCCATTTTTGTTTGTCTCAAAGTATTATTGATTTCTCTTCTGATTTTTTTTCACACACAAGTTTCAGTAGATGCTGTTTAATTGACACCTATTTGTGAATCTTCCAGTTTTCTTCATATAATCGATTTCTAGTGTCATGCCATTATGGTCAGAAAAGATGCTTGATATGATTTCATTTATCTTAAATTCATTGAGACACATTTTGCAGCCTGACATATGATCTGTCTTAGAAAATGTTACATATTCTTCCACTTGAGAAGAATGTATATTCTGTTGCTTTGGGATGGAATGTTTCATAAATATCTGTGAAGTCTACCTGGTGTTATTTAAGGCTAATGTTTCCTTATTGATTTTCTGTCTGAATTGATGTAAGTGGGGTATTAAAGTCCCCTACTTTTATTGTATTGCTGTCTATGTATCTCTCTAAGTATGTTAATATTTGCTTTATATATTTAGGTGCTCCTATGTTGGGTACATAAATATTTATAAATATTGTTGGATCGACCCCTTTATCATTATATAATGCCCCTATTTGTCTTTTATTACAATCTATGTTTTAAAGCTCATTTTGTCCCTTATAAGTATAGCTATTTCATCCTTCTTTTGTTTTCCATATGCATGGAGCATCTTTTTCCATCTGTTCACTTTCAGTCTATATATCCTTACATCCAAAATAAGTCTCGTGAACAGCATATAGATGGTGTTTTTTTGTTTTTCGTTTTTATCTATTCAGCTACTCTTTGTTTTCTGATTGGAGAATTTATGTCATTTACATTTAAGGTAATTGTTGATAGTTATGTGCTTATTGCCATTTTGTTAATTGTTTTCTAGCTGGTTTTTTTTTGTCATTCACTTTTTTTATAATAAATTTATTTTTTATTGGTGTTCAATCTGCCAACATACAGAATAACACCCAGTGCTCATCCCGTCAAGTGCCCCCCTCAGTGCCCGTCACCCATTCACCCCCACCCCCCGCCCTCCTCCCCTTCCACCACCCCTAGTTCGTCTCCCAGAGTTAGGAGTCTTCATGTTCTGTCTCTCTTTCTGATATTTCCTACCCATTTCTTCTCCCTTCCCTTCTATTCCCTTTCACTATTATTTATATTCCCCAAATGAATGAGACCATATAATGTTTGTCCTTCTCCAATTGACTTATTTCACTCAGCATAATACCCTCCAGTTCCATCCATGTTGAAACAAATGGTGGGTATTTGTCATTTCTGATGGCTGAGTAATATTCCATTGTATACATAAACCACATCTTCTTTATCCATTCATCTTTCGATGGACACCGAGACTCCTTCCACAGTTTGGCTACTGTGGACATTGCTGCTATAAACATCGGGGTGCAGGTGTCCCGGTGTTTCATTGCATCTGTATCTTTGGGGTAAATCCCCAGCAGTGCAATTGCTGGGTCGTAGGGCAGGTCTATTTTTAACTCTTTGAGGAACCTCCACACAGTTTTCCAGAGTGGCTGCACCATTTCACATTCCCATCAACAGTGCAAGAGGATTCCCTTTTCTCTGCATCCTCTCCAACATTTGTGCTTTCCTGCCTTGTTTATCATTCACTTTTTACTTCAGTTCATATACTACTGATTCTTAGATCAGTTTCATGGGAGAAAATTCCATCAGCAATTTCAAACCATATTTACATTCATTCCTCATATTCGTATTAACTATTGTTTTTAATTTAATATGACATTAGGCAGACATTCCAGTTATTATAACCAATTGTGAACTATGCTTAGACTTACAGCACTCTTGTTTGTTATGGAATTTCTAGAACTAACTTCTGAGTTAGTTTCCTATTTGTGAATGAGGACTAATGACAGCATTTCTGAAGTAAAATAAACAGGTATTATTTTAATTTCTGCCTCAAAAAATAATTAAAAATATGACTCAGTAAAATAAAGGCAATGGGAGTTAGTGGTTTGAGTTTAGGTTAGAGTCATATTCCCTGAGTTTGGTGGGAGTTTGTTTGTTTGTTTTTAACATTTTATTTTCAACAAATTTCATTACCCAGATGCAAAATCAACAAGAACATTTCTTACTTGAGGCATACTTCAGAATACATGGTTCTAAATGATATATACATAAAACATTCCATCCAAGAAAAATAGAATACACATTTTCCTCAAGTACACACAGAAGAATCCCCTGGTTAAATCACATAAAAAGAGACATAACAAGTATTACAAATTTTAAAAGACCGAAATCATACTAAGTGTGTCTTCCAACCACAATAGTACAATACTTAAGATCATTATTAAAGCTGAAAATTCTGTAATGTAATTTTTAAATATTTAATATGTAAATATTGAAAACATACTATTGCACAAGTAATGAGCCAAATAAGAAATCAAATAGCAGATCAAACTATGTCTTCAAACAAAAGAAAAAGAAAACAATATTCCAAAACCTACAAATGCAGCAAAACCAGATGTTATAATGAAATTTATTCTATAAATCCTATATTAAGAAAAAAAAAAGGATCCTTAGGTGGCTCAGCAGTTTAGCGCCTGCCTTCTGCCTAGGGTATGATCCTGGAGTCCTGGGGATCAAGTCCCACATCAGGCTCCCTGCATGGAGCCTGCTTCTCCCTCTGCCTGTTTCTCTGCCTCTCTCCCTGTGTCTCTCATGAATAAATAAATAAAATCTTAAAAAAAAAAAAAGAAGGTTCAAATAAAGAACATTACACCACAAGGAACTAGAAAAAGAAGAAACTTAGCCAAAATTTAGTAAAGGAAGAAAATAACAAAGTAAAATCAGAAATAAATAAAACAGAAACCAGAATTAACAATAAAATGAAAGTAATGACCAATTTTTCCAAAAAAATAAACAAAATTGGCAATGTTTTCACTACTAAGTAAAAAAGGAGAGAAGACTCAGAAACCAAGCAGCTAAGACTCCTGTAATATGAAAGTTTGATGAAGTCACTGAGTTCCCTAAGTCTATTCTCCAGCTGCCAATTCTTTGTCTCTTTTGTTCAGCTTCATTATTTTCCACATTTTGTCTTCTAGGTCACTAATTTGTTCCTCTGTTTCTTCCAGCCAGCTGTTCATTGCATCAAGCCTGTTTCCAATCTTGTTTATTGCATTCTTCATCTTTGATTGATTCTTTTTTAACCTTTCATCTCTGTGGTAAGGGTCTTACTGATGTCTTCTTTTCTCAAGCACAGTGAGTATCCTTATGATTGTTGCTTTAAATTCTCCCTTAGACATGTTACTTATATCTGTTTCACCTAGATCTCTGGCCATGGCCTTATCTTATTCTTTCATTTAAGGTAAATTCTTCTGTCTTGCCATTGGTCTAAGTCTCTGCCTTCTTCTCTGTGTTAGAAAAGATGGTTATGTCTCCTGTTCCTGAAAATAATGGCTTTCTGAAGAAGAGGTCTGTAGTGTCCAGGGCCTGGAATTTAAGGAAGTGTCTCTGGTGTGTTCTGTATGCACTCTGCTGTTGTGTCTTAGCTGCTCTATTCTTCAGGCCAGTTGTTCTGTTCCTTTCTACTTTTACTCTCTTTCTTGTGATTTGATGACTTTCTTTAGTGTTATATTTTGACTATAAATATATAGTCAGTATATATAAATAAATATATAGTCAGTATATATAGATAAAACCACTTCTTTAGTCTCCAGACTGACCTGGTGTAGGAGGTGAATCTTTTTATTCAACCCTGCTCCAGCTCTTGTTTGATTCTCAAATCTTTGTGCTTATCCAAGCAGCCTACTTTATATTTAATAGATCCTAGTATTTGAGGACGTGCCAAGATCTGTCAGTGTTCCAAAGAGGAGTATCTCAGTACTTAGGTTCAGGCTACCCAGAATCCAGACCCTCAGGCATCAAGTTTTAGAAGTATACAAATATATAAAGTCCTGTGGGACCACAAGCATAAATCCCCTGGATACTCCTTTATGGGAGATACTGGTGAGGTAGAGCAAGGCAAAGGGAGAACACCAAGATGGTGTCCACAGCCTACATTCCTTCAGAATAGCTCCATAGACCACTAGATATATGTCATACCTGAAGCCTCCCCCTTAGTTCTGACAAGTAAAGAAGCCTTCTTCACAGAAAGACTGGAAGGTGTGCCTTGGCCCACTGTTTGGAGAGTGTCCTGGGAGTGGGAGCCTGCCAAGAATTGTTTCTCCAATTGCTATAGTCTCTGAGGAACCCAGGAACACAAGCCACTCTGGCCACCATAGCCAAGTAATCAAGGAGCATCCCTTGGGTGGCAGCCACAAAAATTGGGGAACCAGACATAAAAACCAGGACACCAGACACATATAAAAGCTCCCCTTAAAAAAAAAAAAAAAAAAAAAAAAAAGCTCCCCTTCAGGAGACCAGGAGACACCAGAACTCTGGATTATAGCAGACAGTAATTTGGAAAAATAGCACCCACCCTCTGAGGTCTCGGTAAAGGATTACAGTTAGCCCTTAGATGGGTGTTTAATTAGAGGCCTGCCCCTCGGGCCACAGTCATGATTAGTTAATAGGCCTCCTTCTCAGAAACACTGAGTTTCTAGGTCTGTTGTCTCTTGCTGTGTGATGGGAGTTATAATCCTCTAAGAACTCTTTGTTGATTATAGTCCTGTGGGACTCATGAGCATAAACCCCACTGGCCACCATAGCCAGGTGACATAGAGGTGTCCCCTTGGCAGTGGCCACAAAAATTAGAACACCAGACATGTGCAAAAGCTTCCTTCCCAGAGCTACTGGTATTCTGGAGCACAGCAGAGGAAGAACTTGAAGATGGTGCCTATCTGTCCCCAGAGAGTTTTCCAGCAGGCTTCTAGATGTGTGTTAAATTAGATTCCTGGCCCTCAAGGCAATGTTTTAACATAAGCAGATGAGCCTCCTTCACTTTAAGTCTGGGCCTGATTGGCTGTCTCTGAGCTGGGCCCTGGGGTGAGTGAGTTCCAGTTTGCAAGCTCTTTAGGAGTGGCTTCTCAGATGGCCAGTCTTTTGGGTCTTGGGATATGATCTCCATTGGTTTTCAGAGTTAGATGTCTGGGGGCTTATCTCTCAAATGCATATCCTAAAAGTTGGAGTGCCCAAGATAGGGTTTGAACCCTTTGCTCCTAAGGGAGACACTCTGGGTTTTGAGTTCTCTCCCAGTTGTGGGTTGGTTGCCATGCCAGGGATGTTGTTGATGACAAGTTTGTGTCCCAGCCTCCTACCCACTCTGATGTGGTTTTCTTCTTGTTTGCTTGATGTGTAGTCATCACTCAGCCAATCTTTGGGGGTTTTTTTGAGGTAATTATTTCACATGTAGTTATACACTCAGTGTGTCCCTGAGAGGAGATGAGTTCATGATCTTCTAACGTTGCTGTCTTGAACCAGAACCTCCAGATGTTATATTTTTAACCTCCATACCTGTGGACCTTATTTGGAAACAGGGTCTTTGGAGATGATCAAGTAAAGATATGATCATTAGGGTTCCCTAATCCAATATGGTTAGTGTCTTTATGAAAGGGGAAATCTGGCACAGAGACAGACACATATAGAGGGAAGATGATGTGAAAACATGGGAGGACACCATCTACAAGCCAAGGAATGCCTGAAACTACCAAAACCTAGGAAAGAGGCTTAGAAAAGGCTCTCCTTCAGAGCATTCAGAAGGAACCAACTCTGGTGACACCTTAATTTCGACTTCCAGCCTCCAGAACTATGAGAGAATATATTCTGTCTTTTAAACCACTCAGTCTGTGATACTTTGTTAGGGCAGCCCTGGGAGATTAATACAGTATTCAATGTGGTATCGGTCATTTTCCTAAAATGACAAAAGATTTTATCTGCGGGGTGGGGAGGGGGAAGGAATAAAACAATGGTAGAGTAGTATGACTTGACATGTGAAGAATGTAATGTTTCTTAATTTTAAACGTTGACATAATAAAACAATTATGGTGGGTGGTGATCAATTGTATACTATCTAAAATAATACAAGGAGATTTTTAAAAACTCCTTAATATCTTATACAAACAATCTTTTCCTACAGTTTTGGCTTTTTACCTTATTCTGTATTCCATTATAAGTATGACTTCATTTGGTGAGTATTTTTATTCTTTGACATTTGAAGTGAAACTTATTATCAGGGTATTCAGTTCTCAAAAAAAAAAGGTTAAAATACAACAATATCATCAAAGGTTTTAATATCATCAAAGATGCCACATCAAAATTGATAGAAATTTCATGGTAATTTCTTATATGTCATGGAATAACATTTGCCAGTTTATTAGAAAAACAGCCTTAATAACTAAAAGAAATGCAAAGGATATATCAGTTTTTAGTGTGGTATTTTATTTTCTCTTTCATTTTATTAAAAATTAATAGAAATGTAAGCGCTGTTGAGAGGATTTAAAACCCATCAAATATACAAAGTCTCAACTGAGGCGGCCTCTGCAGAAGGGCACGGTTGATATGGAATGATAGGCAGACTTACTTTGCATCATACGCCCTTTCTCACTGTTAGAACAAGCACCTTGTGCCTATGTGATTTTTTAATTGGGAAAACTAGCTAATTTTAAAAATTCCATTGAATTAAAAAGTATTGAAAAGGACAGAAGGTTTTTGCGGTTGGTAAAAATAGGGGTGAAGATTAAAGAACTGTTATAGATCCAATCACATTATTAATGAAGTAGAAAAGTGGGGGCAAATGTTAATTATTGATTGGTTTTCAGATGGCAAGGGAAGCCCGAATCTACAGTGCTATTAGAAATATAAGACAAAACCTTTAAATAAAGACATAAATTCGAAACCTGAAAATTCATACACAGGAGTTAAATTAGTGTTATTTGATAGATGTTGAATGACTCTCTTGGTCTGGACACTTAACCTGACACAGCATTGAGCATCAGGCTAAGAATGAAGCCCAGCAGGGGAAAAAATATTAGATTGAGCAATAGACTTAGATTTTCTGTTGACACTTCCACTTACTAATTGTAGGAGTCAAGGTAGATTATTGAATCATTGTGGACCTGCTTTCCTCATTTCTAAAACAAGGGCATGGGAGCAGATGCTCTTTGCTCTTAGCTCACTTCCAGCCCTGATTTCTCCGTCTGCTTAAGTGGCTATTGAAAGATAGTCCTTAAAAACACTGCATGACAACTTCTTTACTTATTAGGGAAAGAAAAAATGTCAGTTAAGCAGAGATAGAGCTTAATGTTAATGTTGGTTATGCCACTCTTCCTTATCTTAAAAAAAATCAATTCTAGTCTTCAGAGAATTGTTTTGAGGATTAAATGAGATAAGTGAAGTATCTGGTGTTCTGTTTGTGACATAGGCTGATCTAAGTTTCACATTCTCTCCTCACTCTTATGTATATCATTTAGAGTAGGCTGGGAAGAATTACAGTACTGCTAAGTCAAGTCAACCAGCAGCAATTCCAGGGAATCCCCAGTTAAAACCGGAGTGGGTGCTCATGAGGCCAGTCCAGGAGCCAAGGGCAACCAAAGCGAGTTTTGTGTTAGTGTATGGCTAACTCTTCCAACTTGCTGCTGCTCCTCTTCTCTTCTGCTTGGCATCTCATTCATCTCATCTCATTCCTCCTGCAATTCCATGCATTTTATCTCTGTGCCCTCATCCTGTGCTCCACCATTGATGTCCTCCACGTTCTCCGGTAGGACTACACAGAGGAAGATGAGAATCTACCACAAAGCAATTTTTGTGGAAAACCTCTCTTTAAATTATTCTTCTTTGAGCCTATATTTTTATTAAAGAGCAAAAGCCACCTGTTCCACTTTTGTTCAGGATTTTCTTATCTTGGAGAGGGATGTAGAGGGACAGCCTTGCTCCATTAAGAACATCTTTTTTTGTCTTTCCAAGTGGTAGGATCACTTCTGTGTGGGGCCATAGGTCCTGAGAGCCTATTTTCTTGATCTCAGGAGCTCGAAGGTTTTTTCCTGCTTGTCCCTATTATTTCACTTGGAAGCCAGGCTACTTTATGCAATGAGGCAGTGCTGAAGAGCATAGCTTAGGTGGAGAATAGAAGGGCAGAACTACCTAAGCATTTATGATTCCTAAATGTTGATGTCCAAGAAGACATGCTATCAGCATGATGCTAAGGGTCAGGAAAATTTTCTATGAATAACAGATGGATATGGATTTCATAAATTGTAAATAGTCCTCAATTGTTTAAAACTGGGCTAAGACTCTGGAAAACAGTGTGGAGGTTCCTCAAGAAGTTAAAAATAGAGCTACCCTATGACCCAGCAATTGCACTACTGGGTATTTACCCCAAAGATACAGATATAGTGACAGTAAGGGTTACCTGCACCCCAATATTCATACCAGCAATGTTCACGATAGCCAAACTGTGGAAGGAGCCATGATGTCCTTTGACAAATGAATGGATAAAGAAGATGTGTATACACACACACACACAATGGAGCATTATTCAGCCATCAGAGAGGATGAATACCTACCATTTACATTGACATGGATGGAACTGGAGGATATTATGCTGAGTGAAATAAGTCAATTGAAGAAAGACAAGTATCATATGGTTTCACTCATATGTGGAATATAAGAAATAGTGAAAGGGACCACAAGGGAAGGGAGGAAACTGAGTGGCAAAATTTTGAGAGGAGGACAAACCATGAGAGACTCCTTACTGTGGGAAACAAAGAAAGGGTTGCAGAAAGGAAGGTGGGGGGGGGGGGATGGGGTAACTGGGTGATGGGCACTGAGGAGGGCACATGACGTGATGAGCACTGGGTGTTATACTGTATGTTGGCAAACTGAATTTAAGTAAAATTTAAAAAAATAAAACTGGGCTGAGAACTTATGTTGTTCAATTCTTGAAGATGAATGAATTTTAGAGCTATTTTGGATCTTCAAAGTTATCTAGTCCAGACCCTAACTTACTAGATGAAGAAGCTGGATAGAAAAATTAAATAATTTTGCTATGGCCACCTAGTTTGTTAATAGCAGGTACTAGACTTGGATCCAGAGAGCTCCATAACTGTGTCAGCATCCTGCCCCTTCTATGTCATAGTCAACACAAATACCCACAAGCTACCCCTGTAATGCATGGTTCTTCAAACCAACTTAACCACAACATTTAGACAGATTTAGACGAAATAAAATGTATTTATAATGTACATATTGGCAGTAACAGGTTAGAAAGGTATATTAGTAGATATATATGAAGTGTTTTTTCTCATACATGAGGTAGGTGATATTATCCCCATTTCTGATTTGCAGAAACTAGGATTCTGAGAGGTTAAATAACAGCCAAAGAATGTCAGGGCCAAGACAAGAGCCTCTATCTTCAGATTTTAGGTTTGACGTTCTTCCCACTATCCCACACTATTTCCCTATACAAAGGTTTGCTCAGCAGCAACCTCCTAAAGTTGACCTTCTGGATTTTTTTCTTGATTTATTTTTATTAAAACTACAATAAAAAAGACTTCTGAAATAAAATTGGCCCTGTCAAAATCACGAATAAAAAATTGTATCTCCTTTTTTATATCCTCTGTCATTTGTCACCTTGTCTAACCATTTGCCTTCATGGTCCTTTCCCCAGCTCTCCCTTGCCTAAGATTCTCATTTGTCCAGTGGAATCCCATTCCACCAGTGGGTATTAGTGACATGACCCGTTCATGACTTCATCTCCACTGTCATTTTAGCCTATCCAGAGTATGCATATAAAGGATGACTGTCTAAAAATCTAAATTCATGTAAGCTAATACCATAGAGAGGACTTTGATATATAAAAGCAAAATGAGAGAGAAAACAATTAGTGAACTTACTGAACACACAGGTTTGGGTGGTATTATAACAACGCTGTTTGTCATGTGTTGAAATCCATGTGTGAATTAGGTTGTTCAGTGGTGGAGGTGGGGGTGGGTGCCTGGGTGGCTCAGCTGGTTAAGCGTCCAGCTCTTGATTTCAGCTCAGGTCTTGATCTCAGGGTCATGAGTTTGAGCCCTGCATTGGGCTCCAAGCTGAGCATGCAGCCTACTTTAAATAATAATAGTAATAGTAATAATAATAATAATAATTGTAGGTGGGTTAATAGAACAGGGAAAACTAAAACCAGAGGAATATTTAAAAGGCATTAAGAGTGTGGAGGAGAGTGGGCTTGTCTTTTGACTGAATAGATGGAAAGGAAGGATAACTTCTAGACACGACCAGCAGGAGACATAGCATCAATATTCAAATATAAGGCAAGGCTTTGGAAAAAGGAGGGAAAAAATGACTTTATATGTAGTATGTATAACAGAATCAGTGTAAAAATTTTGAGATGAGAGACGCCTGGGTGGCTCAGTGGTTGAGCACCTGCCTTGAGCCTAGGGCATGATCCTGGAGTCTCAGAATCGAGTCCCACATCAGGCTCTCTGCATGGAGCCTACTTCTCCCTCTGCCTATGTCTCTGCCTCTCTCTCTCTGTGTCTCTCATGAATAAATAAATAAGTCTTTTTTAAAAAATGTAAGACAAGTGTAATATAGAGGAAAAAGGATGTAAGCAGATTATTTAACAAAGAGAAAATATGATATGAATATACAGGAAAATACCCAGCTTCTCTGAAATGAATTTGAGTAATTGTGAAATACCATTTAACACTTCCAAAAATACAAAAAAAAATCATAATTCTTCTAAGTAATTATTATTGTTAGTGATAAGGTAAATCATTTAAATGGTTCTGGAAAACAATATGGCAAAGCATAGCAACTATAAAATTTTCCATACCTTTTTATCTATTAATAACACTTCCAGAAATTTTAAAAAATATTTTAAAGATAGAAAAATACATGAAAGTGTTCATGAAAACGTTTGAAATGGAGAAATAATCTAAATATCTGAGCCCTAAGCAGATAATTAAAGTATACTTCCCCTTCGAAAAAATATTATAGAGCCTTTTTTAAATGCTATTATGAAACTATGTAATATGGAAAATAGTTTTAATAAAATAATTTAGATAAGTAGAAAATTTACATTCATCTCTTTACCATTGTGTAAAAAATTATACATGGATATAGAAAAGGAGTAGAATAAAATTTGACCAAAATAAAACATTTTGATTAATTAATCCTGTTACTGTTAGTAAATTTTCAGATTTTTCATCATGTTTCATTCACACTAATATTTTTGCCCTTATAAAAAGGAAAACATATACTGCATTACGTTGCATCTTTTGCTATCATTTTTATGTTTTAATTACATTTTCAACATTCTTTTGTATTTTGGGTCAGTGTTAGGAGCAATAAGCATCTCGGTTTGCCTTGGGACTGAGGGAATTTGTTGGATTTGACACTTTCAGTGCTTAAGCCAGAAAAATCCCAAACAAATCTCAATGAATTGGTCACCCTGGATAGAGTGAACATTAAAATTTTCTTTTATTTTTCTAAACCCAGCATTTTATTCATGGTCTAAACAATAGTGAGACAATAACATCTTTGTTATTTGTTATTTATAGATTTTGACAGGCATATAGTTATTTTGGGTTTTAAATGACTTGTATTTTCTATTTAAATTGCTATCATATTGTAAAATTTGTGAGGATGATGCCTCCATCACACACAGAATGCTGTAAGAATAAACAGCACTTGAAGCGACAAAGGGCATCGCATTCAATGTTTATCTTTGAAAATAGATTCACCGTGGGCACTGTGGATATTTTGAAGGGAAAAAACAAAAACAACTCCAGCTAAATTTCCCAGTGGCTGCTGCTGATTCACAACCAAAGTTCTGTGTTGATTCTCCCACTGGGATCTTTAAGTCCTAGTGTACTTTCCCGTCTACTCACATCTTTAGTATAAGAGAAGTTCACCGGGGCATTTTTTTTTTCTCTTAATAGTTAAAAAGTAAATCCTATTTTTTGCTTCCTTCTACTTGTAACCTACTTCTAAATTTGCATCTTAAAAGTCTCTTGGGAGGAAATTTCCCCAAAAACATCCTTTGGGAGAGCAATGTATTATTCTATTCAAGTTTCCTAGCACCAATATGAAATAAAGCCAATCCAAATGGACACTGATTACTCCAACATAACTCCCAACTAAGACTCTTGGCTGACTGCAGGTCTGTGGACAGCATTTTCCTGTGAATCCTTGCGTGGTTGCAATCTCTGACTCTTTCTACTACTGCATTTTTGGATTATATTCCAAGAATGGATCTTAAAAGTGAGCACTACTGTACATTTTCAAAGGTGCATCTGACTAGATCAGTATTAGAAACTGAGTCACTTTATATTTGAATAAAAGTGAATTTAATAATTAAAGTGGTTTTTTTTTCTAGAAGTTAAGTGAGTTAGCATTGCTATTTCTATATAAATTAATTGTCACTTTTCAGGGCATGTCAGTTTATTCTCCATCTACTATGTGTACATGTTCATAAGACCTTATAGTATTTAATGAAGAGATCCTTTTTAAGTATTGATAGCCACAAGAAAATTATTCCATGTTTGATCTGTGTTAAAGAATCAAAGTCCAAGATCTTTGAATGGAACTTAGAATAAAAATGTAATTAGGTTACATCCCTGAAGTCTGATATATCTTTAAACAAGCCTGCAAATGAAACTTTATTAGAGCTTCAAATGAATTATTTCATTGCCTTTTTTTTTAATTCATTTTCTTCCCCTTCTCTTTCATGTCTGTGTTACTGACATTGCTGCTGTATTTTACCTATCTTTTTCAGGGTGTTTTAATTATTTACTGCTTAACGAGTAGCAGAGAGAGGAAGCCTCGTTCAGAGGTGCCCGCTCTGCAGCAGGTTTTTCTTTTTCAAAGCTTTGCAAGGAGGTCTTGTATAGCTGCACAAGCCTATAGCTTGCCACACTGAATAAATAGTTCTGGAGGCAGTATTTCCTCTGAGTGGCTGAGAGGAGGCACTGCCCTAGAAAGAGCTCTTCAGAGGTACCGCTGACCAGGGCGGGAGAGGTGCCGGATGGAAGTTGGATGAAGTGTGCTGTTGCACCCTTTCCTGAAGTGGCTCTTAGGATTGAAGAAGTGACACAGTTCCATAATAGTTAGTTTGAAGGTATTCCATGTAGCAAGCACGGCCAGATTTTCTCCAAGTGGTAAATCTGAAAAACAACAACAATAACAACAGCAACAACAACAAACCCTGAAAAGATAAAAGGGCAGGAAAAGCTTCTGAATGCCTACGAAGGACCAGGCACGCTGCATGGTGCCCCAGCTAGTTTAATGCCCTTTACAACCACACGCTGAGGCTGGCATTGTTATTCTTGATTCCAAGCACTTAGAGAAATGGTGTGAATGGTCGAATTATGTCATGGGCTTTAAGGTTCAAACCTTGGTCTCTGCCTTTAGAGTCAAACATTGGACACAGTTTCTAAAATGAGGTCACTTGAGGGAGTGAAGCCACCATGGGCTTTGATGTGGGCCTAGGGAAGGGGACCACTGTGGCTCATTATCTCATCTCTACAGTATAGATACTAACGTGTAGAGAGAGCAGCTACTGTCATGCAAGGCACATGGTGAGCACTCAGCTAACACTGTTTTTCTCCCTCCATACTCACCTACATACAGTATTTTCAGTTTGTTAGGTTTCCGTAATACTCTAAATAGCACGTGCTGATTGCCAATCAAAACAACCATGTGTTGAGGAAAAGTTAATAGTCCCTCACCCGCCTCCATCCTCTGTAAGTTAATCAATACTGTACTTTGGTGTATATGCTTCCAAGCCTGTCTCTTTGCTCATGTAAACGTATACACATAATCAGAATGTGCTTTGTTTAAAATGATGAACAGTATATAATTCAAGGAAGAATTACATTATTGATTAAGTCCAGTGCAATATAATTCATTAGTTGATCTAACGTCAATACTAACTTTATTTCTCCTCAGACTTTTATGCTTGTCGACACTTTTTACTTAGTATTTTAAGATGAGGTGGCAACCATTAAAGTAAAACAATTTATTATATGAGGGAAATAGTAAAACTCTGTAAGCTCTACAATGGCTGGTATTTAGTCCTATTGTTTGTACATTCTTTTAAAAAAATATTCAAATAATTTTGAGAACTTACAATTATGAACATTTAAGAATTAGGCTGCCTAATACATAGTCCTTAGAAATGATAAAACTTAGATAGAAATTAATTATCTGGGATGCCTGGGTGGCTCAGTGATTGATCATCTGCCTTTGGCTCAGGGCATGACCCCAGGTCCCAGGATCGAGTCCCGCATCAGGCTCCCTGCATGGAGCCTGCTTCTCCCTCTGCCTATGTCTCTGCCTCTCTTCCTGTCTCTCATGAATAAATAAATAAAATCCTTAAAAAAAAAAACAACTGTCAGAGGCTTATTACTGCATAAAGCAGTCAAGCTTGTGTACCATTTCCATCACTGACCACAATCCACCTATCTAAATTTACAAACAACAATAATTAATATCAATTCCTTCAGAATATTGAGGAAGTGCAGGAAAATCTTCTGGATTTTAAAAATTAACTTGCTGGGGGGTTGGTGCCTGGGTGGTTTAATCATTGCTAAGTGTCCAACTCTTGATTTTGGCTCAGGTACTGATCTCAGGGTCATGAGATCAAGCCCTGTCTCTGCTCCATGTTTGCTGTGGACCCTGCTTGAGATTCTCTGCCTCCCTCCCCCTCTCCCTCTACCCTTCCCTCTCTCTCTCACTCAAAAAAAGAAAAAAAAATAACTTACTAGTATTGCAAACATCAGTGATTAAACCCTTGGTAATATTCTTGCACACTTGTCTTCCTGTCTTCCTGGGATCCATTTCATTGCCTGGCTTCGTGACCCGTATTTTTTAACGGGGGTGTGGTGACATTCCTGTAATGTCCATCTGAAATCTTTGTTCAAAATGATAAAGAAACAATTCCATTTTTAAAATAGCATCTTAAAAGTATCCCAAAGTAGCTACTCAAAAGTTACGGGCTTATTTTCTGATTCATTAGGGATGCTATTGAGTTACAGAACAAAATCTTTGCTTTCCAGCATTCCATTTTGCAGTGATGCGTGGTGGGTTATAGTCAGAACAAATCTCTGACAAGAGAGAAACCCTCGCAAGTGATAGTTTCCACTGGGAAGTGTGACAAGTCCTTAACTATTTCGGCATGCATAGTGCCTCTATAATTATCATAGTTGAATGTAAAAACCTAAAGATAATATAAATTGTTCATGCAGTTAAACTGAATTGGAAAGCAATGTGTTTTGTTTTTTACAAAAGAGCTATAACATTTTTCCCTTTTTGCTGCTGTTCAATATTGCTCCTAGCAGATTTTATGTCTACGTTGTATGGAATAGTAACTTAATGCCAAAGATGTCCAGTAGCTTCAGATTAAAATGTAATATAACATACATAAAGCTTTATTGTTCCTTTAGGTTGTTGTTTTAAGCTGAAGTGGAATATTTCCCTAAATTCTTCAACAAATGTGTGCGATTTACAACTAAATATGCTTAAGACTTATACCAGTGCTGCTAAAGAAATAGGCCTTATGGACCTGTCAAATTATTTTCATGCAATTGTTTCTGTAGCATTATTTTTACTGGCAAATGTACAAGTTGATAGAAAAGGAAATAATTAGCTACTTTCAGAATTGCTGATGCATGGAACTAAAGGAGGCCAGTCTGTGCATCTTAGAGATTGTGACATTTTAAATTACCTGAATAATACAGGGAGCCGTCTTTGGACATAATTAACACCTTGCCTAATTACTGTCAGTTCTAGACAGAGTCACACTTTATTTATGAAATATTATTTTATTCAAACTTGCTTTCACGCTTATTATATTGCAAAGTTTAGATTTGTGTGCTGTTTTCCTAAGTGGAGCAACTTCTTTTTTTTTTCCTCTCTCTTTTTTCTTTTCCCTCCCCCTTCAAGTAATCAATGCACTGCTGAATGAGTTCATTTTAATGCACTCAATCATGCCTCTAATGTTCGTAGCTTACGGGCGCAAGCATCAGTAATGCAGGAATGTTATATGGCTTTAGTTTGGGCCATTTCATAAAATATTCATGGAATCAAAAATGTGCATCAAAATAGCGGCTGGGAGAATTACATTTATGTTCCTGCTTTTATGGCAGCTTCACATTTAAACCCATTTGTGTTAATATCTAGTCAATCTTCCTACTTTAAAAAAAAACTAAAATGGGAGAGATCATATACATTCTCTTTTGCTTAATATTTGTTCTAGACATCTGCTGTGATACAACAAATATCTATAAACTTTCAGAGATGTTGTGTAGGGAAAAGGGGTAAGCAACAATTTGGATAATACCCAAATATATAAAATCTTATTTTCTCTACATAACGTTTGTCTTAACATCCTACCAAGCATTTTGCAGTTTACCACACTGTTTGAGTATTATTTGTATTTTTAAATAAAGGGGTGGATTTCTTGTTGTGTGGGCTTTAGGTAAAGTGAAACTCCCTTGTAATAGTTTTATTTTGAAAGTGCACTTTCTTTTGCATGAAAAACTATAATTGCATACCAGCCTCCTTATTGTGTATGTAGATGTCATGTAATTGTTTTTAAAACAAACAAACAAACAAACAAACAAATACCAAAAACTGAGGCTTAGGATACTTCTATCCATACCTGGACACTCTTATTTTACACACTTGTTCTGTGTATCTCCTAGGTGTTTTCTGATAGTACTTCATATTATTGAGTAAACTGATTACCGATGGTATTGGTGGAGGGCCATCTCAACTCCCTCCCACGAGACATTTTGGCTCCATTTTCTTCCTTGATTCACTTGAAATATTAGTGAAGTCTCTGGGTTTTTGCTTAGCATTGAACCATGCATTCCAGGCACTTAGTTGAGCACTAGTTGTCTTCCTTGTTGAGGTTGCTTTTGCGATCTTTGTTAGGCATAGGAATGATGAAGATTTGCTTGTAATTCCTGCTGCAATGTTAGAAAGCTCCTGTGTCCCCAGAGACCTTTCCCTATGGATGAATATTCCTGAGGGCTCCCCTTTTGTCTCCTGTATTCAGTTAACTTTTATTTTTGTGATACCCTGGTGTAATCCTTCCTTCTGCCCTCTTCTTCAATGGAAAATAATGTTACCACCTGATAATTCCGGGGAAGTACAGTTGTCTAGACATGTGTCCTTCCACAAGATTGGTTGTAGGATCTGGAAATCTCACCTGGTTCTGGTATTTTAAAGTTTATTTGGTGACAAAGGGTAGACTATATATGAACACTTTACAGAAGTTACAAAGGGATGCTATGAACCAAAAAAATTGGTTCATATTGAAAAAAAGAATGGTTCATAATCTTCATTTATTTTTACTTTAGCTTTATCAAAATGACCACTATAATGATAGCTTTTTATAATATTTCTCTCAGGTATATTAAATTTATTTTTTTTTCAGATAAAGTGGGATACATTATATCTTATTAATTACCTAATCTTAATATTAATATCAGTCTTTACCCAGAAAGTAAGAAAATCTTTGAAATCCTACTCACAATTGAAAATATAAATTAAATGGAAATCATTCCATTGTTAACCATGCTTAAAGGGAAATACTTGCGTATTTGAATTGTTATACTCCCTTCATACTATAGACTATATTTTAATATTTTAAAATCAAATATACCATATTATAATATGTGTTTTCAACTTCTGACCAGCCTTTAGAAATTGTAGCCAAGTCATTTGTGTGCTTATGATCATTTTGGATCAAAACCTTGCTGGCTTATTTACTGGTCTGTTTGCCACCAAATAGATTTAGGAATGCATCTCTACATCTGAGAAGGACTGGAAAACTCTACTTTCTTTGTTTAGGCACCTCGGTTTAAAGTAGAAACCCCAGTGGCCTCATCTGTGACAATGTGGTTAAGGAAGGGGAAGTGAATCCGTGAGTAGCTGCATGTGGCCACAGCTGACTAAGTCCGGGGCGCCCTAGGAATCCAGGAGCCCAGTGGATGTCAGCACACAATTTATGGGAAAGTAGGGAGTTTAGATGCAGGATGCATAGCTGGTTTTACATCAGATTTCTTCAGAAAGACCAGTCAGAAGCACATCAGAGGCTAATATCTGTGCTTTTATATTAGAAATTACCTGCAATTGCCTGAATAGAGTCAAGAATTCTAGAACTGGAAAATACTAGAAACCATAAAAACATTGTTTTTAACTTGAGAGATTTATGTCCGAAGAATGTAACTTACTTTACCCAAGTTCCTGACTCTTGCTTTGTTGGCTAGGAACTGGTGTGGTAGAACCAAGTGGCATGGGTTTTTGATGGTCCCAAGTTTAAATCCCAAACATTACTTTTTAGCTATTTAGCTATTTGAGTCATTTAAACTTTATGTGTCTTAATTTCCTCCTTAGTGTAAAAGTGATAATCATATATACTGCATCAGTTTTTGGAAGGTTAAGTGAGATGATGTATGGGGGGAAAACCTTCTATTTTGACGAGCACCCAGTAGGCCTTCTGGAAAGAGTAGAGCCCTGTTCTCTTTCACCTGAGCACCTTGGACCAGGCTCCTTCCTCATGGGAGACCTTAAGTTTACTCTCCTGAGAGCTAAACCTTGGCCAATAATCATGAGCTAAGTAAGACACTGATATGAGCCCTCAAAGCCTCAGTAAAAATCAAACTCAACCTCATTCTAAGGTTGCCTGTCATAGTAACTAACTGACACCAATGTTCCTGAACCCCCCTTCATTTCTGCTTAGACAGCCTATCCAGGATGCTGAATAGCACCAATAACACAGCAGACAGTCTGGCTGTTGTGGAATACAATGACATAATCCCCACCTTTTTCCACTATTCCCCACCTTCAGCCCTCTCTCCATTTCCTCCACCTCTTCTTTCCCTACTTTCTACCTTTCTCTCCCTCCCCCTGCCTCTTTCTGTTCCCAAGTAAATCAAATCTTGGACATGGCCATCAGTTCTCATAATACTATTTACATCTTTATGCCTCATTTGCATCTCATTATAATGAGTTGGGTTATCCAGAGCTTCACCTCTTGGCTCTCCTTCTGGAATTGTGATTCCGTTATTTTATAACACACCTTTGGATCTTCTTTCCATCTGGCTATTGTGTGTAACCACAGATGCCATTAGGTCCTTCCTAGTATCCTTATAGTCCCAGCTTTTTTTTTTTCCTAGAACTATCTGGTTTACTCACAGTTCCTGTAAATACCTTTCCCTATTCACATGGCCAAAGAGAAATATGTACCTGTACTTTATGAGTAGATGGATGCTGGATGGAAAAAAAAAAAAGAACTCTGGCATACATCTTTCTAGGAATACAGGGCTATACTTTACAGGCAGAAATATAGTTAACAGAGGAAACATAACACACATATATGTCAGTGCTCCATTTGAGTTTTAAAAAAAATGAGGGTCATGGGTATTTGGAGAAAGGTGTTTCTAGTGAGAGGTGCTACAGGAGAAAGATGAGAAGGTATGCCTGCTGTTGTGGGAAATAAGAGAAAATTTGTGAGTTAAATGTGAAGATATACTAGAACAGTGAACTTCAACCTTGAATATTTGCATCAAAATGAAAGAGGATTGGGCATTATCTTTAAAATAGTTTCTATCATATATTTTATTACAAAACAAAAATATTTTGATAGAAACATTAGACAATGCTGATAATCAGAAAGGAAAAAGAAACTATCCGTCATCTATTTAACACTGATAATGCTTTGTAAATGTTTTCTGATGTTTTCCAGTATTTTCTCTTATCACAAACACCTGTCCATGTAATGAAATATTCCTCTCATGTTTATGGCTTTGTAGTCTTGTATCATGTGAAAAGTTCATAATACAAGTTTCTAAGCGTCTGTCCTGTACACCTTCCCCCCTCTATTGATGTGTCCTTGTGCACATGGCCTCCTTCTACCTAGTGCTACAAGGGCTCAGACTGGCCATGTCTTGACCCAGCTCCTTTTAGAGATTATTTGCTGATTGTCTACCTCTGTTTATTGTATTTCCTTGTGAATGCTATTCTGATTTATGTGTATATTCTTGAATATTTCAATACTAATTTGGACAGCAAATTCAGAGCAAAAACAGGGAAATTATATGTAAGAGTCACGGCAGGGGCTGCAACATCCTGTATAATCTAACCTGTGATATGTAAGGAAACCTATTTGAGAAAATATACTGAGCCTGATAAGACTTCCATAGGTTCATTTAATCAATCATGGTAGTCCTGTTATAAAGACTCAACTACATTTTTTGGAGGAAGAATAAGTTATAGTTAGAGAATACTAATTTAGGTATTGAACCTGTATTGGTCCATTTCTCACAATAATACCTTGAATAGTTTACACTGTTATCCTATTTTGCAAAAGACTTAAACTCACACACAGAGAGGGTAGGAATAGCCTGAGGCTGAACAGCGGAAAGGGTAAAGCTGAGAAAGAAATGCAAGCTGTCTGCTTAGAGCCTGCACTCATCCTCAACCACTAGTATGGGAATGCCTACATACAAGTGCCTTTCCAGTTCATTTCAATCTAGGTAACTCCCAATACCATAAAAGAGTTTTTACACTATAGGATATTGTGAGAATTTTCACAAGGCAATTCACACATAAAGTACAATCAACAGTGTGGAACTGCAAACTACTCTTCCAGAAATGTACTTGCTCGTATTTCAAGGAGTGAAATCACTGAAAGCTAATTTAGTGTTTTGGCTTTGAGAAGATATATTTTGAACTGTATTATAAAATATAAACCAGAAAGGCAGTTAGGTTGTATTTTAATTATTAAAAATGACATGGAGTATACAAATGCCCCTATAATAATTGAATTTGAAATTTGTAACAGACGCATCCTCTCTCAAGGCACCTGAATTCTTCTTGGGAATGAAACAGATGCTGTCTGTTGAAAAGCAGTGTAGGATAGTGGTTGAGAGCACGGCTTTGGATTCAGACTGCCTGGATACACTAACCCACTAAACGTGCAATCATGGGCAAAATTCTTAACTTCACTTTCTCTTCTGTAAAATGGAGTCATAACAATCCCTTTTTCACAGGAGAGTTTTGAAGATTAAATGAAGAATTCATATAAGCCATATAGCAACATTACCTTTCATATATAATGTCAAATAAAGGTTAGCTAACAAAATTGCTATTAGTAATTATTACTGGGTTTCACACTGTTGCTAGACACGTGTAATCCTAGCCAATTTCTACTTGCCAAAACACATCCCTCCAGGAGGAGTTCATCCAAAACCATTGCTGAATCTGAGGTCCAAATAGAGATCACTCCTTTCCCAGCTTAAATCCTCTTCATCCTTAGAAATTCTTAACTGTATTCCAGGGTTTCCACCCCCCTTTAATAGTAAAACATAAGATGTATACAAAAATTTTTGAAAATATGTTCTGGCCTGTGTTTATATTTATGAATGGCTTTTATTCTTCAGGTCAGCTTCTGGAAGCTGCTGAGCATTATGAAGCATTCCATCAATTGACGGAAGGGCGGATATGGAAGGATGAGACAGGCCGCTTTCTCAGCTTGTTGGCCTGTGAGAGTCTCCTGAGGACTTACAGATTACTCTCAGACAAAATGCTGGAAAATAAAGAATACAAACAGGCCATCAGAATTCTAATAAAAGCTTCTGAAATAGCCAAAGAAGGTGGGTGGAAAAGCACACTCTCACATTGCTTCCTTTAATGGGCAGACACTGCTTCTCCTAAGAGTGAAGTAAAAATCCTCAAGTGTTTGGGTGATTATTTCCTATGAAATGCAAAGACAAATGCCATCAATATACTTTCAAATTTCACTGTAAAAC
Source organism: Nyctereutes procyonoides (assembly GCF_905146905.1). NCBI lineage: Eukaryota > Metazoa > Chordata > Mammalia > Carnivora > Canidae > Nyctereutes > Nyctereutes procyonoides. Next base: position 18,953,517 of record NW_026575122.1, read on the forward strand.
AGAGGTGCCTTCGTGCTGACAACAAGAAATCCATTAATTTCTTGAAAGCTCTATCTCCAAAATTACAACCCTCTGGGAGTAGTGTTCTAAAACAATGAACCTGTAATGAGAAGGTAAGGTCATTTGCAAAAGTTAAGGGCGTGTGTGTATGTGTGTGTGTGTGTGTGTGTGTGTGTGTGTGTTTTAGGTTGTATATTTCTTTCGCTCTGAGAGATTTTTATTGTAAATTTCCTGTAGTCAGATCATTGGGAAGATAATGACAAATATTTAGTTAGAAGTAACAGGAAAATAGAACTCTGATATGTTTTGAATCCATGCCTGTCAAATGGTGGCCTTTGCACTGGCAGCATCAGCATCACTAGAAGCTCCTAAGTAAAGCAGAATCTCAGGCTCCAACCCCAGACCTACTGCCTCAGAATCTGCAGGTTAGCAAGTTCCCCTGGTGATTCATATGCACACCTGCAACACTCAAAACGCTTTCATGAGAGCTGATCGTATTCTTAATATGGTGTATCATTTGTATATCATTTCTATATGTATATAAAATATAAAGAAAAAATTTGGAGCATATATTCCTAAGTTTTTACTTGGTGAAATGCAAAGATATTTTATTACCACAATTTATCAATAGAGTAGACTTTTCATGAAGGAGAAAAAGAAGCTCTGTGCTTTCCAGTGTATTAGCTCAAGGATATGTTTAATTGATTGGGTTATGGTTTATTTGGAGTAAATAGGCCTGAATTTCTGATTGTGATTTTAGTTTTCTAAAAGAGTAAAAGTAAACATCTTATCTTATTCTGTTACTTCTTTTTAATGATATTATAATATTCATAGGAAATCACCCTCGTTGCAAGATGTATCACATTGAATGAACTTCTTTTGAGTGACTGGTGATCTAGTACCTTCCCCAAAGGGGTAAACACTGACATAAATAGTTAGCTCTTAGATCAATTTCAGCAGCTAGCTTTAGTCACATGAAAAGTTATGTGGAATCTCAATGTAGAGTAATGTATCAATCAGGAAAAGGTATTTTGCTTTAGGTTCACAATTGCTAAATGTAAGATAGTTTAGGAAGGAAGGAAGGCTCCAAGGGCCTGTTTGCCCAGTCAGAGCCTGCCAGGCAGTCTTCCTTTTAAAAGCATCTCTTACTTTTCAAAGGACAGATAAGGAGAGCAGGAGAAATCTTATGCTGTAATAATTTTTTAAATATCTTTTAAAACTGGGATCCCTGGGTGGCGCAGCGGTTTGGCACCTGCCTTTGGCCCAGGGCGCGATCCTGGAGACCCGGGATCGAGTCCCGCGTCGGGCTCCCGGTGCATGGAGCCTGCTTCTCCATCTGCCTGTGTCTCTGCCTCTCTCTCCTTCTCTCTCTGTGACTGTCATAAATAAAAAAAAAATAAAAAAAAATATCTTTTAAAACTGATAAATATTTGCCCCCATATTTCTTGTATGACAAAGTATATAGGTTTAAGGGATCACACAGTATCTTTACAAGAGCTCTGACAACTGAATGTTCTGGGACAAAGCATTTCTTCTTGCAATTATGTCCTACTTTGGTTAAGGAGCCTGATGCAGCAAACTGATGATTGCCTGCCTAAGGCACGCCTTCCACAGTGGTTTACATAATATTTAAGGAATACCGACATCCACTAGGGGCTAGCTCCTTTACTAGGGCACCTTGGTATAATGCGCAAGGATAGCACTGGCCATGCTGTGGTTTCATAATTCTATGATTCTATTATTTTCATATTTCAGTCATTCATTGGCCTTTAGTACATCACAGAGTTGTGCAACCATAAACCCTACCCCATACTCACTAGATGTCACTCCCCATACTGTACGTTCCCTCTCCCCTAGCAACCATTAAAGCTACCTTGTGGATTTAACTATTCTGGAAAGTTCATATAAATGGAATCATAACAGTGCATATCCTTTATGTCCAGCTACTTTTCACTTAGCATAATGTTTTTTCTTGGTTCATCCATCTTGTAGCATATATTACTACTACGTTCCTTTTTATGGCTGAAAAATATTTCATCGTATGGTGATGTCATATTTTCTTTATCCATTCATCAGTTGGTGAACATTTATGTTGTTCCCACCTTTTGTCAATTATAAATAATGCTCCTATGAACCTTTGTGTACACGTTTTTCATTCTTTTGTCCCTAGACCTAGAAATGGAATTTCTGGGTCATAGGATTACTCAATGTTTAACTTAAAGACAAGATGGCGTAGAGTTTTCCAAAGTAGCTGTCCCATTTTACATTCCTACCAGCAATGTGTAAGGATTTCAATTTATCCACTTTCTCACCAGTGCTTATTTCTGTCCTTTTTTTTTAATTTCTGTCCTTCTTTTTGTTTATAGCCATTTTAGTAGATGTAAAATGGTATCTCACTGTGGATTTAATTTGCATTTCCCTGTTAGCTAATGATGTTGAGCATCATTTTGTGGGCTTACAGGTCGTTTGCATATCTTCTCTGTAGAAGTATCTATTCATATTATTTGCCCATTTTCAATTGGGTTGTTGTTTTATTATTGAATTAAGTATTCTTTATATATTCCAGATGCAAGTCCTTCATCAGATATATGATTTGAAAATAATGTGTTTTCTTTGCACGTTCTGATATCCATTGAAGCACAAGTTTTTAATTTTGATGAAGTCCAAAATAATCTATTTTTTTATTTTATTGTTTGTGTTTTTAGTATCACAACTAAGAAGGCTGCCACAAATCCAAGGTCATGAAAATTTGCTCCTACATTTTATTAAGAATTGTATAATTTTAACTCCTATGTTTAGGTCTATAATCTATTTAAGTGTGTGTGTGTGAAGGGGGATATGAGGAGGGTCCAAATTCATGTTTTCCATGTGGGTATCTAGCTCTTTGTTGTATACACTATTCTTTTCCAATAGTTTTAGGACCCTTGTCAAAAATTAATTGTCCATAAATATGAGGGTTGTTTTCTAGACTCTCAAGTCTATTGTTGTGATCTATGTATTTGTCCTTATTCCACTACTACATATTCTTGATTCTTGTATTTGTGTAGTAAGTTTTGAAATTAGTAAATGAGAGTCTTCCAATATTTTTCAAGATTGCTTTGGCTACTCAGCATCACTTGCACTTCCACATGAATTTTAGGATTTGTTGGCCCATTTCTGCAAAAAGGACAGCTGGAATTTTCATGGGGATTGCACTGAAACTGTCAAGCAATTGGGAGAATACTGCTATCTTAACACTATGACTTCCAATCCATGAATATGGGTTAACCATCCATTTATTACATATTCCGTTTCTCTCAATGATGTTTTGTAGTTTTTAGTGTACACAACTTGGCCCTCTGTCAAATTTATTTGTAATGTTTGATTTTTCCTGATGCTATGAGAAATGGATTTTTTTCTTTCATTTTCAGATTGTTCATTGCTTGGAGGTAAAAATAAAATTAACTTTTGTTTATTGATTTTGTATCCTGCTAAACTTGTGTATTAGCCTTAGTGGTTTTTTTATGTATTCTTCAGGATTTTTCCATATAGAATATTATGTTATCTGCAAGTATAGCTTTACTTCTTCCTTTCTGATCTTGATGCTGAAGGGTTATAGAATATACCACCCCAACAACCACTTTGGCATAAGGAGAATTTTGAGCTAAAATCACTTGAAAAATAAGAGATACAACAAGGGCATGTAATCTCCCCGTTTCCTCCTGAAAACAGGAGATAAAAATTGTTGTGAAAGATGCCCTTCCTGTACCACAAGAAAAGAAACATTCTTCTGTGAGGAGAATTCTGTACAAACAGACTTTGTTAAAATAATCCTTATTTGCCTTTAGCTTGCCTCCATTGCTTGGTTGCTTTTCCACAATTGCCTCTCTTTGTTCAACCCCATGTTAAAGCATGTAGATTTTGCAATTTCTTTGGTTCTTCTTTCCTTATGAAGGCTCCCATGTCACCTAAAAATTATGTACATTTGTGTGTTTTTTCTCCTATTAATCTGTTTTATGTCAATCTAATTCTCAGGCCCAGCCAAAAAACCTTAGAGGTCAATCTTTGCCTCCTTTACAATGCCTATCATATTTCTTGACTAATTGCTCTGGCTCGAATTTCCAGCGTAGTGTTACATGGAATTGGTTCCAGGATACATCTTAGTCTTCCTGCTGATCTTAGGGTGAAAGCTCTTGGTCTTTTGCCATAAGAATGATATCAGCTGTGGGTTTTTTGTAGATACTCCTTAATGTTATTAAGTTCCCTTCTAAGTTTATTGAAGATTTTTATCATGAAAAAGGATTGCATTTTGTCAAATGCTTTTTCTGCATCTATTAAGATGATCATTTAGTTTTTATTCTTCCTATTAATATAGCATAGTACTTTGATGATTTGCATATGTTGAACCAATCTTGCATTCTTGGGATGAATCCCATTTGATCATGGAATATAATCCTTTTTATATGTTGCTGGATTCACTTTGTTAATATTTTGTCGAGGCTCTTTGTGTCTATATTCATAAAGGATTGGTTTGTAGCTTCCTTATGATGTCTTAATCTGGTTTGATGTCAGAATAATACTGGCTTCATAGAATTATTTGGGAAGTGTTTTCTCCCAATTTTTGGAAGAGTTTGTGAAAAATTGGTATTGATTATTCTTTAAATATTTGGTAGAATTCACCAGGGAGGTCCTCTGGGCCTGGGATTTTCTATGTGGAAAATACTTTGACCACTAATTCAATTTCTTTACTTGTGCATTTATTCTGATTTTCTATTTCTTCTGGGGGCAATTTCATTAGTTTACATCTTTCTAGCAATTTGCCTGTTTCATCTGGCTTATCTAATTTGTTGATGTGCAGTTGTTCATAATATTCCCTTATAATCCTTTTTATTTCTCTAAGGTCTACGGTGATCCCTATTTCATTCCTGATTTAAGTAACTTGAGACATCTCTCTTTTTTTCCTGTTCAGTCTAGCTTAAAGGTTTGTAAATTTGTTGACCTTTTCAATGAAACAATTTTTAAAAATTTTCTCTATTGTTTTTCTACATTTCATTTATTTCCACTCTAGTCTTTATTATTTTCTTCCTTCTGCTTGCTTTGGTTAGTTCTTCTTTTTCTAGTTTTAGTTTTTTTTTAGTTTTTTTTAGTTTTTTCTAGTTTTAGTTCTTCTTTTTCTAGTTTTAGAAGGTGAAAAGATGACCCTTATTTTTTAAAATAGACATATGTAGCAATACATATCCCTTTAGCTATACATGTCCTGCTTTAGCTGGATCCCATAAGTTTTGGGTTGCTGTTTTGTTTGTTTTCATTCATTTCAAAGTATTTTCCAGTTTACCTTCTGAGTTCTTCTTTGACCCACTGGTTATTTAGAACTGTGTTTAATTTCCACATACTTGTGAATCTCCCATATGTTTTGTTATCTATTTCTAATTTCATTCTCTTGTGAATACCAACTTCTCAGTTGGATCTACTACCCTGACAACTGTCCTTAATATTGAAACCTGCTTTTCCCTCCTTACCCCCGCTTAGCACCCTCAATTTCCCTTACCTTGCTGTATTATTTTCTCCCAGAATACTTATCACCATACAATTTACCACATAGTTTATTATGCTTATTATGTATTTTGTATCTCTTTATGTCCCTTCCTTCTGAAATGTAAGCTCTCCAAGGACAGAAAATGTTTCTGGTTAATTTACTGGTGATTCCTAACTCTGGGAAATGAACAAGGGGTAGTAGAAAAGGAGGTGGGCAGGGAGTTGGGGTGACTGGGTGATGGACACTGAGGGGGGCAATTGGTGGGATGATCACTGGGTGTTAGGCTATGTGTTGGCAAACTGAACTCCAATTTAAAAAAAATTTTTTTTTAATTTACTGGTGTATTCCAAATGCTTAGAGCTGTGCCTGACACAGAATAGGTCTTCAATAAATATTCAGTGAATAAATGAATTAGTGGATATATGTTAGCCAAATAACAATGGAAGTTTAAAGACACGTTTTAATGAAACATTTGAGTTACTCCCAAACACATTGTCTCTATCCATTAGAGACAATGACCCCCTCTTTAGATTCTCTATGGGTATACCAGTGTAAGAATGGACGATTAGATCTTGAAAATAAAACAGTATTTCTTTTAATATGAATGATTATTGAATCATTAAAGTCAATACTAATTTAACCCACCAAATAAACTATACAATAATATAAACAGTATTTTGCCCTTTTTTCCTTTGGTATATGTGTCATTCAACTTCAATAATGCTGACATTTTCCTCCATTATTTTATGCTTTCACTTTGTCTTAATTTTGTGTCAGTAAGCAGGAAAAGTTCTCATGCTTAAATCCTATTTTACGGCTAATATTTAGTGTGACTCAACTGTTTAAATTAGCTGCCTCAAAATCTATCAACAAGGGTCGATTTTTCTGTTCTTTGCTCTGCTGCCCTTTGGATGTAAATGGTGATACTATATCAGCACATGCCACTGTTGGTACTTTAACACAGTTAACAACATTTAATAGAGCAAGCACAAATTATGAATAATCAATGTTTAATTATCCAAGAGGCAACTTCCCCCATAATCTCTCCCTCTTACCCCGTCCTTTCCTTGCCTAGTTTCATCCTTATCCTCAGCACTTATAAACCTATAGCAGAGAAAAAGTTAAGGCCCAGACAAACTGTAAGAGTTAAAATTCCCTAGACTGGATCATTGGCACCATCAACTCCACTGAAGTGAGATCTTGAGGGTATAATTCTCTGCAATCAGTGAAATTGCTTGAGAATAATAATAATATTGTCACTGGCACTTGCCATCCCATGTTCTTGTAGTCTTTCAGTTGAGCCACTGCTTCACAAGTGGTAATTCAGTAAGTGGTGAGAATGAATCCAGTATGGAGAATCCTTACCTCCTGCTGAAACCCATCATGGTTGGAATACAGAGTTCAGAAATCTAATGTTGTACCCTAACTCCTGGGTAATACAAACGCTGGCAGGTGCCCCTTTAGATTTCTACAACTTTCTATTGTTTTAAAAAGTAAAAATTCTGCTTGTTATAATATGTTAGTTTCTTTAATGCCATGGCAATTTTTCTACATTTTCAACTTTAGGAAGTGACAAGAAGATGGAAGGAGAAGCTTCCTATTACTTGGGCTTAGCACACCTAGCTGCTGGAGAGTATGAAACAGCATTAACAGTAAGTTGAAGAAAGCTTTCAGTCGTTGGAGTTTTTAATTTTTACTATTGTATTTATTCTACTTTATTATATTTTGTTATAAAACCAATAGAAATTGATTGGCCTCTACCTTTATATAGAGACTAAAGCAGAATAGCAGTTCTAGAAGCAGAAAAAAATATTTTTATTGCTTTAGTAGGCAATATATAATCAATTACCATGAAGTGCTTTAAAGAATATATGGAAGTTAAATATATGGAGTAATGTGACCCTCTACACTCACTCCCATACCTTTGAGGATAAGAGGATATGGATTTAAATGATTGCAAAAAGTAAATAGTAAAAAAAAGAAAGAAAGAAAGAAAGAAAGAAAGAAAGAAAGAAAGAAAGAAAGAAAAACAACCAATTACAGTAAACTTATTATTTGGGAAATTTTGCTTAGAAAAGACTGTGGTTATTAAATAGTCAAGTAAATTGCATTGCTATGGACCTTTGTGGCGGGAGGCAGCAAAGATGCAGGGCACTGGTAGTTCCAATCTGAGAATTACTCTGCTTCATGATAAAAATCAGTGTTTGCCTATTTTATGACCAGAGTTCATATGTTTGGCTAAAAAACAGAAAAATGTCAAAAGCCATCTTTTCTGTACTATAACAGAATTCACTTTTTCTTTCATTTTTCTCTTACTTGTAATATATTTACTTTCAATATATTTCAAGTGTAGCTTCCTATTTCATTTCACATATATCTCTTGTAATAATTTTATCTGATATACAGTATTGGCTTTATCTTTAGCTTTGAGGTTTTCTGATTTGCTGTTTTGGATACTTGTGCCAAGTAGGATTCTTATATTTGGGCTAGATATTTTTCTCTGTCACCCTTAAAATTGGGTCATTGTGGGAAACTTAGATTATTATAGATGGCTCTTTGGTTTAATACTTTTTGGTCAATGACACATATTCAGCAATGCTGTGTTCCAAGGAACACAGAAGCCAGCACTCTTTAGGAGCTAATTTAATGAGAGTGGCCATAATATAACTTGAGAACATAACTGTAATTCAAAGCAGGGTGAATGGATTTTCTGAGTCCAGAGGTAAGAGTGGTTGATTCCAAGATCAGGGAGGTTGCACGGAGGCTTTTGAGGAACAGGATTTCTACAGACAGAAAGTGTGGGAGCCAAGGATGATAGAACATTAGACACACACATATACACACACACACTCAACATGAACATACTCAGTATGTTTGGGAAGCAATGAATTGTCAGGTGAAGTATGAAATCAAGATGGAAAATTAGGTGAAAGCTAGCTTATAAATTGTCTATCTTTCCCCTTTTCTCTAACTGGCAATACGAACACATGGCTGAATAAATTCAGACAATACAATAGAGTTTACATTGAACAAGACATCTTCCCTCCATCTTGGTACTCAGTCACACACAGTTCTTTTCTCAAAGGCAAATGCAATTACAAGTAAAATATTAATATATATGTATATATATCATATAAGTATATATACATATATGTTCTTTTTGTTGTTTACAAAACTGTAGCATTTTATATGTAGTGTTCTGTGTCTTGAGTTAACTTCTTCTACACTAATGCATATAGACATGCCTCATTTATTTTAAAGATTTTATTTATTTATTCATGAGAGACACAGAGAGAGAGGCACAAACACAGGCAGAGGGAGAGGCAGGCTCTCCGCAGGGAACCTGTTGAGGGACTCCATCCCAGGACCCCGGGATCATACCCTGAGCCAAAGACAGACGCTTAATCACTGAGCCACCCAGGCACCCCAGACATTCCTCATTTAAAAGAGCCACATGATGTCCCATGTTATAGTTGTACCATAATTGATTTAACCAGCTCCTGTTGGAGGGCATTTAGGTTATTTCCAATTAGGTTTTATTACAAAAGGTGTATCAGTGAACAATTTTGTGCCAAAGCGAGAGGTGATCTACAGAATAAATTCCTAGTGGTAGAAATGCTGGGTCAGAGAAGAGATGAGTTACGTTTTTTTCTCTAAGCTTCCCTTTAAAGAAGCTTCATCAGTTTATATTCCTACAACAATAAATGAAGGTGCCTGCTTCCTTTGGACATTAGGCACATATGTGTAATATGTGTTGTGAATATTTTTCCAGACCATTGGTTTTTTTATCTTATTTATGAAATTTTTCCATGCTAAATATCCATGACCAAATTTATTGATCCCTTTTTGCATGACTTCTGGACATTCTTAGAAAGACTGTCCTCATTCCAAAATTATTATTTAATTTCATGGAGGGTTGGAGGGTCTTACATGCTTTGTTGAGGAGTGTGAAACTCATATTTTAAGCAATGTGGTGTTTTTAATGATTTTTGATGAGGCTGGTGACATGATCACATTGATGTATTCACAACTCTTTATTAACCACCTTCTATAGGGCCACCTGGGTGACTCAGTGGTTGCAGCATCTGCCTTTCATTCAGCGTATGATCCTGGGGGACTGGGATTAAGTCCCACATCAGGATCCCCACAGGGAGCCTGCTTCTCCCTCTGCTTATGTCTCTGCCTCTCTGTGTCTCTCATGAATCAATAAATAAAATCTTTTCTTTAAAAAAAAATCTCCTTATATATGACAGACATCATGCCAGGCACTGGATCTGGTCTATAATTTTAGAAGATAATACTACTGGTATAATCTAGTAATGAATGATTGAAGAAACAATATTTGGCATCTAAGGAACAAATTTCTTGAAACTGTTACTCCTTTCAGAAAAGTATTGAAATTGTTTTTCTGAAAGTATGGAAACTATAAGCCAAATATGAACAAGTTCGTATTAGCCATATGACCTTGGACAAGTCCTTTAAACTCTCTAAGCCTCAATTGCCTCATTTTTCCAAGGGAGCTAATAACTATACTTACTGTTTTAGAGTGTAGTGAATTGAATGGTGGCCCCAAACATCCACTTCCTAATCCCTGGGACCTGTGATTGTTACCTTATTTGAGAAAAGAGTCTTTGAAGATGTACTTAAGTCAAGGACCTTGAGATAAGATAATCACCTTGGATTCTCTGGGTGGGCTTTAAATCCAATGCCAAGGGGCCTTGTAAGAAAAAGGCAGAAGGAGATTTGAAACAGACAAAGGACAAGAAGACACATACACACAGAGGAGACAGCCACGTGAAGAAGGTGCAGAGATTGGAGTCATGCTGCCACAAGTTAAGGAATGCTTAGAGCCACCAAAAGCTGAAAGAGGCAGGAAGGATCTTCCCCCAGAGCTTTTGGAAGGAACACAGCTCTGTTGACACCTTGATTTTAGGCTTCTAGCCTTCAAAACTATGAAAGAACCAATGTCTTTTATTTTAAGCAATTTAGTTTGTGGTAATTTGTTATATCAGTCCTAGGAAGCTAATACATAGGGTCATTAGGAGAGACCATTGATATAGTTCTAAAGGAGTACCTGCCTTGTATAATATAAACCTTTGGTATTTGTTAGATTTTATTATTTTTACTCTAACCTAAATCTCTGGACTTCAGTGGTAGTAGAGAAGATGAAGGGAAGTAGTTCAGAAGTTATGAAGGACTTGGTAATAGAATAAGTATGGAAAGTGAGAGACACATGGGTGCCCAAATGGGCCCTAGGTTCCTGGCTGTGGAACTGGATGGATGCTGGTGTCATTTACTGAGCTAGGAAATGCTAACAGATATCCAGGCATGGGGAGAAATGGGGAGTTCATGCTTGAATGTGCTGAATTTGAGGAATCTTGGAGTTATCCAGGGAGAGATCAAATAGTGGTATATGTAGGTCTACAGTTCAAGAAGAAGTCTAAATGGGAGATATTATACACATTTGATACTGTATAAATATCCAAGTCTTTGGCATATTTAAACTGTGGAGTGGAGATTTCCTAAAGAGCATTGATAATGATGAATGAAAAAGGCCTAGGGCCAAGCTGGGGTATCCAAGGAGGTAAGAAGAAAACCAGAAATAGATGATCACATACAAGCCAAGGAAACCAGGCACGTCTAAAAGACATAAATATGCAAACACCTTCTGCCTCCTGGCCCAGGGCCAGGAATGAGCTGGAATGAGAGAGCTCCTGACAGAGTTCCTGTCAGAACTCAAGCACTTCCCCAGTACCTTGATTAGAGTGAGGTTAGTTATTCTCCTCATTTAATTCTCCAGCTGGTGGGTGGGCGGGGGGGGTGTGCTTGGGCACCACGGCAGGCCAGATTCCAGGCCTGGGGCTCGCTGCTACAGTCAAGAGCAGCCTTTGCAGGTAGCAAGAGCAAGAGACTCTCTTCGGAGCCCGGGTCTCGCTTGTGGTAGAAAATTGTTGTCTTTTTGGAACAAGGCTCACCCAGAACTGAGGATTTACAGGAGCTAAGCTTGAAGTTTGGTCCAAGTCCATGGGCAGCACTGCAGGACGTTGAAGGATCTATTGTCAGATTTGCATGCAGGATGCGAGAGCACAGTAGAGAAGGCATCAGGTCCACAGGATATGACAGGAGGCAGGGAACAGGTACGAGAAAGCACCAAGGGATGAGAAGCTGGAGTTGGAGTGTGACCGGGATGCAGAATGGACATGAGCAGTTGTACCTGATTGGGGGCATAGAGGTCTCTAGCTCAGACTGATTTTAGAGGGCAGCCTGTTTTTGCTGTTGTGATGAAACCGATTTCCACAAAACCTGACATCTTGCTTTGATTTCTGATTGAAGGGCATGGCATGTCTTTTCCTTCTCTCTAGTACCTAACTTTAACTACTTTGCCTGCTTCCTTTCCAAAGATAAACGGACTAAAACCCACAGCAGGACAGAGTACTCCTTATTCAGTGAATATATTATAAAAAATTACATGATCAATAAATAGGATTGATTCCTCAATTGATTGATGAGATATCTGCCCAGTTATCTAATCACGAAATAAGCATCTAACATACAAATTTTTTTCTTTTTTATTTAAAGAATATTTATTTATTTGTTCATGAGAGAGAGGCAGAGACACAGGCAGAGGGAGAAGCCATCTCCATACAGAGAGCCCAATATGGGACTCGATGCCCTGAGCCGCAGACTTTCAACCACTGAGCCACTCAGGTGCCCCCCTGCCCAAATTTTTTCTTTTGAAAGAAAGGAAAATATCCTACCTCCCCACCCTGTGCTGTATGATCAACACTGTCTTCATCTGTTTTAAGGCATTGGTGGTATTGCTGTCACAGCGTAGCTGTACAGAGGGGCAAGAATGCCCTGAAACCAGCTTGGTCGTGTTGGAGCCAGCCTGAGACAGCTAACAGTTCAATTCAGCATTTCCCTTCTCTTTCACAATCAGTCTTTAATTCTTGGCTTCAAGTCCATATACTCTCTTTATTCTCTCCTTTGTGTTTTAAGCTGATCATCTGGAATATTTCCAAATTTTTAGTGCCTTGCTCTACATTCAACCTCTTTCTCTTACAAATTTCTTCCTTTCAATAATGTTCATCTGTTACAGATGTTTACACGATTTGTATTTGTTCAAAGAAACTTGGCTTAGAGAAACCTGTCACTAGTAAATATTATTGGTTAATAGTTCTGATGATCTGACACAAGGGATTTTGAAATTTTGGTACTGGATCTTAATTAAAGAGCTTTAATTTATTAATAGATGATTCATATGTAATCCTAGATTATGTTGACAAGCGTATGAATAGTTTGGTCACCCATTCCTTGCCAATAAAGCAGTGTTTATTGGATGATAGAATAGGGTTAAACTAAGACCAAATAACGGATTGATTTAGGGCTGATATCCCTGCAAGTGAGGAAAGGGGGTTTGGGGAAGAGAAGTGATAGTTACCCTAACAAGCCTATGCATGAAGTCAGAGAGACCCTGAGACTTAAAGGTGAGAGAATGCTACCTGCATTTGGCAGGTGCTAAGAAAAGAAGTAGTAATCCCTTTTGGCCATCAATCTAGACTTGCACATGTCACAAGTAGGGTAAATTCTGAATTTTAGATGGTAAATGTATCTTATGAAGTCCTAAAGTTTCCAAGGTAAAAATATTTTACTGAAAGTCATATTCAAGGCTTTTGCAAAGTTGGACCCATTTCCACAGTCAGATACTGCAACCATAAGTTAATTCAAGAAAAGGGAAGGACCTTCTTTAGCACTGTGTTTTTCTGCATGAATTTTCTTCATCTCTGAATATTCTGTTCCACTTAATAATTGTAGGAACACCAACTTTAACAATTCTCAGTACATTCAGTGAGTTATTTGCTTCTTATTATTTACCAATAATGTAGCCTATCAAAAATTATACTATGAAAGCAAAATTTGTCATATTGATACTTCATTTGCTTTTATAGTTCAAGATTCATCGCATGTACTATTATTTAATTATTCCATATATAAAACAGTAGCCATCTTTATTTTTGCATACTTGTCAGCATCTTTATAATAGCCTAGAATGCTTCTAACATTGGTGTTAGCTTATGTATATGGTTAATCTAAATCTCTAGCCTTATCAGCATCCCATAGCAAAACACAAATAAATAATGTATCAGAAAAAATAGTTACACTAATATTCTAGCAACTCCTGGTTTGTTGATAAACATTCATAATAAAGGTTATGGATTATATTTGTGAAATGTTACATTCTAGGGTTTTGCTAGGTAATTGTAACTAAATTGTATTTATTCTTTCAACTCAATATATACCAACAAAGGGAAAGCCATTATATATCAGAAGGCATTTTTAACAAAGAATGAATTCTTTGATTTATAATGTTTAGCTGGCAAAAGTTTGGGGGGAGATAATTCTTGCAGTGTTTCCACTTAGTCCTTTCTCTATTTAGTTTATTACCTTCTACCTTAAAAGTCACCCCATCCTTGATAGTGGAGGTTCTTGATTCAAATGACAATCTAGCTGACATACAGATACCTTGGCAGATTTCAGAATAACATACATCAAACAAGTTTCCCTTTTGGTCACTTTTTTAAGTGAAGACTTTTATCTACCACCAAAACTGTTGTGTAACTCAAATAAGTTTTAGTTCCTCATAGTTTAATCTCAGTATGGTATCATATTAAAAGAAAAAAATCCAGCCAGCTAAAAGAAAAGTAATTTCAATTTCTACTTACTTGTCCTCAAAGAACAGTAAAAGAGATAAAATTCTTAACTCTCAGCAACATTGCTTTTTAAGGTCCTCTCTCCTTCCATTTAAAAAGATTTTCAAGTTTTCTGTCTCTAGGTTTTCTGAAGCCTGTACCTTCATGTCACTCTCTAAACCTAAAGTTCCTACCTGTATTCCACTGGCTCATAGCTCACCACTCCTCCCCCTCTTATCCCTTTTCTCTCCCTGATGAAGGAATGGTGGCTCTTTGCAGCAGGTTCATTTATACTTCTTACATCCCTAATCCCCTCCCACCCCAAATTATAACTCTGATCTGCATGATAAAACCCAGGAGGGGTGGGGCTGGCTTGGGGGAAGAAAGGAAGAAATACCAAATCAGACAAGCCAGAATGAATAGACTGGAAAACAGTTAACAGTTAACATAGAATAACTATGAGTTAATATAGAATAACTAAGGGCGGTGGGGGTGGGGGTGGGGGGTTAATAGTTAACATAGAATAACTCTTGCCTTAATTATTTTTTATTCTCTTGCACTACATGTGACAGATTCTTGAACACTACATGTCATTAAAAAAGAAATGAAAGAAAAAATAATAAAAGGCAAAAGAGGAAAAGAAAGTAAAGAAGCCAAGGCAAGGGAAAGATCTAGAAAGAGGCTATCTTAAAATCTTTGAAAAGGGCAGGGGGGTTGGGGGCACCTGGGTGGCTCAGTGGTTGAGCATCTGTCTTTCTCTCAGGGCGTGATCCTGGGGTCCTGGGATTGACTCCCTCAACGGGCTCCCTGCAGGAAGTCTGCTTCTCCCTCTGCCTGTGTCTCTGCCTCTCTGTGTCTCTCATGAATAAATAAATAAAACCTTAAAAAAAGAGAGAGAGAAGAACGAGGCTATCATTCAGGTCCTTTGCATTATTCCAAATATTCCAACTCTGCCAAGTTCTGTACATGTGCAGTATATGAAGATATGATGCATTTTTCCACTGGATTGTACCTACTAATGTATGTGGGCTGAATGGGTTTGTCTGTAACAGCATTTGCTCCTGTGCCATCTGCACTTTTGCCCTTTCCTGTCTGATTCCAGCTCCATGTAAAGGACTGTTTGGAGCCAGTTTAATATGCTTACCATGATACTCTCTGGTGAGAGTTACCTGGGATGGATACAAATGCTCACATCTGCTACCAAATCTTTGACTAGTAGAACTTTGCATAAAGTGAAGGCGATAAATAGCATTTCTTGAATAATGAACCTCCCAACAGTCTTCTTAAAGTATATTGAACAACTCTTTGAAGTGTGAGGGCAGCAAAATGGTTAAGATGGTGGGCTATAAAATCAGGCTGATGGAGGCTCAAATCCCAGGTTTGCTGCTCCCTCATCATGTGACATTGCACAAGTGACTTAAGCTTTCGAAGCATTAGTTTCTTCACTTATAAAATGGGAATACTATGACCCTCATCTCAGCACAGCTTTATGATTGGTAAGAAAACATGTGTAAAATTTGTGGTATAGGATGGAACATAGAGAGAACCCTAATTATTATATCACCATTAATATGCATAGCAGACTTATTTTCCAAAGTGCTAGACAGTCAAACATCTATAAAATCACTATTTTGGAGTATTGCTCTGGCCTCAGTATTCCTAAACCAATAGTTAATAGTTAACATAGAATAAAGTGTTAAATGTGTAGGTGAACATCTCCATCAAAGACATTGAAGTAGGAGTTTATTTAGGAGATAGATTACATGATAAAGAGAGCACCTTTATATAATACAGCTCAAATGTATATAACAATAGCTCTAATCGTTCAGTGGTCAAATATTTGAGCTGACAGTAGGTTTTGATGTACAATCTTTATATGGGAGGTAACTATGGTATGGAAAGAGCCTACGGGACTCTAGCACATGGGCTTGAAGACCTGGAACTTAGTTCTGTGTACCACATACTAGCTCTTGACCCTAGTTTGGTCACCTAACTTCTTGGAGGCTCAGTTTCACGCATAAAATAAGGATGACAATGGCAGCTTCACTTTCTTTTTGTGAAGATCAAATGGAAAAAATGTATGTTTACACATTAGACTAGAAACAGTTTTCAAATGTAAGATAACTATTATTACCACAGGCTATGATATAATTAGCACTGAGTAATGATAGCAATGACTCTGGTAGGTAACATTTACTGAGTATCTACTCCAAGTTCTGCTTTCCACTTAGTTTTCAACTGTAATTTACTAAATTTATCACATGCAAATTTCAAAGTTCTTAAATTTATCTTTGTACCAGCCCCTATTTTTATAATGGAAATGTAACACACCGACATTGGATAGAAAACTTTTTCCTATTAATTTGCTAATAACTTTTCCATGAGTGAAAAAAATGGGATTTATCCAGGAAAAAAAGGAATTTGGGTAATTTCTTTATTTAAAGCTCAGAGCTATTCACTGCCCATTAAATAGAAGGTTGTCTTTACTTGCCAATTAGAAATCATTACCTAAAATTGACGCTTCTGTTCTTGTGTAATGGCCTGGGTATCTGAGGAGAGCTCAGATGCTGGCACACAGGAAATCATGGCCTCCTTTCCCCAGAGGACCATGGGTTATTATACAAAACATGCAGACAATTCTGCTTGCAGCCAGTTTGCCTCCTGGTACTGTGTAGTTCATCACCAGCTTCTGAAGCATGCTAAAGAGGGCTCGCCACTCAGCTTGAGGTGATTCAGGTGTAAGCTCAGGGGTCTCAGCAGTCATTTTCCTGCTTTACATCAGAGTTCTCATCCGCTTTATCCTTTTGTCCCATGACCCACCTCAGGCAGTCTCCTTCTTGGGAATCTAAAAGGAGCAGCTGTTACAGATCCCATTTCCCCCAATAGTTGCCACACAGATCTCCAGTTTAGCATCGTACCCCCTCTATGCGCACCCCCACCAGTACGCGAATAGCACTTCCTTTTCATTTCATTCGTTCTGTTAATAGAGAAAGATTCAAAATATCCATTATCTGACAAGCAAAAGAAAAGTGATAGGATTAGAAACACCAATAGAAGAAAATAGTAATATTTTCTAATTAAAAAAAGATTTCCAAACCGTATCAAATTATATTACTCAAAATTTTTATAAGCAATAATTTAAGGCATGTATGTATAAGCATGTATGTATTTATAAGCAATAAATTAAGGCATGGAAGCATGTATTCCATATCTGATCTTATTTAATACCTTTTGAACATGAGCCTTACTTGGAAAACAGCACATTAAGTGGTTCATGAAAAATATGTTTTAATAATTTGGAGGTTATGCTAATGTAAAATGTTTTACTGATAATTTTGCTACTGTTATCTTTGTATTTAAAGTCGTGACCTTCCAAAAAAAAAAAGTCATGACCTTCCTAAAGCACTAAAGCAGATAACCTTTCAGAAATAATTTAAATTTTTGTAGGAAAGATTGTTTGCAAACTAGTAAATTGAATTTTTAAAGAAGTTTCTCATTAATGGAGAGTTGGACTCTCTTTAAACATTTTTCCTATTTAATTTCCTATTTAATTTTCCTAATGGTTTATTTCTTTACAATGTTACAGCTTAGGAAAATGGCATGTGTGTTTTTTTTCTTCTTTTTAAATGATGAATACATTAAGGTATTTGTTATATAAATTATAGTATTTGTCATTTAAATGACAAATGCATTATAGGAAAATCAGAATACTCAAGAAAGAAACAAAAATCTGATTTTTTTAAACAGAAATATGTAGGCAAAAATTTAGTCATAGACTCATATGGAAAGGAAGAGATGTTTTATATCAAGAAAGAAAGTTCATGCGCTCAATTAATATAAAAACTGATTTTCAAGTCATAAAATGTATTGTTTGAGTGTTTGTTTTTGAAATGTGAAACTTGGCTTTGGATCCCCTTGAGATGCAGAACATCACGTTAGCCAAAACTTCATGGTGATGTTCATTATTCATTATAAAAGAGGAGTACTGCTAGAGTAGCTCTTTCCAAAGCTGAAATGTTTGTTTCCAGTCATTCACATCTTAAGAAATAGTACAAAAGTTTCTGATACTCATTTTGTGAGAAAATGAAGAGAAGGATAATTATTGTTTGGTTCATTCTAAAGAGGATGAACTTCTAAACTCCAAAAATTGAGTAATCAAATATACTGAACAGTGACATATGGAACATAATGTATGTATACTCCTTAAAGTTCAAGGCCTAGCATATGAAAATGTTCTCTGGAGCAATAAAGCAACCTGCATAGTTCATCATAAGACTAATTGTATGACAGACCTAGAGGCAATGGCACAGCTGTTAGCACCGTTGATCCAGTGGCCGCAAAAGAAGAGGCATCACACCTGCAAGAACCCAGAGATGATTATAGGATTAGGTGTGTTAGACAATAGTGTAGGTCTAAGTCATTATACATTGAGCCAAATTATAGTTTTCCTCTGTGACATGGAAGGGGTAACTTCGTAAGGAAAATGGAGTATAATTCAACATCTAAAACATATCTAGTAATCTCAAACATATCTGTAGGATAGACAATTACTTGATCTCCAGTTAACCTATATTGACTTTAGGAATTATTCATTATAAGTAGCACCCAATAAAAATAACATATACTAGACTTTCAAAATAACATTAACTCCATACTCCCAATATTCAGTCCAAATACTTAAGAAATAGTTTTATCTAGAAATTTCAACTTTCTCCTCAATAAAATATTTGCTAATTAGTTAACTAGCTAATTAGTTAACTAATAAAATGGTCTTGTTTAAAGTTGTCTCCACTTTTCCCATGAATGTCTTCTGTTAAGCCTCTTTTTTTTTTTTTTTTCTTAAATGGTAATGATCATGGCCAGGGATAGAGAAAGAGATGGAAGATAACAGAGAAACTAACCAATCTACAAAATAACATTCAATTCCTGAATAATCAAGAATTGATTGTTTAGATGTGTGTAATGGCTTTTGTTTGTATTTCAAGGGAGAAGGTTAATTTTCTTTAACATAAAATCATGACTCAGAAGCAAAAAATTAAAAAGTCAAGTAGTATTGAAGGTGAAAGTTGGCAAGGATGTGAGCCCCAAGAACTGTGGTTACAAGTGGAAACTGATAGGAGCATCTGGGTGGCTCAGTGGATGAACATCTGCCTTTGGCTCAGGTCGTGATCCTGGGGTCCAGGATCAAGTCCTACATCGGGCTCCCTGCAGGAAGCCTGCTTCTCCCTCTGCCTATGTCTCTGCTTCTCTCTGTGTGTGTCTCATGAATAGATAAATAAAATCTTAAAAAAAAAATGGAAGCTGATATGGAGAGTGCCAGGGTGGGTGAGAATTAGGGAGCTGAATTCAGGCCAACCCCTCTCCTTAGACAATCTCCAGGAACACATGGTCAGAGGCCTATAAGAGGAAAAAGGATAAGAGTGGAGAGGTTACAGCTCACTTAGTATTAAAAAAATTCAAACAATAGATTTTATGGCTAGAAAATCAGTTTTTATATTAATTTAGGCCACAAACTTTCTTTCTTGATATAAAACATCTTTTCCTTTCCATGTGACTCAATCAACATATAATTAACATATACTGAGTGATGAAGGAAAAACTTTAATAAAAACAATTAAGAGTAAAAAAAGAATAAGTAATAAAAAAATAAAAAACTAAAACAATTGAGGGGCCATGCACAGATGAATAAAATTGCGTCCTGCTGTGAGAAGAACAGCTAACCAGTTTCAAAACAAATAACATAAAGTAACTTGGCTACAGAATACCTTTGATTGCAGGGAATGTGCCTTATGGTTCTTGGTCAAATATACATTTTCAAAATTTTTCTTCAAACTCACAAAGTTTCTGCAAAAAGCATGGGCCACAATAGGTGAACATTTTGTGTCATGAGACTAACTATCCTGATGTTTTTTGATTTGAGTTTCCCCAGTAGTAGACTCTGAGACATGGATTTGAGCATAGATGCTTTATTTAGGAGAGGTTCTGCTAGCAGGGGAGTCAGGCAAAAGAAGGAAGCCATGGAAGGTGTGTTGCCATTATAGGGAAATGGAGCTCAGTCTTGCTAGAACACTCTGGGAAACAGTATAGCTAGAAACACATCAGCTATCCTATTAGAGGGACAAAGGGACTGGTGCATTTATTCCTCATTTCTCATCCGTCATTGGTTGAGAGCAGCTTCTAGGGATACTAAGTGAAGGTTCCAGTTGGCCATAGACAAGCTACTGGACAGGAAGTTCCAGGGCCTGGCATTGGCAGCCTTTGCTGCAGAGATTATGGGATGGGCACTGACATTGCTGACTACAGCTGTGCAAATCACTTGACATATAAGCTTCCTTTCTACACCTGTAAAATAAGCAGGATAAAGTTGCTGTTGGGATTAAATGAGATAAAATAGTAATGTGTTTGGCACTTAGTAAGCATTCAATAAATGGTAGCTTTGTTCTTTTCGAAAAAGGTACACTTTTTGCATGACTCAAGGATTACTCATTTCAGAATTTATCTGCAGGAAATTATTATTAATATATGCAAATATTTAGGTATAATATTGTTTGTAGAGTTATTAATAGATACAAAGATTTGGTTTCAACTTGTATGTACAATGTATATAGGAAGATACTAGAAACACCAAATTGTTTTCAGTGGTTATCTGTGGGAGCTAGAATAATGGATGACTTTAATTTTCTATTTTGGGGAGAATGATGGATCTGTGTTCCCCAAATTTTTTATAATTAACATATACTGATTTTGTAATAAGAAAAAGGTAGACTACTATTTCTTTCCATTCCCTTAAAAATTTAAAGACTTTAATGAATGTTTTCAGTAGGTTGTATATAGACTGTTTATAATAAAAACCTTCAGCATGGGCTTAATCATACCAGTCAGTCATTTCAGCAGCTCGTCTCAACTAAAACACCAAAGAAAGTTATTAAAAGCTTAACAGGTATTAAAGGGCATTTAAAGACAATCTGATAAAATAAAAAAAATAAGCATATTAATTAGAAAGCAAAAACAGTAAAATGGGGAGAAAAATACAGCCCTAGAATTTTTGGTATCACAAGTAAATCTGGTCAAAGTCCATATGAGCAAGAAATGATAATAACTGTGTTAATGAAGGACCCTTCTTTGTTTTAAACTTCTCTTTGGTACACATTGTTGAATAATACGTCTGGGCAATTTCTTTATGCTCAAGTAGATTCTTACCATGCTGCAAGACTGCATTGTCCACTGGAGAAATAGACACCCAACACATACTTCTGCCATACTTTTAATAGGAACCAAGAGCTAGAAAAGCAACAGGGAAGCTTCTTCTCATTTGGAGATTGAGGTGATGACATTTGAATTGAACCTTTCAAGATAAATGGTAGCTGCCACCTCAATGGAGAAGAAGCAGCATGAGTTAAGGCCCAGGAGGGCAGAAAATGCATTCTGGTCACCCTGGAGTATCGGTGTTGAGGGACTGATGCTGAGGATGGGAGTTGGAAGGACAGGGTGGTAGGATAAGGTCCTCAAAGGCCTAAGTAAGGCAGGAATGTGTTTTAGAAGACAGCCAGGCAGTTGTGTGTAGGACAAACTGAAAAGAGAAAGCAGAGAAAGGAAGACCAACTTAAGGACTCCCCTGAACTCAGGTGGTGGTGGCATAGCTTATAATGGACACATTGAAAGAAATTTTACAATGTATTCTGGCTGGGTAGATCAAAGTACAGAGACAGGATGGAGACAGAGATGAATTTGAAACTTTTTGTTCGAGTAATCCAAGGTGGGATAGTAGTGTTAAAGGAGATTGTCACAGAGGGAGAAGCAGCTAGGCAGAAGAATTTTTAATAGCAATTTGGAGGACAAGTATTGTCTTCACCTTCCCAGAACATTGCACCATTCCCTTTCAACTTTCTGCTGGCTATGGTCTTGTCTCTAACCTTGGGGTTACAGATCTCACCACCACCACTTATCCCTAAGAAGCAAATCTCTAGGAGAGGATCTCTAAACAAGCTCAGCCAATCAGATTGCTTATCTAATAATTTTGTTTTGTTTTGTTTTTAAAATGGGAGCCACGTGGGTGGCTCAGTGGTTAAGCAACTGCCTTTGGCTCAGGGTGTGATCCCAGGGTCCTGGGATTGAGTCCCACATCAGGCTCCCCACAGGGAGCCTGCTTCTCCCTCTGCCTGTGTCTTTGCCTCTCTCTGTGTCCCTCATGAATAAATAGATCTTTTTAAAAAATAAAATAAATAAAATGGGAGCCAGTCTTCCTTGGTGAGGAGTTAGCCTGGATGTTTCCAGAGCGTTGGAAGGTGGTGGCTGAGAGAATAAGGCTAACACAGAGAGAGAAATGAAGATGAGAAATGGAGAGTGCAATTCCTAGTGGCATTTGAGCCCCTAGTTTCCCATTTTGCTTAAATTAGATTGGGGTGGTTTCTGTCCCATGAAATCAAATGAGACCTAACTAATAGAATAGCATCATCACGAAGGCCAGTAACAACTAGTGTACCTTTGTATGCAATGGATCTATAACTCTACCTAGCCTTATTATTTACATGGTTTACCTCATTTAGTACTCACACAAACCCTGACAGGCAGATCTTATAAGTATTTTCTATTTACTTTTACTCCCATTTCACACATGAACAAGGCTGAGACTTAGATTAAATGGCTTGTTCAGGGTCACAAAGCTAGCAAATGCAGAGCCAAGGCTGGAGCCACACTCCTAGGAGCTAATGCTGCTGGAACTGCTGAAGTTATCAGTAAGATATTTTTATTTTTTTGATTATTTATTTGAGAGAGAGAGCACAAGCAGGGCAGGGGCAAAGGAGAGAGAGAGAGAATCTCAAGCAGACTCAGCGCTGAGCACAGAGCCTGACACAGGCTCCATCTCACCACCCTGAGATCATGACCTGAGCCAAGATCAGGAGTTGAATGCTTAAGTGACTGAGCCACTCAGGGGCCCTAATAAGATGTTTTTAAACTCATTTGTTAAGTCTCATCACAAATCACATATATCCATTTTTAATAACATTCTCATCTGTTCCATTTAATGAATTCTACTGGTTGGTGTAAGTAATATTTTCTTATTCTTGTCCCATAGCAATTATTACTGAATGTCAGTTGAACCCATCTTCTGCCAGGCCAGGTCAGAATAGGCACAGTGTTTGGGGACACATGAATAGGAGTGGCAAGTGGCAGCAGGCTAGGTATGACCCACTGCTTTGTAGCTTCTCTAGAGAAAAAAATGTCAGGAATCCTCACCTCGAATTTCCATTTCCCATCTCTCTCTTACCTTCCATTGGCATAGATAATGGGGTACCATGGATTCTTCACTGATCATGACTTAACCATAGAGTTGAATTTGCCTTGTTTTCTGTAGATGTTTTGTTGACAATAAAATATCTATCATCACTAGAGATAATACATCTGTAAGGAGAAAAAGTAATATAATTCTTTTAAAAGCAGTATGTTCAACATATTTTTCCTACAACCCTGAATCTCTTTTTGCTACTGATGCAAATTTGTCATCTACTAGCAACTCAGCAAATGTAAGGGAAAGATGATAATCCTATTTGTCATATTTTCAGCTGAAATATTTGGTAGGGCAGACTGTTTATAATTTTGTATAAAATCAAATAGGAGGAGAGAGATAGGGTCATTCTGGTAGATTTCCATGCTCTCTGTTACCATCTTAACCATTATGATAGTATGATGTCATGATTAAGAACACAGCCCCTAGAATCACATCACCTAACTCAAAAGCCTGGCCCTGCCACTACTAATCCTGTGACATTAGGTGGGTTACTTCACCTCTCTTCTGCCTCCTTTTCCTCACCTGCAACATGAATATTACACTAGCAACTAAGTCATAGAATAGTTAGAAGGATTAAATGGGTTAGCATGCAAAAAGTCCTTAGAACTATGTCTGCCATCCTGTTCTCCCTCAACAAATGCTGGTGAACATCACAGACTAATAGAAGTATGATTTGCTGTGCTTGTACAAGGATTATGCTACTCCTGCTGCCATCACTGACTTATCAGATCATACACAAATCTCTTAGCATCCTGCTTTATAAAATGAAGATGGTATTTATTAATCTAGCCTGTTGATGAAAATTCCAATGGAATAGTAAAAAGATAATGGTTTATTGGTCTTTATTATTATACTGCAAATGATTTAACTATACATTTTTCCTAAATTTAATTAAACATATTCATTTTCCCTATGAGCTTATATTAGCTTACAGCAGAGTGACTGTTTATTATGTTCATTTTATATGTTTATAATATCACAGATATTGCCAAAATAAACATTTTCCTTTTAAAATATTATCTAAGTAATCATTAATATTTGTTACAAGATTGCAAAGCCAAAATTACTTTTTAATTGTTTATTATAATAGATTATATGGAAATAGAGAAGTACTATTCAGGCAATCATTAGAATCTTCAAAATAGGATTTGAAAGTGCAAGAAAGACCACCAAATTAGGAGTCAGACATTCTGGGTTCTGGCTGTGGTTTGGTCACAAGCTCTTTGGTCTTGGGCATGTTGTTAAATCGAGTTCATTTTACTTCACAACATTGTTACAGGATGTCATTGTTATATTCTTGATTGACATCAAGATGGGTGGTACCAAAAGGAGCCAGAGCTTGGGACTTAGCCTGCATGGTGACATTGTCAGGCAGCATCTTGGCACTGAGGTGGGAGAAAGAGTCAGATAAGAGTGTGTCATCTTTGAAATCAGATGGCCTGGCTTCAAGTCCTTTCTTAATCACTTACCACTTGATAAGCTTGGCCTGTTGGCTTTAATTTCTATGTGCCTCAGTTTTCTCATCTTTAAAAAGGGATAAGAGTCATAATAATGCCTATTCATGAGGGTCGGGAAGATTAAACTAGTTAACGTGTGTAGTCTTAAGAATAATCTGTGACACATTCATCCAGCAAATAGTTTTAGAGCACCTATTGTTAGGCTCTGTTCTAGATGCTTGGAATATACCAATAGCAGAACAAAGATCTTTGTCCTCACAGAGCATCCATCCCATTAGATAAAGACAATGAAGATGAAACATAATAAACAAGTGAGTTAGATCATATGTTAGACAATAATAAGCACTATAGAGAACAGAAAATGTAGAAAGGAATGATTCAGGAGTGATACCCCACAAGAAGTGGCAGGTAGAGGAAATTTTCAGTACGTGATCAGAGAAGACCTCAATGAGAAGTTGACATTTGAGGAGAGACATCCAGCAGTTGCAAGAGATGATGGAAGTACCTTCCATGTAGAAGTAAAAGGTCAAGTCCAAAGCTCTAAGGTACCAAGTCCAAACCTGGAGGTTTGGGGCTGATGAGGCTGAGGAGAAGCAAAAGGGAAGCAAAGGAATAGAAACCAAATCAGAGAGATTAGGGGTAGTATTGTGGAAGGCCCTATAAAGTGAGGAGGGTTTTTTCTAAGTCCAAAGAGGATCATGCAGGCAGAGGAATAATACTCAGTATTAACAATTATTAGCTATTATGATTAGTCCCTGTGATGCAAATATAGGAGCTGGTAATAGATAAATCTGTAACCAGGCAAGCATGAGGTTAGCATCTAGAATGTCAGCCACAGGGCTGCAGTGGGTACCCCTGTAGGCGAGTGGAGAAGAGCTTCTGGGAATGGTGCCAGGACGCGGTAAGCTGTAAGCGAAGGTCTAGGTCAGGCACAATCATGCTCAGGGTTATCCAGGAGCAGGCATATCATAGTGCTTAAGAACAAAATAAGAAGGATCTGAAGCCCAATAAACCCAGTTAAAATCTTTTCTTCTTTTCCAACCCTAGGACTGTGTGTACTAGAGCAAGTTACACAACCTCTCTGTACATAATTTGTCTCATTTGTACAATAGGAATATTAATATTTATCTCAAGGGGCTCTGTGCAGATTCAATGTATCATAAATATAAAACACGTCACGTATGTAGCTTTTGCTCTATAAATGGTAGCGATTGCCATTGGCAAGTGAAAAGCACCAAGCCACAGGGACTGAGACTTAGACTCCTGATGAGAGCATACTGAGGCCACAAGGTAGGTCTCCAAGCTCGCAGTAAGTAGGAACCCAACCAGGTGCAGAGACGGAAAATTAGGCAAGAAGAACAATATGGGATGCCACTCCAGGGGCTGGGACGCATGCAGGGGTGGTGCCAAGGCATATGGAAAGAGCCTGGTTGCCTTAATAGAGAGTTTAAATCAGAATATGATCTGTGGCAGACTGATGTGATGCCAGGTTTCTGCCCTGATAGATTAGAGACAGGGATGGCCCTGCAGACTGGGGCAGGTCGAAGTTGCTAAATGGGAGGACCCCAGCGTAGAGGATGGCAGGGCTCAGACGCAGAGCAACTAGCAAGTTATTATGGAAATGATCTCCACGGTTGCTCTGGGCTCTATAATTCCCCATTTCTAAGTATTGATAAATAATTTGAAAATGCCGAATATAATGGTCGTTTTCTAGTTTATCGTATAAAACCTAAAGCTTACTATTAGAATGCTAGCAGCAATTTGTTTTGCTATTTTATTTTCAGCTCATATGTTATTTCAGAGCTGATCAAAGGCATTGGTTGCAAAGTAGAAAATAAATCACGCTTCTAAATAAACCACTAAAGAGTGTTAAATTGATTTAAGTGATTTTAGGAATATTAATATTTAAAACATCTGTGTCCCAAGCCTCTTTATGACTACCTATAGCAATAATAACTACCATTTCATTCTACCATTCTTCATCTTACAATATTACATAGTAAACTGTGTAAAAACATTATTTTTTTTAGCACTGGAAGAGAAGTGTGGGGTTTCGGCTATTTATTTATGTTTAAATATCTTGAATTTTATTCAGTCAATAAAAGTATACTCGATTAATGCATTTATTATACTCTTTGCCTAGGTTGAGGTGAGTGGAGTGCAGTGTTTGTTTTTTATTATTAAAGAAAACTTTGCCTTTAACTCACATTCCTCTGCAGTAAATCTGATTTTAACCAGTATGTATTTCAGGATTAGTCCCAGTCTTGAGAAATTTTCTAGCTTCAGAATTTCGCATCTGTGACTTATCTGAAAATATTGTTAAAATTGCATACATTATTTTTATAGATTTTTTTTTACATGGGGAAAAGAAAGTATCTGCAGTGTTAAATGGAATATCGATGAATGTCCTTCAGCAGGAGGGAGGGGCTGGGCACCAGAGGGTCCTGTGCATGCGCTTTGGTGTCAGAGTCACCCAGGCTGCACAGTTTGACAGCCAGCTCTATGAGTGAAGACACACTGGTGATAAAAGCAACCAGACATCTGGATCACAGTGCACACATTCAAAGGCATTTCTGAACTGTTCGCACATTTGTACTCACCCGGGTCCCCAGCCTTGCCCAGGGCTCGCTCATCATTTTCTCTTCTGCCTCTGCCTGTCTTCATCTTTTTTTTTTTTTTCCAGCAACCTCCCTTTTCCTTTCCAAGTCACCTCCATCTGCTTATGTGTCAGTGTGGCCCGCCTGCCACACGGCTGGCTGAGGAATCCAGGAGCCCTCCCCGCCTCTGCCCAGCACGGCCGCACGCCTGTCACTGCTCCGCGCTCTGCGCCACACTGGCTTGTTTTGTCAATAACCATTTATTTGTTGCTGGAATAGTAGCAGCCATTACATCTGACCTCCCTGTTTCATCAATTATGGATAGATTATTGGATGTGAACATCTGCAAAAGCTTGCTGTTGAACTCACCTCCTGGCTGGGATTAGATAAAGTACTAAACTGTTGTTTATTGTCAGGCCAAAACTCTACTGGGAAGGTGGGGAATTCCAAGAGTGGCAGTGCCCCATCAGAAGGACCAAAAATCGTTTCGTATTGCCACTGTTTCCCCTAAGATTCCAGCCATTTATTATTTACACTTATTACTAGTTGTTATAACCTACTTGATAAAAGCTCTTGGCAGGCATCGCATTTCCAGTCATGGTCGCATCTGTCAGAATGGAAATGACTCATAAATTGTTTTCTTGCCTCTTCCATCACGGCGGAAGGGTAATAGATGAAGCTTCCTCTGTGTGCGAATATTCAGAGGAAGGTTTTCCTCCCATGTTTTGTTTTAAAGAAACGTGTTCACCCAGCTTGATCTGAAAGCATTACACCGTGGGTCTAAATTAGGGTTTACCGAGTTTACCAGCGTAGTGGCCGGTGGTGAAAAGGATATGAGATTGTACAGAGAGAATATGCTGAGAATGTTTTTCAGGGCTTTCATGGATTTCTGAGAAGGGGGAACCATTCAAGAACGAAATGTTATTGAATCCTGCCTTAAATGAGGGAGAAATCTAGTAAGAGGGATTATGAATAGATGATGGCTCTGCCTCCAGGGGGAAAGACAAATCTCCTAGTGGGAATTGATTCATGCAGAAATGTAGAAATTTTCACAGTGTTAGTGTTTATTAAAACCTCCTAGGTAATATAGAACACTAATATAGAACACACTTGGACTCTTTCCTGTGGAGCCAGAAACCATTACGTTCAAAGTGCTCAAATGGAAGAAAGTTGGTATGTCACCACTTCAGGGGAAGCCGAAGAACTTGGTTTGTCACGGAGCTAGTGACTTGTCACCGCTTACCTGTCTGTCTTAGGTCGTTGCCTATGAAGATAGAAATCACATTTGGTTGTCATCAGCCTAGATTAAAAGAAAGAGAGAAAATGTTTTATCCTCCTTCCACAGATAGGAAGAATTATTTCCTCAAGATACCATGACTACTCTTAACAATTTCAGCCTTGGATCTGTTTGTCCTTACTGAGCATAAAGGGCTCATCATGGGGAAACTTAGTCATTTGGGAATATGATTAGATGAAACAAGCACACATTTAGGAGGGTGTTCTTATGTCATTTTGAAAAGTCATTCAAGTCCTCTTTTAGGAATTTGGCCTGCCAGCTGATACTTGATTTCTTAGACTGGCTAAAAAATTTCCCACGCTTTCCATTTACCATAGTTACAAAGTGTCATATCTTTTTTCTTTATTGAATGAGATAAAACGCAAAACATATATAATATAATGTAATATAATTAATATATAAACGATAATGTGTGTTATAATTAATAAACTATAATGTGTATTATATTTAATATATATTAATTTTATACTTAATTTATATAAGAGCTTATTTTTCTTTAAGCCAATTAATTATATGTAATGTTATTATAAAGAGAACATATAATTATAAATACATTATTAATATAATACAATTATAAGAATATTCTATAATACAACAGCTCATTATATCCATAGTGATTTTTCTGCAAGTACTTCACTACCAGACCCTTCCAAGGGCTCTATTGTATTCATCTAACAATATTCAGCATTAACATAAAACTAGGAGCTTGGGATATAATGGAAAGCAAAACAGATATGGTTCCTGTCCTCATGGCACTTACGATCTAATAGTAGAGAGACCAATATTAATAAGCAGATACATATGATCCTGTGGTGAGTGCTGGACTAGCATGAGGAAATGGTCTATGTGTGCGCAGGGACTGGAGGAGTCAAATGTGAAATAAGAAAGAGCAATGCAGGCAAAAGGATGGTGGAGGTGGACAGCAGTGGGCTCATTCCTGATAGCGAAAGGTCTGTATGGCTGCAGAGAGGCTCCCAGAATCCCACACATTCCATTCCAGCAAGACATAAATGTTGACATCTTTGCACTGGCAAAGTGAGTGACAATACATGTTTGGTCAAATTAGATTTGCCTGGCACTTCATTTGATTCAGTTTGCCACCACCATCTTTAGTCTCCATAAATAACAGACAACTGAAATTACTGGTAATGTTATCATAGGTATAATGGAATCATTTGTCACAATCACTTTTCATCCTCATATAAACATAACCAAGTGGAGTTTGAGAATTTCCTAGTTTAAAAAAATACACAAACCTTTTTTTTTTTCATTCAAAATCTTTGCTGAAAATGAAGTCTCTCATCATGTTTTATAGAACCTGTTTTTGCTGGCCAACTGCCATGGAAATAATTATCCTGTACTATCTTTCACTGGGAAACTTGGTGGGGGAAAAGCCTTGAAGTTATTTACTTGCCACTTTAGCTCTAGAGAGCCCTTTTATCTCTCAATACTTCTGTTTTATTCTTTAGGTATAAGAAAGAGATTCATTCAGTTTACCTCAAGTAAGGAAAGAACTTGTAGAGATTCCTGTGGTAATGAGAGGAATCATCCCATGGATACCTAGGGTCAGGAGATGGTTGGGTCTCATGGACTGACAGATTCTTGGGAACTAGAGGATCCCTAGAACACGAGGAGCTGAGTTTTCTTATTATCCCCTCAGCAGCAGCGGTCAGTTGGATTCACTTTATTGACCTAACTCAATCACTCTCTTGATGTTCATTTATCTTGAAGTACCTCCTCACTCAGCCATTACCAACTGCTCAATGGGTTTGAATTTCCTAAGACAGCATGATAGAACTAACTAATCACTATAGTCTCCCACCAAATAGAACTTTTTATGTCAGGCCACCTGATAGATTACTGGACTGACCTTGGTTAAGGGCCTTCTAGCAAAATATAAAACAAAGTCTCCAATGAGTTTTCCTAGCAAGAACTTAAGGGTAGGGAAAATTTCTTTTTAAGGAGCTGTAAATAAAACTCATACTATGATTGAGTTGTATAGGATAAATATTTTTATGCTTTCTGATTTATAGTATAGAAAATAATTGAGAATTAGAATTGAAATTCTTCACAAATATGTCTCTCATAAACATACTGCAAAACTCTAATGACCAATTTAGAAATGGCAGTTTCAGGCAATAGGTTCCAACTTACTATTCAGAAAATTTTTATTTTTAACTGCAAGTGTAATTCTATTTCAATATTTTGGGGTTTGAGAGTCCTCTGTATATTGGACATCTAGAGAGAGAGTTTTATGTAAAAGGAGATTCTTGGAATTTTCTTGAGATTTATTTCTATCTTTATAGCCTTTGAAAATACAATATAAACTTGTAGTATATGAGAGATAAACTAACAATTCTAATTCAGTTTACATAATTTAAGGATAGCCTTGAACTTTCATCAAATTCTTAAAAATTTTAAGTGGGAAAAGAAAAATTTGCTTTTTTTGAAGAGACCTGATCATTGCATTGGTAGCAACTGCTATTTATTATGAACCCAAAACATTGCAGATTCAGCTCTCCTTGCTATCAGCTATTCTAGTTTAGTGACATTCTTTAAAAAGCAATTCATTAGGGGCAGCCCCAGTGGCTCAGCAGTTTAGCGCTGCCTTCAGCCCAGGGTGTGATCCTGGAGACCTGGGATCGAGTCCCACATCGGGCTCCCTGCATGGAGCCTGCTTCTGTCTCTGCCTCTCTCTCTCTCTCTCTGTGTCTGTCATGAATAAATAAATAAATAAAATCCTTTTTTAAAAAAGCAAGTCATTAGGAATATGTGTGATTTTTCAAATGAGAGGGAAGTATGAAAATGACATTTCAGTTGAATGAAAGGACTCATCATTTTGTTTCTTTAAAAAAGAAAAAAGAAAAAAGAAAAAACAAAAACAGAATAGGGACGCCTGGGTGGCTCAGCGGTTGAGCGTCTGCCTTCGGCTCAGGGTGTGATCCTGGGATCCTGGGATCGAATCCCACATCGGGCTCCCTGCATGGAGCCTGCTTCTCCCTCTGCCTCTGTCTCTGCCTCTCCTTTCTGTGTCTCTCATGAATAAATAAATAAAATCTTTAAAAACAAACAAACAAAAAATCAAAATAGATTTATCAGGGACTTTAAAGCCAAGAAGAAATTATTGAAAACAACCAGAGCCTACCTTATATTAGTAAATATATCAATATAGAGTTCTGAACTCCAACTAATATTTTTGAAAGGGAGAATTATAGATCATTTGGTACTACGCCGTTATCTTCCAGACTTGGATACTGAAGCTCAGGGTAAGCAAGTGACCTGTCAAAGCCACACCCTGAGCTAATGGCAGGAGAGAATCTAGAACTCATACCTCTTAACATTCAATCCTTTCTGCACTAGACCACATAGCCTTCCTGTTAGTGTCAGGCAATGTAAACAGTATGTAACAGTTATTCCAAATGGTGAGTAATGCATTTCAGGAAAAGGGATTTCACACTCCAAATGATCAATATAAATAGTAAGGCTAGCCTGCTCCTAACTTAAGAATATAGTTTCAGCAGAATGCAAAATATTTAGCTACTTTGTGTGTTACAGTTTACAGAGCTGCATACCTTGCTTGTCCTCAGTGCTTGCTCATTCAATATAATAGATCTGTAGCATAGGATAGCTGTATTCACGGATTGTCCAGATACTATAACTTTGCAAAAGATGTACTAAGAGCCTATAAGTGATATGAGACCAGTTCTGCTTACCCTCATTTTTTCCATCTCTGATTGCTGGCTCCAGTAAAGTGCTCAGAATGTTGCTATGGTCCAGTCTGGTCCTCAGCCTGTTACTGCAGTGCTTGTCAGAAATCATTAGCCACTGATTTCTTTGACTAATGTTGCAGTTGATTGTCTGAATCATGCTCAGACACTGTAAATGAGGCAGAAACATCCTTTCTGCTCACCAACTGTGAAATGGCTAAAGGGGGTTAGATTGCCAGAAATCAGAATAAATGTATTTCCTATCAGATTTGACATTGATTTCAAGCACAAGATGGCAAACTGGATTTTTTTTAAATTTCTGTATTGTTTATTGCACAAGAGTAAATCTGTATCATTGCCTTTTTCTCCTCAAAGCAATGCACGGAATTGAGCACAGTGCCAAACTTTTGTTATGAAATGGCACAATTTTGTGTTTGTGTAGAAGATGTATAACAAACAGACTGTTGGCTGCACTATCTTTTTATGGTGGGCAGGGAAGAGGAAGTAAAAAATACACCCTGGATAATAGACTTGACTTCTTTACAAACAAACCCAATGGATCCCTCTTTATGGTTTCATAGACATTTATGGTCCAGGTGCATTTATTTAAACTCTTCCAGAACTCAGACAAAACTAGAAATGAAACATTCAAATGTGTTTAAACTGTTGGGGTTACGTTCTCACTCATTTCAGAGTCTCCTGGATGACTCTATATGTTTGGAGGCTTTGAGGAGGGTATCAACAGCTATCTTTCAGTATTGGTAGGACTGTCCGGGATGAGGGATGGACTTGTTCTGTGTTGTCCCACAAAGCACAATCATGGTGAGCACATGGAAGTAACAGATTTTACTTAACTTAACCAATAGTTTTTCTCATTAACTCTTCAGCGATAGAGTGGCTGGCTTCACAAGGGTGTGGCTTCCAATAATGAAAATAGTTGAGGCAAAAGCTAAATCAAGATTGCTTAACATCAACACTATTCACATTTTGGGCTGGAAAATTCTTTGTTATTGGGGCTACAGTGTGCATTGTAGGGTACCTAGCAGTATCCTTGGCTTCTTTTTAACTAAGTAAATGACAGTAGCAACCCTCCCAATTATGACGACCTCAGATATCTCCCAGACATTACCAAATATACCCTAGGGGGCACAATCACCCCCCGTTTGAGAGCCACTTAGATAAGTAAGGTAAGCATTTGGGGAAATTAAGCATTTGCTTTATTCAAATCTTTAGTAGGTATTATTAATACCTCATCTTATTGGAACCTTATAACATCCCTTCCAGGTAGACTTTATTCATTTCCATTTTATACTGAGGAAATAGGCTCAGAGAGAGTAAGTCACTTGACACATGTCACTCAGCTCAGTAGTAGACTTGTGTGACTTGAAAGCCTATGGTTTTGAAAAAAAAATGTGAACACCCAGAGGGAAATTTGATTAATTATCCCATAAGGCTCCTCCAAAGCCTGGTCTATGCCCTCAGAGGAGGAGTCCCTACTGATTTCAAATATTGAATTAACTAAGGAAGAGAGCAGTGGGGGAGGGTGGTAAGTGAAGAAAGGAATGTACATAGAAAACAATTACGAAAAATTGAAGTAAAAGTAGGATTGTTTTCTTTAAAATTTTTGCAAAATTACAAAATTTCC
This sequence comes from Nyctereutes procyonoides, assembly GCF_905146905.1. NCBI lineage: Eukaryota > Metazoa > Chordata > Mammalia > Carnivora > Canidae > Nyctereutes > Nyctereutes procyonoides. The sequence goes on from NW_026575122.1 coordinate 18,987,714, forward strand.
ATCCCAAATGGGCTAAATGTTAGAACTTACTTTATGTGGTGGTTTTCATGCATTGTTTTCCTACAGAAACAAAGATAGGGTCACTGACCAGAGCATAGAGGCCAATTTAAACCTTTTGTCATTGATCTGTATTAGTTTGAGTTATGCATGCTCAGTACTGTGCCAGAGGGAGAAAGAATATTTTCCTCTCATTTTCCTAGATACGGGAACAACTCTGCATTAAATCTTTTGAGGGCCACCTGGTCGGTTAAGTGTCCGACTCTTGATCTCAGCTCAGGTCTTGATCTCAAGGTCATTGGGTGTGGAACCTACTTTAAAAAAAATTAAACTTGGATAATGGGAAACAAGGCAGGCAACTGCACAATCTTGGATGTGGCATATTTCAACCAAACACATTGAGCTGCCTAGAAAGTAGAAAGACAAAAACTATGAATAAAAAAAGTCCTACAGGGAACCCTGGGTGGCGCAGTGGTTTAGCGCCTGTCTTTGGCCCAGGGCACGATCCTGGAGACCCAGGATCGAGTCCCACGTCAGGCTCCCAGTGCATGGAGCCTGCTTCTCCCTCTGCCTGTGTCTCTGCCTCTCTCTCTCTCTCTCTCAGATGACTATCATAAATAAATAAAAATTTAAAAAAAGTCCTACAAAAGACTGCATTTATGTGCATGTAGAATAAAGAACAAAAATGAATAACCCACCTTACCTTCAAAACAATAATCAAATTCATCCCTTGTAATCAAATAGATAAATTGCAACTTGAGTGTTTATTATTTAATAGCATCCATTAAGACTGTGATTACTTAGTACACATTACTAGATAAACATTCTATGGGTGAACCTTAAAGCAGACTTTCTTCTGGACACTGTTGCTTCTGTGTACTCTGGTAAAGTTTCTTTCCCATTGTAGCACTCCTTCCCTTCCCCAAATGTTCGTTCAAGCTGCCCTTGTCACCACTGACCCAATCCTGTCATGCCTTTAAGGTGCAGATTGAGTTTCTCTTCCTTTAGTAAGTCTTTCCCAGTTCTTCATCTTCCTACACTATCTGAAATTCACTCAATTTATTCATACGATTACAAATTTTCTCCCCATTGCCCAGATACAATGTAGACTGCATGGGGGAAGGGGTTTTGTATTATTTGCTGATGTATGTCTAGCACCTAGAACAAAGCTTGGCCCATAGGAGACACCCAGTCTTTGTTTAATGAATGCTTTTGGACTAGAATTTTAGCCCTTTATACAGACTTATAGCACTATATAATATCAATGCCCATAAATCTTATTGCCTTAGTAAGGCCTTTAAGAGCAGAGATGGATCTCTATTACATATACAGACATGTAATATACATTGTGTATATAAAATATATATATATATATTTATCTTGCAGTTACATCTAATGATCACATAGAATATACTGGAAGAGGACTTTGCATAATACATTGGTTCTGAAGGTTGAGCATTATGAAGAAAGCAATAATGAGAGGGAGTTACCTTTTAGGTATCAGTGACTTCCAAACACCTGACCTTCACAGCTGCTGATACACATTTCCCTTCTTCCCTTTTTTCATCTCTTCTGTAATAAGGAGATTGTAAGAAAGTGTGTGAAGCTTCTAGAAAACCTGAGGTATAGAAGTGGACCCCTCAAAAAAAGGTTATAAAAATCAGTACCTGCTTAAGGGATCGTATCATGAGGCCGAATTTTAAGTGAAAGCTGGCCTTTTTGTTGTTTGTTTTATAAACTTGCCCCAAATTATCCCATACACACTATCTGAACTGCTTCATTTCATTTTGTTAGACTGCATACAACTCCACCCAGAAGAAGGGATTTGGGGCTAGCAAGCATCCTTTTTAAAACTACAACTTCTAGGGGCGCATGTAGGTTAACTCAGTAGGTTAAGCGTCCAACTCTTGATTTTGGCTCAGTTGTAATCCAGCCCCATATCAGGCTCTATGCTCAGCAGGGATCTGCTGGAGATTCTCTCCCCCTGCCCGTCCCCCTGCTCTCTCTCTTTTTCTCTCTCTCTCAAAATAAGCAAATCTTAAAAAACAAAACAAAAAGCACTACAACTTCTGGGCAGTTAGTGATCTTTGAGTCATTCATACGTATGTATGAACTACTTTAACCAACTATTATCCTTCTATCTATCACTCAGCTGAGGAAATTTCCCTGGTGAAATACAAACACACAGGGTGAGGGAGGTGCATCAAATGGGAACAGGGCAGACCCCAAGGTATTTTGGAATGTTTTCTAAGGCAGACCTTTCTTTCCCCTTCCCCCCCAAAAAAAAAAAGAGAAAACATATTTTCCTCCACCTCTCTTCTTTCTTTTCCAAGCAGCACACATAACTAAAAATGAAAGGGTAAAATGAGAAATCATTGTAGTGATAGCATTTTCTATATTTTGACTATGGTGGTGGTGGTTCCATGAATAGATGCATGTGATACAATCTCATAAAATTAACACTGACATGCACGTGCACACACACACACACATATATATACACAGAGGAGCATGTGTAAAACTTGTGAAATCTGAATGAAGTGGGTGAATTATATCAACATCAATTTCCTGGTTATGCTACTATACTGTAGTAACGCAGGATGTTATGTGGGTGAAGGATAAATGAGAGTGCTCTGTATTAGTTCTCACAATTGCATGTGAATCTACAATAATGTTAAAATGCATAAAGGTTTTAAAACAAATTGACTGGGACAGTGTTTTCTTATAACAGCTGGCTGGCAGAGGGGTGCAGAGAGGACTCCATCTAATCTGGGAAAGATAGGCCAGGAGTGATGGTCATTATCGTGGTTTAAGCAAGTTTCAGCTGTGAAAACAAATATAAGAGCCATTATTGCTGCGATTTTTTTGTATGTGTTATTATTGTCTAAAGTAAGGGGACTATAAGAGAGAAGTGGCAGGGGGATGAAGAATGAATGAGAAAATAGAGGAAGACAAAAAGTGGGGGTCAATATAAAATGGATCATTTTCTTTTGTTCCAAGGCACCCTCATACTGGAAATCCTCAGCATGTAAAGAAGAGAAAACAATTGGGTATTTTGATATTAATAGACTAAATAATGACTTCTTATGTATCTGTCCTTGAAGGTTCCAAAGTTCAGGCACAAAATTTATTCTTAAAATCTTCTGGGAGGACAGGGCTACTCTTCTATTCTTTTTTCTCAATCTCTCTCTCTCTCTCATTCTCTCTCTCTCTCTCTCTCTCTCTCTCTCTTTTTCTTCCCCCTCTCCCACTCACTTTGTTGACAGGTGACAATCTTGACTTAAGTCCAATGCTCCCTTGAAGGGTATTGCAGCAAAAGAAATTAATGATCCTTAAAATTTTGTTTCACAGCAAACAATTCTTCAAAGAGTTCGTCACATATTGCCAGCATTATTCTTTTGCACATTCTCATTTTTTTATGCTGGGTATTCTATTAGCTTTGTTTCTAGGTGATCAATAGAAATTATCTCATTTTAAGAATTTGGATTTTATTTGGAAATGCCTTTTCAGGTAAATCAGTTTTATTCTAGTGGGAAGATAAAGCCCATTGTCTTTAAAACTTCAAGTAAAATAGTTTTCAATGCTTCATCTCCATTATTCACTGAAATTTTTGAAGCAATTTGAGTAGCCATGTAGCACTCAATATTTATTAGGCATATGAACTGATTTTTCCAACTGTGATAACCTTGTAATCATGTGCATTTTGGTGTTTATTTAAATTTACCTAGTACTGTACTTAATCGGTTTTGTCCTTTGTCATTTGACAAAGGTTGATTAAGTTCATTGTCAATAAAGTTTAAAGATGCATAATGAATTTCAAATTCATCAAAATAGTTTGCACCGGAGAGTCTTTATTCTATCCTCTTATCTTTGATTTGTGATGATAGAATTTAACATTCTAGACCCTGGGGTTGTTTCCAACATACCGCTTATTTGAGGGATATGCAGTCAAGTACAGTGGATCCCTCAGATCTGCATACTGTATTTTCTCAATCGAAGTATATTCTTTGTAAAAAAAAATTCTATGATTTGTCTAATGATTTAAAAAAATTAATGTTTATTCATTTGGAAATTATACCCTACCTACTTTCATTAAAAAGCAGGTATGGTAGCTTACCATAAGAGCAACATAAAACATCTTAGTAATCTTATGTTATTTTTCCACTTTTATGAGTTTTTCCTTTGTATTTTAGCAATGTCCTTTATACTCCCCTTAGATCGAACTGCAGGATTCCCCAATCTGCTGAATTTCACCTTGTGTTTCCTTGTCACCTGTCTGCATTTCCTGTCTCCCGCTAGAGCTCACACTCCTGAGGAGCAGAGGTGCTGTCTGATTTAGATGAGCTCCTCTGTGGTGCTTTGTAGGTCTTCAGTTTGGACATCATGTCATTCATTGTTTCCCGACTGGGCCAGTAATGAACTAAATGCTTCCCTCTACGTATACAGTTCCTGTTTTTAGGTAAAATGTGTGAGCTGATGCATGAGCTCTCTCAATCCACAAATTAAAACATGTTGCCTTTACTTTGAGGGAGGCCCCTATCAGAGCTGTTCACTAGTGGTTGGTTAACAGATTCCCAAAGAATTCTTGTCCTGTGGTTTACATAGCAATCTATATTATCTCCTGGTGGCTCTCACGACAACTCTCAGAAACAGGTTTTCTTTTTCATTTCTTTTTTTTTTCTCTTTTTTTTTTCTTCTTCTTCTTCTTTTTTTTTTCTTTCTTTTTCATTTCTGAAGAAGAGTTCTTCAGGAACTTTCCTGGAAAAATGTGTGAAAGGACTTGAGTTCAAGTCTTCTTACTCTGAGGTTAGTGTTCATCCCAGAAGATCACATCTGGCTCCAGGAGGAAGCTTCTATGGAGTCAAGTCTGAAAGCAAAACCAAAAGCCCAGACTGAGCTCGTTTTTACCCCTGCTGCTTCCAAGAAATCATGCACACCTGTGTGGGATAGGAGTCATCAGCACTGAAGTATTTACCTGTAATTTCTTGGGTACCTACCTTCTTATCCACAGAGTAAAGAGTCATACCCCTAAGATAATGGGTGCCTGTGGGTATTTGCTGTACTGCTTCGGTGGCCAGCGGCATGGGAGAGTATGCAGTATAAGTATGGGATAAGCCCTGGGGAATCCTGCTAATTTGAGTAGTACATCAACCCAAAGCTCTGTACCACAAGACTGTAAATGCCTTCAGGGCTGCAAGCATGTTCCCTTGTATGGAAGATTTCTTAGAGTCTAACATAGTACCTGGTACACAGTAACAATATTTGCTAAATAAATAGTTTGTGGCAGGAAATATAAAAATACTCAATCTTAAAGTTGTAGAATGTCATATAAAGATATATGGACCAGAAAAGACACTAGAAGGTCTCTTTCTAAATATTTTGGTATTTAGATTCAATAAAGTCTCTTATAAATTCACAAAATTCATGAATTCTGCCCTTTAACTGAGAAAGGTCTATGTCAAGTTATATCAGACTTAATGTGTAGATGTTGTCAGTTATGCAAGACAAAGTGAAAAGGATATTTTCAGGTTTATACAAGGCATATTAAGAGGCTTAAAATTAAGAATGAAAATTTTGATCTTTGTAGGTTTAACAGGAATTAAAACACTGGGTCATTATGTATGAGTAAACTTTAATATCAGCGTTATATCAATGAGCAGCCACTTATAAAAAACACACTCACAAAACAAATTTTATGAGGTATCACAATGGCCTCATTGAAATTATTTCCCAAATATTAACCTTAAGAAAGTAGAGTCAAATATCAACACTGCCTCTAATACTTAAATCTTCCAAGCTGCCGAATTCAGGCAGTAGCATACAGCACGTATTTATGTCCTCCCTCACCCTGACTCTCTCTCAACGGCTGTCAAATGACTTTCACTAATTCTGTCTTAGAAAATGTGCAAAAAGGATTTCCATAGAGGTCTTTGGAGATTTCCTGTGTCCTCATGTGTGTAATAGGTTGGGTCAAGTAACAATAAAGGAAGAAGGAAGAATAGGAATTTTGTTTTATGTATTTTCCTCCTTCTGGCCACTGAAAGAAAAAAAGAATAAAAAGGAAAATTATACCATAAAAATGATATCAGTGTTAAATTAAATTAAGATCATATGTTTGGCTGTGGCAGCCATAATCTTCTGATTATTGAGGAGATGGTTGGTAATGAAGTACATTTTTAAGAAATATTTTTAGTGTATACCCAATACATGCACAAACTGTGAGATATGCATCTAATAAAATGATAGATTTAGAAATTGCCTAGCACCTAAATTCATGCTTTTCAAAACAGCTATTTATAGAAAGTAAAGTGATATTTAAGCTACCCCAGTAGAATATTATAATCTGCCTTCTATTACCTTAGATAATAGTACCATATTTTAAAATAACGTTGTAAACCATTCAATTATTTATTCACACCTAAGTTCCATAAATTGGAAGATTTTGGATTGTGCAAGAAAAGAATTATTTTTACAAAAGTAAGACCTCACTGTCATGGCTTAAAGACATTGCTGTGAAACAAGTTATGCTATAGATAAAAATAAACCAAACCAACATGAATTTTTAATAAACAAAAAAGTATTTTATGGAGACATTAGAAACAACTATTAATTTTAATCTTTTTCTGTTACGAAATGAAACATCAGTGAATCTGGCCGTGCTGGATATTTAATACGTATTTCTTTTCCTGATAGGTCCTTAACACTTACAGTAAAATCTCCACAGACCTGGATGATGATCTCAGCCTGGGGAGAGCCTATGAAGCAATAGCCAAGGTCCTGCAGAGGTAAGTTAGCACATCCTTGTCTTGCTGTCACTGTGAATTCACTCAGCTGTGAAAGACTTAAATTGTTTGAGGTCTGTCGCTTTCCATTACTGCCTGCTTAAATTTTAAGCAGTGCCCTTCTTAAGTGACCCTTTCATCGTTAAGTTATTTTAAACCAATGTGGTATTTTAAAATATGCACCTAAACTCTCCTTTGTCTATTCCTCCTTTGTACTATTTTATTTTTGATTTTTTGTAAGTTTAGTGATGACCTTGAATGAAAGGGAAAAATCAGGTCACATCTCACAGGTTAAAAAAGCAAGAGCACAGAAATATATAGTACGCTTCAGTAACTGTGGCTCACCGTAACCTTTCCGGATCTCTTCTTGGAGGAAAGTTTTCACTTATGCTTCAATCCTGCTTCTTCCATTAAGACATCTCTCTTCTGAGCGTACATTTATGGGTAAACAACTGAATGGAAAAACGATATTTCCGCTATTTCATTCAAAACAGAAAATTTAATAAAGTATACCTGAACAACAAATTTTTCCATGGAAAACATATGATTTGCCCTTCACTTGTTGTATTGTGATCATTGTGTAGTCCACTTAATTATCGCATTATGTTGTAATGTTATTATTTAATTCAAGTTATAATAAGAAAAGTTACAAAATTAAGGCTTTGGTTTTTGGTATGTTATCTTATACCATGATATGGATGGCTTTTTAATAATGGTGGTGGTAACAGTAGTAGTAGTTAGTAGTGGTAAGAAGAAGAAAAAGAATGGATATAGTTGTGTCAAGTTCTAATTTCCATATTTCAGCTTGTAAACACATACGAGGTAGTGTTTTAAAAGATAAAATTGTCATTTAAAAGGCATTTAAAAGGTTAAATGCCTAGCGAACTGAAAGTACATCACCGTCATATAATTACCACTGCCAATATAATAATAATTAATAAATAAATAATTCAATATTAAAATACCAACGCCAATGAAATGAAAGTTCCCTACAAAATACCAGATAAAAGACAAGTATGGCTATTTACCTGAGGAAGGCAGGGCCAGCCATGGATAAGGTAAGCAACCCATGATTATTATGGTTCTTCCAAATAGAGATTGGTAACTAGTCTGTGGAAAATCAGTCCAGCTATCCCTTAAACTTTCACTTTCCACGTAACAATAACAACAGGAAAGAAGCAGATGTTTGGGCACAAAGAAGAGTTTTGTAAGTTTTCAATTTAGTGTCTGTTTGTAACACACCAACTCTGACCTTTGGTTCAGTTCATTTTGATTATTAAATTACTTAGCTCTGCTGTTAACACTGCCCAGAATCAGTATAAAATGGTTGGAGTTTTGTCTTGCTTTGTAGTCGCAGGCCTGGCCTAAGCCTATGCAGTAAATAAGTGTATCCCTAATTTTATAGTTATAAAATTTTTATAAAATAATTTTTACAAAATGACATTTGTTCCAGATAAAATTCCAGGGGAAAATATTTTATTTTATAAACGTATGTTGAGCACCTACCATGCCATAAGGGTTGGAATGCCCTCTTGGTTACTGACAGCTTTTATTTTTTAAACTTCTAGATGCATGAAGTTATCTTAAAATATTCTCATGTGTTAGGGCAGCCTAGGTGGCTCAGCGGGTTAGTGCTGCCTTCAGCCCAGGGCGGGATCCTGGAGACCCAGGATCGAGTCCCATGTCGGGCTCCCTGCAAGGAGCTGCTTCTCCCTCTGCCTCTGCCTGTGTTTCTGTCTGTGTGTGTGTGTGTGTCTCTAATGAATAAGTGAGTAAAACTTTTTAAAAAATAAAATAAAATAATTCTCACGTGTTAAAAACAGGTGACTCTCTTGGAATATTTTAATCTCCACTCAAGGATCTGAATTCCTGGTCTATACAGTAAAAGCTAAAAGGAGAGTTGAACAATTATATGATAAATATTGGCAACACTAACAGACAAATAATTTGATGTTTTGATTTGGCTGATGGAGTGTTATTGGGGGCTTAGATGTGGAAAAGGATACAGCTATATTTGATATATCATAAAGGAGGGTGTGTTTCTAGCAGGAATCGGGACAATTCTATTCCAACACTCTGGGTACTTGCCTTGGGGCAAACATATAATAGGCAGGAAGATTGATTCCCCACCTCCCTTTTACACCAAATGAAACAAATTCCACTTATAAGAATTCCCATCTATAAGTACCAATGAGGCCATTGATGATTTGCATGGTAGACCTGGGTTCTTAGTTACATAATGTTATGTGATACATTAGAAAGTACAAGAGATGCTTCTTCTGGGGCTATAGGGAAGAAGTACCCCAGGGACACTGCAAGCTTTCCAGTGCAAATCTACCATTTTGCAGCATTATTAGTACTTACAGAGTAGAATTAAGGGGAGTGTAAGCCTCAGCATATTCTTTTACTATTTGTGCAAAATAACTCAAGATACAGATGTTTCAAAAACAAACATTCTTTTCAGGTAGACAACACACCCTAGTTACCTAAGAAGACTTATTAAATCAAGTCCACTGATTACTAAAAATGCCGTGATACATATTATGTGGTCATTTTTTAAAAATCTCATTTTAAGGGCTTGATGTTCTTTGATATATGCACACACACACACACGCACATATCCTTTCAGAGTCTTAAACTGCCCTCCGATTAGCAGCGACATGCAAGAAATGAAGCACAACCAAAATAGAGGAAATTATGGTAGTGGAGGTGGAGAAGTAAATCAAGCTGCATACGAAGCTTCACATCTTCTCTAAATCTTTTTTCTAACCTGTACAATTGCACAAGTTTCACTAATGGTAGTCCTATCTCTATAAATATACTTTATCTCTTTAAAGGAAATGGAAGAGGATAGCCATGTCTAGCATAAGTGTGTGTCTAAGGCTATCAGCTGAGTGTGCATGAAAAGTGAATAATCTCTAAGGCTAGAAGCTTCTAAAATGGTTATAAGAATTTATACTAAGACTTCAATTGAAAAACATGCCATATTCCCTCAAGACTAAGGACTTGGTAATACAGAGTTGTCCATTTGGTAATGCTGGACCCAGCCATGCCATTAGAGTTATTGATGAAGGCTTTAATAGTGAACAGTGTTTGTTATTTTTGCTGTTGTTCTAAATAATATTAATTGTACAAGGGGCTAAGGAGCGTAGAAGAAAATAAGCATTACAATGTCTTTCCCTGCCCCACTTGGAATACTAGTGAAAAAAGGAGGGAGGGTTGATATCCTAAAATGATAAAAAAAACACGTATGACACAGCTATAAAAGCCAGAATTATGGTCCATAAAACAAAGAGAGAGTGAGTTGAGAAATTGCCAAGTAAATATTATTATTAACAAAGACAGACAATTTGAGTAAATACAGAGAGCAAAATTCCTCAGTTTTCTTTACTGCATTTTTTTGCCTCATTTACTGAAATAACTCATTTTACTGAAATGCCTTGACTCTCCAAATAATCAGCATGACTTTTGAAAAGAATCTAGGGGGAAAAAATTCACAAAATGAGAATTGTTCAAGACACATTGGTCACAACTAGCCTACCTCTGGGTTTATTCCATACTCATTGTAAATTTTCTTGCAAACTCGGGTTAAATTATTTCCTAGAAAACTTTCCACAGTGGAGATCTTTCAATCAATCAGTACAAAGTTTCAAGTGTGAAAATTACCTTTCTGTTATAGCTGAAAATTAATTTCTTTTTGCTTGAGAGAAATGACATGCCCTAGTAATTTTCATATATTCTTTAAAATGGAACATCCAGGCTTTGATGCAAAATTTCCTAAAAATGACCCCCCAAAAATACATCAAAAACATTTCTATTAATTCATGAAATTAAGAATAGCTTTTTACATTTTCTCCTGTCACTGATTCCATTTGCCTTATTACTTTCATCTGTGGCCCACAAACTTGGTGGCACAATCAACAAACCCCTTAGTGGCTGTTTCATCTCTGCTCTATTTGATTTCTTCTCTCTGAGTAAATGATTAAGTTTTCATGCATTGGTTCAACCAAAATCTATGTTCACTCAACCACATCCTTTATTGATTACTTCTACTGCAAACAGTAGGCCAAGTGTGATATACATAATTGGACAGTTGTCAAGGGATGTGGGTGTTAACAGTCCTGTTTTCCCAGTTGGAAACTGGAATCACCTTGATACACAAATATTCTGCACTGTTTCATTCTCATCCTTTGGACCGAGGAGTCCTGGTCCTCAGAATATATGTTTTTAACTCTCTAAGGTCTGGTTGAATGAATTTAATGATTATACCATATAATATGCTGCTCAAGTTGCACCTGTGCACTGCATATAGAAAACTGGAATTAATATTTGTCTAACATTTTAACCTTGTCCTTTAACTTATACAAATAATCTAGCTTTTCTAGAAGAAAATATTTGATTCTTTCCCTTCCAAGAAAAGATTGGCTTCTAAATCTATTGCGAACTTTGAAATTTGGAGATCCTTTAAGCAGCACATAACGTTTGTATTTCAGATGCTATAGTAACCATTTTGCTGGCTGTAGAACTGTACATTCATTGAATAGAGCATATATTGTATAACAGAAAGAATTTTTCTCTAGCATTATTTGTTAGAGCAAGTTCCCAGGTAATTTCAGATGTTCTGGAAATCTGTCGCTACTTTGGGAGAAAAACAACTGGACTCACTCAGCAATAGTTTCATTCATACTATTTTGTATTTCTTGCTCACTGAACTTGGTTTTTTGCTTGTGTGTGTTGTGCTTTAACAATCCTCAGCAGGCCAAACCTAATCCAAATTGTACTTCCATCAAAAATACATCAGCCTTTATGAATATGAACATAAATAACCTTCAGTGAGTCCATTTTAGCTAAATAAAAATAATAATTTTTCCCTGAGGTTTTAAAGTGATATTCAAAGAAGCTCTGCTTTTTTTTTCTTACATCATCAACTTTTTTTCTTAAATATTATAGTCCAAGAAAAGAGCTTGGAGAGTTCACATCAGTTTGATAAAACATTTTTACTCCTAGAAGTCCACAATTTGTTCAAGATTCTAAATAGTGTACTCTTTTATTTATTAATAATTGTATATTCTCTGGCTCTCTCAATGCCATTTGAGTTGTTTCACAAAACAAATATTTAAATTTGTGAGTGTACTCTCATGCTACTTTACTCCATGTCTGCATTTGAAATATTCCTCAAGCAATTCATAATTTTTCTGGAGAATTGAGCTATGCCTAAATGTGGAAGAAAATTATTCATGATTTTGTTATGAAAAAATGAGAACAGAATCATAAACAGCAATATTCACAACATCAGGAATGTGAAATTCCATTCTACTTCTGATACATAGAGCATTCTTTTGCTGATAAGAAAGAAAAAAAGAATGCATCTGATAGTACCCAGCGCTCAAGTAAACAAAAAGTGTTAATTCTTTGACCCTGCCCCCTAAAAGCCAGACACCAGGACTTTACCTGCTGTCTATCTTGCAGAGTTGTATGTTTACATTATGGCATTTCATTCATTGCATAATGGAAGATTTGCAAAAAATAACACTTAGCAGGATGCCTGGGTGGCTCAGCCTCTGACTCCTGATTTTGACTCAGGTCATGATCTCAGGGTCCTGGAATTGAGCCTCCCCCCTCCCCCACATTGGGCTCTGCACTCAGCTGGGAGTCTGATTTGCCTGTCTCCTCTCTCTGCCCTTCCCCCTCAAAGTGCATGTGTGCAAGAGCACACACACTCTCTCTCTCTCTCTCAAATAAAATAAATAAATCTGTAAAGCAATCTAACTTATTTTTGCAAATACACCATAGCTTATTTATGAAAATGAACATTATGCTCCTCAAATCTTGGGAGGTTATCCCAAGTTGATACCTCTAATCCTGACATTAACTGTTTAAAATTAAACTTTTTTGAAATGATGTCTGAGCTTGTGGCATATACCTTCGATATGTTTATCAAAATGTATATTGTGTATATATATATATAATAGCAGCACATCATTGTTTCAGAGGTGGGTTTGGTCTCTGGAAACAGCCAAAAGTATTTAGAGTCACATTTAGAAAATTCAGTAAATGATCTCTATGCGTAACTCAATTTTTTAAACAAAATCCATTAAATTACTTATGAATGCTTTACACTACTGTACCATGCAGGAGTTTCCTTTAAAAAAAAGATTTTATTTATTTATTAATGAGAGACAGAGAGAGAGAGGCAGAGACACAGGCAAAGAGAGAAGCAGCTTCCCTGATCCCGATGTGGGACTCAATCCTGGGACTCCAGGATCATGCCCTGAGCCAAAGGCAGACACTCAACCGCTGAGCCAACCAGGAGTTTCCTAAAGAGAAATTCCAAAATTTTCATAAGCCTCATCATTAGATGACATCACTTAGAAGAAATCATCTTCCTTTGCATGCTTGGTATGTCTGGACAACTGGAAATATGGATGTGAAGCACAAGGGGAAAAAATCAGGGCTAGAAATATGGATTTGCCAGACATATGCATATAGGAGTTTAGGGCATGGCATCATAGGAAATTACCCATAGAAAGCTTAAGCTTTTCATGGAGGGGAAAGGAATGATTGAGAGAGAACTCTAGAAATAGCCAACTTTGGGCAGGCAGAGACCTCAATGTCAGTGAGATATCTGGGAAAATGAGAGATACAGAAGAAAGAGAACAGAGTTGGAACAAAAGTCCTAGATGGTAGGGAGGGAAAAATACTTGGGAAAAGATAAGACACTTAGCAGCAACTCCGAACTTGCATTGAAGATCTGTGTAAATGAGGAGGAGAAAGAAAGATGGGAGTAGAGCAAAGGATCTGTGAATCTATAAGCACACAAACATTTTATGCAGTTCAAAATTCAAAGATGTTTTCCACAATACATATTATAATTTTTCAAAGGTCTATGGATGCTTTGAGATGAAAATTGTATTCACTGGCTCCAGATCTGCTTGGCTTCCTTTTAAGACTAAATTTACCCCAAAACACTAGACTTGCTCTTGTGAAGATATTCAAATAAATGTGCTCTAGGTTTTAAAGCACTTTAGACAGTTTGTAGTATTTATCACAGTTAATTCTATGTACAAATGTTTAAATTTATCTCTCCAAATTGACAGTGAAACACTTGAGAGGCAGGAACCATAGTCCCCAGAAACTAACACATTGTAGGGCATTTGATAGTCTCTCAAGGAAGTTACTGAAATAAAAAGATTTTCTTGATACTACCAAAATATCCAGGAGAAAGGAGTTGACAATCATGGACTCCAAACTTCCAATGACTGATAGTCTCACAATTTACCTGGGAGCTTAATTTTTATGAGTATTGCATAAGCATTTCCCTTTTCAAATTTTCAGCCATTCCTTTATTTAAAAATATATGAAGCCTAGTATATGCTAAGCACTCTGGTCATAACTATATGCCATTCTAAACATTTTGCCAGTATATTTATAACAACTTGTATAGATGATTTTAGTGACACTTAAGATCTCACAGCTGAGGGACACTTGCAAGAACAAACTATCATTCACTATTTTTATAAACTTTTTAAACGTTAGTTAGAAAAATATACAGCTTTATTGAGATATAAGTCACATACCATACAACTCACCCCTCTTTTTTGACATTTGAAGACTAGTTTTATTAAAAATTTAGTATAGATCAAAGACTATGGGATAACAATGCAGCTGTTCCTCAGAGCTGCTGTGTTTATTTCCATGCAGATCACAGGAAAATAGCATGTAAACAAAATAATTTTAGTTAGTGTTTAAAGGCAGCTCGAGAGGGCATCCAAGATGGTAGCATATGAAGATCCTGAACCTACCTCTCTTAGACACACTAAATCCATAGCTACATATGAAATAATTCCTCTGAAAAAGACCTGAACACTAGCTGAACATCACCTTTACAACAAACAATAAGAGAACCACATCTAGGGCACCTGAGTGTCTCAGTGGTTGAGCATCTGCCTTTCACTCAGATTGTGATCCCAGGGTCCTGGGATTGAGTCTCACATCAGGCTCCCCCAGGGATCCTGCTTCTCCCTCTATCTATATCTCTGCCTCTCTCCCTTTGTCTCTCATGAATAAATAAATAAAATCTTAAAAAAAAAAAAAGAGCCACATCTAGATGAACAATAGAGGCTGAGATGCATTCTCATTAAAACCCCACCTGCAACATGGCAATCCACAATTGGGAGTGATTTCACAAATCTTTAACTTCTCCCTAAGGAATATGGGGTTCATGCCTCACGTCAGGCACCCCAGCCCCTGACCTGCAATGGAGAGACAAGCCCCGAAAATGTCTGGCTTTGAAAACCAACAAGGCTCACATCCAGGAAACCCAAAGGGCTGCAGGGAACTAGAGTACTTCTCTTAAACAGCTTATATGCAGACTAACTTACCCCAGTGACCAGGACAAAAGTAGCAGTTTGAAAAGTACATAGATTATATGTGACGTTTGCTAATCTTAAAGCATATGCCAGAGGGGCAGAACCCTATGGGGGGCTCTCCAGGAACAGAGGCATTTGTGGGTGCCATTTTTACACACTCTCTCTAATTTGATAGCTTAAGCAAATGCACCCCAGCTCTGTGCTCTCCTCCTGCCTCACTAAAACTTTTGATCACATGCAGTCTACACAGGGGATGTTCCAGAGTCACATGGTTCTGATAGCAAGAGGGGCTTGCATTTGTGGGACCCATGGGCTGTAGCTGAGAGACAGTTCTTGGCAGGCTAACATCCCCAGAGTACTACAGAGATAGAAGACTGAAACATACTCCCAGTCTTTCTGTGAAAGAGGCCTATTTACTGGTCCTGGGACTTGAGTCTTAAGGGCAAACTTCAAGTTGGCCACATATCTAAAGGTAACACAGGTACTCTCAGAGAATAGAAGCCATGCAGGTCCATCTTTCTGCATTCTTTAGGCCTTGCTACAGTGTACTAGTGCCTCATGGAAAGGAATTTATGCACTCATCAGAAGCCCCAGGTTTTGCAACGGTCACCCAAGGGTCATCTCCAGGTCTGAAGATCAGCAGGGTTTACAGTTATAGCCCCAAAAGACTATATATATTTGAATACATTAAAATTGCTGCCTGAGGGTCTGGCTTCCAAACAGCCTGAAAATAGGTGCTGACTGAGATCCTTCCCTTTGGAAAACTGACAGGTTTGAGCAGACTTCAACACCTGGGACCTATCAAGAATAAATCAGGCTGCTTAGGTAATCACAAAGGTTCAAGACAAAACCAAGAGCTAGAGCAATGTTGAACAACAAGTTTCACCTCCTATACAAGTGCACTCCTTCAAGACTGGGAGAAGTAATGTTTCACCTAATACAGAGAAACAGAAAATTGGAAAAAATGGGAAACAGAGGATTATGATACAAATAAAACAGGAAGATAAAACCTCAGGAAAAAAATTAATGAAATGGAGATAAGTAATTTACCTGATAAGGAGTCAAAGTAATGGTAATTAAGATGCTCAGTAACTTGGGAGAAGAATGAATGAACATAGTGATACTGGTTCAACAGCAGACTAGGTGAAGCAGAAGAAAGGATCGGTTTTCTAGAAGACAAGGCAGTGGAATGCACCCAAATAGAGAAGCAAAAAGAAAGAAGAATTTTAAAAAGGAGATGGCTTAGAAGACCTTAGAGACAACAACAAACAGAATAACATTTACAATGTAAGGGTCCCAGAAGGTAACGAGAGAGAGAGAAAGGGGAAGAAAATTCATTTAAAGAAATAATTTCTGATAACTTACCTAACATGGGGGAAACACAGACATCCATATACAAGAATCACAGATAGATTCAAATAAGATGAACCCAAAAAGATCCACACCAAGATGCATTATAATTAAAATATCAAAAGTTAAAGATAAAGAGGCAATATTAAAAGGAGCAAGAGAAAAAGCAAGTTGTTACATACAAGGGAAACCCCAAAAGACTATCAGTAGATTTTTCAACAGAATCTTTGCAGGTGAGAAGAAGGGCAAATAATATATTCAAAGTGCTGAAAGGAAAAAAGTTCCAGACAAAAATACTTCACCCAACAAGGTTATCATTCTGAATTGAAGGAGAGATAAAAAGTTTTGCAGACAAAAGCTAGAGAAATTTATTATCACAAACTGGGTTTAAATGAAATGTTAAAGGAACTACTTTAGGCTGAATGAAAAGCATTAATTAGTAACAAGCAAACATAGTAAAGTATAAATCTCACTGGTAAAAGTAAATATATAGTAAAGACAATGGATTAGTTACTGATACAAACTCATATGAAGATTAAAAGACAAAACTAATGAAAAGAAAAAATAAAAAGATGTAAAATGTGACATCAAAAACATAAGAGGTGGAGTGGGAGGCAGTAAAAATGTAGTTTTAGAATGTGTTCAAACCTAAGTTGCTATCAACTTAAAATAAACTGTTATATATAGAAGCTGTTATATGTGCCCCTCATGGTAACCACAAAGCAAAAACCTAGAGTAGATACACAAAAGATAATAGGAAAGGAATCTAAGCATAACACTAAAGATAGTCATCAAACTACAAGGGAACAGAGCAAGAGAAGACAGGAATACAGAAGAACTACAAAGCAGCCAGAGTTAACATAATGGCAATAATAATACCTATCAATAATTACTTTAGATGTAAATGAATTAAATTGTCCAATCAAAAGACACAGTGTAGCTAGCTAAATGACTAATAATAATAATAAAAAAGAGAGACCTGTCTATATGCTGCCTACAAGAGACTCACTTTAGGTAGAAGGATGTACATAGACTGAAAGTGAAGGGATAGAGAAGATGTTTCATACAATGGTGAACCAAAGGAAAGCTGAGGCAGCTATACTTACAATAGACAAAATAAGCTTTGAAACAAAGACTGTAATAAAGACAAAGAAGGAAATTACATGATAAAGGGATCAACCCAACTAGAGGATATGAAATTTGTAAATATTCATGCACCTGAATATATAAAGCAAATATTAACAGATCTAAAAGTAGAAACTGACAGCACTACAAAAAAAGTAGGGGGTTTTATTACGCCACTTACATCAATAAATAGATCATTCAGACAGAAAAAATCAATAAGAAACATCAGCCTTAAATGACACATTAGACCAGTTGCACATAAGAAATATAAACAGAACATTCCTTTAAAAAGCAACAGAATACACACATTCTTCTCAAGTACACAGGGATTATTCTTCACAACAGATCATATGTTGGAGCACAAAATAAGTCTCAATAAATTTAAGATCGACATCAAATAAAACCTCTTTTCTGACTACAATGGTATGAAACCAGAAATGAATTACAAGAAAAAAAGACCAGAAAAATCACAAATATAGAGACATTAAACAACATGCTACTGAACCACCAGGGGGTAAATGAAAGGAGAAATTAAAAGGGAAATTTTAAAAATCAACATGATACCCCACAATAACATATGTTAAATAAAATCATAATTATTTCCATAGATGCAGAAAAAAAAAAGCATTTGACAAAATTCAACACCCATTCATGATAAAAACTCTTAAGGAAGTGAGGATAGAGGGAATGAACCTCTCAAAATAGTAAGGGCCATATGTGACAAGCCACAGCTAATATTATACTCAATAGTGAAAAGCTAAAAACTTTCCTCTAAGATAGGAACAAGACAAGGATGCCCATTTTCACCACTTTCATGCAGCATAGTCCTAGCCACAGCAATTGGGCAAGAAGAAGAAATGAGTGTATCCAAATAGGAAAAAAGAGGTAAAACTGTCACTATTTATGGACAACATGACTTTATATATAAAAATCCTAACGACTCCACCAAAAAACTGTTAGAATTAATAAATGAATTCAGTAAAGTTGCAGGGTACAAAATTAACATATGAAAATTTGTTGCATTTCTATACACTAAACAATCTATCAGAAAGAGTAATTAAGAAAACAATCCCAAGGCATCTGGGTGTCTTAGTGGGTTAAGCATCTGACTCTTGGTTTCGACTCAGGTTGTGATCTCATGGATGAAGCCCTGAGCTGTTCTCTGCACTCAGCAGGGAGTCTGCTTGAAAGAGTGTCTCCTTCTGCCCCTTTCCTCACTTGCCTGCTCCCTCTAAAAATAAATAAATAAATCTTTTTGAAAAACAGAAAACAATCCCATCTATAATGGCATCAAAAAGAATAAAATACTTAGGAATAAATTTAACCAAGGAGGTGGAAAGGCCTTTACACTGAAAACTATAAGACACTGATGAAATAAATTGAAGTAAACACAAATAAATGGAAAGATTTTCTGTGTTCATAGATTGGAAGAATTAATATTGTTAAAATGTCCATACTATTCAATGCAATCCACATATTTAGAGCAATTTTTATCAAAATCCTTCTGGCATTTTCCACAGAAATAGAACAAACCTAAAATGTATATGGAACCTCAAAAGACCCTGAATAGAGCAATCTTGAGAAAGCAAAACAAAGCTGGTGTCATCATGCTCCCTAAGTTCAAAATGTATTATAAATCTATAATAACCAAAATATTACAGGGGCATCTGGGTGGCTCAGTTGGTTGGGCATCTGCCTTCAGCTCAGGTCATGATCTCAGGGTCCTGGGACTGAGCCCCACCTTGACAGGCTCCCTGCTCAGTGGGGAGCCTGCTTCTCCCTCTCCCTCTGCCCTTCCCCCTGCTTGTGCTCACTCTCTCACTCTCTCTTTCTTTCAAATAAATAAAATCTTTAAAACAAACAAACAAAACCCAGTATGATATTGGCATAAAAACAGACACATAGATTGGTAGAACAGAATAGAGCCCAGAAATAAACCCACACATTTATAGTCAATTAATTTATTTTAAAAGAGCCAAGAATATAAAATGGGGAAAGGATGGTTTCTTTAATAAATGTTATTGGGTGAACTGGACAGCCACATGCAAAAGAATGAAACTATACTACTATTTTATACCATACACAAAAAATTAGCTCAAAATGAATTAAAGACAGATGTAAAACCTGAAATCATAAAACTCTGAGAAGCTAGGCTGTAAGCTCTTTGAAGTATGTCTTAGTGATTTTTTTTTTTGGATCTAACTCCAAAAACAAAGTCATAAAAGGAAAAATAAATAAGTGGGACTACATCAAACTAAAAAGCTTCTTCTGTACAGTAAAGGAAATTATCAACAAAATGTGAAGGCAACCTACTGAACTAGAATATTTGCAAGTCACAAATATATAAAGAACTCATAACTCAATAGCAAAAAAAGTCTAATTAAAAAATAAGCAGAGGAGGGCAGCCCCGGTGGCGCAGTGGTTTAGCGCCACCTGCAGCCCAGGGCGTGATCCTGGAGACCCAGGATCGAGTCCCACATCAGGCTCCCTGCATGAAGCCTGCTTCTCCCTCTGCCTGTGTCTCTGCCTCTCTCTCTCTCTCTCTCTCTCTCTCTCTCTCTCTCTCTCTGTCGCTCATAAATAAATAAATAAATAAAAATCTTTAAAAAAATAAGCAGAGGATCTGAAGTCATTTTTCCAAAGAAGACATATGCATCATCAACAGACCCATGAAAAGATGTTCAATATCACTAATCATCAGAGAAATGCAAATCAAAACCTTAATGAGATATCACCTCACAACTGTTAGAATGGCTGTTATTGGAAAGACAAGAAACAAATGCTGGCAAAGACTTGGAGAGGGGAATTTTCGTGCATTGTTTTGGGAATAACAGATACTATGGAAAACAGTATGGAAGTTCCTCAAAAAGTTGAAAGTAGAACTATATGGTCCAGCAATTCCCCTTCTAGATATTTATCTGAAGAAAATGAAAACACTAACTTGAAAAGATATGTGCACCCCTGTGTTCACTGCAGCATTATTTACAGTAGCCAAAATATGGAAATAACCTAAGTGTCCAAGCAATGAAAGAATAAGAGAATAGGTATACACATTGGAATTCTACTCAGCCATAAAAAAGAATGAAAACTTGTCATTTGTGACAACATGGTGAAATTTAACAGTATGAAGCAAAGTGAAATGAGTCTGGTGGAGAAAGAAAAATATTTAAGCTGCCACTTATATGTGGAATCTGAAAAACAAACTGAATGAACAAACAAAACAAAGCAAAATAAAACTCATGTATATGAGCGGTTCAACGGTTGCCAGGGAGAAGCGGGGTTAGGCGTTGAGCATAAGGGATGAACAGGGTCAGGAGGACAGACTTCCAATTTTGAAACGAATAGGTCATGGGGATGTGGTGTGCTGCACAACAGCTACAGTCAATGGTACTGAGCATACTTGAAGGTTGCTGAGGGAGAGTGGATCTTGAAAGTGCTCATCAAAAAAAAAATTGGAAAAAAATTAAAAAAAATAAAAATAAAATAAAAAAAATTGGAAAAAAAAAACCTGCATTCCAAAGTTTCCTACTGGTTACTGGTTTCATGGCCACCACTTAGTAGATGTTTAATTTTAGAACCATTTTACCTGCTCTTTCTGGAAGCCTTGGGCAGAGCTTAGTTCGTAATCTTTGGGGGGAAAAACTGCTGAATTTTTAGCTGTTTTGAGTTGACTCGCACCACTGCACCACAACTCAATAGGAAAAAACTATTTAACTTATTTATTATCTTGTGAAAAGTATACATTGAAAATTTTGTTCATACTGTATTTATCAACTATGATGAAAAGCAATAGATATATATTCTTTTATTATGTTAAATTATGATTGCCATTATTAATCAGCAAAATGTGGAGTGTATGTTCTTTTCACAGTGATATATGCCTTTTGTAACTTCACGTGGTTATTTTATTGTCAATGAGTAAAAAATCTTAATTTAAGAGATTGTATGTAATATTTATTTCATTAATTTCTTTCCTTGTTTACATAAATTTTGAAAGATTGCATGATTTCTTTACAGAAAATGTATCCTGATGCTGTGGAAATAGTTTGAGGAACATCTTATGAATTTTCTTAGAATGTATAATGGTTGTAGCCCATCCTACTTTAAAGAAAAAAGTGACCACAGACTTTGCAAATAAGACTTAAATGTGGCATGCTTTTCTTATTCCAACTTTTTAAATTAGAAAAAAAAAGGTCTTTTGTTTATTCCCCCAATTCTACTGTGACATACTCTTCATATAAAGACATGTAGCAATAATGGGGTGAGGGTTAGTCTCACAGTGCCTTTGGGAGGGCCAGAACTTGCCTTAAATCTTCCCCAGCCAAATAACTATTTTTCTATTAGTGCTTGAGAGAATTTGAATGTAGGATGGGTTCAACTGCACAAAAGGAAAATATATTTACCGCTTTCTTTTTACATAGATCTAAAGTGAAGAGACCACCTCTTAGTGCTAAAAATGGTATGTAGTACATGAATATGCCTTGTTTCATTCCAGAAAATTCCAGTACTTGTACTTTTTTTTTTTTTTGCGTGTGTAGAAAGGCAGGAATGCTTTCCTGGACAGCAGATGAATGAGCGGTAGCTTTAGTTTCTTTGTACATAGGTACTGTTGGAGCACTCTGTATGTATGTACGCTGGACTACTTTGACAGAAGTAGGTTTTTGAATGTAACAAGTCAACTTGAGTTGTAATATATTTTGGGGAATCAGTACACTACAAATTGTGACTGTAAACATTATACTGTAAATGTTTTGTAGTTTCCCCAAATAAAATTTTTGGGAAAAAAGGTAAAAAAAAATTTTTTTGTGACTGTGGTGGTAATCATTTCACAATGTAGACAAGTATTGAATCATCACGTTGTAAGCCTGAAACTAATATGATATTGTATGACAATTATACCCAAGAATAATAAAGAAAAGAAATAACAAGGCAGATTGACATTTTTTCCAAGTTGAATCTGAGTTCTAATCTTTACCTTGGTTATACACATAATTTCCCAGTCACTCTAGTTAATTTTATAAAACAGCCAAATAATTTTCAATTTGCCCACTAGTTACTCTGACAACACCACATTTGTGGGATTGTTTTCTGAGTATTCTAAACTTATTAAAATATTTTTGTATGAACTTACTTATTCTATATACTATTTCTGATGTAAATTTCTAAAAATCTCAAATTCTTGCCACTGAGACAGGGGAACCCTCTTACACTGTTGGTGCAAATGCAAGCTGGTACAGCCACTCTGGAAAACAGTATGGAGTTTCCTTAAGAAGTTAAAAATAGAGATACTCTACAACCCAGCAATTGCACTACTAGGTATTTATCTCAAAGATACAAAATTAGTGATCCAATGGGGCACGTGCACCCCAATGTTTATAGAAGCAATGTCCACAATAGCCAAACTGTGGGGAAAAGTCAAGATGTCCATTGACAGATGAATGGATAAAGAAGATGTGGTCTACAGATTCAATGGAATATTACTCAACCATCAGAAAGAATGAATACTTACCATTTACATCAATGTGGATAGCACTGGAGGACACTATGCTGAGTGAAATAATTCAAACAGAGAAAGGCAATTATTATATGGTTTTCACTCATATGTGGAATATAAGAAACAGCACAGAGGATCAATCATATGGAAAGGGAGGGAAAACTGAAAGGGAAGTCATCAGAGGGAAAATATCCATGAGAGACTCTTAAGTATAGGAAACAAACTGAGGGTTCCTGGAGGGGAAGTGGGTGGGGGGATGGGGCAACTGGGTGATGGGCATTAAGGAGGTCATGTGATGTGATGAGCGCTGGGCATTATACACAACTGATGATTGTACCCCAAATCTGAAACTGATGATGTACTACATGTTGGCTAATTGAACTTAAAATTTTTAAAAATTCTTGCCACTGAAAATCAGATATTACCTTTTATATTACTTTTTCAAGAGGCGCTTTTTCAACTGTTTATTGCATGTGGTAATAATATAGCTCATCAATCACACCTACTATAGACATTCATGCTAAAAGCTATTTTGTTTGGGGTTCTATTTGCTCAGAGATTTAGGTGAATGTTACATTTTGCTATTTTAACTGTAACCATGAAAATGAATGCCATTTTGCAAGCGAATTTGTAATGTTAGGTTAGAAATATAGATATTTTGATGCTCATTTTATAAACAGAATGCTGTTGAATATATGATTGTTTTATGATTATACACATGATATAAACACAGCACAAAAAAATTAAGTACGTTTGTTTTTGCATAAAATTAAATAAAATGAATAGATATATATAGAGATTTATTGGAACTCTTAAGTAGTTAGACCAGTTGTTTGCTCTCATTATGTTCTAACTATATATCAGGTATATATAAATTCAGTGTGAATTTCAAACTTCCTAGAAAATTTTATTCAAAAATTTATTAGTCAGGGGCACCTGGGTGGCTCATTAGGCTAAGCTGCTTTTGGCTGGGGTCATGATCCTAGAATGCCAGGATCGAGCTCCACATCAGATCAGGCTCCCTGCTCAGTAGTCTGCTTCTCCCTCAGCCCGCTCATGCTCTCTTTCTCTCTCTCCCTCTTTCTCAAATAAATAAAATCTTTAAAAAACAGAAACAAAAAACAAAAAATTTACTATCCAATGAACTGCCCATTATATTGCAGGCATCCATTACACTGAAGGAGTAACTTTATTTTTAGATTTCACTAAATCTAAGATTTTTTTCTATTGGACCATGCACCTTACATACTACCAAAAAGGAATATTCTAACTAAATTGTGAGATAACAACTCTTATTGCTTAGAATTTTGATTTTATACTTAATAAAAGAGTTATTTTGGGCTCTTAAGCATTCATGTAAAAAATACAAATTTATTATACTCCTCAAACATATTTGCATTCTAAATCCAGTTCTTCTGAATCACTTTTAAATCAGAATTGTCACTATTTTTTCCCCAAACGTATTATTCTTTGTGTCATGAAGAACATTGGTACTATAGCCTTTCTAAAAATAGTGCTCCAGTATCATCTCCACTATTTTTTTCCAAGTCATGGACACTTAATTTGCTGATTTTGAAGTCGGCATTTTCTTGACTTCCAGATTTCAGAAAGGTTTTTAGAAAACAACCAGTCCTCCTTTTCCTTTCTGAAATCATCTTTAAATAGTTATTAACAGAAATATCAAAGCATTGCAATTGTTGGGTCATGTCCAGAAATAAACCTAATCCATTGCTGCAGCAACAGCTATGACCTGACTGTTCCCCATCTGACAATGATGATGCCCACCTGTTGTAAGACATCCTGATTTCAAAAACGTTAAAACATGGGGGAAAATATGTGTTTTAGAATCAATTAAATATGGTAGTAATATTGCTAACTTTTTCTGTAATTGCAATAATTTAAAAGTTTGTAGCAAAGTTTCTATAAATGCCACGTTCATTACCATACTATCCGGACCTCCTATGAGTAAATCCTTGCAGGATAAACTGAGGAATACTCATATGAGGAGCAGCTCGATTGCAAAACAAGCTCTGCATTTCCGAATTTTATCCTGTGAATTACTGAGTCATAGAATAGATGTTCACTGAGAACTGCTGGCCTATGGAACAAAAGGGAAATTCTAGGGACTCAAAAATACTCAGAAATAAGAATGTTTTCCTTTAGTATAGGTAATTGAAGAATACAATTATAGATTTTGTTCTTTTAAAATCTCTAAATTCTAGATTTTGTCACATTAATGGAAACTGCCGTGGTTCTAATATGATTTAACAATAGAATTTTGTATAATCTTAGATTCACTGTTCTGTTAGGAATTGGAAAAAAATGAAAATCCACAGGCTCAAAAGATACTGAATTTTTTTTGGCACACTTAATTTGGAGCCATTATTTTGAAATCACTTCTTGCTTTGTCCATGAATCGGCAGTCAACTGTCCCTTTAGATGGACTTTGGCTTCAATTGCCTCTACAAAATCAGTCCCAGCATATTAAACCTTGACTCTAGCTGTTTTCGAAAATTACTGTGTCTTTGGTTGCTCAAATATTTTTTATCTTAGTTCTTAATTCCGTTTGCCCTTATGAGAGTGTGTCCCTCAGTGGCCCCCAAGCATTCTTCACCAGGACAATTACTAAAATTGGCTCCTAAGGGAGCCTGTCTCCTTAGACTGACTTTCAAATTTCAAATATTTATCTCCTTTAGAGATTTTTAGAGACTTTCCACTCATCCCTTCCCTTTCTGTTTATCTCTGACTCAGATAAAACTAAGATTTGTATATACTTGGAGTGGCATATCAGATCATGAAAAACTGATGAGTGTTTGGGACTCAGATTTATAAAATGAGAGTAGAATTTAAGTAATTGAAGTTTCTCATTGTAATTCATTGAAATCTTTAAAATGATGTGCCCACCAATTCTTTATGAAAGAAAAAAATAGCCAAATTTGTTTTAGCTAATTTTGGTGATTGAGTTGCTGTAACAATCTCCAAACTCTCTGGTATATCACAATGAAATTTATTTCTTCCTTATATGAATTCTTGCAGTTTGCCAGATGGTTGTGGCATGCCTTCCAGAAGCCAGGCCCTTCCATCTGGGGGTATATCTCTCCTTCATTCTTTGGAGTCCTCATTGGGAGATTTCTGAAGACTCCATTTTCATCATATTTGTTCTAATACCTCCGGCAGGTATTGCCTCCCCACAAAGGACTGGCTTCATTTGCAAAGTGACCTGGAAAAGTTCAACCTTTTCAAAGGTTTTCTTTTTTTAAAAAAAATGACAGCTTCATTGAGATGTAATTCATATACTGTATATTAACCCTTTTAAAAAGTCTATAATTCAGTAGTTTTCAGTAAATTCACAGAGTTGTACAACCATCACCACAATTTAATTCAGATCATTTTTGTCACTCTATAAAGAAACCCCATACATAGCTCTTAGCAGTCTCTCTCCATTCCCCTTCTCACCAGCCTTTGGATATCACTAGCCTGTTTTCTGTTTCTATGGATTTGCCTATTCTGGACATTTTATGTAAATGGAATCATATGACACATGTTTTTATGACTGGCTTCTTTCATTTAACATGTTTTTAAGGTTTATCCATGTCGTGGCATGTACGACTAAACTTATTCTATCTTATGGCAGAATAATATTCCCTTGTATGGATATACCACATCTTGCTTATTCATTAAATTAATAGCTGTTGGGGTTGTTCCCACTTCTTGGCTACTATAAATAATGTTGATATGAGCATTTGTGTACAAGTTTTTGTGTGAATATATGTGTGGATGTATAATATTTTTATTTCTCTTAGGAGTGGAATTGCTGGGTCATATGGTAACTGTCTGTCAAAATTTTTGAGGATCTGCCAAGTTGTTTTCCAAAGCAGGTGCACCATTTTACAATCCCACCAGCAACACAAAAGGGTTTAAAGGTTTAAGTTTTAATTCACTGTATATTCCAACAAAGACAAGCCATCCAAGTATTTTTTAAATTTGCATTTCACATTTCATTATCCTGAACCATTTTGCACTTTCTAATGCAAAGACACAAAATATCTTCTCTTTACTGTGACATTAAATGAGATCATACTCCAGTGATTTTCCTATTTTATTTCTTTCAGCCAAGGAGAGATGACAGAAGCAATTAAATACTTGAAAAAAGTTGTGAAAATTGCAAGAAAAAATTTTCAAAGCCTAGATGTTGTGAGAGCAAGTACAATGCTTGGAGCCATCTACAATGAAAAAGTGAGTATATACACAGATATACTTTCTTGTTGGGAGAAATCTGCAGAGTTTTCAAATTCTATTCCCCTTTTGACTCTCACCTTCCCACAATACATTATGCAGAATGACCCCAGGACCAGGACAGTAGAGCTTGGTTAATGCACAGGGCATTTACTTCTTCTTCTTCCAGGACCTGAGTGCCATCATGGGCATAGTCACCACTAGCTGCTAAAACTGATTCGTATCTTCGCAGCCAGTGAAGATTCTAAGTAGTCTTGGATTTGAAAAGCAATAAAAACATTTCAATTAAAAGAATATTATTATAATGGTTGACTCTTACCTGCTGACACTAACATTCATCTCCCTTGCTCCAAATTCTCAGTTTATTAATTCAGCTGTGATGTCCCTGCTAGGTCCTTCAGGAGGAGAAAGGACAATCCCAGGAGTAATTCTGAAGGAAATGTGGAATTCCAGCATCAGACTGGTTATATGAAAGAAAAGAGAAACTCTAAAATAAAAGTATCTTATTCAAGAGGCCATTACTAGTGAAATGAATTGGTCATAATGTATTGGCCTTTTGATTTATTCTCTCTTGAATTTATCTTTTATTACCCAGATTTTTCTTTAAGAAACAGCTTAAAAGCTTTTTTTCTTCTAGTTATAATTGCTGCTTTGATAATGAATAGGATCTATCATTTTTGAGGGCAGCTTCATTCTTAAACTATGTTTATACACCTTGTCTTAGTCATATTTGAGAGGTTGTGTACGTAGTGATAAAGGCACTAATTTCTGAGACTAAACTGGTGAAAAGCCTAGTTCTTTCACCTATAAGATCAGTGACCTAGGACAAATTACTTACCTTCTAGGTACCTCAATTTCCTCTCCTCATGAAGTTGTAAGTGTTGAGTTACTTAATGTAAGGCAGTTAGAATAGCACCTGGCAGGGGAAACAAGTGCCAGCTGTATGAGCCCTTATTATCCTGCACACATTTATGTGATATCTTACAATCCCCCTTTACCCAAGGCTCAGGGGGTTTAAGTAACTTACCCGAGGCCTCCGTGTTTCCAGGTGGAAGTGGTATTCAGACCCATACTCTTAACCACTACAATCTTTTATTTGCCATATAATTGGCTTTGGTGATTTCAGAATTATTTAGGCTTTTTTGTTTTAAAGAAATAGAGTTTGAAATTAATCTGAATGAGTGAAACTACCATCTTTAGTTCCTGCTATGGGAAGCATGCTTTCAAACAGGGTATATGATTTCTTTTTACACCCCTCTCGTTCGCTCACCCTGGCTCATTTGCTTTCTCTCTTATTACCCACACTCATTAAACCTTTTTCTCTTGACTGTCATGCTCCTCCTTCCTTTCTCCTCCCCTACATACCTTGCTCTTCTCTCACGCCCCAGTCTTTCTGGTCTGCTCTCACCCTCGGTCGTCCTCTCCCTCTGATCTCCCCCACTTGGTTTCCCCTCTTTCTTTGTGCCTCCCCACCTGTCACCCCAGGTCTGTCTCTCCATTGTGTGCCCCTTCTGCTGCCCTATCTCTGTGATACTATGCTTCCCTGGTGACTCCTCTCTCCTGGATCTTGTATGTGCTTTTGTTCACTTTTCAGGACACTGAAAACAGATGAGGCTCATGCCTTGGTGAGGCTGGCAGCCCAGTAGAAGCCTATCCTGTAGTAGCAGAATTGGCATCCCTGTTTATACATAGTCTTACTTTTTAAAAGGATTGTTCTTTGAAACAAAAGTGCCCAAAACACAAATTACTTTACCTTCCCACCAAACAAAACCCAGAACTCAGTGTGTTAGCATAGCACAAATATCAAGCATCAGTCTTTATTTTCCTAACTGCAGAAAGTATAAGGAAAATAAAACAATAAACCCTACTGGGGGATAATTTTTATATTTGCATTTTTAAGCTTTTTTGCCAAGAGTTTGTATCTCATTAGTATATATTTTATTCTCTGATTATTCTTAGAGAAGAGTCTAATATCTTAAAGGCTAGAGACACAAATAAAATCCAAAGGCTATGTCAATTACCAAAAGTTAATTTTTTATCATTTTGTACCAATTCTAATATAAAATTTGGAGGATTCCAGGTATTCAGGCTATCTTCAAATATACGAGTTGATTCATACATCTTAGTGATTCCTTATTTTTTTAAAAAAAGATTTTATTTATTCATGAGAGACACAGAGAGAAAGAGAGGCAGAGACACAGGCAGAAGGAGAAGCAGGCTCCATGCAGGAAGCCTGATGTGGGACTCGATCTCGGAATTCCGGGATCATGCCCTGGGCCGAAGGCAGGGGCTAAACTGCTGAGCCACCCAGGGATCAACAATGATTCTTTTTTTTTTTTAATGTAATAAATAGTCAATGATAAACAGTATAGTATTTTAATAGGTTTTTTTTTTGTTTCTTTGTTATTTTTTGTTTGTTTTTAGTGAGAGGGAGAGCGCAAGAGGGAGAAGGGCAGAGGCAGAGGGAAAGAAAGAATCTCAAGCAGGCTCCACACCCCGTGCAGAATGCTGGACTGGATCTTATGATCCTGAGATCATGACCTGAGCTGAAATCAAGCATCGGATGCTTAACTGACTGAGCCACCCAGGTGCTCCTTAAGTATTCAGTGCTATAACAATTTTATGACATCACAGACTTCAAAACAAAACTTATGGATGTTTCTTAATGATATTAAAAGCCTTTATTCCATTTATACACCTGAACAACCTCATAAGCTGTTTGCAATACATGCTATCTATCAGTTTTTCTATGAAGGAAACTAGCAGGACAAAGAGGCACCTCACTGATTTTTGCCCACATGTCCTTGAATCTGCATTCAGCTGCTTATTAACTGTAGCACTTAGCTACAGTAAGAATCTGCACTCAACTACTTATTAACTGTGATCTTGGGCACATGAATTCTTTGATCCTCAGTTTTGTCATCTTCAAGTGTCAATAACAAGATACCTAGCAAAACTATATAAAGATTAGAAATTTATAGATATGGAAGGGTGCCCAGTCAAATTCCTAGTGCATGTTGGGTACACAAAAGCACTTAGACTTTGCTTCTTAATACAGTCAAGTTCAATCTCTTCTCCCAACTTCAGACTCATATCCCACTGCCTGCCTGACATCTTCACTTAGATTGTTTCAACCTGTTAGAACCTGAACTCATCATTACCTCTAAATTCTATTCCTTTATTGATGTTCAATGATGATAAACTATGATTCAGGTATTTTATAGGCAAACCTCTCTTCTTTAGTCTATGAGCTCCCTCTTTCTAACCTCATCTAGGTCCATGGCTTTAAATAGCATCCATATGCTGATGACTCCCAAATTTGTATCTCCAGCTCTGATCTCTCCTTGGGATTCCACACTTGTAAATCTAACTGCTTACTTAGCATCTCTGCTTGAATGTCTAATAGATCTCTCAAATTTAACATAATTCCTTCCTCCCAGTCTTCTCCATCTGAATAAATGGCATTATTATTCATCAGCCCAGTTGCTACAAGGCAAAAATATGGATATTATTTGATTCTTTTCTCCTTCCCGCCCCATATCTAATCCAGAAGCAAATCCTGACATTTATGCCACCAAACATATCTGAGATCCACCCACTGCTCTGGATCTTCTACAATCATCCCATCATAAATAGAATTTATGACACTTATTTTCTCACCTGCACTACTGCAGTAAATTCAAGCCCATTCCCCAATTCTCGCCCATATAATCCAATCTCTAGACAGAGGCCTAAGTAGTCCTTTTAAATGTAAATCAAGTCGTGTTATTTCTCTGCTTAAAACACTTCCATTACTTCCCATTCTTCTGAGAACATAAATATAAATCCCACCCCAACCTGAAATATTCTATGTGAGATAGACACCCCTTCACCCCATCTCAGACTTCATTTCTTCCCACTCTCCTTCTTATCCACTCCGCCAGAGCCAAATGGACTTTGTGAAGTTTTTCAAACATGTAGAGCTTGTTCCTGCCTTAGGAGATTTGTCTTAGCTGGAATGCCCTACATGGAATGTTCTCCAATCCGAGCTTCATATTGCTAGCTTATTGTCATCATATCTCAGTTAAATCCCACATCTTCAGAGAGGCCTTCCCTTGGCAACCCAACTAGAAGCAGCCACATGGGTGAAGGTTCAAAGGTATAAGCTTCCTGTTCTAAAATAAGTCGGGCAGCCTGGGTGGCTCAGCAGTTTAGCGATGCCTTCAGCCCAGGCCGTGATCCCGGAGAACCTGGATCAAGTCCCACCTCGGGCTCCCTGCATGGAGCCTGTTTCTCCCTCTGCCTGTGTCTCTGCTTCTTTCTCTCTCCTCTCTGTGTTTCTCATGAATAAATAAATAAAATCTTAAAAAAAAAAAAGTAAGTCTTGGGGATGTAATGTACAGCATAACTACAGATAATAATATTGTATTATATATTCAAAATTTGCTAAGAGTAGATCTTAAAAGTTCCCATCACGAAAAAAAATTTGTAATTATGTGAGGTGGTAGTAACTGAACTTATTGTGGTAACCATTTAGTAATATATGCTAAATATTAGTAATATAGTCTAATGTTACACACCCAAAACTAATGTAACGTCATATATCCATTATACCTCAGTTTTAAAAAGCATATGAAGGTACTTTGAAAAGGTACTTGTATTTTATAGTATAACTTGGCTTTATTGCTATTCATAAGGAACACTTTAATCATAGCTACCGTTTCTGTAATTGGAGTCCTCAAACACATTTTCTTGATCGAAAATGATGAAATCGAATCCACTATATTCTATTGAGTTTTCCAGGCATTTGAGAGAGAAACCAAAAAAAATTCAATCAACAAATGTATCTGTTTTGTTGAAAAAAATGTTTTCTTCCACTTGACCAAAATGTTTGAAATCGCCATATTCCCCTTTTCTTTTCATTGAAGTTCTGAAAGCTGCATGCCAAAATAAAAATTAAAAGAAAAAGAAAAGAAGTAGCCACCAAGTCACTCTTTAACATTACTTTAATATTCCATATAGCACTCATCTCATAGTTTTCTTGTTTATATTTTCTTATTGTTCTTTAATTTGGCTAGAATAGAATCTTAATAAGAATAGGGACCATATCTGCCTTGTTTATGATTTTGTTTCAGATTCTAAATGAGAAGGTGGCACAGAGTTGGTGAGCAAAAGGATGAGAATTCTTTGAACCAATCAATAAAATTGTAACCAGTTGTATCCATCCAGAGAGTAGGATTCTCTCACTTTAGAAATTTCAAACTTCTATTTCACTTTTGGGCAATAATTCTGAAAAATTGTACTGAATCTTTAAATGCAAACCTGGTACTTGTCAGTCTGCCTTTTAAGACCTCTACATACTGCCCTCATCATCTCTTTTCTGGCTCCATACTTCTCATGCAATGTATTCTAATTGTATTCTTTATAATCTTTTCTAAGAAATAATATTAAGACCACATTTATAAGACTGTACTTGGAAAAATATTAGAATTAACTTCTCTAGTTATTATAGTGTTGTTATAATTAAAGTTAGCACATCTTTAAAAGATCATTTATCCTAATTAGTTTACCTTTTACTATATAATCATAGACAATGGGCCACCCATCCCCCCTTCCTGATGTGATCAGTCAAATCAGAGAGCTTTAGGGAAAATAACTAGATATAGGCCCTTTATGAGACTTTTCACTCCCTAATAAGATCAGATAATAATCACATAGTTAAATGTGTAAAAAATGATTTTTCCTCAGTACTAGGAAAATGTTCACTTATTTTTGAGCTTGCTTATTGGATAGAGTGACTTATTAGACACACTGAGAAAGATCTGGTAAGAGTCAGAATAATGCATGAAAATTCTACAGTATACTGTAATAATGCAAGCTTTGTTTTAAGGTCTATGATGGCATCAAGATCCTGTCCTGACATTGTCCCCTAAATGCTTACCAGTGATGTTTATAATACCAAAGTTCTCTTTTCCAAAAGATGCATTCAATAAGTGATTAATTCACTTATATAAGTGATAATTCAGTTATATATTTATATATATATTTATATATATATATAAATCTTATATATTTAAGATTGCCAAGATTAATTACTAGAATCTTCTGAATTTTATAATAGGGTAAAGATTAACTGATAACAGAATTGAACTGTAGAACATTGGACAGAACCTTTGGAGAAGAGATTAAATTTAGATATTAAACTCTTTAAGATGTGAAAATCTAGAAATGCAACACACATTAAAAAAATCTCATTCCAAAATGGTATGTATAAAAATGCTTGCATCTGAGAAGAATTAATGTATTTCCTTAATAGGATTTTAAACTAGAAAAATTTAGGCTGATACCAGTTTTATGGTAGTTGTGTATGTGCCTAATTATGGAATACTAGGCTCAGGCAAGAATAATTATATGTAATTATAATTATAATTAAATAATTATGAATAATTATAATACTCCTATTTTAGGGGGGAAAACACTTGTTTAAAAAATGTAATATAAATTTTAGGCATAGTAAATTCTGTTAACTGCTGAATCCCCACTGCCGGTCATGGAGCTTGGTACATAGTAGTTGCCTGATGAATGTGTTAGTTCATTCTAACATAATAATATATAAAATAATTCTGGAAATTTAAATATATGTCCATTTACTTATGGTCCCTAATTTCCCAATTAAGACTTTCATCGAAAGCAATAAATAGCCTAATGCTTAGAAGTATAATTAGAACAACAGATATTTATACTTCTCTGTTTTTAAAAATAGAAGTGTTTGGTCTAGTCACATATGTTCATCTGTTTTATCTTTTTTCTTTGCTGTTCAGCAGAACAATCCAAAATTTTAACTAGTTATATTGTCATCTTCAATGTCTATATTCTTTCTCAATCACATAATTTTCTTGTCATACAAATGTCTCTGATATCCTTTTATTTTTTAAGTAACCGTATTCTCATATAAGTTCTATGTTTTACACTTTGAAATAAAAGAAAGAATGTTTCACCTCAATGAACCAAAATTATTATTGATTAAACATAGAGAGGCTGTTTAAAAGAGTAAGTTTAACTGGAATGAGCCATTTTAACAAAGAGTTCACAAAACTCTCCTTGTGGGTCTATAACATGGTATTATACTGCTAGTGTAACATAACCGTCATGCAAATCCTTTCTCCCCTCCTCCTTCTAGCAATATCTGTATCCAATCGGTATGCTGTCAGTGTGCCATGACTATACAGAGGTGCATGGAGTTGAGTGTGCATTTTGCCTGTACTGATGTGTGGTATAGGGCTCCTCCAATGGTGTTTGTATTTCCAGTTCCTTCATAAAATGTTGTGAGAAAATCATTTGAAAACTTATAATAAAATATTCCCTCTTAGAAGGGCTTCATCTCAAGTGTGTGCATGCATGTTTTCTAATGTGTGAGAAAGAGAAGAATAAGAAGGGAAGAGAAGGGAGGACGGAAGGGGAGATGAAATAAGACAAATCAGTGAAGAAAGGAAACTTGGTTCCCTAGAGTCTTAAAAGTGTAGGTTCAATCCTAAAAACGATAGCCTCCATTGAGAAAAACTTTTTCACAAGGATTTTTAGAAAATTTGGAGGGTGGCAGAATATAGGGTCTTTTTTGATGCTCAATTTCATTATTTGTAGAATAAGAATAGTATTTCCTCACAGGATGACTTAGGAAAGTTAATGACATAATACATGAAGTACTTAGCACTGGTCCTGACACTTTGAAAACTATTGTGGACAATAGGTTTTAGGAGGATAGGAAACCCATAAAACCCAAAAAACAAAAAACCACCTCGAATTTTTGCAATGAAATGCTGTAAAGGACTTAGAGGAGAGATGAACATTTAAATGACCATGAGCTGTGCTAGTGCCATCAGGATCATATTTTTTTAGAAATCTTGAATACCTCCAGTGTTCTTAGTCAAGAATGATAATAAGCAAACGGGGAAAACAAGAACGATGACCAAATCAGCAGATAAATACATCTATTTTCAGTGGCCACTGATTAAACAAATTGGTTGAAAATGATCTCTTGCTGTGACTGAAACAGCAACTGGTTAAAATACTTCATTGGGGGCAGCCCTGGTGGGGCAGCGGTTTAGTGCCGCCTGCAGCCCGGGGTGTGATCCTGGAGACCAGGGATTGAGTCCCTGCATGGGGCCTGCATCTCCCTCTACCTGTGTCTCTGCCTCTTTCTCTCTCTCTCTCTCTCTCTCTCTCTCTCTCTATATATATATATATATATATATATATATATATATATATATATATATATATGTCTCTATGAATAAATAAATAAAATCTTAAAAAAATAAAAATAAAAAAATAAAAATACTTCATTAGGAGACAAGGGAACCCTCTTGCACTGTTGGTGGGAATGTGAACTGGTGCAGCCACTCTGGAAAACTGTGTGGAGGTTCCTCAAAGAGTTAAAAATAGACCTGCCCTACGACCCAGCAATTGCACTGCTGGGGATTTACCCCAAAGATGCAGATGCAACGAAATGCCGGGACACCTGCACCCCGATGTTTATAGCAGCAATGTCCACAATAGCCAAACTGTGGAAGGATCCTCGGTGTCCATCGAAAGATGAATGGATAAAGAAGATGTGGTTTATGTATACAATGGAATATTACTCAGCCATTAGAAACAACAAATACCCACCATTTGCTTCAACGTGGATGGAAATGGAGGGTATTATGCTGAGTGAAATAAGTCAGTTGGAGAAGGACAAACATTATATGGTCTCATTCATTTGGGGAATATAAATAGTGAAAGGGAATAGAAGGAAGGGAGAAGAAATGGGTAGGAAATATCACAAAGGGAGACAGAACATGAAGACTCCTAACTCTGGGAAACGAACTAGGGGTGGTGGAAGGGGAGGAAGGCGGGGGGTGGGGGTGAATGGGTGACGGGCACTGAGGGGGGCACTTGACGGGATGAGCACTGGGTGTTATTCTGTATGTTGGCAAATTGAACACCAATAAAAAATAAATTTATTATTAAAAAAATACTTCATTAGGTAAATCCAATGCTACAAGTGGGAAAATTGCATCCAAATCAGTGGGATCACTCTTCCCCAAACTTCTTTTTGCCACCGTGTATCAGGTTGAGCAATATGAAAATGCTATCATTTGACCATTTTTAAATAGTTCAACTTAGTAGATAAAGCTTTTTTAGTATCTTAGTTTCAAGATATTGTATAAGTAGTAATCACAGTTTTTTAAGAGACCCTTATTCTAATAGAGACCCTGCCCTCCATCTCTTTCTTCTAGAATATGAATGCTATAACTGTTGAAAGATCAGTGTGGTACATGCCACGGTGAGCAGATATGTGGAATGGTAGAATGAAAAATTAAGAAAAAAATGATTTCTCTTACATTTTTAGGGATACTACAACAAAGCTTCCGAATACTTTCAGCAAGCTTTTGACACAACAGCAGAGCTAACAAACTTGCGTCAAATGGATGAGACGAAAGTTCATTATGGAATAGCAAAAGCTCATCAGATTATGCCGAGAGTTAACAATTACATCGAGTCTGCAGATCTCACTAGCCTTGACTTGCTGCTGTCCTGGAAGGAAAGTAGAAGCAACATTGCATGTGAACCAACTATTGGTAAGACTTTGGTTTTTGAAAACACTTCAGTTTTTGTGTCATTCTTAATGGCTCCATTGGTGATTTTGATTTTATTGGTAATTTTAATTTTGTCTATTCTTTACTACATAAGTATTGGATGTGCCTTCATGCTATCTTGTACCTTTGATGATAAGGAAAGCAAAATGTGGTAATGATTAGTTAAACTTGACAAGTTTTTTTTTTTTTTCGGTTGTCTTAAATACTCAATATGCACTAATCAGTTGTAAGGAATGTGAGATAAGTTTGTGTTTTTCTAAAAATGTTCAGTGCTATACCTTATTGACAAGAATAAGTCACAGGTGTCAATCAGTATTTAATGCAATTAGTATTGTACTCTTTACTGATGGAAGTAAATTTTCCTATATTTGAGCAATTCAAGTTAGAATATTAACTTAGAAAAATTTAATATTAATTCCTCTTAACTCCACTTCTTTTCTTGTGTACTTTTTCTTGTGACAATTAGTCAAAATAGTAAATTAAAAACAAATAACTAGAGGTGATGTGAGAGTCACTTTTATGTGTCAACTTGAACTAGGCTCCACTAGTCCTCAGTTAAGAACTTCAGAATAGGGACAGCTGAGTGGCTCAGCAGTTAAGCGTCTGCCTTCAGCTCAGGTCATGATCCTGGGGTTCTGGGATCGAGTCCTACATCAGGCTCCCTGCATGGAGCCTGCTTCTCTCTCTGCCTGTGTCTCTGCCTCTCTCTCTGTGTCTCTATGAATAAATAAATAAAATCTTTAAAAACAAAAAGAACTTCAGAATAGGATTTTTAAAATTTGTAACAGTATTGCTTATGACAGAACTTTGGGTAACATAATTGTTGGTAAGTCAAACTTTTAAAAAAAATTTTAAGATTTTATTTATTTATTGGAGAGAGAGAGAGCATGAAAGGGAGGGAGGGCAGAGGGAGAGGGAAGAGGGAGAAGCAGAGCTGAAATCAAGAGTCAGAAGCTTAACCAATAGAGCCACCCAGGTGCTCCAGTAATTCAAACTTTTTAAAGCAAAATATTTTAGGGATGCTTTGGAATATCAAATGGAAACATAGGCAAAATTCTGTTATGGAAAGAAACATCTCCTGCTTGGAACTCTTTTTTCTCCCCCCTTAGGTCATTTAGATGAAACAGTAAGCTCATTGGTATTTATTTTCTCCATAGAATAAATAGTAAATAACAGTCAGTTGGACAAAGGAATTTTATTGCTTCTTTTACATTAGTAGAATGCCACTTACCACCGTCTGTCCTCTCGTTATGAAATAAGTAAAGGTTTCATTCCAAATATATGTATAAGATAAAGTCTTTAAAAAACAGATGGCTTGTTAAATTTCAATGTGCTCAAGTACCCAAAAAATACTTACAGGTAACTATTAACTAACCACTTTTAGATAATATTGTGGGTTTGGAGTTGGAAGTAAGTTGTGTCGTCATACATTTGAGAGCTTGTTCTGTAGTTTTGAGTTATCTTCCCTTTACTCCCTCATATTGTCTGCCCAGGAGTTAAAACAGAGGAAATATGATCCATCTGTCTATTAGATTACTTCTTCTGATAAAAGGTTTGGTAGAGAATAAGTTGGGCTACTCACTTTTTCAGATTTACTTGAATCAGCCCTAGCCATCATCATAATAATCATTAAAAAAGCTTCTCTGGTCAGAACCATGGGTCTGTTTGCTGCAATCCTGTTTGGGGCTTTTCAAAATTCTTTTTTTCTTTATAAAGCTATCTTTTTAAAAATTCTTTTTACATTTTATCCTCATTTTTGATAAGGGTGTTTTGGGTTTCACAGGGCTTAGGAGTAA
Source organism: Nyctereutes procyonoides (assembly GCF_905146905.1). Taxonomy (NCBI): domain Eukaryota; kingdom Metazoa; phylum Chordata; class Mammalia; order Carnivora; family Canidae; genus Nyctereutes; species Nyctereutes procyonoides. Next base: position 19,026,480 of record NW_026575122.1, read on the forward strand.
AGCAAAAAAAAATGCATTTCAAAATATTATTCAGAGAGTAAAAACTCAGCTATTCATATGATGGGGAAGATTAAATTCTCTGAAATGCTGTAAAAGTACACCCCTTCCTGATTCATTTGACTGAGATTAGAAATCTATGCATTGGTGAGCTACATCGTTATAAAAGTGAAGAATAATAATCTTTCAGATTCAAATATAAATGAGAAGTTAATTCTTCTAGTACCAACATGTTTAACATTTTTAGTGATAGTTGTTCTATTTGGAAATAAAGCCTATAGGACGCTTGTTTACATAGACATATTTTAGTTCAAAATACAGTAAAATCTGCTTTTTAAATAGTTCAAATGTGTTTCTTCAATCACACCTCTTATTATTCTTTGTTCTGCTTCAAAACCTTCATTGGATTCCTACTGCCTACAAATTATGTACGAGCTTCTCAAGGTTTTTTGACCACCTCCCTTCCCTTGACTACCCCTTCGTGCCCCAGAAACACACCACATTACATTATTATCACCTTATTTCCAACTCCAGCTCCACCCAGAGAAATCTCACTGGTCTTGCAAGGTCCTTCTCAAATTTTGAAATCCTCCCTGATCCCTGCCTTACTTGACTGTTGTCTCTTCTCTCTGTTCCCACATTGAGTGCCATTCATTTCTCTTCAAGTACTTTTCATTTGCCATATTTACATCTTATCACGGCCATTTCTGTAATTGCCTTATCTTCCCAGTGAGAGTACAAGTGTCTTGAAAACACATTCTGATTTTGAGTGTTTCCTACAAAAGAAGGCATAATGTCTAACATCTGCTAGGTACCAAGTAAATATTTGTTAAATTAAATAGAATTCATAATGAGTTTGTATGTCCTAGCCATGAACGAGTTTGCACTGACCACTTTTTAAAACAGGATTCATAGTTCCACGCCTCCTTGGAAAAACAACAACAACAAAACAACTATGATCCAATACTGTTTTGATTACCATGTGGTTATCCCATGAATGCAGGACAACACCAACTGTCATGTTGATAAAATGAAGAAATACAGAAATATTATTTGGAAATCTGAGCAGCTTTTAGGTTTTCAAATTTTGCCTTTCTTCTCTGAAGAGGCATCTTTAATCTTGCCATTGAGGGGTCCCATGTATTCAGAAAAAAGCAGATCAAAGATTTGAAAGATACATTATAAAAGCTGTGCAGTTATCTCCACCTCTGAGACTTACATCCTCCAAACAAATCATTAGCTCACAGAGCAGGCAATATTCTTTTAAGCAGAGGAACATGACCCCCTAAGGGAATAGAGCAGTGAGAGCACTCAGGTCTCTAGATAAAATAGAACAGTGATTCACCAGCAATCATCTCTCCTCTTTGTACCTTTCAGAGGGAACACAGCAAATATAGGAACCTTCTTACCATTCTAATACTCTCCGATGCAGTTGCAATGATTTCACATTCCTCCTTCCCTTTCTAATAGTAAAATAAGAGTAGCTTCTCCTCCCAAATTTAGGAATTTAGAAGGAATTCAAATTTATTGCAGTTCAATAAAATTATTCAAGCCTGAAGCAACAAAAATTGGTTGGCTTTGGAAGGATTAAGGGTCTATGAATTTCTGCTGATTTCTCCAGAAGGTAGTTTATTTTTCCTACTGAAACTACTATGTCTACAATCATGAAATGTATTTTTTTTAATGAAAAGCTAATTCATCTTGCCTTGTGGAGATTATACACCCAGATGTGGAACAGTGACATAGAAGCAAAAGCTTTTCTTGTGCAATGTTAAAAGAAAAACTGTTAACTTAGAAATGTAATTACAGCCATTTCGATGCCAACATGGTTAATCACTTCATTGATAATATCAGTAGCATGGTTTTAATGTACATTCTTATTTTAGTCAAATGTAAATTATATCAAAAAAACAGAATGCAAATCCTGAGTATGGGAATAGATGAATACCTAGTCAGGAAAGACACTGTTTTCTACAAAATGACATGTAAAGGTTTCCTTGAATGTCAAAAATACCACTCTCATTTTTACAAATCATTTAATATTCTTAAAAGAAAACAATCAAGACCATGAGTTTGTCTCTCAGGCCTTGGTTTATATTGATTTAATGTTGAGTCGTTGGTTTAATGTAGAGCCACGTTTTCCTACCCTGTTCTTTGCTTGTATTTTTTATTCATGAACTCAGCCCTTTTAATGAATGTGAAAAAGCCACATTCATGAGTGAGCCTCATGTTCTATTATACTTTGATCAGCTACTTCAGTTAAATAACCCTAACAATGAGGAGAAAGTTCTGGAATTAGCCAAAAAGTCAGCAAGCAGGTTTTATAGCATCTTATTGTACAGAACAAACCCCTGTCTCTAATAAAGTGTTCAAAAACATGACACATAAAAAGATGCTGATGAAAAATCTGACTGAATCAAAGCTCATCCTACTGGCATTTTGGGTAATTGAGGAAGGATGTTATGCAAGAGTCCAGCGACCTGGGTTCTAATACCATATTGAGCACTAATTAGCTTTGTGACTCTGGGCAAAGATTTCAATTCAAGTGTCTCTATCTGGGGTTCGAAATAGATCATTAATAAGATTTATCTGGAACTGCCAGTTCCTCAGTAGGAGCATCTCTAAATAAATATGGTATTTTAGTCCTTAAGAGTTCAATCTAGATTTTCATGAGTATTTTATTTGTTGTTTTTCCCCCATAAATACTTGTTTCTGTGGGTTTACACAAAAGGGAATTTTATTATGGTTATTATTATTACTACTACTATTTTAATATATCAAACAGCTGAAAAATTCCAGGTATAAATATTTTATCTTTCTGCTAGAATTTTTAATAAAGGAATTGCTAGCTATCTGCTGTCATACACAGTTTTACCTGTCCCTGGTTGGCATTGTTGAAGTCGCTAAACCTAGTGCACTATTTCATCTGCAAACTTTCAATCCATCCTCCTGTTTTCAACCCTGTGTCATACTTCCCCTCAGCACTTCTTCAACCCCTACCTTTTCCTCACTGTTTTGGGGGCCTCCGATTCCTGAAGATGCCTGGTTATCTATTCATTACTACCCCTTCTTCATGCACATCTGTTTGAGTCTGTCTCTACCCTCCTCAATCTGGTATCACTCCTACAGCCTCCTTCTGTCTTCTGAAAATGAGATAAAATCTTCTTGAGCTTTTTTGAGTTTAATGGAATCATGAAATTATTGAGCTGTGTGGTACTAAAGAAATTACTTGCTCCACATTTTTTATTTCCAAATGTCCTCAGGTCCCGAAACATGCACTCATGCAACAATCTGAAAGACAAAATGGACGTATAATCTAGTTTTCTAGAATTCTAGTTCAGGAATTCTCTCAAGGTGTTGCATTTTTTTTTTGCAACATTATATTTAGTGGTCATGTCTAACATTTAAAAAGATTATGGCAATTTAATTAAAGTCAGGATAAAAATAGTCATGGTGAAAAGAAACAAGTGGGACTCTCTTTCTGGCCAAGAGGTAGCGACAGGAAAAAGATTTACCCCCTTTCTTAAACAACTAAAAAAATAAACAAAATATATAAGACAAATGTTTGCAGAAATCAGACAACAGGCAGCGCAGGATAGTGATCCTTGAGAAAAATTATGAACACTGTTAGAAGAAATCAATCAGATAAATCTGATTCACACCATACTGTGAATGACTGAAAGTGTTTTAACCTATTCAGAGCAATTAGGATTTTGTAAACGTCAGAAGATTACCTATTGCCAGAATTTAGGATATTTGTAATAGAGTGTATAATTGAAATCATTCAGGCAGTGTGAGGCAAAATAATTGTGGATAATGAGGCCAACACATGACCAGTCTTCTAAAGTCTGGGAACTCGCCCTAAATTCAACTTCTCCAAGCTATTCCTGAGTTTCAAAGCTTTCCTTTCTTCAATATAAATCTGTACAATTTTTTAAAAGCTTATTAGAATTTTTAGATGACAGATCACTATCCCCTTAAAGAATCCAATGAAAGCTAAGGTCTCTCTCCTCTCTTCAGAAAAACCTACAATTATTGCATATGATTTCCAGAGTGTTCAGTAACCATTGCTCAAGGGGGTAGAAATTACAAGTGCTTACCAATATCTGGTTCTTTGCTCTTGTGAGCACATGGAAGACTGCATTTTTCATCTGGCAGCTAAGCAGGGCTCCATGAGTAGTCCTGGCCAATGGTCAAAAGTTACTTCTGGGTGTAGGCATAGGAGAGCCTGCCTGAGATCCTACAGCTGATTTTTCTCCCTGCTGCAGTTGATCATCGTGGAAGCATTATTAAAAATCATAGGGCAACAAGATTGATGCAGTAAACCTCTACATGTGGAACATTTGTCCTGGAATGCCACTCAGACCTGCAGCAGACTTTGTGTGAACACAGAATAATCTTTTATTGTGGTGAACCACTGAGATTTTCAGAGTTGTTTGTTAGTACAGCTTAATTTAGCCTGCCCTAACTCTACAAGCTTCGGGATTCTCCATGACGGCCCCTGGATAGCAGCATTGGGAGCTCCAGGGGGAGAACTGAGATCGCTATTTCTCTGTATGACAGTTTATAAATTGTGTGTTTATAGGTTTTGAATCTGCTTGTGCCTTCTTTCTAAGGCAGAGATTCTTAAAAATCTTTGTGTTTTACTTCCATTTCTAGTCACAGAAAACAAGTTTGATAAGACAAATGGGAGTGACACATTAAAATATATTCTTTATAGATTCTATGCTACTGTCAAAAAACTTAAGAAAGAGACGCATCTTCTCTGTTAATCTCATTTTAAATCATGATAGATTATCAAAGCACACTTCTAATAAATTTTAAGAAAGAGCTTAGAGAATTCAATGGCTTCTGTAACTGATAACAAAATAATTCCAAAGACAAAACATGCCAAAGAAGACAAAATCAATACTTAATTGTAGCCAAATTTTTAAATAAAAAGACTGCAGAGTGTGAGCCTGAATTTCAGATTTCTTCTTTTACATACAGTTCCCCCATCTTCATGTATTTTCTACAACACATTTGCTTCCTTAGGAATCAAATATTTTTTTTTCAGAAAACTAATACTTACTTTATTGGGAAATAATAATGTAGCTCTAGATCCCTCGGGTTGAAAGATCTTTTTTTTTTTTCCTTTTTCCTTTTTTTCCCCCCCTTCTGAGAGCCTCCTTCTCTATCTGCTGCCTTGGTTCAATAAAAGAGAATTCTTGATTGCTCAAACAAAAACTATACTTCTTTTAGATTCTGCTCACAGTTCTTGGTAGCTGATGGTGTTACCAGTTTTAACTTTCCACAAGGTACACTGAAATCACCACTTCCAAGAAAAATGTAACTGGGTTTTTCTAATCTGGTTTGTTTCAATTCCATCTTTAATTGCCAGTTTGAAAAGCTTATGAAAAGTTTTTTTTTTCTTTGATTGGTTAAACAATAGCAAAACCAGAATAAATGCCTGAGCTGTGCCAGTACAAGGCTAGGGTTTGAAGTTCTGAGAGAATCCCGTTGTCCCCTGTTTATATTTCTCTCATTCCCTGTGAGGGGTCTCACCCCTGCTTCCAGCTATGTCCTTTTACCTTTGGTCATGGATTCCAAATACTGTGCCAATTTAGGTAAACACTTCCTTACCATTGCTAGAATTTGGGGGCAAAAAAATCTCAGAAGTGTATTTAATCCTTGTGTAGTAAGGCTTTATTAGGACAATTCAGGTGATTCTTCATCCATACAATGTCTCCTGAAGAAAGTGACATTAATATCTAAAACATGAACATATTGAAGGAACAAATTTTCTTAGCTTCAGATTTTTTTCCTAAGTTTCTCTGATTTGGAGTACTATGTGGGAATTTTTCTAATTACCTTTCACCTTTGTGTTCTCATTATTATGAAGTTTGATTTTTTTAAGCCACATCAATCAAAAATTATATCCATGGTCCCAGGATTCATTTTCCTTTAAATTCTTTTACTCTGCTCTCCCTATATTTTTAACTCCCAGACAAGAGTGAATGTTTTTATAGTCTAGGTTCTTTAGCATAATTAATAGGGAAAAAACGTATTTTTCATGGCAAATATTCTTTCAGAAATTAGAAATTATTTATAATGCCTCTTTATGACGACTGACTTGACTAACGGTGCTTGGGTGTATATTTCACTTCTCATGGGTGATGTTTGCCTCCCGGGGATGGGTACAATGTGCTCAGTGTGGAAATATTGAGCAAGAATCTAATCAGAAGAAATGCTAGCATATTTCTTAATTTTAATGTCAGTCCATCCTGACCAGTGTCTTGACGTTCCTGAAATGAATCCTTGAAATACTGCAAATGTACATGAACACATTTACTTTCTGAATCCTCTGAACTACTCTCACAATGAAATAAACATTAAAAGCACTGACCAATATTCACCATCTCCAAGTCCTTTGTCACTCACTACAGGATATTCGGGTATTTTCTTCCTTTCATTTTACTCTAATCTGCAATAAAAAAAACTCTGAGCAAATAGATGTTCTCTCATCCTGCCCTTAAGGTAATCAAAGTTGGACTTTATCAAACCAATAGGGAAAACTAAAGTTCACTTACTTAAGTGTGATGCCTCTAAGGGCTTGCATTTATTGACTTCTAAAATGGAATCAGGCACCCAAAATGAGAAAAAGATTGGTTAATGTTTGCCTTTAGTGAGATAAGTCTGATTTCTCTGTATTATGACTATGTGTTCCATTGTACCAGCAGCTAATAAAGTGTAATTTGCACTCTTATCAAAGGAAATTTAGTTCAACACTTTCAGAGGTCTTCTAGTCTTGTTTATTAGAAGAGCTCCTGAGAAGGGATACACAATTTTCCTCAAATCTCCACATTTTCAACCCAGATATTAACATGATAATGGGGGGAAAGCAGTGGGGAAGTAAGATGAAGCTTCAAAATCAGTAGTCAGGAAGACGACTGGTGAGAAAAATGGGGAGACGAGATCAAATGGCCATTATAAAATTGAGGGGTTAATATTTTTTACTGTTCAGATTTATTTGGCCCAAGTTTTTGCCATCACCCACTAACAGAACTATGAAAAGGAGGAAATCAGCTATACAATAGAAGCTATTATGTCCAACCGTCAGTTATTAAATAAAGTTAAAAAACAAAATTGATAAGCATAAAACATTCATTGTGTTAACTACAATATGAGCAAAAGAAACATTTATTCTTAGAACTCTTAGGGACAGATGAACAGATTTATATTATGATTTGATCACAGGAAATCTTTCTAAAAATATGGATGTCCACATAACTCTATTAACTATACCTCATCTGAATGGATTCTCTTGCTTACTCACCTTCATCCAGGGCTTTACATTGTAATCTTATTTGGAGATTTATTTGATGAAATGTGAACATAGTATATTCCTTAGTAATTTGATTGGCAGGAAATAGAGAACAAAACACATGCACAGCTTTTTAATAATTTATAATTACTTACATGAATCTACTAAGTTTAGACACACAATTATATGACTAATTATGTTGAAAATCCAAGTGGATGCTTAAATAGATGACCATGCCCTGAGGCCTTTCCAGTTGTTTCTGCTGTCTCATTTAACCATGCAAATGTTATTAAGCATTCCTGGCTAAAAATTTTCAAGCATGTGCAAGTGTAATTGCATAGATAATTATGCATAATACTGTCACTTTCTATATCTAACATAGGAATTTTCCTTTTAAAAAAAATAGATCAGCTTTGTACTGGGTAGCTTTCTCTGTACATGCCAAGAAAAACATAATTTGTAAAAGATGGGTGGACCAAAATCTATTGCTCTTTCTTCAAAATCTTTTACTCTTCTTTAGCACATTGATTTGAAGTAAAACAGAAAGATCAAGCCATATACTAAAATTAAAACAAATTTTAAATACTTATAAATGCAATGATGTATATTTACAAATAGATCTAGCTGAAGGGTATTTCAATAACTAGATAGACGTAAATATTTATACAAACTTGATAACAGGGATACCAAAGGGATCCGTATGTGGCAAATCATTCAGGTTTGTATGTTCTAAAGCCATGTTTATATAACTGCAAAAAAAAAATGTCCAAAAAAAAATTAAGTAGCACATACACGTGGGCAGGTTAATTTCTTGTCATGAGCACTCTTAAGGAGGTTTTAGAATCTGGGATCTGGGATCTGGGATCCTGCCTGACGCCACCCCTTGCTGGGTGGACCCTGCGCAGCGCAGCTCCCAGCTTCCCGTCTGCCTCCAAACCGAGCTGGGTGCACGGGGTGGGTGGTGGGGCCCGGGGGGGGGGGGGGGGGGGGGGGAGGGATAGGAGAAGGGGGTCGGGCGGGGGCGGGGCCGGGGTAGGAGAAGGGGCGGGCCCGGGGGGGGGTGGAGAAGAGGGTGGGGCCTGGGGGTGGGGTCTGGGGAGGGATAGGAGAAAGAGGTGGGGCGGGGCTGGGGTAGGAGAAGGGGTGGACCCGGGGGGGTGGAGAAGAGGGTGGGGCCTGGGGAGGGATAGGAGAAAGGGGTGGGGCGGGGCTGGGGTAGGAGAAGGGGGTGGGGCGGGGGCGGGGCTGGGGTGGAAGGGGTGGGGCCGGGGCGGGGGCGGGGCCAGGGTGTAGGAGAAGGGGCGGGCCCGGGGGGGGGTGGAGAAGAGGGTGGGGCCTGGGGGTGGGGCCTGGGGAGGGATAGGAGAAAGGGGTGGGGCGGGGCTGGGGTAGGAGAAGGGGGTGGGGCGGGGGCGGGGCTGGGGTGGAAGGGGTGGGGCTGGGGCGGGGGCGGGGCCAGGGTGTAGGAGAAGGGGCGGGCCCGGGGGGGGTGGAGAAGAGGGTGGGGCCTGGGGGTGGGGCCTGGGGAGGGATAGGAGAAAGAGGTGGGGAGGGGCTGGGGTAGGAGAAAGGGGTGGGGCGGGGGCGGGGCTGGGGTGGAAGGGGGTGGGGCGGGGGCGGGGCCAGGGTGTAGGAGAAGGGGCGGGCCCGGGGCGGGGCCTGGCCTGGCTGCCCGGACCGCGGGGCCGCGCGGGGGCTGGGAGGTGAGTCTGAGCGGACTCCCAGGAGCCAGCCTCACCGGGATCAGGTTTCCACTTCAATGTAGAGAGAGTTTTTTGAACCCGGGAAGGGAGGTGTAGATGCTGGCTGGCAATCCCTAGAAGTAGTGCTAAGTGCTGTGAAGAAAAAATGAAGCGGGTGAAGAGGACAGACCGGGTTGGGGGGCTGGGGGCCCGAAGGTCCCGAGAAGCCCCTCCGAAGAGGCCGGTTTGCAGAGAAACCTGTTTGGAAGGACAGAGCGAGCCTGGAGAAGGCATCCGGGGCCCGAGAAGGCCAGGGCGGTGGGAGCAAATGCCGTGCGGGGAACCCGTGCGGTGGGAGACAGGGACCCCCTGAGCTTCGAGCGGCGGCCGGTTAAGTTAGGCCTTTCGGGCCCTAGTGGTGACTTGGGAGGCCATTCCGGCTGTGATAGAAAATTCTCACTGAGGTCTGAGAATAGGACTCCGAGATCCTTCCTTTTCAGAAGGGTCACTTTGGCTGCCGTGCCAAAAACAGGTTGTAAAGCAGTGGCCTTTTTTGACTAAAACCTACAATAAGATGGTTTTGTTTTGTTTTGTTTTGTTTTGTTTTTTGCCTTGTGACAATAGAATACATATTTGAATCGAGAGTTCCACGAAACAATACCTATGTCGTGTGGAGCTCTTCGGTATTTCTCTGTTGTAGTCAGGCTGAGTCTATTTCACGTTTTAATGATTTTCAAAGCAATTATAAGTAGACGGTCATTAGGAGGAAAAAAATGACATGGAAGTGAAAATTGTTCTATTTGTTGCACTTTCTATTATGATGCAAGTATTTTAAAATACCCTGTGGAAAATTAAACTTTGCAAAAAGCCCTAGGCATTTTCTCAAGCGTGCAGCTCAAGGACCTTTGTATCAAAATGTCCTGATTGGTGGTGGGAGGAGTTGTTAGGCCTCACCACAAACAAGAATCTCCATTGCAGGGGCTTGAGCATCTGCTTTTGACAAGCTCACTTGGTGATTCTTAAAGTGTGAGAACTGCTCTAAAGTTTTTCAGCTTTGAAAGTGATGATAATGCCAGCTTAGTTTTTCTGCATGAATATGTGATACTTCACTCATGTATGTAAGCTCGCTGAGTGGATCTTCAGATGACATTTCTCAGCAACATTATACATTCACATATGAAATATGAAAAGCACTTTAAACCAGGACATCTATTCCTTTCACAGTCTTTAGGTCTTTATTTTGAAAACAAGTGGAAGTTCTGGAACTCATCCTCCCTGCCAATTGTTATTTGTCACTTCATAGCATTTAGCAGCAATAATCATCTTTTTCTCTACAGTTCCTTTCTCCCTCTAAATGTTTCGATAACTTCACATCCCCCAAAAGCTTTGCTACCCGTGTTGAAATGTTAAATAGCATGTATTCACAACCCTACAATCCTAAGTGGGATATAACAGCATCATTTTTCACTAGGTTTACACATCACTAATTTTCACTAAACATCATCCTCCACTGTGGCATGGGTGGAATTTCTCATCACGTCCTTTGTTTTGATGCACTCTGGATACAACAGGTTAGGTGACGTCTCTTTAAAGAAGGTTTTCAAAGTATCATTAAAGTGTGTGGAGGGGATCCCTGGGTGGCGCAGTGGTTTGGCGCCTGCCTTTGGCCCAGGGCACGATCCTGGAGACCCGGGATCGAATCCCACGTCGGGCCCCCGGTGCGTGGAGCCTGCTTCTCCCTCTGCCTATGTCTCTGCCTCTCTCTCTCTCATGTGACTATAATAAATAAATAAAAATTAAAAAAAAATAAAGTGTGTGGAAAATTTTCCTTTACTCAGTTCTAAAGTGAAATTGGAAACCCGCTAAGCAGCCGTGTTAGGGACCACACACGTGCAGAATCAGAATCAGGCTTCGGCCCGGCACAGCTGATGTTTGTACAGAATTGGGCTTAAGATGTCATAAAGCCACTTTGTAAAGTGTTTTCCATTTCTGCGTTTGCTTTTGCTGTGGCTGGAACAATGCTCCCCACATCAGTGGTATCACCGTAGCAAAGCCTGTCACCCCAACATTATCCTCACCCCTTAGCCAAAGTGAGCTATCCTGACTCCTATGTCTGTATGTCAAAGGAATCGTCTCCCACTGATGCAGCTTCCAAAACAAAAAAAGGGACAGAATTCTCCCGTGTTCCGGAGGAAAGATGGGGTTAAAGTGGACTGTATTTCAGAAAGTGTTCGGCTGACTTGCCACGTGGGAAGAGACTGCAGTCCTAGCTAATGACTGGAAGGTGCGGAATCCTCAGGTCTCTCAGGTGGTTTCAGCCGATCAGTTTCAACAGAATGATGAAAAGGTTGAGATAAAATAAACTGACAGTTGCTACTCATCGTAGGCAGCAAGCTGTACCCAGGCAGCTGAGACCCTGGGAGCCCTCTTTTTAAACAAAGGCTTTCACTGCAGTGAGCAATGAACTCCAAATAAAAAAAAAAAAAAAAAAAATGGGGGCAGATTGGCAGCTGGTGACCGACAGGAGGAGGGAAAGGAGGGAAACTGGGAAACACAGCAATTGTTGCCTAATTAGAAGCCATTCCCACCTACTTAATACCAACCCATTAAGCAGAAAACACTTTTCATCTTTCTCTCCTGCTACACATGACATTATACTCCAATCAATACCCTCCCACTGGCTGCCTCAGTGCCCACAAATGAATATATTGCAAGTTTAAGAATGCAGTAATTGATTTGGGACAGTGAAACTGCAGCTTTCACGGTATATTTTCTGAAGATACTAATGCAGTGTTTGTGATGCTTAGGTAAAATAATTACATCTGTAAACTGACAGCTGTCAAAAATTGAAAAACATAAGAGAAAACCTAAGCATGGTAGGTGTGTTTGAGTCTTAATAGCAAACAATCATGTAAATCACTACCCCCCTCCTCTTTTGGGAGAACAACTCAAATATTTGGCTTAATAAATTCACTGTCACTACCACTACCACTATTTCAACCCTCTACACCACACACACACACACACACACACACACACACAATTTATAAGATGACATGTGGGAAGTGTACATAAAATTATCTTGTGTTATGTTTGAGAATGATTTTAACAGAATTCTTTCATTGGTCCCACTTTTAACCTTATGAGAATTTATCTTAACAACTCAGACTCCTGGAAATTTACCCCAACACAGTAGATACTTTTCATGTACCATTACCTTCATATTATTTTGAATAATTTTCTATCTTCTCTTTATAGGGGAGTTTGATGACTCTCAGAAACAGATCCTATCTTAAATAATATTTACATAAAAACATTTTCCCTGTTTTAGTTATGTGACTTTTATAGTTTTTTTTTCCCTCTGAACCTAAATATCAGCTCCTAAATTCTATACATATTTTCTCACCCATATTAAGTCACTTCCTTCAATTCCTATACACTATTTCTGGGACATTGATGATGATGTTAGCCAAATAGTTACAGATGTTGTAGTAGGAGGTAATAGAGAGGAAAACAGATTGTTCCTCTATGCTATGTCAAAATAAAGGAACAAATAGGATTTCAGAAACTGAGGTTTAAATTCATTTTACTAAAGGTGGTGATATGAGACTGCCTTGGAATTTCTGAATAGGAACTTCAGTAGGGAGAACTTATTAGAAATTAAGCTGGTCCAGGGATCCCTGGGTGGCGCAGCGGTTTGGCGCCTGCCTCTGGCCCAGGGCGCGATCCTGGAGACCCGGGATCGAATCCCACGTCGGGCTCCCGGTGCATGGAGCCTGCTTCTCCCTCTGCCTATGTCTCTGCCTCTCTCTCTCTCTCTCTGTGACTATCATAAATAAAAATAAAAATAAAAAAAAAAAAAAAAAAAAAGAAATTAAGCTGGTCCAAAGAGCAGAGCATGGTGCTATGGTTTTCTGTGTGCATAAAACAAATGAGGTAAGATCCAAATTATGCTTTTATTAGGTATAAGTAAAATGGATTAAGCTTTGCAATTTATTGAAATGTGTTATTTTAAAGCACATATTTCAAACACAGCTTTGATTACCAAAGTGTTTCCTGGTACTGCCAGACTTTTATAGAACAGACAATGAGCACCCCTGTATTATACCTTACACATACCCTTAGGGTGAGAGGGGACTTCTAAAGATAGCACATTGGAGGAAGAGGAAGAAAGAGAGGGAGAGTCTTCTTGCTTTAAAATACTGACCTAATTCCAAAACACAGTCCCACTCTTCAGTTTTATTTCTCAGAAGAGGGATCCCTGGGTGGCGCAGCGGTTTGGTGCCTGCCTTTGGCCCAGGGCGCGATCCCCGAGACCCAGGGTCGAATCCCACATCAGGCTCCTGGTGCATGGAGCCTGCTTCTCCCTCTGCCTATGTCTCTGCCTCTCTCTCCCTCTCTGTGACTATCATAAATAAATAAAAATTTTAAAAAAATAATATTTCTCAGAAGAATTGCAGCTACTGATATCAAGCTTTATAAGTAATTAGTAGGAACATACTTTCAGTCTCCTCAGCCTATCAAATTTACTATTTCAATTGAAAGTATGTGTGTATTGTCATATCAACCATTGGTAAAATAGAAATAATATCAAAAGTATTAATAAGACTTTAAGATCTTTAAGGTATATTAACAGCAATGTGAATAGAAATTAGCAAGTCTTTTATTGGTAAACTGTAGTTTTGATTTTGAAATCTATAGTTTAAGAAGCATGTGAAAGCATTGAGAGTGATTTATCCAATTATAATGAAGAAGAATTAGTTGGAAAATGTGATACATAATTAAAGGTTGAGACTAATTTGGACAGTGGGGAAAGATTCTCTAATTATTTAATAACTGTCTTCAAGAGAAGCCTGGGTGGCTCAGTGGTTGAGCATCTGCCTTTGGCTCAGGGCATGACCCCGGGGTCCTGGGATGAGTCCTGCACCAGACTCCCCACAGGGAGCCTGCTTCTCCTCCTATGTCTCTACCTCTCTGTGTCTCTCATGAATAAATAAATAAAATCTTAAAAAAAAAAAATAACCGTCTTCAAGCAGATGGCATTAAGGAAAGGATACTTTAACGAGAGCCCTCCATAGTCTCAGAGGACAAAACAGAAGAAAATGGATTTACTATTCGAGAGTAGCAGAAATACCTCACTTAACTGTCAGGCAAACTTTGGTGACTTGAACAAACCAAACATTTACTTTGCTGCTGTTGCTTGAGGCAATTGCAGGCTACTTTACAGAAGAGTATTTTACCTCTCAATAAGTGTATTAAAAACAAGGCCGCATGTTATAAACAGACACAATGAAAACAGCAGTAAACAATAGCTGAAAATAAAAAGATTCACACACATACACAAAGCCATTCATATAAGCACTCAGCAGTCTGGGGCCACTTTATATGGGAACAAGAGATCTTACAAACTCAATGGCCTTTAACTGTATCATATAATTTTTCTATTGCTGACCCTCAACCACCAAGAAAAGATTAAATTACATTCATTTTTAGTCTGTTTAGAAATGCAGAGGAATTTTAAGGAAATTTTCCTTTGTAGAACTCTGGTGATATAAAAGACTCCCAAAGATTTCTAGTTCAGTCTCCATATTTGCTTTAAAATAACATATTTGAATCAACTTGTAAAGCTCTGGACCAGCTCTGAACTCTAATTAGTTCAGTCTCAAGCGAAGAAACTTTAATTTATAGGAAGTGAAATGTCCAGGCCAGACAGAGTAAGTGGCAGGGTCAGAACTGAAATGCATATCTACAATGAGCACATCTCACCCGCCTTCCATTTTACTGTATTGCCTGTAAACATTCTGCCATTTTTTATTTTGTTTTTAGTTTTGGTACCTTAGTGGAGTAAATTTAAGTTGCTTAAAAAGTCTACCCTCTACTGTCTAGAAAGATGTTGGAAAAATGAGCAGATGCTATATTCGATCACAAATTTAAGCTACTTTGTTAATTTTTCAATCTACTTCACGAGTCTTTAGGTAGCATAGGAATAGAAATGAGTCTAAGTGGCTAGTTAAAAATACCATTTGATAGTAGGGTCCAGGGTTAATTGCTCTTATACTTTCATTAATCTATGGATCCTATTTTTCCCTTTTTACCTTGAAAGAATAATTAAGATGTTTGTAAAATGTGTCATGCTGTACCCCAAAACAAATGGTATTATTTACCACAAATAGAAAAGATAACTATCAGAGACATTACTATGATACTAAAAATAAGAAGCTGCCCCTTACACTTTAGGGAGGAAGCAGTTAGTGCTCTATCTTCACTTGGTTTTCAGCAGCTTTCTCAGCTGAGAAACACCAAAAATATCACAAACAGTTGAAACCATCAACTCTACTAATGCACCTTTTAAACGACTACCTTTTCCCAGAACAGATAGTGAGGTTATGTGAAGGCATAGCAGATTATTTTGGTTTTACATTTTGCAATGAAACCTCTTCCTATGGTGCCTCAAAGAAAAGTATTAATGGGTGAGTGTTTGTCATCTTCCTTCCTCCTCCTCATAACTGCTCAGTTTCGCTCCCCCTTTTCCTCCTCCAAACCAAAGGAAAAAGATTTTCTTTGGCTGATGGAAAGGCTAAGTCTCTTCTATGTAAAAGAATGAAGAAAGTGAATGGGGAAAGAGACTAAGATGCTGAGCCAGAGAGAGAAGTTGGTGTGACAGAGTCATGGGGCAATGTGGAAAGAGTAAAGGAACAGTGCAAGAAAGGAAGTGGGAGACAGTGTTGTGGTATGTTGGATTATGAATGAATCTATGTTAATGTTATATGCAAAAGGCAAGGATTTGAATTATACTTTATCTGCTTTTGTTGTTTGGACCATGTTTCCCCCCTTGAAACAAAACCATGAGACTGGACCGCTCGGGTTTCCAGGTTAATAAAGTCTTTTCAGGCTATCTGTTTCAACTCAAAACTTTTTCTTTTCTCTTTTTCTTTCTTTCTTTCTCTCTCTCTCTCTCTCTCTCTCTCTCTCTCTCTCTCTTTTTTTCTCTCTTGTTAACTTGGGTCCCCATGGTGTTAAAATTTTTGGTCAATTTAAATGAGACAAAGTTCCTTGCCTTCAGGCTTGTATATTCTATACTAAATAGTCATTCATAGCAAAGTAATAACTACAGAATAAATTGTTCTGAATTTGTTGTTTTCTGTTCTCCTAGACATTTCTCTAGTATTATAGGGTTGTTTTAAAAACAACAAAACACTATCATGAACAGCATTTTACATCATAAGATAGATTACATTGACATAAGAAAAAGACTTTCATCATCAGTCACTATCATTTCTTACTAACCAAAACAACGAGCCCATTGTTGCATCCAATGTGGTATTCCCTAACTTATTTTTCTGTAAGTTTCTCCAACACAGTAACCTCAGAAAGCTAGTTACATAATAAATGTTGTACTTCTTAAGTAACTTCACAGGAATGTAATTAACAATCATTTTACCTTGCTATTTATTTTACTTTTTCCCTTCTCTTGATAATTAATGCACTTTCAATTATCCATTAATTTTAAATAACATTTCCCTGTGAATGGCCAAGGCATAGCTTAATATCTATAAAATAATGAAATGAATATTTTAAAGTGGTTGCTTTCTGCAAAAAGGTGGCAGGGAAGTGACCATTAGGAGACAAAATAAGAATACAGTGTAAAAGAAGTGAAGAAATGTACTACAAAGTAGTAGAAGTTACAGTGTCTTCTGTGTGTATTAAATCAGAACTTCAGAATTTAACTTGTAGAGGGGTGTCTGGGTGGCTCAGTCAGTTAAGCGTCTGCCTTCAGCCCAGGTCATGATCCCAGGGTCTGGGACTGAGCCCTGCATTAGGCTCCCTGCTCAGTGGGGACCCTGCTTCTCCCTTTCCCTAGGCCCCTCCCACCTAACCTCCTGGCTTATGGGCTCTCTCTCTCTCTCTCTCATTCTTGCTCATTCTCTTTCTCAAATAAATAAATATGTTTAAAAGACTTTTAAAAAGGAAATTAACTTGTAAAAGTAAAAATAAAGATACAGAATTTATAATTAATCAAACGATTAATTTGCAATTTGCAAAGAAACTGAAGATTCTCTTTTGAGTGAGGGTTTACATCTAAAAAAATGTCATTGTGGGGGAATGGAGTAACTGAGTGACAGGCACTAAGGAGGACACCTGATGAGATGAGCACTGAGTGTTATACTCTATGTTGGCACATTGAATTTAAATAAAATATTTTAAATAAAATAAAATGAAATGATGTCATTGTAGGTACCATGTTTTTTATTGGCTAGACAGCATGTTTAATAACTGCTTCTGTTTTGTCTTTTAGTTTGTTTGCTTTCCAGTAGCAACTGGTCTGGAAATTTGCTTGTGGTTATTATTTTAGTTTTCTGTTTATTAAAAATTAAAAGTCAGGATTTTCTTAGCTATCAGAATTCTCATTTAGTTTACCATTGAATTTCTTCTACTGTTGAATTTATTTAATAATCCATACATGTATAAAAAAAACCTGGAGAGAGGCACTGCATGTGCACAGCTAGGTGGATTTCATTTCCTAAAGATACCAAGTGAAAACATTTCGTAATACTACTGTGATAAAATCTCATTTTCTGGTAGTCCTATACCAGAGGTGAATAATTTGAGATAATGCAGTATTGGAGTAACATGTTAGTGAACCTTGCTTGTAATGAAGTCCTACTGAACCCCAAATATAGTGAGTGGGTTTTATATAAAACCCACTTTTGCTTTTATTGAGTAAATCTTTCATAATATAGTCCTTACATTAACTGAATACTGTACCAAGCAAACTTTACAGTCTACCAATGTATCATATACATTTCAAGATTTTAGTCTTAAACTATAAAATTACATGTGTTTTCAACCATCATTTGTTTAGAGATATTGGAGTTCAGCCACATTTTTTATTGTGCCTTCAAAATCTCAGCTTCAGGAATGTACAAGGAAAGGAATCTTCAGTCAGAGCTTGATTCTTCCAATCCGTCTTCTCGAAGTTAATATGAAAGTTAACTCATTTCAATATGATGTAATCTCCAGGGTTTTATATATATATATATAAATTTTTTTTGGAAAGATATCAAGCTCTCTAATACTGGATTATCCAACTTAGTAATTTTTCTGTTCACATCTGGTTATATATTTCATTGCACTCCATTTTTTGTTCCAGACACTATATAGTCTAATTTATTTCTGAGTACATGCTATTATTTCAAGAAGGGGAGGACGTATTTTTATAATAAAGCATGTCTACTGCCATTTTATCTTTTTTTTATAAACCACATTACCTTTCTTGTGTACTTTATATTGCACCTCAAATCCAAGATTGTCACGATATTTTGTTTTGAGACTCATGCAGTTCAATTTCCTAAGGTGCAATCAAAAGAAGTTATTTATAATAAAACAATGGATTCTATTGTTCCATTTTGTAATTTGTTACATGGGCAAATCATTCCAACTTTACAGGACTATTAAAAGAATTGAGTGTGAAAAACCCAGTACAGTGAGATATACATGTATATTTAATATATAAAATATTAGGGACACCTGGGTGGCTCAGCAGTTGAGTGTCTGCCTTTGGCTCAGGGCATGATCCTGGGGTCCTGGGATTGAGTCCCACATCAGTCTCCCTGCATGGAGCCTGCTTCTCCCTCTGCCTGTCTCTCTCTCTCTCTCTCTCTCTCTCTCATAAATAAATAAGTAAAATCTTTATATATATATATATATATATATATATATATATATATATATATACACACACATATATAATATTAAATAAATATTTAGTGCAGCAGTTTAAGAGGTGGACTCCAGAAAAGGCAAATTTAGAGCTATGAGAAACCTCAGACAGTAGAAGCATAAATTATCCCAAGGAAGAGCACTTATCTCTACAGAGAAAAAAATTCCTACTGGTATTGTCCACTATGTATGTGCCTGAATGTCTCATCTTATTTGCCCAAATGGGACCCATGATCCCTAGAAGAGAGCTGCAAACTGCTGGCCTCAACAGATTGCACAATAGAACATGCTTCTTATTTTTGTTCTTACTAAACAGTGCAAGCAATTTAAAGAATAAGAATGTGTCTTTATAATGCAGGAAATTAAGGTCCTCATAACATCTACACATTCACACCAAGTTTAGAAAGGTTTATTCAGAAAATTAATCATTTGACCATGTTATACCCATTAAGATTCCTAACTCTGTGTATTACACTGTGGTCTCCACTCATGCACTCACTATGACTGAAAAATACTTTTTTTTTTCATTCAACTACAAAGATTTACTGACTACCAGTTATGTGCTAGGGAGTCTTTTCTAGGCATGGGGGTTACAGTGTTGAAAAATTCAATGCATTTGAACATGCACAGCAAATAAATAGGTAAGGTCCTTTCAGAGAGTAGCAGTTTTTCTGCAGAAAGTGGGGTGTGAGATGTGGAGAAGCCATGGAGAGCACGGAGTTACTTTGAAGTAGGGGTGAAATGGGTTGTCTCAGCCCATGAGACAAGGTTTCCCTTTATTGCTTTACAATGGATTCCTGAAAAGTACTTTTAAAAAGAATGTTCCACGAAGTTTAATTTGGGGGAAGCAGGTCAATTTTAGCAAATCTGGAAATTTTATATCTTTAGGATTGCCCTTTCACAACTGTTTAAATTCAATTAAAATATTGTAAAAGTTCTACTGCAAAGCATACTGTCACATTTATTTCAAATGGGAGGATTTAAGAAAGAAGTAGAAGGAAGGTAACTTTATGTTTTAAACATTTCCTTTTATCTCCCATACTGAAAATTGATACACAATTAAATGTTCTTTGCTTTCTCTTAAAGCTAAAATTTTGAGTTAGATTTGTGTTTACTATCCTTGACATTTCAAAGAAAAGTAAAAAAATATATATATATAATACTTTCAAATTGTAAAATATTCCAATTTTTTAGAACTTCTACAGGTCTAGAATCCCAAGTAGCTATAAATGTCATTACTAAGTCGGGTGGGGGTGAAATATAACATCTTATCCGCCAAAAAGATTATTTGAATGTAGTATTGAATTTAAGATTCACTTTCTAGCTTCAGCTATCTAGTTATAAGAGGCTCTAAAAGCAGTGGAAATAGCAGGTGGTTCCATCTACATGAAAACCTATAAATTCAACCTTATTTTGACTACCTTCCAGGATAGTCTTCCATTAAGAGGAGATTCAGAACCAACTTAAAGGAAGTAAAATGAGCCCTTGGCAGTTTCACCAATAGTTGAGAGCCAATGACTGGGGGGTGAATGTAGGGATGCCCAGACTCAACCAGATAAAGCCAACTCTACTGTAATTCTAATCTGTTCTAAAACCCCAGACTACAATGGCTAGCATAGCAAAAATTAAAACATAATTGTATTATCTATTACTTTTATTGTAAACAGTTAGTCAATTAAGTCAGTATTTTAACTGCTAATAGATTTCAAGTATTATACAATGTTTACCAATGAAAGTAGCTTAAGAATGTACCACATATTTTGCTTGTATTCAATTTATAATACTATTTCAAAGCTTTTTCTAAGCTACAGTGAATTCCCTTAAAAATGTATATTGCCTCTATTTATGATGTCAAACTATACCTAAACACTGGGATTGCTAAAAATTATTTGGGAACATTGGAAAATTTATGGAAAGGAATCAAATTATTAAGGAAACACCATCAATTATAACTGAGAATATTTCATTTAAGTTGGAAAATAAATGATTACTATAAAATCTTTTTCAAAAGCTCTCATACAATAATTCTGGAATGAGACATTTATTTTATTCTTGTATTTATACATCATCTTTACAGGGATTCTAAGCAGGTTATATTGAGACCAAATATACTTTGGATTTAAGTTCTTCCTCTCATTGTTCAGAGCTGTTGTTTGCCCAGCCTATAAATTTTAGAACAGCATTTCAAAACTGTTTTTTACAAAGTCAGTCTTTGTTGTTCATCATTTCTAGTAGCAAACTCAATATACAGTCTGCTTATTTTCTGATTTAGAAGTGTGTGCTCACATATGTACAGATGGAAACATGGGGTATAATTGTGACTGGATGTGATATGGTTGTTGCTGTTTGGTCTGTGTGCATGTGCAGCTGCTGTTCTGCAACAGAGAATCTGTAAGAATCTAAACATGCAAAATACAGAAAGCAAAGTGGAAAAGATATTTTTCAACTTAATTTCCACCAAAAGAAAATCAAATAAAAAGAAAGAGCAAATGGCATAGTCTGAAAATTAGGCTGGCATCAAGGTGGTGGCACAGATGTGGTGATAAAGAGAAGCAGACAGAAACTTGAGATATATTTTTGTACAGAACCAGCACATGATAGATTATATTTAAGGATGAATAGAGAAATTAAGGATGATTCCTATATTGTTGTCTTGAGCAACTGAGTGGAGATGATTCTGACTGGAAAAAATCAAGGATTCTCTTTGGGATGTATTATGTTTTAGATGTTTAAGTTGTTATTAGATAGATCCTCAACTACAGACTTCAAACAGGAGTTGGATATGTAAATGTGGAGCTCAGAGGGGAGGCCTGGGCTACAGACATGGATTTGAGAGTCACAGTTTATAGAGAGCATTGAAGCAGTGGCACTTCACAAAATAGCCTTGAGAGAGTATAAAGAGAAGAGGGAAATATGGTCAAGGTCTCAGACCAGGGTCATTCTACAAGTGAAAATTGGGCTCTAAAGGAGCAGCTAACAGTGGAGGGCAGAAAAAAAGCACAGATGACTACATATCCATGAAACACTTTACTTCCATTGAAAGGTGGAACAAATATTTTTAAAGACTTTAAAAGTGAATGACTAAGCTGGCAAAAAAAAAAAATTAAGGAAAATACCTATGGGCCTAAAATATAATATTCTCTTTTATGCTTGAGAAACAGCAAAGAAATCATTTTGGCTTCAGAGAAGTGAACAGGAAGATAGGGGATAGGATATGAGGTCCCAGAATTCATGGCTGGGTTAAGATGGGAATAATCCAATAGAAATGGAAGAAATTATGGTGAAAACAGTGAGACATGTTGAAGCGATACTCTTGTTTAGACAAGAGGGAATGAGATCTATTACACAAATAGCAAAGATGGCCTTTGATGACAGCATGGACACATCTCCATTGAAACAAGAGTGTGGGCACACAGCAGGTTAGGTGAGTAGATATGTTGGAAGTTTATCAAAGTTATCTTTAAATGTCCCTAGTTTTCTTAATGAAATAAATATCATTAAATATCATAATATCAATAATAAATAAATAGCGATCAGATTGGCAGTTGTAAGAAAAAAAGAAGGTATGAAATTATTTTCTTAAAGAATGAAAGAAAAATAAAAGAATGAAAGAGTATGGGAACTAGGTCAATACTTGATTATTCCAAAGCAAATCTAGTGGGCCACATGACGTTAATGTTCATGAAATATAAAGACTAGTCAGCATTTTTGTGGTTTCCTCAAACCAAATTAAGCTATTCTTTAGTGCAGGGTGCCAAGTATGAAGATAATTGGACTTGGCTAGGGTTTGAGTTTACCAAGTAAGTACACAAAATTTTTTTAAGAAGTCAAAGGAAAAATTTTAAAGTGTATGTCAAGGAACAAAAAATATGATAAATAATAAAATATTTTAAAAACTGCAATAGAGGAGTGCCTGGGTGACTCAGTTGATTAAGCATCTGACTCTTGGTTTCAGCTCAGGTCATGATCAGATGGGTTGTGGGATCAAGCCCCATGTTGGGTTCTGTGCTCTGCAGGGAGTCTGTGTGAGGGTTTTGCCCTCTGCTCCTCCCCACACTGGTTCTCTCTCTCTCTCTCTCAAATAAAAAAATAAAACTTTAAAAAATAAACCTGCAATAGATGTGCTAAGCATGAGATGATATCCAGCTAAATGGAGAATTGATAAAATGAAAAATAGCTCTAAAGAAAATACCAGAATAGAACATGTTAAAGAACAAAGGAGAGGGATCCCTGGGTGGCACAGCGGTTTAGCGCCTGCCTTTGGCCCAGGGCGCGATCCTGGAGACCCGGGATCGAATCCCACGTCAGGTTCCCTATATGGAGCCTGCTTCTCCCTCTGCCTATGTCTCTGCCTCTCTCTCTCTCTCTGTGTGACAATCATGAAAAAATAAATAAAATTTTAAAAAAAAGAACAAAGGAGAAAGACAATATAGACTACTGTTTAAGAATCACAAAAAAAGTAGAGTAAAAATGTCCAACATATAATAACTGGAGTTACATAGTGGAAAACGAGAGAGAAGCAACACCTTAAAGCTATCATGGCTGAGAATTGCAGAGAAACAAGTGCTCACATGTAACAAGCACATCATATTACAAGCAAACTAAATAAAAAGAAATCTATGATTTGGATACATAAAACTGCAGAATACCAAAGATTAAAGCAAAGATCTTAAAAGTGTCTGAAAAGAAAAGAAAAAAAGAATTATCTTTAAGGAATGTCAGATTCAGTTAGCCACAAATAACAACAATGGAAGTTAAGAAGCAGTGGACTAATATTTTTAATATAATGAGAGAAATCACAATCAATCGAGAAATATAAATTCAGTGAAACTATCAAGAACAAAGGCAGAAGACTTTTGGATTAAAAAAAATCAATCTACTGCTCACAGAACCATACTAAAGTAAGTCCTCAAGTAGGTACTAAAGGATAAAAGAATACAATCTCAGAAGGTTTGAAATTCAAGAAACAATAGTGAGAAAAAGATACACAAATAAGTAAATCTAAATCGTTAAGTACTTCCAAACATTTTTTAAAAAAAGAAAAATTAGGGATCCCTGGGTGGCGCAGCGGTTTGGCGCCTGCCTTTGGCCCAGGGCCCGATCCTGGAGACCCGGGATCGAGTCCCACATCAGGCTCCTGGTGCATGCAGCCTGCTTCTCCCTCTGCCTGTGTCTCTGCCTCTCTCTCTCTCTCTCTGTGTGACTATCATAAATAAATAAAAAAATTAAAAAAAAAAGAAAAATTATAATTCAATTTGAGAGATTTAAAAAAGATGGAAAACTTCTAAGCAGTAATTACATATATTTCAGGATGGAATGGTAGGTTAAACATATTAATTTACTCTCAGCTTTTTTTTAAATCTTTTTATTTTTTAAGTAGGCTCCATGTGGAGCCCAACATGGGGCTTGAAGACCCTGAGATCAACACCTGAGCTGAGATCAAGAATCAGATACTTAATGAACTGAACCACCAAGGTGCTCCTACTTCCAGCTTTTTAAACTACATTATATATCATATCTAAAATAACAACTAAAAGAAATAGATCAGTGGAGGGGAAGAAAGAAATGGGGTGAAAAAGCCCAGACAAACCAAAAATAGGGAAAAGAGGAAAAAATAAAACACAGGAAATATTAGAACAAATAAAAGGCATTAAATAATACACTAAAAATAAACCCATAATAGCAATGAATACAAATTTATTAAATTATTAAACTATCTTGTGCACTATAAAGGCAGAGGTTAGGACCACCTGAGTGAGGCAGTCATCCTCACTTGGTTAAGTGATCTCTTGGTTTTGACTCAGGTTGCAATCTCAGGGATGTGGATGGAGTCCCCAACTGGGCTCCATACTCAGTAAGGAGTCAGCTTAGGTTTCTCTCTCCCTCTCCCTCTGCTCCTCCCCCATCTCCCCTCCCTGTGCTTGCTCTCTCTCTCTCTCTCTCTCTCTCTCTCGGTCTCTCTCTCTCTCTCTCAAATAAATAAGTAAATATTTAAAAGAAATCAAACTGAATTAAACAAATGGTATATGGTATTTACAAGAAACATATCTAAAACAAGAAAGGCTGAAATATAAAAGAATGGGAAAAGATATACACAAAAATACTAAAGAAAGCAATGTAGTTTTTATTAGATAAAATAGGCTTTTAAAGCAAAATCATTGGGGACAGAAAGTTACTAATGACAAAAGATTCAATTCATCAGGAAGATATAACATTCAAAGTGTAAAGTTGCCTAATATCAAAGCATGTTAATGTATAAAATGAAAATAGAATCAACAAGGAGAAATTTCAATTCTACCATCCTAGTAAAAAATCTTCACATTCCTTTCTTGGTAATTGATGGATTAAGCAAATCAAAATATCTTCAAAAGTAAAGATTTGAACAAACAAAAATTTTAAGTGATGTAATGAACACATGAAACTATATCTAATAGGGGAAAATATGCAATATTTTCAAGCATATATAAAATAGTTTTTAAGATTAATGTACATGAAATGAACCTTGATAGAATCCATAGGACTGATATCATACAGACCATGTTTGCTGTCCACAGAGCAATTAAGTTAGAATAACTTAAACAAAAGCTTGTTTGGAAATTGTGAAATATTTCTAAATAGCTTTTAAAAAAAAAAAGAAGAAGAAGAAGGGAAATCAAGAATTTCTTAGTACTGAATAACTGAAAATACCAAAAGTGATGAAATGGAGCTAAAGCAACTCATAAAGGTAAACTTATAACCTTGGATATTGTATTAAGAAAGAGGTAGTATGTACATTAATGAGCTAAACATACAAATCTATGTTTGTAGCAAAACATACAAATTAAGAAGTTAGAATAATAGAGTAAACCTAAATGAAGTAAAAGAGAAGAAATAGTAAAGAAAAGAATAGAAATTAATGAATAGATTACAAAGAAAAAAGGGAAGTATAATTAATAACTTAATTTGTGTGTCTACCGAGAGAGTCCTAGGACTCAGTATGGCCAGCTCCCCATTTGACATATTTTCAATGATATCTAATAGTCATTTGAATCTCATTGTGATTTATTTCATCCCCACACACCCATCCCACACCCCTAGACTTGCTCCTAGAACAATCTTCTCTCAGTTAAATGATAAATTTATTCTTCTGGTTTCTCAAGGCAAAAGCCTTGGAGTCATATTGACCTCTTTTTCCCACATCCAGTTAGTAAACAAAACCTATTGGCGCCTTCACCATTTTGGTATCTCAGGGATTCTCTAAAGTGGAGAAACCTCACGTCCATTCTATCCTATTCTATCTCAAAGATACCATATATTGGAGTTACAGAGCTTAGACTCTAGCAGGACAAAAAAAAAAAAGAATGAGAAACTTAAGAAATTAGGGCTAGAGAGGAAAGGATTGGCAAAGACCAAGTGAATGAAGGGTAAACAGCCTACTGTAAAGTAATGGGAAAGAAATGGGAAAATTATGTGGGTATTTACTCTATGCTTTCGAAATACCATCTTAGTTATTAGAATAAATGCATCTTTTCTTTTCTCATTTAAAACTTCTCTGCTCAGAGATGCCTGGGTGGCTCAGCAGTTTAGCACCTGCCTTCAGCTCAGGGCGTGATCCTGGGGTCCTGGGATGGAGTCCCACATCAGGCTCTCTGCAGGAAGTCTGCTTCTCCCTTTGCCTGTGTCTCTGCCTCTCTCTGTGTGTCTCTTATGAATTAATAAATAAAATCTTTTAAAAATTAAAAACATTTTAAAATTTAAAAGAAAAGTCAGGTGGTATATGAAGAAACAACTGGGGTCTAGTCCTGGCTCTACCACCTGGTGGATGGGTTGGCAGAGGCACTACAACTCTGTGCTTCAGGTTTATTTTTGATGATGGGGGTGAACTTCATGTGATCACAGAAGTATCTTCTGCCTCAGAGAGGCCGTGATTCCAGGAGAACAGAAGAGGGAAGGCAGTAGCACTTTACACCTATAATTTACCCAGGAAAGCTGGTAGGTGCTTTGAATTGCAAACCAGAAGCTTGGTATAAAGTACATTTATCATTACACTTGTTAGAATGAGATATTTCTGTGTCTCACCTCTGTGAAGTCTGGCTTATGAAAATGTCCCAGCTTGCTTGAAGTCGGATACAAAAGGAGAATACTGACATTTTGTATTTTAATCCTGTGCCCTTCCTATACCCAACCATCTTTAAAGGATGTTTTAGCAAAATTATCTCCTTTTATGAGCTCCACATTTAAAGTTTTTCAGTTGAGAGAAATTTCAAAATATAAACTGTTTCTTTAAAACCAATTGTCTCTTTAAAAATATAAAAAATGGAAAATCTGCTTTGGAAGGAAAATATTCCATAATTAAATGAGACATTTCCAAAAATACTAAGCTAATGAGATACAAAACTTTTGTCAATACAGTTACATTCAAGGACATTTTAAATATTTTTGAAATATCACCATCATTTGAATTTGCTGCTCACGTTTACAGGTATACTTATCAGTTTTATTAGAAACATCTGAACAACATATAGCCTTTGACCAAAAATTGACCATAAAACTAAGAACTAAAGTCCACACATTTCTTTTAATAATGAAGGCTTAGCTCTCTGCTCCTGGGCATATTCACATAATGTGCCTGTAAGCTCTGTTCTGTATCCAAAATTATGATTAGTATATTTAATCAATGGTTTCTGTCCTTATTGGGGCTCTCAACATATCAAAATGGTATGTGCTAATTGGACATAATAACTGCTAAGACTTTAGAGCTAATATAAAATAATGACTCACATTTATTGAGCCCTTACATATTAGACCCTATGCTAAGCAATTTCTATGCAGCATCCCTTTTATTCCTACAAAGATATTACAAGTTAGGTACAGGTAAGGTTCTTCGTGGCAGGAACCTTGGCTGTCTATCCTATTCACCGCTGTGAGCAGCAGTGCCTGGCACTGAATAGGCTTTGAATGTATTTATCAAATAAATGAGCAAATATCATTGTGACTATTTTAGACAATAAAAGCTGAGGTTTAGGGAGATTAGGAGATGTGCTAGTTAGTGACTGAGCAGGAATCAAAACCCAGGTTTGAGTGCAAAATCCATGCTTTGAGCTATTCTCTTTGCCGTATTTGGTCACTGATCCCAAGTTTTCTGAATTTGAAGGATGTTATCTCATGTTAAATTACGCTTAGTTTTGAACTCCTTGAAGATCAGAATTTAGCTAAGTATATTTCTGTTGAGCAGTTATAATTTACATAAGTCAAAGAAATTACAGACGTGCTCAAGAAAACACTTGCCCCTAATTCCTTAAATATAAAAGATCCCCTTTTTTAAAAAATGAAAATATTTCCCCATCAAGGCAGTAGTACAAAACTGATATGAAGTTGAGAACTAGAATTATAAGCTTGAAATGACCTTGAAAAGTCTAGATTTTTTTCCCAGTGCCTCCACTTGCTGAACAAATCCTACACCTTCTCTAAGTTTGCCTTTGAATATATCCTTACTTCCTTCAGAGGAGTTTTAACAGACACAAAAAGCTTTGAAAAAGTTTAAAGCACAAAGTGCATGTTATGTTTATTTTTATTGTATTTAGTTCATTATTTGAACATCAACATTAGCCTCATTTTAAATGACCTAGAATGTGCAGTGTAATTTATTTAGAATTTATGAAATCAACTGAAGATATAAAAGCTCTTTAAACTATATGAGGAATAACAGAAAAGTGTCTGAATAAAAGCCAGTTCTGATTCGTTTCTCTGTGACACTGATTACCAGCCCATGTGTAACTAAGTTGGTGATTGGAACTAGGACATACCCACTATATGAACATACCTTTGTCCTGTCCTGCTAAATCACAGCAGAAATTGAGACTTTCTTTTTAATGACATGTAAAGTGCTTTTGAATCAACATCTTTATTTGGGGCACGCATGAAAAATGTACCTTTACATATTATTGTATATCTTTTTTATAGTATCTAAAAGCTAGAAATAACCAATGGTGGAATTTACACTGCCTTTCACTATTATACTTTTTGTAATTATACCTCAATAAAATCCTATAATTCACTAAGAAAGAAATCATTTTAAGTCCTCAAAATCAGAAAAATATTCTAAATGTGTTTTTAAAAGCTTGAGCATTTGACTTTATCAGATAATGTAATTTGTATTGCATGTAAGTTGATGTCTCTAAAAGGAAAGTCAAAAACATTTGTAATCACTAGAGCAAAACATTCATGATATTATATCTTGTATACCTTAGAATTTCAACCATAAGTACTGATACTAAGAATTTGATTCAAAACTCTGATGTTATAAGCCAATATGTAGTTTAAAAAAAAAAAAAGCAATTGAAGAGGAGAGAAATGCTTGAAAGCAACCGTCTTGTTGCTGAAAGTTAGGCATAGTTAATAGGTTAATTTCTGTTTATTGAATAAGAGAGCCCAATGCTGATTGATATAGTAATTTCAGTGTTTGCTATGGCAAATATTTAGCTCATTATCAGTTTTAATAGCATTTTGCAGAACAAGCCTTTTCTTGACATCTAGAAAATACTATTAAATTTCCCTGCATAGATACATTGTTATGACATGCAATAACTACTTGAATATAAAGGGGATTAATAATTTAAAAGGTGTTAACAAATTAGGGCCATCATTAAAAATAGACTTTGAACCATTTTGTAGCAAAATCAGATTGAGGTAATGCTCTGCTCTTATGATAAAGAATTACTGCATTAATTCTGCAAAGTGAACTTATTGCTCCTATTCGTCTCCAAAACCCTGGAGCATTAAAAGACAGGAAGAATGAAATGATCACTGCATTTTTTTCAGGCACAACAGCTCTAATATTTCCATCACAGTTTCACAGCTCAGCCAGCCGAGTTGTGTTAATGACGGGCGGGGGAGAAACCCTTCAAAATGTCATCTTTTTCTTTAATTTTGCTTTTAGCTTGTCCTATAAAATCGGTCCAGATTTTCCCGGACAGCTTATAATAATAAATAAAGAATCGTATTTAACTTAAGTAGCATCAGTATTGACTACATGGCTTAATACTGTTTTACATCTAACTTTTAAAAATTTAATCCATGAGCCTGTTGAGGACCTTCTTTCTGCATCAGTTACCTTCCTGATGGCTGAAGTTGACTCTACTGATGGGGAAGGGCTAAGTGGTGTCCTCTTCCTTCTTCACTACCTCCTGGGCACCCCTCCTAAAACTAAGCACTTTGGGATACAGAGAACAGCCCCATAGAAGTTGTTTTGTCAAGAGAAATTGAAAGCTACATTCTCCTATTTGAATCTTCAAATTTAATACTCAATTTTCTGTGCTTTTTCTTCATTTCTCTTAAAAATATTATATATGATAACATATTGGGAAAGAACTATTGTAGTTGCTGATAACTAAATTCTCCATGCAAGCTATTAATATAAACTGAAAAGAAAATGAAAATTGGTGTACAAAATTGCAACTATTCTGCATATGTTCATAGAATCAAGGAATATTAAAGCTGAAATAGAGCTCAAAGCTCTTTTTTTCCAACCCTCAAATTTTGAAGTTGAGGAAAGTGAGGCCCAGACAGGCTAAATAGATTGCCTTAACACACCTGGCTGAGTGACTGTTAGAACCTCTCCATTGTTATTTTTGCAATATCAGTCATCCCTGAGTCTGAAATTCTCATATTGCTCAATACTACTTGAGTGCTTCATTGATTACAGCTGTAAAGTACAACAAACTTTGGATTTGGGGCCAGCTGAGCTTGAACTTGAATCACAAATTATGCACATATCCTTGAGAAAAATCACTTGACCTCAGTTTCCTCATCCACTAACTGTAGATACTAATACCCTACTTCAGAGGTGCCCCATGAATTAACTAGTTTATATATGTGTAAGCACCATAAACTATAAATCTTTATACAAATAATAAGTCATTATCATTAAGAAGGAATGTCTGCTTCCACTAAATTAAGGCATTTTGTTATCTAGGAGGGGAATTATTAGTTAGCCAGCACATTAACAAGGCCTTGAGGCAATGGGACAAAACAATACGTTTTCATTTGGGGGAGAAGAAAGGTAGAGAAAGATCTAAGGCATTGGCAATTAGAGCAAAACTGTAAGGCACCAAGGGCAGTTGTTAAAAATAGCAGAGAGAAAATGGAGGAGATGAGGAGCTCTATTTTACATTGAGAAAATGGAGGTTTGGAGAGGGTAAGTAATTGGACCTCAGTGATCCAGCCAGCAGGTGATAGAAGCAGGACTGAAACTGCGGCTCTCTGATTCCAAAGATTAACTACCAGGAGATTGATTTACAGTATCATGAATAGGGCAAAAATTTGCTCTAAGACCTTCAGCGAACATTCTTTTTTTATGTCAGAAGCTAGAGGTGAAACCTATTATGAAACCTAAGGATGCACCAGAGATCTATGATACCAACTTGCTAAAACAATGGTGGACAAAAGGTTTAATTTACAGCATGATTCTGGGAATGATTCTAAAAGGATTCTGATTGGAATTTGTCAACGATCTTTTTAACCTTTGAAAATTAAGAACTGAACAACTTATAAATGTTTAGTTCCAATAACATCAACTTACCCACCAAGGCTTCTTATCAATTCTCATTCCTTCTAATAGTCTCTCCTCATCTAACTAGAGGCTCTGTTTCCTTCTTGGATTATAAATTGATTGTGAGTAAAAATCACTTAAGAATTCATTAAACCTTGTGATTTCATCCTTTGCCTAAGATCCCATAAAACCTAATGCTGAAGTATATTCATAGTGTTACTTAACCCAGGTTTGAAAATCATTGCAATGGGATTTAGCAGTATGAGACTAATGGTTTTATCACAAACCCACTTTTTAAAAAATACTAGCTCAGTTCTGGTTAATTTTCTTTTACCAGGCAGGTAGTCCACATGCATTAATAAATATGTTATTAAAACATTCTATTTATTTATGATATGTAGTCCTACCTATCCCACCCAAACAACAAAGCCTCTTCAGCCACTATCAATACCAAAATAAAAAGAATTATGTTTATCTTTGAGAATCCTTATTGGTATAGAAATAGAGAAAGAGAAGCAGCCATGAAAATACTAGCAAAAGGAAGAATTTGTTCTATGGTAGATGCCAATCCAAAGACCATGTTTGTACATAATGGACTCCTGACCAAAAGCACCTTTCCTTGGGCATCCTAGTGGCTCAGTCAGTTAAGTGTCTGACTCTTGCTTTCTGCTCAGGACATGTTATCAGGATCATGAGACGGAACCCTGTGTTGGGCTCAGCTCTGGGCGGTGTAGAACCTGCTTAAGATTCTTCCTCTCTGTCCCTCTCCTGCCACTCACCTGTGCCCACTCTCTCTCAGAAAAAAATAAATAAATGAAAAATAAGGCATCTTTCCTCACATGTCTGAATGTTTGCTTACATAAATTTTGCTTCTCTGTTTGAGGTTCAGTAAGCAGGCATTTAAGTTAACATCTGTTTTTAAATGCAAACGTGTAAGAAGTCTGTGGCCCTTCATACATTAGAATTGATTGGTTTATTGGCTTATTCAGGTTGCTTGCTTCCTAACATTTAACTGAGCCTAGCTGAACTAAGACACTGTAAGTCTGAGTAAATTTTTTGATTCCAGATCTCTCTGTTCTCCAGATTTATTCTATTTCTGAAACCCCCTACTTGCCCTTAGTATTCTGCTCTCCTTGAGAACTCTGCTGTCTGTAACCCGCATATATGTTTATGGCAGAAGCTATACATTCTGAGCAACAGTCCCCCTAGAGAGTTAAAGCTTTAAAAACATTTCAGTCAATATTATTGACAGATTGACAGTTGATTTATATCCTTTGAACTTGCACTCCTGACCAAGATTCTTCTTTTTTTTTTTTTTTCCCCCAGCCATAGACCATCAGTATCATTTAAAATGGTAAATCTGGGCAAATGCCAAGGTCTGCCTGTCTTTTGAAGGCTGCCTGTCTAATCAATTTGCTTGGTTTGGGGTCACATTACAAACCAAATCAGTTGTGTCAGTGCACTGACATAGGAACAATGATACCTTGTTATCACCAAAAGATCACATACTGAAATGCAGATATGCTTCGGGAAGGAATTACATATAATGCTCTCATTTTTGTAGGTAAAATAAAAACTAAAAGAGTTTGAGATCCAAATTTAGCCCATTCTTTGATTTAGAAATTAAAAAGTTGAATGCATTTTACCTAAATATTAACTTGTGATTTGGGGTTTCTTTTAAAGAAACAATGGGGCATTTAAATTATAATTTAGCTTTATAAAGAATTACTTTCTATGAAAATCTTATCTCTTTTATGTGAATTTGACTTAACACATACATTTCTTTTTTTTTATTTTGATGATTTATGTTCTAAATTTTTAAAATTATACTTTAATTATATTTAAATAAACCCTAAAATTCTTCCAAACCTTTAGCTGCATTTTTAAATCTATAAAATGATGAAGCAGTATATAAAAGTCTGACTTGTAACATTAATGAAGTGGTTTTGTTTTTTGGGGTTTTTTTTGGATACAAATATAAAATATATATACATAATGCTTATGAACAAACTTGAAGTCAATAAGCCTATTCATGAGAAGTGAAATAGTCTAATCTGTAAACTAGAAACTGATGATCTTCATGGAGAAAAAAATAAGAAAAAAGAAAAGAAAAAATCTCTTTATAGCTGCTGTCACTTTTAGCAGACAGTAAGAAAAAACACTCACATTAGTGATACCTCAGGACATGATCATCCTTTTGAACTGAATTTATTCAGTACATTTCTGTTCCTCACCACTATGTCTCCAAGCATCGCTTTACTCAACATTGTTAAGAGCCTCAGTCTGGAGGTGATCCTTTTATTATATTTTGATCATCTGTAGATAAAATGTCAAGCACAAGTGATATAATAGAAGCAAATGATATCTATGTTTGAACAAGATAAAAAAAGAGAAATCCCTTACCTCAATTAGCCGAGGTATATGTACTCCCCTAAGCTGATTCTATTTTAAAGTGTTTTCTTTCTTTTTAAAATTAAGTATTCTTATTAAAATACTTATAAACCAATTAACCAGGGAACTGCCTGCTAGTAATGCCTTAAGGAATATTTCTCATTGGGGTGACTGAGGCTTGGAGTTGTGATATAGGCTATGATACGATCAGGCCCCCAGCCCCCCAGCAAGAGGGATGAAGGCTGCATCTCTCTCGAGTAGCCCCTTGAGGTTAGCTTAGAGCAGTGCTTCTGCTTTGGAAGAAGCTGTCAGCCCTCTGGGCTACAGGAATATGCTGTTTTTAATAAGAACCTTGCACAAGACAGTAGCTATGATTTGGAGTCTGTTTTCTCCCCTCTACCACTCTTGAAATGGAATGGATCACAAGTTGATTGAATACTTAATGCCAAGCTAGTTCTGAGTGTTAGAAATCCCTTCAAATCTGTATGTTAAACTTTCAAAAAATGGTTTGAATAACATGGTTTTGGGGTATATCCTCCACTGTACTCTGTAAACATCTCTTGCCATGGGAGAAGACTGGGAATATCGGAATTAAGTTAAGGTGGGTGTCATCACCGTCCTCTCCTCTGGCTGAGCAATAACCAACCCTGTTATTTAGTGTGATCTTTTCTCTAGAACGAGTTGAGAACTTGCATGGAGTCAGCCCATAAATATTAATGTGCAATCTCTGAAAAAGGAATACAGTGCAGATTGAAAAAAAAAGAGGCTTTTTTGGTGAAGTCAGTAAGTGCAGCAAGTTTGAAGATCACAGTCTATGACTTTGACTTTCAGAACTCATGGTAGATGATGACTAAGATGAAAAAACTCATAGCACCTAGATTTCTGTCACTTTGCTATGCTCTTTGCTGTCAATCAACTAACCACTGAAAGGTTTTCTTTTTTCAGAAAATGTGTCATTTACTGAACTCTGTCTGAAAGTAATAAGTACAGGTGCTCCCTGTGTTACCTTAAGAGCACTAACTTCAATTCACTTGCTCATCACCTTTACCAAACCCTTCTAGTCTTAAACAATACTTATTCCAACAGTAATTTGAATATGGACGAATGTTGTGTTTTACCATGCCCTATACTGCATTCCGGTTAAAGCAGGTACCTGAATTCTGTATCTACCAATCCCTGAGCCAGACTTGGAATTGTAGTGCCAACAGCAAAAATGCCTAGTACTGAGTAAAATCAGAAATAGGAGAACCAGGTATCTAGTGGAGGAGATGGAAAAAAATTTTTCCATATCTCCAAGAATATGTGACCCTTTGGCATAAAGTTAACCAAGAAATTAAGAAGAGCTTCTCATGTAGTTGAAGCAGTCATAATTCGGAGGGAAAAGAGAATGTCAGCAGAATGTGCATCAGAGAAGAGAGCTAAATGAGTTCAGCATGACAAAAGAGGCTTGCAGGTCCTAAGAAACTGATTTACATGATTAAGGAGAGATGAGAGGAGCTCTGAGCACCGGAAGTCCCAACTCTTGAGTAACTGAGGAGGTGAAGGAACCATTGAAAATGCAAACAAATTCACTGCTATGGAAACTTCATTCCCCAGGGAACTCGCGGAGAGCCCCAAATCCAGAAAGATCTTTACCTAAACATTTGCACCTCAAAATTGAAACAGCAAGGCTTTGTTTGGCTGTCAAGTTTGATAACTGAAATAGAGTGCAGGTGTCTTTGTTTATATATTTTTTAATAGAAGTATAATTGATACACAATGTTACATTAGTTTCAGGTGTACAACATAGGGACTTGACAACTCTGACAACTCTATGTTACGCTGTGCTCACCACAAGTGTAGCTGCTGTTTATCTTTAAAACAAATTTAAATGTAGTATATCGTGATAAGAACACTTAACCTGAGAGCTACTCTCTTGACAATGTACGTGTGTAGTACAGCATTGTGTGTGTGTATAAAAGAATTCTGTTTATATTTATAGATATATATACAGAATTCTTACAATTCCCAAATTCCTGAAGGCAATCAGTTCCATTCAAATATATATAATTATATATACATTCCATATTGTGGAAGTCAGAAAAAAATGACAAGTTATATTTCAGTTACACTCTTTAGATTAGACAAGCCAGCCAAACTACATCTGGGTCATTAAGAACTCAATTTTCATCTCCTTTTCAGCTCTGAATTCTTTGATGACTATTTTGCAATAATTAAATTTTGGGATGGTTGCCAGCCAGGAGGGTTGGGAGGATGGGCAAAATAGATGAAGGGGATTTAAGAGGTATGAACTTCCCGTTATAATGTAAGTAAGTCACAGGGATGAAAAGTACAGCCTAGGGAATGTTGACAGTAATATTGTGGTAACTTTGTGTGGTGACAGGGGGTGACTAGATGTATCGTGGCGAGCATTTCATAATGTATATACATGTTGAATCTTTACATTGTATGTCTGAAACTAATAATATTGTATGTCAGCTGAACTTCAATTTAAAAAAAGCTAAACTTGGGGGCAGCCCAGGTGGCTCAGCGGTTTAGCGCCACCTTCAGTCCAGGGTGTGACCCTAGAGTCCAGGAATCGAGTCCCACGTTGAGCTCCCTGCATGGAGCCTGCTTCTCCCTCTGCCTATGTCATTGCCTCTCTGTGTCTCTCATGAATAAAGAAACAAAATCTTTTAAAAATAAAAATTAAAAAACAAATTTAAAAAGTTAAACTTTTTAACTATAGTAACAAGCACGTGTGAAACCTTAAAAGATACCGGTTTCCTTAAAAGATATCTGGGAGTTAATAAGTAGAAACTGAAACCATATATACATTAGAACTGTATGCATTTTATCACTACTTGAATTACTTTTGGGAGGATGCCAGTGGGGGAGGAATGAGAGGGTTGCCTAGGTTAGATAAACTATTCCTAAACCCAAAAGTCTCAAAGCAGTAATTATGTATTCATTACTGCACATTTTCTGAAATCACAATTGAACACAGTTAATAGAATTAATGTTTCAGTGAACCTTAATTGTGTATTTAACAGTTGCCTACTATACACTTAATCTGAGAAGGAGATTCTTGGTTGATTTTAACGGCAGTGGGATCACAGTAGAGAGATGGCCAGCTTTTGTTGTCTACAGACTACATTGCCTTAAGAGACATTGAGACCAGCAGAGAAAAAAAAGAAATTACACTGATCCAATAGATATACTGCTGAGAGCTTTCTATTATATTCCTACCTCAGACATTGTACCACCATTAAATTCATACATTCAGGCCCTGGGAACCAAGCCAGCCTGACACGTAAGTTTGGCTAAAATGAATCTACTGTATTAGTTTTTGTGAAAATGATTAAGCTCTATGGATTCGAAATCAGTTCTATTTTTCAAGCAGTCAAAGGCAAATAAACCCTAATGTAAGAGACAAAATGAGAAGAAGCCTGACAGAGATAAAATTTAATCACAAAGGAAGGAAAGCTGCCATATGACATAATTTGAGCCAGAAAAAAAACACAAGGTCATCGATTTGGCATTCGTTGTTGTTGTTGTTGTTGTTGTTGTTGTTGTTGTTTTAATCTGCTAACAGGCAACATTTTTTAAGCCTTTTAAAGGAGACTGTCCATCACAAAGGCATTATTTTAATCAGAATTCTTACAACGATTCCCAAATTCCTAAAGGCAATCAGCTCCATTCAAATTAGTAACTCAGATAAATCACCATTAATTAGCTAATATAAGCCAGCAGGTGGTTTTGAGCCCAGAGACATTCCCTGGTTATTTAAATTATGTATATTATACCACACTAAAGAAAGAGTAAGTAAAAGGGAGCACAGAGAGAAGTCAATAAAAAAAAATCTGTTTGGGGATAATACTCAACTAAAATCTCCTGCAACTTCCACATCTTACCCAAAGGAATACAAGGCAGCTTTGACCCCCTGACTCAAAAAATATCGTTCACCAACATCCAGCTCTTATTTCAACATCGATTATGCATGCAATGTACAAAGTGTGCACTGGAAGCTTACTTGAATATATTTGTTCTAGAAAGATTACCAATTACCAAAGAATAGGAGAGGAAGAATTGTTTTTCATGCATAATTTGTGACACAAGAGAATCTTCTCCATTATCTTTATGCCCTTGTGTTCTTTAATTGACCTACTCTAATTTGTGTAATTGAGGGTTATTTCCTAGACTATAAAAAGAGATAAAGGCATCGCATAGCCGCCAACCATCTAAGATTCTATTTTCGATTAAATAGTACAAAAGATAGTTTTGTATTGAAAATCGACTTACCATATGGAGGCAACTTTTCTCAATCCTGTTAGAGGGCAGTCCCTTTACTCTCAGTACTGTCTCCCTCAACAAGCAACAAAACTTTTGATAGTTGAACCGCAGAATACTGTTTGGCTAAAATTACATTAGACCAGATAACCAATTTTATTGTTTTGTTAATGCCACCCATATTATGTATCATTTTAATCTCTATAGCTGTCATGTCAACTTAACAGGATTTCTAAAACATGAGCATAATAAAATAAGTAGACATCTGAACTTGACTAAAGGCTTTGCTGAAGATAATCTCAGGGTCCGATTCTGTTTAACATGAGACTTGAATTTCAGTAAACTGCATAACGTGTTGAATCAGGAGATACATGTTCATTTTAAGAAGACAAAAGCATTTTTGAATTGAAACTTCCAGAGGTAAACTAACTCCTAGACTAGGCTAGACTTGACTCTGGGTAATTCTTGGAACTACCTTTGGACCTGTGATGCAGAATCTCACATTTATATCTCAATCATGCTTGGAAGGGTGAAGTTCCCACTAGCCAACAGAATTGGAGAATTGAGGAACCATTCTTCCCAGGATTTCTCTAAACACACTCTTTCATCTCAGCAGGGAAACAGGGGGAGATAAGAATTACTGCTCCTGTCCCCAATAACATCCAAAAATTACCTGAAAGTAGTATTCTTTGTTTAAACTAAAATTATTCGTAATCTGTTATTCCAGTATGCTCACCTGTTTGCAGCAGGATCGAACTAAAGGGAAAATTACAACTACTTTAATTTCTCACGTTGAGATTCACCCTCAAACCACATAATTGCTTCACAAATACAAACACCCAACATCACAACATTAGACTAACTGGAAAACCAGCCCCAAGTATATTTGGAATTTGTGACAAGTTTAACATCTCTAATTTTTAATACAACTGGCTATCCCCTTTTGAGCATACTAATAAGTCCTATGTGGCATTGTAGCCCTGGATGGTTCAGAGAAGAAAACGCTGACTTGTTGCTCACTTCATATAACCATGCCCTTTGATATCTTTTTTTTTTAAGTTTGTAATAATGCTGTGACTACTGCTGTTCACAAATATTTTATTTATAAAATCTATCCTCCCCCAGGGCTGGTACAGAGGATCTACAAGCTGAAGGCTAGTCTATAAACTCTACTCACTCTAGGAGACTGAGCTTTCTTTAACATCAATCGCTGAGCTGGGAGTTTAGACAGAGAAACCAGCCATGCTTCCCAACTGTAATGTAGAAAGCAAAGCATCTCTTTGCAGACAGGTTTTCCTGTTGTCGCATTATTTAGACAAAAAGAGGCATATATTGTGGGAAAACTGGGCCTTTTCTTGCAGTGTGAGTGCCAGAGGCCAGTACTAAAGGAAAAAAAACAACAGTGTTCTAAAACGCCTATCACCAGCTTTATATTAACATTTGAATAATAAACCTTACACAGTATGTTTCAAAATATCGAATAATGGTTATGTAGCCTGCACTATTGATACGTGACTATGCTGCTCCATAATGCTATTGAAAACAGGAGTACAGGATGAATCAAGGCAGGGTGGGCAGGAGGTCCAAGACTGGGGCCCTCAAAAGACACAGAATTGCTCCCATTGGCTGTAGTTTAAGTAGCCTTCCACCCCTGAAATATTAAGCGTGACTGTACTTAACAGCTAAATTCTGGTCAGACTTCTGCAAAACTTTACTATTAAGTGAAGTTTTAGCTATTAAGCTAAAAAAGAAAAGAAAAGTCATTCTTCATCCTCTCTCTCTCACTAATGCCCAGCCAGGCTTGACCTGCTGCAACCCACAGAGAACATGGCCATGGCTCCCTCAACACCCAGTATTAAGTGCCAGTCCCAGTTCCATGACAGGGCTGCTCCATCTACATACCCACATGTAATTTTTCCTTTCTACGTCCAGGAGACTTTAGTTCTTGCCAACAAGCTTCTACTTTCTCTCACTTGGTTCAGAGTGCCCTATGCTCTTTTTTTCTCTAGCCTCTTGACACATTCTTGCTTATACAACAGTCCAGCAACTTCTCTCACTGTCTTCCTCAGACCCCTTGTCCAATACGCTCAACTGTGATCATGGAATACACTTAATCAAATTGGTGACAGCTCAATACCCAATGCCAGGAATTTGGATGTCAATGTTCAGCATGGTTTGCTCTCTGAATCTTGGTCAAGTGGGCTATTGATGGTGAATAACAGGGATTCCCTCTCCACTTTCCTCCTAATTTTTCAGATTTTAACTCCTAAAATACTGTAGGGTGGGAGACTACTCCCTCTCTCCAGCTCTAATTCATACTCACACATCCCTACAGGTAGCCATATAGCCAACTAATGAATCATTCACCAAACTTGAGTACAGTCTAGAAACCAAACATTTGAGGCCCTGGAATTATGAGATGAATCAAATACAAACCCTGCCATGAAAGACAAGTAAACAGGTGACAAACATACTTTGATAGTTAATGAGAGAGGCTCACACAACACCTGTCAGGGCACAGACAGGCTGCCACCCATCTTGCCCATCAGAGATACTGTACTCTGCACTGTGCTCATGGAGAAATTCGATAACTGCTATGCCCTTTGTGGGACAAATCGTATATGAGAAGACAGTTTGGGAAACTTGCAGGCATTTACTACATAAATCTCTTTTCATCCTGGAAATCTCTAGGCTGTATCTCTGCTGTTCAACCATGCACTCTTCATCTCTCTCTGCCTTCGCTTCCCTTTCTTCTCTGTCTCTGTCTCTGACACACACACACACACACACACACACACACACACACTTCAAACACACATCTCTGCTTGGAAGACATCTAATGAATACCTTCCTCATTCAGTGTAAGAATAAGTAGCAACCAGATACATTGGGATATTATCTGTAAGACAGAGAGATATCTCAGAGGATATCAGTACTTATTCCTTTCCCTCCCCACCCTCAAACCCATTCTGGCAATACTTTCCCTTATTGATAAATAAGCCACACTTATCAATAAGCCACTCTTCCTTATTGATAAATTAAGCCTGGGTAACTTCAGTTTGTGGGCATTTGCTCCCCGTAGTGAATGAATACCCCTAATGTCCTTGTTACAGGGCTCTATCATTCCTTTGATTAACTGCTCCATCTGAGGGAAGCTCTCACAAGCCCAATTTGTAGTTATTTCCCTTCAATCAATCCCAGATGTAAAGGATCCAGGCTCTACTGATGGAGCAGTTCAATAACTGTGCTGTGTCCCCTTTATAGGACGATGTAGATGAAATGCTCTGTCAATTTACGCTGCTGCATAAATTTTGGTTTTTCGAAAGCTAAATAAGAAGCAAAATGCCCAACAGAAGGAAATCAAAGCAACCTGTAATAATCCTGAAACTAGGTGTTTTCCTTCCTGAACTAATACTTGGAAACAGATGTGCTAAAGACACAGGAGTGGAATTGAACTCAATATTTCTTTAGGCACCGTGAAACCGAAGGATGTCTTGTATTCCATGTTCTGTTGTCTTTAAGATATAAAAAGAAAACTACAAAAAGATATTAAAAAAAAGTGCAGCCTGGCTGTGCTGCTTGTTCACTTTTGAACCCTATAAAGCATCTACCTCTAATTCAACCTGACACTGCTAATTTTGGCATTAGAGTTTGAAATGAAAATCAATATCTTTTGAGCTTGAACACAGAGTGACTGTACCTTGGGTAGAGCATGGCCAGACCCTTATTTTCAGTGATCTGTGAGTGAGGTAATAGAAATTTTCCAATGTAGAACGTTTAAAACACTTATTCAGATGAGATCCAACTGTCTTCCTGAAATTAACTATGAACTGCATTCTCCTACTCTCCTAAGGCCTATTATATAAAAGATGCCTTTCAAGGTTTCTTGTATGTTTTCCTTTTTAAAAACCTATGTCCCTGAGAACATTTCCCATATGAGATTTAGAGACTTCGCCTGGCCTTTCCTGCTAGGACAAAAGGTCTTTGACTAATGTAGGTAGATAGTAAAAGGCTCAGAGGGCTAAGGACTGATTTATCTTGTGATGTCAGCCTGAGAAGGTAGTCATACCTTTGTTGAAACAAAGTCCTAGCGAGGAATTTATTTTGCATCATCTTTTGTGTCATCTTTGTTTTGTATTTTCATTAAAATCTCCTCCTTCAGAAAATTGTATCATTAAAATGTTTTATATCTGTAACCTAATCTAATCTACCTTTTACTTTAATCTGGCACACAGATCAACTGTTTTGTTTTAAAAGAGGAAGGAGAGGGAAGAAAGGAAAAAGAGAGAGGGAGGCAGGGAGGAAGGAAGGTTAGTTCAGACTGGTGTGTGTAAACAAAATTGTTTTTCATTGTTTTGAAATATTTTTTATTTATAATTATTAGGTATGTTTACTCAACAAACCGAATTTATATGCCATCCCACCTGGAAAGGATGTATCTCTTTGCAAATAGGATCCTCATGTGCCTCCCTAAAGTTCTTCAGTAGCCCCCAGCAGTAGCAGTATACTTTCTCTTGCTATTCTAAAAGTGCCAAACAAATTCTCATACTTGGGCTGTAGCTGAGTCTAGTGTCACAAAGTATACACCTGGCCATAACTGAAAAGTCAGACTTCGACCATCCAAGAGCAACATGTCCAGTCATATACCCTTAAGCAAAAGGGCCACTTGGGGCTTCCCAAACCCAGAAAGCTCAGGTGGATTGATGAAATAGCCCTAATTTCTTGGCATTTTTCCAAAACAAATATGAGACACGGTGTTTTTTCACTCGAAAATAGGAATAACTATTCAATATAAGCTGAATGCTCAGATACCCCAAACGGAGTTTGTACAAGACGGAGGTGGGGAAAGAAGACTCTGTAGAGTAGGGATTCATTCAGCAAATGGGATGGTAATGAAAAGGGCTGCTTCTGGGATCAGACAAGCTAGGTTCAAATCATGACCTCATCATTTACTAGTTGTGTCATTTAGACTCTTTGGCCCTCTGCATAATCATCTGTAATCTGGGGATAATATTATTCCAGTTAATTAAATATGGTAATGCATATGAACCCACTAGGTTCCCAGCATGCTGACTACCATTGTTACAGAGGTCCCTGGACCTCCAACACAATTGGGTAAAATCTAAAACCAAGATGTGAGGTGCCACGAACAACAAAGGAGAGCCATCTTATTTAGGCGAGTCTTCACAGAGTAGAAACTTTTTGAGTTGTGTTCAAAGTCAGGTAGGAATCCATT
Source organism: Nyctereutes procyonoides (assembly GCF_905146905.1). Taxonomy (NCBI): domain Eukaryota; kingdom Metazoa; phylum Chordata; class Mammalia; order Carnivora; family Canidae; genus Nyctereutes; species Nyctereutes procyonoides. The sequence continues at coordinate 19,069,607 of NW_026575122.1, forward strand.
CAGTAGCTGGAAGGAAAAGATGACCCAGAAAGGGTCAAGTCTTGTGAGAAAGCATGGTGTGCGTAAGGTATTGAGGTTTGAACAAGTAGCTAGAACATTTTAGCTGCAACTTACAGGGAATATACACATGGAACTCTGGTGGCAGTAGAGAGGGTGGACTGGAGACTGACACCAGAAGCAAGGAGCCCAGTTCAGAGGCTATTGCAATAATCCAAAGACAGTGACCTTGATTGGGAGAATGTCAGAGGGCATGGAGAAGAAGAGATAGAGTAACCAGAAATCTCTTTAATCCTTATTTCAGTATTTAAAAAATTAACTTCTGTGTAGTCATGGAAAAGTTTCACACCCTCCATCTAAAATAATATTATTTATGTCCCATGTGTTTGTGCTAAAATGGCCTCTTTATCAAAATGTCAATCCACAGGTTCTTTCACCTGAGTGGCTTTTCTGTGCCAGAAGGATCAATTTAGACTTAAAATCTGATCATTAAGACATACGATGGTTTAATAAATCATTTAAATTTTTCTCTAATGAATTTTGAGCCTAGTTCTTTGAACCATCTTGTCAGAAAACATGAAGAGTTGGTGTCTATAATATTTACTCATTCTAATATAGTCTTTTGTTAAATATATGTTTCTGCCATGCTCTGAGCTTGGGCAATGGTAGGCAAAACAGACACAACATAATTAAAGATTCTTATTCAGCTCACTCTAAGGCTTCTATTTCCTATGTTAATAACCCAATTCCTTTTGCTCCTTCAAACATCCTCTTTGTTACTCTTGAGCTACAATAAAAGCATGGCTACTATACACAAGGATATGTTTCTTCCAAGCCAGTGAAATGTAATTTGCATACACATCATTTTCCCTCTTGGGTCATTTAGGGTAGCTTAGACTGTAGCAACAAAAAGATGAAAACATGCAGTGGATCCACTCAACAGAAATTTAGCTTTTGTTTATTTAACAGAACAAAGAGAGTCCAGGTCAGCATGTGGAGACTCTGTTCTTCATGATCCTTCAAAATCCCAGATCCTTCCATCTTGCAGCTCCATTATCCCCTAGAGCTCACCATTGTTTGCATCCAACCAGTTGAGAAGGAAAGCTCTTGAGACGCTTTGTATAGGATGAGATCTAGAAGAGGCACACTTCACTACTATTCATATCCCTTTGGGTGTAACCTGGTCCCAGCCATATGTAACTGCAAACAATGGCTGGGAGATATAGTCTAGCAGTGAGCAAAAGACACTAAATTTGAGAGACGAATTTAGTGACTAGAAGACAAATTTAGTGACTAGCTAGCAGTTTCTGCCATAAGTATCTACAACTACCATCTGTACAATAGAAAAAGAATATAGAGGTACAACATATTTATTAGTCAAAAGTGGGAATTTTAGGGAAAGGTATGAATATATGAACACAAACTGCTCTTCATTCTAATATTGAGAAGAGTCAACCCACACAGATTTTTTAAATGATATGCTGTTAGAATCATTTACCTCCCCACGCCAAATGTTCAAGCAAACTACCATAGCCTTTTTCTAAGCAGTGTTGAAAAAGCATTCCATAAATATTTACTGAGTGCTTATTCTATGCAAAACCCTGTGCTAGAATTTGAGTTGGGGGGGAAAAAAGAATTTGAGTTGGGGGATGGAGGATACAAATTTGAATATTAAGCTCAAGGATTTTACAGTCATAATTTGGAAGAAAATAATGCACACAAATAACTAGAATATAAGGTAAAACATAGTATGTGCCAGAGAAGAGAGAAAGTGCTGTGGGAGTTCTAAAAGACAGATAACTTTAAATTGGAAGCATAAGGGGAAGCCTGGGTGGCTCAGCAGTTCAGCGCTGCCTTCAGCCCAAGGCCTGATCCTGGAGTCATGGGATGGAGTCCCACGTCAGGTGGGACTGCATGGAGCTTGCTTCTCCCTCTGCTTGTGTCTCTGCCTCTCTCTCTCTGTGTGTGTGTGTCTCTCATGAATAAATAAATAAAATCTTTAAAAAAATATAAATAAATGAATTGGAAGCTTAAGGAATGACTTCACAGGGGAGAGGTTACATTGGCCATAGGAAGATCAGCAAAAGAAACAGCTTAAGCAAAGGTAGGAAGTGAGCAAAAAACAGGAAAATGAGAGGTGTGTCTGAGGATTAGGGGGTTATAACATTATCAAAATGAATATTGCACTAATTTTTTAAATTATAGAAATAGATGTAGACCAATATGGATTGATAAAACAAATACAAATAGTATCAGAAGAACTGCAAAGATCCAAATGCTTTATTTAATAACAAAGTTTGAAAGCATAGTATTCCCAGAGGTGATACATTCCTATATTAAAACATACCACACTCATTCAGCCAAACAGCAAAACAAATTCTCATTTTTGCCTACCTTGTGCAAGGTAAAAAGTTGAAAGGCCGGGCACTAAGGAGGGCACTTGATGGGATGTGCACGGGGTGTTATACTCTATGTTGGCAAATTGAACTTCAATAAAAAATATATATATAACAAAAATTAAAAAAAAGTTGAAACGTCATTGCCTGGATTTTAGCAAATAACACTGAGATTATTCTTTACTAATGAAACTCTGTTGAGTTAAAGTCTAAAATTTCCCTTAGTACCTTCTCCCAGTATCTGGGATTTTTACTGAAGTCAAACCTTAAAATTAATTTTTTTGTCTGGAATTCTAAGACATGTCCACCTTTTTCAATTTTTCTCATAATCTTCATCCTGTAATATGAATGAACTGCTTATACAATCTAGTTATCCAGCTAATGTAATAGGCTTTAAATATTATTGGAAATTCATATTTATTTTCCTTAAACCTGGAAAGTGAAAATTACATGTTTGTATTTTCTAAGGCATTTTGAAGCAAAAATCTGTAATTTAAATGTGTTCAAAATTGGTAATTTTGAAGAAGTCCAATAATAATAGAGAAATCAAAGAAAAATATCATTAATCGACCAATCACTTCACTGAAAGAGATGCTGGGATTTAAAAGTACATAGCTAGGGACATCTGGTGGCTCAGCGGTTGAGTGTCTGTCTTTGGCTCAGGGCGCCATCCAGGGGTTCCTGAATCGAGTCCCCCATCAGGCTCCCTCTCCCTCTGCTATGTCTCTACCTGTCTCCCTGTCTCTCATGAATGAATAAATAAATAAAATCTTTAAAAAAAATAAAAGTTCATAGCTTTCCTTTGGCCAATAGTCTAACATTTCTTCTCAGTTATTTAATATTTGCATTTGTTAGAAAAAACTTGCTCTATTGTTTTCTCCCTAAAACAATGAAGAAACACTGCAAATCATTGGATACTGTTTGGGCTACAGTTTAAGCTAGACAGTTTTGTGAATATTCATATCTGATTTTTTAAAACTATTTCACTGATATGGTAAAAAGAGACTCCAGGGATCTCCTAGACAGAAGTAAATGTCTAGGAGACATCTAAACAATAAGTCACCCATTTCTATAGTTAGATACACTATCATAAAGTAGGATAAGTATGTAAATTCTATTTAAATAATAGGTCTAACAATATTTTTGAATATGATTTTTAAAGTCCATTAAGTATCAATCTATTATTTTTTTAAGGAAAAATAAGTTTGAAATTAGATCAATGACTGTCATTACTTCATATAAACTCATGAATTTATATAATTGTGATATATATATCATACTTACAAAGGTATATAAACATATGTTTAATATTTCATCCAAATATTCATTGTATTGATCAGAATATGAAGCTAAAATCCATAGTATTTAAAATCCATGCTAAATTAAAATGTTTGGAATTTACTATAAATTATAAGAATAAATCATTACTTCAACAAAAACAAAACAAAAAAATCATTACTTCAAGATATTTCATTTGCTTCTTTGAAAATTAATTATTGACTAAATACTATAAGCATTATAAAGATCTATAAGTTAGGATCCTTGCCTTCAAGAAGTTTTCATTTTAATACAGGATACAAGGTACATACACATAAGTGTTTTGAAGGACAATGAGAGAAAATTCTGTCTTTATGGACGGATTCATGGATGGGTTGACCTTAAAGGATTAACAGGATCCTTTGGCCAGGGGAATGTAAGAAAAGGTCTAGATTAGTGGAACAGAATGAACAAAGGACAGAATAATAATAATAAAAAAAAAACCTCCAAATTCTGTGGGGAATGGCAAAAAAAAAAAAAAAAACTTACCAGAGAATACTGATTTTGTGGGGGAAACTAGAAAATGAAGGTGAGCTGCACTAAGGTGGACAGCACTGAAAAGTTTGGGCTTGTGTTTTAATCACTGGGAAACTTTCAAGGTTTTTATGAAAAAAGTTGAATTCGCAAAGCAACCCTTTCAGAAGATTAACCTGGGAGCAGAATATAAGATGGATATTGAAGAAGAGAAAGAAAGAAGCCAGGAAGACCAGTTAGAAGGCTGCTATGGTAAGGTAATAGAGGCTAACTTAAGGTGAAAGCCTGGAAAACAGAAAGGAATGGTTAATAAAAGTCCTTATATTAAGATATTTTTGAAATTTTATTTATTTATTCATGAGAGACACACAGAGAGAGGCAGAGACACAGGCAGAGGGAGAAGCAGGCTCCATGCAGGAGCCCAATGTGGGACTCAATCCCCGGACTCCAGGATCATGCCCTGGGGCAAAGGCAGATGCTCAACCACTGAGCCACCCAGGGATCCCATATTAAGATATTTTAACTTATACTTTTTTTCTTGATGTATGAATCACAATTTGTAATGTTGATGATAACAATAGTGTCCATTTCACTTAGTTAGGTGCTAAATCTACAAAGACAAACCATGGATCCTCTTTCCCAATAATCTGATATAATTAAAACAAGTAATAACAATATTTTAAACCTTAATATATAAAAAAAAAACTTTCACAGTTGAATTCTACCAGACTTTTAAGGGATAGAAAATGCCAGTTGTGTTTAAACTTTTCAAGATTGGGGGTGGGGTGGGGAAGTAAGGATACGATTGTTTTTATGAAACTAACATCAAATTTAATACAGAAATTTGACAAAGCATTAAAAAAGAATTATAGAAAAAAAAGAATTATAGACCAATCTTGCAAACAATGATACAAAATTTTGAATAAATAGAATCAAGTAGACTATTTAAAAGAAGAACACTTCATGGCCAATTGAGGTTTGTAATAAGAGCGTAAAGACAGTCCAATATTAGGAAATCTGTTGATACAACTCACTGCAATTGGAATAAGTCTATCCTTCCCCTTCAGGAGTTAAGATGGACCTCAGGTTCCTCCTACTCAACTAGACATCCAGGTGTTCTGGAAAATATCACTTTGCTTCTGCCTCCACATCAAAATTGACAGGAGCTCCAGGCGGAACTCCTACTCTTGCTTCAGCTTATGACACTCCCAACTTTGTCCCTACTGTCTGCCTGTGGCTGTCAGGAGTAATCTCACTGTACTCTCTATAGCAGGGATGACAAAAATCCCTGATCTCCCAAGACTTTCATTTCCATAAGGTTTTCTACATACCCTTTTGCCAATTTCATCTCTCAACGCTCTTCAATTACTGAAATCCTTCAGTAAGCCATCAGAAATTCACAGTTAGAAAAGCTATATCCTCCACCGTTTCTCTCAACACTCCCTTTGCTGCCTCATGCAAACCCAAACCTGACTGTTCCCCAAGGACATCACTCTCAAGTGATGGCAGTTTTCTTACCAATAGCCTCAGGCTCATTGGACCCACAAAATGACACATAGCCTTGGCCATATTGCCCCTTCTTGCTGGCTAAAACCCTATAAAGTCTCAAGTAAGGAAACTTTACTGTTCAACCTCTTCTGGTTTCCAGTCATCTATCTCCATGTCTCTCCTCTCATTCATTGAAGCTTTTAGCTCCTGGTTCATTGTCCCTCCATCCCTATGCCTGTTCATTTTTGGTAATTTCAGTATCCACACACTGATCCTCCAACATTTTCCTCTTTCACTTTCTAGGCCTCTTCTCCTTCAATGGCCTTGTCTTCCACCTTATCCTACCTTCTCATCCTCATAGTTAAACCTAGACCTGCCAATAGCAATAACTGCACTGCCCTTCACAAAGACAATTTCAAGCATCCTCTGATTTTCTGGCCTTCCAGTTTGCTTCATAAAATAAAGAGGCTTTTAATAGGACCTATATCATCAGTTGGTCCTACCACCTTTCCATTTTTCTTCAGTTCCCTCATGTCCATAATTCTGTCTAGTGTTCCCAAATTCCCAGCACACATTGATTGTTGGGATTTGAGAATGAGATAAAATTTCTAGGAATTCCCCAAATCATAACTTATTTGTAAAATAAGTCTTCATACTCTACTTGAGATTCTCTCTTCCTCTCTCTCTGCCCGCCCGGCTCATGTTCTATAAATAAATAAATAAATAAATAAATAAATAAATAAATAAATTCTTTTTTTTTAAATAAGTAAATTCTTTAAAAAAAAGTCTATACTCTAAAAAATATAGATATCTAAAGAAATATTGGGTTGAGTAAAATTAACAAAGAACTATTATTGCCTACAGTAAATATTCAAACACCAGAAGATGTCACCAAACATTACTAAATAAATATTCAAATAACATAATATTCTAATCTCCTTGCAGTTTAATAGCACTTCTCGGAATCACATATCAAAAATGTGAATTTGAGAGAAGGGGCAAGATAGCAGAAGAGTAGGGTCCCCAAATCACCTGTCCCCAGCAAATTACCTAGATAACCTTCAAATCATCCTGAAAAATCTACGAATTCGGCCTGAGATTTAGAGAGAGACCAGCTGGAATGCTACAGTGAGAAGAGTTCCCGCTTCTCTCAAGGTAGGAAGACGGGGAAAAAGAAATAAAGGAACAAAAGGCCTCCGAGGGGGAGGGGCCCCGCGAGGAGCCGGGCTGAGGCCGGGGCGAGTGTCCCCAGGACAGGAGAGCCCCGTCCCGGAGGAGCAGGAGCTGCACCAACCTTCCCGGGCGGGCGGAAAGGGGCCCGCAGGGAGGTGGAGCAGGACCCAGGAGGGCGGGGATGCCCTCGGGCTCCCGGGGACACTAACAGACACCTGCGCCCCGGGAGAGTGCGCCGAGCTCCCTAAGGGCTGCAGCGCGCACGGCGGGACCGGAGCAGCTCGGAGGGGCTCGGGCGGCGGCTCCGCGGAGGGGGCTGCGGGGCGGGAGCGCGAATCCACCAGCGCAGGCCCCGGAGCACAGGGCGCCGGGACACAGCCCAGGATCCGGCCTCCCCCTGGGACAGGCAGAGGCCGGGAGGGCCCAGGACAGCGAGGACGCTCCTGCCCCGAGCTGAGCACATCAGCGGCCCCGCCCCGGAGCCTCCAGGCCCTGCACGGAGAGCCCCGTAGTTCCTGCGGAGGCTGAATCCAGGCTTCCAGAGTTGCCATAGCCACTGCGGCTGTTCCTCCTGGGGCCCCACGGGGTAAACAACCCCCGCTGAGCCCTGCAGCAGGCAGGGGCAGAGCAGCTCCCCCAAGTGCTAACACCTGAGAATCAGCACAGCAGGCCCCTCCCCCAGAAGACCAGCTGGACGGACAAGTTCCAGGGGAAGTCAAGGGACTTAAAGAAGTATACAGAATCAGAAGATACTCCCCCCGTGATTTTTTGTTTTTTGTTTTGTTTTGTTTTGTTTTGTTTTTGCTTTTTGATTTGTTTCCACCCCCACCCTTTTTTTCCTTTCTTTCTTTTTCTTTCTCTTTTTCTTCTCTTTTTTTCTTTTTTTCTTCCTTTTTTCTTTTTCTCTTTTCTTTCCTTCTTTCTCTCTTCTCTTTTTCTCCTTTTCCCAATACAACTTGTTTTTGGCCACTCTGTATTGAGCAAAATGACTAGAAGGAAAACCTCACCTCAAAAGAAAGAATCAGAAACAGCCCTCGCTCCCACAGTTACAAAATCTGGATTACAATTCAATGTCAGAAAGCCAATTCAGAAGCACTATTATACACCTACTGGTGGCTCTAGAAAAAAGCATAAAGGACTCAAGAGACTTCATGACTGCAGAATTTAGAGCTAATCAGGCAGAAATTAAAAATCAATTGAATGAGATGCAATCCAAACTAGAAGTCCTAACGACGAGGGTTAACGAGGTGGAAGAACGAGTGAATGACATAGAAGATAAGTTGATGGCAAAGAGGGAAACTGAGGAAAAAAGAGACAAACAATTAAAAGATCATGAAGATAGATTAAGGGAAATAAACGACAGCCTGAGGAAGAAAAACCTACGTTTAATTGGGGGCGCCGAAGGGACAGAGGGCCAGAATATGTACTTGAACAAATCCTAGCTGAAAACTTTCCTAATCTGGGAAGGGAAAAAGGCATTCAGATCCAGGAAATAGAGAGATCCCCCCCTAAAATCAATAAAAACCATTCAACACCTCAACATTTAATAGTGAAGCTTGCAAATTCCAAAGATAAAGAGAAGATCCTTAAAGCAGCAAGAGACAAGAAATCCCTGACTTTTATGGGGAGGAGTATTAGGGTAACAGCAGACCTCTCCACAGAGACCTGGCAGGCCAGAAAGGGCTGGCAGGATATATTCAGGGTCCTAAATGAGAAGAACATGCAACCAAGAATACTCTATCCAGCAAGGCTCTCATTCAAAATGGAAGGAGAGATAAAGAGCTTCCAAGACAGGCAGGAACTGAAAGAATATGTGACCTCCAAACCAGCTCTGCAAGAAATTTTAAGGGGGACTCTTAAAACTCCCCTTTAAGAAGAAGTTCAATGGAACAATCCACAAAAACAAGGACTGAATAGATATCATGGTGACACTAAACTCATATCTCTCAATAGTAACTCTGAACGTGAACGGGCTTAATGACCCCATCAAAAGGCGCAGGGTTTCAGACTGGATAAAAAAGCAGGACCCATCTATTTGCTGTCTACAAGAGACTCATTTTAGACAGAAGGACACCTACAACCTGAAAATAAAAGGTTGGAGAACCATTTACCATTCAAATGGTCCTCAAAAGAAAGCAGGGGTAGCCATCCTTATATCAGATAAACTAAAATTTACCCCGAAGACTGTAGTGAGAGACGAAGAGGGACACTATATCATACTTAAAGGATCGATCCAACAAGAGGACTTAACAATCCTCAATATATATGCCCCGAATGTGGGAGCTGCCAAATACTTAAACGAATTATTAACCAAAGTGAAGAAATACTTAGATAATAATACACTTATACTTGGTGACTTCAATCTAGCTCTTTCTATACTCGATAGGTCTTCTAAGCACAATACCTCCAAAGAAACAAGAGCTTTAAATGATACACTGGACCAGATGGATTTCACAGATATCTACAGAACTTTACATCCAAACTCAACTGAATACACATTCTTCTCAAGTGCACATGGAACTTTCTCCAGAATAGACCACATACTGGGTCACAAATCGGGTCTGAACTGATACCAAAAGATTGGGATCATCCCCTGCATATTCGCAGACCATAATGCCTTGAAATTAGAACTCAGTCACAAGAAGAAGTTTGGAAGGACCTCAAACACGTGGAGGTTAAGGACCATCCTGCTCAAAGATGAAAGGGTCAACCAGGAAATTAAGGAAGAATTAAAAAGATCATGGGAACTAATGAGAATGAAGATACAACCATTCAAAATCTTTGGGATGCAGCAAAAGCAGTCCTGAGGGGGAAATACATCGCAATACAAGCATCCATTCAAAAACTGGAAAGAACTCAAATACAAAAGCTAACCTTACACATAAAGGAGCTGGAGAAAAAACAGCAAATAGATCTTACACCCAGCAGAAGAAGAGAGTTAATAAAGATTTGAGCAGAACTCAACGAAATCGAGACCAGAAGAACTGTGGAACAGATCAACAGAACCAGGAGTTGGTTCTTTGAAAGAATTAATAAGATAGATAAACCATTAGCCAGCCTTATTAAAAAGAAGAGAGAGAAGACTCAAATTAATAAAATCATGAATGAGAAAGGAGAGATCACTACCAACACCAAGGAAATAGAAATGATTTTAAAAACATATTATGAGCAGCTATACGCCAATAAATTAGGCAATCTAGAAGAAATGGACGATTCCTGGAAAGCCACAAACTACCAAAACTGGAACAGGAAGAAATAGAAAACCTGAACAGGCCAATAACCACGGAGGAAATTGAAGCAGTCATCAAAAACCTCCCAAGACACAAAAGTCCAGGGCCAGATGGCTTCCCAGGGGAATTCTATCAAACGTTTAAAGAAGAAACCATACCTATTCTACTAAAGCTGTTTGGAAAGATAGAAAGAGATGGAGTACTTCCAAATTCGTTCTATGAGGCCAGCATCACCTTAATTCCAAAACCAGACAAAGACCCCACCAAAAAGGAGAATTACAGACCAGTATCCCTGATGAACATGGATGCAAAAATTCTCAACAAGATACTAGCCAATAGGATCCAACAGTACATTAAGAAAATTATTCACCATGACCAAGTAGGATTTATCCCCAGGACACAAGGCTGGTTCAATAAAACAATCAATGTGATTCATCATATCAGCAAGAGAAAAACCAAGAACCATATGATCCTCTCATTAGATGCAGAGAAAGCATTTGACAAAATACAGCATCCATGTCTGATCAAAACTCTTCAGAGTGTAGGGATAGAGGGAACTTTCCTCGACATCTTAAAAGCCATCTACGAAAAGCCCACAGCAAATATCATTCTCAATGGGGAAGCACTGGGAACCTTTCCCCTAAGATCAGGAACAAGACAGGGATGTCCACTCTCACCACTGCTATTCAACATAGTACTGGAAGTCCTAGCCTCAGCAATCAGACAACAAAAAGACATTAAAGGCATTCAAATTGGCAAAGAAGAAGTCAAACTCTCCCTCTTCACCGATGACATGATACTCTACATAGAAAACCCAAAAGTCTCCACCCCCAGATTGCTAGAACTCATACAGCAATTTGGTAGCATGGCAGGATACAAAATCAATGCCCAGAAATCAATGGCATTTCTATACACTAACAATGAGACTGAAGAAAGAGAAATTAAGGAGTCAATCCCATTTACAATTGCACCCAAAAGCATAAGACACTTAGGAATAAACCTAACCAAAGAGGTAAAGGATCTATACCCTAAAAACTACAGAACACTTCTGAAAGAAATTGAGGAAGACACAAAGAGATGGAAAAATATTCCATGCTCATGGATTGGCAGAATTAATATTGTGAAAATGTCAATGTTACCCAGGGCAATTTACACGTTTAATGCAATCCCTATCAAAATACCATGGACTTTCTTCAGAGAGTTGGAACAAATTATTTTAAGATTTGTGTGGAATCAGAAAAGACCCCGAACAGCCAGGGAAATTTTAAAAAAGAAAACCATATCTGGGGGCATCACAATGCCAGATTTCAGGTTGTACTACAAAGCTGTGGTCATCAAGACAGTGTGGTACTGGCACAAAAACAGACACACAGATCAATGGAACAGAATAGAGAACCCAGAAGTGGACCCTCAACTTTATGGTCAACTAATATTCGACAAAGGAGGAAAGACTATCCACTGGAAGAAAGACAGTCTCTTCAATAAACGGTGCTGGGAAAATTGGACATCCACATGCAGAAGAATGAAACTAGACCACTCTCTTGCACCATACACAAAGATAAACTCAAAATGGATGAAAGATCTAAATGGGAGACAAGATTCCATCAAAATCCAAGAGGAGAACACAGGCAACACCCTTTTTGAACTCGGCCACAGTAACTTCTTGCAAGATACATGCACGAAGGCAAAAGAAACAAAAGCAAAAATGAACTATTGGGACTTCATCAAGATAAGAAGCTTTTGCACAGCAAAGGATACAGTCAACAAAACTAAAAGACAACCTACAGAATGGGAGAAGATATTTGCAAATGACCTATCAGATAAAGGGCTAGTTTCCAAGATCTATAAAGAACTTATTAAACTCAACAGCAAAGAAACAATCCAATCATGAAATGGGCAAAAGACATGAAGAGAAATCTCACAGAGGAAGACATAGACATGGCCAACATGCACATGAGAAAATGCTCTGCATCACTTGCCATCAGGGAAATACAAATCAAAACCACAATGAGATACCACCTCACACCAGTGAGAATGGGAAACAAGGCAGGAAACCACAAATGTTGGAGAGAATGCGGAGAAAAGGGAACCCTCTTACACTGTTGGTGGGAATGTGAACTGGTGCAGCCACTCTGGAAAACTGTGTGGAGGTTCCTCAAAGAGTTAAAAATAGACCTGCCCTACGACCCAGCAATTGCACTGTTGGGTATTTACCCCAAAGATTCAGATGCAATGAAACACCGGGACACCTGCACCCCGATGTTTCTAGCAGCAATGTCCACAATAGCCAAACTGTGGAAGGAGCCTTGGTGTCCATCGAAAGATGAATGGATAAAGAAGATGTGGTCTATGTATACAATGGAATATTACTCAGCCATTAGAAATGACAAATACCCACCATTTGCTTCAACGTGGATGGAACTGGAGGGTATTATGCTGAGTGAAGTAAGTCAATCGGAGAAGGACAAACATATGTTCTCATTCATTTGGGGAATATAAATAATAGTGAAAGGGAATATAAGGGAAGGGAGAAGAAATGTGTGGGAAATATCAGAAAGGGAGACAGACTCCTAACTCTGGGAAATGAACTAGGGGAGGAGGGCGGGGGGTGGGGGTGAATGGGTGATGGGCACTGACTGGGGGGACACTTGACGGGATGAGCACTGGGTGTTATTCTGTATGTTGGTAAATTGAACACCAATAAAAAATAAATTTATTTTAAAAAATGTGAATTTAGGATTTTTTGGTTTCAAAACCTTATTTCTTGGAACACCACTCATAGAATTTGTATAAAGTATACTACTCATGTAAGCTGAACATTTATTTTATTTGCAAGAACAATTCACCATTAGTTTAGCAGATAGTACCACACATACTTATAAGATGGCAATGGCTAAAAGCAAGATAGACCAGATCGTGACTATTAATCTCATTAAGTTCCCAGGAATGTCAGCTTTAACTTTGATCCAAGTGTCAGAATTTCCTGTGCTTGTTTTCAACTTGGTGCTAGTAGATTCCTTTAAAAAAAAAAAAAGTAACATCTTTATATTTTAATCTTTATTTCTCCCTGGGGAATAATAATACTTTTGCCTGTTTTCCCAACTTACCAACTTATCTCCTATAATGCAATTCAGTATTCAGTAAAACATACAAATTCTCTGAAATATTCCAGAAAGAAATTGATACATGAAATCATTCTGTCTACAGCAGCTTAAAGTTTGTGGCCTAACCCTTGCCCCCCTTTCTTCTTCATACCTGCTTGTAAAACCAAAATCATAACACTAACTAAATTCAGCTCACTGTCTACTTCCTATTTTCGTCCATACAACTGAATGTTGCTGCAAAAGCATACAGCCATGCTAACTAATACCATTTTAAGTGATCATGGTCACTGACCTGAAATGAATCCTTGATGCTAGCCCCAGTCCCTGCATCCCCATAGTTCATTCTCCCTTCACTTTTCCCAGCCAACTATTTTATATTTTGTCCTCTTTACTCAAAACCCCAACACTTCCTCCCCCATCTTCACTCTCAGTTGATGACCCTCCTACCTATTTCACCAAAAAACAATCAAAAGAGAACTTCAATAAAGTATCCTCCCAACATCTATTCACCCACTTACCTATATGCTCAATATACATTCTCTCCTGTTACAAAAGACTGTCTCTCCACCTATAAAATATAGCTCATCCATTCTCATATTCTCAAAGCCATTACCTCCAGCAATTCTCCCCTTTCTCTAAATCAAATGGTCTGTAGCTCATTCTTATCACATGTAGCTTATGTTGTAATTTCTCTGATCCTCAAAAAATTTCTTTTGACCTCACAGTCCCCATCATTTAGTGTCCCATTTTTCTGTTTCACCTCATAGCAACACTATAATAATCATCTATCTTAGCTCTTCTAATTACTCTCTTCCCATTCTCTCCTGAGCCCCATCTTCTATCAAGATTGCTCTTCTCAAACTCACTGATGACTTTCACATTCCAAATCCATAGTCATTTTCCCATCCTCCCCATCTTATTGGACCTCTCAGCAACACTGAACAAAGTTGATCACTCTCTCCTTATTTAAACATTGGTTTCAGTTTGCTTACCATACTAGTTTCTCCTTTGTCACTGGCTACTGCTCCTCAATCTCCTTTCCTGGTTCCACTTAATCTTCCTGATATTTAAATGTTATAGCGACCCATGGCCCAAACTTCAGTTTCTTCTCTCTTCTATTTGCACTCATTCTTTTATTAATCTCAACCAATTGCATGGCCTTAAATATCACCTATTCACTAATGATTCTCAAATTTATATATACAGCCTGGAGCTCTCCCTTGAATTCTAGACTCATATACACAAATTCATTTGTGACATCTTCACTTGGATATCTAATAGACATCTCAGACTTAGGTGTCCAGAATCATAGTTTCATCACTCATCTCAAATGGGCCTGAATGGAGCTCCCCAAGGCTTTCAGTCTAAATTAATGTGAGCTTCCCCCTTCCTTTACACAAATTTAAAAGCTGAGTGTCATCCCTAATCTCTTCACTCCCCACATCAAATCTACCAACAAATCTTGTCAGCTGTTCCTTGAAAATATATCCAGTATAATGGAACTTCTTACTGTTTCCACTACTACCATCATGGTTCAAACCACCAGATACCTTACTTGGACCATTGAAGTAGCTCCCCATACAGTCTATTCTCAACACAGTACTCAGGGTAATCCTTTTAAAATACAAGTTAGATTATGTCACTTCTCTTCTTGGGATTTCCCTCTAAATTATTTCCCATTTCACATGGAGTAAAAGCTAACACATTCACAATGGACTCGAGGCCCTGCATAACTTGGCCCTCAATTACTTCTCTGATAGTCATTCCTAGTATCCTCTCCCTGACCCTTACTTATATTATTTTTCCCACACAGGTCCTCTTTCTGTTCCTGGAACATATCAGATACACTTCCACCTCAGAACCTTTGTACTTGCTGTTCCTTTTGCCTGTGTTGTTTTTTCAGATAGTCCCTGGCTCAATTCCCTTGGAATTTTCTCCAAATATCAGACTTTTTAAAGTTGCAAACCAGCCCCATACAAATATATATATTCCCTATATGTACATACCCTTTCCTCCATAGCATGTATTATCTGGCATACCATGTTTTACTTTTTTAATACTATCTATTTAACCACAAGAATTATAAGCTCCACAAGAACAGGATTCTTTGTTTTCTTTCCCCAGTATTGTATCACCAAAACTTAGAACATAGACACATCTTGGGCACTCAACAAGTATTTGTTGAATGAATGAACAATTGGAAAGGAAAAGAACACATGATCATATCAATGGATGCTATAATACATTTAATAAAATTCATCATCTATGCTAGGAATGATTCAATTAAAGACAATAATAAAACAGAGTCCTATAATCACTACTATCATTTAACATTCTTATAAAGGAAGAAGATATATAAGATAAGGATAAAAAGAATGTACACTTATTTACATAGATAAAAATTACTGAATTGAAATAGCAAGGAAAAGCAAATGAAAAATCTTATAATAAGAGATTTGGTAAGATGGCTAGGTACAATATTGATATGTAAAATTCAGTAGTCTTCTAGGTTCTGTATAAATGTAGAAAGCTGAAAAGAATGTCGTTCTCACCCTTACTGCAACAACAAAAAATTAGAAAATCTACAAAACAAACTTTTCTTGAACCCATAAGAGACCTAAGATCACAGGGCAACCAACCCAACTCTACAACCAAAAGAGAAAAATATGACAACATGCCTTTATAAAAATAAAACATTTCTGCATAACAGAAATACCATAAACAAAAAATTTAAAAATGAGCTTAGAAAAAATGTGCAAATTTCATAAAGGGCTCATTTATTTTACATATAAAGGCCTCATAAATCAATAGGTATAAGGCCAACAACTCATTTTTTATTTTAATGGGAAAGGATATGGAGAATTTACTAAAAGGTAAATTTTAATGTCACAGGTGCTAAAATATATTCATAATAACAAAAATGTGAATTGAAACTATAAGAAGCAATTTTTCAGCTATCATATTGGCAAGTTTGATAATGCAATATGTTGGTGAGTATATGATGATATAGGATCTCTCACATATTACTAGTGAAAGAATAGATATAATATCTAGGAAAAGTAGTTTGGCAATATAGAAATTTAAAATGCAAAAAGCTTTGACTCAGTAATTCTATATTTATCCAACAGATAGACCACACTATCATTCATTCATTCATTCATTCACTCATTCAATGATTTACTAAATATCTCTATGATCCCTATGTGCAAAGCATTGCCAGAGACACTAGTTACAAACAATACCAAACAAAACAAAATCTCTGCCTTCATAGAGGGGAATCTAGACAACTAAAAAAATAAATATATAACATAACATGATATATAATATAATATAATATAATATAATATAATATAATATAATATGTAGTAAAATGTATCATATATAAATTTTACATTAAGATATCTAGATATAGATTAGATATAGAGAAAGAGATGGAATGGGACAGTTCTACTTTAGGAAGAATAGAAAAGAAGACCTTTCAGAGGAGGCAACATTTTAGGAGAGACCTAGATGAAGTGTGGGAGTGAGCCATAAGCATCTCTCAGGGAGAGAACAATCCAGGCTGAAGGAAGAGCTAATGCAAAAGCCTCACAAATGTTTAAGAGTTGATTTATGGTATTGTAATAATGAAAGATTACAAACAATTTAAATGTCCAACAAGACATTTAGTGACTGATTAAATTGTGGTACATCCATATGCGAATACTATTCGACCATTATCAATGAATGAGTCAACTCCATTTGTATTAAAATAATCAAGAGAATGAGAAGATTAGTCACAGACTAGGAGAAAATATCTAACACTTTTGATAAAAGACTGCTATCAAAAATATACCAAAAAAAAAAAAAAACTCTTAAAACCCAACAGTAAGAACACAAACAACCTTAAAAAAAAAAAAAAAAAAAAAAACACAAACCTGATTGTTTAAATGGGACAAAGATCTGGACAGAGACCTCACCAAAGAAGATTCAAGTGGCAAATAATCATATAAGAAGATGCTCCACATCATATGTCATTAGGGAATTGCAAGTTTAAACAACAAAATACTAATATACACATATTAGGATGGCCAAAATCTGGAACATGATGACACCAAATGCTGACAAAAACGTGGAGCAAGACAGCCCAGGTGGCTCAGTGGTTTAGCACTGCCGTCAGCCCAGGGCATGATCCTGGAGACCCGGGATCGAGTCCTACGTCGGACTCCCTGCATGGAGCCTGCTTCTCCCTCTGCCTGTGTCTCTGCCTCTCTCGCTGTGTCTCTCATAAATAAATAAATAAAATCTTTAAAAAGAAAAAAAAAGAATGTGGAGCGATAGGAACTCTCATTTATTGCTAGTGGGACTGCAGAATGGTACAAATTAAACATCATTTTATCCTACCATCCAACCATCACACTTCTTATTTGAGCTATCAAGCCATGAAAAGACATGGAGAATCCTTAAATGCATATTATTAAGTGAAAGAACCCAATCTGGAAAAGTTATATACTGTATGATTTCTACTCTATGACATTTTGGAAAAGGCCAAAACTATGAAGACAGTAAAAAAAAAAACAAAACAAACAATGAATGTTTGCCATGATTTAGGGTTGAAGGAGGGAGGAGCACAGAGGATTTTTAGGGAGGAGAAACTATTCTGTATAATATTACAATAGTGTACAATTGTACAATATACAATACAATATTCTGTATAATATGACTATATTACATGTCATTATGTACTTGTCCAAACCCATAGAATATACAATACCAAGAGTGAATCCTAACATAACCTATGGACTCTGGTAATAATGAAGTATAAATGTAGACTCATTGATTATAACAAAGTACCACTCTGATAGGATATGTTAATAGGGCAGCCCGGGTGGCTCAGTGGTTTAGCGCCAGCATTTGGCCCAGGGTGTGATTCTGTAGACCCGGGATCAAGTCCCACGTCGGGCTCCCTGCATGGAGCCTGCTTCTCCCTCTGCCTGCGTCTCTGCCTTTCTCTCCCTCTCTGTCTCTCCTGAATGAATAAATAAAATCTTTAAAAAAAAAAGGATATGTTAATAGTGGGAGAGGTTGTGAGTGCGTAACGGTATAGGGTACATGGGAACTCGGTACTCTCCACTCAGTTTTGCTGTAGACCTAAAACTGCTCTAAAAAAATAAAGTCCATGTTTAAAAAGACAGAGAGAGAAAGAGAGAGAGAGAGAGAGGAAGAGAATGATATCCTATATAAACTGTTTCTTTAAAAGCACAGAAATAATGTGTGCAGTATGGCAACATTTGTTGCATAAACAAGACATAAATATGTATTATATATTTCTATGTGAATATATATATATTTTTTATCCTTTTACATATACATAGAATGCTTCTAAAAGGATACCCAAGAAACAGAAACAGCAATTGTCTCTAGGGAAGGAAGTAGCTGGGGAGGATCAAAGCTTTCAGTTAGAGTTTTCACTGTCCAACTTTAAAAAAGAGGTATCATATGCATGTATCACCTATTCAAAAGGCAGTTAACTTCTAAACTAAAGATGTACAGGATGTACAGTGAATCAGGAATTTCTGGGATGCCTGGGTGGCTCAGCGGTTGAGCGTCTGCCTTCGGCTCAGGGCGTGATCTTGGGATCCTGGGATTCAGTCCCACATTGGGCTCCTTACCTGGAACCTGATTCTCCCTTTTCCTATGTCTCTTCCTCTCTCTCTCTGCCTCTCATAAATAAATAAATGAAATCTTAAAAAAAAAATTCTTACTGGGAGATTCAGTGTCTGGTAAGAAGAGCCCACTTTCTGGCACATAGCATGTCATCCTTTTCACTCTGTCCTCATATGGTAGGAAGGGTTATGGAGCTCCCTGAGGGCTTCTTTTAAAAGAACACTAATCCTACTCATGAGGCCTCACCTCTAAATACCCTCACATTTGGCATTAGGACTTAATACATGAATTTGGGGGAGACACAAACAGTCTATATCAGGGCCTTCTATTTTTTCACTCTTTCACAAAGGATTTAATAAAGTTCTTCTTCTGCAATAATGTCTGCACAATAAGAATATTCTATTCACTTTACTTTCTAAAGTTTAAACCTCTTTACTACACTTATTTTATATTTTTATAGTTTGGAAAAAGTGGCCTCCATAGAGTCATCAGTGAAATGTATAGAGTGTATCACTTCTCTTTAATGTCATTCTAAATATGTTGTTTGTATACCATCTTAATGAAAAGTATCACTCAACCCTGGGTAGGAAAACAGGTACCAAAGAGAAAAGTGTAATTATGTAACAGTATTTTAAATAGAAAACAGGTCAGCCAGAGTAGGAGGTAACTAAGATGGCTGGGGCAGTAGCTGCCACAAGGAAATTTTTTAAATATGTAGTTTAGGTGTATAGATATAAGGGACTCTATTCAAGTTAATGTGTAATTTACTGCCTCTGAGTATGTATGATAAGATGCTGTAAGATCTCAAGGAAGTCAACAAACTTGAACACTACAACCTGAACACTGCAAAGAAATGATGATTCTATACTTAAATTCAAACCACAAAAAGTTTTACAAAAATGACTTCTGGTCATCTGTAAGTCCAAATATATGCACAGTTGTATAATGTGCACATGTTGAGGGGACCTGC
The DNA here is from genome assembly GCF_905146905.1 of Nyctereutes procyonoides. NCBI lineage: Eukaryota > Metazoa > Chordata > Mammalia > Carnivora > Canidae > Nyctereutes > Nyctereutes procyonoides. Next base: position 19,089,402 of record NW_026575122.1, read on the forward strand.
TCTTTTAAAGGTTTTATTGTGTATTTTACAGAGTGGACAGAGTGCGAACAGGGGGAGCAGCAGAAGGAGAGAAACCTCAAGCAGACTCCTCCCTGAGCACAAAGCTAGTCAGGAGGCTCCATCCCAGGACCCCAAGATGACAACCCCAGCCGAAACCAAAAGTTGGTTGCTCAACCAGCTGAGCCACCCAGGCACCCCTAGAGTTTTGATTTTTTATTCTCAGTTTCCTAGTTAACATAAAAATGGCAAGAATCTTTTTTAAAAAAGCAAGAATAATCAATATATTTTTTAGTTTATTTTATATTTATATTATGTATATTTTAATACACTTATATTTATATATGTTATGTATACAATTTCAAAGATATACATATAAATAAATAAATATATACACATATATAAATTTGATATTGTCTAATAACTAAAGAGCTTATTTTATCTTTTTCTTCAACTTAATTATTCCAAAAGGAATTAGCCACAAAAGTAGTCATTTTCCAGTAACTTTTACTATCTGAATATATGTTATTTTTCACATCTTCCCATTCATTAGAGCATAACTGAAGTAGTATCTTTCCACATAAAACATGTCTGGTTTTAAGATATAGTACTTTTTTTTTTTCTTAACCACAGTGCGGAAGAGCCAAAGAAGATAAAGAGATGATTTGTGTTGTAGCGATAAGCAGTCCTCCAACTCTGCTTTTTCTCTCTTCTTCCCTCTGCAACCATGCATACTATAGTTCCATAACTGAAACGGGGAAGTAGACTCAGTAGTCTCTTTGCTCTTTAAAATACTGAATCCATGAAAATTAAGACAATTTGTGTAGCTGAAACTTTCTATCATTTAGACAGCAAGGAAAAATTAAATAAGTATTTCTTTAAACTTAAGTGTTTTAAATTATTTTAAGCAATTGTGCATAAAAATCTCATTTCTTCTCTGAAGCACTTCAGAAATTGTGACTAAAAGTTTCAACTTTTCCTACTTTACTTGCAAGATGAACACATAACACATTCAAGAGGAAAACCAGTTATTCAAAGCTGAGTATTTATTATGCACTCACTAAAGAGTTGTCCATACATCTTGCTGAACAATTTTTTTAATTATCTAGTACTTTAAATCAATAGTTCGTCTGAATTACATATCTTTTGTGTTCTCAACTAATCTTTTAAGAATAGACATATTCATACACTTTCAACAGACATTTACCGGTCATCCAATACATGCCAAGCAATATTTTATCATGTCATGTTTTTAAAAGTAAATTGTAAGCTACAAACACTCATTCAGAAATTCAGAAACATTAAGTACATCCTATCTCTAAGACATCATGCAAGGTACTACAGGTACAGGGATGAATATAGTACTTTTCAAAAGAGAAAAGTCTATAACCTGAACACTACAAAGAAATGATGATTCTATACTTAAATTCAAACCACAAAAAGTTTTACAAAAATGACTTCTGGTTATCTGTAAGTCCAAACATATGCACAGTTGTATAATGCGCACATGTTGAGGGGACATGCCCTAACACAGAGGTTGTCTACCTTTCAAATTTCCAACCAAACAATCAAGCTATCAAATAATCTGAGTCCCACCATTGAACACCCAACAGGCTTATTATTCCTGAGATGAGCATTTAAATGCATTTATATGTATGCTGCTACTGTTTTAGCATTTGTTTCGAAACTCTGTGCCCCTCTTAGACTATCCTAAAGTAATTCTTTTAAGAAACTGTACGTAAAATTCTCATTTATTCTCTGAAGATCAGGCACTATTCCAGAGAATTAATGCCATGATTGCAGTTGAGCTCACAATGCCCCCTTGGCCATGTATCCTGAATTCATCTAATTTGAACACTGCTGCCAACTGTACACCAGCAGCTATCCCACAGATGTGTGTTTTTCATATAGTGGGTGCTTAAAGAATTTCTGTTGAATGAATGACAAATTAATAGAGGTTACAAGTTGAAACACACAATGTATGTTCAATATAAATTGTACTCACTCCTGGTAAAGCAGTTTAAAATCTGTATCATTCTGAGAATGGAGTAACATGAATCTGTCTCATTCATTATTATACAAGTGAAATAAAAAATATGTTTAATCAAAAGAGTATTCCTGGAGCAATTGGTTTGCTACTTGGGGGTTCTACAAAACACATCATAGGGGCCCAGAGCTGGTCTATGTAGCATTATAGGAGTCTTTGGGTATGATTTTTATTTCTCATTGTCCTCACCTCCTGTGAAAAGAATGATCGCCTTTCCTTGTGATATCTGAGCTTTTAAGAGTGTTGTTTTATCTATTTTTTATGACCAACCTTACACTTGTTAAGTGTAATTTTTGCTTTATGTAACATAAAAAAACATCTGTGATATGGTGCCCCGTGAATTAACAAGAATGGCTGGACAAAAGACAAGAAATCTTTTAAAAACAAATGTTCACATTAAATACCTTGGATAGGTAGGCCTCCTGGGGATTTTTCTTTAATGCAACAAAAGTGCACCATTTCTGTTTTCAGAAATAGTTTCTTTCAGATACTGAGCTTGTCTAAAGTCACATTACATAAGTAAGGGCTCAGTTTGTACATTGGTTTTTACACTTTAGAGTCTTACTAAATCCTCCTTTGATCAATCTGATATCAAATAGATCTGTATTGATTTCTTCTACACTTGTTTATGGTATTTATTTTGATATATCTAAGATTAAAAGCCAAATTAACAAGTGTAATCAATTTTCTTAGTGATAAAGAAAAGTCCTCCAGTACCCGTAGACACATTCACCTAGGAATAAAAAACTTCAACAAAGATGTTGTAATAAATGGATCGATTTATTCAATCACTGGGCATAAAAACATTAGCCTTGGGAAAGCGCTTTCCTCTAAGAGCTTTAGCTACCGAGTTTCACTTGTGTTGTACCAAATGATTTGCATTTTTAGAGAAATTTCATGTCTTCAGTGAGCTCCAGTGGAAACATGAATAAATTGCTTTCTTTCCCTCTTTTTCTGACTTTATGAAGCTGAATCCATTAGGGGTCTAGTCAAAGTATAATGAAAAAAAGGCAACAACCCGTGTGATGGAAACCCCTGGATTAGGTTTCTCTCTAGTCTAAATTCAGTTGTCTTGGCCTAGGTGTCGGATTAGTAGTCTACAGGGAGACCCCTGGGGCACGTGGCAATTTTTTTTAACTGCAGCATTAGAAACAGTCTCTAGAAGTCAAGAAATTGGATAGACAAACAATAATTAAGAAATAAGTAGGTGGGAGCACCTCGGTGGCTCAGTTGGTTAGGCATGTGCCTTTTGGCTCAGGTCATGATCTTGGGGTCCTGGGATCAAGACTCGCATTTGTCTCCCTGCTCAGTGGGGAGCTACCTTGTGCCCCTCTCCCTCTTGTGCATAAGCTAGATTTCTCTAATAAATAAATCTTAAAAAAAAAAAGAAGAAGAAAGAAAGAAGTAGGTTTTCCATAGCAGTTCTCCACAAAGTCAAGTAAATCAACCTTTCCTGGCCTGACACAAAACAGATGCATAAGAGGCTTTTTTGTTATAAGTTCCTTCTGGATTCATGAGAGTGAGAGTAAATGCAGATGTTATGACCATTTAACTCATAACTTTGGATCTAAACTGACCTGAGTGTGAATCTCCGCTCACCCCGTTATCAGTGGTATGATATTGAGCAATCTTCTTCAATCTTTGGTTTCCTTACCTGTACAACAGGAATAATAATACCTGGAACATAAGGTGGTTTGGAGATTTTAAAAAAACTTTATCCCATTACCTAGTTCAAAAATACATACTGAATCCATGGAAACAAATTTAATTTTTACTTATGATCTGAATCTTACTACTGAACCAGAGACAAGCAGCTACTACTACTTATACTGAGAGTGGGATTCTGCATTTCTAGTAAACTCTGAGTAATGCCGATGCTGGGATTTAGAGAACACACTTAGCGACCACAAACATATAAATCACCTAGAAAATGATATTTATTTTAAATTTTTTTCTTTGTCTTTATTTTAAATAGATCCATTCACTTTTATATATATATATATATATATATATATATATATATATATATATATATTAAAAAGGAAGGCTACCACATCTGAAATCTATAAGGATTTGATTTATGGTTTTGGTGGAAGAATTGGTTTTGTTTTTCTGGGAAGACTTATTTCTAGGAACTATTTTGCTGCTAATAAGTTATGTATTTACTCATATAACTATATTTGGACTAAATATTGGATATTTGCATTGACAATCTCAGCATACATCTCAAAATTCAATTTTTGCAAAAGAATTAATTTTTTCATCTCTAGATTTGTCATTAAAAAAGTCATCCTGCATATAATCCTCTGTTCTGAAGTAGTCTGTTAATGAACATAGAGTTTGTGTATTTTCCAAACTTTGTTATCTTCACAAAAATACCAGGAAAAAAATCCAAATCCATCTATTAGCATTTAGGTTCCTATTACATATATTTGGTCAAGAAAAATTAAGCTTTGGAAGTGATAATGAAATGGTTATTGCTTTTAATTCATTAACTTGTCCTTCAGCTTCAGTTCAGAAAAATATATGAAAAGGATATGTTTTCAAATGAATGCTTAGACCGAGACTTTCTCATTTTCATAGTAGAGGAATGTTTTTAGATCTCGAGGTTTTTTTTTTCTTTTAAACCAAAACAGTTCAAATGAAAACTCTAAACTAAAATGTAAAAACAAGGATAGAGCGATAGTCCAAGATGACAGCATAGGAAGACCATGAATTCATCTCCTCCTATGGACACACCAAATATACAACTACATATGGAATAATTCCTGCTGAGAAAGAACTGAAAACTAAAGAGCTTCCTCCACAACAAGGGATAAAAGGGTCATGTTGAGATGGGTAGGAGAGGCTGAGATATGGTCTTACCAAAACCCCATCCTCACCCAGCAACACACAACAGGGAGGAGACTCTAAGATTCAGAACCTCTACCTGAAGAGGGATGGGTTTGTGCCCCACATCAGGCACCCAACCCTTGGTACCTGCACTGGAGATATGAAGCCTCCAAAATATTTGGCTTTGGAAACCAACGGGCTTCTATCCAGGGAACCCAAGGAGCTGTGGGGATCTGAGATACTCTTTTCAAGAGACTTATGTATAGATTCATTCATTCCATGGTTCAATTGTTAATTTTAAAGCATCCAACAGAGGATCAGGAAGCAGTTGGGCTTTTCTTCAAAGATAGAAAGTCTAAGAGCACTATTTTTGGCATTCTTCCTTTACTATGCTAGAGTAGGGAGACACAAAAGGCACAACCTTACTAAAATTGAGGGCATGCCTCACCTTCAACAGTCTTCTCCAGCACTGCTAAAACCACAGATGTGGTGTCTCCCATCCTCAGGGCCCAGCTTGGGTTTCGCTAAAGCCACAAGTATGCCCCACCATCAGTAGTCTCCTGCAGCCAAACTAAAGCCAGGGGACAAGTATAGTCCACATAGGGAACATATTCTGATTGTCTGGCTCTTATGGCCAGAAGGACTTGCACTTCTGGGCCCCATAGGACTGTAATGATCAATAAAACTGTTATAGGCAGGATACCAACCCCAGGCACTCCACAGACAGCAGACTGAAACACATGCCCAATCTGCACATGAGAAAGGCCCATTTAATTTTCTTGGAGCTTCAACTTGAGGGACAGGCTTCAGGTTTTCCACAAATTTAAAGGCTACAGAGGTGCTCTAAGGAAACAAGCAGGGAGACATCATCTCCCTTGGCCTCACAATAGCTAGCTGACACTTCTTGGAAAGGAGTGTCTGCTCATCTGAAGCCCTGATTCTTGCAACTGTTGCCCAAGAGATACCTCGAGATATTCTGGTCTAGCAGTCAGCAAAGTCTGTAATTGCAGTCCCACAGTACTGTGTATATGTGCATATTTTAAAAGCTGCTGCCTGAGAATCTGGCTTCCAATCAGCCTGAATCTGAGTGCTCACTGAGATCTGTCCCTTTGGAACACTGTCAAGTCCTGACACACTTCAACAATTGAAATCTATTAAGAATAAGTTAGGCCACTTGGACAAAGATTTGAGAGATAACCAAGTACTAAGACAAAGTAACGAGATTTACCTCCTACATAAGTATACTCCCTCAAGACTGAGAGAGGCTGCTTCACCAGATACATAAAAACAAGTACAGCAAGTTAAGCAAAATGAAGACAGAGGAATATGCTCCAAACTAAGACAAGACAAACTGTCACCAAAAAAAGACCTTAATGAAAAGTAAATAATATACCTGATAAACAGTTCAAAATAATGGTCATAAAGATGCTGAACTTGGGAGAAGAATGGATGAATACAGTGAACTTCAACGCAAATATAAGAAAGTGTCAATCAGAAATCACAACACTGAAAAATACAATAACTGGACTGAAAAATAGACTAGATGAGTTCAACAGCAGACTAGATGAAATAGGAGGCCTAGAGACACAGAATACAGGGCAAAGGAACTTAACGAATAGAGCAATAAAAAGAAATAAAACAATTTAAAAAAAACAAAGATAGCTTTTAAGAAACCTATGGGACAACATTAAGTGGACTAGCATTTGGATTATAGAGGTCTCAAAAAGAGAAGACAGAGAGAAAGTGGCAGAAAAGTTACTTGAATAAATAATTGCTGAAGTCTTCCCTAACCCAGGAAAGAACCAGACACTTAGGTCCAGAAAGCACAGAGAGAACCATACCAGGGTTCATTATAATTAAAATGTCAAAAGTTAAAGATGAGAGAATCATAAAAGCAGCAAGAGAAGAACAACTTAGCACATACAAGGGAACCTCCATAAGACAGTCAAGCTGATTTTTCAGCAGTAACTCTGCAGGCCAGGAGACAATGGTATGATGTATTCAAAGTGTTAAACGGAAAGAACTTCCAACCAAAAATACTCTACCCAGCAAGTTTATTATTCAGAATTGAAGGAGAGCTCAAATGTTTTCCAGGTAGGCAAAAGCTAAAGGAGTTCATCATAACTAAGTAGGCCTCACAAAAAATGTCAAAGGGCTTTCTTTAAGTTGAAAAGACACTAACACATAATAAGAAAGCATATGAAAGTAAAAATCTCACTGGTAAAGGTAAATATATAGAAAGGATACTGAGTTAAACACTTATAAAGCTAGTATGAAGGTTAAAGACAAATTAGTAATTTTAACTATAATTATAATAATTAGTTAAAGGATACACAAAATAACAGACATAAAATATAAAGTCAAAAACATAAAATGGGGGAGAGGGATAAGAATGTAGAGTTATTAGAATACATTCAAATTTAAGTTGCTATCAACTTAAAATAGACTGATCTAGAAAGAGAGAGAGTTATATGTAAAACTCATGATAACCACAAAGCAAAAGCCTACAAAGATACACAAAAGATAATGAGATAGGAATCTGAACAATCTGAACTAAAAAAATTCATCAAATCACAGGGGAAGAACAAGAGAAAAAAGGAAAAAAAAGAACTACAAAAACATTCAGAAAATATTTAACAAAATTGTAATCAGTTCATTCCTATCAGTAATTACTTTAAATGTAAATGGGCTACACTAACCAAAAGATATAGAGTGACTGAATGGATAAAAATCACAACTATCTATATGCTGCCTCTAAGACACTTACTTCAGATATAAAAACACACAAGGGAAAGTAAAAGTATGGAAAAAGTGTTTCCATGTGAATGGAAATGAAAAGAAATATGAGGTATCTATACTTACACAGACAAAACTTTAAAGCAAAGACTGTGACAAAAGACAAAGAAGGAGATTACATAATGATAAAGGGATCAATCCAACAAAAGGATATAGCATTTGAAAATATTGTGAGAATATGTACACATCCAACATAGGAGCACTTATATATATAAAGCAAATATTAAGAGACCTAAGAGAAGAAACTGGCAATACAATAATAGTAGGGGACTTTAATACCTTACTTACATCAGTTGATAGATTAACCAGACAGAAAATCAATAACGAAACCTAAGCTTTAAGTGACACATTAGACCAGATGGACTTAATAGATATATACAGAACATCTATCCAAAAGCAGTAAAATACACATTCTTCACAGGCACACATGGAACATCTTCAGGATAGAACACATATCAGGCCACAAAACAAGTCTCAATAAATTTAAAAAAAATTGAAATCATATCAAGCATTTTTTTGATCACAGTGGTATGAAACTAGAAATAGTTACAAAGGAAAACTGGAAAAAAAATCACAAATACATGGACATTAAATAACATACTACTGAACAACCAATGGATCAACAAAGAAACCCAAAGGGAAATCAAAACAATACCTTGAGACAAATGAAAATGGAAATACAGCAACACAAAATCTATGAGATTTGGCAAAAGCAGTTCTAAGAGGAAGATTATATCAGTACAAGCCTACCTAAAAAAATCAGAAATATCTAGGGAAAATATTACACCTTACACTTAAGGGAACTAGAAACAAAAGGAACAAAGCCCAAAGTTAGTAAGGTAAGAAATACAAAAGATCAGAACAGAAATAAATGAAATAAAAATGTTTAAAATATATAAAGGATCAATGAAACTAAAAGGTGATTCTTTGAAAAGATAAACAAAATTGAAAAACCTTTAGCTATACTCAACAAAAAAAAGGCTCAAATAATTAAATTCAGAAATTAAAGAAGAGAAGTTATAATGGATACCATAGAAATACAAAAGATCATAAGGAACAACTATGAAAATCATATGACAACAAACTGGAAAACATAAAATAAATGGATAAATTGTTAAAAACACACAACCTGCCAATACTGAATCATGAAGAAATAGAAAATCTGAATTGACCAATTACTAATAAGGAGATCAAATCAGTAATCAAAAACCTAACAAACAAAAGTCCAAGAGAAGACAGCTTCACTAGTGAGTGAATTCTACCAAACATTTGAAAATATAATACCTTCTCAGTACCCTTCTCAGACTCTTCCCAAAAATTGAACAGGAGGGAACATGTCCAAACTCATTTCATGAGGCCAGCATTACCTTGATATGAAAACCAGACAAGGACACTACAAGGAAAATTATAGGCCAATATCTCTGATGAAGATAGATGCAAAAATCTTCAACAAAATATTAGCAAACCAAACTCAACAATATATTAAAAGGGTTATACACCATGAGCAATTGGGATTTATTCTAGGAGTTCAAGGGTGGTTCAACATCTGCTTATTGATCACTGTGATATAGCGCATTAATAAAAGAAAGGATAAAAATTATATGATCATCTCAAGAGATGCAGGAAAAATATGTGCCAAATTCAATATCCATTTATGATAAAAACTCAACAAAATAGGGATAAAGGAAACATACCACAACATCATAAAGGCTATATATAAATGACAAACCCAAAGCAAGCACCATCCTGAATGGTGAAACGTTGAAAGTTTTCCCTCTATATCAGGAGCAAGGCAAAGACATCCACTTTCTGCAGTCTTATTTAACATAGTACGAGAAACCTCAAACACACCAAGTAAGAAAGAAAAAGAAATAAAAGGCATCCAAATAGTAAACAAAGAAGTAAAACTGTCACTATTTTCAGATGACATGATTCTGTGTATAGAAAACTCTAGACTCTGCTGAAAAACTATGAGAACTATAAATGAATTCTGGAGAGTTGCAGGATACAAAATCAATTTATAAAATTCAGTTATTTCTATACCCTAATAGTGAACTATCAGAAAAATAAATTTTAAAAACAATCCCATTTAATAAAAAGAATAAAATACTTAGAAATAAATTTAAATAAATACTTAGAAATAAATTTAATAAATTTAATAAAAAGATGAAAGACCTTTACAGTTAAAACTATAAAATACTGCTAAAAGAAATAGAAGAAAATACAAACGTATGGAAAAATATTCTGTGTTCATGGATTGGAATAATTAATATTGTTAAAATGTCTACACTATCCATAAAATTCTATAAATTAATACAATCTCTATGACATTTTTCAAGAACTATAAAAAATAATTACAAAATTTGTATGGAAATACAAGACTCCAAGTAGCCAAAAAGCAACCTTAAAAAAGTACAAAGCTGGAGGTTTCAGGCTTCCTTATTTCAAACTATACTACAAAGATCTAACAATCAAAACATTTTATTGGCATAAAAACAGACATAGATCAATGAAGTAGAGTAGAGACCCTCCCAAATAAACTTATGTCTACATAGTCAATTAATTTATGACAAAACATTTTATTGGCATAAAAACAGACATAGATCAATGAAGTAGAGTAGAGACCCTCCCAAATAAACTTATGTCTACATAGTCAATTAATTTATGACAAAAGAGAGAAGGATATACAATGGGAAAAGAATTTCAATAAATGCTGTTGGGAAAACTGGACAGCCAAAAATGAACTCAAAATGGGTTGAAGACTTGAATGTAAGACCAGAAACCATAAAACCACAAGAGGAAAACATAGATGGTAAGCTCCTTGATAATGGTCTTGGCAGATTTTTTTGGATCTGACTCCAAAAGCAATGGTAACAAAAACAAAAATAAATTATTAAGACCACATTAAACAATTGCAAAGGAAACTAGCAACAAAATGCAAAGGCAACCTTCTTAATGGGAGAAGATATTTGCAATCATATATCCAATAAGGGACTAATATTCAAAATATATAACTCACACAACTAATATTCAAAATATATAACTCACACTACTCAATAACAACAAAAAGAACCTGACTAAAAAGCAATCCAAGAATCCAAACTGACATTTTTCCAAAGAAGACATTCAGATGGCCAACAGACACATGAGAAGATGCTCAACATCACTTATCATCAGAGAAATGCAAATCAAAACCACAATGAGATATCATCTCCTACCTGTCAGAATGGCTGTTATCAAAAAGACAAGAAATAACACGTGTTGGAGGGGTTGTGTAGAAAAGGAACCCTTGTGCACTGTTGGTGGGAATGCAAATAGAGCCACTATGGAACACAGTAGGAGGTTCCTCAAAAAATTAAAAATAGAATTGCTATACAATCCAGTTATTCCACTTCTGGGCTTTTATCTGAAGAAAATGAAAACACTGTATTGAAAAGATGCCTTCACCCCTATGTTCATTGCAACATTACTTCCAATAGATAATATGTAGAAGTGACCATCAATAGATAAATGAATAAAGAAGATGTGGTATATATACATAATGGGATACTGTTCAGTCGTTTAAAAAAAAAGGAAATTTCTCACTTATACTATATGTTGGCAAATCGAACTCCAATAAAAAATATACAAAAAAAATTAATATCTGCAACTTAAAAAATACAGACTTTAATAAAAATATATCAACTCAAAAAAAGGAAATTTTGCCATATGCAACAGCATGGATGGATTTTTATGTTAAGTGAAATAAGTTGGGGACAGACAAATATTGTATGCTTTCATTTATGTGTGGAATCTAAAAACAAAACAAATCCATATTGGTAGTTATCAGAGGAAAGAGGGGTTGGAGTGGGCAAAAGGAGTCAAAGGGGTTAAGTATATGCTGACAAATGGTAACTAGACTTATTGTGGTGATCATTTGTAACATGCAAATATCAAATTATTTTGTTGTACTCTTGAAGCTAATATAATATTATATACTAATTTTACCTCAATAATAATAAGAAGAAGTTAAACTGTGCCATGGTAACACTGAAAATTCAAACTTCTTGGACTGAGCATTCTGAGAAAATTAATCTGTGATTAAAATGTAAAAGAACTGATAGTTCATTGGGCAAGAATATAGGCCTATAAATAAATCAATGGACCTGGGTTCTAGTCTTGAATTTACCACAACTGATTGTGACTGTACAGGGCCTTGGAGCCAATAGTTTTTTCTTTGTTTATTGGCTACTGAGCATCCATTTCCCTTTCTTTGGTAATAGTGCCATAATTTCATCCAGTAGAATAACTCCTTCTCCATGTATACATCTTAATAATCAAAATCCTCTAAGATAAGGGGTAGAGGATGGGCACATAATCTCAATAAGGCAAATTGTATCTTTTCTCACAGGACTTTGAAACCTCATCAAAATGATGTAAAAGTAGGATGAGACTGGAAGTTCTAACCACAGTAATTAGGCAAGAAAAAGATATCTAAATTGGAAAGGAAAACCCAAACTGTCTCTACAAGCAAATGACATGATTCTATATTTAGAAAATCCCAAAGAGCTTTTTTAAAAAGCAAAAACTACTACAACTAATAAGCAAGTGTGGCAAAGCTGCAGGGTTCCAAGATAGACACATAAATATAGTTATGTTTCTATAAACTAGCAATGAAAAATCTGAAAAGAAGAAAATTAAGAAAAAATTCCACTTACAATAGCATCCAAAAGAATAAAATACTTAGGAACAAATTTAACAAGGAAATGAAACATTTATACACTGAAAACTGTAAAACATTGATGAAAGAAATTTAAAAAGACATAAATAAGTGGAAACACATGCCATGTTCATAGATTGGAAGACTTAATATTAACATGACAGTACTACCCAGAGTGACTACAAATTCTGTGCAATCCCTATCAAATATCCAGCAGGCTTTTTGCAGGAATGGAAAAAGCAATCTTCGGCAGCCTGGGTGGCTCAGTGGTTTAGTGCTGCCTTCAGTCCAAGGTGTGATCCTGGAGACCTGGGATTGAGTCCCATGTCAGGCTTCCTGCACGGAGCCTGCTTCTCCCTCTGCCTCTCTCTCTCTCTCTCTCTCTCTCTCTCTCTCTCTCTCTCTCTCTCTGTGTGTGTGTGTGTGTGTGTGTCAAACAAATAAATAGATAGATAGATAGATAGATAGATAGATAGATAAATACCAATCTTCAAGTTCCTATTAAATTGAAAGAGACCCTGAATAGCCAAAATAATCTTGAAAAAGTAGAACAAAGTTGGAAGATTTATACTTCCCTACTTCAAAACTGACTGTGAAGTTATAGTAAACAAAACAGGATGGTACTGGCATTAAGGTCAGAAACATAAACTAATGGGATAGAACTGAAAATCAGAAATAAACCTTCATGTATATGGTAAATTGATTTGGGACAAGAGTATAAAACCATTCAATGGGGGACAGAATAGTCTTTTCAACATATGAGCCTGGGAAAATTAGATATCCACAAGCAAAAAAAAAGAATGAAATTGGGCCCCCACTTTAAATGTACAAAAATTAACACAAACTAGATCAAAGATCTAAAGATAGGAGCTAAAACAATAAATCTCTTAGAAGAAAACATAATGAGCAATCTTTATAACATTGGATTTGGCAATAATCTCTTGGATTTGACACCCAAGAGCACAGACAAAAAAAGAAATGATAAATTGAAATCCATCAAAATTTCAAACTTTTGTGCATCAAAGAATACTATCAAAAAAGTGAAAAATACAGAAAAAAAGATATCTGCAAATCATATATCTGATAAGGGTTGGATATCCAGAATATATAAAGAACAAATCAACAACACCAAAAAAACAAACAACCTGATTAAAAATTGGGCAAAGGACTTTAATAGACATTTCACCAAAGACATGCAAATGTGCAATACACATGAAAAGATGTTCCACATCCCTAGTTATTAGATAAATGCAAATCAAAACCAAAATGAGTCATAATTTCACTCTCATTAGGATGACTATTATCAAAATAATAGAAAATAACAAATGTTGGCAAGGACCTGGAGCATTATCGACAATAGCCAAAAGCTGTAAACATACCAATGTCCATCAACAGAACAAACAAAATAGAGTATATACATATAGTGAAATATTATTCAGCCTTAAAAAAAATATAATGACATTCTGATACAGGCTACAATGTAAATGAACCTTGAACACATTATGCTAAGTAAAATAAGCCAGCCAAAAAGGGACACTTTCTGATTCTACTTATACGAGGTACTAAGAATAGACAAATTTATAGACAGAAAATAGAACAGAGGTTACCAAGAGTTGCAGGGTGAGGAGAATGAGGAATGTTTAATGGACTCAGTTTCTGTTAGGGATGTTGAAATGTTCTAAAAATGGATAATGGTAATGGCTTCACAACATTGTGAATGTATTTAATGCCACTGAATTACACACTTAAAAATGGTTAAAATGATACAGTTTCTATTTTATATTTATTAAGACAATTTTAAAAACCCACCACCAGAAAAAAATAACCAGCTCTGATCTTTAATTTATGGACCTTCAGGTGACAGTAGACCATTTTTTTAAGATTTTATTTATTTATGCATGAGAAACACAGAGAGAGAGAGGCAGAGACACACAGGCAGAGGGAGAAGCAGGCTCCCCACGGGAAGCCTGATCCGGGACTTGATCCCAGCATCCCAGGTTCACAGCCTGAGCCAAAGGCAGACAGACACTCAACCACTGAGCCATCCAGGTACCCTGACGGTAGACCTTTTTTTTTTTTTAAGATTTTATTTATTTATTCATAGAGACACAGAGAGAGAATGAGAGGCAGAGACACAGGCAGAGGGAGAAGCAGGCTCCATGCAGGGAGCCTGACGTGGGACTCGATCCACGTGGGATCACGCCCTGGGCTGCAGGCGGCGCTAAACCGATGCGCCACCCGGGCTGCCCTAGACCATTTAATAAGGAGTAAAATAACTTCAATATACTTTGTTTCTCACCCCCACCCCGCTTTTGCACTATTGTTGTCATACATTATACTTTTACATATGTTATACTTTTATATATATTATAAATCCTATACTATATTGTTACTGTTTTTGTTCAGTCAAATATCATTTGAAGGAATTTAATAACTAAAAAAAATTTTTCATGTTTACCCATTTCCTTGCCACTTCTAACTCTTCATTCCTCATAGCATAGACCCAAATTTCCATCTGATGTCATTTTCCTTCTGCCTGAGGACTCATTTCCTGCAGTACAATCTGCTGCTGAGGAATTGCTTCAGCCTGTCTTAGAAGACAAGCTGTCTTCATTGTGTGAAATTTTGTCTTCATTGTTGAAATATATTTTTAATAGGTATAGAATTCTGGACTTTGATGGGTTATTTCTCTTTTAGTACTCTTAAGTTTCTTGAGCTTAGAATTTGTTGAACTTCTTAGATATATGGGTTTGAGGTGTTCATCAAGGTTAGAAAAATTTTCAGCTGTGATTTCTTAAAATACTTTTCAATTCTTTACCCATCTCCTTCCAGAACACCAGTAACATTTATAATAGGCTGCCTGCAGCTGTTCTACAACTCAGCAATATTCTACTTATCTATTCTACTTATCTTTTTAAATTCTTTGCCTTCTTTGTTTTATTTTGGGTATTTCTACTGCTATTCCTTCAGTTTCACTAATTGATTTTTTAAAAGTATTTATTTATTTGAGAGAAAGAGAGAGAGCATGTGTGCAGGAGCTGGCAGGGGCAGCAGAGGGACAAGCAGACTCCTCATTGAGCAGGAAGCCCAACAGGGGGCCTCTTCCCAGGACTCTGGGATCATGACCTGAGCCCAAGTCAGATGCTTAACCAAATGAACCACCTAGGCACCTCATTAATTGATTTTTAATATGCCATCCATGTATCCACATAACATTCTTTTCTTTTCTTTTTTCTTTTCTTTTCTTTCCTTTCTTTTTTGAAACAGAGACAGAGCACAGGCAGGGAGGAGGGTCAGAGGGAGAGGCAGAAGCAGACTCCCTGTTGAGCAGAGCCCAACACAAGAGTCCATCCCAGGAGTCTGGGATCATGACCCCAGATAAAGACAGAGCCACCCAGGCATCCCAAGATGGGAATTATTTAAAAAGAAAACTACAGGCCCAAAATGGTGTCACTTGATTGAGTCAGCCCAAGTTACCAAACAGGGGCAGTTTTCACCTCCTCCAGAAATGTACATTATAAACTGTTGATCAGGAATATATTAAATTTACTCAAGGCAGTAAGTTGAGTGTAGAGTCATACTGTTTCCTATCTCTCAAATGTCACTGGATTTTGTTGTCTGATGTCTAGTGTCTTCAAAATCATGGTTTCATATTTTTGGTGGGAAGAATTGTTTTAGGAAAGAAGATAATCTGATTTCCGTTAGTCCATCTTGGCTGGAAAAAACTGCTAGGTTTGTAGTAGTATCAATAGGAAATATAAAAAGAACTATATGGAGACATCAAGACTATATTTATCTTAAGAAAGAACTTTGTGTCTGAACAGATTGATACACCTGAATCAGATATTCTCATTAAAAGTTTAGATATTCAGAAGAAGAAATGCAGTATAAATCTGTGTCAACATGGTACCTCCATGTTGTACCTCTTCAGTGCTCCATCAAGGTCTAGCTCTATTCCATCTGATTAAGATACTAGTGCTTAAGGAAAAAAGAACCTATAATTTTGAATCTGAATAGACATCTGATCCTTGTATAAATTTTAACAAGCTTCAAATATTAACAAAAACCTTTGGAAAGGGAATTTCTATATACCAGAACCTGTAATATGAGAAAATACATCTCAGTTTTTGACGCTTAAAAGAATATGCCAAACTTGAAAAATACCTTCTGCCTTCAAAGTTTACATCTTGACTATTATCCTCGCCACATATAGAATAACTACTTCACGATTTCTACTTCACAACTTGGAACAGATTGCCTTTTTGGTTGTTAACAAAAAGTAGGAAAGTATTACCCAAAAAACCTTGCATGTTTTTGGTAGAGTGAGAGGAACTATAGACTCAGATTTTGGTTCATAGAATTTTTCCAGAGCTGTAAGATGAGAAGCATCACAAATGACAAGCCAATATTACCAAAGAAGCAGGAGAAAGATAGAAAACAGAAAGGAAAAGAGAAGCATCAAATCCTATATTAACATCAATATGTTGACACTTCAATCATGCATTACATGACTACCTCAACAACATTTGCACTGCGGTTTTTATATGCTATTTGCCTCGTGTACACACACACACCCCAAGATACACTCTCCCACTTTGTCTGTTCTGTGTCCCAGAAAACTGACTTTAGACTGCATGTCACAGGTTCATTTGCCTTCTAGCTTCCTGGTTTGGATTTATCCAAAGGGCATCACCAGCCGGCGATCAGAGGTTGGGAAGGTGGAGAGGCCAGGGAATTATTCCTCTGTCCCTGACTTCATTCAGCTGAGTCCTGACAGCAGCGACACTCTATAGCTACTGTTTCTAGCTTCTGTCGGAAGACCCCTTTTCTAAATCTCCATTTCCTGCTCAGGGTGCAATAACAGCATCCTCTTCCCTTTTACCTTTCAGCCCCAGGGAAGATCATGGCATGGCATCCCTCTCTTGTGATGGGCTGGGTGCCTCAGCATCCCTTGTCGATTCCTTCCCCCTGCCCTCAGCTCCCTATGTGGTTCTTTCATTAAAGTCTCTTCAAAATCCCAGTTGAATGTGCCATCTGTTCCCTCCTGACCGATACCCTCTCCTTCTGTATTGTATCAACTGGGGGTGGCTAAAAGCAAGCAAATACAAGAAATATTAGGAAACTTCCACTTGCTGAAAAGTTCAGTTGGTTAGAGAACAATGCTAATGAGGCTGAAATTAGTGTCTGGCTGTGCTCCAGGACCACAGGCTGTATCCCTGACCAGCCATTTTACACACCATCAGTTGCAAAGAAGACCATGCCAAAAAGGAGACATGACTCTGTGCCAGTCCCTCATCACTTCTGGGAACATATTTCAAAAACTAGCCGTTCATTGAGATAGCTTCAAAACTATCTTTGTTCCCCAAAGACAGCTTTTGTAATGTGATTCTAATGAAAATTTTATATAGAGCATTTTAAATCATAAAGCCATACCTGTCCATATCTTTGTCAAGAAAACACTTTCATTTGCTTACTTAATCTGTAGTTAATTCATAATAACACAGGTTAAAAGTCAAGCTTATCAAAATATGTCTTATATTGGTAACAGGATTCAAAGATTATAAGAATATATGTTAGCTCATTTCTTTAAAATTTTCAACTGTTATGACTAAATAAGTTAAACTACACAACTGTTGCTTAAAGAATAAACAATTAAAATATTCTTGAAGTGACTTTTTTTGAGAGAGAGAGAGAGAGAGAGAGAGAGAATGAGTTCATGCAAGCCAGGGAGGAGGTGCAAATGGAGAAGGAGAGGTAGAGAGAGAATCTAAAGCATGCTCCATACCCAGTGGAGAGCCCAACATAGAGCTCAATCACATGACCCTGAGATCATGACCTGAGCTGAAATCAAGAGTCAGATGGTTAACCTACTGAGCCACCCAGGTACCCCTTGAAGTGATTATTAAGTGTAAATGACGAACTTTCCATTTCTTCACCACTTCTCCCCTCAGTATAGTCGCCTTGTAAAACCATGTTATAATTAGGTTACTGTAAATGTACTGTTGTATTAATATGCTATACTGAACCTACGTCCATGGTGTTAATTTCACATGATTTGAATTCATGGAGGGAGGGAGACACTTCTGTTCCTTTTTCAGAAATCAATTTCTGATACTCTCTACTATTAGCAAGAAAGAACTATTTTCTACTAAACTATTTCTACCTATGACTTTAGGTAAAACGTGCTGAAATACTACAGCAAAATATGATTTTATTATTAATAATATTATAATGCTAAGACCACCCACAAGATATGAGCATTTTTATACATAATATTTATTCTTAATCATTTTCATAACACAATCTGAGTTTTATTTTTTAACAAAACCTTCTGAGTCGTTTTGATAAGGTCAACAGAAAGCACAATCTTTTAACATTAGGTGATCAACTTTTTGACAATAGCGGGACCAGCATAGCTAATGGAATAATAGCCTGCAGGGTCCAGCTAAATATGATATACGAATGTAATCAACCTCTGTGATGACTATTCAGAAGTAATCCCTTTAGCTTTGAACTGCAACATATATTTCAACAAAGCAAAAACCATAGGAAGAAATTCTCTGCAGACCACACTGATACAATACAGCCTTCATATCCTGCTCTATGTGCTTGCTGCTTATAGTGAGTTTTAAATTTAAGGTAATGACTACTGTATATTCATGTGAGCATACAATACTTTTGATTTGTTGTGGAAAGGTTGAATCCATTACCAGGGGTCTAGTCTATAAACTCTGACACAACCTTTATGTATGAGTTAGTATTTACCCTTTTCTAGAAAAAAGCCACTAAAAATGTTTTGCATGCCAAAATTATAAAAACTCATTTACCTATTCATTCTCAAAACTACTAGTCGGTGTCTCCTCCATTTTAATTCATACTCCTCTACCAATAACATTTTTTAAATCACATTTGCATATAGTACTGTATTATATGAAAATTATATGCCATTGTTTTCAAGTGAAGGGATGGAATGGTATTTTGAGTCTAATTCAGCATTTACTGACTTATTCTATTGGTCTTTGGTACAGTATAGGCTAAGTGGTGGTAAATAAGATCCTTTTGTTGCCCACCTGAGGGAATCCAGCATTTGAGAGTCTACTATTAGCAACAGACAAGTGCCTGTTTCTACTGAAGTGGTAGACAGTATAAGCAAATATCATACTCTCAACTTTGTATTGCTTCCGGTCTCCTTGCTGGAGTAGTATTGGTCTTAATTTTCCAGCTTCCTTGAAGTACCACAGATCAAACATCACAAATCACATTCTAAGTCAAACCCACAGCACAAAACCTAGGGTAGGAATCAAAATGAGTGCTTTTGAAACAGTGTAACCAGGATGCCTGGGTCGCTCAGCAGCTGAGCGTCTGCCTTTGGCTCAGGGCATGATCCTGGAGGCCCGGGATCGAGTCCCACATCAGACTCCCTGCATGGAGCCTGCTTCTCCCTCTGCCTGTATCTCTGCCTCTCTGCGTCTCTCATGAATAAATAAATAAAATCTAAAAAGGAAAATAAAGAAACATTGTACCAAGAACAGTCCTGTGGTGCTCATCTTGCTGCAAATGTAGAGAAGTATCAGAGCACCTGAATGATGAGTTCAGGTGTTCCCCTATATAAGTTAATCATTGCCAAGGCTTCCTAGAACAAAGAGTGTCTTTTATTTAAACCATCAGTTGTGGCCTACATTAAGTAAAAGAATAGCTACACATATAGCTATTCTCCTCAGAGAATCTACTTGGGAAATACTCCCAGTAAAAATTATCTTTCCTCAACATCTGGGGAATAAGTGCAAAACAATTACTTGAGACAAATCAGGCATAATTTTAAACTTGGAAAATTCAGGAAAGATTTCCCCAGCTTAAGAGATTTTGTTACATACTGCCAAGTCAAAAGGAATGTTGAGTTTAAGATATTAGATAATATAAAAGTGGTATTGGGATGTTAGGTTGTTCTATATATTGCGATGCAATGACAAATATTAAACTGAGAAGTCCAAGGTAGTTCCTTACCTAAAAGAATGCTGTTAGTTAAGGTAAGGGCTAAGTTCCTATTACAAAGAGTCCCAAGGTACAGTAGCTTAATAATATACAAATTTGGGCAGCCCTAGTAGCTAAGCGTCTTAGCATCACCTTCAGCCGGTTGTGATCCTAGAGACCTGGGATGGAGTCCCGCGTAGGGCTCCCTGCATGGAGCCTGATTCTCCCTCTACCTGTGTCTCTGCCTCTCTATGTGTGTGTCTCTCATGAATAAATAAATAAAATCTTAAAAAAAATGAATATACAAATTTGGGACACCTGGGTGGCTCAGTGGTTGAGCATCTGCCTTCAGCTCAGGTGGTGATCCCAGGGTCCTGGGATTGAGTCCCACATCAGCCTCACGATGGGCAGCCTGCTTCTCCCTCTACCTGTGTCTCTGCCTCTCTCTCTGTGTCTCATGAATAAATAATTAAGATCTTTTTTAAAAAAAGAATACACACTTTTATTTCTTCCTTAACCCTAAAGTGAATAGTCTGCATTTACAAGGCAGCTCCACAGGTATTTAGGGGACCACGATAATCCATTTTGTGGCAGGGCTTCTCAATCTTGCACTATTGAAATTTTGAGCTGGATGATTTTTTGTTGGTGAGGGGGCTGGGGTATCACTGTCATGGTCATTGTAGGTTATTTAGCAGCATCCATGGCTTCTACCCTGTGGATGTCAGTATGCTTCTACCTATGAGTTGTGACAACCAAAAAGTGTCTCCAAAAGCCACCTGTGGGGTAAAATCACTGCCAGTTGAGAACCACTCGCCTAGGATGTTGTCATTATCTGCATGTTAGAAACTGAAGCATGGGGTAATGGTTCTATGTCCAAGATTGAGGAAAAGGGAAAATTTAAGGAGGAATAAATGCCCAATGTCTAACACTCAGACCCAGAAGCAGTGTATTACTTTGTTTCCACTCACTGGTAAGAATTTAGTCTTGTGGCTTAGACTAAGTATTTATCTGCTGACAAGGAAGATCTAATATAGAGGGGGAAGAAATGAACTCTGATAAGTGGGTGGCAGAAGGAATTACTGGAGCCATGTCTTATGTGGGCAAGAAATGGTGAAGTCTAGAGTTAGCCTTAGATGAGAGCATAGGTAAGATAGAGCATATAGAACAAAACAACACAGAGCTTGTGGAAGTTTTTTTCCTACTGTCTTTTTTTTCCTACTGTCTTTTATTTTCTCCATGAAACCAGAAAATACATCATGGGCAGGGTTAGAGTTTTGGGAAAATAGAAAAAAGAGCTAAATAGCCATCTAAGAGAGAAGAAGAACAAATGGACCAGGAATGTTTAATAGGATGGCCTGAAAGCAATTAAAATCCACCAGTGCCTATGGCTATGAATTTAAAGTAAGGCCTGGTTATATGTTTTTTTTTCCAGTCACATTGAGGTATATAGTACAGAAGAGGAGTAAGGATACAGTTGAATTTATTCTAGGGTTATAGTTTTGCCAAATGAGTATGACAAAGTGGGAAAAGAGTAATGAGGTCAGACTATATGCAAGGGGGAGAATGGCCATAGAATTTATGTTAATAAAGAAAGAAAGAGGGGAGAGAAGGGATCAGAAAAAGAAGGAAAAATGAAAATGTGGCAAGAGTGGAGGTCCCAGAGAAGTAGAAGAATTGCTGGTGTTGGGGTACTAGAAGGAGTGATCTAGAAAGATAAAACTAGAAGTCAAGTAGTTGAATGTTGGTAACTGAGTTTAAGAGGGATCTGGAGTTATTGCTAATGGCAAGGTCTAAGTATATCCATGGGAATCAATGGCTGCAGAAGGGTGTGGGACCAGATCTCAAAGAACAGAGCTCAAGTAATTAAGACCCAAGGTGAAGAATCCTCTGCTTGTACATTTAAATTGCTAAATTAAGACAGAAGTAGTGAGGTAAAATGAGCCAATGATAAAATCAACTGAGAATGATCCCGGTTGTAGGTAGACCACAACAATAGTTGATTGTATAAACTGATAACTGAATTTTAGGAAGAGAAAGAAAGGAGGTGAATGTCCTGGAAGGGAACAACAGGGTGCAAGCAGAATACCTATCCATCTCCAGCCCCAGTGGTAGCAAAACTGACAGAAAGAAAAACAAAAAAATCTGCTAGGTTGGCAGTGTCTACGGAGGACAGCCCCATTTCCATTAGAAAGTAAAGGAAATTTCAGAAAATGTAATAAGGATACATGGAAATGTTTCAGAAGTTGTGGTAGGAGATGGGGACAAAATAGAATACAGGAAATGAGAGATCTGGAGACTAAGGCCTGCGAAAAGCAAGAATAAAGAGCATATTATTAGATTACTACCAGTGAATTCAACTCAAAAGCTAAAGGCCAGACATGAAAGTTAAGTACAAAATTAACATGTCTATTTATATGTATAAACTTCCCATATCTGATCTAATAATTTTGGATACTTTCTATTGCTCTCTAAATTAATTTTCTTTCTGAGTATCGCTTCAAGTCATTTTATCCCCCAAAAGGTGGCTGTTCCAGTTACCATTTATGTGTCACAAGAATCTTGTGGGTTAGGAATTTAAGCATGTTTTGGTAGACCTCAGTTGAGGTCACCACTGGTGGTGCTCAGCTGACAGATGGCTAGTTTGAAGGATCCAGGACAGTTTCCCTACAGACTAGAGCCTTAGAGGGATGGCTGGAAGTTTGGACTCAGATGGAATTGTCAAACTGGAGCATCTTACATGTGACCTCTCCAGGATGGCAGGGCGGTTATTATATGGTGACTTGCTCCCTCCAAAGAAAGCATCCCAAGAGAACCAGGAGGAAGCTGCACAGGGAGAAATACCAATACAATAAGCCTTTTCTGACCTTGCCTCAGAAATCGTGTAGCCACTTTTTCCACATTCCAATGATTAGAAGAGTCCTAAGCCTAGCCCAGTTTCCAAAGAAGGTGAATTAGATTCCACCTCTGGATGGGGGAGTGACAAGGTCATATTGTTGAGGAACATGTAAAGTAGGGGACATCGTGGCTATCTTTGACCAATATAATCTGCCCTGGTGACACAGTGGTATATACACTTTTATACAGGTGATAAGGGTAGATATCTCTGCAAAAGGATTCCCAGGTTCAAGTTCAATATAACTGTAAATTGTATTTGTGATAAATCATTACATTCATACATCTTTTTTCCTGTAGGAGGATCTAGAAGATCCACAAGGGAAAGTTTATGTCAAATCCCAGAAAATTTGGAAGAAGAACTCAGTGGGTATGATAAATCAAGTAAAAAGTTTTTATTGCATACAAATTAGGCAAGATACTAAGTATAAACTGATTCTTCAAACACAAGAAGAATAATTTCATCTAGTACTTGATAATACTAAAAACTGTCTAAAAAAATCACAGATTTACTTTAAAATATCACATAAGTTCAAGCGCTTTTCATTTTTTAAGCTGTGTGTGAAAATTAAAAAAAAAAACAAAAAAGTATCTTTCAAGTGAATGTTTTTACTTTCTCCCTCAATATAAAATTAAATATTGAAATTTTTTATTTCAGATTTCCTGATAATCAAAAAACTGAGACTTAAACCAGCTTTGGACTCAGCAACAAAGCAAGAAGAAATTTATCATGTCACCTTGGTCTTCATAACTATAATAGGAATATGTTTCAAATTAATACAGATAGAATTGTAATAAAACTATGACTGTGTTTAGATTGGATTTTGGTATTGCAGTGTACAAATTCATTCTAAATCATCTAAATTCATAAAAATAATAATACATCTCAAATGGTTAGAAATATCAATAATCATTCATAAAACAAACTAAAATTTTGCTCTTATCCACTATCCCACAAGAAAGAGTGTTATTATAGAATCAGAATCTGGTTGTATCTAATGAGAAAATCATTTTAAACTTAAGGAAATCTATGTTGAATAAATATGGGAAAATATTTATTAAAATTCAGGAAGTCTTTTCAACATAGATGAAAGGATTATAAGCAGCAGAGACTATTGTATTGTACCATGCAAAACAGTTTCCTTTACAGAGATAAAGATGGCTTTACCTCTGTAAAGGAAACTTCTGTTTCCTCTACTCACACCACTTCTGACACCAAATGCATGGGGTTTTACACACCAAGCAATTTTCCAATTCTCAGCAGATACTGACTGGCTGTCTTACAATTTAACTCCATTCTGACACTAACTGCCAGGAGTTAGTACAGATCTCAGACTAAGGGATAAGTTCCACAAGATTCTTTCCCACCTTAAATTCTAATCACAATGCCCAGGGTGTCACTTATACTTCTGTCTGACTTGGCTACATACTGGGGACTCCCACAAACCCCTCCTTAACTTCAATAATTTGCTATATCAGCTCATGGAACTTACAGAAACAGATACTTACATTGCCAGTTTATCATGAAGAATACAATAAAAGATAGAGATAAGCAGCCAATTAGAAGAAAGACACTGGCAAAGTATGGGAGAGAAGGCCTAAGCTTTCATGCCCTCTCTGGGTGCATCACCCTCCCAGCACCCCTGTACATTCACCGACCAGAAGCTCTCCAAATCCTTTCAGATGAGGTTTATATGGAGTCTTGGCAGCATAGGTATGATTGATTAAATCATTGGCCATCACTGATTAACTCAGCCTCCAACCTCTCTCCTCTCTGCAAAGGTCAGGAGATGGACCTGAAAGTTTCAACCCTCTAATCACATGGTTGGCTTCCATTGCACCCAGACTCCATCCTTTAGAGCTTTCCAAAATCCACCTCATTAATAAAAATTCCATGTAGTTGAAAGGGTCTTGTTATGAATGACAAAAGATGATCCTTTCTTTTTTTATTATTTTATTTTTTTATTGGAGTTCAGTTTGCCAACATATAGCATAGCACCCAGTGCTCATCCCGCCTAGTGCCCCCATCAGTGCCCATCACCCAGTCACCCCAACCCCCCACCCACCTCCCTTTTCACTACCCCTTGTTCGTTTCCCAGAGTTAGGTGTCTCTCATGTTTTGTCACCCTCACTGATATTTTCACTCATTTTCTCTCCTTTCCCTTTATTCCCTTTCACTAATTTTTATATTCCCCAGATGAGTGAGACCATATAATGTTTGTCCTTTTCCAATTGACTTATTTCACTCAGCTAATACCTGCCAGTCCCATCCACATCAAAGCAAATGGTGGGTATTTGTCGTTTTTAATGGATGAGTAATATTCCATTGTAGATGAATGGATAAAGAAGATGTGGTATATATATAAGATGATCCTTTCATGTTTATCATTCCAGAGCTATTTCCAGAACTGGGGACAAAACCCAAATATTATAACAAAAGATGTGTCTTTCACCTTTAGCTCTCTGGAGCTATTTATGGAACCAGGCACAAAACCCAAATCTTAATTTATTTCCTTTCTATGCCAGGAATCGGGTACAAAGACCAAATATGTACTTCTTACACTATTACAACATTACACTGTGTAGAGCCATATTTTATACTTTTAGCTCATCATATATCTGACTCTTGAACAACACAGGTCTGAACTATGTAAGTCCACTTATATGTGTATTTTTTACATATAAATACAGTACAGTACTAAGTATTTTGGCTTCCTTGTGATTTTCTTAACACTTGCATTTCTGTAGCTTACTTTGTTGTAAGAATATAGTATATAATACATATACAAAATATGTGTTAATCAACTGTTTATGTTATCAGGCTTCCAGTCAACATTAGGCTATTAATAGTTTAGTTTAAGGGGAGTCAAAATTGTATGTGTATTTTGACTGTGCAGGGGATTGGTGCTCCTAACCCCCACCTTGTCCAAGGATCAACTGTATAGTAAAATGTGTCCATGTCAATTTCAAAAGATTAAGAAAATTCTTCAGTCTTAGGTCCTTCCCCTATTGCATCTTACCATAATAAATGTGCTAAAATCACTTGTTTTCTATACAAGAGCAAAATCTGTGTGTTCATCGTCTCATATAATCTGATCAGATAGAACTACAAACATACAGAATCAAACAGAGGGGCTTGTGTTTCTAATCTCGGGCTGGGGAATGCCTTGCTAATTAACAAATCAAGGTCAGGTGCAGAATTAACAATGACTAAAACATATGTGATTACATTAAAATATTCATTCAGTGAAAAGGCCACTAAACAAAGTTAAGAGACCAATGACAAAAGAGAAGAATTTGGGCAGGCCCAGTGGCTCATCGGTTTAGCACCGCCTGCCTTCAGCCCAGGGCGGGATCAAGTCCCCTGCATGGAGGCTGCTTCTCCCTCTGCCCGTGTCCCTGCCTCTCTCTCTCTATGTCTTTCATAAATAAATAAAATCTTTAAAAAGAGAGAGAGAGAGAGAGAAGAATTTGCAACAACAATCAAAAAACCAATGCCCATAAAACACAAATAATTTATGAAAAAAAGATTAATAAAGAAGAAGAGCAGGGAAAAGAAGAAGAGAAAAAGAAAGACAATCTAATAAGAAAAAGGACAGAACATAACATTGGAACTTTAGTTGTTCAGCTTAAAATAAACTGTTATAAATATGAGATGTTTTATATAAGCCTTACAGTAACCACAAAGCAAAAGCCTATGGTAGTTACACAGAACATAAAGGGATATGAACATAACACTACAGAATATCATCAAATCACAGAGGAAAAGAGCAAGAGAAGAAGAAAGAAAAGAATTACAAAGCAGCTGGAAAACAAGTTTAAAATGGCAAAAAATCCAATCAATACTTTTTTTTAAGTGCAAATGGACTAAATACTGCAATCAAAAGACATTGAGTGGCTAAAAGGATTAAAAACAAAAACAAGACCCAACTGTATGTCACCTACAAGAGACTCTTCAGCTTTAAAGATTCACAGGACTGCAAGTGATGGGGTAGGAAAGCATGTTACATAAAAATGGAAACCCAAAGAAAGCTAGGATGCTATACTTATATAAGGCAAAATAGACATTAAATCAAAGACTGTAATAGGACACAAAGAAACACATTATGTAATAATAAAGGAAACAGTCCAACAGGATCTAACATTTGTAAATATTTATGCACCCAACATAGGAACACCTAAATATAGGAAGCAAATATTAACAGACCTAAAGGGAGAAATAGACAGCAATACAATAATACTAGGAAACTTTAATACCTCCACTTTCATCAATAGATAGATCATCAAGACAGAAAATCAATAAGGAAACATTGGCCTTAAATGACACATTAGACCAAATGGACTTAACAGACATATCCAGAGTATTTCATCCAAAAGAAACAGAGTATGTATGGAACATTCTCCAGGATAGATCATATGTTTAAGCCACAAAACACATCTTTAAAAATTTAAGGTTGAAAACATATTAAGCATCTTTTCCACCCACAATGGTATGAAACCTGTAATCAATTACAAGAAAAAAAAAGGAAAATTCATAAATATGGGGAGATTAAACAACCTGCTACCGAACAATCAATTGGTCAGCAAAGAAATCAAGAAATTTAAAAAATATCTTGAGATAAATGAAAATGGAAATATGAAATGTCAAAACTTAAGGGATGCAGGAAAAATAGTTCTGAAAGTTAAGGTAAATGAAGTCCAAAGTTAACAGAGGAAGGAAATAACAAAGATCAAAATGCAAATAAATAAAATAGAGACTAACAAGACAATAGAAAAGATCAATGAAAATAAGACCTGGGGTTTTTTTTGAAAAAATAAAATAGACAAAACTTTAGCTAGACTTACCAAAAAAAGGAAGCGGACTCAAAGTGAGAAATGAAAGAGTAGATGTTAACAACTGAAAACACAGAAATAGAAAGGATCATAACAGACTGCTATAAACAATTAGACACCAACAAATTGGACAACCTAGAAGAAATGGAGAGAGTCCTAGAAGCAAACAACCTACCAATAATGAATCATGAAATAGAAAATCTGAATAGACCAATTACTAGTAAGGAGATTGAATTAGTAATCAAAAACCTTCCAACAAACAGAAGACCACAACTGATGGCTTCACTGTCAGTGTCTACCAAATATTTTTTTTTCCTATTTATTTGTTTATTTTTTCCTCCAAATTTTTATTTAAATTCTAGTTAACATATAGTATAGTATTGATTTCAGGATTAGATTTTAGTGATTCATCGCTTACATACAACAGTGCTCATCATAACAAGTGTCCTCCTAATACCCACCATCCATCTAGCCCATCCCCCACTCATCTCCTTCCATCAATCCTCAGTTTGCTCTTTATCGTTAAGAGTCTCTATGGTTTGCTTCCCCCTCTCCTTTTTCTCCCCTTTCTCAGATATTCATCTATTTTGTTTCCTAAATTCCACATACAAGTGAAATCATATGGTATTTGTCTTTCTCTGACATTTCACTTAGCATAATACACTCTAGCTCAGGGCACCTGGGTGACTCAGTGGTTGAGGATCTGCCTTTGGCTCAGGTCATGATCCTGGGGTCCTGGGATTGAATCAGTCATCAGGCTGCCCGCAGGAAGCCTGCTTCTCCCTCTGCCAATGTCTCTGCCTTTCTCTCTGTGTCTTTCATGAATAAATAAATAAAATCTTTAAAAAAAAATACACTCTAGCTCTATCCATATTGTTGCAAATGGCAAGACTTCATTTACAAATGGCTGAGTAATAGTCCATTGTATATGTATACCACATCTTTTTCCATTCATCAGTTGATGGGCACTTCTACCAAATATTTTTACAAGAATTAAGATAAATCCTTCTCAAACTCTTCCAAAAAAAAAAAAGAATAAAATCCATATATAATAAAAAACATCCAACAAAATGAGTATAGATGGAACATACCACAACATAACAAAGGCCATATATGACAAGCCCGTAGCAAACATCATACTCAATGGTGAAAAACTGAAAGCTTTTCCCTTAAGATCCGGAATAAGACAGGATGCCCACTCTCAACACTTTTATTCAACATAGTCCTAGCCGCAGCAATTAGACAAGTAGAATAAATAAAAGACATTAGAAAGGAAAGGCAATGGTCTCCATTTGCAAATGACATGATTCTATATCTAGAAAACCCTAAAGACCCCACTAAATAACTCTCAGAGTGAATAATAAATTCAGTAAAGTTACAGGATACAATATCAATATATAAAAATTAGTTCTGTTTCTACAAACTAATTATCATAAAAAGAAATTAAGAAAATAATCCCATGGCATCAAAAAGACCAAAATACCTAGGAATGAAAATTATAAGACACTGATAAATTGAAGAAGTCACAAAAAAATAGATAATTCTGTGCTCACAGATTCAAAGAATTAATATTTTTAAAATGTCCTTACAACCCAAAAGAATCTAGATTCAGTACAGTCCCTATCAAAAGTCCAACGGCACTTTTCACAGAAATAGGAAAACTATCCTAAAATGTCTATCAAACCACAAAAAACTCTGAAATTTTAAAGCAATTTTGAGAAAGAACAAAACCAGAGGCATCACATTTTCTGATTTCAAACTATATTACAAAATTATAGTAATCAAAATAGCATGGTATTTGGCATAAAAACAGACACACAGATCAATACAACAGAATAGAGAGCTTTATTAATTTACAAGAGCCAAGAATTTACAACAGGGAAAGGATAGTCTTATCTTTTGGCGGGGGGAGTAGTCTTTTCAATAAGGGTGTTGGGAAAACTGGACAGTCACATACAAAAGAATGAAATTGGACCAGTATTTTATACCATACACAAAAATAAACTCAAAATGGATTAAACAATTGAATGTGAGACTTGAAAACATAATTCTCCTGGAGAAAAAACATAGATCGCAAGCTCTCTGACATCAGTCTTCATGATTGTTTTGGATTTGACACCAAAAGCAAAGGCAACAAAAGCAAAATAAACAAGTGGGACTATAGTAAACTAAAAAGCATCTGTGCTGCAAGTGAAAGCATCAACAAAATGAAAAGGCAACTTAAATGGGAGGAAAATATTTACATACCATTTATCTAATAAGGAGTTAATGTCCAAAATATAAATGCAACTCAACAGCAAAAACAATTCAATTTAAAAATAGGCAGAGGAACTGAACAGACATTTTTCCAAAGAAGACCAACAGGTACATGAAAAGATGCTCAACATCACTAATCATCAGAGAAATGCAAATCAAAACCACACTGAGGTATCACTTCACACCTGTTAGAATAGCTATTACAAAAAAAAAAAAAAACAAGAAAAAAACGAGATAACAAGTGTTGATAAGGATGTGGAGAAAAGAAAGATTACTATCTCAAAAGATATATGCACCTCCATGTTCATTGCAGCATTATTTATGATAGCTAAGATATGGAAACAATTTAAGTTTCCATTGATAGATAAATATATAAAGAAAATGCGATATATGTAATTATAAATATATATGTATTTCATTTATCCCATACATACATACTAATTGAATTTCATTCAACCATAATAAAAAAAGAAATTCTGCCATTTCCAACAATATTGATGGACCTTGAGGACATTGTGGTAAGTGAAATAAGTCAGACAAATACTATATGTGGAATCAAAACAACAACAACAATAACAACAGAAAAAAAAAAAACCCTCATAGATAGAACAGATTGGTGGTTGCCAGAGTCGGAGAATGGGTAATGTTCAAAATGGGTGAAGGTGGTCAAAAGGTACAAATGTCTAGCTATAAAATAAATAACTAGCTGGCTCAGTTGGTGGAACACATAACCCTTGATCTTGGGGTTGCGAGTTCGAGCCCTATGTTGGGCGTACAGATTATTTAAAAATAAAATTTAAATAAATATCCTTATTTTTTATTTTTTATTTTTGGTAAATATAAATTAAATAAATAAACAAACAAACAAACAAACAAACAAAATATGTTCTGGGGATATAATGTACAACATAGTGACTATAGTTACCAATGGTATATTGTATTTTTGAAAGTTTCTGACAGAGTAGATCCTAAAAGTTCTCATCACAAGAGAGAATCCAAAGTAGACTCCCCAACGAGAGCCAGGGCCCTGACCTCACTACTGTGAGATTATGACCTAAGCAGAAATCAAGAATCAGAAACGTAACCAACTGAGCCACCCAGGGGCCTCTGTTTTTTAGATTCTTTAGTAAGACTTCCCAAAAGTTGTTTAGAAAAATGCATCCCAGTTTACAATAAACAAATACCTTTGTGCTTTTATATCTTAGCTAACACTGAATATATCCTAGTAGATATCTATTGATCTAGTTTTTAATGGACCCTTTATCTTTCTTCCCTCCTCCCACATCTTCTCTTCCAAGGCCTTCCTTCTCCCTGCTGGGAGTGATATGCATATCTCCTCAGGGATGATGGCATATATGGAAATGTAGAAGACAGAGACATGTTCATTTCACTCTCAAAAGCCACATTTAAAGGTAAAATATAGGAAGGCTTTAGAAAAATAAATGAATGAGACTTCCTCTAAGGTGGATAGTTTTAATGCCTTCTTCCCAAAGTTACTTTGCCAGATACAAATTATAAACTATATTATGGAAAGTAGTGTGGCCGTGTAATTATCATGGGATTTTTATATTTAAAAAAGGTGATCTAAATTCACTGAAAATCAAAGAAAGGAAAAGACTCCAATGCTGCTGGTTTAATTACTACTCTATTAAAAATATTTTCTTTCCAAATATCTTGCTTTTGTATCTAACTTCTCTAGCTCTATCTGAAATAACAGTTCTCTGTAGCATCATACCTATGAAACTATGAAACTGCAATTGATTCTGAGGTTAGTGTCCCACAAATACTGAATTCTGAGTATATGTATATATGGATTACCTCAAAATTTCTTTTAAATATTCTCAATAATTATTTGCTTAGACAATCTAGAATTTACCAGGCTGAATAAATTTGGCCTCAGAGAACAATAACCTTATCACCACTTTACAATCCCTAAACTGTAAACATGTTCTGCACCCATGTTCATGAACATGAACACAAATTTGCATTTCTTTGTGTTCAAAGAAATGCAAATTAAAACAACTATGTAATAATATTTGGCCTATTATATGATCAAAAATTTAAAAGAATAAAAATAACCAGTGTTACAATGTTGAGTAAACAAGGGGGTAGAAATATAAATTGTAAAAAAAGAAAAAAAAAGTGATTTGACAGTATGTACTAAAAGCTTTTAAAAACTCTTTGACCCTGCAATTTCATTTCTAAGAATTTATCTCAGGAAATAATCAGACAAGTGAGAAATGATGAAGGTACAATGCTATTTATAAAGTTTCTTTCTCATACTAGCATAAGAACAAACAAATAATACCTAGATTCAACCTAAATTCCCAATAATAATAAATATTGGGTCAAATAATTTATAGCACCTTCATACTAAGCATATTAGTTTTCTATTGCTGCTGTAATAAATTACTATAAATATAGCAGTTTAAAACAATACTCATTTGTTAACCTCACAGTTCTGCAGTTCAAAAGTCTAGGCTGGCTTGGCTGGGTTTTCTGCTGTGGGTCTCAGAAAGCCAAATCAGGGTATCTGCTGAGCGGGGCTCCTTATCTGCCCGATCTGGGATGGCAGCTGCTTCCACCTCCAGTTAGACTGTTGGCAGAATTCAAGTCATTGTAGCTGTAGGACTGAGGTCTCTGTTGCCCAGCTGGCTGTCAGCCACAGGCCACGCTCAGCAACTGAGGCCACCAGCATTCCTTCCTATAGCTGCCTCATTCTTAGCGGTAGCAATAGTGCAGAGAGTCCTTCTAGGTTTCAAGACGCTCTAATTTCCCTTCTGTAACGGCCAGAAAAAATTCTCTGCTTTTAAGGGCTCGAGTGATTAGATTAGGTTCATCCAGACACTTTCCCCAACTGTGCCATATAAAGTAATACAATCATGACGTGGTATGTCCTCATTAGTCACAAGTTCCTATAACTAGGGTGAGACATCGTGAGGAGCAGCGAGCAGGGGCAGAGGCATAATTCTACCCTACCATACCACGGACTGAAACACAATAACCACAAATCATGATGGTAGAACTGAATCTGGCTTGCCTGCCCCGAAATATAAACTAGGAATTAAAATTCTGATATGTTTCTATAGCCTTTGGCTGCAATTCTGTAGCACTGCCTTGGGTCCTGGATGCTCTCCGAACCCCTCCTCTAGCACGACCGCAGCCCACCCTGCTCTAGCAATGAAAGGACGGCTGCATGCTAGGGCAATAAACCTCTGGGCCACAGTCTGCCCTTTTTTTGCTTGGTACCCATGAAATAGCAACCATTAAGTATTTTTAATACCATCCGTGGACTTGGCAGTATATTTAATAGCAGAAAAGAAGGATATTAGAATACTATTAAGTGAGGGAAGAAGACATGTTTATTTAGAATGAATAGATAGATACATAGGTACATTTATGATAGGTTTGATAGATAGATACATACATACATTCATATAGAGATACACACAAATATGTATGTATGTTTGTATTGGCTTATTCATACTAGTGAATATATATGAGAGCAATTCCTGAAATTTGCATGGTTTATTTATATTACTGAATATGCATAGAAGTAATTCCTGAAAGATAAACCATAAAATATTAACAGTTGTTATTTCTAAAAGATAGAATTTCAGGTGATATAAATCTAATCTTTAAAATTTTCTGTATTTTCCAATGAACATGTATTATTGGCATAATGAAAAGAATATATGATAAAGGCACAACAAGTTCTGTACCTTTCCTTCTATGAGGGGAAAAAAATCCCTCAGTTTTGAACCTCTATTTCTTAATCAGCAAAATAAACTGCATATTTTTCATCCTTTCCAGCCCTATGAGCTTCTGATTCTAAACAGGCACTTAACAATATACTTAAGTTCAATCCTGGTAAAAGAGGAGGGGAGTGGGAAAGGAAGCCATTAGAGTTATAAGATATTAAGTATTAATTTTGTCCACTTAAAACATTGTAAAAAACTGTAATTTCTTTTTAAGATGACATGATTCACTCAAGATCAAGGTTCTCATTGCAATTGTTTATTGGTCTTTGCTAATTGTAAAGGTGCTGTAGGTTTATTCTAGCTTTTAAACTGCATGTCCTGAACTGTCATTATCAAAGTGACAAGCACTGAGGATACTGTAGATTACAGTGGAAAAGAGAGAGGCTACATCCATGGAGCCAACATTCAAGATGAAGAACAATGTCCTAACAAGTGAGTAAATAAACAAGACGTATTGTTAGAAAAACTTGAAGGTAATAAAAGAGAAAGTAACAGTTGAACTGAGACCTGCAGTATGAGAAGAATAGAGCAGTTTGAAAAAGCCAAAAGAAGCCGAGAGAACAGCAGTGCAAAAGCTCTGTGACAAGAAAGGGCTGGAGTATTTGCGGAATACAAATGAGAATGGTGTGATTGCACTAGAATGAGTGGGAAACAGTGTCACTGAATGAAGTTAAAGCGAAATAGGCAGGTACCAGATTACATAAGTATCCCTTAGACCAGAGAAAAGAATTCAGATTTTATTATAAGTATCAATGGGAGGGCAGCCCAGATGGCTCAGCGGTTTAGCGCTGCCTTCAGCCCAGGGCGTGATCCTGGAGACCCTGGGATCAAGTCCCATGTCGGGCTCCCTGCATGGAGCCTGCTTCTCCCTCTGCCTGTGTCTCTGCTTCTCTCTCTCTCTCTCTAGTTCTGTGCCTCTCATGAATAAATAAATAAAATTAAATAAATAAATAAATAAATAAATGGAAGCCATTCAAAACTTCTAAACAGAAAGAGATATGTTTTGAAAGTGTTAAAGACAACTTTGGCTATGGAGTAGGGAAGAGATTATAAGAGGGCAAAGGTGGTACCTTGTAGACCTATGAGGATTCCTGCAGTAATCCAGGCAAGAGATAGATGAGCATCACTAAGAATAACAGGGTGTCAATGAAGATGGACAAAAGCAAATGGTTTATAACATATTTTTAAGGTATAATCTGCAAAATTTGCTGATGAGACTTGTTGAGATGGTAAGAAAAAAGAGGAAAATCAAAATGGATCCTAGAGTTTTTCCTTGAGCAAAGTGATGATTGGTAGTATATTTACTAAGATGAGAAAAGCTAGAGGAAGATCAATATTTGAGGGTAAAATCAAAAGCTCTGTTTTAAACACAGGTTTGAGATGCTTATTAAACCTCCTACAGGAGAAGTCAAAGAGGCAGACATCAAAGTGCAGAACTCAAAGAGGAAGTCAGGGTAGAGATAACAGTTTGGAAGTCAACAGAATATGAATGGTAGTTAAAAAAGAGAGGCCAAGATGGACATATTCAATTCAAAATTTAGGGACAGTAAGCTTGAATATAGGAAAAGGAAATCAATTATGTTAACATAAAGCACACTAGTATCAAAAAAAAGAAATTACATATTCAATGATTCATTGAAAAGTACATGCGTTATTAAATGCACATATTTAGGACTAAAGTTTAGAACCTAGAATTACCTACTAAGCAACAACTGGAGAAAAACAATCTCATTCCCTAAGAGAAATACCAATCTGAAATGTCTAGCTTGTTATTGGCAAGTCATTTACTCATGAATAGAAATAGCAAATCAAGTCAACAACACTTACTACGAGCCCAGTACTGCTCACCATGGAATATGGTAGCCATTAGGACTTCTAGCCAAACATCGTGACAAATTTCTAAGTAGCAGTTAATTATAATGAATTCATAATGCTCTTAATTCTGAAAGCATTACCATGGCATGTGTGAACATTTATATATTACAAATGTTGAATATACAAACTTATATTAAGTGTTTAAAGAAGAAATGCAGTAAGTTTGATTTGACAGTTTAATGATTTGGTAAATTGGATTTTTTTCTCTAACTTTCAGTTAGATATTGACATTAAGAGGAGAGATTTTCAAAATTCACATTGTTGGAAAATTTTGTAAGTCAATTTTAAGTATACTTCTAACCAAACTTATTTTTTGAAGTTCCCTCTGAAGAAATAAAATGATCATACATAATATGTCACTTCAGAATATATTTGTTGGCTTAAGATAACATTTAACATATGTATACATAAAATTAATTTTACATAAATCCAATACATTTGATAGTCTTCAGATATTTAAACTGATTTCTTATAGATCGTTCATGCCAGGCTATGTGTTAAATATGTGAAACACATAAGATACCATTCCTACTTCCAAAGAGATTAAGAATTTGTATCAGTTTTCTCATCATCAAAATTTGAATTTGATTACAGGTTACATTAATATAGGTCAAGAACTTATGTGATAGAATATGAGCAAATGTTTTCATTTTCTTTACTATTATAAATATATTTCTTCAGCAATAAATTTTAAGGCATTCAATATCATGACTTTTCATCATGATATATTTCCAAAACCTAAGTCCTGAATTTTTTTTTTAAAGATTTTATTCTTTTGGGCAGCCCGGGTGGTTCAGTGGTTTAGCGCCGCCTTGAGCCCAGGGCCTGATCCTGGAGACCTGGGATTGAGTCCCATGTCAGGCTCCCTGCATAGAGCCTGCTTCTCCCTCTGCCTGTGTCTCTGCCTCTCTCTCTCTCTCTCTCTCTCGTCTCTCATGAATAAATAAAAATCTTTTAAAAATAAAAAAAAGATTTTATTCTTTTGAGATAAACAGAGACACATGGAGAGAACACAAGCAAGGGAGAGAGGCAGATGGAGAAGCAGACTCCCCGCTGAGCAGGGATCCCTATGTGGGGCTCCATCCCAGGACCCCGGGATCATGACCTTAGCCAAAGGCAGATGCTTAATCATCTGAGCCACTCAGATGCCCCAAGTCCTGAATTTTAATCTGACCCTGTTTCTTAAAGATAATTTCACTACACTAAAACACAGATAGGGTGAACAATGCTATAAGACAGGACAACATAAAATAGTTGTAAAATGTATCAGGATCTCATTTTTTATTATTGCTGAATAATATCTATTAAATGACATAACACATTTTGTTTACCCACTCATCAGTTTATGCACATTTGGGTTGTTGCACTTTTTGACTATTATAAATGGTGCTGCTACAAACTTTTGTGTACACCCAACGTTTATAGCAGCAATGTCCACAACAGCCAAACTGTGGAAGGAGCCTCAGTGTCCATCGACAGATGAATGGATAAAGAAGATGTGGTCTATGTATACAATGGAATATTACTCAGCCATTAGAAATGACAAATACCCACCATTTGCTTCAACGTGGATGGAACTGGAGGGTATAATGCTGAGTGAAGTAAGTCAATTGGAGAAGGACAGACATATGGTTTCACTCATATGGGGAATATAAGAAATAATGAAAGGGATTATAGGGGAAAGGAGGGAAAATGAGTGGGAAAAATTAGAGAGGGTGACAAAGCATGAGAAACTCCTAACTCTGGGAAACGAACAAAGGGTAGTGGAAGGGGAGGTGGGTGGGGGGATGGGGTGACTGGGTGATGGGCACTGAGGGGGGCACTTGATGGGATGAGCACTGGGTATTATACTATATGTTGGCAAATAGAACTTCAATAAAAATATATATATATATTTATATATATAAACAAAAAACAAACATTTGTGTACATTTTTGTTTGGACATTTGTTTTCAATTCTTTTGGAGTGAAATCTCTGGATCATAAATCAACTCTAGGTTTAGGTTTTTGAGGAACTGCCAAATTGTTCTCCAAAGCAGCTGCGCTTTTTATATTTTCACTGGCAAATAGGATTCCAGCTTTTCTGCATTCTTCCAACACTTGTGATTGTTCAACCTATTTGGGTACAAAGAATGAGATGCTGATACATTTTACAACACGGATGAACTTTTAAAACATTAGGCTAAGTGAAA
Source organism: Nyctereutes procyonoides (assembly GCF_905146905.1). NCBI lineage: Eukaryota > Metazoa > Chordata > Mammalia > Carnivora > Canidae > Nyctereutes > Nyctereutes procyonoides. The sequence continues at coordinate 19,127,553 of NW_026575122.1, forward strand.
AAAGCCAGACACAAGATGCCACATATTGTCTGAGTCTGTTTATAGGAAATGCCCAGAATAGGCAAAAATACAGAGGCAGAAAGTGTACTAATGGTTACCTGAGACAGGGGACTTAAGAGGAAATAGAGAGCGATTCCTAATGGGTGTGGAGCTTCTTTGTTCTGAGATCACGTTGTGGTAATGATTGCACACTTCTATGAATATACAAAAATTGCTGGTTGCACATTTTTAAAAGGATATGTTTTGTGGTATGTGAATGATATCTCAATAAAGCTACTATTTGTAAAAATAACAATAAAAAATAATATAGGGTACTGATAGCACCCTGTTTCATGTGTGCCATCAAGATTAAAATGAGTTAATATTTAAAAATGCTTAAATAAAAATACTTGACCTACAGTAAGTAATAAATAAGAGACTTTCTCATCAAGGTAAAAGTTCACTTTTTTTTGATACACCCTTCCCCACACTCCAAACACATTGTGTTAATAGCACAAAAATAATTTGTAACATATACAACCAATAAAATATTACTATTTAGAATGTAATAAATTACACAAATAAATAGGAAAGACCAATACTATGTAAAAATGGCCAACTTATAAGAATAGACAGTTCATAGGCTAAGAACTCCAAGAAGTCAAGAAAAATATGATAATATAATTACCTTGTAGTTAATCAAGAAAATACATAGTAAAAAACAAGATACATTTTATATGCATCCAATTTGGCAAAAATAAACAAAATTCTAATAACCCCAAGTATTTGTGAGAACGTGGAGAAGTAGAACAAACCCTTTAGAAAGAAGTGGACACTATCTAGTAAAGTCAAAGATACTTATACCCTATGAATTGCAGAGCACATACTCTAAAGAAACTCTCTCATATATGCCTAACAAAACAAACATTATTGCATCTTTGTTTATATAATGAAAAACTGGAAATATCTGTTATTAGGAGATTAAATATATTGTGAATACAATGGAAACCATATACAGCAGCTAATGAACTAGGATTATATCAACACAGACAAATCTCCAAAAACAGAATTTTGTATAAAAATAAATGCCTCAAAGATATGCATACATTATAACATTTCAACAAAATTTTAAAAATGTAAAACAATGCTATATATTTTACATATGGATGTGTGTGTGTGTGTGTATGGCTAAAGAACAAAAGCAAACTGAGGATAATTAACAACAAATTCAAGAAAACGATTACTTTTTACTTAGTCATTTTATTATTCATACCACAGTCACATTTAATTGGCAGAACAGTTCCCATGAGTATGTCCCATGACAGAGAAATGTCACACAAGGGAAAATAGTGAAGGTTTTCATAAAGTTTGAGGAGAGAAGTGCCAGGACACCAGGCTGGCTGCAGCAAACCTCACACAGTAGTGCAGAGGTGAGGGAACGAAGGGTACTCCAGCAGTAGATGGCCTACATGTGTTGCTTGAGGCCACTGCTGTTTCCCGAGGAGAATTTCCTAATATTCTTGTAAGTAGATCACTCGTAACACAGATGTAAATGGGGCAATGTGCCACTTCTGCAGAATAAACCTGACAAATTCTGGGGCATGGCCTACTAATCTCATGTGATAAATGGTTGCTGAATTATGATTCTGCAAATGTATTCCCATAACCATATATTCAGGAAAATTTTACAACCAGTGAAATTCTTGGGCCAAAAGATAAACAGTCAAATGTAAAGAAATGGTGCCATGTTAGGGCTTCTGAAAGAGCCAGAGCAGGAAAGATTGTTCATCCAGAAGATCCTTGCCCTTCTCTTCAGCCAAAGATCCATAGACGCCATCACTTCTCCAGCTGCCCTCCATTGCTCCAAGTCCTTCTCCAATTTTTCCTTGAGAATCTTTTTCTTCTGAATTTTCTTTAACCTATTGAACTCTTCTCAGTCTCTCTCATCCAGCTCTGTGATGATATGAGCCAGGGTACTTTCAGTCTGGGGAATGAAGACATGTTCAGTGGCATTTACACACCTGATGGTTCTCTTAATAGCTTCATGCAAAATAGCAAAGGAAGTCTGAGGAGAAGCTACTTCCACTGCTTTGGCTTAATTCTTTTGGCTAAACTAGTCGGTTCACAGTTGTTGGTTTGTCCCTTCAGGTAATGTTCAAATTGCTGGCAGAGTAACACCAGCTGCATTATTTTTCTTCTCTGGAAGTCTCACTTGGGATTGTAGATAACTGTGTTGCAGAAGTCCCTTGCTGTGAACATGGCCTCAGCAAATGAAAAGGGAGCTTCTCTCATCACTTCACCCATCAGCATCTTAGTCTCTATTATCTTCTTTAGGATCTGTTGAAATGGAAGAGTTAAGGCATCAGAAGTTTTCTTCAGGAGGTTTCAACCTGTCTGAGCATTCATGACAGTCTGGTGCCACTCGAGAGGGGAAGATTTCACTTTGGTCTTTGTGAATGGATTGCGGGACATTGATAGTTTGGCTGCAATAGTCCCAGCCCGAGTCTCCCTCCACCCGAGTCAGCTGGTGGTGTCAAGACAGTGCTTACTCTTCGGGAGGGAAGGAGGAAAGTGAAATCAGGGAGGGACAAATGGAGATAGCAATGATATCTGTAATGTTGCAGTTCTTGAAAAATGAAGTAACTGAAGTAAACAGAATAATATAAAGATTTGATAAAGGTAAATGGTGGGAACACAGGTAGAGATTACATTTTACAAAGTTATCTATATAATAAAAAATAACTTTTAAAAAATAAGATTTACCAAAAATTTCATGCCCTCCAGTCTCCAAGCAAAAAGGTTTTTTCAAACAAATGCACTACTTTTTCCAATTTTTTTCTTGATATTTCATTCATTTGTGATTTAAATTCTTCCCTATTAGCCTCAATGATAAGTACCTTTGATTATAATTAACTATTTAATTAAGAGATAATTTTTAAAACTTTTATAAAAGAGATCCTTTTATATATACATAGTTATAAAGCATACCCTTTTATAAAGGTTAATATACAATATAAATTATTACCAATTTGCAATAAAGTTCCTTCCATACACTGAATTTTTGTTATGAATGTATACTCCAAATGCTGTTCCATTTTCAGACTTTCTGCAGAGTATTTTTAACAGCATAGACATTTTTAATATTGTTCGATGATTTAAGGAGGAAATTGCTCAAATCTTGACATCATTTTTTAATCACAATTTATTCAATTTAGATTAACCTACCCTTTAAAAAAATATTATTGCTATGATTGACCTGTGAGCCTTTTGGTAGACATAAATAAGAAAAAGAATACTCTTTGCTCTTCCTTTACCCAGTTAATCCACCAGAAGCAATTTAAGTCAAAAAGCTTAGGAATTATTAAATTTCAAAGCAAAAATATATGGAGAAATATAAGCTTCAGATTTTGATACAATAATCTAGCTAACAAAGGATATGGAATGGGATTAGGAAAATCATGGTCACTCTTATAACATACAGGATGAATAGATCTCTTTTTTTTTTCAAACCATCCAGATTAACAAATTAATTTTTTCTTGTGGTTATCTAGTTGGTTGAAAAACGTTAAGGAGATTGCTTTGTGAGGACACTGTAACAGGCACTGCATACATATTTTTTAATAGGCCATATAATCTCTCCTCTTAAGAAGTATACATAGGAGTGAGGAGTAAAGACTCCATAAAGAACACTGGAAACAATCATAATGCAAAACATTAGCAAATTAATCAACTCCAGGATCTTATTTCTAATATGTGATTCAAATTGCAAGGAAATTACACATCACTATATTTTTATATCTATAGCACAAAATAGTGGCAGAATTAGGAGGTAGTTGAGAAGTTTGGGTTTGGCGCCCCAGCCTTGAAATTTTGTCATGGTTTCTCCTCAACAGCTCTATTTCTTCAAGGTTATATTTATATACTTAATGTACACTATGTGCCAGATACTGTTATAAGCATGTTAGAAATAATAATTCATTTCTATAAATAAGATTAGAGTTAAAAGATGCAATAAGACATGACCCCAAATCTCAGTGGCTCATAACAACGTGTATATCTCACTTATCTGTTGACTTTGACTGTGGCTCTGCTTCATGCCCTCTTTACTCCAGGATTCAGGCTGAAGGAACCCCTATCTGAGACATTGCCATTCTCACAGCACAGAGGAGAGAGAGTGGTGAAAATATATGTTGTATCTTAAAGGGTTTTTTGCTTATAAGTTATATATATATAACATATATGTATATGTATATATGTATAACATATATATAGTTATATATATAGTTTTATATATATATATATATATATATATATATATATATATATATCACATTCGAAGGCCAAAAAAAGATGGCTTGGTCAAGTCTGACAATGGAGCAAAGATGGGTAATCTTCCCAGGAGGAAGAGCCATGAAAATTGAAAATGTTACAGTGTACCGTCATCATAGCAAGTATATAAGCAAAGATATGATTATTATTATCCCCATTTTACAGTTGAGGTAACTGAAGCATTAGGATATTAAGTAGCCTGATGAGGACCACACAAACAGCTCACAAGTAGCAGAGCCAGGATTTGACACTCAGGCAATTCATGGTCTTAACAACTATACTACACTGATTCCCTATGTTCTTGAACTATTATTTTCATTTATTCATCAAAATTCTGAAGTTCATTCACACAGAAATATTTGACAGGTAAAAGTTTTAATAGACACTCTCCCAAAGGAATTTGCATTTTAAGGCAATAAAGTCTTAAGATAAAGGTGGAGTTCAGACAGCTGGAGTTCAGAAGCTTAGTGGAAAATGCAGTCTTTCCAATGCATCTGAAATGACGTCTAATAACCAGCCCCTTATTCTGTGTATATACAATCCCTTAACTGCTTTGCTTGAGGTCTATGCTCCAATATCACCTATTCAGACAGGCCTTTCTTCAAAATCCTATCTTTAAAAACACACATGCATCATTATTACCACAACAGCTACCTCTTTTATTCATTATACCACTCCTCTGCTTTCTTTTTCCTTCATAGGATACTAATTTTATCTTATACAGTTACTTATTTCCTTATTATTTGTTTCCCTCACTGTTGTGACTTCGTTAAATTAACATTTGTTAAGTAGAGCACATGGTGCCAGATGGTGAGCAATAAAAGACCACAAGAGAAATTAAAATAGAGAAGTTCATTACTGACAGGTCCTAGAGGAAGTACACAGCATGCCTAGAGGGACCACATGGGGGAAGTCGAGGCAGGGTGCAGTCAGAAAGAGGTAGCACCTGGGGCATGTGCCTTTATTAGGGTCTATGGGTTGAATACTTTGGAATTCCCAGACTAAGGCTGGATTGGTCAATTTAAACCAAAGGGGCTTTGTAAGCCCCATGGCTGTCTTATATAAGAGATATGCAAGGGTAAGACCCTCTTATGAGGAAGATAATTTACTGTGAGGGGTTTGGGGGAAGCTTTATCAGGAATTTACAATCACTTATGAGTCTGTTATCAAGGGCATGTGCTTACATGAGGGAATGTCCAGGCTGGTTGGCCAAACAAAATGGATGCCAAGGCAGCAATACCATAGAGTAGCTTAGCTAAACTCTCAACGTCTACTAATTCATACATCCTATGAGGGTGTAAACATTGTTCATCTTATCACTGTTGTAATCACAGCACCAGGACAGGAACTGGCATATGGTACATTCTTAATAAATATTTGTTGAATGAATAGATGAATGAATGTATGAGCTAATGAATGAATAAACTCAATATTTCCTACCCATAAAAGTGGAGTAATACTAGCTATGCAAGAAATAGTAGAGCAAAGCTCAAAGGACCCCAGCAAGACATTCTTCTTGTCATTAAGAACAATAACTTTTATTGAATGCCAGCTGTGTGTCTGTGTCAAATGCCATGACTACAAAGAAATATAAAATAAAGATCCATCCCTGAGGCTCACAATGTAATCAAGGAAATAGAATATACTTACAAAGAAATTAATAATAATAGAAGGTAATAATTTAATGATTTGTAAAATATTTCAAGTGATACAAGGTGTTTCAACTTCATGAAAATAGGTATGTGTGTATAAATGTATATGAGAAATTTTTGTGATTTTCACAAATAAATGCAATTTAGTGAAAAAAAGCCACAGCAGAATTATCATGACCAAAGGGATCCGCCAGTAATTTATTGTGTTTTACAACATACCACTCAAGAGCTTTCAAAAGAAGAAAAAAATCCAGTCTATCCAAAATGTATCAAACCATTGTCCAACATAAAATAATAAATTATTAGACATGAAAAGTTAAGAAATCATGATCCATAACCAAGAAAATAGCAAGCAATAGACACAGACCTGAGATGATCCAGATGTTACTATCAGCAGATAAGAACTTTAAAGCAGATTTTACAGATTTGTTCACAGGTTTAAAGGAAAGATGATCATCATAAGTAAACATATGAGCAAGCTTAGCAGAGAAATAGAAACTATTAAAAAAAGAGCTGAAGGGAAGTCCTAGAACCGAAAATAATGCTGATGCATATTAATAAATTACTAGATAGGCTTAATAGTATGTTGGAGGCTGCAGAGAAACTTATAGTGAACTTAAAGCAAATCAAAAGGAACTATCCAACAGAACAGAGAAAAAAATGATTGAAAAAAATTAATGGACACTCAGTTACCTGTAGGATAATATAAAATGGTCTAATATGTATAGTGTCACTACAGTCCCAGATGGAGAGGAGACATAAGACAAAAATATATATATTTTTACAAATAATAGCCAAAATTTTCCAAATGTGTTGAAAAATATTGCTTAGAACCAATAAGCTTAGTGAACTCCAAACAAAATAAATTCAAAGGGGGAAAAAAACTGGGTACATCAAACTGCTGAGAGCTAAAGTTAAACAGTAAATCTAAAAGTACTCAGAGGAAAACAGATACAGAATATATAATAACACAAAGGAAGACTTTGCATCAGAAATAATGGCAATCATAAGACAATTGAATGACATTTTTAAACCACCAAAGGAAAGGGGTTTCTGGGTGGCTCAGCTAGTTAAGCATCTGACTCTTGATTTTGGCTCAGGACATGATCACAGAGATCGAATCCTGAGTAAGGCTCCAGGCTTAATGCAGAGTCTGCCTGGGAGTCTCTTCCTCTCTCTGTGCCCCTCTCCACCCCCCACTCAACGTAGGCACTCTCTCTCTCAAAAATAAAATAAAATAACTTTTAAATAAACTGTTGAAGGAAAAAACTGTTCAAATAAAACTCTGTTTTTAATGAATATATCCCAAATGGGTGGAATAAAGATATTTGAAAATGAAAAAAACAAACAAAACAACACATTAAAAAACCAGGAGCCCTCCCTCCTGCTGATTAACCTATTGTGAAAATAAATTCAAACCACAGTTTGGCAGCAGCCCAGATGGCTCAGTGGTTTAGCACCACCTTCCTCCCAGGGCGTGATCCTGGAGATCCGGGATCGGGTCCCACGTCGAGCTCCCTGCATGGAGCCTGCTTCCTGTGTCTCTGCCATTCTGTGTGTGTGTGTGTGTGTGTGTGTGTGTGTGTGTCTCATGAATAAATAAATTCTTTTTTTAAAATTTTTTAAAAACCACAGTTTGGGAAAAATTATTCACAATACAAATATATGACATAGGTCTTTTTAAAAAGATTTTATTTATGTATTCATGAGAGACCCAGGGAGAAAAGCAGAGATATAGGCAGATGGAAGAAGTAGGCTCCCCACAGGAAACATGATGCAGGACTCGATCCCAGGACCAGATACTCAATCAATGAGCCACCCAGGTGCTCCAATATAGGTCTTATATCTAGAATATAGAAAGAACTCATACAACTCAGTAATAGCAAGATACACATTCCAATTTATTCAATAAGCAAAAGACTTGAACAGACACTTCACAAAAGAGTATTTTTGAATAGACAAGCACATGGAAAAATGTTCAAAAAGGTCATCAGGATAATGCAAATTAAATGAAACAATGAGATATTATTTGATACTCACTAAAATGGCTAATATTTAAAAACTGGCACCCTTAAACACTGTGCAGGGATGTGGAGCAACTGGAACTCTCATGCACTGCTAATGGGAATGTAAAATGGCCAAACCACTTTGGAAAATAATTTGGCAGTTTCTCATCAATTTAAATATATTCTTACCATATTACCCTTCATTCCACTTTCAGGCACTTATCAAGAGAAATCTAAATGACTTGTATGTGAATATTTACAGCAGTTTTATCCATAATATACAAAAAATGAAAACAACCCAATGACCACCAACAGTACAATGGCTTAACAAATTGTGGAATATCTACACTATAAAATATTACTCAACAATAAAAAAATTATTAATATAGATATACATAAAGTGTGAATAAATTTCAAAAACATTATATTGAGCAAAAAAAAGCCAGGCACAAAAGAGTATACACCCAATGGATTTACTTATTTAAGATTCAAGAACATAGAGAACTGACTTATAATGAGAGAAAGCAAAAACAGTGGTTGCTTCCAGTAGGTAGGAAATAATAGACAGGGGCCACAGGGAACTTTCTGAGGTGACATAAATATTCTATATATTGATTAGCTATTGGTTAATACGGTCATACATTTTTCAAAAATCACTGAATTGTACATTTGATCTGTGTTTTGCTGTATGTAAACTAAAGTGTATGTCAAAAAACAGAAACCACAGCAGAATTTTCAGATGAATTGTAACCTAGTGTTAAACTTTATAAGGAAAAGCAGAACTTACAAATACTCAAGACACTGTTGAAGAAGGAGGAGGAGAAAAGCGAGGAAAATACTTTTTGCACATAAAAGCCAAGATTTATTATAAACCTATTGTAATTTTTTTAAGATTTTGTTTATTCGAGAGAAAGGCAGAGACACAGGCAGAAGGAGAAGCAGAGAGCCCGATGTGGGACTCGATCCTGGGACCCAGGGTCATGACCTGAGCCAAAGGCAGACGCTCAACCTGAGCCACCCAGGGGCCCCAAACCTATTATAATTTTTAAATGTGGCATTTGTGAAGGGAAAAATTGACCTATGGAATAGAATAGAGAGGCTGCAAACAGAATCACACGCAAATGGAACCTTGGTTTATGCTGGAGATGGCATTGAAAATCACTAAAACGATATCTGATGAATCGTACAGGAGGAGTTGGTCATTCAAGTTAATATAGAATACACACATAAAAGATTGATTCTGAGTTGACTGGAGATTTAAATGTGATGAGCAAAACATGAAAAATTATTAGAAAAAGTATAACAGAATATTCTTATGATCTCATGTTGGAAAGAACTTTTCAAACAAAAGATATTGATAGATTTGATAGATTAAATTTTAGATTTCTGTCGAAAGACTCCAAAAGCAAGAGTGGGAAAAAATTTACAAAACGAGTAATAGAACAAGAATAAACTAAATGTATGAAGAACTCGTATAAAACTATAAGAAAAAGCACAAATATTCTCTTCCAAAACGAACAAAGTCCAGTAAATATGTCACAGAGGAGAGAAATAACAAAACAAACAGCAACAAAGACAAACCCAGAGGAAAAGATCAACCTTATTAGCAGCATTATGAGTTCTCCCTTTCTTATGTACTATGTGCTGCGGGAGTGATACCCTAAAGACATAGAGCTGTGTCAAATTATGGGTGATGCAAAAGAAGCAAATGTTAAGATCAATGTTCAGCTAAAACTACGACCCAGACCTGAGTTCACTATCATAATTGAACTTCTCAGATGTCAGAATCTTGGAATTTTACCCAAAAGTAATTTCTACTGGAATTTTATCATTAAAACCAGTAGCAAAAAAAGAAAAAAAAACAGTAGCAAATTCTTAAAATTTTGACACAGTAAAAGGAGAACATTTTATCAGTACTGTTAACTGAAAGATTGCTCCTGTGCTCACCATAAACTCATGTATGATATGAATAGAAGCGTCCTTGCAACTGAGGTTGATAGAGAAGGGTGTCATTTTAGGAGTTTCTCATTTTTCCTTAACCTTATCTTCCTTGATTCTGTATATTCTTTGTTATACCTAGATTAAAGATGATTTATCACAGGTATTGTACATGATTTAGGTTGTTTTCTCACCTGGTGAAATTTTAACAAAGCAAACTTTTTGCTTTGTTTTGCTTTTTATCCATTCCTCAAGCTGTAAAGAATTTCCAAAGTGAAGTTGTGCCTGAAAAACTCATAGCCTAATGAAATTAAGTGACAAGAAAATAAAAACACTATAAAATAAAAATAATTTGAGGGGCACCTGGGTGGTTCAGTTGATTAAGCATCTGACTCTTGATTTTTGCTGTTTGGATCATGAACTCAGGATTGTGAGATGGAGCTCTGCATTGAGCTGTGTGCTAGGCGTGGAGCCTGCTTAGAATTCTCTCTCTCCCTCTGCCCCTTCTATCTCTTAAAAATAAATAAATATATAGACTTCTTCATTAAAAATACATATAATAATAATTTGAAAGATTTTTTAAATTAATATTTGAATACTGATACAGCTCCAAAGACTAATTCTACTCTTCATAATATGATTTCTATTATTCTTTCTTACGTTATTTAAATTTTATAAATATTTACTCACTCTAAGAGAACATAATTTCTTCCTAATGTTATCTAGCTAATATATGCTCCTTTACTTTAAATCTATTTCCTTATAAATTTATTACCTAAAATCTTCTGATTATTTTTGTATTAAAGCTACCTATCTGCACAATCATCATTAAATATTGCCCTATTTTACTCTTGCAATAACATTTACATTTGTATGTCAAAGAGTTGATAGACTACCATTTTAAATCTATAGACATATTTTTCATTCCAAAACACATGTAGAATATATATCTACATTTGAAAGAAAATATTTAGATAGTAGAAATAAATCTGAATTATATGCTTTGTTCCTGTTGTTGGCATTGCTATGCAGATTCCGTGTGATAGTAACCTATATGATCACACTGCTGATTTTGCAAACATATAGGATGACAATTGAAGTAAGTATTTGGCCTCCATTGGACTTAGGCTAAACCAAAGACAAAAATTTTGGCCAAATACTTAAGCTAACACCAAACCATGGATGGATCTCTAAAAGGAAGTAAGAAAAACATCTATTTCCTAGACAGCAACTTATCTTAAATCCACATAAATATATACACAAATTCTTTATCTTCAAACTTTAAATTTGCCCAGATACAAAAAAACACAGAGATTAGACATAAAGATGCTCAGTGGATCATGCTATTGTTATTCTTGTTCTCCTTGATAGCAATGATTTATTCTTATCCATACTGCACTGCCACTAATAAACACAGAAGCCTCTAGGCAACCACCACACATAGCCATAGCCCATCCCAACATACATCCCCGACATGGTCATTGTACTGCCTCAGAATGTCTTGGACTTTATTTAAAAAAAAAAATCTTAAAACACACACACACACACAAAAAAAAAAAAAAAACCCAACATGTCAATTTCACTTAAAAAGGGGCAGGGCAGACACCTGGGTGACTCAGCCACTGAGCATCTGCCTTCAGCTCAGGGCGTGATCCCTGGGAGCTGGGATGGAGTCCCACATCGGGCTCCTTGCAGGGAGCCTACTTCGCCCTCTGCCTATGATCTGCTTCTCTCTGTGTGTCTCTCATGAATAAATAAATAAAATCTTTAAAAAATGGCGGGGGTTGGTTAGGGAAGTAGGAAAGGGAAGTGTGCTTGGCTGGCTCAGGTAATGGAGCATGTGGCTCTTGATCAGGTTGTGGGTTTGAGCCTCACCTTGGGTGTAGAGATTACTTAAAAATAAAATTCAAAAAAACAAAACAACAACAACAACAAAATGGGCACCTGGGTGGCTCAGGCGGGTAAGCATCTACCTTCAGCTCAGGTCATGATCTCAGGGTCCTGGGATGGAGCAGACACCAGGCTCTCTGCTCAGCAGGGAGTCTGTTTGTTTCTCCTCCTCTGTGTGCTCTCTCTCTCTCTCTCACTCTCTCTCAAATAAAATCTTAAAAAAAAAAAAAGAATGAACTTGGACAACATGGGCTTCATTGTGAATTATGAATAAAAGAATAAAAAAAGTTTATTGAAGGCATAAAAGGTTTGATATGAACAGGAATCATCTGGCTAGAAGCAAAATGGTAAAAATAGAAAGGAAAGAAGGACTGAACAATGTTTACAATAGTTTATCTCAGTTGATGCACTATTCTAAAGCAAACAAACTTCCACTTGTGGCAGTGGAAACCTAATTGACTCAAAATAGATTGTGCACATAACAAAAATGAATAACTGGCCTGGACTCTTCAGATCCCACTCTTTCAAATTGCCCAATACTAACAGAGTACCAGGAGTATGGCTCTCAAACATTTTGGTTTCAGTGGACTTCAGACTCTAAAAAAGTTACTGAGGGATCCCTGGGTGGCACAGCGGTTTGGCGCCTGCCTTTGGCTCAGGGCGCGATCCTGGAGACCCGGGATCGAATCCCATATCGGGCTCCCGGTGCATGGAGCCTGCTTCTCCCTCTGCCTGTGTCTCTGCCTCTCTCTCTCTCTCTGTGACTATCATAAATAAATAAATTTAAAAAAAATTAAAAAAATAAAAAAGTTACTGAGTTATATGTACTGATACTTACCATATTAAAAATTGAAGCAAAAAAGTTAAATATGTATTTATTTTAAAGTAACATTGATATTCCATTACATGTTAATACAAATGGCACATTTTTAGGAAAATAACTGTTTTCCAAAATAAAATATGTAGTGAGAAGTTTTATATTTTGCAAATATCTTTAATAGAACTTAATAAAAGGCTTAATAGAACACAGCTGGACTCTTATAATTGCTTCTGAATTCAATCTGTTAGCAATACACTGTTGGAGGATGGACACCACACTGCTTTAAGACTTAAGAGTAATCAAGGCAGTGTGGTATTGGGGGGAAAAAAAGAACAATAGAACAGAATAGAGAGCCCAGAAATAGATTCGCATAACATAGTCAAATGATGTCTGACAAAGGATAAAGGACAATAAAATAGAACAAAAACAGTCTTTCAACAAATAGGTCTGGAACAACTGAATATCCAGATTAATCTGGACTCAGACCTCAAACCCTTCACAAAAACTAACTCAGAATGGATGATAGACCTAAATACAAAATGCAAAACTATGAAACTGCTAGAATATAACATAGGAGAAAACATATATGACCTTGGAGATGGTGGTAACTTTTTAGATACAACACCAAGTCATGATCCATGAAAGAAAGAAAGCATTACTAAGTGGGACTTCATTAAAAAAAAAAATTGCCCTGCAAAAAAGAATATCAAGAGAATAAGAAGCCCAGACTGGGAGAAAAAATTTGCAAAAGTCACTTCTGTTAGAGGACTGTTAGGCAAAATATACAGAGAATTCTTAAAACTCAATAAGAAAAAAAAACTAATTAAATATTGGGCTAAAGACCTGACCAGACACCTCACCGAAAAAGATGTACAGGTGGCAAAATAGCAAAAGAAAAGATGCTTTACATTATGCGCCATCAGAGAACTGCAAATTAAAACAAGAAAACACTACACACCTATTAGAATGGCCAAAATCCAAAACATTGACAATACCAAATGCTACTGAGTATGCAGAGCCACAGGAAGTCTCAGACATTGTTGGTGGGAATGCACAGCCATTTTGGATGATAGTTTGGCAGTTTCTGAAAAAAAAACTAAACATATTCTTCCATACAATCCGGCAATCATGATCCTTGGTATTTACCCAAAGGAGTTAAAAACTTAGGTCCCCACAAAAATCTGCACATGGCTGTTGATAGCAGCTTTATGTATAATTAGCAAAACTTGAAAACAAGTAGGCTGTCAAATTAAGAAATTCAATTGGTAGTTTGAAAATAATTTAAGCAGTTTGCTCTTTTAAAGGAAGTACCGAGTATTCTTCATTGATGATATACTTTAGCAGAAGTAGAGAAAATTACTTTGGGACCCAGGAATTTGTAAACACTCCTGAAGTTGCTCAAAGTGCTTACATTGAGTTACTGCTTCAATTATTCTCCATTAATTTAGTACATCCAGACAATGGAATATTACTCAGCACTAAAATGACTTCTCAAGCCATGAAAAGACATGAAAGGACCTTAAATGCATTATTATCATATGAAAGAAGTCAATCTGAAAAGGCTACATACTGGTGATGCCAACTATACATATACGACATCCTGGGAAAAGCAAAACTGGAGACCGTACAAAGATCAGGGCCTGCGGGGAGGAGGGATGAATAAGCAAAGCACAGAGAGTGTTTAGGGCAGTGAGAAAACTCTGTATGGTACTGTAAGGTGGATGTGTGTCAACATACATCTGTCCAAACTCAGAGAAGGAGGCCAAGGGTGAGAATCCTAACATAAACTACTGAATTTGGGTGATTGTGATGTGTCAATGTAGGTTCATCAGTGGTAACAAATGTCCCACTCTGGTGAGGGATGTTGGTGACAGAGGAGGCTACGCATGCGTGGGGGTAGGGGTACATGGGAAACCTCTGCACCTTCCTCTCAATTTTGCTGTAAACCTAAAACTGTTCTACAAAAAAAGTTTTACATTTTTAAATTTAATTTAATTTTAAAAATCAAACAGTGGAAGTCATACATGAAAATCTAATAAAAGTGGGTTGGGGTATTAGGGAAAACAGAGACAGGAGTAAGAGCTAAGACTTCAAAATGTATATTTTAGTACATGTTTAAAATTTTGTATCACATATTAATTCACTTAATTTCCTCGAAACCAATTGTACTACCTAGTATGTAATTAATGGATAAAAGTTACACAATGTGTCCATCTATATATAGTTTTGTGTTGAAAGATAAACAGAAATACTTCATTTTCATAGACTTCCCTAGAATGCTTTTATTGATAGCTTCGTCTTTACTGCTTAAACTCATTTGGATTCTCTTCCAATACATGTCCATACATAAAGATGAAAAGTGTAAAACTATTTTATTAGAAATATTGATTTTAAATTTAAAACTGTTGAGAATAAATTGCTTGTTTAAGAAAAGCCAGAGGGGAAACAGTGAACTAGGGTGTTCTGTGTAAATAAGCACTGTTAGGGCATGCCATTCTCCTTATGATTTCTGTGAGGAGATATTGTGCAATCAAGGGTAATTCACGTCTCTGAATCAGCTGCAGAAAATACAGAAATCTGTGGCATAGTATTGTCATAGTCAATGTCTATCAACAACTTAAATTCATAGCACATACATAATGCCTGCATGTTCATTGTTCTTCCCTCTCATCCTCTAAATCTGCTAGCAAATATTCTCTCCGAGTAAGATCACAGAACGTTTCCAGAAAACGTCTGCCACGAATTCTAAACAAAACAAAGGGAACTTTAAGTCAGGTGCGATCAGCAACCATCCGGCCTGTCAACACTCTTTAGCAAACACTGTTCTAGCTCCCCAAAGACTGGCTAACCAGTGAGCAGGAATGATTCTCCAACCCAGTATTCAAAGGAATCCTTGTCAGGGGATGATCTAAGTTCTTCCTGGCATATCCTTCAGGACACCCTAGTGTACCCTGTCTTCAAAAGCCTTCCCAGGGCTCTATGCAGCCTGAGTAGGAGAATGCTGAAGGACAGCCTCCTTTAAAAGAAAAATAAGAGTGGCTCAGTAGTTGAGCGTCTGCCTTTGGCTCAGGGCGTGATTCTGGGGTCCTGGGATCGAGTCCCACATTGGACTCTCCCCAGGGAGCCTGCTTCTCCCTCTGCCTATGTCTCTGCTTCTGTGTGTGTGTGTGTCTCTCATGAATAAATAAATAAAATCTTAAAACGAAAAAAAAAGAAAAATAAGTCAGGGCGCCTGGATGGCTCAGTCAGTTAAGCAACTACTCTTATGTCCAAAACTTGATTTCTGCTCTGGTCATGGTCTAGGGGTGCTGAGATAGAGCCCGGGGCTGGACTCTGCACTCAGCAGGGAGTCTGCTTCTCTCTCTCTCTCTCTCTCTCTCTCCTCCTCTTCCTCCCTCCCCATGTTCTCTTTCTCTCTCTCTCTCAAATAAATAAATCTTTTAAAGAATAAAAGAAAAATAAGCCATGCTGTACGGGATTTCAACTGTAAGAGTGGTAATTCTCATGTTAGTCAATGCCATTAACCTGGAAGTTTTCAGCAACTATAAATATGTTAATTTCCTTATTAGGTATTGAATACATCACTAATAACAAGAAATCATCATCTCAAAACATTTTTTTTCGACTTAAACGTGTAAAAAATTCCATGGTACCACATTGTCCTTTTTTTAATAAAGAGTAGAACGAAAATAATTTCGCTCTAAATCTATGAAGACTTGTGGAGCTACCATAAAGTCCTACGGAGCAAGGATTTAGGGAGGTAAGGCTACTTGTTCCTATATACCACATGGCCGCTGATAGCTGTGCTTTGAAAGTTTTTCTGGCAACTTTTGCATTTTCTCCTTTCCCTGCTATTTGCTATTGTTTCAGCTAACAATCTGTGCTGCTTCTTTTCTTCTTTTTTATTTTCTTCTTTTTTTGTTTGGCTTTTTTTATCTTTTTTTTTTTTTTTTTTTTTAGAAGGAGAGACAGATTGGGGGATGAGGGTAGGGAATGGCAGGGGGAGATGGAGACAGAATCTTAAGCAGGCTCCATGCCCAATGCAGAGCCCCACACAGGGCTCCATCTCACAACCCTGAGATCACGATCTGAGCCAAAATCAAGAAACAGACACTTAACCAAATGAGACACCCAGGTGCCCCTGTGCTGCTTTTTAAAAAACACTAAGGACTAAATGGTAGCTCTCAATCCCTTATAGAACCAAATTCTTGTGCTCTGAGTAGGTAGGTCTTTGGTTTAAGATGAAATATGTTATAGTTGAAATCTGGCTTTTGGAAGACTGGTAGATTTATTTAATATAATTCTAATCCTTTGCAGTAACTGTTTCAACTTCTAATCTGCCTCATATCACAAAGACAACACTAGCTATATTTAAACCAAAACTCTACGGTTACCGTTTTCTCAAGGTTGTCACTGTTTTCAAAATGGTGAACTCAGTTTCCCCAAGCGCATCCCTCAGAACAAGATATGCACAGGTGATGTAGTAAGTGGTACTACCCTTAAAACCAGGTATGGGAACTCTACGCTACATGCTTCCCACCATTCTCGGTGCTCTAGGTTTCCTCGCTGCCGGGGAGGGGGGAAGACTTTGGATGAAGGCACTGTGCTGTTCACAAACATGCAAGCAAAACTTCTGGGTTTGGAAGAGGCCCAAGGGCAGAGAGTGGGGGACATGCTCTCCCTCCATCATCACAAAACCCCAAGGAATCCAAAAACTCTGAAAGCTCCATCTTCCAGGTCATATTGAAGATGTATCAGTCAAGGAAAGAGCACGGGACATATTTGAACAATTTGTTAGCTTAATGTGTAGCTTTTAAATATATAGGTATATGCTATATGAGTGCTTATTTGCACCCATGTTCCAGGAGAGCTAATGACTTATAGGTAATACAAATTCTGTGAAAACAAAGAAACTGCTGGGCAGCCCGGGTGCTCAGTGGTTTAGTGCTGCCTTCAGCCCAGGGCATGATCCTGGAGATCCAGGATCGAGTCCCACGTCAGGCCCCCTGCATGGAGCCTGCTTCTCCCTCTTCCTGTGTCTCTGCCTCTCTCTCTGTGTCTCTCATAAGTAAATAAATAAAATTTTAAAAAAAAGAAACTGCTTATCTTGCTTACTGCTATATTTCCAAAACCAAACACATACCAGTGACATGTTAAATGAAAAAGGTGCCTCCCAGTTTAAGGTTTAAAAATATTTGGCCTTAAAAAAAAAAATTGGCCTTTTGCAGTTCCCTTTGGAGTATTAGTAGGTTAGCACATAAAAGGCTTTGAGAATCCTGTTATTTTGACCGAATCCCTCCTCCTCTTTTACTCCAGAGACTTTCTCATATCTACTTTATGGTGGAAAACTTTTAGGAATTACTCACATCCATGGCACATATCAATCAGCCAACTTTGGGAGCGTCTCAAGATACCTTGAAATAGACATAATGTACCCTCAAAATATGGTCCTAGATATAACCCAAACATTACAAAAATCTAAGAAATATATTGTATGCTCTTAAAATAAATATAAGATTTTCTTTTTCATGAACAAATCAAGAGTTCAATAATAGCAAAATATCAATCTTTTCTTAGAATTTTTCTACCTTGGAATTAAAGACAGATGGAGAGAAAAAGAAAAGGTTACAAACCTATCATATTAAATTTAGGGTGAAGGATAAATGTCCCATGAAGTTTTAATACTCATTCAACATCTCATTTATCAATTTAAGATGTATTTACTCCTGTTGTCACTAATCTTGATTCAAATGCTAGTCAACTTAGGATTTTTAATTTAAGCATGGATATGCATCATAATTAATACCGATGCTAATTATGATTAATACTTGGTATCAGTGCAAGGTAGAGTAGGACATATATCCTATAGATTTTTAATTTAAACTGAAACTACAGGCGTTCCCTGGGTGCCTCAGCGGTTTAGCGCCTGCCTTTGGCCCAGGACACAATCCTGGAGTCCCGGGATCGAGTCCCACGTCAGGCTCCCGGCATGGAGCTTGCTTCTCCCTCCTCCTGTGTCTCTGCCTCTCTCTCTCTCTATGATAAATAAATAAATAAATAAATAAATAAATAAATAAATAAATAAATAAATCTTTAAAAAAAAAGAAAAAAAACAAATAAACTGAAACTACAAAGGGGCGCCTCCCTGGCTTAGTCACTAAAGCGTGCAACTCTCGATCTCAGGGTTGTGAGTTCATTGCATGTAGAGATTACTTAAAAATGAAAACTCTTTTTAAAAATAAATAAATAAGTAAATAAAATGAACCTGTAGAAAAAAAAGTGGGAGTGTAAATTAGAACTCTTTCAGAAACAAGCCACAGAAATCCTCCCCAAACTAACAACCGCATACAAGGATTCATTGGCTCATGAACTGGAAAGGACATGGATGCCTATGATGAATGAATTGAAGAATTCAACTGTCTCCTCTGTCCTCTGTTCTTCTACTTCTTTCCTCTTTCCCTTCTCCCCTTTCCTCATTCCTCGTCTTCTCACCCTTTCATCTCCCTTCATACCCCTTTGTTTTGCCCTTCTCTCCAGTCACGGAATTTCTTCCCTACATCAGGAATCCTGGTACAAGACACCTACAAGTCATATCCACACAGCTTAGAAAACCCACAGGATAGAATACCTCAACCTTTAGTATATAAAAACTCGAGGAAAGAAGTCTGATTGGCCTAATAACTTGAGTCGCATACCCCAGTTAGATCAGTTATGAGTTGGGAAGCTGCTGCTGCTTGGCAGCACCCCCTGCTCCTAATCACATCATTGGGTGAAATAAATCAAAACAAGGCAGGTACTCTCACTGCAAGAGGAGTCAAGGGATATTTGATATACACAACTTCAGATGTCCCAAGTGTCAACTGCTAAATGTTTGGAAAGTAATTTGACCACATATACTAAGAATTGTAAATTCATGACTCCTCTCCATGCTAAGAAAATAATCCAGACTGAGAGGTCACATGTATGAAGAAGTGTACTGTAACATCCTTTACATACCAAATATTGCAATCAGTCTTCTATGTGCCCAATAAAAGGAAAACAAGCAGGTAAATTATAACTTCACAATACAGCATGATGTTGCCGTAATAAAGGATACTGCCTGCTGCCTAGAGCCTGTCTGCTACAAGAATTCTTAACTCAGTGAAAAAAGCAAAATAAAAATCTATATGTACAATTCTTGAAAAATAAGTAGATAGAAAAGATAGAAGAAGAAACAAACTCCAAAATGTTAATAATCTTTGGGCAGTGAGGGAATGAGTGGTCTTTTATACTTCATATATCTTGTTATATTTTAAGTGTTACATTGTTACCATATTGCCTATTACAAACATAATTTTAATGATGAAAAATTGTTAACATCAAGATCTAATAAATGATTTAAACATAAGATAGGTATTCTTTGAACTTCTCATCTTCCCAATTTTATAAAATATTTCTCAACATCAGTTATTTATTTCAAAATATTATGGCATACTCTATAGATCCAATGTCCTTTACCTACTTCAGGTAAGTGAAAAAATTGAAAAGGAACATACAGAATGAGGTATAAGCTAGTCAATCATAAGATAGAGGAACATTTGCTTCCCTAACCCTCTAAAATCTATTCCAGTCAGAGACAAAACATCATTACACAGCATGCAGAGCAAGTCAGCCATTTAAGGATGAATTTAAATTGTGTAGAATGAAATGGAAGCAACTCTTTCTATGATTAAAGCAAGATCCAGCAGTTGTCTCCCCAACCCCACCCCATAGCTCAAACCTTCCTATCCATTGGCCCTGGGCCATGTATACCGACTTCACCTACCCTACTCCGAATCCACACATATCCCTCTTCTTGCCCAACCTCAACATAACCTATTCCCACTGTGATTCACATCACTTAAGTTTCTACTCAGGAGGATGAGGAACGTCATTAAGAATTCTCTCCTAGTGAAGAGGTGAATAGGGTGAGACAGAGCACCAGGGAAACAACAGCTTCAGAGACAGAGGCACAGCTGCCCCATCCTAGTTACACTTAAAGACAGTAGGGTAGTTCCTTGCCATGGATTCTCAGAGTTCAGCCTCATAGCAAAATGAAAGACTGCTTTGAAACTAAGTCTGGGGACGCCTGGGTGGCTCAGCGGTTGAGCATCTATCTGCCTTTGGCTCAGGGTGTGATTCCAGGGTTCTGGGATCGAGTCCCACATGGGGCTGCTTGGAGCCTGCTTCTCCTTCTGCCTATGTCTCTGCCTCTCTCTCTCTTTCTCCCTGTGTGTCTCTCATGAATAAATAAATAAAATCTTTAAGGAAAAAAAAAGAAAATAAGTCTAATGGAGGTGCAAATATAGAAAGTAGCTAATATTTGTAATAAGTTATTTACTTTTATGTTACCCTTATGTCTTACAAAGTCATCATCTGGTGAAAAGGCACATAATGTACGTTCCTTCTACCTAAAATCTAGCACCAGTTATACTGTTCGCTTGCTCTGTGACCTCAGATAAGTCACTTTGTCTATTTGTCCCTATAATATGGCAAATTTAGACTAATGTTCCTCAAACTTATTTTGGCTGTAACATTTTAGTATTCTTTGGAAGCCTTTGTTACAAAGCGTTGGCTACTATACTTCAAAACATAGGGCACAATAAATCCAAGATCTTTTGTTATTGCTTACTAACTCTCCCTCGGGTCCTTCTCACAGGATGAATTTAAAACTCTTTCTTTTACCAATGTGCTTATTACACATACTGAGCCTTTAAGCTCAACTATAAAATCAAAATGCTAGTGTTAAAAAAATCACTCATTTAACATTTTCACCGAACATTTTTAGCTATTAAAATTTGGCTCTATGATAAAAATGTAAATAACCACTGTCATGTAAAATAAGTTTTATGCAAAATCTATGCTAAGGAAAAAAGAATGAGTTTTTGGGAGATTGAATAAGAGGAACAGAATGTATAAGGAGGGACACTAAAGACAGAAGACCTGAAGGAAGGAGAGAAGGAAGCCGTTTACCTTTAGATAATGTGGGAACAGGCATTTAAGTCCAAATTACTAGAGCTCAGTTTAAACTCTATCATTTGTATTTGCAAAATTACACCTGGCAAATCACCTTTTGTCATGTTTATATCGTAAAGTAATGTTCTACTAAATCCCTCATACAATAAATGAAGACCGGATTCTCTTTAGTTACACACACTTGTGCTTCTCAGCTCTGTCCTAGGACTCCCAGCAGGAGTCCCAAGCAAATGCCTTAGCCATGAACCGTGGCCTCCACTCTTCCACCTTGGTCACCTGCACCATTGGTGGGTCTGCATTTATCAAAGGGTCTGGGACTCAAAGGACTGGTTCTGCTCTGTAGCTCCCACTTGATTCTGCGCTGGGCGATGGGTCACTTCCTGCCTGTCCTACAGTGGATAACAGTTTGCTTTCACACGACATTAACCAGCTTTAGAGTGTTCTCTCTCAGGACTTCTTCTCATGTGCTAACAATAAACATTCACATCATTAAAAATTTAGAAGTTGACTTCAGAGACAGTGGCCACAAATTGTATGATGATGCAAAACTGTGATCCATCAGAATTAGGAGACTTAAAAGGTTTAGAATGGGCCCAGACTAAGGACCTCCTCCACGGGAAATGGTCCACAGGTATAAGTAAATTAAATGTGTCCAGTTGAATCTAGATGTATAGGTGGAGTGTGTTGAAACGTCTTATTACTTTCATAACACAGATGCCTCCCACCCTGAGAAGGGTGGCAGCACAGGCTGGGGTAGAACTCCCAGCTCCTTGAGGTGCCCCACGTCTCTCCATCTCCATGAAAATTCTTGCCAATTCCTGGGTCTGCTGAGGAGCTCTAAAGCCTTGCTATCCCTCTGCATTCTCACACTAAAAGCTTAGTAAACTGTTTTATTGCCCACATCAATATGTGGCTTAGTTTGGGCACTTGAGGTGTAACTACAGATTGGAGTCTCTACACATCCCTACAACAGGAAAGGGTGAGTTAATTAAAAGCTTAACTAATTCTCCTTACCTGATTTCCACACTGCCTTTTCTTGTGGCCTGGCTCCTAGCCAAGTCCTGCGAGGCAACGGACAGCCAAAGCCAGCTGGGAAATGTGGGGCCGGGATTATTATACAGTGGCCAGATTATTATATATTAAAAGCAAATAAGACTTTCAAATAGATAGCTGAGGCTTACTGACATGCTATCATTCCCTTAGCTTTATTGCCACTATGAGCTTCTCACCTAGCAAAATGATCACTGTTCACATCCACAATCATTAAAGCATGGGGTGGCTGTTTCACTCCCAAATATGACATTTTCCCAAAGTATTAAACTGACACATTTTGCAAATAATAAAAGTAAAACATCCTTGAAGCATTAGTACAGAAAATACAATCCTCTGATTCCACAAAAAGGGCATAAGAGAAATTTTGCCCAGTTTGCAACCTGCTAATTTCTCAAAAATGTGTTGATTCTAAAAATAAAAGCATACCATCCTTGTAAAATAAGGAGAGGAAGAATTTTCCTCTTCTAGTTCTGATATTTCTGCTTTCTGGAAACCAAAAGAGTATCTATTCTCAATAAATGATAATGGATAGAGCACTGTTTTCATTGAGCTAAGAAATGTTTACAGTAAACATGCATAAACTTACAATTCTCAAACACATCCAAAAGTATGTTGACTGAAATGCAAACATGAGGTTCAGTGACAAAACGGAATCCTTCCTTGAACCTCCACTACAGTTATCTCATTTCGCCACTTGATTTTAACAAATAATTGTAGTTTTACATAAGCCAAAAAAGGCTCCAAAGAAAAGAAATTATTCATTCTACCTGTGTCAATTCAGGGCCTGCGTTGCATGGGGAAAGAAGGAGTGGTTGAAACATAAGTTGTCCTTCTCCGACTGACTCATTTCACTCAGCATAATACCCTCCAGTGAAATGAGTCAATCGGAGAAGGACAAACATTATATGTTCTCATTCATTTGGGGAATATAAATAATAGTGAAAGGGAATAGAAGGGAAAGGAGAAGAAGTGTGTGGGAAATATCAGAAAGGGAGACAGAACATGAAGACCCCTAACTCTGGGAAACGAACTAGGGGTGGTGGAAGGGGAGGAGGGTGGGGGGTGGGGGTGAATGGGTGACGGGCACGGAGGGGGGCACCTCACGGGATGAGCACTGGGTGTTATTCTGTATGTTGGCAAATTGAACACCAATAAAAAATAAATTTATTATTAAAAAAATAAAATAAAATAAAATCCTTAAAAAAAAAGAATTATAAGTTGTCGCTCCAACTTCTCTACCACCATAGCCCTCGGTTCTTAACTCTCCGTTCTAGCTCTCAGCAGTTACTCATTATGTTCTTCAGGGGTCTTTCTCCCCCAAAGTCTGTCAGTTTTTCAAGGGTAAATCAGGTCTTTACTTCTCAGTATCTTTCAAAATACCTGAAACTCAATAAAAGTTTATTAAACTAATGATTTAAGTATTCAATTTACAAACTATTAATATAGTAATTCCTTGACTCTTGGTGTAAAAGAAAAGAAAGAAAGCATCATATCACGGGGAAAAAGATCTCATTCAAACCATGAATACAGCAGCAGAGTTCCCTAATACTGTAGTTACCTCCAGAATACACCTTAGCCTCAGATTCCTATATAAAGCCCAAAAAGTATAAAGGAAACTAGAGAAAAAAATCCATTTTGTTCATTTCAGTTCTATGATTGTATCATATTTTGAACACCCTTCATTTTCTACATGCTGAACCCCAGCCTCCCCAGAACATCAAAAACTGGTTTCTCGGGGCTCCTGGGTGGCTCAGTGGTTGAGCGTCTGCCTTTGGCTCAAGTCATGATCCTGGAATCCCAGGATTGAGTCCTGTATCAGGCTCCCCACAGGGAGCCTACTTCTCCCTCTGCCTGTGTCTCTGCCTCTCTCTGTGTGTCTCTCATGAATAAATAAATAAAATCTTTTTTAAAAAATTTGGTTTCTCGTTCCCAGGTGATTGAGCACCCAGATCCTACATATCCAGCTTGTTTCTGATACCTGGTTCTACTAGAAGCCTGTGTGCCTACCTAACCAGTTCTATTTGGTTGCTCTTTAAATCTAAGCTTTTAAGACTGTAGCCACTTCTTACACCTTAGTGTGGGCCCCCGGAGCTGAAACAGTATCTATTTCACATTTCATAGACATACTACCAACACTCAGGATAGAAGAGAATGTGAATTATTATATCTTCAATTTCCTCAAGAAACATAAGATAAGCTTGTATATAAAATACGACTAAAAAAAGAACATGTAATTAATTTAAAAACCTGATAATTGAAACTAAAAATGACATTCTCAGCACATCAAGTTATCTCTTTCTAGTCTTTTCAGGATTATCCTTGACACATACATGGGCATCTACAAATAATCTATACATTGATATAATTCTCTGATATGATAAAGGTTTTTATTTTCTGAATTTCATAGATAAAGTAATTGAGAAAAACAAGATTATTTTCCTAAGTTAAAAAAAAACCAGAAAATTAACTTCAACATACACACACGAAACCCTTTTATTGCCATGGATCTTACTTACCTCCTTCCAAAATGGATTTAAAGTTACACACCAAAAAAGGAAAGAAAGAGAACTAGTATTTTTTGCACCTAAAATGTGCTAAACACTGTACTGGCAACTCAGATAATAATTAAAACCATGAGGAAAGTAGTATCGATCTCATTTTACAGATGAGAATAGTAAGATACAGTGAGGTTACTTTCCTAAGATCACATAGCTAAAAAATATTACAATGTAAATTTTTTTAGAATTTCCACCCAGATTGGGACACCAAGGTAACTCTGGTTGAGCATCTGCCTTTGGCTCAGGTCATGATCCAGGAGTCCTGTGATAGAATCCCACATGAGGCTCCCCACAGGGAGCCTGCTTCTCCTCTGCCTGTGTCTCTGCCTCTCTCTTTGTGACTCTCATGAATAAATAAATAAAATCTTAAAAAAAAAAAGAATTTCCACCCAGATCAAAGCCAATGTATGCCATTTTTTCTATAGTATGCTGACATAGGTATAATAAAGCCAGAAAGCACATAATCAAATAAATAAATGACAACAAAACTCAAGTTATTAACACCTAGAGAACAAGATAAATATTCTATATATAGAAAAAAATCAATTGTATTTTTAAAGATTTTTTTTCTTTAGTTTTTACTTAAATTATAGTTAACATACAGTGTAATAATAGTTTCAGGTGTACAATTTAGTGATTCCACACTTCTAAATAGCATCTGGTGCTAATCACCACAAGTGCCCTCCTTAACCCCCATCACCTATTTAACCTATCCTCCCCACCCACCTCCCCTCTTTGGTAAGCATCAGTGTGTTCTCTGTAGTTAAGAGTCTGTGGGATCCCTGGGTGGCACAGCGGCTTAGCGCCTGCCTTTGGCCCAGGGTGCGATCCTGGAGGCCCAGGATCGAATCCCACGTCGGGCTCCCGGTGCATGGAGCCTGCTTCTCCCTCTGCCTGTGTCTCTGCCTCTCTCTCTCTGTGTGTGTGACTATCATTAAAAAAAAAAGAGTCTGTTTCTTGGCTTGCCACTCTTTTTTTTTTTTTCCTGGTGATCATTTGTTCTGTTTCTTCAATTCCACATATGAGTGAA
Source organism: Nyctereutes procyonoides (assembly GCF_905146905.1). NCBI lineage: Eukaryota > Metazoa > Chordata > Mammalia > Carnivora > Canidae > Nyctereutes > Nyctereutes procyonoides. The sequence goes on from NW_026575122.1 coordinate 19,153,802, forward strand.
ATCCTAGTGTGTTTTAACCCAAGTCTTAAACCTGCACCAACAGCCAGGGCAAAGAGGGAAATCACAGGGGTAGAGTTCTCATTTATCTAATAAAAAGAAGACTACTGGTTTATGAAAAGGAGAAATACCTTACAAGTTCTAAGAGAGGTTTCTTATGTAGATCACAAACTGAACCTTCCCAACAGAATCCATTTTCTCCATATCAGTTATTCAGAGATGGCAGAGATGTCATTCGCATAGCTGTTTCTTACATGAACCCAAGTCTATAGCCAGGTAAAAGCAATCCAAAATAGTGTGCTGCTAACATAATTAGGAAAAAATAATGATGGGCACCTGGGTGGCTCAGTCTGTTAAGTGTCTGCCTTCAGCTCAGGTCATGATCTCGGGGTCGGGCTCCCCGCTCAGCAGGGAATCTGCTTCTCCCTCTCTCTCTGTCCCTCCTCTGCCCCCATGCATTCTCTCTCTCTCTCTCTCTCTCTCTCTCTCTCTCTCTCTTTCAATAAATGGATAAATCTTAAAAAAAAGAGAGAGACACCACCATGCAAAAGTTTATCTTCTTTAAATCATCAGATCATACTCTTCCCTTCTCATCTCCTGTTCATTAGCAAAATGTCTTTCTGATAGCAAGGAAGGGCCTGCTGCCTCTGCCAGAACTGCTAGTCATTCTTTAAGCCATTTAGCCAGTCAGTCAATCAATCGATCAGTCAACAAACATTAAGAGTCCACCATGTGCCAAATACTGTGCTAGGTACATGTAAGATCAACAGATGAGGCTCACTTCAATGAAGCTCACACTCTAGTGGAGGACACAAATCACCTAGTCACAAATATTTATATTCAAACCCCAATAAGTGCTAGGAAGGCACTGCATAGTGCTCTGGGAACCAGTAATAGGGGGACACCACCTGGACTGGAGTAGAGGCCAGGAACAGGTTAAGAAATGCATCCCTTAAATTACTCTAAAAGAAACAATTCCTAGAGAGTTTTCCCTTAAGTCAAGCATCTTGCTGTTTAAATAAACTTCTTGTTTGAAAGAAAGAAAGAAGAAAGAAAGAAAGAAAGAAAGAAAGAAAGAAAGAAAGAAAGAAAGAAACATAGAAAGAAAGAAAGAAAGAAAGAAAGAAAGCATTCCTGAAAAGGTGGCATGTGAGCTAATATCTGACTTGCTTTTGCTAGGCACATAATCAGCCATCGATTGGGTTTCATGTGTTCAGCACCACATTAGAAATCATGAAGTATACAAAAAAAGCCTGACATATATGTCTTTGAAGAAGTTTAAAATCAATTAGGCAGAAAAGACATGTGCACATGAGAAATTAATGATACCAAAAAGCATTAGAGAAGCATCAAGTAAACAGCACAAATAAATGACAATGAGAAAAAGAACTCTAAATCACTAAGGACTGGTCTAACCAGATAAGATAGGAGGACACCGTGTAGGCCCTACAACAGTGGTTTTCAAATGTTTTAGATTAAAACACACCATAAGAAATACATTGGTCCAATACCATAGTCCAATATAAGCATACAGACATAAATAAAAACTAAAACAAAAGTGTCATGAAACAAAACTTGCTCTCACAATATGTGATCTGTTTCTATTGTTTTTCAATCTTTAAAAAAAAAATTTTATGCTAGTCACAACCCACTAAATTGAGTTCATTACCCACTAAGGAGTTACAAGCTAACATTTGAAATTTCAAGCTAACATTCTGAAATTTCAGAAGAGAGTTCTGCACGCAGTAAAGGTCCTTCACACAGATAAAAGGAAACCAAGAAGTGATTCTCATCCCTTACATTAGTGGCCCAAGCTGACATGACCTCTAATTCCTTCCCAGCACTCCTCCTGCTTCTATGTGATTTCCAGTCACATAGCTACCTTAGCAATGAGGAATCCATGTCCAGCAGGTGGCTATAGCACATATTTACAATATAACCTTTGCTGAGACATTATCCTCACCACTCTCCTTTACCACCACTGGCTGCACCAGCCTGACTCTCGGTCCACATGTAAGGCTTCCTCACATGAGTAAGTGAAGACTGCTATCAGAAATACTACTAGATCAAAATTCTAGGGCAGACTCACATTTTAAGTCCTGAGGCTAAACAGAGGGAATTTATCCATTAACCCAGTATGTTTCTTCAGACGCAGTAGTTTTAGGCCCAATTCGGTTTACCAAGATTGGTCTTTTTATAACTGATCAGACCTCCAGTTACTAGAGATTGAAACATACATATCATCCAGAGGAACCTGCCAATTTTCCATGAATTCTATGGTGACCCCTCGTCAATACCCACCAATGCTGGTAAAAATTTCATCTAGGAAAGACATCTCATTCTTTAGCCAGGCCTATCTGAAACACTTAACTTTTATTAAGTATAGACTTAACAAAAGCCTCAAAAAAATCTGACCTATAGGTCTGACCTAAGAGCCTAAGAGGAATAGTGCTCATCATCACCAGCTTTATAAATGTCCCACAGTCATTCCCTCATGTTTTTTTTAAGGATGTGATAGTTTAAAAATAAAATGTTAACTTAAACCAAAATAATAATTGAAAATTAAAACCATCTTCAATAAATGGTGTTGGGAAAACTAGGCAGGCACATGCAGAAGAATAAACTGGACCATCCTTTTACACCATACGCAAAGATAAACTTAAAATGGATGAAATATCTAAATATGAGACAGGAATTCATCAAAATCCTAGAGGAGAACACAAGAAGCAACCTTTTTGACCTCGGCCACAGCAACTTCTTTTAAGACAAGTCTATAAAGGCAAGGGAAATAAAAGCAATAATAAACTATTGGGACTTCATCAGATAAAAAGCTCCAGCACAGCAAATGAAACAGTCAACAAAACTAAAAGGCAACCTACAGAATGGGAGAAGATATTTGCAAATAACGTATCAGATAAAGGGCTAGTATCCAAGATCTATAAAGAACTCAACACCCAAAGACCAAACAATCCAGTCAAGAAATGGGCAGAATGCATGAACAGACATTTCTCCAAAGAAGATCTACACATGGCCAACAAGCACATGAGAAAATGCTCCGCATCACTTGCCATCAGGGAAATACAAATCAAAACCACAATGAGATACCACCTCACACCAGTGAGAATGGGGAAAATTAACAAGGCAGGAAACAACAAATGTTGGAGAGGATGTGGAGAAAGGGGAACCCTCTTGCACTGTTGGTGGGAATGTGAACTGGTGCAGCCACTCTGGAAAACTGTGTGGAGGTTCCTCAAAGAGCTAAAAATAGATCTGCACTGACCCAGCAATTGAACTGCTGGGGATTTATCCCAAAGATACTGATGTAGTGAAACACTGGGACACCAGCGCCCCAATGTTTACAGCAGCAATGTCCACAATAGCCAAACTGAGAGGAGTTGAGATGTCCTTCAACAGATGAAGGGATAAAGTAGACGTGGTCTATGTATACAATGGAATATTACTCAGCCATAAGGAAGGACAAATACCCACCATTTGCTTCAACGTGGATGGAACTGGAGGGTATTATGCTGAGTGAAATAAGTCAGTCAAAGAAAGACAATTATATGATTTCACTCATATGTGGAATATAAGAAATAGTAGAAGGGACCATATGAGAAAGGGGGAAACTGAGTGGGGAAATATTAGAGAGGAACACAAACCCCGAAAGACTCCTAACTCTAGGAAATAAACAAACGAGTTGCAGAAGGGGAAGTGAATGTGGGGGAGGCGGGGGGGGTGGCGGAGAAGATAGGCATGTGATGTGATGAGCACTAGGTGTTATACTATGCGTTAGCAAATTGAATTTAAACAGATTTTTTTTAAAAAAAATTAAAACCAAAATTAATAAATACGTATTTCCCATTTTACCCCATTGGTTTACAAGCCTCTTTTAAAAATCTGAAAGAATGGTTCCTTCCTCCACTGGTGGGCATTAACGGATGTTAATAATCCAGGGAGTACTAGAGGAATTCGTCGTCTGACATACCCATCCCCCGTGTTTCGCAAGCACCTGCCAGAAGCATCCCGGTACCAGCTCACCTACCCCAGGACCAACATTACTGGAGAGATTAGAGTTGTCTCCTATCCTAATCTGGCTCGCTCTGGGGTTTCTCATTTGTCTGATGCACGTGTGTTGTAATCTGAAGAGTACTGATGCGGAAAAGAAGGCATTCGGTCCTCTCAAGCTAACATAGACTTCTGTGCGTCCATTCCGTTAGGCAGCAGCGGTGCTGGAACTGGCTGGCCTTCTCCCCGAAATAAGCCCTCAGCCCTGGGCAGGCTCCAGTTTTAGGGCCATGGCTCTGGCTCCTACAAGCAGGAGTGAGAGGTGCTCTCTGGCAACCAGATCGTGAGAGTTGTCTGTGGGGTTTTCATCCACTCAAGGACCTGTTAAGAGATTTGATTCAGGCCTGGTTCTTCTTTCTCTAACGTCAAAGTCCGTGATTAGGAGCATTTACCCTCTTAAACTTCCGTACGACGGACTGACAGCGGCGGCTCAGTCTCCCCGCCGTGCGGAGGGGGGCGCGGTCCGGTCCCCTGGGGGCTGCCGCGCTGCGGGCCGGGCCGGCGCTGGGCGCGTCGGGGTTGGGAAGGGGCCTCGCCGAGAGCCGCCTCCCTGGGCTCCGACGGGTCCCGGTCCCACGTGGGCCAGTGTGGCGTTTACATCGGGAAAGGCTGGGGCCGGGGGCGGCCCCGGAGGGGCCCTGGGGGGAGTCCCCTGAAGGTCCGCGAGGCGCTCTCAGTCCTTGGGGGTCTGCAGGCCCGGCGCCGACCTGGCCCCTCCGCCCCGGGGCCCCAAGGCCGCGCGGCTGCTGCGAGGACGGCGGGGCCGCCTCAGCCGCCGCGCCCGGGGTGCCCGGGGTGCCCGGGAGCCGTGGCCGGGGCGCGGGCGGAGGCTGCGGGGCCCGGGGCGGGGGGGGCGATGGAGCGGGGAGGGAGGCAGGGGGGAGGCCCTGGCGCGCCCCTGGCGGCGGGTCAGCGGTGGGGCCTGGAGCTGTCCAGGCCCGGGCCCCCCGCGCGGCGTGCGAGGACCCAGACACCGTGTCGGGTCGGCCACGGGGGGCCGTGGGGGGCGGGGCGGGGGAGGCCGCCCGAGGCCGCGGGGGGGCGGGGGGAGGGGAGAGGCGGGGGGGGGGCGCCCGAGGCCGCGGGGAGGGGGCGGGGGCCGTGTCATTTCCACCAACTGGGCTCTTTCCTGACCCAGCCGCTCATCTGTCACCGCTGTCTCATTCCTGTTATTTACATCTGTCTTTAGCATTCTAATTACTCGCTTTATTACTTTAGCCTGGAGGAATCCTGTAAAAAACAACGGAGATGAGGATCCTACCACACAATAAAACTGCCCAAAATCCCCACTGCACATTATACAGAGCACTTGAGAATATTTGTGCTGTTATATGACCTCAATATGTCCTTAGATTGATCTTATTATATCTTTCTTTCTCCCTTCTCTTTCTCCATGTGTGGGTAATAAACTCTTTCAAGGTGTGGACGGCAAGAATAAGCTGTTCAACAAATGATGAAAATGAGATTATTCTCTAAGAGGGAGATAAAGGGGAGAGAAGGGTTTAAAGAAGACATGGAGGCATTTGGACCACCCCCACCCCCATCCAGTTCCTAAACTCTTGGTTTTATTTTTACTCCATCTGAAAAAAAGTAGAGCCATCTTCACACAAGCTTCTAAGGCTGAAAGAATCTTGGAAATTTAAAGGAGAGAATAAAATGCCTAATGTCTTTCATTATCTTACATTAATCTCTGAGTCCCCAGAAGGCCTCATCAGGAGGGGAAGTGAATTTAGAGTAGAGATCGAAGTGGGGTCCAAAAATCACGATGGTTTGAATGTTTTTCTTTTAATATAAGATTTAATAGAGGGGAAGGAAGGTGTACAAAATCTTACTAAACTCCTGATAGCAGGATTCACAGATCCACTCAGGACTTGAATCAAAGGAAAGCTGATACAACCTACCAGAAAATCCAGGACAAAAATGCAGCTTTCTAAACTGTTATTTATTCCTGCTAGTGAAATTATTGTTGCACTCAGTTGCAATTTTCTGGCTGTGCTAATGGTTTTCTTTATTGTGTTACACTAACATAATCTCCTCCAGAAAGAAAATGACAAAATATATGGATTTTTAGATAAATAACTGAGGTAATTTATTGGCCTTTATGCTCTTCTGATGGGGTGGTTGATAGATAATGTAATAATATGTACATAATTAAGCGGGTTTACTGTACCTCAGTCAAAATAGGTTCAAGGGCAGTATCTCTGTCTTTCAGCCTATGGTTTTCTCAATGGATATTTACTTCCTCCATTCTGTGGAATAAAGGGAAGGCCCCAGGAAGTAAATGAGTAGCACTAAATATGAGATGGGGGTATGAAGAAAATAAAAGAAAACTGGCAAATTCTCTCATCAAGGACCTTACATCAGGGCCTATTTTTCTATGCTCCCCGCTCCCTCTCATAAGGTTCAGGGAGCCACAGTGAATTTGAATTGATGAGGAAAAAAAGAAAACACAGAAGACAAACATAGGCCTTCCCAAAGAAATGGATGACTTATGCCCAGGTCAGGGAGTGGGCCTTCAAAAACACCTCTTTGGGTCCAAGAGACCTGCTGTCAGAGAACCATGAAGGCTTCTGGGAAACCCTTCATAGTGAACTTGGTCACCAAATGGCCCCTTGCCCTGGCTTCTGGAGGTTGCCCATTCGAGGCATGGTGTAGTTGCTCTTCCAAACTCATCTAAATTACATCAATAACAGAGCGCACTCTTTAATGAGCTCTCAACTTTAAAGACTTGAAGGATATTAACAAGCCGCTTGACAAATGGTGCTTAGAAGCACATTAAAGATGCTGCTAATGGAGCGCATAATGACGGCTAATTTTCGATCAGATATAAATTAGAGCCCCAACAGTTATTTGCCTTAAGGACTTTATGTAAATGATTCTGTTCTGTATAAACTGAAAAGCGAAGAGAGCCTTGCCATTTTGGCAATCCTTGTGGATATGATTAATATGATTAATAGTTCTGCAACAGAACTGGGCAGAGACAACTGATGGCATTTCCATCTAAAAGTCAGTGTGTTTAGGTGGTAAATATGATATCTTCTAGAGTCCTGTGTGCTTCTTCAACCAAGAGAGTAAAAATGTCCTTGGCATCTCCTTTGCATGGTTAAAGAGGTCCACAAAAGAGAATCTAGACTCCACTCCCTTGGACCTGTACCTCACACCCACCGAGACACCCAGAATAGACACAGGTCTTTCCTTCAGTAAGATTCAGGGCTGCATTATATGCTCCCAAACCACATACCCCCATAGTACCTGCAATGACACAGACAACTTTCCTGGGAATCTAGGCTCTACTGATCACAGTTTTAGAAACCTCTTACTGTGAAATCATGTGACATCTCATTTCTAGCTTTGCACACAGTTCAGGTTCTACAAGAAAGTGCTGGGAAGTGGGGAGGGAATGGGAAAAGGAAAGTGAGGAAGAGGAGGGGACAGAGAAAGATGATGGTTGGTAGGTAGGGGTGTGGTGGGAACAAAAAGTGAAAAAGAATTCAAGAACAGAAGCAGTTCAGAGAGGTTAGTTTGGAGGAACTCTAATACCTACTCAATTTAAAGTGGAGGAGATATTTGTGGCTCTGCCTTTTTTTTTTTCTTTCCCTTCCCTCCTGTGCTTCCCACATTATAAGTGTTAAGTAAGTGAAAGTGTTTGGGGACTGATTCTTAAAATTGATTTCCATATGACCTGTTCCTGCTCTGACAGTTAAATGGGAAGGCTGGAAGAAGAGTTACTCTAAGATGGTGTTACCTGTGTCCACTTTGTGCTTTATCACGTCTACTAGGCATCAGTTGGGGCACATTCCCTCTGTAATTCTGGGGTTGCTTAGAGCTGCTTCCAGCTGCAGTTTCAGGGATAGCATCCTTTCCTAAACAAGTGGAAAGAATTTGTTTAAGAGTGAGTTTGCAAACCTGAAAAACAGACAGCTCTAGCTTGTCAATGGCTTATTATAAAATACAAGTAAAAACTCAGTCTTTCTGCTGCAGGAAAAGCAAGCATTGCTGCATCTCAGGACAGTTTTCTCTGCCTTACACATGCAAGATAAATACGGATTTGGGGGGTCATTTTTATAAGCTACTCATGAGCTGTGTTAGAGTTCATATAGAAATCCTGCCTCAATAAGAGAGCTGTTTCTACTAGTGACAGTAGCTTCTAAGATTTCTTCATCTAAGCCATTTGAAAGATGAGAGTAATGAGAAGAGGGCAAGGGGAGGGGAAAAATGGAAGGGTGAGGGATTGAGCATTAAAAAGATTTCTCCTCGACTGATTAAATCATTTTATCTGGGAGTAACTGATACCTAATGGCCAGGAGTTAAATGGTGGAGAGTAGGGATGCTTCTTACCATCATTACTGAGTTATGAAGTAGTTTTAAATTGGGGTTCAATAAATACGATTATTCCCAGCTTCCATTAATTCTATCTACTCCTCCCTCCAACCCTCTTCCCCCAATCACACATACTTCTACTGCTAAAGGGACATTCAGGAAACATCTAGACATTTCTTCTACCCACTAGTGTAGGATTCTGAAGCAATGGGAGTAAGTGGAAAGAGCAGCCTCACCTCTCGTTTTGTCTGACAGCAAGATCCCGCTCCTCCCTGTTTTCCAACAGCTGGTTTATGCTCCGTGCTGATGCCAAAACCGGATGATAAAAACTCTACTTTTGAAAAAAATAAAGCTTAGAGTTACGTAAATAACAAAATTAGTGACAAAAGCAAAGAATTCTGGTTTCACCCGGTTTTAGAAGGAATAGTAGCTGAGCTTTTCATTATGGGAAGCTGCGTTTGCCACATTTCAGCTCAGAGAGTGAGATTTGCTTATCCTTCCACTTTTTTCCTCCTGCCCAGAGTGTATAGTTCGAGTCACCTTCAGGAAATTTTGCGATTTTATTTCTAGTGAACAAACGCATGTAACCAAGACTAATTACCAAGTATCTGGGTACTTGGGGTTCTCATGGATCTAATTAAGAATACTTGATGAAATGGGACTGGTTTGGTTCCCCCACGCTGTGCCCTTTCTATTTTATTACAGCTTTCCTTTCTCTTTTGTGTGTCTTCACTGTCTCCACTGGGGAGAGGGCAGATGTGGTCATTCTTTGCATTTCTCCCTCTCCCTGGGGAAAGGTAGAGATTACTCTCCTATTAACCACCAATCTCCCTTCACACCCCCTCTTTTTTCTTGTTCACCTCTCAAACTCTGAGTGAATCCCAGGGAAGAAAAAATAAGTCTTGCTGAAAAGGAAGGCAGCATGAAAGGGGAAAAAAAATCAATGAAATGATTTAGGAAATAGAAGAATGGGCCCCTCTGACAATACTGTAATTAAAAGCTCTCAGGACTGCAAAGTGAAAAGTTGATGAAAGAAAGTGCAAGTTGCCAGCTGATTCTTACTTAACACATTTAGGACCGGTTCACGAAGTTAGAGACGTAACTTAAGGATCTGACCGCAATCGCCTTCAAAAACAACTTCTCTCTTGAAAGGAATCAGAACTCCTAGTTCAGCAGCCAGGGACTGGGTTCTCCTCCTCCACTCATCCTCCACCTCAATGACCAAAGACTCTGGAGAGGGAGGAGAAAGTGGTGGCTTTTGTTCTGGTCCCAGGCAAAGAAGTGGTCACTCCAGGTACCAAAAAGGAAAGTTAGCCAGATCTCGCATTGTTAGTTAGAACCTCCAAGTTGGTACCAAAATGGGACTTCAAACCCTTCAAACCAGGGAGCCTGGTTGCCCTCTCTGGAAGCTACCACAAAGTTCAGGAGAGCCCAGGGCCTGAAGCACTGAATCCCGATTCCAAATGGAACACTCCATCTAATTCTGGCCCCTCGCACTCCTGGACCCAGCTGTAGGCAGGCCTTACCCCATGTCCTTCCTGGCAGTCACGGCTCTACCTTTGAAGCCAAAGGTGCTACAGCCAAAAAACACCAAGTCTGGGCTCTGTGTAAAGGCAGGACTGGCAGGAAGGACACCTGTGACAAACAGAAGGTCAAAGCCATTTAAAAAAAAAACACAAAGGGAGGTGAGTCTCAAGCACCTTCCAGTCCAACCATTTGCTTGGGCTAGAATAAGAGGGAGAGATTTTGAGTGAGTTTGAAAAGTTTCATCCAGGTGTGCTGGCACCCAGGGAACGGCCCTGTATGTACCCCCTGTGCCAGTTTATGAATATCCATCTATCTGTTAGTGTTACCTGGATGACAAGTTTCCAGAAAATGACAGAGTTGAAGTGGAGGATCTCTACCTCTCTTGCGGTCTATAGCTTTAGGCCAAGCCTGCGGAGGCTAGGATGTACTCTGGGCAGAGGTATGCACCTTGGCTTTGCTGCGCTGACAGGGCCCTCTAGGCCTCAGAGGATGGTCTACACCAAAGAAGAGATACCTCACACCCACCTTCCCCACTTCCAGGTTAATGAATAGAAGTCCATGGATTTAAAACAAGGAAATTGAGAGACCAGGATTGGGGCAAGGGTGGCTATTCTGGGCAGAGGTCAGGGGAATTCCCCAGGAAAACTTACACTTCTATATCTGGACCCTGGACCGCTGTTGAATTTGGAGAATGAAGTGACTGCTTTTTCCAAAGAATTATCTCAAGCTTCCCACCATGTGCACACTTCCATCACCTCACACACCAGGCCAATAATTCCCTAAACCAGACCTAGTCTGTCTCTGGAAATCAGGGAGCCTTCGCCACCATTTAACCAAATTGCACAGAGAATACAGACTGCCACTTAGCAAAAGCCTGGTGTCCCTTTGGGAAAGTAGGAGTATCCGGCCCTACGTTTATTAACCATCTATCTTCCAGTGAGCCCACCAATTCAGAGTCCCCCAGGCCTTCTGAGAATAACAACACTGCCTGAGTCATTCACACAGAGGGTGTTGATTTAAGCCTTTCAATCACTCTCCAGCCCATCAGTAACTTGTTTTTTGTTTCTGGTTTTTTTTTTTTTTAATCAAACCGCATTGATTTAACAGGATGACTCTGATGGCATCTTAGAATTCCAGAAGATACAGACTTCTCATTTCCTTGTCGCCTCATACTATACAGGGAAACCCAGGAGCTACAAGAGAACCTCTCCACCCCATCAAAGAAAACAAAAACAAAAACAAAACAAAAAACACTCACCAATATACGCAAATAAGACTTTGACTATGCTCCCAGGGTCCAGAAAATGGGGAGGTTAGGGGACAGACGAAGGAGGAAGTATTGTATTTATGAAAAATCATAACACACATTTGGGAACCCCGACCCGGACACTCTCCGGCTTCTGTTAGCTGGAGCAAAGTCGGGGAAGGGGGGAGGGCGCTCGCCTTCCGCCGAGTGACAGCTGGAGTGATGGCTGCAGACCCGGTGCGGAGGTGGGGCGGGCGAGGCTGGGGGGGGGGCAGTAATTACCAGCCCGGCTCCCGCCTCCCTACTTGAGAGCCAACGCGTTCTCCTCGCGCGTCCAGCTGCGCGCCCGGCTTGCTGCTCCGCCTCGGGGCATGCAGAAGCCTGCGTAGGGGGTGGGGGAGTGCTAGAGGACTTCAGATCGAGGTTCCTAAAAGGCTTCTAAACTAGAATGTCCCTAAGGTCCCATCCTCACAGGTCTACCGAGTAAAGGCAGAGCGGTGACTGCTCGGCGCCCAGCATCCCCCAACCAGCCTGCCCGCTTTAGGACGCGGCCAATAGTGAGGGTGGCAGCGGCGACGCAAACGGGGGAGCAGGCCCGAAACGGTGGTCTATGTGATCCGGCTGCCTAGGACCCCAACTCTCCCGCGGGGCGAGGGGAAGGCTAGGCCAGGTCCCAGTCTATGCCCGGCACCTCCCCGCCCGGTCCACAGAAGCGCAAATCAGAAGGTGCAGTAGCTCCTTTGGGCCCCAGAGCCCTGAAGTTAAGTGCACGCCAAGGCGTCGGCGCGGGGAAGGGCGGAGAGAAGCGTGGAAGGGTAGGGGCGAGGTTCTCCACCTCCTCCCGCCGCCTCCCTCCCGCAGGCTGGAAGCCTCACGTAGTCTGGGATTTTTTTCAGAATAATTGATGGGTCCAGTTCTCCAGAGCTTTCCCGGTGAGAGCGCGGCGGACCGCGCTAGAATTTAAATAGACGTGATTAGTAAAATGCGAGGGGGCGAGGCGCCCGGGCCTCTTTCTCGCGGGTTCCCGGCTGCGCGCCTGGCAGGCAGCCTGCTCCCCGGGCTCTGGGGGCCACGCGGGGCCAGGGCCGGCGAGGTCCGCGCGGGGGGACGGCTCTGCCCCTCCCACCCCACCCCCACCCCCACTCCTACGGACTCTGGCCCTCACGCCCTCCCAACCAGCTTCTCACCGAGGTGCACCCGGATCTGGAGGAGGGAACTTGGGGCTGGCATGCAACCCAAGGCCCGCGACGTGCAAAGTGGTGCTAAGCCCCAGCCGTGGGTGCCAGGATCTTGACTCCTCCACAGCGCCAGCGCGGCCGGGCGCGCGCCAAGCCTTAGCCCTGAAAAGCCAGCAAAGCCTCTCGGTAATCGCTTTCCCCACACCCTGCTTCTCACACACACAGTTCTCTTTCTGTACCTCCGCCCTCACCAGTTGTTTTCTCTCCAGGTTGCGGAGCCTACGCAGCCAGGGCCTCGGAACTCAAAGCACCCTCCACTTACCCAGATCTCTAGGAAGGTCCCCTCGACAAAGAAGTGACCTGCGCTGGGAAAAGCCTTCGCCTTCGCTGACTCTCATATCCCTATCTCATCGATTTGTTCCTGAAAAGGGGGCTGTGCATTCTTATAACATCTACAGCCAATTAATATTGCATTAACTCTATTTAAAAAAAAAAAAACAAAAGCACCAGAATACTGCACCCTATCAAAGCCATCTATTATTCACGGAAATGTAATTGGAGACCTAAGATATGTGTTACGGGCCAATGGAGGAAAACAGAATCGTGACAATATTTCAGAGAGGAAGGGGATCCGAGGGTATCTAATATTTAATTTCAAATCTGTGGTTTTCTAATTCGAGATTAAAAGCAGTCACGTCTTTGAAGCCAGACAGTTGGTATAAATGTACAGTTAAAATATTCTATTCCACGGTCCCTAGACAGAGCTCTCTGCTCGTCCCAGGCTTCATTAAATTTTTATTATCATCCCAGACTAGAGCAGGGAATGAGCGGAAAGACTGTCCATCTAATTGCAATTGATAAAAAGAGCAGCTCTTTAGATTTCCCTCCTCATTTTAATATATTAACAGCAGTTTTCTTCGTATGTCCACTCTTTCCCAACCCTGTGATACACACAATCACTTTATCACACAGATACATTTTCCACTTCCTACAGGCACCAGGCTTGGCTGTCTTCTCTGCCCTTTGAGAAGGCCTTGGGGGGTTGGTGGGAGTGGAGAGGGAGAGAGGGTAGTGGAGGCTGGCTTTGGAAAGTGATGCTATATGAAAAAGAAAAAAAAAGGTGACATCAGTTCTTGAAGCATCTGGCGGAAAGATCAACGAGAGACAACATTTGCACTAAGCTGGTTCTTCCTGTGGCAAGATGAAAGCATATTGTTACCCAAACAAAACAAACAGATTATTAGACTGGGCTGCACTTTTCGACAGCCTTTCCACTCTGTGGGATAAAAGCAGAGCAATATTTTCATTTTATTTATTTCTTTCTCACTGCTACCCCCATCTCTCTCTCTCTCTCTCTCTCTCTCTCTCTCTCTCTCACACACACACACACACACACACCTCAAAACATTTTTTTTTCTTGAGCCTTCTTCATGTGTTGCTAATCTGACTGTCATACCACATGACTGCAGATTTGTGTGTGTGTGTGTGTGTGTGTGTGTGTGTGTGTTCAGGGAATCTATCTCAACAAGGATGCTTTAAATTTTTTTGAAACTGGTGTAAATAAAGCTTTTCATCTGCAGGCCTTGAAAATACAGGATAAAACCCACAGTTTGCTCTCTGAGCAGCTTCCTATTATCACATCGCCACTTAATTTTATTTCTATTCTCTCCAAGTTAAATAGAAAGACTAGCTCACAAGGGAGCTGCCATGTGCCTACAGACTGGGGATGTCAAGCAGAGAGACTCACTGTGCAAAGTTAATTTCAATTCCCGAGGAGGATTTCACATTCCGGCTGGCTCTGACCCACAGTAATTAGCTGAGATAACTAATGATTACTTACTTATTCCTTGTAATTATCTGGATTTAATAATTTGCTGTGTAATTTATTAATTCACTCATAATAGCTTTTCAGTACTGGGAAAGGCTCCTTTAAAGGGGCAAAGCAGGAAAAATTTAGTGATTTTTTTTTTCTCATTGCCATAAATCTGTCTCCTGACAAATGTAGACTTCAGGAACATTTCTATCATCATAACTATCCGGGAACCTTTGTCTTCCTTTTTGTCCTATCAGAATACCAATCTAACTTTTTTTTCCCCTTCTGTTGCAGCCCCTCCCTCTAAGGCCAACTGAAAAGTGAAGTACAGTTTTGAGTTCTAATGTGCACCATTTACCTGGAGATATAAATTGTTTTTACCAAACAATTTACCAAACAATTTAAAAGGTAAATTTCGAAAATTATTGCCATGGCATGGTTGGAAAAGTTTAAGTTTTATCCTCTGAATAATACACCTTTTAAAATCAAGTGGATTTTAAAATGTCTTTTCCACCATGTCCTCAAGAGTGTCCCCAACAGATAGATCAAAATGAATTCATTTAAAGCTTGAAATAAAGCATTTTTATGCCCCCAATTCCAAGTCTCTTGGCAAAGAGAGGCTTCAGAATCTGTCCTTGACAGTAAAAAGAGTTAGTTATGTATCGTTATTTATTTTTAAAATACACTTTATAGAAAGTAGAAGAGTATTATATGGACCGTAAATCATAATTATTTCACGTGATTTTTCATATTTCCATTCTTTTTCCCCAAGCTATGTGTCAATGAGATGTAATCCGACGAAGAATTGACCAACTATTTAATGTTAAATATTCCAAGGAAACTGCACTTTTTCTGGATAACATCAGAATACAATTGGTATAGAGAATACTCAGATATCAACCAGCACTTACATGATCTTTGCTGTTAGACATTTATTCCATTATAGTTTAGATTTAGATGATTGCATTGAACAAAAAGATTGGATCATTTGCATTTGGAAAAGTTTAAAAAAATAAACTGCATAGTTCTGAAATGTCAAATTGAAGATGACTAGGTGTGCTAAGTCAATTCATGAAATATCTCTTTCTAACTAAATAGTAATTGTGGACCTTGGAGAAAAAAATTAGGAAATGAGTCATGAATGCTAATGAAATTATTTCATTGATATGACAAGGCTCTTTACCCACAATTTGCTTTTTATCTACCTCAGTATTTTGAAAGCCAATACTAAACAAATATCTCTTAGCCATTTATACAGGATTCATTCTGTTCTTACCTTTACTTTCTTCTTTAAGACCAATCCTCTTCTCTCCAAATCCCTTTGGTTTGTTTTGATATATCTCTGCTACTCTCACTAATAAAAACTTTCAGAATATATTTCTTTTTTAAAATTCTGATTTTTCCATAAAACAAAAACATTTAAGTAAGCTTAACTAATGACTATAGTTTCCATCTTATAGGCAAGAAGGTTTCATTTACTCTCATAATAACATAGAGAAGATGCAGTTCAAACTGTGATACAGTTTTAAAAGTGCAGGAACATGGGAGACAAAAAATACTTAGTGAATGAGGGGGAATATATAGGCCTTCACTCCCAACTGTTGAAGTAAATGGATAGTTAACATTACGTCATTTTTGTCATAAAAATCTTGGACAAACATGCGTATATGAAAGCTACCATGTACTTCAAATTCACTAAAGATAAAGAATACCTGTTTTATTTCTGTCAATATATTTCCCAATTTCTACTACTTTTACAGTTTTTTCTCTTCATGTAAAGATGTTATATTTGTAGAAAGAAAACACTAGCACACCTGTCAGTCTTCTAATGGACTCCCCTTTCTCTTAATGCACGTATCCTAGACTTAGATAACTGCCACGTTGGGGGAAAGGGTGTTACTTACTAAAGATAATGTTAATCCTAGATCAGCAAGGTTGACTTGCTACACACTCAAGCCATTTAACTTATTTTCTCCACTTTGGAAAAAGTAAGTAAGCTGAAAGTTCTCCAGCTGGCTGACAGGGCTTGGTCAAACCTGTGGTGGAGTAGGACTAAGTTCTGTGGTTACTATCCGTGGTGCTGAAATCAGGACCTAGCTGTAGTGAGATAAGGGCTGGCTATTTGAAAAGATTTTTCAAGAAAATTGAACCTAGGAATAGATGGCAAAGTTGAAGATGGGACTTTCAACCTCCAAAATATAAGAATAAAATTAAACCATCAATATCACTGTATCTGGATTCACAATTCTTTTAAATCCCAACAACTTTCAGTATTTCCTTTAGCATCTAAACAATATATCTCATTGTTTCTAAATGGACACACAGGTTTTGTCTCTTCCGGTGTCTTCCTTATTTAAGTTGTAGAAAAAGAAGCCCCTCCACTTAATATCCATTAACTCTAACAGGTGCTTTTTTGTTACATCTGAAAATCATGTTCTCTAACGACATTTAATCCCAACTTGAGCCACTTATAACAATTTTCATTGACTCATGGGACATTTCCTAACTTTATCTTCAAAATAAGAAACATGCCCCAAAAGTTCCATATTAGGTCACAGCTCAGAGTAGCAGAATTTCCCCTATAGGATCCCCCTTCCTCTTGTTGGACCTATAGATTAGTAAAGTGTTCTTCCTCTTGTAGGACCTATAGATTAGTAAGGTGTTCTCATCATTAATAATGTAAATATCTAAACCAGAGCTTTCTTGAAAAAAAAACCACCTTTAAAAACCTAATATGTTGCTTAAAATGGGTGGGGAAGTATTTTTAAATGAGGATTAAAAATTTTTAAAAGTTTGTATGTCAAAGGGCAGAATTTCTTTGTGCCAGATCACCATTAGATTTCCCCCAACTCTGATGTCTGAGTGAAAGGGGGTTAATTCTACTCTTTCTAACCACTCAGGATTTCTTCCTCCTCCACCCACTTTCTCTATTACAGAATGTAAGTTGGTGTAAAGGTTATGGAAATGGAGGAAGAGAGAGAGAGGAAGAGATGTACTTTACTTTATAACCCAGTAACCTAAGTGCTCCCTGCTCTGGTTGGGACACTGCTTTCCAGGAGTGGTGACTGAACTGAGAATTATGATGGGCCAGCCCCTAGGCCTCAACTAGGGTGTCCTACCCCCAGAAATAGGCCTCTTGCCACACCCAGTCTTCCAGTGCTGCTGAAAACTAAACAGAGTTCATTTCTTCCTTTTACCCATGTAATACCCTTGCTCACAAAGATTGTCTTTGCAGAATTATCGCAGATCTGGAGAAGAGATTCAAAGGGAGGTATGTAGAGCCAAATATCACAGTCTCATGTGGACAGAAAAGCAAAGCACCCTGTAAGATGAGCTCTAGCTATTAGAGGTCTATTATAAACCCTGTTCTTTTGCACCTTCCTAGAGAAACAGCCCCTACTAAATCCAAATCAGACTATGATAGCAACTCTATAATAAATCAAAATGCTCCTGCTTTTAAAAAAAAATCCCCCATCAAAATAATTTCCATATAAATGACTGAAAACAACATCACATTTTAAAAGCCATTTAATTTTAATAGTATATTTTAATGAAAAAACAGCATACTTTGCCAATAAAACATTAAAATCATCTTTTCAATGAAAGACAATCAAACAACACCAAAAATAACTTAATACATTACCATAGTAAATAAACCATCTATTAACAAAAAAAAAAAGAAACAAGAAAGCAGGTCATATACAGAACTCAAGACTTCAGAGAGCCTCAAATGGAACAGCAATACAGCAAAATTTGTAAGAATATATCTATATGTGCATCATTTTGAATGGAATATTTACAATAGATAAGGTACCAGTCACCATGTACCTAATTTGTTGTTGTTCCAAAAGAATTCTACCAAACAATGTGAATTTACAAGCAGTGCACTGTCTTTCTTATAGTTCAGATTAGTTTCTCTACAAACAAACCTCCAAAAGGAAAAACTGAAGGATTCTTGTAAATGTTAAAATGTAATCAACAAAGCAATTGAAAACAAGAAGATTGAAATACCTTGGTGGAATCTTAGAATCTGGAAGGGCAAACACCAAGTGGCAAAATGCACCTAAAGCTAGAAAATGATGCATCATAGTCATGCTTCCAATTGCTTCACTTCTTTTCTTCCATTAGAGGTGTGTGTGTGTGTGTGTGTGTGTGTGTGTGTGTGTGTGTAATGGTGAGTGAGAGAGCGCGTGTGTAGTGGGGACAATGTGGGAATCCCCCATTAAATATGTAACAAAGTAAACAATACTTTGGACAGTGAATCAGGTCTACACAATTAAGACATCCATTACTGAGTGTCGACTCACAAATCAGAACACTACCAGTAAAAACAAAGAAAAAAAACAATCGTCATTCAAAGTGAGAATATACAAATAGGCCAAAAGGAACACAGTATAAGAGGAGAGCCATAAAAATTCAATAAACTCGTCAAACATAAAATTGTTTAACTCCACTAGCCATACGTTTCCCCCGTTTTTTAGACTAAAGTTTAATTAATTAGAATGTGCACAAATTAAGTTGCTAGAGAGATAAATTAATAATTTACAGAGGGTTGTTCGGCAATAATCTAATAGCTTTCAAGATCAGTGAACACAGCAGGCGCAACTCCTTTCTTAAGCATTAACACTTGGGAGAGGGAGAGGGGGGTAAGAACCACAATAAAAATATATATATAATATACAGTGTAAATGCAGAAAATCTGCCATCTTTTTTTTTTT
Source organism: Nyctereutes procyonoides (assembly GCF_905146905.1). Taxonomy (NCBI): domain Eukaryota; kingdom Metazoa; phylum Chordata; class Mammalia; order Carnivora; family Canidae; genus Nyctereutes; species Nyctereutes procyonoides. The sequence goes on from NW_026575122.1 coordinate 19,172,666, forward strand.
TTTAATTCAAAATACTTTAGAGATGTCTCTATCACATTAAGCATCAACTCTAGTTTAAAGTTTCGGTCCTGAATCGACTTCTACTTCTGAAAAATAGCTGCAAAGTGTACTTTTAAACTTGAACAAGGGCGATGTCTTTAGGAATAAAAACAAATCTTACTTGATCATTTTGGGGGCATTTTAAAAGGCTGTCTCGTCTGCCTTTCTGCAAACAGCCAGCTCCAGACTTCCTGTGAAGAAGCCGAGGTGCCTTTTCCGGATGGGGTGGGGTCAAAGGGGACAACTTTGCTACGACTTGACAAATCCCTTCTTTTGTTTTTCTTTCCTTTGAGAAACCGTTTCGCCTTCTCACCGGGCTTGGCCGTTGCTCGCCCGTTCGCTCGCTCTCCAATCCTCCCTTTCTCCGGATTCACATTTACTGGAATTGCTTCTGGTAGCCAAAAGTGGAAAGAAAAGAGGCAGGAGAGAGAGGGAGGGAAAAGAGGGGATGAGGGGGGGCTGTCCCTGGAGAGACCCGGGGTCTCCTAGATGCCGGCAGAATATTTCATCCTTTTCTGTTTCTGCCTCTGGTTGCAGAACCAGACGCGCACCACGTTTTTCTTAAGGTCCAGCTTCTCCGCGATGGCGGCGATCTTCTCGGAGGAGGGCCGCGGCTGGATGGCGAAGTAGGCTTCCAGCGAACGCTTCTCCGGCGCCGCGATAGACGTGCGCTTGCGCTTCTTCTCCGCGCCGTTGAAGAGCTCGGGCTTGGTGAGCTTCTCACGGTGGGACTTCTCGGCCTCCTCGAGCCACGCTTGCAGGATGGGTTTGAGCGCGATCATGTTGTTGTGCGACAACGTAAGGGACTCGAACCTGCAGATGGTGCTCTGGCTGAGCGAGCCCACGCCGGGGATCTTGAGGTTGGCCAGCGCGGAGCCCACGTCAGCCTGGGTCACCCCCAGCTTGATGCGTCGCTGCTTGAAGCGCTCGGCGAACGCCTCCAGGTCCCGGGGGTCGGCGTCCACGTCGCTCATGCAGCCCATGTGAGAGGGCAGCCCGTGCGCGTGGGCCATGCTGAGCGCCGCTTGGTGCATGGGGTTCATGGTGGCCATGTGCGGCGCGTGAGTTGGCGTGGACACCACGGCGCCGTCGGGGCCCGCCATGGCACCCAGGGCCAGCCCGGGGCTCAGGTGCTCCAGCAGCTCGCCCTCAAGCGCCTGATGCGGCTGATGGTGGTGGTGGTGGTGGTGGTGGTGGTGGTGGTGCGTGCCCGCCAGCGCGGACGGATGCGAGATGGGCACCGACGAGGAAGAGGCAGCCGACGTGCACGGGATGGTGTTCATGGTGTGGTAGGTGGCGTCCGGCTTGAAGGGGCTGTGGTGGGGCGGGTGGTGGTGGTGGCTCTTGCTCTGGGAGACGATGTCCACGGCCGCCAGAGCCTCGGCGCGGGCCAGCAGACTCTCATCCAGCCCGCCGAATATATTGCTCTGCAATTGCAAGTAAAAGGCACACATTACGCTCAGCAGGGAATTGTGCGCACTCTCTCCGGAAGCCCCGGCACAGCGCTCGACAACGCCGCCGCGCCTACAACATTCCCAGCACGTTAAAATAATAATAATAATAATAATAATAATAATAATCCTGAAAGTAAGCAGGTGAGACGAAGAGGAGGGACGCCACTGAGAGAAGCCGAGTGCACGAGGAGGAGGAAAGTAAGCTTGCAAACACAACACAACACAACACGCGCACAGGCAACATCCCAGGTCATAAAAATTAATATGAAAGAAAAGACCCGCTGAATACATAAGAGAGGGGGGGGGAAATTGGTTGGAGGTGTGGGGTGATTTGCTGTGCAGACATGAAAAAAACATCAAGCAGATAAAGGGGGCTGTCAAAATGTGCCTTTAAGCGTTGATTATGCAGGAATACGCACCGGTGGGGTTGGAAGACACGCTCTCCGCATTGCCTCCGAGCCCCCGCCGCTGCTGCCGCTGCTGCCACTGCTACTGGAGCTGCTGCTACGGCCTCCGCCGCCCCCGCCACTGCCGCCGCCGCCGCCAGCACTGCTCGAGCTGCTAGGGGAGCTGGCGGAGGGCGCCGCGGGCGCGGAGGAGCCCGGCGAGGCGCTGTGCAGTGCGGAGTACTTGGGCTCCACGTGCAGGCTGCCGCCGTGCGGCATGCTGAACGCCTGCTTGCTGTTCAAGGACATCATCATCATTTTCCCGGTCCGCCCGGGTGCTCGTCCTTAGCGCACGCACTGGTCCGCCTGCCGGGACCCTCTCGAGAAGTGCTGGGTGAGCGCAGGATCGGGGAAGGGCAATGCAAAGTTGCGCTCTCCCGCAGCCGCTCCCAGCTCTGTGCGCCTTGCGGGGACTACGCGCTCCTCCTCCGGCTCCGCCGTCAATCTGGGGGGTTGCTGGGTTCGGCTAGGCGCAGGCTGCAGACCTGGGCGCCCGAAACTGCCCCCGCGCCTCGCGGCCGCCGAGTTATACTCCCTCTCCCCGCGCCTGCCCCCTACCCCCGCCCTCTCTCCCTCCCTCCCGCGCGCCTCCGCCCTCCCTGCCTGGAAGCGCCCGTCTCTCCTGCTAGGATTCTAGCGTCGCCCCTTCTCCCTCTTTGCTCCCTCTGGAGTCAGGTCGGTTCGGCTCTCCCGACACCCTCCCCCCTCTCCCCGCCGCGCCCTCCACCTCCCCTTCCGGCCCCCGCCCGCGCGGTGAGGCCGCCGCCCCTTGCCGGCGCCCCGCCGCTCTCACTCACTTGGGTGTCCCAGCTCAACCCCACCCCACCGTCCGGGTCTGCGCTCCAGCGGCGGGGCCGAGCTCAGCGCCGGCCTCCAGCCCCTCCTGCTTCTTCCGCCAAGTCTCCGCCGCGCAGGGAAAAGAAACTCCTGAATAAAGTTGGGGCCAAGCCAGCCTTGGGTGGGCTTTTTACCCCAGACTATTTGGAACGTTTCTTACCTGGTTACTTCCCCCGTCCTGCTTACCGCTAAGTTCCAGGCCTCCGCCCCCACTCGGCCCGCCCCTTCCCGCGGCTCTGGTGACCCCGATCTCCTGCTCCCCGCCAAAGGAGAGGACGAGGGTGCTGCCCCCGGTCCAGCGCCTCCGCGCTGCTCTGCGCTTCCGCCCGGTGCACGCAGCAGCTGGCGCTCGGCGCTGCGCCCCCTCGGCCCGGCGGGTGCCTGGTGCCGAAGAGACATGGGGTCGACAGGGCTGCAGGGCTTTCTCTCACTCGGTTTCTCGCAGCTCTCAGCGGATTGGACAGCCACGGAGCCAGCTCGGATCGCCTGTGCGCATGCGACTCCCCCCCCCCCCGCCAGCCGCTTGCACCACCCCCCCCCCCGCAACCCTGTCTACTCCCCCGCGCCCCAAACCGACACACACTCCTCTTCACCCTCTTTTCTCTTCCTCCGCATCTTCCTCCTCCTCTTCCCTGTATCCAAGTTCAGTGTGAGTTGGGTCTTGGGCGGATCCACTGGCAAATCCTGCCACTGATTTTATTATTCTTCATTAGCCACAATCAAAAGAGGAAGGGGCAATTGATGGAGGGAGAGGCAGGGCCAGAGATCATAGAGCGCATGTGCTGCTGAACACCCCCACGCACCTCAACACACACACACACACACACGCACACACACACCCTCAGGGGTTGGCACAAGCCCCACTTATCTTCATTTCCACAACCGCTTGGCGCAGAGAGCCTATTTTTAGCCAACACTTTGCTCACACTTCTGTCCCAGTGCAGACCACTCTTCTTAGAAGTGGACACACACTCTTAGTTCAAATTGTAAAAGCAGGAGACAACCTTTCCTACACACACACACACACACACACACACACACGCATATGCATCACCTTCCCTCCAACCCGCTCCTATCTTCTACTTCCCTCGATGTTAAGGGCTGCTGCTGTCACCTCCCCAGAGCGTGGAAGGAGTAGAGTAGAGCCGAGGGTGAGGAGGCCCTGAGACTGGACCCTGGAGTCCGCGGGTGGCCTGACCCGGACCAGGGTGACTGGGCGCAGGTGCAGGCTCAGGGTGCCTGGGGAAAGCGAGCAGGTGCGAGAGCAGGCGGCAGGCCTGAGAGGCGCTGGCGCGCGCTGGGACAAAACAGAGTGGAAAGGAGCGTGGCGAAGGGGGGCCCTCGAGTGGTCAGCGCCCGGAAGCCCCGCGGCGGCAGAGGGTGGGGGGCCGCCGGTTCACCCCTAACCTCAACGGAGCGGGATGGCAGGTTCAAATTGGGAGCACAGTCCCCCGGAGTCCTCGGAAGGCGGAAACGGAGGGCGCGCCACTGGCTCTGTCCACGGTCCTTAACCCCTCTGCGCTCTCCTGCGCTGTCCCCGGGCTTGCCTTTCTCCCCACTATGTGGAGGAAAATAATAAATAGTAACTGAAGGGGATTCCTACCAGTACTGTTCCTGAGCATGAGACCAGAGAAGTCTAGACACGAGACTGGACAAGGGGTGTTGACATGAATGAATGTGGCTTGCGCTGGACGGTTCGCCTAAATGCTTAGGTGTTTAATTTCTACCTCGACAACAGCCACGGTAATTTTCAAAGAAAAAAAAATGACATTGTACAGCTCTCACTGTCTCAAGCTTCGAGAAATGAAATAAATCAAAGTTAAAAGCTTGAGTATCATTTAATTATAGTGCGAATAGCGCTTTGAAAGAAGTAGAACAACATCTCTAAACAAATTATGACTGAGCCAGGAAGGAATTATTAGATTGAAATTTCATTTAGGCTCGGGAGACACCGCGCTTCACTGTGTAATCTGCTATGCCTCATCTGATTTGTATGCTTAATTCAGCTTGACGAATTTATTAGTTTTCATAATAGTGAAAAAATTGAGCAGCACTATGGGCTAATGCATTGTGTGTACTATAAATTGTATGTCATCGTGGAAAGGCTGAAGTCTATAGAAATCTTTTATTAATGTCGGTATAGGAGGGAGGATTTTTGTGTAAGCCTTGGAGAGGTTCATGCCAAACTCCACTGTTGCTGTGTCTCACTGGTCCATTAGCACATCGTCATACTAATTAGACTACTTCATCAATGATATAATTTCAAACTTCAAATTATGTTCTAATTAACAAGGGTTGTCCAATTTGCTTAATCTTCAAAAGGCTTTGGAGGGTCTAATTAGTATAAACTGTTGAGCATCTCCAAAGCCTAATAAAAATATTAAATAAATTAAAATATTTGGGGTATGTTTTCTGTCAGTACTGGGCCAAAGGGCTAGAATGAGATTGGAGGAGGAAAATAACTGGAAGACAAATGTTCGCATCTACCTAGTTCCCCCCCCCAGATTATAATACTAAGTGAATCACAGGAGAAACTTTTGGGCATTGCACCTTCTAAACAGTGTGTTTATATGTTTAAATAAAGGCATAAGAATATCAAGGAGAAAAACCACATGGGGAAAAAATTCTTCTCTTTCATTAGGTGCCTAATTAGATGTAAAGTGAAAAGCAACCCTGAGGAGTTTCCCAAGCATTATTGTGGCAACAGTCTGCTGAACTTGGATTGCAAAATCAAATATTTGGGGGTGTTTTGAACCTCTGCCTGACCCCTCCCCCTTCATTGAGCTTAATTACTTGCAATAGTTGTTTTAATGTATGTTGTCACCTGGGAGTATTGAGAAATGCATATCGTTAATATGAATTAATCTTGATTTTAATAGCAACTGACAACTGATCTCCAAAATGCTAAACACTTGTCACCACTTCATATGGTAAATAAGGTAGTATAATAAATTCATGAAATAAAGAGGGCACTGTTGAAATGACTGGACAAACTTTGTTTGATATGGAATTGATCAACTAAAACTATTGTAAGCAGGACAACTCCCAAGAGAATATTGTCCTGATGGCTAAAGTCCATATATCATTACATTAATTTACTATAACTTTTTCTTTAATCTCTTAGAGATTTCTCAGTCTCTCATATTAGACATATTCTCAATATGTCTAATTCCAGATAGGAAAAAGGAAACTCTTTATTCCAATTGCCAACTTGAGATAAATTAATATTTAGTTGAGCAATTCGAGTTTATTTCCCTGTATTCCATTACTCCTAGAAAACACATACTTAAAAAAAAAAAAGCAGGTTGCAGCAGAGTTAGATTTCTCCTTTTCCCACTTGAAGTGGAAAATGGACAGCAGTGATTATGTTGTAATATAGAAAGAAAATGCAATTCTTCCTTAATCACCACGACTTGCAATCTTGCGATCTCTCCTTCCAGGAGTATCCAGAATACCAACATCCTTACGATACCAATAAAGCCCATTTTGGTTTTGCCCACAGGCATTGCTGCAAAGTGCTCCAGTGAGTGTGGAAGTCACCCTCCGAGGAGGAAGGAATACTCCAGCCCTCCAGGTAAGGGAAGCCATTTAAACAACTGGAAAGTTGGGGATAGACCCAAGTGGTGTGAGTGAGCGGCCCAATATCCAAAATCTTCTTCATATGATCTCAAAATGCACTTTTGTACGCATATACCTATCTGCGCTGGTGCCTCTGCACACCTTCAGACCTACCTAATAAACTGAAAACAGAGAAGTGATTTTTTAACTGCAGAGGAATGGATAATGTATCAAATGAGTGACTACAGGAGGAAAGCCTTTCTTCTCACCAAGCTCTTTGTTCGACAATAGCTTCTGTCCCATACGCTGCCAGATGCAGACAGATGTGACCATCTCCCCCCCTGGGCTGGCAAGGGGTCGCTTGAGGTTCCACCCAAGCTCCGGAGCAGCGGAGTCCCCGCAGTAGGCGCCCTCCCAAGACCCGGAAATCGGCCGGAGCTATCCCGAGGGGAGAAATCACTGTCTCCTATTTGGTATCTGGGTCCTAATTTACTATTAAAATTTTAAGCAGTGCATTTATATTTTACCGGACCTAATGTGTTTTTATTAAATTTTAATCTAATAAGGACAGTGTGATTTCTTTGTATTTCACACAGAATTGAGTTGGGCGACAGGGAAGATTTCTTAAAGGGCAGGTTTGACCCTATTCATGCACCATTTCGATCTCAGGTAGACAGGGCTTGGGGAAAGAAAGAGGGAAAGGATAGATTCCCCCCCCCCCATGGCATCTCCTCAAGGAGGTCATCCTGCTCCGGATTCTGAATAAAACCGGACCCTCTGAGCTCTCTCTGGACTCAGTAGCTTGGGCAGAATGGTGGGGGGGGGGTGATTAAACTCCTCCATGGCCTGGCTATTCCAGGGGAGAAAAAAAAAAAGGAGGGAAATATCTCTGAAATTGAGATTTCTGGGAGCGCCCCGCGAACTGGCCGCGGAGGATAGTGCCGTGGAAGGAAGGCTCTCCTGGGTTTGATTCGGCCTAGATAGGGGCTACGTTCCAGGGGTGATGGGTGCGCTTTGTTCAAACGTCTTTCCTCTCCGGTTATGTCCACCTTGCTCTTCTGATGGTCCCTAACTTTCTCCGGTGGCTCCCCAGGAGCCCCGAGGACCCCGCACCTGGGGATTTGAAGGAGCTCCTCTATTGTCCAAAGATGCCGGGCACCCTTACGTCCGATGGCACAGCCTCCTCTCGGCGCTTTCTGGCTAACACTTTCTCCACGTCCAGCTGCCAGCAGTCAGCACGTGTCTCCGGAACCCTCTGCTTCCGGCACTCCCCGGGCCTTTCTAGGTTGAAATTCGGACGCGGCAATCTCCCAGCCGGGCGCCGAGAGGGGCTGAAGGCGCGTTGGCGGGCGCGCTCTGCGGGTGGGGAGACGCTGGGGCTGGGCCGGGGCCCCGCAGGCGCCGAAGGAACCACGTGGGCCTTTCTCTAGGTAATTCTGGACGGAGAGAGGTGGCTGCGCAGGGGACCAGGGGAAGAGAGGAGGGACAGCAGAAAGGAAAGCAACCGTTCCGTCTTTCCCGGGTAGAGGGAAGGACGCGGAGCTCAATTTAAAAAAAAAAAAAAAAAAAAGCAGACTGGGAGGAGGGGGCGCGGACACAGGCAGCCCAGACCCGCAGGATGCCCGCCAGGCTCCCAGACGCCTTCACGGTCCCGCCTGCTAGTGTGCTGAGGCTGAGCGTGGCGAGGGACCCTCACGTGGGGACAGCTGATTGGACCCTCTAGAGTCCACCAGGCTTTGGAGCAAACACAGCAGGTGCCGAGGAATTAAGATCTACCTAAGGGAAGGATTCAGCCCTCGGTATCCAGCGCCGCACTCCCCACAGCGCGGGGGCGCGAATTCACACGCTCACTCAGGGACACACGCGCCCAGACACGCGCACACACCCACGCACGCAGACACGTGTGTGCTAACACCCGCGCACACTCGCTCAGACGCGCGCGCGCCCCCACCCCCTCCCCCTCCTCCTCCCCTCCCCCTCCGGGGCCCGGTTGCGGGTGGGGCGCGAGGGAGCGGGCCTGGCCGCGTCGAGGTGCCCCCCGCGACGAGGTTCTTTTTCTTCGTGGTGAATCTCTTTGGTCCGCGTGTTTACCTCTTCCCAAAGTTAAGTCCAGTCACGAAACCAAACTTAAAGCATTGGAACAATCAATGAAGACTTTTGCAATCCATGGCGCCTTGCGCTTCCTGGAACTAAAATAAATGCAAGAAATCGAAACTTAATTACTTGAAAGAAATCCAGAAATCCCTCTGCATAATTTATCCAGTCATTTTTAGTAGCGTTCGTGTTCGGTGCAGTGTATGTTAACTCTATGCTTTTGGCTAAGCTCTAGCTCCCTTCATCGATTCCGTGGGGGGCCGCTGCGCCCCACTTCAGCCGGGAATTTTGTCCTGCGCTAGGTCCCCCTTTCCTCCCACGGCTCAGAGCTGATCTAGTGACATTTCTTTTCAGAAGTCACCGGCTATCACGGCACAAGAATCCCTGGGGCTGAGGGTTATATGTCGTTAAAAAATAAAAAATCTTACCAGTTCTCTCTTCTTTTCTGTTCACTAGGGCTATTATTTGAATTCGTGTGAGTCGCTTAATACTAGATCTGAGACCAGGCCCTTTCGTAAATACAAACCAGGACCATTTCTCTGAGGGAATGAATAGTGCACCATCAAAAAGTGCTATTCTACTGGTGATGAAAAAATTGATTAAAAAGTAGGCTCTTTTCCCTTCTCTCCAGAGAAGCTCTCCCCCCCCCTTAAGGGTCATTATCTTCCTAAAGCACAACACTAGAATATTCCCTCTGACTAGACTACTCCTCAAGGTAGTTAGCTGGACCACAAACACTGGACACTAGTTTCTTCCTCTAATATCTATTCTTTTCAAACTGACTCATTTTTCTCTATTTGATAGAGAATCCTCCTCTCTATGGAGTGCCAAAAGACCTTCATCTGGAGGCACTAAATAAAATAGAGACTTCAAGAGGCAGAGATCAAATGACTTTTGTAAATATTGTGACTCTGACATTGGGTACTATTGGGAATTTAGAAATTTGGTGGTGACTAATGTCATGGCCAGCAGATTTGCAGAACAGAATAGTCCCTGAACCTATTAGCATGGTGTGGGTGATTCCAGAAAGACATGCTTTCTCATAGACACCTTATAGGAATCTGAAGTAATGTTATGAAAGAATGAAAAATACATTGGGGAGCAGCTTGGAAACTGAAGTACATTTTGATTTAACTCACATTAACAGAAATGTAATGTAAAAGTGAAAGGATCTAACAAAACCATTAATAATTAAAAAATAATTACAGATAGTCTATCCTTACTATTCATAACCACTCAACACTTTAGACAAAGAAAACGGAATACTCTTAATGGGAATGAGATGTGAGCAGACTGCTAATGAGAATTTAACCAAGGACTGCGCATTTGTCAAAGGAGACTGAGTTTCCATGTTTCCCCCCCACCTGCATATTTTAATTCTCTGAGTTAGCTTGGACCTTCCTTCCTCTTCCATCAGCATACATACTGCATGTCTGAGTTTATGCAACAGAAATCTCTTGAGCAATAACAATACAGACTTTATCAAATTCTGAAGATCAGGGGCACCAGATGGCTTGTCTATTAACCATCTTCATTGACAAATATTTATAGGTGAATAAGAGATACATCCCTTTGTAATAGATTTTGGTTAGACACTCCCCTCCCACCAGGATTTCACAAAACAATGACCCTCTAAAGACAGCAGTTTGTTCCCTGTTCCTTGTGGTCATTAAAAAAAAGGAAGGAAAGAAAAGAAAAGAAAAACATTAATCATCCTTTAATGATTCAATGTTAAGCTTTTTCTTGTACTCTTTACTGAAGAAGTTGCCTTCCAGCATTTTTTAAAAAAAAGAGGGGGGGAGGTCAAAAAATTTTTTAAAAAGGGCAAGTGTATTTTTCTGTTACCTAAGTTGTATTTATTTTCTTTCCAGTATATATTTTTCAGTGTCCAAAGTCTTTAGAGCAGTATTCTACACACAATCATGCAGTGAACCATTAGTCATGCACTAGGTGCATGATTAAAAAGGATGTTATAGTGGCTCCATTCTGATCTTCACTGTATGTTCCTCTTTATTTTGTTTGAGAGACACATGGGACTGCCCCTAGAGTGCTCCGTTGACGTTTGGAGGCACTGGGAGGAAATCAAAGCAGCCTGGCGGAAAGCAAACTTCACTGCCTCTTTTCAGAGATAAAGGGAAATCTTACAAAAGGAGAGATTTGCAGACATACAACTGGAATTCAATGAAGTCATGGCTGAGGCATCTGCTGGGAAGCCACCAGGAAGTGGAGACCTACAGCCCATGTCAAATCTTGTGCATCTAAAGAATTTGAAGCCTCTTTCCTTCCTTCCCTTTCCCAAATGAATTAGAAACAAAACAACATGCCTTTTGTAGAAACAAAAAACTAAGGAAAAATGCTAATAGATTGAGTGCAATGATTCTAACTACTTCTTAGCTATATAAATTTGAGTTGAGCACGTAAAACGTGTTGGATTCCTTGTGGGCAACCATTCTCAATTTTTTTTCCATTCTCAATTTTTTAATGCAGCAAAAGGATATTACAACAACAATGGCAACAAATTCACCTTTAAACATTTATCCTTTCTTGAATTTACATATGGCCTATGATTTGCCTCTAAATCTCATATATACAAAAGTGTGCAAATCAGTGGTAGAACTATATAGTATTTGTGCCCACATATGTGTTGTTATCTCCCTCTTCCTTTTTCTCCTTTTATATGTGCATATAGATCATCTAGAAATCATTCAGCCAACGTGTGTTCTGGAATATAATATACCTTTATGCTTTGACTAGTTTTTCCTGGTGTGTGTATAAGACATTAAAGAGCCCTAGCATCTCAACAAGCATGCTGTATTTGGAGGTACTAAGCTGCCTTCTTTTCAAAACACAAATGGTATTTACTTTGTGATGCTATGTGCTCATTACACCCCTTCTTTGCCTTTCAAGGGCAAAACCAAAGTAGGCATTATTGACATTGTGCTTATCTGGCGTATTCCTGTCCTCATATTTCGTTGGTTTCTCCTGTCCTCCATTCATTAGTCCAGACCACATGATCAGTCATTTCTATAGTAACCCTGTAAGACACTTTGATCTCTTTGCTCCTTTATCTTTCCCTTATCAAACTACTCATTTCTCCACTTTTGCCAACAGACTGATGAATAATACATATTATAAATACATGTGATTTATATCTGTAATAATTTGGCACTCAACATCATCTCCAACCTTCTTCTGGTGTTCCTTCCTCTGCTGCAGTCTGTAAAGCTAAAAACTACATTTCTCAGACTCCCTTGCAGCTCAGGGGAGGCATGGATCATTTCTTCCTTGTTGGTGTGAACCTAAGAGGAGTCATATTTTATAGCCAACAATTGTGTGCTGGAAAAAAAAAAGGTATTTTCCTGAAGTCTGTGTTTCACCAATGCTCTCCTTAATTCCCCTCCTCCCTGATTATGGTAGAGCTCCCAGCTTTCCTGCCAAGCTAGCACTGCACTATGGTTCTAGGAGTCATTCCCAGAAGTTCAGCCCAGAGTTGCCTACTTCAGCCTTTCCAAAGATTTGTAAGCATCTACCTGTATTAAATCTCTCTCTGCTTAAAATAGGTGAAGTACGTTCTGCAGCAAATCACAATTAAACCTTGACTGATAGGCTAGCCTTAGCATTATTTTCTCTATCACCTGGTATTCTTTTCACTCATCTTTAATTGACTCTCCATCTCATTCCCTACAGAATTTATTGCAAACATTTTCTACTTCCGTCACAACTTTGAACATACAACCTTGCCTCACAGTTTACTAAGAAAATAGATTACTACCACACATTCCCTCAAGTTTTCGACTGCCATCCAACCATTTTTTCCTTTGTTTTCACACATCTCCTGCTGTGATTCTCCCCTAAGTGTTAGCCTCCTCCCTCAAGTTAACCCTCCATATGTTCAAGATTTCTCACCCTCTCTCCTCAGAACCTCGCCCTACCAATTTACTCTTTTTCTTGCATCTTCATTTTTACTTCTCCAGCCTCTCTCTTCTCTATCACAATTGTATTCAAGATGCTTTGGCCATAAAATTTAAATAAGACAAAAACTGTCTTTAAGTGTCTTTTCTGCAATATCTCTCAAAAGGTTTGCCCTCAAATCTTGGAAATGATAGTTGTATTCACTGCTCTATCTTCTCACTATCCAATCACTTCTTCACTTCTGGAAAGTGTCCTTAACTCTCTACTGATGGTGCTTCCTTTTAGGGTACCCATAGCCATATAGTTTACACATCCTGTGGTACTTCTCCCAAAAGCATGGGAGCACAAACTTGGAGTTTTGTGCTAGCTCTACCAGTTACTGGGTTCACTTCTCATTTTGTTTCCCTGAAAAATGTACATAATAATAACATATTCCCAGATTACTGAGTGGATTAAATGACAGATTGCATGTAAAGGGTTTAGCTCATTTCCTTGTATGTATTACTCACCTAATAATACAACAATATCAAGCATAATCACTGCAAAATGTGAGGGCTGGCAATTCTCTTATTCTTGAAATGGATTGGCTTGGATCTCAGTATATGATTTGAAAAGGCAGAATGTGTCAGCCTTTGCAGAATCATCATTTAAACCAGGCTTTGTCTTTTTTTTTTTTTTTTTTTTGGTATCCTTTGCCTACCCTTTCCCATCCATAAAGCAAACCAGCTCTCCAGTGTCCCATCTCCCCAAAGCAGTTATATAAAAAATGTGGGCTTATGTATCATTTTTCATTATCTCAAACATGTTCAGAGAAGTGAGGGGTTAATTATTGGTTAAATGCTTTATCTTACTCCAAGAGACCCAAATTTTTGTGTCAGGCTTTCCCTACCAGTTTAACAGTGTTTCTAGCTTATTTCCTCAAAAAAAATGAATTCTGAAAGAAAAACATACTCAATATCTACACCTGAGCATGTTCAATATAGTTCCTTCTCAAGTCAAGAGCATTCTGTACATCTACCTTCTGAGACACTGTTTCTTTTTTCCCCTGGCTACTCTCCCATTTCCTGAAAGGTAATGATTAATTAAGGATCCATCAACTCTAGTTTTTCTTCTCCCTTGTTAATTCCATCAATTTCATAGCTCCTACTCTTACCCCAAATTATATTACTCTGATCTCATCTCAAAGTCAGTTTTACATTCCACCAATTTACTAAATTTCTCCATCTAAATACCTGCCCTATCTTCCAACCCTCCTACAAACTCATACCACTTTATCAATATTTCACTTATGGTGTTTATTACTTTCCATTTCTATACTTACCTTTTCTTTTCTGATCTCCTATGTGAGACTGTGAGATTTCTGAAGTCAGGGTCTATGTTTAACTTCTCCTGTGGCCTCAAAGTGCATATGATTGCATCTTGTCTAGAGCAGATATTTGACACATATTCACTAACTGGCTGAATGGATGATCATTACGATAGCAAGAGATATGAATGTTGTGCATTACGATTTCACTAATGCTTGTTCTTTTCTAAATCTTTTCAGTAACTTACCCAAAGTTAACAGGTAGATGGCGGACTGAGAGAAAACATTTCCATGGGCTAAAAACTAGAAAGGAAAAACTAGATTATATACAAGTCACCCCTGCAAACTCATGTGAAAAGAAACCTAATAGAAAAGTGAACAAAAGATGTCAACAGGCAATTTATCAGTTGGCAAGTCTAGTGCTAACTAGGATTGGAGAGATGCTAAACCTCACCAAGTAACAGGATAAATGCTAAATAAAACAGTGAGGTAATACTTTATGACTATCACCTTCATAAAATTGTAAAGTTAGATAATTCCAAAAGCTATTAGGATGTGGGATGGAAACACAATATCGGTAGAAGTATGATTATTGGATGGCCATTGAGAAAAACAAATCGGTAAACTTTAGTAGAAATGACCATGCAAAACCCCTCTGGTCTACCAAGTCCACAGCTGGGTTATACTTCAAAATAATTTTTCTACAGATCCAAAAGGTAATATATTTGAGGATGTTCCTATCAGGTTGTTTATAATGGCAGAGGGGTAGAGGCAGCATGTAGAAGCAGTGACTTAGGGCACCTGGGTGGCTTAGTCAGTTAAAGTCTGCCTTCAGCTCAGGTCATGATCCCAGTGTCCCGGGATCGATTCCAACATTGGGCTCCCTGCTTAGCTTCTCTCTCCCTCCCCCTGCTTTTACTTTCTCTCTCTCTCTCTCCCTCTTAAATAAATAAACAAAATCTTAAAAAAAAACAGCAGTGACTCTTATAGCAATATAGAAAAGCCTTAAGAAGCTGAAATGAAAATGGAACACGTCCTGTGATATAATACACACATACAAAGCTGAGTATTTCCATATACATAAACACACACACATACACACACACAACTGTATTTTTCAAGGAGGTATATATATCCAAGGACATATTCAACTCACTAAGTGACATTGAATGGTAGGAATATAACTGGAACATAAATTCATGAAGACATATAAAGGTTTTTTTTAAGAGTTTATTTATTTACTCATGAGAGACAGGGAGAGAGGCAGAGACATAGGCAGAGGGAGAAGCAGGCTCCCTCTGGGGAGCCTGGTACCGTATTCACTTGATTCAAGGTCCCCAGAATCAGCACCTGAGCCAAAGGCAGATGCTCAACACTGAGCCACCCAAGTGTCTGAACATATCAAGGGTCTTAAAGAGTTCATTTCCTCCTATGAGGCCTACTTCTAGGGAACTTTCTTAAGAAAATAATAAAAAAATGCACAAAAAAAGTTAAAAGGCTGTTTTGTTTATGAGTGAAAATTGGAGACATATAAATATCTGATAATGGAGAAATTGTTTAATAAACTGAAGTATAACCATATTATTAAATAGTGTTCAACCACTACAATTATGTTTTCAGAGAGTATTTAAAAGCATGGGAGAGTACACTATTGGAAAAAAAAACAAATACGATACAAAACAATGGTTCTTTGTGTTCAGAAGAAGTATATAGATAAACAAAAAGTGTGAAAAAGTATTTCAAGTGTTGCATTGTGAGAGATTTAAATTTTCCAAATTATCTACAATGAGCTTTTATCCCTTTTACTACCAGAATTATATGTGTGTATAGATTTAGATATACTTATAGATGTAACTTTCCCAGGTTGCATACTTTTTCATATAAGATTCATTGCATCTCTTATTTAAAGTGCTGTAACTAAGTGATCCATCAGCTGAACCATCAACTGAACTCATTCACTATCACTAGCTGCAGTGAATATTTATAGATAGGAAATGGTATTTAATTGACTTGAGAAGGATATATTCAGCCATCTGAGTTTTATAGTACATCTCTGAAATGTGGAAAAGCTCACAGGCTTATATAAAGAAGCCAGTCTTGCCTATCAAACACTTAACTGGGGATCCCACACAATGATCCTCTAAACATGGCCTAAATCATTTCAATTGCAATCTATACTGCCTTTCTTTGCCTACAGCTGGACCAAGATGCTTCTTGGGCAGGTAAGAGACAGGACAACAAGGAGTTTATTATGAGACTCCTTATTTTCACTCTTTCCAACACTTTGTTAGGGAAAAGAATGCATACACGGTTAGTTTAAAAGAAAAAGACACCTTATCAAGAAAGAGTTAAAATAGTATCTCTAATTTCAGAGGCAGCAGGATCCATTGCATTGGATCTCCTAGATGATGTATACTTAGAAAT
Organism: Nyctereutes procyonoides; assembly: GCF_905146905.1. NCBI lineage: Eukaryota > Metazoa > Chordata > Mammalia > Carnivora > Canidae > Nyctereutes > Nyctereutes procyonoides. The sequence goes on from NW_026575122.1 coordinate 19,188,736, forward strand.
CTTTTGTAAACTAATGGTTATTGTTGTTTTTAGTTGAAAATAACACACAATAATGATTGCTCTTTTTTTTTTTTTGATGATTGCATTTATGTTCAAGATGATGCAATAACTGGGCCGCCTGGGTGGCTCAGCAGTTTAGCGCCTGCCTTCTGCCCAGGACATGATCCTGGAGTCCCGGGATTGAGTCCCACGGCAGGCTCCCTGCATGGAGCCTGCTTCTCCCTCTGCCTGTGTCTCTGCCTCTCTCTCTCCCTCTCTCTCTCTCTCTCTCTCTCTCTGTGTGTGTGTGTGTGTGTGTCTCTCTCTCATGAATAAACAAATAAAATCTTAAAAAAAAAAGATGATGCAATAACTTCAATCTTTGACCTTACCATTAGCTGCAAACACATGGCAAAGTTAGAAAATATAAAAAAATAAAAACCCATAATGGCATGATGTAGAAGGACCAGTGATAGGAAGGGTGGGAACAAAGCATTTACTCACAGCTGTCCAGGAGGGTCGTTTCCGGCTCTTTGATCAGAACATTGGATTTGGTTGCACACATACCACATCACATCACATTTTGTGACAAAGTTCAAGTACAAACTGGTGTTATTATGTGGACTTACATTCTCCCAACAACCAATGTATACCTTGACAGTGAATCATACACAAAGGATTGGTTGGTTGAGTGTTTTTAATCTATAGCAGGAATAATGTGATCCATATTTTTCTCTTTGTATCCCTTAGTATTCTTAATAATTCACTACAAGTTACTAATTGAAGTTCAAATATTTCTTCAAATGAAACTCATAATGGAATAACCTGAAGGACTAGAAAATTCTTCTTTATGCCCCTTAGAACTAAATGGTCACAGGGGCACTGGGGTGGCTTAATCAGTTGAGCGTCTGCCTTCAGCTCCATCCTGGGATGGAGCCCCACATATGGCTCCCTGCTCAGCGTGGAGCCTGCTTCTCCCCCTCCTCCCCGTTGAGTTGGGGGGGGAGGGAGAAGCTATATTTCAGCCATAGTTGAAGTTTAATTTCATTATTATGCAGTTGACATATAGGTAAACTCAATTTCTTTATCCACCCCTATTGTTTATTGAACAAATGTTTACTGAGCGCCTACTCTACTAAGCACTATGCTAGGATAGCTGGAGAGAGAATGACATTGTGAAAATAGTTTGCTGAATTGGGGATGGGAGAGGTAGGCGACTGCGGAATCACTCATGGCTACTTAGGGATCCCACGAGAAAGGAAGAGTGTTATTTCATCCCTTGACTGGCTACTTACTAAGCTTAACAATTTTCAGGCCCCAATCAAAAGGTATAGTGAGGGAATTTTTGGAAAAGCTTTCTGGAAAAAAAAGAAAAGAAAAGGAAAGCTTTCTGAGGGTAGTTGGCCTACTTTTAACATAAAGATCGGTGTCTGTTCCTTATCTGGTGATTTTAGAAGGTGGGAAGTTTGCTGGAGGACCCTCTAGGAGTACTTTTTGTAGGAATATTGATAATATTTCTGAATCTGATATCTTATGATTCTATGAAATACCCTGTTGAACAGTTTTTTGCTCCCATTGCAGCAACTGAAACAAGGAAAATAATTACAAAAAAAAATGAAATCTTTAAAGATATTGGAGGACTACAAGAGTAATGAACTTTGGAAGAACTAAAATGCTAAATAAAAAGGAGCATTTCCTATTGAACAGAGATCAAAGGCTTTTTTCTTCTTTAGGAACATTTGATGATTTCAGGGCACTAGCTGCAGATGAGGCTTAGCATAGGCAGAGGGCTCTAGTAGGCTCTAGAGAAACCAGAAGAACTTCCATAACCTCCCATGCTAGTATGACAAGTTGAAGCATACAGAAGCACCAAACCCATGGCTTGTATCTGTACAACATACTTTCTGGGTGTTGGGGTAGCTAGTGAAGCAAGGCAGTTGAACTAGATAGGCAGAATGAAATCTGCTAAATTTTGAAGTCGTGGGGTAAAAGACCCAAGACATAAGTTTAAAAACCTCTGAAAAGTAGAACTCTGAAGGCTAAGGAGAAAGAAGAAACATGCCCTCAATAAAAACTGTCCTGCAAGGTTGACTTTGAGACATGGGAGCCACAAGCAAATATTGTGTGTAAGGCTTTGTCTATATATAAATAATTTGGTTAAGAAATATAAAATTCATAGACCCATGTGAGACAGAGGGATTTATTGATGAAGCTGTAGAATGATTGATAGAGAAGAGATACTTACATACTTGTTATTGTCTAACCAGTGCTTTGAAGATTCTTTCTTAATATTATGTGGGTACTATTTCTTCCTGTTTATGTCTAGGAACCATCTCTTCCTGTTATTAATTGTTAATTATGCTGTTTCTGGATGATTTTTATATTACCTACCATGAAAAAAAAGGAATCTATTTGTATTGATACAACACAGATTTTATTGTTATGCAGTGCCCCAATACAATTTATTTAATGCTGGGTACTCATGAATCTGAATCATCTATCCTTCTATTCATGAATACTGATTTCCATTACCCTCTCAAACATTGTCATTATGCTTTGTTGATAATGACCTCAAATGCAAGTCATACTCAGAGTATGTAGAGAAATATGAGTTTGTTTCTGGTAATGTTAAATTTACCTTTTAGAATTTTATAGAATAAAGATAAAACAGAGTATTATCTGTTCCCTTGAACAGATCAACCATCTTTTCCCTTGAACTTTTTTAGGCCATAATTAGTCCTTTGAACTTTTTTAGGCCATAATTAGTGCCTTCCTAAACCATGATCTTTTAAGTGTTGACTGTATCTTGTGTCCACACACTACCACCAGTAGGGAGGATAGGTGAGACCAATACGGGCAGATAAAAAAATTGGTGTCATTCACTCAAGAATAGACATCTCTGGGCAGCCCCTGTGGCTCAGTGGTTTAGCGCCTCCTTCGGCCCAGGGCATGAGCCTGGAGACCCAGGATTGAGTCCCACGTCAGGCTCCCTGCATGGAGCCTGCTTCTCCCTCTACCTGTGCCTCTGCCTCTCTCTCTCTCTCTCTCTCTCTCTCTGTCTCTCATGATTAAATAAATACAATCTTAAAAAAAAAGAATGGACATCTCTAATTCAGCATGTCATGAAATGGATCCAGCAGAACGTGACATCTATCTGGGAATAGAAGCAGAAAGGACATTGATCAGAAGAGTTTTGGCATTGTGGAGTCATGGTCTCAAAAGTTCTCAGAGGAAGAAGACATGGTTATCCAGAGGATGCCTGACATGTGGCAGAGTCTGCAAAGAGGGTAGGATAATCACCTTTGGTGCCAGTGAGGGAAGACAAATAGGAAAAGATGCCTAACCCCTCCCGTCTTCACTGCCTTCAAGTGCTATAGACTATAGGTGGAATTATGATTAGAAGACAGTTGGGTATACATCAATACATAGGCCCAGATCAAATAAAAAATCAAGCCCCAAATCAGAGTGTCAGCAGAATTTTGGTGGTCTATCCTTGTACCATTCTGTGAAAGAAATACTACACTATTCAGCACTAATAATCCACTTACTAAGTTGCTCTCCTAGAATAGGAATCTGGTCACAGTAACCTAGGATAACACCTATAGGATAGGCTTTGGTCTGGAGTTCATTGGAGTATCCAGTTGAACCCATATGTACCATAGGGGCCTGAAAGCAAGCTGAGGAGAAAAAAAGGACCAGGGTCCCAGTGTAGGCATGAGATACACTTCTAAGACAGCCTATTGGCCCAGTCCCATCTTGGCAACAGAAAAGGAATTTAAAAATTCCAGGGCATGCTTTTAGCAACTAGGATTCATGCAAGACCAAGTTTGGGCTCTGCAAGCCTTGCCTGGATTGTATTCCTGTCCTTGGCCAACTCAAGTCATCAGAAGATGACTTAACATTTTTCAAAGAAGGTACTCCAAAGCACCAGGCTCCTGATGTGTGGTTCCTGGTACAGTGCCTAATCTTCCCTGGTTTAAAAGCAATAGCATTCATTTAACCTTCAGCTGTGGCAAGGCAGATGCTAAGAATCCCCAGGAGTACATCTATATTCAGTGGGTGGAAGACAACAAGAAACTTAACAAGGATGTTATAGTCCTGTAGAAGGGAAGGTCCATGGAATCTATAACAAGTGTGAAGATAGTCTGTGGATCAGAGTATAAAGCAAATGGAAAAGTCATCAGATAAACAGAAGTGTTCTCCTAGAAAATGATGATCAGCACAGTTGCCTGAGTGATCCTGCAGATCATGGCTGATTGACTGAACACATTGCCAGGGCTTTTTGCCTTGTTCTCTGTCCCTACCTGAAGGAAGCTTCTGAAGGAAGATGGACCAGGACTACATGTGTTGTTTCACTCAGATCAGGTTAGCCACAAGCAGGGAGCAATAGCCAACCTTCCTTCACAGTACATGGACAGTCTGGACAACACTTTGGTGCCAGTGACCCATGGAGGGGCCTGCCAGCTCAGTGAGGGCCCCATCATCATGGAACTCATCTTTATATCCTGGGAAACATCACAGAGATAGAAAGGACTTCATTGTCTTTTTGTCCAGACCTGATGCAACAGCAGTCATACCCAAATCATTTGCATTTTAGAACTGGAATATTAAGCTTCTGTTAACATCATTAATGGGAGATGGGCTGGGACAGGGGCTTGGGGGCCAAGGGTAGGAAAAAGTGGTAAGGGGGACAGATGTTCCATAATTCTAAGTCTTCTTTTTTTTTCATTTATTTTATGATAGTTACACACACAGAGAGAGAGAGAGGCAGAGACATAGGCAGAGGGAGAAGCAGGCTCCATGCACCGGGAGCCCGATATGGGATTCGATCCTGGGTCTCCAGGATCGCGCCCTGGGCCAAAGGCAGGCGCCAAACCGCTGCGCCACCCAGGGATTCCTAATTCTAAGTCTTCTATGCATTGTCCACCAGAAGATCTGGGCGGCTTCTGTTATTGCACAACTATTATGCAGTTTTCTTGCCACCGTTAGTCCCCTTGCCACTGTCAGTCCCCTTCCATCACATTTTAGACAAAAATTCTGCTTCTCTATTTTAAGACTTACTTATGGTCATGTGCTCAAAATGTTTAAATGGGTACAAAAATCACCAAGAATGGGGTTGGCAAGGCAGAGGGGAAATAAAAAATGAAGTGATCATCTTGCAAAAATAAAATAAGATAAAATAAAATTAAATTAAAAAATAAAATAAAATAAAATAAAATAAAATAAAATAAAATAAAATAAAATAAAATAAAATAAAAACTGCTTGGAAGGACCATACCTGAGAATGGAGAGGGGTTTTTTTTCTCAACAATGTATGGCATTTGTGAAAACATTATCAGTCATGCCAAAAACAGAACAAATGACCAAAAACAAGAGAAAAAAATAGATGATAGAGATCTATTTGAATTATAAGACAAGGACTTAAATAATTATAATTAATATACTTTAAGAAAATAGATAATAGTTGTAACCCATTTTAAAAATCAAATGGAGGGGCACCTGGGTGGTTCAATTGCTTAAGTGTCTTCCTTTGGCTAAGGCCATGATCACAGGGCCCTGGGATGGAGCCCAGAGTCAGACTCCCTGCTTAGCAGGGAGTCTGCTTCTTCCTCTCCCTTTGCCCTTCCCCTACCCCAGCTCATGTGCACACACACACTCTCTCTCTTCCTCTCTTTCAAATAAATAAATAAAATCTTTAAAAAGATTAAATGGAAATCTAGAAATGTATAAAATAATAACTGATATTAAAAACTCAGCAAATGTGTTTAAAATCAAGTTAAACACAGCAGAAGGGAGCATTATTGTCCTGGAATATTGGATCAGGACTGAATCATGGAAAGGAAAAAGGATGAAGCATGAAGAAAAGAACTATAGCTTCAAAAAAGCTCTACAACAGGATGAAACAATGAAAACAGTACTTAAGTATTTTGTAGTAAAACTCCTGAAAGCAAAGAGAAAGAGGAAGTCTTAATGTAGCCAGAGGAAAAACATATATGAACTTCAAAGAAGCAACAATAAGGCTTATAGAAGATTTTTCAAGAAAAAAAATGGAAATGAGATGTTTAAAGCATGGAAAGACAGTAACTGCCAATCTGTAACCCAATTTAACTGAGAAAATATGCTTTAAAATGAAAGTAAAATGAAGACTCTAGACAAACACTGAATTATTTTTACCATCAGATTTCTAAATTCTAAAGTGAGTTCTTCAGGTAAAAGGAAAATAATCCAAGAAAGCAAGATTAAACTTCATGAAGAAATGAAGAGCAGGGCAAAAGACTAATACAGGGTAAATAAAAATGTATACAGAATTAAATAGATGACAATAGTATAGAAGAGTTGGAAGGGGTTAAATAGAGTTAAAATGTTATAAAATCCTTGCATTATCCAAGAGGTGATAAAATACTAATGTATAGTAAACACTGTTAAGTTAAGGATGCATGCTATAATTTTTAGGTACTACTAAAGGAATAATAAATGCCAGTACAAAGGGGAAATATAATTTTTAAATTCCTGATTAAACCAAAAAAAGTATGAAAGTAAGTAATGGAAACCAAAAACAAGAGCCAGTAAGCAAAAAACAAATAGTAATATGGTTAATTTAAACTCAGATGTATTGGTAATTACATCAAACATGAATGAACTAAATATTGCAATTAAACAGGCACCCTGTAGACAAGGGGTTAGCAAACTGTAATGTAAATGGCCAGATAGAAGGGTTTTAAGCTTTGAGAGTTGCGTATATCTGAGCTCCATATTCTTTGTTTTTTATTTATAAACCATGGACATGTAAAAACTATTCTAAATTCTACTAGTAACACTTGCTGTGTGTTAAAAAATAATAATAATTATATAATTAAGTTGTTTCTTGCTCAAATTGCAAGACTAATATTTTTATTAGTATAATAATATTTAATATTATTAAATAAATAATAATATTTAATATTATTTAGCTAAAGATAAACATTTATATGTTTATCAAAGATCAATACACAAATGGTATTTTTCAAAAGCTTTTAATGTTTCATATTTTTCAAAGATTTTACAGAAGAAAAGTGGATATAACTGAGATGTATAAATAACTGTAAGTATAAATACCAGTTTTACTCTTCTAATTTTTTCCAGAAAAAAATGGATGGAAGAAAATTTTTTATTTAATCATTCACAATAGCATAATGCAATGAATTTTTATTTAAAGTTGAAAGGCTGGATTAAGCATTTTAAGTACTATCATTTGGATACTGAAATATATTGTCTGAAATTGATAATTTAGGCATTAAAAAACATGCCCTAGTAAAAGTGTCACTTTTACACTCAACCACTGAACCACCCAGGTGTCCCTCCCTGAAAGTTATTTTAGTTCTTAAATAGGTTATATTTGAAAATATTATTTTGAATGGAAAAAATTAAAAGTACTACAGCATTAGAATAGTAATATAAAGAAACACATTTTCTCTAAAATCTCAGTTCATTTTGTAAAACCCTAAAACCCATAAGTAAATCGCTTGGGTATGTGAAGCCATGAATGAATGAAGTTCTATTACAGTGAACACGCAAACACAAAAGTTTAATTCCAGTTGGAACTAGATGTTTAAATGCAAGTTTAAAATGTTCTCTTTACAGATGGGATGTTATAAAATCCCTGGTGGTAAACTCATTTTAATTTTGCTTGTTTACATTCTCCATTCCTCTGGCAACCTCAGTCTCTTGCCAAATAACTGTCCCTACCATTTGGCCCAGTTGTTTTCTGGCAACAGAAAAAGAGAGGAAAATCATTGGAGATGTTCTTTCTGAGACCAAACATGTGGGGTTGCTGCAGTTGGCAGCTTTTGATTATTCTCCACTAACAAGATTCCACAAAGAGATTTCAGGGGCAGCACATCTTGTTCACTGAAGATTTCCCTATGAAGACATTTTCAGTAGGAAGATGGCCTGAACACTTCCTGAAAAGGACTGTTGGATCTTCTGCCTTTTCTTGTTCTTTCTCCTGATTGCTCAATTCCCCTTTTTCCCAAGGCCTTTCTGCTCCCATTTCTTTAAAACCAGCTCTCAAGAAAGGCTCTGATACCTTCTTCACATCATGGTATAATTGACTTACTGCTATATCAGGCAAGCATCAAGCATCACCTTTTCTTTTTTTTTATTTTATAAATTAATTTTTATTGGTGTTCAATTTACCAACATACAGAATAACACCCAGTGCTCATCCCGTCAAGTGTACCCCTCAGTGCCCGTCACCCATTCACCCCCACCCCCCGCCCTCCTCCCCCTCCACCACCCCTAGTTCATTTCCCAGAGTTAGAAGTCTTCATGTTCTGTCTCCCTTCCTGACATTTCTCACACATTTCTTCTCCCTTCCCTTATACTCCCCTCCACTACCATTCACATTCCCCAAATGAATGAGAACATACACTGTTTGTCCTTCTCCGGTTACTGTGGCCAAGTTCAAAAAGGGTGTTGCCTGAGTTCTCCTCTAGGATTTTGATGGAATCTTGTCTCACATTTAGATCTTTCATCCATTTTGAGTTTACCTTTGTGTATGGTGCAAGAGAGTGGTCCAGTTTCATTCTTCTGCATGTGGATGTCCAATTTTCCCAGCACCATTTATTGAAGAGACTGTCTTTCTTCCAGTGGATAATCTTTCCTCCTTTATCGAATATTAGTTGACCATAAAGTTCAGGGTCCACTTCTGGGTTCTCCATTCTGTTCCATTGATCTGTGTGTCTGTTTTTGTGCCAGTACCACACTGTCTTGATGACCACAGCTTTGTAGTACAACCTGAAATCTGGCATTGTGATGCCCCCAGATATGGTTTTCTTTTTTAAAATTCCCCTGGCTGTTTGGGGTCTTTTCTGATTCCACACAAATCTTAAAATAATTTGTTCTAAGTCTCTGAAGAAAGTCCATGGTATTTTGATAGGGATTGCATTATACGTGTAAATTGCCCTGGGTAACATTGACGTTTTCACAATATTAATTCTGCCAATCCATGAGCATGGAATATTTTTCCATCTCTTTGTGTCTTCCTCAATTTCTTTCAGAAGTGTTCTATAGTTTTTAGGGTATATTTTGAGAACCATTTGAATGGTAAATGGTTCTCCAACCTTTTTTTTTCAGGTTGTAGGTGTCCTTGAGTCTAAAATGAGTCTCTTGTAGACAGCAAATAGATGGGTCCTGCTTTTTTATCCAGTCTGAAACCCTGCGCCTTTTGATGGGGTCATTAAGCCCATTCACGTTCAGAGTTACTATTGACAGATATGAGTTTAGTGTCATCATGATATCTATTTAGTCCTTGTTTTTGTGGATTGTTCCACTGAACTTCTTCTTAAAGGGGAATTTTAAGAGTCCCCCTTAAAATTTCTTGCAGAGCTGGTTTGGAGGTCACATATTCTTTCAGTTCCTGCCTGTCTTGGAAGCTCTTTATCTCTCCTTCCATTTTGAATGAGAGCCTAAGCATCACCTTTTCTGGAAAAATATGAATTTTAATTGAGTTCTTCAAAATGACTCTCCAGTTGTAGAGTATCCAACGTTAGCAAGGAAGGAAGGTTAGCAAGGGGGAAAACAGAAGTGGCTTGAAATAATACAATGCAAATTGTCATTTATTCTACTTAATTGTTAGAGTGGACATGACAAAAAGAAGCTAAATACTTGGGTTTACTTGGTAAAACAGTCAGAGTCGACCTATTGCCAAGTGAACTTTAACCTGTGAACGGACAATATGGAAAACCGAAGACAAAGTTGAGGTATTGTCTTCAATAATTCAACATGCACATATGCATCTACACACATATAAGACCAATAAGCGATAGCACACTTGCAAAAGGAAATATATATTTATACTTTACCCATGTTGGCCTTCTTCATTCAATTACTCTTTACCATTTTTATGGATCAAATAACAGAGCTGAAGAAAAATGCGGCTTTAAAATGGTGAAAAAATATGAGAGATGTAGCTAGAAATCCTTCTTAAGGAAAGCACCCTTGCTTCTTGTGCAATTTGAGATGGCAGCAATTAGTTTCTTAGCGGGACCTAATCACTTGCACAAAGAGAAAACATATCAGTTTAGATACAGAATCAGCATTTGATTTGATCAGCAGATTCCTAATTTGAAGAAAGAAAAATAGCTTCAGGGCCTGGGTGGGCCAGAGTAGTGAACCACGCATGTAAAATGCTGAGCCTTTGATTAGGAATATAAATAATTATTAGCTTATACCACATGGTGTTTCTCCTTTTTTCTCTCTCATGCTCTATATCTGCAGGGTATTTTATAAAATTTAACTGTCGGGAGGAGGGCAAACCAGTGAAGGGGCCTTGGACCTCACTTACCTCTTATTAACACAGAATTCTGAGTGCCTTGCTTAAATGCAGATTCCTATCATCAGAGTCGTAGGGAAAATCCTGGTGTCAGTTATGGACAGAATGCAGGATATTTTGGAGATTCTAAGATACCTTGTTTCTGGTTCCCTTTTTCTAAAATGACAACTAATTGTATATTTTAAAAGTAAGTATGGATGTATTCAGTTTTAGGTAATAGTGCTTTAATCCCAAATTACCATTGGAATTATGCAGACTTTTTTTCAGACTTCTTATATACAGAATTAATTTTGATCAAGTAATTCTTATTACTCTCAGTGATATAAAGCAGTACTATAACCTTAGTTTCCCAGCAAAAGAAAAATAGAGTGTATTTTGGCTAAACATTTTTTTGAGAATCATAACATTGAAATTTAATAGAGCGACTTTTTTAGACTTTAGAAATGTATCATATACTTAAATTTGAGGAAACTTTGCCTGAATATATAACTATACAGAAAAACATGGGAAATTTGGGTAACTGGTCAGAAAAATTCAATATCTACTCTCAGTCTGTTTACTTTCTTGGAGAGTTAGTATAAATACTTCAGATCCACATTTACTGTGTGTGTCAGTTGAAGGGACTGATCCCCTACATAGAAATGATTGTTAGAAAGCCATTTTACATAGGGCATGACTCCCTTTCTGTATCTGATAATGTAAATGTCAGACCAGACCTCCCAGCTCACCTCCTTAACATCTAAAAAAATTGTATTTGCTCAGTTCTAGATTGAGACAGAAAATTAATATATTAACTGCAAACTTATGATGAGTAGTTTATTTTCAAATAATTTAAATAAGGAATGATCCCTGTGTTGACTTGTAGTTTACCTCCAAGCAACCATCCTGAGGTTATGAATCAGTGCCTGTCAGGCTCTCTTTCATGGCTCATTGTCCTACTTCTGTGTCTCTCATCCACCATTTGTTCCTCATTTTACTTTGGCTCACATTTGTCTAGCCACTTTCAAACACTAATATTTATTCAGTAATTGTAGATAATTTGAGTGACTTTGCAACCATTCTAAGTTCTTTCCTTAGATTATAGGCTTTCTGTTTCTTGGCAAAGCTCATTAATTTTTGCCTTCTCTGCTTCTAATCTTGTCCCTGATTTCCACTGTTCAAATGGAGACAACATTAGACATGCAAGAGGAAGTCTCTCCTGGATTACACTCATTCTACATGATCTTTGCCTCCTCTTGTATACCTCCTGAAACATAGATAGAGGTTTTATAGTCCCCTGTGGCTATAGGTAAGAAGAGAAAGAAATCTTTAAACCTAGAGCTCTGTGGACTTTTCCCATTATTCAAAATTTTAGTTTCTTCTTGTTCATATTAAAGGTTCCTGCTGCCAAGGAAGCATTTTCCATGGTGGAGAGAATTTGATAGATATGTGTACAGAAAGGATAATTAGTAACACAATCCATGTCATTTTTAAAAAAAAGAAATTTATTTGAAGTCTTTTATTTCAGAAGTAGAATGCATCTTTAGAAAGTTTCACTTAAAAAAAGTTTAGCTTTAGATATAGAGGTTTTTGAAGTATTGATGTGTTTTAAAATATCAAGAACAGATTTATATTTTAAAACATTCTCAGTATGGCCTGCACTGGAGGAAAGATGAAAGATGGAGGTTTAAAGTATTATACATTCTTCATACCAGCCATTCAACTCTACAAACTTCGTAAGACAAAAACTGTCAGTCATTCACTTGATAGAAATTTATCAAATGCCTGCTACATGTTAGATATCATTTTTAGATGCTATGGGATCAACAGTGAGAAAGATTAGCTCCAGAACTGCCATTCTAGTGGGATGGCCAGATAATTAACAAATGGTCTAGCAGTTGTATAAAATGAGATCTTTAAAAACAATGAAGAAAAATAAAAGAAGGCAAGGAGATAGAGAATATCTGGGCGTGCTATTTTAAATAAAGTTGGCTTGGGAAGACTCTCTAGAATAAGAGTATTCTAGAAAGGCAGAAGAGTTGCACAAAATCTAGAAGCAGGAGAGACCCTGATTCTTGAAGGACAGCAAGGAGTCAAGTATGACTAAAGCATGATAAAAGGACTGAAAGGTGGAGAGCCTACAAAATGCTTATCTTGGTGGGGCCAGTGTACTTCAGGTACTGCACTTGGCTCTGCAGGTCAAGAAATATGATTTTCATCAGCTTAACCCAAGGTAATCATCAGATTTAGGGTCCCTGAGTCACATTAATCTAGCAGAGAAGAGGCAATTCATTCATTTAAGAAATACGTAACTATCAATCAGGACACAAAGTTCACTGAGACAGCCTACTCTGCTTCTGTAGGATTATCCACATAGGAAAGCAGATTATAATCAAAGGATTATTTAGTGAGTGTGAAATCAGAGCCAGGGATATTCATGGAGGTTAGTGTTACTGAGTTGTGATAAGTTAATGTATCCATTTCAAATAAATTTAATTCAGCAATAGTCTGTTGAGCATCCTCCTAAGCCCTGCCGGGAAGACCCAGCAACTATGATGCCCAGTTTGTGGAGACATAACGACAGATGCTTGCTCTCTTATTCTCTGCTCTCTGAGCTTCCTGCTACCACACCCTAATGGTTCTTTCCTCAAACTAGCTAGGGTACAATCTGTGAAGCTAAACATTCTAGATGCTACTGCATTCCGGCCCTGCCTTTATATGATATGTATAGTATCAAAATTAAACTTTTAGCTCCAAATCTCTTTAAACACACTTTACAGTTGCTTAGATTACTACTTCTGTTTATTATGTTGATCCTTACTAGATTTGCCCCTTTAAAATGGAATGATCATTCCTTTAAAAAGTTAATTTTTTTCATGCATGTAACACGTGCACATTGAATGCAAGTCAACAATACAGAAGGATGTGTGGTAAAAATCTCAGCTTCCCTTCAACTTCGGTCATCTATTATTTTTTTTTTTGTCTCTCTCCAACTTTATTTTTTCCTGCTGCTGAAATCTTGAGGAAGGTGTTTAAAAAACACATTTCTCTTTTATATCCAGCACCCCATACTTTTCCTCTCACTAGCACAAATTTCTTGCTTACTTATTTGTAGCTATTATATATAAATTATCAGCTTCTTGAGTGATGGGATATTCTCTGTCTTGTTGTATTCTCAGCATCCAGCATAGTGCTATGTACCTTAGTACATGGTATAATAGATATTTGTTGAATAAGTAAATATTATTATCAAATACAGTAAATTTACTGCATAGTAGCTAACAGTTTTACTGCTAGTTTATTAGCAGTGTATGATAAAATGGAATTTTTACTAACAGTTTATTATTTACTAGCAGTTTATGATAAAATGGAATAAGATATTGTACTAAGATCTTTATTTATTGTAGTAGATGAATGTGAGCCAGTGCCCCACCCACATCCCCCTTGTCCTTACTATTTTGACGTACACAGGACCAACTTCCAAATGCATTTCTTTGCTTCAGAGCTTTCTCTAGCCAAATGCAAGGGAGCTAATGACTCCTTCCCACCGCTACCAACGGCCTTCAACCAATTACTGATGGGAGGTAGCATATAAATATCCAGTTCTTTTGTCCTTAGAGTGGGATAACTCAGGGTCATGTGTCCTACGTTTTCTCCTAAGATTTCAAAGCAAGATTAAGACCAGTTACCTATAAAGGCAATTTGTTTAAAATGTGCTAGCTGACATCAATGCCCTGAAATTAACCTTGTTGTCTCTAATTGGTCTAACCTGGATCATATGTTCATCCTAAACCAGTCACTGTTCCTGGTCTGATTGACCAGACTTGAGTCACATGTCCAACCTTGGCATCATGGGTAGAATAAACTTAAACAGAATCACAAAAATTAAGAATAAGAAAGAAAAGAAAATCAGGGACCATTTCCAGAAAGTATTGTGATTAGATGTGGAACAGCCAAAGAACAACTACGTTCCATTATAGACAGAGGAATAAGATACACTGAAAAAGAAAAAGATTTTTTTTTCATTAAGATTTATAGCTGGTCTGAATTATTTATCAAGTCTCCTAAGGAAAATAATATTTCTCTATTTAAACTTTTCCAAAGAGCTAAAATAAAAGATTCCTTTCTTAAGTAAAATGGATATTTTTCTTTGGTGGGAGCATGATAACATCCACCCCCACTGAGGCCATTGGCCAAGCATTTGGTTTTTACAAAAATATTGAGATATTATTCACCTCTGCAAATATACCTGAATTGATAGGATTTTTCAAAAACTATATTTGGAGAAGTTTTCAAAAGGATAAATATTTTGAGCAGCTGGCTGCAAAAAGTTTGAAGGTGTCAGCAATTCAACATGCTGAAAGTTTCTCACATTAAAAGACCTAAAACTGGGGCACCTTCATGGCTCAGTTGGTTGGGTGTCTGCCTTTGGCTCAGGTCATGATCCCAGTGTCCTGGAATCAGGGTCAAGCCTGGTATGGGGCTCCCTGCTCTGCGGAGAGCCTGCTTCTCCCTTTCCCTCTGCCTGCTGTGCCCCCTGCTTGTGCTCTCTCTCTCTCTCTTTCTCTCTCTGTCAAATAAATCAATAAAATCTTTTTAAAAAGACCTAAAACTAAGCTTTTCCTTAAAAATGTTCCTTTTTTGTTATCAATAAATTCCTCAAATCTAAAGGTTTAACCATCTCACTGAGTATTCCTATTCTCTTTAATATCTCTAATACATGCACATAGTATGAAATTTAAGTACCGTTACAGGAAAATTTCTTAACAATTCAGTATATTCAAATATAAGCATGATAATATCCCCCATTTTCAATTTACAGTTTAATTAGTTAGGAAATTACTGACCCTGTGGAATGGACAGATAGCTCAATCTTACCTCAAGACTGGTTATTTAGTTAGTTATCTCTCTCTCTCTCTCCCTTTCTCTCTCTCTCTCCCTTTCTCTCTCTCTCTCTCCCTCTCTCTCTCTCTCTCTTTGAAGTAATCTATACACCCTACACAGATCTCAAATTCACAAGCCCAAGATCAGAGTCACAGGCTTTCCTGTGGTTAGTCATCTCTTAAATCAAGATGCATAATAAGGGGCCTATTCTCTGAGGCCTTAAACACTCTGATTGTCTTTCTCTTAGGTGCAGCAAAAGGGAAGTGCACTTATACTATCCCTAAGAAGTTTGGAGAGGGGAACAGCCACATATTCTTTCACTGACCAATTTTTCCTAATAACAGCTTATAAGAGAATATACAATGCTGGTGAGAAAGTGTTAGTTAGAAAATTGGAGAACTGGTTGAGTGGCACTTCCCTGCTGTCTTTGGAGAATACTTTCAAGGTGGGACAAAGGAAATGACTGTATCTTTTTTTTTTTTAAGAGATCTTTTCTATTTTTAAAATATTATTTATTTATTTATTTATTCATATGAGAGAGAGAGAGAGAGAGAGAAGAGAGAAACACAGGCCGACTCCATGCAGGGAGCCCAATGTGGGACTCGTTCCCGGGTCTCCAGGATCGCATCCTGGGCAGAAGGCAGCGCTAAACCACTGAGCCACCCGGGCTGCCGGAAAGGACTGTATCTTAAAGATGGAATGTCTAGCTGGGCCTATAGGGATCAGAAGAATGATTAGGAAGAGATAATCATAAAAGAAAGTTCAAAATATTCCTCCAGACCTGATGGGAAATAAGAAATAAAACTGCAAAAACTCCAAAAGTCAAGTAGAATTGATAGGAAAACTTCAGTGAAGTATTTTAGAGCATAGAGGACTGGGGTGAGGAAAGAGGGAACATTTCTGCAAAAGCCAATATAGGTGGGGCACCTGGGTGTCTCAGTGGTTGAGCATCTGCCTTTGGCTCAGGTCATGATCCCGGGGTCCTGGGATCGAGTTCCCCACAGGGATCCTGCTTCTCCCTCTGCCTATGTCTCTGCCTCTGTGTCTCTCATGAATAAATAAAAAAAATTAAAACCTTTAAAAAAAAAAGCCAATACATGCAAAATAGAAACACATATTTTGGATGCAATTTTGCGTTTTTCCTTAGACATCCATATACAGAAACCCTGCCCTTCCCCTTCTGTATTGTCCTGGGCATTTATGTTCCCAGGATGATTAACTGGAGTACAATTAAGGCCTGCTTGCTTCAGTTATATCAATGTAAAGGAGAGCTTCTTTTTAACAGAAAGAAAAGACTTTGTGGGGATAGTAATAGCTGGAATGAAATTTTGCCTTGACATCTGTTCCAAATTCACCTGCAGCTGTTACTTAGCTGCTCAGAGGCAGCTGGTGACATGGCAAAACACAAGATGTGTGAGAGAAGGAGCTAGGAGAATGAACCTCTCTATGCCACCACCACCCACCCACCCCTACTGAGTTCCGCTGGGGTCACACATTCTCTCCATATCAGTGTCCTCGATTTTGCCTGTACATTAGAATTACCCAGCAGCTTAAAAAATCCTGACATTCAATCTATGCCCTACATCTCTAAGAATGTCTAAGAGTAAGATCTAGGCATTAACAGTTTGAAAGCTCCCAAGGTAACTGCAATGCGCAGTTAAGACTGAGAACCATTGCCTAGAACCCTAGGAATTTTGCTTCATTGCTGGTGGGAATAAGAAATGTTGGCAAGTAGGGGCGCTGTGACTCAGTTGGTTAAGCATCTGCCTTCAGCTCAGGTCATGATCCCATGGTCCTGGCATTAAGCCCCTCATTGGGCTCCCTGCTCAGCCAGAAGCCTGCTTCTCCCTCTCCTTCTGCCTGCTGCTCTCCCTACTGTTGTCTCTCTCTCTCTCTCTCTCTCTCTCTCTCTCTCTCTCTCTCTCTGTCAAATAAATAAAATCTTTTTAAAAATTGATGGCAAGTAAAGATATAAAGAATAGAAGCATCTGGGAAGAGACATGGTGGGGGCATGGAAGAAAGAAGAGGTTACATTTTTTAAAGACTTGATAATTATATAGAAGGCATACTTCTAGAAAAATATTGGTGTTAAGACATAATAAAATTAAAGTTAAGATATTAAAATTACGTTTACAGTTTTAAAACAATTCAGAATAAATCAATTGTCTTCACTCAGCAGCACTTTTAGCTAAAGATATCTATCATCCACCCACATCCACATACCCCCTGCATTCCAATTAATGCTAATATTAATACATCAGGTTACAATTATAAAGAGCTTTTCATATTTATTATGTTATTTGGTCCCCATCAAGTCCCTGCAAAGTAGGTGTTACTTATTATTTCCATTTTATAGATCATAAGTAGGAGATTCAGAGAAATTAATACTTAGCCAAAATTGCACCAGTAAATGCCAGAGTCATCGCTTGAACTCAGGCCGTCTGAATCTAAATGGGTGCCCTTTTCAATGTATTTGTATGGACCCTGTACTTTTGTTAATGCATCGAAGATGTCATTTGGCATTGTCATTTTCTTTTTTAAAGACTTACTTATTTTAGAGAGAAAGAATGCATGTGAGCATAGGGGGTGGGCAGAGGGAGAGAGGGAAACAATCTCAAACTCCCCACTGAGCATAGTGCCCTACATGGGGCTCAGTCCCACAACTCTGAGATCATAACCTGAGCTAAAACCAAGAGTCTGATGCTCAACACCAACTGAGTCACCCAGGCACCCTTCATGTTCTTTCAGTTTTTTAAATAACAGCTTTATTGATAATTCACATATATGAAAGTCACCTTTTAAATGTATGATTCAGTGGTTTTTAGTACATTCTCAGAGTTGCACAGCTATAGCAACAGTCTAATTTTAGAACATTGTCATCATTCCAAAAAGAAACCCCATATCCACTAATAGTCACTCTTTGTTACCTCTTCCCTCCAGTTCCTGGAAAAATGTAGTATATTCTTATAATGGAATATCATTGAGCAGTAAAAGCGGATAAAGTATCAACACTGTAACACGAATGAACCTTGAAACATTATGGGAAGTGAAAGAAGCCAGTTACAAAGGATCACATATTGTATGATTTCATTTACATGGAATGCCTAGATTAAGCAAATACTTGGAGCCACTATCTTTTAAAAAATTATAACAAAATACACATAACATAAAATTTACAATCATAAGAATTTTAAATATGGTTAATAATAATAAAAACCATGACATTAAGTACATATACATTATTGTTCAGCCATTACCACTATCCATCTCCAGAACTTTTTCATCATCCCAAACTAGAACTCTTTTCCTTTTAAATCATAACTTCCCATTTTCCCCTCCTCACAGCTTCTGGTAACCACCCTTCTACTTTCTGTGTCCATGAATTTGACTACTCAAGGTATCTCATATAAGTGGAATCATACAATATTTATCTTTTTGTGTTTGCCTTACTTCACTTACTTCACTTGGCATAATGTCTCCAAGGACCATTCATGATGTAGCATGTGTCAGAATTTCCTTTCTTTTAAACCCTGAATAGGGGTGCCTGGGTGGCTCAGTGGCTGAGCGTCTGCCTTTGGCTCAAGTCGTGATCCTGGAGTCCTGGGATCAAGTCCCACATCAGGGTCCCTGCATGGAGCTTGCTTCTCCCTCTGCCTATGTCTCTGCCTCTCTCTCTTTCTCTCTCTCTCTCTCATAAGTAAATAAATAAAATCTTTTAAAAAAAAAGAAGTCAAGAAAGAATTAGTTTTGAAACCATTTTTTTTCTATTCCTTGGTTGTATCATTAGATTTTAACAATTGACTGGGAAACGAACAAGGGGTGGTGGAAAGGGAGGTGGGCGGGGGGATGGGGTGACTGGGTGACAGGCACTGAGGGGGCACTTGATAAATAAATGAATAAATAAATAAATACTGAATAATATTCCCTTGTGTATATATACCACCTTTTGTTTATCATTCATTGGTCCATGGACACTTGGGTTGCTTTAACCTTTTGACTATTGTGAATAATGCTTCTATGAACAAGATTATATAAATATCAATAGTATTTCTGGTCTACCTTCAATTCTTTTGGGTATATAGCTTGAAGTGGAATTGCTGGGTCATGTGGCAATTCTATTTTTAGTTTTTTTTGAGGAACTACAGTACTATTGTCATTAGCTTTTGTAAGCAGTCACAGGAACTTACAGTAAATGAGTGCTTTCATCCTATCTATAATTTAGATGGAGGCAGGCCAAACCTGCCTGGCAGTAGTTTAACTCAAGGCTCTCAAACAGTGATGTTAGAAACAAGCAACATATTCCCTACCACTAGCATTGCTTTTCATAAACTATCAAATTAGTGAAATGTCTTATTTTTAAAAATTTAGTGATTAAAACTGGTATTATTCTCATTTCATCGTCTGTTAAGAAAAAATTTTATTTTATTTTTAAAAAGATTTTATTTATTTATTCATGGGAGACAGAGAGAGAGAGAGAGAAAGAGAGAGAGAGGCAGAGACACAGGCAGAGGGAAAAGCAGGCTCCACGCAGGGAGCCCGATGTGGGACTCAATCCTGGGTCTCCAGGATCAAGCCCTGGGCTGAAGTTGGCGCTAAACCGCTGAGCCACCCAGGCTGCCCAAGAAAAAATTGTAAAGTATTACTTCACCTTTAATAATCTTATGAATCAAACTTTTCTCCATCCTTGAGCAAGAACCCACCCATGAATATTCAGAGGAAAAGCCCGTTTATGAGTGGGTAGTTTCTGCATGTGGTCCAAACAGTATGTTATACACTGAATTTTAGTCAGAGAGGATTCAATTTGCATCCCCTAATGGTTTAGGTATAGTCATGCCTCAAGGCATAGGAATAGACTGGATCTTGTATCACTTTATTTTTCTGACTCATGAGGGGAAAGGCAGATTGAAGCAGTTTCTGCTTTGGAAAGAAGGAGAGAAGTACTACCCATTTTCCTTTACCCTCAAGTGCTTTCCTTTTTCTCCTCCTAAATGTCACTCTCTGAAAAAAAATGATATTCATAGTCTTAAATTCCTCAATTTATTACTAGCATTTTCTTTGGAGAAGAAATGGATAGAAAACCACCAGGTGACCCAGTCAGTATCAATGCTCTGTGGGGAGGTCATGGGCAACAGAAATAATCTGGTGTTGAGAGACATACTTCAAGACAAGATTGAAGGAAGGACAAGGACATACTGGTCCTTAAAACGGGCTTTGTTTTAATAAGCCAAAGTACATTTTCTACGAAAAGGCATCTCCTTCTCAATGAAACTCATAATAAGCCACTTCAAAATTAAACTCTTCCCTCAAATTCTAAGCCAACAAAAACTAAGAATCTTAAGTAATTTTTGTTTAAGTTTGCCTCGATTACCTACTGTGTGAGCACTCATTTCCTCACTAAAGAGAAGTCAGTCTGGTTCCTCCCTTCCAGTTACATACAGTGACATGTGTGTTCTTGAGAGTGATGTATAGAAAACACCAGGGAAAAGATGTGTTGCATTATTCTTTTAGAACAAGAAAACGATATTGTTCATACTGATGGAAGACTATCGAGAACTTCTTTCTGTTCATTACTAATTGAGGCCTCATTGTATAAATTGATTGTGTCAAAGTGCCTGACAGCCCCTGGTGCTACCTCATTCGTATCAGCCTCAAAGCCATCATCAGAATGACTGAACCATGAGCTCTTCGAACTCTGATAGCTCTGGGAAAGAGCCCTGACTTCCCTCTTGAATGCACTCACAGCCTCTTCACCTTTGCCTGCCCAAGAACCCACCAGGAATAATCCCATCATATTCCCCATCCCTGTTTACTTCAATAACGTCAGGAAGACCTAGATCATGTCTCTTCACTTCAATATTCCTCCCCAAAGGCTCTGTTGATCCCATAATAATATGACTCAGTCTTTCTTCCCTCTGCAACCACAGTCCCTTCCACTGTTCCACCTGGAACTCACATCTGTAATCCACAAAATCTCTTATGACCTCAATCACATCCTGCTATAACTCTACTTTGTCTCTCCCTTGAGGATACTATTTCCCCTATAGCCCTTCTCAGGTAGTGACTCTTTTTGTCTCCACAACTGCGCCCAGAAATGATAACTGTCCTCTGTGTCCTTCATTGCCACATCCAAACCAAGCTTTCTCGTCTTCTCTACACCTGCCAAATCCTTTGAAGCTCATGCCTTTTGTCACTTCTACCAACTATCCTTCCATGTTGCAGCCCACTATAGCCCTCCAGATCACACTCCATCAGTCCTTAAAGATCACAGAGATCCTGGCTTACTGTCAATCTCTCCAGCCATCTCTTTATCACAGAGACAATCCTTCCATTTATGCCAGTTCTCAGGCCCACGGTCTCCCTCACCACCTACTTCCCAGGTCATCTAGACTTCATCAACACCTTTCCTATAACTCATTTTCAAGAACTTTTTTTTCTAATCCTACTTCACTCCTTCTAATATCCTGACACTAAAGATTCTTCAATCCCATCAGAACCTTCAAATTCATGGTTTCAGCCACCTTTCACTCAGCCTTACTCCCCCTGTGTTTTTACTTCCCTTCCGACACCGTTTAGACTCAATTCTCTTTCGTTAATATTATTCTCTGTGCCTACCCTCAAATATCTTGCTCTTCTATTTTCAAGTAATAGTTACGTGGGAAAATTCACCCTTGGTTAAATGCAACCCCATCCCTCCCCTGCTGGTCTCACTGTAAATTCATCACCACCAATCTCATGTGCACATAGTGTTGCTCTGTGATCCCACCTAACTTCCCTGGTCCAATCACTCTTAGTTCTTTCTAGATCGTTATGCCTCACCTCATTTCTCTTTCCTTACCCTGTCCTTCCTCAACTCCCCATTGATGATCCACGAAACAGCCGCCCCTGGGACACTTGTGAGCAGCCACAATGTAATAGAAAGGCTGGTTGGTACAGCCACACAGGTCAGGGCAGATGGTTAACTGGCCTTCATGGTAGGCCTTTACAAAGGACAGTAAGTGGACCTTGGTGTAGCTGGCATGTGCCATTAGCACCTATTAGCTAATTCTACAGCCTCCGGCGGGGCAGAGGAAGAATGCGGAGAAGTCCAACCCCTAGCTTTAAATACTATCTGTTGAACCCCCCAAATTTGTATCTTCAGCCCCTTTCTCTCGTCTGGATTCCAGATGCATATAACCAACTGCATACTAAAACTCCTCACCGGATGGATGTCTAATAGAATTTCAAACTGAATATAAAAAATAAAAGGTCTTGATTTCAGTATCCACTTACCCTCCTCAAATCTGTTTCTTCTTACAAAGTGGCATTTCCAGAATTCTAGCCATTCAGCCCATAATGTTGGAGTCATCTTAAATACTGTTTTTCTATCACATTCCACATCCAATCTCCAATTCTGTTGATTTTGCCTTCAAAATATTTCCAAAAACCTTACCACTTTTTACTATCTGCTAATACCATCAACTTCTGCTTAATGATGGCCAGTAATTTCCTATTGACTTCCTAATTGGCCTCTCTGTTGCTGCCCTTGACTCCCCACATCCTGTTCCCTTTTTTTTTTTTTTTAAGATTTTATTTATTTGTTCATGAGAGACACATAAAGAGAGGCAGAGAAATAGGCAGAGGGAGAAATCAGGCTCCATGCAGGGACCCGGATATGGGCCTAGATTTTGGGACTGTGGGATTATGCCCTGAGCCAAAGGCAGATGCTCAACCACCGAGCCACCCAGGCAACCCATATTCCCTTAATTTTATGCTTGCTTTTATTCCCTTGCATTAGTGAGACATTTCCCAGAAATATTACCAACTATAACAGGAATCATCAGTGTTCACATTTCAAAGAATCATTTAATCAGAACACAGCAAATACGTATTGGGCACTCACTATGTGTCAGACATTGTTCTAGGTGCTGGGGATATAACATTGAGCAAAACAAAACAAAAACAATTCTCTACCCTCATGGATCTTCTAGAAGAGGAGACTAAGTAAACAAGGCAAATGATAAATATATAGCATGTGAGGTTGTATTAAGTGCTAAAAGGAAAAAATAAATTCAGAAAATGAGAAACAAAATATTGAGGTGGAGGAAATTAAAACCTTAAACAGGGTGGCTGTGGAATGCCTGAAAAAGAAAGTGATTTTTAAAGATGTGTGGGAGCTAGCAAAGTGAGAAATCATAAGGAAAGGCTGAGAGCATAGACTGCATGTATGGAGGCACTATGGCTGTGGCAGAAAGAACAGGGGAGGGAGTAGGGGGTGATAGGAAGACAGGGCAAGGGACCAGAGGAGTAGGGCCTTACAGGTAACAGTGAACAAATTTGCTGTAGGTGATGGAAAGCCATTGAGAAGTTTTGAGCAGATAAATGACATGATTTGACTTAAGTTTTTCAAGAGAATTCTGGCCACCATGCTGAGAATATACCAGAGATAAGAGCAGAAGAGAACAAGGGTTTTCATAATCCAGATGAGAGATGAGTGGTTTGGGCTAGAGAGACGGTAAAGCAGGTGATGAAAAGTGATCTTATCCTACATATATTTTAAAGGTAGAGCTGCCAGGGGTTGTGAATGAACTTGTAGTGAATAGCTAGGAAAATAAAACTGTCAAAGAGGACATCAAAGTGAGACACTGGGGGAAGGTGATTGTCAGAAGCTGAGGTGGTGAAGGTTGTAGAAGGTGACTCTAAGGAGAAGAGCAGGAACTCAATTTTGAATATGTTTAGATTAAGATGCTTATTATGCATGGATCCCATTAAAATATCAGGTAACAATTGGATGTGTGATTCTGGATGAAAGAGTTTGGAACATTAAGTCCAGATTGCTGTAAAAAATTTTTTTAAATCATTATTTGTAATAGAAAGAAAACATTGGAAGTAGCATATATTAGTCATAATTATCTAGAGATTTTGAGCAGGACTAAATTATTCCAGGGAGTTAGAAGCTCACATAATTACTGAGAGAAGAAGCATGAAGTCAGGAAAATTTTTCAGGAAATCCAGAAATACTTTCTGGCAGAGAAGTACCTCCATTTTCTTGATGAAGACTCGAGTAAAGTGCTGAGAATAGGAAAAGTAAAGAAAGTTGAGGAAGGGTTTGGGGGAGTACTAAAAGTTGGATTGGTCCCTAAAAAATTTCCTCTGAGCCTGCTCATGGTTTTTCAAATGAACGCGTGATATTTCACTTTGCTTTTCTTTCCTAGTGCAGCTCTACAGACATTTAAAGTAGCTCTGTTTAAAAGATCTTTCAGGAGCACAGTTGCATCCTAGTTATCAGTAGGAAGACAAACAGAAATTCAACTCTTGAGTTTGTAAAATGCAGATTTTTCAGCCTACTCCAATGATCCTGACTCATTAGGTCTAGGGAGGTCTATGAATTTTTAACAAATATCACAGGTGACTTTGCACAATGTGATAAACCTGCTCGGAGTTGCTTGCACATTGAAACTATTGATAGAAACAGCTACTGAGAATTAGGCGTACCTTTGATTGATGCTAGAAGCCGCCACCACTTGAACTGCAGCCCTTGCTCAAGTATCAGTGAGAAAATGTTGTATTAGAGCTAAATACTGACCACCTACATTATTTTAGAATATCCTTCATTATTCTAGAATATAGTTCAAGGCCCACTGGTTACCTAACAGCTGGAGTCGGGGGGAATTAGAGATTTCTGGTCTTTTGTTGCAATTCTTAGTGAAGTGCAGAAATAGTAATTCTCTCCAGAAAATTTCCTGGGTTTAGCTCAAAAACTCTGGTCTTTGAATCTTATACAAATGCTTAGGCAATAACCTGGCCATCGAATACCTAGGCAAGATGATATATCCAAGAGAAACTTAGAAAATATTATTTTTTCCTTCAGTTGCTACTAACTTTTTACTACATTTGGCAAAGGATGAGATGAGGGCAGAGATACTCATATGGCATTTTGAATGTGCAAATACCAGGTAGATCAGCTTCATGTGATAGCTGCAGATTTTTCTCTTAATAAGGCTGATTTCATTAAAAAGGAGGCCGTTGTTTTGTTCTTATGTTCTTCATTTTTGCCTTAGAAGATTGTTTAATCAAGGTATAACTATTAACATCAGAGTTTTAACCATTTAAATAAAATCACTATGGCAACTCATACTTAGTATATTTTCCTAAAAATGTAAAAACTTCTCTTTATTACTAGCAACCACTTAAAAACTCTTAACTATTCCACTCAATTAAATTAATCCCATGAAATAAAATGTGCAATAGAGACGATATCTGAAATCATTTTTATTCATGGTTAGAGACTATGAAGATTCTTTTGACAAGCCCTTAAAAATCTTGTGGGTGATGTTGAAAACTTCAATGAACAAGTGCTGATTCAATTGATGTGTGTGGGGGGGTGCTCCTCATTTGATAAGAGTCAATTCTACACAGAGAACATGAGAATAGCAAACCCCCAAGCTATACAAAGGCTGCTAGAGTTTTCACATGCTCATTACCGGAATTTTCTAATGCTGAACAACTAAAGAATATGAATATGAATATGCAAAGCTCCTAGACTCTGATCAGCATCTGCCTCTTTCAGCCTCTTCTCCTTCTGAAAAGGAAGTCACTGTGCCTCTGGCTTTCTAAGCTCTGTGTTCTGAATCCCCAAAGCAAGCAGAAGCAAAGAGAGGGGGTGGATTTGTTTGTTTGTTTTGATAGCAAAAATTGAAATTGCCTTTTACAGAGCATGTGTTTTCAGATAAATATCAGAATATAGCCAGTAATGTCTCATACATTTGCCCACCAGGGTTATTGCTCATGGTTGTCCCAAAGCAAGAGAAGAGAAATTTCAGCAGCTTGGCATCTTGAATTATCCTGAATTATCTGAAATTTCTTGCAGTTTTCTTCTCTCCCTCTGTTTCTGATTGTTTTCATCCAAAAAAGTTTTCTTTTAAAGCAAATGCATCAGGTGTACTTTATGTATATCCATAATTGTCTTTTTGCTCATTTGAAAAAAAAAAAACTTTCTAAGAATTAGTCCTTGTTTGTCCATCTAAGAAACATAAGTTTTGTATAAGAATGATTAATCCATAAAGAAAGATCTCCTAAATCTACCAGCACCTTTTACCTAGTGGCAGATCCACTGGCTTCCCTCCATTATAACCTGTGACCTCATTCCCTTCTCTTCCCCCAGCCCCCAAACCAGCAACCAAACTATCTTGGGCCAACAGTACCACCTACTGGTCATGGTAGTAAATTCTGTAATAAGATTGCTTTAGTATATGCATAAACCACATTCTCCCATCATTTTCTGTACTTGAGACTGGTAAATTGTTTGGAAATTTCTCTTCAATTGCCAATTACATATGTCCATGCTATATGTTACCAAAAGTAGTCCCAATACCACTAATCATTTGAAATCACAGCCCCACACAGCTCTGTCCATCTCTTTCTTTGACCCCATCTCGTTCTTCCCCATAACACAAGCTCTTCCACTGTGCCGTCGGGAACTCATGGGCAACAGCAAAATTTCCTATATCTTCACAGTCTTCTCCACATTTCTTCCACCTCTTTATTCTAAGTGAAACCTGTTCTTCTTACAGCTGTATTTACTGCCAATTCCAGATGGTACCCCCCTCCTTCTCCCTAAACATTCTTGCTTCCTTTGAAGCTCAGCTAGAAGCCTTCAGAGTCGCTTCTCATCATTCCTTAAAGATTCTCATACCCGACCCAGTGTCACTTTCTCCCAGAGTACTCTTCTCACAATGTCTTGGTGATTTCAAAATCATTGAGAAGATCCTTACAATAACCTCACCTCTCAGGCTTTTGATGTCCTCTTCTCCCATGATCTTATCTTGCACGTCATTTCAGCCACTTGCTTTTATGGTCACACTGCACATGTTATCATTATTGGTAACTGAGTTCCCTTCATGAGATTATTTTCAGGCCCATACACTTCCACCACTACATCTCATCTCTCCAGCTCACTGTAATCATTTCTTTGGCCCCCGGAGGAACACCTTTGAACCTTAGCATTTTTCCTCACCTCATCATGTCTTAATTTATCTCTTTCATCAGTTAAGACTTAGTGGCTAGATATGGTAATCATTACTTACACATGTCCAGTCCCCTTGCTCTTCTCTCCCATTATCAAATATACTTATTCTTAATCCAGCCCAAACGCCCACTCTATTACCTTCTGCCCCTGAACCGTAGAAGGTAGCTGAAAGAAAACACACTTATGCAAACATATTTTACTTCAATTTGCGACTACTAATATCAGGTGAACTCTTAAACAGTATCAGGAAATTCAACTGCCTTTGAATCATCCCTTTCTCCTCTTATTCTTCTGGACAACTATTTTGCTCTCCTCAAACTTGTGGCACTTTGTCCTTAATTTTCACTCTTACTTTTAATGATCTTGCTCCTATTTTACTAGAAAATAGAGGCCACTAGAAGAAACTTCCACATGATCCCAATAATAAAATAAAATCCACAAACTTTCCTTCCTGTATGCCCCCTCTTTCTGCCTTCCCTTCTATTACATTGAATAAACTCTGCATGTTCCCACCTGAGGACGACCCCTCCATATATAAAATGGATCTCCTCTTCCATCCAAGAGCATCCTTCCTGAAGTTGCTTGTCTTCTCTGCAACAGTGATATTTCCCTCTTTAAGTGGATCATTATTATCTTTAAAAATAAAACTTAACCTTGACCACACATGCCCCTCCAGATACTATCCCATTCCCCTGCTTCCCTTCATAGCAAAAATCTTCAAAATGATGAGCTACATTCGCTGTCTGCATTTCTTCTCCTAATATTTCCTGAACCACTTCTAATTAGGCCACTCATTGATCAACAGTGATGTCCATATTGCCAGGGTAATGGTGATTTCTCAGTTCTCATTGTCCTCCATTATCAGCAACACTTGGATCAATTGACTGCTCCATCTTTCTTAAAAATGCTTTCTTTGTTTGGCTCTTTTTTGTCTTCCTATTTCTCTGGTCATTCCTCCTATTACATCCTTGCTGGTTTCTCCTCATATTCCAGACTTCTAAACTTGACCATGCCTCAGATCTCTTTATCATTCACTCTTCACCTGAACTCACTCAGTCCTCTAACTTTAAATGCCAACTATCTAAAGATTATTCCAAATTTCTATTGATAGTTCAGGCCTCACCTTTGAACTCTGTATTCTTGTAATCAACCCCTACTGGCTGTTATTATATGGAAGTCTAATAGGCATCTCAAATGTGACATGTCCCAAACTCAATTCATGGTCCCACTCCTGAGATATGTTCCTCTCTTTGCTTTTGTTTATAGCAGTAAATGGCAAACCCAATCTCCCAGTTTCTTGAGCCCAACATCTTGAGTCATTCCTGACTCTCTCTTGCTACTTTTGTTACAGACACTTTAAAAAATACAAAAAAGTAGATTGAACCTTGATTCTACTTTTTTCATCATCTCCATATCCATCAACAAATCCTATTTGTTCTACCTTTAATGAATATACAGACCACTTCTCAGCATCCCCATCATTATTACTCTCACCCAACCACAGTACTGTAAGAGTCTCTTAACTATCCAACCAATTTCTGCCTTTCCCACTACATTTCCAATACAACAGTTGGAGTCATTCTTGTGAAATTCGTGCAAGATCATATCACTATTCTGCTCAAAACTCCCTTTTCATCTCCCCTAGAGGAAATTTTAAAATTCTTAGTATATTTGTGTCCTACATCATCTGACCCACTGCCATTTTTTATCACTTCCCCACTTCTGTCTTCCTTCTCCAAACTGGTCTTCTTTCTCCTATAACTCACTGCCCCTCCTTTGGCCTCAGGACTTTTATACTTCCTTTTACTCTGCCTAGAATGTCATTCCTTTATAAAAAGTCCTTCCCTGACCACCCTACATATGAGCATCTTCCTTCTTCCACCCTCATCACTTAGATCCCCTATTTTTCTTTATTTTTTTCATGTTTCTCATCTCTACTGACAATATTGTTTGTTTTATATTTCTTCCTACTAGAATATAAATTTCATCAGAGTAGGAACTTTGTTTTATATATTGGTTTTTACCTAGAGTTTGTGACATTGCTCAGTGCATGATAGGAGCTAAATAAATATTGCCATACAACTCTTTTTTTCTTTCTCTAACTCTTGCATCTTCATCTCTCATCTCCTGGTCTTCTGTCTTTCATTGCTTTTCTTAACATGTATTTTTGTAACATCCCCCAAAATAACATATCTAGGGCAAAATAACAACACCTCTAGGACCCAAGTAAATAAGTGTGAAAAACAACTGAGTGTAGAAATACAGTTCAGTAGCGTGTGTTTGCCCTACCCCAAAACTATTCAAATATAAATTTTTAAAAGTAAAACAATTCGTCTCTAAGACAGCTTTGGCCAGTAGGCCATGCATTTGCCACCCTTGTCCTGGCAGTTCTATATAGCTCTTGTAGCAAAGAAAATGTCATACATTTTGAAATTAAATATGACAAAATAGGGCAGCCTGGCTGGCTCAGCGGTTTAGCGCCACCTTCCGCCCAGGGCCTGATCCTGAACACTCGGGATCGAGTCCCGAGTCCCACGTCGGGCTCCCTGCATGGAGCCTGCTTCTCCCTCTGACTGTGCCTCTGCCTTTCTCTCTCTCTGTCTCTCATGAATAAATAAATAAAATCTTTTAAAAAATAAATATGACAAAAAAATAAAAATAGTCACTTTCAGAATCTCATGTTTCTCTCTAACATTTTATTTACCTTAAATTAAACCTATTGTTTCTCAACTTTCAGAATTTGAAGTATTTTCTTTAAGTTTTCACTATTAGCATTTTGACCAACTTTATAAAATTAATTTTCTACTATTTTAATGTGAATGTTGGTATTTAGTACATAGTATTTCATAGACACTTTATAGGGCCTCTGACCTCCAAACACAACCAATATAGTGACTCTTCTTATAGGAAGCAGATGGGATTAATGAGTTGTGATAAGTGTTTATTTTTCCTAAACAAGGGAGAACAAAGTCAGTGTGCCACTTTCTAGAATATAGACTACAAAGAAAGAAAACACATCATGTTTGAAAATCCTCAGCTTAAAGATCCTTTATTTAAAAATCTTGCTGGTTTCTGTAAGAAAGTAGGGAAATGATTGCCTCTCAATGTCCCCAGACAAGGTAAAAGCTGTGTCGGATGTTCATGTATGGCTGTAATCTCTGCCCTAATTAACCAGAATGAATCAGAACCCCTGACCCTACCTTTTCACACTCCTCTCCGAATCATCACCCAGTTACACACACAAGTAATGAGTCACCTTCTGCTGTTACTCCAAAGGCTGATCCAGTCTGGACCCTGCACCATTCCCACAAGGGAAGAAGTCTACCACCAGGCTGAGGGTGAGTTCTGTGTGAGTATGATCTGCTTATTCCTCAGCATTGCCTCTGACTGGGAATAGGGAATCAAGGGCAGGGCTTTTGTTGTCTAGTAATTCTGTTTCATTGAAAGTTTTAAAAATCACATATATTGCGCCCTGCCTTCTTCATTTAGTAGTACTGGAATGATCTCCAAAAATGCCTATGTGTGTTTCAGCCTCTGATTGTTAATAGCTTAAAAAACGAGTTTTAAGCAGCTGGCTAATGGAAGAAACTTTGAAACACAATCAAAGGGACAGCTGGGTGGCTCAGCAGTTAAAGCGCCTGCCTTTAGCTCAGGGCATGATCCCGGAGTCCTGGGATCGAGTCCCACATCGGGCTCCCTACATGGAGCCTGCTTCTCCCTCTGCCTGTGTCTTTGCCTCTCTCTCTCTCTCTCTCTATGTCTCTCATGAATAAATAAAATCTTAAAAAAAAAAAAAAGAAACAATCCAAGTATAAGCTGCTTCTCAAACAGGACCAAAGTCAACACAGAAATGTTCTCGTCAAGCTGGGTTGCTGCAAATGAAGAAGAGGGGAGCTGAGCACTGGTCTAGATGTCATCATTGTAGGCAGCCCTGTAGATAAGCAAGACTTCTGAAACAATGGGTTTTGTTCTTCAAGAGCATGATTTAACATTGGAGAAAAAGACATTTTGTAGAATCAGTCAGGTAACACTCAAGCATGAGTGATGGAGAGAGCTAGACAAGGATGTCAATTCAAAATGGACCCTAAAGTAAGTAGAATTCAAGTAGATGCTCAGTCCTGAATAAGGAAACTGGCTCAGCTGTGAAATGCATTGGCAGTAAAAAGTCACATTGGCTCTGGCTCCTGAGCATAGCGGTAAGGCTTTCTACTTTGGAGCAGAGACCTAATATGCAAACAGAAAAGTCAAACTCTGAGGCTAACAGGAAATGGTATCTTCTCAGAGGTCAAATTTGCTGAAACTTTTGAATAAGGAACAAAAGGGCAAACAGACCAAAGACCCTGGCAAAATCAGGACCCTGTCCCCTGAAGCCAATGACTGAACGGGAAAATAATTTCATATCCTCATGCCTGGATTTTAAGTGCAGAAAGCAATATAGTGTGGCAAAAATATGGGACATAAATTTAATAAAATGAGTTTTATGAGTTGGGTCATGGCAGAGCTTCCCTAATTAAACTTTATCCTCACGTTAGGGCAATTTTCTTCTTTTTGAGGCCAGCCTACCCTTTATTTCTTAACTTCCTGTCATTCTTTTTATTGGTAAAGCAATTATTTTTACTAAAACCAACAGACAGAGCTCATAAAGTGATACTGTTTTGCCCATACTCTGCATTGTTGAAAGATATAAAAAATAAGTATATACTTTTGAAGGGGAAATATACCATCCAAGTATTACTCATCATAGTAGATTGTGCCCATGATTATAATTTAAAACTAGGTTTTTTGGATGAAGATTAGAAAAAATATCCCTTTTAATATAGGAAAACAGTGTTTGTTTTGAACATATTACATGAAATAGACTTCATATTAAAATATTAACCCATAGGATTGAACTCATAGGATGTCCCCCAGAAGTCCTGAAATATATTCCCTTTGCCAGAAAACCTAAACTGATCATGACTGCTAAAAGCATTTCATGAAAACAACTCCAAGTGACTTGTTAGCAGCCACAGCTAAAATTGCTTCCTGTGACTATATCTGCAGGGAACATAAACTTGTAATAGAAGTCACTATAAACTTCTACCATTAAAAAAAAGTGTTTCACATTTCATGATTAACTATCAGTTATTGAAAAGTAACGAGTTATATACTGAGCACTATCCATTGGCAAAGTACCAGTTGCAAAAAGATTTTCATAATTTAAGGCAAAATCCACATAAAAAGATCTTGGTGACAAAGTTACACATATCACTTTCTTTATTATATTGGGTTAACTTTAGATTAGATACATAGATATTTAGGAAAACGTTTAGAATAATGAGCTCTAGTCTATTCAAAAGTCATATTGTCATTTGTAGAAGAGGATGAAACACATAAGACCATTAGATACAGTTTTGTTGTTTCTTTTAGATAAAAGACTCCAAACAGAGTGTAGTGATAAAGCACACTACATTCTTTGAAGTCAATATTTCCCAAGAAATCAGTGTAGTCTACCTGCTGGGATTCTACAAAGAAATGCTGAGTGGTGTTGGCAATAGCTTCAGACTATTTTCTTTGAAAAAATAAAAATGATTCTGATTTATGGACCACCAGATGCCATGTTGGATGCAGTTGTTACAAGGAGACCACAAAAACTTCAAAGTTGCTTGTCCAAGATGGTTTCATGAGGCAGTCTTTGTGAGATTAATTTGTTTTCATTATTTGATTGTTTTTCATGGAAAAACAAAACAAAAAGCTTCCAGGGATTTTGGCATCATGAAGCGAGTGGGTAGCTTTCCAGGATGAGGATGGCATTGAAAGTATAGTGGTAAATAGAGAATAATCTGGAGAAAGGGCGCTTGTTCATCACCATTATAGTTTTTCTCTCAGAAATAAAAGTTTTTGAATATAAGTATAGGTGGATTATTTGCTGTGGGCTATGTTACTTAGAATCTGAATAAAATGATGGCAAGTGTTGTTTCAATTCATGTCTTTCAGTATCAAAATATAGGCTTCTTCTTAATTTCCAAAAGCAGAATAGGAAAATTTAAAAAGCAAACCAATGTTCAGGAATATTTTGCTTACTATTTTAATAAACCTTTGTTTATGCCTAGAGGTGCCATTAAATTACCAGGCAGACATTAATATACAGCTCACTGGGGACTGGCGTCAACGCAGTGAATATTGCTGGGCGTTTCACTTGAGGCTCACTCACCGCTCTGTTTACCCACAGCTACTGGACAGAAGATTGGAAACACGGTTTGTGCTTTGTTTATATCCTGTTTTTCTATCATACTTGGAGATGAGTAGTGATTTATGATGTGGATCAAATAACCACGCTACCAGGTTTGAAAAAAAATATTTAGACATCTCTCGACATTTTCCCTGTGATTACAGGATAAGATATAGTATAAGATAATTTTTTTTCATTCAAAGAATTGACTGAAAATACAGTGGTTGATGCTGAATAGCATGATGCCTCACCGGTTTTCAGCCTGCAATTGGGAACTTGGCCTAAGAGTCAAAGGATAGGAGAATTAACTGAGGAGAAGCCAATGTCCATCTGTACAAATATATGCCAATTATTATGTAGCTTGGAAAATCAACCAGAATATTGCCATGAAATCTGAGCCTAAATGTGTTTGGTACATTACCTCTAATTATAATATTTAGATTATAAATAATTCACCATGTATCAGTACAATGGGTTAATGACATTACACTTCTGTGATGGGTGATCTTGATTTTTCCCCCAGCTCTTAAAACATAAGCAGGGTGCCTGGCTGGCTCAGTCAGTGGAGTGGGCAACTCTTGATCTTAGGGGGGGTGAGTTCAAGGTGACTGTCAAGATTACCTAAAAATAAACTCTTTTTGGGATCCCTGGGTGGCGCAGCGGTTTAGCGCCGGTCTTTGGCTCAGGGCGCGATCCTGGAGACCCGGGATCGAATCCCACGTCGGGCTTCCGGTGCAGCATGGAGCCTGCTTCTGTCTCTGCCTCTCTCTCTCTCTATCATAAATAAAAATTTAAAAAATCTTAAAAATAAACTCTTTTAAAAAAAATGGTGCTAAGAAGCTGAGACTAATAGCTCTATGTTGGTTTTTTTTTTTTAAGGTTACAGTGAAAAATCTCAGTATAGAAATCTATTCAATGATTTAAAATGCATTTTTATACTACTTTCAGGTGCTAGAAGCAAATATCACAGCAGCAGGATAAAAATCAGAAAGCCATGCTGGCAAAATGGAGCTGTTTCCTCTGCTAAATGGAAGTCAGAGAGCATTCTTAACATTAAGAACTGGTGGGACTTAGTGCATAACTTCCCACTGTGGCTCTCAGAACTGTCAGCGATAGTTCCGTTTGACTCCCTGACATAGCTTTGAAAATGTTATTGAAAGCCTGTTTTCCTTATTTTTAAAATGTCAATGATCAATGCACCAGGCCAAAAACTTGAGTAATTATTGAATTTTTCTACCATCACAAAAAATGTAATGGGTTTCTAGTAATTACCCCCAATTATATATAATTGTACATATGTAGTATGTGTATAAATACTAAAAATAAATATTGGATAAAATGTGAAGAGGAAATGTAAACTGTTAACATCCTTTGAGAATGCAATTCTGGATATGTTTATTAATGTTACAAGTACACACATCGTTTCTCTGAGCCATTCCATAAAAATAAACTACCAACACATGAGGGTGTGTGTGCAAGGATGCTTACTGTAGCTTTGTTCATGGCGGCAAAAATCAAAACACAAAGTAATGCTCATTTCTAAGGGTATAGATAATAAACTGTGGTTTATCCATATCACAAAGAGAATGCGTTGAAGCTGTATTAGTTGATTCAGAGAGATTTTTACACTATGTGTTCAAGTGAGAAAAACAGTTTCCTAATATTTTTTTGAACAAAATGTTTTAAAAGCATCCTCAGTAAACTCTGTATATAATCTGATCCGAGTCACTCAAAATTTTATATCTAGGTCTGCATATATGAATCTGATTGTAAGAGTTACCAAAGTATTAATAGTGATTATCTTATCTTGGGTGAATTTTAGTTTTTTTCTTAACCTTTGTTGTTGTTGTTGTTCTGGTAGACTATAATTTAGCATATTTTATTTGTATAAGATAAAAAGAGGCTTAAAGAATGATCAGTAAAGCAGCAATTTCAATGTTATAAATAACACTTAAGGAAAAAACTTAAAAAATACAGAGTATATAAACAGGTTTTCAAAAGGTTAAAAATTAATATTATGTTTTCAAATATGAGGCTTAGTATATACTCCAGACAACTGGTAAAATTTTTTAATTTGGCAGGTTTTTAAAATTTGCATAAAGGATTTATATTATGCTGATATGTTATAACCCAAGTACATAAAGCAGACCATTTGCAAACTCTACTTCTGTTCAAAAGTCCTTAATACCAACTAGATGATCTGTCAAAACTTGATACTAAGGCTTGGAAATGTTGGGTTAGATAGAGACTGTCAGAATATATAGCAGAGTCTTTTCCTCCTGGAGCAGGATTTAGGTCCCAATTTCTCCCAAGAACTTGAAACATGCAAGCCTAAGGTTTCCAACAAACCCAAAATAGCCATCTAGAGATATGTATGTATCACAACACCATGGATTTTTCTTGGTTTTGAATATGGTGAAATGAATACTTTGGTTGCCATCTATAGAAATAACAGTAACATCTCCTAAGGGAGAGAAAGGTCTTTTTCCTCCCACCTTCTAAATTCTTGCCTGGAGTCTTTACAACACAAAAAAGATTAGTAAAAGAAAAGTATGCATGAGTTTTATGTACACAGAAGACTTCATAAGGAAGTGAGATCTGA
Organism: Nyctereutes procyonoides; assembly: GCF_905146905.1. NCBI lineage: Eukaryota > Metazoa > Chordata > Mammalia > Carnivora > Canidae > Nyctereutes > Nyctereutes procyonoides. Next base: position 19,224,707 of record NW_026575122.1, read on the forward strand.
AGAAGTAGAAAAATCTGAGTGTTTTTTGTGCTGGGCTTGTTGAAGGGAGGGAGAGTTGTAGGAAAACTTGATAAGAAAAGAAAGGGTGTAAGTTAGGAGCCAGGAACTGGGGGAAGCAGCAAGGTCCACTCATTCAGATTCCTCTGCATGTCCTTCGGTCTTCACAGGTAAGGATGTTCTTTCCGAGGAAGGCACCTCTCATATGAGGATATGCTGATTCAAGAGAAGGTGAGAAAGTCCTGCCTGCCCTCTGCCATTTCTTAAATCCTTCAGTTTAAAGTGTTCAATATGGGGATGCCTGGGTGGCGCAGCAGTTTAGCGCCTGCCTTTGGCCCAGGGTGCGATCCTGGAGACCCGGGATCGAATCCCACATCGGGCTCCCGGTGCATGGAGCCTGCTTCTCCCTCTGCCTATGTCTCTGCCTCTCTCTCTCTCACTGTGTGCCTATCATAAATAAATAAAATAAAATAAATTTTAAAAAATAAAGTATTCAATATGCCAAGGTGTCATATGTCGGGGTATGGGGTCCTGAACACCATCACCACCATTAGCTGATCATTAAGACATGCCAGGCACTGAGGTAAGGGCTTTCTACACATCATCTAATTGAATGCTTCAACCACAGACAAGCCATATTATTTTTGCATGACTTGGTCTCTCACTTCATTCAGATCTCGATTCATTCAGATTCCCTTGTCACTCCACCTGTTAGAACATCTATCTCGGGGCTGTAGTAGGGTTGTGGTGGTAATAGTTCTCTGGATCTTCTAGGACTTCTTAGGCACTCAGTATGTATTGAATGAATGAATGATTTTCATTTTTCCAATAATGAGGTAATGAACCCCAACTTATTTCCTTTATTCTTCCACTTATTCATTTAAGATTTATTAAGCACTGACTATATTCCAGGCCTGTTCTGGGCCTTTGGAATGTGCCACTGAGCAAAGAAACAAAGTTCCTGCTTCCTTGGAGCCTACATATTAGTCATTAAAATATTAAGTTATTTTTTTTACATGTAGTTTAACTGGTCGCCATAAAAGTAGTAACAAATTTAATAAACAGTATCCCCATTGCCTTCTATGACCTTTTAAAACATAGATATGGTCCTTTCAGATTTATAGAAATTAACAAAACCTTTACATTTCATTTTTTGTAAATATTTAATTCCATACTTGAGAACTTGGGTAGACTTAGATGGTTGAAGAGGTAAAATGGACTTATAAGCTAATAATAGAAATGTTTATTTGTTCGTTTGTTTATTTACTGTGAACACCAAGCACTGGTACACATACACACACAGCTCTAGTGATGATTCTTTTTTTTTAATTAAAATTCAATTAGCCAACATAGTACATCATTACTTTCAGATGTAGTGTTCAAGAATTCATCAGTTGCATAGAATACCCAGTGCTCATCACATCACATGCCCTGCTTAATGCCTGTCACTCAGTTACCCCATCCCCCCCACCCTTCCAGCAACCCTCAGTTTGTTTCCTATAGTTAAGAGTCTCTCGTGGTTTTTTTTACCTCTCTGATGACTTCCCTTTCAGTTTTTCCCTCCTTTCCCCTATGATCCTCTGCACTGTTTCTTATATTCCACATATAAGTGAAGCCATGTGATAATTGCCTTTCTCTGATTGACTTATTTTACTCAGCATAATCCCCATCAATGTAAATGGTATGTATTCATCCTTTCTGATGGCTGAGTAATATATATATATTATATATATATTAGCGGTTTAGCGCCTTAGCGCCTGCCTTTGGCCCAGGGCACGATCCTGGAGACCTGGGATCGAATCCCACGTCGGGCTCCTGGTGCATGGAGCCTGCTTCTCCCTCTGCCTATGTCTCTGCCTCTCTCTCTCTCTCTCTCTCTCTGTGACTATCATAAATAAATAAAAATTAAAAAAAAATATATATATATATATATATATATATATATATATATACCACATCTTCTTTATCAATTCATCTGTCAATGGATATCTCAGTTCTTTCCACAGTTTGGCTATTGTGGACATTGCTGCTATGAACATTGGGGTGCAGGTGTCCCCTTCAGATCACTACATCTGTATCTTTGGGGTAAATACCTAGTAGTGCAATTGCTGGGTCATAAGGTAGCTCTATTTTTAACTTTTTGAGGAACCTCCATACTATTTTCCGGAGTGCCTGCACGAGCTTGCATTCCCACAAACAGTGCAAGAGGATTCCCTTTTCTCTGCATCCTTGCCAACATTTGTTGTTTCCTGTCTTATTAATTTTAGCCATTCTGACTGGTGTAAGGTGGTATTTCATTCTGGCTTTAATTTGTATTTTCCTGATGCCTAGTGCTGTGGGGCATTTTTTCATGTGTCTGTTGGCCATGTATATCTCTTGGAGAAATGTCTGTTCATGTCTTCTGCCCCTTTCTTGACTGGATTGTTTCTTTTTGGGGATGTTGAGTTTGATAAGTTCATAGATCTTGGATAGCCCTTTATCATTTGCAATCTGTGTCATTTACAAATATCTTCTCCCATTCTGTAGGTTGCCTTTAACTCTTGTTGACTATTTCGTTTGCTGTGCAGAAGCTTTTTATCTTGATGAAGTCTCAATAGTTTACTTTTGCTTTTCTTCCCTTGCCTTTGGATACGAGTCTAGCGAGAAGTTGCTATGGCCAAGGTGGAAGAAGTTACTGCCTGTATTATCCTCTAGGATTTTGATGGATTCCTGTCTCAGTCTTTCAACTGTTTTGAGTTTATCTTTGTGTATGGTATAAGAAAATGGTCCAGTTTCAGTCTTATGCCTGTGACTGTCCAATTTTTCCAACACCATTTATTTAAAAGGCTATCCTTTTTCCAGTGGATATACTCTTTCTTGCTCTGTCAAAGATTAGTTGGCCATAGAGTTGAGGGGCCATTTCTGGGTTTTTATTCTGTTCCAGTGATCTATGGGTCTGTTTTTGTGCCAGTACCATATTGTCTTGATGATTCCAGCTTTGTTATGTAGCTTGATGTCTGGCATTATGATGCCACCCGCTTTGGTTTTCTTTTTCAACATTCCTCTGGCTAGTCAGGGTCTTTTCCGATTCCATACAAATTTTAGGTTATTTGTTCCAGCTCTGTGAAAAATGTCAATGGTATTTTGATTGAGATTTCATTGAATGTGTAGCTTGCTATGAGTAGCATAGACATTTTAACAATATTTACTCTTCCAAACCATAAACATGGAGTGTTTTTAGAAATGGTTATTTAATAAAACCATTGTCCTATTACATAAGGTCGTGATAAAGAAGTCAAGGAAGAGGGATCCCTGGGTGGCTCAGCGGTTTGGCGCCTGGCTTCAGCCCAGGGCATGATCCTGGAGTCCCGGAATTGAGTCCCACATTGGGCTCCCTGCGTGGAGCCTGCTTCTCCCTCTGCCTGTGTCTCTGCTTCTCTCTCTGTGTGTGTCTCTCATGAATAAATAAATTTAAAAAGTCAAGAAAGAATTAGTTTTGAAACCATTTTTTTCTATTCCTTGGTTGTATCATTAGATTTTAACAATTGACTGGGAAACAAACAAGGGGTGGTGGAAAGGGAGGTGGGCGGGGGAATGGGGTGACTGGGTGACGGGCACTGAGGGGGGCACTGAGGGGGACACTGGGTGTTATGCTATATGTTGGCATATCGAACTCCAATAAAAAATATATACAAAAAAAAAGATTTTAACATTTGAAAAAATGGTTTTACCAAGCTTAAAATATTATATTCCATACATTCTCTTCTTAGGAAAAAAATAATGTTCTGTAACTGCATATGCACAAGCTCTTATCAGGAATCAAATAACTTGATTTTTTTTGTTTGTTTTTGAACCCAACATTGACCCTGGGTAAATGTGCCTGCAGTCAGAAAACACCCTGAGTTTTCTTGTCAGTAAAATGGGAGTAATATGCTGCCTTGTCTATGGTATAAAATGGTAAGAGGCAAATGAATTCATGTGGATTTTCATGACTGTAACATACTACATATAATTATATCTAAAATATACTTTTTGGGGATCCCTGGGTGGCGCAGCGGTTTGGCGCCTGCCTTTGGCCCAGGGCGCGATTCTGGAGACCCGGGATCGAATCCCACGTCGGGCTCTCGGTGCATGGAGCCTGCTTCTCCCTCTGCCTGTGTCTCTGCCTCTCTCTCTCTCTCTCTGTGTGACTATCATAAAATAAATTTAAAAAAAATTAAAAAAAAATTAAAATATACTTTTTGGTAAAACTTTAAGAATACAGAAAATGGAGCCTTTAATAATATCTGTACATGTGAGAAGATTTAGAATGAGAAAAAATAAATTTAGTGATAATTTTTAAACATGCTCCATCTTAATGAAATGAATGCTGGACTCTAAGAATAGCCAATTTCAAGTCTGCATTGGTCACTAAAGATAGTGTAAGAATAATAATAAATAAGAACAAGAATAAACCAAGAATTCACTTCACTGCCAGATCAAATTTATAGTTCTTGTAGAATGCCAAAAGGCAAGCTCAAACTGCTAGGAAATTGTGTCTTTTGTTATTTTTCCTTGGTAATTTAACTGGGTGGATTGATATAAACACAAAAAGATAAGATGTTATTCAATGTAGGTAAAGAGAAAATTTTGATACAAAGCATAAGATTAAAACTGATTTTTGGCATTTATGGGATAACCCTCTACAGAAGATAGTGGTAGGCAGGGAAGATTGGTCCCACAGCTGGGCTTTTCCCCACTTTAATATTAGGGACTCTCATACAATCCACAACTATCTTAGATAATATCCAGCACACCTAATCTCCTAAGAGCATAGTGACCTCTTATCTTTTCTATCAGTTGTTGATAAATTCTCCTTAGCTTCTTTGCACAGGGCTTTCTACACATCAAACAGTAGGTATTTGCTGGGGTTGGAGAAACCTAGGAGGTACACAGCATCTACTGTCCTGGGAGTGTCAATGGTACCTTCTAGACATAGAGAGACCTAACATTGAGTCATGAAGAGTGAGTAGAAATTGTGCAGAAGAGACAAGCTACTAGGAAAAGAGAAGATGAACTGAATCTATGAAACAGGAAGGGATCCAGATTTCAGAAGGCCTTACACTTTATGCCAAGGAGCTTGCATTCAGTCTGATAGGTCAAGAGCACCTTGACGCATTTTAAGTGGAGTAGTTTGGAACTGAGATTTGGGTTCTACATAAATAAGGTAACTCAGTTGCGGATTTGACATGAGAAGGAGTAGAAATGATGGTACATGGTTAAATACAGGAGCCCTACTGGGAGACTACATAATAGTTCCATATTTCACTGGTGACCATAGTAACCACACAAAATAGCAAAATTAATTTCAACAACATGCATCAAGGAAGCCTTTTAACTTTGAGAACATCCCTTTATAGCAAATATGACAGGAAGTAAGAAAATGTTACCAGTTCTCTTTCTAACTCTGTCTGGAGCCCACAAAATGAAATGGTGGTGCAGGGGACAGAGATGCAAAGTGGCACTTTGGCCTTAGTACATGCTTACTTAGGCTGGCATCTCTTTAAATAAAACTTTCATTAGGAAATGAAAGCAAATAAAAGCAAGAGCATAAAAGCACAGAAACACAATTTTACACGATATGGGCTCCTAATTTAACATTAATTAAGATCTAGACATTAATTGAATAGTTGATTAGCTCTTCAGTTCTTCTATTTATCATAGTTCTGTTTAGGAACCCATTCTTGGATATTTCTCCCTCCAATTGACTTCAATTCTCTTATTCACTCAAAGTGGGAGTCAGGTTTATGTGTCAGTTTCCTGCAGACTGGTAGGAATATATATAATTAATCAGCTGATAGGATCCCTGGATTAGAGAATAACTTTATAGGAGATGCCAGCTTCTTATCCAGAGATTTCAGGACCTGCAGTGGGTTAGTTAATTGAAAAAGGCTATTAAAGCAAGAATACGTATGAACTACATTTTTCAAAGTCTAAGTTTATACATATCTCATATATTTTATATATATATGCATATATAGGTATATATACATATATGTGCAAAAACTATAAATGTCTATTCAATTTTTCAGTCTTTTGATGTAAGGTTAAGGCTTTTTCTTTGACGTTTGCACTATCTTCCTTGAATAACCACAGCCATACACATCATGTACAATTTTTTATTTCCATTTCTTCAAGTTGCAATTAGAATCATGAGGTAGGGGTGCTTAGGTAGTTCAGTCAGTTAAGCATCTAACTCTTGGTTGCTGTTGAGTCATGATCTTAGGGTCATGAGATTGAGCCCCGTGTGGGGCTGCATGCTCATTGGGGAGTCTGCTTGAGATTCAGTCCCTCTGCCCCTCTCTTCCCACTGCCTGCACTCTCTCTCTCAAATAAATAAGTATATCTTCTTTCTTTCTTTCTTTCTTTCTTTCTTTCTTTCTTTCTTTCTTTCTTTCTTTCTTTCTTTCTTTCTTTCTTTCTTTTTTGAGAGAGGACATGCACACCTGCACATGAGGAGGGCGAAGGGGCGAAGAGAAAGGGAGAGAGACCCTTAAGCAGGCTCCACACCCCGTGCAGAGCCAACTTAGGGCTCAATCTCACAACCCTAAGATTATGACCTGAGCTGATATCAAAAGTCGGATCCTTAACTGACTGAGTCACCCAGGCAATACATAAATAAATAAATAAATCTTTTTTAAAAAAAAGAATAATGAGGTAATGTCAATGCAGAATCTTAAGATTTTGTGGATTTTTTACAGAATTTGCTGGTGTCTCACCCACATATATATAATAGCAATTTCAAGCAGTATTTCCAGAGTATTCTAGTTAGTCTTCATAGAAACAATAAACCTCTTTCTTCTGTATTCATATTTGATTAATCTAGGTAACATTTAATTAAATAATACAATACAAAAAAACAAGTACAGAAGGTAAAAATTGGCTTGGGAACAAATGCAACTGATTCTTGGTAAGAGAGTTTCTGCTATATTCCTGATAACTTCACTTTAGCATATGAGAACAACTCCCAAGCAGCTCCTAAGTGGAGTGCAGGAATGAGAAACATCTGGGTAGAATCTGGACCCTGTAGTTTACTAGCTGTGTAAGTTACTTATTGAGTCAGCTGTCTATTCTTTCTGAGCCCTGGTTTCTTGGAAGACGGCATGTTATAATCACAATTCCCAAAATTCAACGTTAAGTAAATTGTGTGGATGAACTCATCTAAGATTTCCTGGGACAGAGGGGACACTAGATAAATACTCATTTCTTTACTTCTTTGTAAAAGAAAGAGAAATTTTTCTATCATCATTACGCCCTTCCAACTCCTTTTGTCAGTATTATGTTTAGTTATTGATAGTTCCACTGAATAGTTTACATAGTTGAATCAAATTGATTTAACCTGGGAAATAAAAGGTTCTTAGGATATACTTAATGGATTTTCCTAATCACTTGAAAGTGCTACAGAATAAAAATCAGGTGAATATTTCAAAAGCAAATAACAGGATGAACGTTTCATGGGCTTTCATGCCACTTTGCTCCATGTCTCCCCTCCCCACATTTCTATAGCAATAGCAACTGGTAACTGGAGAACAGGAGGAAAAGGAAGACAGAAGGAGTCCTCAACACAACACGTTCATTTCATAAAACTTCTCTTTCCTTCCCCCTCCTTCTGTCCTCAAGTATTATTCTCTTGGGAGGATAGAATTATGTTTCTAACCCTTTGCCAATTTGAATATTCTTATACAACCATATACAACAGGACTGTTCTTGGTTACATTGTGAGTTCTATTCTGGTCTTCTAGAAACTCTCTGTGTTGGGCCTTTGTGTGCTTTTGCTTGAACACTGGGTCTGGTGATGATGGGGGCAGGTAATATGGGCTATTTTCCTTCACAGAGATGTTATAAGGATAAATGAAATGATATTCATATAGCACTTTAGGATGTTCTTATAAAAGGCACCTTTGTAAATATGAAGTATTCTAAAAGGCCAGTGACTGCAACTTCTATTTAAAATAAAAATTGCTGACAACAATTTCAGCCCTGGAAAGTAAAGACATCAGCTTGAAATTGAAGTGCACTTTGCCAGGTAGCAGAAGGCTGTTCACATCACATCTGGGTCCTTATTGTAAATAAGGCTAAATGTCAGCATGGATCACTATGTACACTTCATCGTGCTTTGCTATTTGGAAGCATCGGAAGGCAATGACCTGGTCCTGTTTCCTTTGTGATCTAGGAACATCTGGAAGTGTGGCTTGGTCTTAGTACCTTCAAGGGCATTGCCGTCTATCTCAAGAAAGCTCGGATCAGAGACATCTTGAAGATATTGAATTGCAGCAGGATACAAGCCTGCTCTTGTGATAAACTGTAGGCCCTTGGAGCATGCTAAAGCCATCCATGGAGGTTACTCTGAAATGAAATCAGAGTGACTCTGAAAAACTTTCAACCTGAGACAAGAGCAAAACTGTCATCTCTCAGGTGGCCATGATCGGGAACATATTTGGAGCTGTGTGTGTGCAAACGCTGCAAGTTACCCACTTGCAGTATACTGGGGGGTGTTCCTACGTTGTCACAGGATACTGGTGAGTTTTATATTCTATCAAGCAAGAGATGGCCAAGGACCACTAGAGATCACACACTAAGTTAGCATCCTGAGTGCAGAGGGCAATGAACTAGCAGTGATGAAATCTCTGTGAGTAGACAGCCAAACTAACAAATGCAATAGGGAGGGGATCCCTGGGTGGCTCAGCGGTTGAGCATCTGCCTTCAGCCCAGGGCATGATCCTGGAGACCTGGGATCGAGTCCCACATCAGGCTCCCTGCATGGAGCCTGCTTCTCTCTCTGCCTGTGTCTCTGCCTCTCTCTTTCTGTGTCTCTCGTGAATAAATAAATAAAATCTTTAAAAACAACAACAACAAAATGCAATAGGGAGAAGTAGGAAGCAAATGTCTTGGGGTGCACAGCCTTGATAGATATCCCAGGTAACTCCATCATGGGACCTGCCCCTGGAATAGCATAGACTAAAGCTCCACAGATTCAGCAGTGCAAATGGGAATTTTAGTAAGAGGCAGAGGACAAGGATGTCAACCACTAGGAAAAAAAATAGCTTGTCAAAGAACCACAGCCATGGCAGCTGCCTGTGCACTTGCTCAGTTACAGACTCGTTCTTTGCTTTCCACTGTGAAGTTCTTCTTCTGCTGCATTTGCTTTCCTGATCTCAACATGTAATGGGGCTTGTGCTCATAGAAGAAATATACAACCTAAAAAATAACTAGTGATTCTGCCACTGGTTGCTGATACAAAAACAAATACACCAAATAATATCTCAAAATAATGTGCTTGTCTTTAGAATTTTGAACTTCAAATGTGAAAATTCTGATACTCTTTTTGGATATTCCTTAAATAACTTTAAGGAAGGTGTTAACATTTTGCTGCCTCTGTGTTTTTAAAATGACACAATTTTTTAAAAAGATTTTCTTATTTACTTGAGAGAGAGAGTACAATCAGGGGGAGAGACAGAGGGGAAAGCAGGCTCTCCACTGAGCAGGGAGCCCAACGTGGGACTCCATCCCAGGACCCTAGAATGGTGACCCTAGTCGAAGGCAAGCACTTAACCGAGTCACCCAGGAGCCCCTAAAATGAGACAAATTAAATGGATGAAGGAGAGAGGGAGATAAAGACTTCCAGTTATGGAATGAATAAGTCACGGGAATAAAAGGTATGGCATAAGAATATAGTCAATGATATTGTAATAGTGATGCATGGGAATAGATGGTTGCTACACTTTGATGGTGTACATAGTGTAACATATAAACTTGTTGACTCACTAGGTTGTATCCCTGAAACTAATGTAACTTTTATGTCAACTATATTCAAATAAACATTTTTTAGAAAGAGGAAAATTATAGGGTATTTCCCCTGAGCAAAGATTCCTAGAAAGGCATTAGATATCTTGTCCTCATTTTAGGTTTTCATTAAAAGCCTGAGACTTTCATCCTATTCTATTCCTAAGTCCATTCTGCAAATATTAATGTTTAGAACACTACTGACTTTTCTCCTCTTTAAGAACCAGAAGACAGACAAAAAAGAAGGGGGAAAATTAACTTTATTGACCATTAACTCTACCGTGGGGTGCTTTCTCTGTATTTAGCACTCACGACACCTTGTGATGTAGGAATTATTAACCATGACATGTGTCACTAGGAAGTAGAAGCGTCACTTGCCTCTTAATGAGGTAGAATGAGATTTCTTATGAATTTTAAGAACTTAAGTTTGCTGGACATTATAATTCTGCTTTATCAATGAAGAAATGGACCTGTAACTGTGGTTAGGTAATTGACTCAAATGGTAACTGTGGAGTTTGAAGCCTCCAGGTTTTCACTCTCTTAAGTGTTTTTTTTTTTTTAATTTTTTTTTTAATTTATGATAGTCACACACACACAGAGAGAGAGAGCCAGAGACATAGGCAGAGGGAGAAGCAGGCTCCATGCACCGGGAGCCCGACGTGGGATTTGATCCGGGGTCTCCAGGATCACGCCCTGGGCCAAAGGCAGGCGCCAAACCGCTGCGCCACCCAGGGATCCCTCTTAAGTGTTTTAAAGTAAGGCATTTCAAATGGGTTTTAGAAGTGAATTCATCTGTAGTCACCACTTAGTCTTCAAAATAAATCTTTAGGTAGATAACTAAAATGATCATGAAAAAGTGATAAAGCATGAAAATGGGATCATTTAAAACATGTTTCTTCTTTCCTTATCTATTGCTTCTAGAGTGTTTGGTTTTAGGAAATTCAACAAGTAGGAATAATACCATGACATGTGATAGACGCTAGCTGTTTGCAGTGCGGTACCAAGAGAGGAGACATATGATTTCAGGAAAAAGGAGGAGGCAAACAGTTTCAAAGCACTTTTTTTTATTGCTTTTCACTTTGTTCTAGAAAGCAATATAAAAACAGGTTTATCTTGTTTTGTGGTTAGTCATCCCTTAAGGTCTCAAGTTTTATACTTTGCTTTCTTGGATTAGGTGGTCAGTGGGTCTAGACATGCTTCCTATAACATATACCTAAAGTGTAGGGACTCAAATTGTGAAGAGATCAAAATATTTGTCAGAAATTCTCAGCTTTTTATGAAGTTAACCCAATGAAGATAGACACATAACTAGAGGAAATGATGATCTTACTCTTTGAGAAAATCCCAGTCTTTTTACAAGCTCATCAGAGTTGAGAACCAGAAATAGCTTTTTAAAAAGATATTTTAGTTTAAAACACAAGAGATGACAAATCCAGTCCTGGAGCCCTCTGAGGATTTGGCTATCAAACACTGATATATCATAGCAGCATTTATTTTATAAGTCATGTTAATGATATTCTGAGAGCTCTGTGTTTATTGTTTAACACTGCTATCATTTATTGATGACTAATGGCCAATAAACAGAGCCTCTTGCCTTTACTCTGACTTCCAGTCAGTATTTATGGATTAGGCCCATTAGTCTCCTTTTGAAAGCCATTGAGACAATGCAGCTGGTACCCAGCTGAAGAGGACATGCAAAAAAACATCTGCCACTCAAGTAAAGACAAAGAAGCAAACTTGTTGGGAAGATATGCTATTGCAACCACAAAGAAGCACTTAAATATAAGTACTATTAGGACTTAATTAACATTCCTAAATATCTAGTAGAATGGCTCACATTTTATTCTAGCTTCTATCTTTAATAGTCTCTGCATTCTCTAAAACTGAGAGTTCCATGAGAGATTATGGTTGAGATTACTCTAAAGAAAATAAATGCTCAGGCATTTCAGAATTTGGACATAAAGGAATGATAAGAAAACTTAATCACTGAAGTAAATGGGTAAAAGGAAGATGGCACACAATTCATAGAAAAAGTAATTTAAAAGACACAAAAACTAAAATGCTCAAATTTTTTTATTAATTCATTGATCACATAAGGAAAGAGAAAAATATTTGTAGAGTTTTCCCCTTTTCTAATCTTACCTTAAAGATATAGTAGTTCTCCTTCCCTGTGGTTTTACTCAATAGTTTTGGTTACTGAGGTCAATCAACCCCAGTCTGGAAGCACATCATCTTCCTGATATCCTCAGAAGGTAAGTAGTAGCTTAACACTAGGTCCTTATGGCTGCGACACTACCCTCACTTCATCTCATCACATAAGCATTTTATCATCTCACATGATCACAAGAAGAAAGATGAGTAAACTATAACAAGGTATTTTGAAAGAGAGACCACGTTTACATAACTTTATCATAGTATATTGTTATAATTGTTACATTTTATTATTAAGCATTGTTAATCTCTTACTCTGCCTAATTTATAAATTAAATGTTACTATAGGAATATATGTGTAGGAAAACGACGTGGTACTATACTCCTGCAGTTTTAGACAGCTATTAGGGGTTTTGGAAAGTATCCTCTGTGGCAAAGGGGAAGGATACTGTATACTTGGGTTATCAATGTACGATTACGCTACATCCACTTTGCAGGTAGCCCCTATATACTTACGAATTCACTTTATCTTCCAAGTGAACTCCTAAAGGCGTATCTTCCAATTGTTTAAGATGACTCTAAATCTCTAAAGGTCTTATACTTTCCCAAAATTGAGTTCTGTATCTAATAATCTTTATCACTAAAACAGCTCTTCTGGGAGGTTATGTCCCAGTGTAGTGAACATGGAAGAGGGAATGCTGTGAATAGGAACTGCAATTGCCTGACCCATCCCTGTCACTAGGTAGCATACGATTTTTAGGAGGAGCACAACTGGTTTGGCGTATGATTTTTAGGAGGAGCACAACTGGTTTGGCGTATGATTTTTAGGAGGAGCACAACTGGTTCTTGTCGGTTTAATGGAAATACTGAACTAGAATTATTTTAAAGTGCACCTCTGGTTTTAAATTTCTAAAATTCCAAATAGACCATTAAAATAGAATCAATTCTCTAACAATTTTTTTTGATTAAGTACTTTAGCAGAAACATATAAATAACTTTTACCCAGAAATGAATGACTCAAGAAAGTCAAACTGTCTGCCTTAACTATTGCTTCTGCCTATCTCGATATATACTCATACTGCTTTTCTTCTATGGTATTTTAAATTGTCTTAATTCTCTCTAACTTTATTTATTTCATTCAGCCGTATATCTGCCTTCTGGATCTTTTTTCTGTGTTTGTTTTCTTGATCTTTGGTTGATTTTATTTCCTCTGCATTTTCCCTACATTCCAGAAAGGAAGAAAAATTATGTCAGGACAGCCTCTATCTACCCAAGGACATAACTTTCTAGATAAAGGTACTATTTTCCATCAATATACTTTTTGGCCTTAGGTCTTTATACTGCATTTTCAGGAAAGTGTTGCTTTTGAGGGGTTGATGAAGGCAAGATTTGCCAATGTGATTTAATAATAAATTTCCACTTATTCCTTAGAAAAGTTTGTAAGCTGCACCTAGGAATGGATAGACTCAGGGAGTTATTTTGGGGTAGGAAGATCTTAAAAGTCAAAGGTGAAACTTAAGAACCTTAACTTTTTCTTATATAAGGTTTATAGAATAGGGATGGGGTGGCAGACTTCTTTTGTAGAGGCAAGCCTCTGTAATGGGCCAGATAATAAATATTTCTGGCTTCACTGGGTGATAAAATTGCTTTGCAACTATTCAACTCTATTGCTGTAGTAAAGGAGCCATAGACAATACTAAACAACTAGGCACAGCTGTGACTAACTTTCTATATAACTATAAAAACAGAATTTGTTTTTATTTACAAAAACAAGGGCTTTAGTTTTCCCACTCCTGGTATAGTACTAGGCAAGCAATTTGGAGATGTGAATTTAAGAGCTCTGCTTTGATAAGCTGTATATATCAGGAAATGCCATTCATCTAGTCGTTCAATTCTTTCTTTCCAGAGAAACACAATTGCAACAGCCTCTGAAATAGAAAAAGAAAGTTCCACTGGAGAATGGCAGTGGTACTTGCTTTCTTCCTTATTGTGCAAGACTTTCAATCCCAGTACCCAGGGCCACTTAAAATTCATGAGCCAGCCTCACCACCGATGCTAAGAGATGCAGTTTATTCAAAAATAATACTTATAAATATAGCCTGGCTTGTGTGGCTCTAAGGTATCTTCTGGTACAGCTTCTGGTCTCTAACCCAGATTTTTCCTTTCTCCCAATGTGCACAAATTAGATTTACCAAGACAAGTAGGCCAATCACAATAGCAAACTCTAGTCTTATTTTTCTACTCAATAATTAATCACTTTTCTTCAAGGCTGTCAAGGGAGGGAAGTACATGAAGCACTGTTGGCCAGCTGGCCAGGTAGTGGTGGGACCTTGGAGGTACAATAAAGCCTATGAGTGTTGAAGATGTACTAATATTCTCATGATAAATGTTTTCCAAGAACTTGTGATAGAGGATAGCTGTGAAAAAACCTTTAGGACCACAGCTGCATGTAGTGAGCATATAGGTAGCTGCAGGTGAAATTTCAGGTTCTAAGGTGTAGTGTTCAGAAAGTTTTCATTGCCTCAAGAGTAGCATACAATGATTTGAAAGGATAAATGAAGTACTGGTCAGGAAGAAATGAATAAAAGCAAATGATGAAGATCAATATTTTATTTGATAAATAAAATATTAATTGATTTTATGGCATTGATAATCTCACAATAAATTATGTAGAAAATTAAAACAAAAACCACAAAATTATCTATCACCAATGATTCAGTTTCTACTGTGTGTAAGTTCAAAACATCTTATGAGTTGAAAGCAATAATTAGCATTATTCAGCATTAGCAATTCACTTTTTTATCACTCTTTAGATCAAGAGATTACTGCATAATTTTCTAGTTTTCAAAAAATGCATAACACATTAATGAACATTAGGCTTGGCTATAAGTAATAGAAAATTCAAAATAATAGTGATAAACAAGAAAGAAGTTTGTTTTCTCTCTAATATACATACAATCTGGGGGTAGGCAGTCTAAAGCATGTAGGGCAGCTCCACAAGATGCCTTTTGTACTCTACCAGTCTCGTTGGAAAGATGGATGCTTGGGATTTAAGCCTTTATACTTGCATTCTAGCTAGCAAGAAGAGAAAGGTACAGGGATCCTTGGGTGGCGCAGCGGTTTAGCGCCTGCCTTTGGCCCAGGGCGCGATCCTGGAGACCCGGGATCGAATCCCACATCGGGCTCCCGGTGCATGGAGCCTGCTTATGTCTCTGCCTCTCTCTCTCTCTCTGTGACTATCATAAATAAATAAAAATTTAAAAAAAATTAGTAAAATTGTTTAAAAAAAAAAGAAGAGAAAGGTACAAAGAGGTGAACATCCCCTTTCTTTGAGGTTTTTCTTAGAAATCAGGCCCTTCTAATTACATTCCATTGGTAAAACTTGTTCATATGCCCATTTACTAGCTACTTGCTTCTTTTCAAGGAAAGCAAAGATTACAGCCACAAAAACTGTATTATTCATGCTGTTTTCTACACACACGTGCTTTTGAATTTTTCCTTCTTATCCATTTTTCTTTGAAAGCATGTGCCCCCCCCCCCCCAAAAAAAAAAAAAAAAAAAAAGAAAGCATGTGCCCAGCTAGAATCAGGAGTTCTCCCATTAGGCAAAAAGGAGAAAATGGACAAGTAGACACTGCCAGCAATCCCTACCACCCATTCTGATTACACAGCCCTTGAATCAGCCAACCCAATCATTCTTTGAAACAGCCTTTGGGAGCCCAAGAACCTAGTAGAATGTACCCAAGTTTGCAAATTACAGACATAAGGTTTCCACATTTCTTTTAGATCTTTGTACTTAAATTGGACTTATTATTCCAGTTGATGCCCAGTCTTACAGGACAATCATAGATACAGCTCTATGTAATTTTCTAGGAGGAGGTAAAAATGCCCTCTGGAGAATTTTAATATGTTTGGCATTTCTCTCAGGAATATGAAGTGGACAGCTACTCTATGAACGATCTTTGACCTGCCCTGGAGCTATGCAGGCAGCTATCTTTTCCCTAGCAACCAACATGTTAAAGAATTACTCGGGTAATTATCATACATTAATTTTTTCTGATAATTGTAAGGAAAAGTCATACATTCATCTTAAGCCACAAAAACTGTATCATTCATGCTGTTTTCTACACACACGTGCTTTTGAAAATTTTTCCTTCTTATCTCAGTCATTCTTCATTAATGGTGCCAAGTTATGTCTTTGTTTTTAGCTTAGCTAGTTTTTCCAAGTGCTTCTGTGATATTGTTATGCACAGTGTTGGCTTTATTTCTTTTACTCTTTCTATCCTTCATCATTTATTAATGACACAGATTGTGTGATGAAGAGTTGTCAACATTATCATTTTTCTATATTTACAGGTATAATAACTGCATTGAAGTGGATTTGTCATCTAATAGCCTTAAATGATCCCTCTCTTTCAGGCTGCATTTCCCTCCATTATTTACTGTGCTTCCCAATAGCTTATCATCCACTGCTGTCTACTCTCCTCTTTGTCCTTAATTTCCTGAGACAGATTTCCACTTAAGAGACTGAGAAACTATTAGATGGAGAGTTTCCACAAACCACGGGAGCATAAGGTCTTCTGCAAAGAGACACATTCACACACTATAGGTTAAGGAAAGAAAGTAGCATTACATCTTCCATGCTGACAAACCCAGTTGCTATCAATGTGGAGAGGGGATAATGGCATTTGAATTGAGGGAATCTACATGCATAACTCTCATTAACACAAATACAATAGAAGCTAAGTGCCTAAATTCCTGTGTAGAGAAAAGAGAAGTGGTTATACTCCTAGTCTAATGTAAAACATGACCTCCTGTATTTGAGTTGGAATTTTCATAACTGTTTAATATTAGTTTGTGAGTTGTTCTTTATCAAAGAATAAAACAGTACTCTATCTCTGTAAAACATTTTAGCAACACTCAGAGAAGCTGATTACCAGATATTTATTTTGGAAATTAGCTAGCTAGCTACATATGTTTTCAAATTAAGCATGTATTGGTGGTATTCTGTTGTAATTGGAGAGCCCACTATATATCTTTATCTTTGCTATATTTACAATACAGGAAAATAACTCAGCATTTCCTTTCATGGTAATGTTTTGGGACTAAAAATATTCACTGGTAAAAAAGTGTTCTTCCATCAAAACAATTGCTCTTAAATATGTCTTTTTTGAAGGTTACATGACATGTCAAGAATTATGGATCCTTTCATTTAAATCAAAAAAATTTATCAAAAGATCCTTATGGATCTTTTCATTTAAATTATAATTACTTCAAATAATTAAAAAAAGCATACATAAGACTTATTCAACTTCTCCAAAGAAGAATATAAAATCATTATCATCATGCCATTGTAATTTTCACAAATTATCCACCAGTGATAAAAGAATTACATGTGTTGACGGTTGAACCAAACACTTCCATCTAAATTATGTTTCTATAAATTGCTGGGGGAGCTTTTTATTTAACTTGCCTGAATGAAGCTGTGTACTTCCAATTTCCTTATAAGCCCATGCTAAGATCTGAGTTATTTTTTTTTATTATTACAGAGTTTATTTTTAAACAATCCCTTATACCCAATATGGGGCTTGAACTCACAACCCTGAGATCAAGAGTTGCATGCTCCACCGACTGACCCAGCCAGTTACCCCAAGACTTGAGAAGTTCTTGATGGACAGTGTGGTAGTTGGTTGAGTTAAAAGCATCATTGATCCGCATCTCTCCACAGTTGCCAGTTAATTCCTGTGCTCAACAGCATAGAAAAACTTCTTGACTGACTTGTCTATGCTTACCGTAGTCTCTTTTCAATTTTTTCCCATTTGGCTTCGATATTAGGTATCCATTACTGTGTAATGAGCTACTTCCCAAATTTCCCATCTTAAAACAACAAACATGATTTATCTCACAGTTTTTTTTTTAAATAAGATTTTACTTATTTATTTGAGAGATTGAGAGAGAGAGAGAGACAGAGACAGAGACACAGGCAAAGGGAGAAGCAGGCTCCATGCAGGGTGCCTGACCTGGGACTCCCCGGTCTCCAGGATCACGCTGTGGGCTGAAGGCGGTGCTAAACTGCTGAGCCACCCAGGCTGCCCTATCTCACAGTTTTTATGGGTTGTGATTTTTATGAGAAAAAGAAATCTTTTATGAGAAAAGATCTCATGAAGAGGCATCAAGAGGGCAGCCATCTGCAAATCAAGGAGAGTGAAACCAATCCTGCCAGCACCTTGATCTTGAACTTCTAGCCTCCAGAGTCGTGAGG
Source organism: Nyctereutes procyonoides (assembly GCF_905146905.1). NCBI lineage: Eukaryota > Metazoa > Chordata > Mammalia > Carnivora > Canidae > Nyctereutes > Nyctereutes procyonoides. The sequence goes on from NW_026575122.1 coordinate 19,242,917, forward strand.
AAATAAAATTTTATTTAAGTCACTCACTCTGACCTATTGAATATGTAGATCATGGTATGTTAGGATTTTTTCCTGCAGGGTAGATGAAGCCACTGAAGATTTTTGAGTAGAGCAGGGCCATATGTCTGAAAAGAGGGTGAGATCTCTGGAGGGTGGTAGGTCACCTGTCTTCTTTTATTGTGATTCTTTTTTGTACACTCGACTCTCTGGATAGTTTTATTCAATCCCATGGCTTTAAAGACCATTCATGCCAAGGACTTCTAAATTTTTATCCCTAGCCCTGACCTCACTTGGAACAGTTTAGCCAACTCCTTAATCTCCATGTGAATGTTTAATGGCCTGTCCCAAAATAAATCTTGATTTTCCTTATTAAATTTGCTCTTCCCTAGCTTTTTCATCCTTGTAAATGATACTAACATTTACCCAACTAGTGGATTTAGCTGAACCTTAGTAGTCATCCTGAGTCATCTAAATCTAATCCAGTAGCCAAATCTGTCTCTCCTCTGTAACACAATTGGAAATTATCTACCTTTCTTCCTCCTCACTACCACTGTCTCTCTTGTGCAGGCCAACAAGAACTCTCCCTTCAACCACTCCAAAATCCTCCTAACTTGTTTCTCTTCTTTTTCTTTAAAGCTCCGGTACCACACAACAGCCAATATATTCTTTCCTTGCTTAAAATTTTCCTACAGCTTTCAACTACCTTTAAATAAAATCTAAACTTCATAACCTGGGGTCTACAAACACATACTTGATCTGGATGATCTGGTCCCGGTCTCTTCCCGGCTCAGTCCCATTTCCCTGCAACACTCTGGTTATATTGACCTTCTTTCTATACCTTTAACATGCCATAGAAGGCACAATAATGGCCCCCAAGGATGGCTACATTCTGACCACCAGAACCTGTGATATGTTACCTTACATGGCAAAAGGGACTTTATGGCTGTGATTAAAGTAGGGATCCCAAGACGGAGACATTGTTCTGGGTTCTCTGGGTGTGGCCATCATAATTAGAAGGGTCTTTATAAGTGAAAGAGGGCAGAAGAAAGGCTGTGTCAGAATGATTCATCATGAGAAAGACTAGGTGGGTGGGTAGTTGCTGACTTTGAAGATGAGGGGAGCCAAAAGCCAAGGAACGCCAGCAGCCCCTAGAACAGGAAAAGGAAATAGACTCTCCTCTTAGAAACCTAGGAAAGAGTGCAGACCTACTGATATGTTGATTTTAGGCCAGTGAGATCCATTTTTGACTTCAAAGCTCCAGACCTGTGAGATAACACATTTGTATTGTTTCAAATCACTAAGTTGAGGTAATTTGTTACAGCCGCAACAGAAACCTAGGTTGTTCACCAAATGTTTCCCCTGCCTTAAAGCGCTCATCTTCCAAATATTAGCGTCGTGGACACTTCCCCATCATTTGGGGCCTCTGTTTAAATCACACCGCTTCAGAAAGGCCTTCTCTAACCACTCAGAGTAGCCTCCTTGTTACTCTACCATGTGACCTGTTTTATTGTCATCATGGCGCTTATCACTACTTGTTCTTCTTTTTATCCAATTACTGGATTATAGAAGCAAAGCTGAAACCTTGTCTCTCACTTTCCCCTGTTACCCTGGTATCTGGAATAATGCCTTGCACAAAGGAGCTCAATAAATATTTGCTGAATAAAAGTACCCCTGGTCCTGGCACATAGTAAACATTCATACACTCTAAGTAAGCACACCATATTCAATGTTACAACCAACGTAAGTAACAAAGTTTAAAAGTAAATATCTGCTACATAAATGCCTAGGATTTCCATAAGCTATAGTTGAAGAATTCAGGAACTATAGCAACTCTGTTTTCATGAGCTCAAACCTTCCTTTTACCTGTATTCTGGACATTTCTCTTTATATGCTTCAGTGGCCTTGCACACAAGATATAAACTAAATTTACAGTCTCACCAAATTTACTTTGTAAAGATTCCCTGGCCGGGTGAATGGCACTGGTATCTATCTGACGGACATTCTGGGACTCATTTTAGCCTGCTTTCCCATTCTCCTAGAGATGACCGGTCATTTGTTTTTTATTCTTTCTGCTTAACAGTTTTTATACTAATTGCCCTTCCCAGCTCCATTCACTTAGTCACTTCTTCCTGAACTATTTGTGCAGAGACTGCTTCTAAAGGGATCCTTCCAGCAAACTGGACATATCATCACTAGCCAGTCTAAAATCCTTCAGTGACTCCCCACAGTATTAATAAAATCTGAATCCTTGACCATGACACACACATGATCTGTACCCTGGCTGGTTCTCTCTACCCTTCCCACATCACTCTCCCTTCGCTAACTCATCTAGCTACCCTGATCTTTGAATGCCATGGTGTCAAGCTCTTCCTCGCTGAGCAATAGCTTTCTCCCACCTGCCTGCTCATCCTTCTGATCTCAGGAGGCCTCCCTCAATCTAGATTATTCACAACATCCTGTTCCTTTCTGATAGCAATTTGTAATTACATGTTTGATTACATCTGTTTCCTCTACTAGATTATAAACTCCTGAGGGCAGGTTTTTGTCTTCTTTTGTTCAAAACTGTATGCACAACACTGACACATGCTGGCACATAGTGGAGGCCATTATATATTTGTTCAATAAACAAACGTAATATTCATTGAACAAAGAGCATTTATCATGTGTCTTTTAGAGAAATGTGCTTTCACATGTACATTTTCACTGGGATGATGTCAGGAGAAGTGGCAGGGGTAAAATAGAAATAAAACTAAGTTAAAGAGACAGAGGAAAGGAAAAATGAATGAAAGAGAAGTGTGATAGAATTATCGAAGAAAGAAAGGGCAGGAAAGGACCTTGTAGTGGGTTGAATGGTGGGCACACCAAAAATAGGTCCACATCAAAGCCCTGGAACCTATGAATGATTCCATTTCTAGCTTTCTAGAGTTGCCAGAACAAAGTACCACAAACTGGGTGGCTTGAAACCACAAAAATTTATTCTTCCACAGTTGAGGCCAAAATTCTGGTATCAAGATGTTAGCAGGGTTGATTACTTCTGGGGGCTTTGAAGGAAAAATCTGTTATATGTCTACCTCCCAGCTTCTGGTGGCTGTGTCCAAGGCAGAATCCTTGGCATTCCTCAGCTTGTGGACACATCACTCCAATCTTCTGCTTCCATCTTCATATAACTTTCTCCTCCTCGTGTCTCTTTTGTGTGTTACCACATGTCCTTTTTTTTTTTTAAGATTTTATTCATTTATTATGAGAGAAACAGGGAGAGAGGGAGAGAGAGGGAGAGATATAGGCAGAGGGAGAAGCAGGCTCCATGCAGGAAACCCAACGCGGGACTCGATCCTGGGTCTCCAGGATCAGGCCCTGGGCTGAAGGCAGGTGCCAAACCGCTGAGCCACCCGGGCTGCCCAGCCACATGTCCTTCTAATAAGGACACTGGTCGCTGGATTTGGGACCCATCTTAACCCAGTATGACTTCCATTTATTACATCTGCAAGACTCAATTTCAAAAACGATCACATTCAGAGGATCCAGGTGCACATAAATATTTGGGGGGACATATTCAACAGAGTTGAGTCACCTAGTTTGGGAAAAGGATATTTGCAGGTGTAATTAAGGATCTTAAAATGAGATCATTCTGGATTATCTGGGTGGGCCCTAAATCCAATGACAAATGTCTTTATAGGAGACACACAGAAGAGAAGACACGGACAGAAGACAGGAGCCAATATGAAGACAGATGCAGAGACTGGAGTGATGTGGCTATTAGCCAGACACACAGAGGAGAAGATGATGTGAAGATGAGGGGCAGAGATTGGAGTGATGTGGCCATAAGGCAAGAAAGCCAAATTATGCCAACAACCACCAGAAGCTGGAAGAAGCAGGCAAAGATTCTCTCTCTAGAGTCTCCAGAGGAAATATGGCCTTGCCAGCACCTTAACTTTGGGCTTTTGGTTTACAGAGATACAATAAACCAGATTTGCCAATTTTAAGGCATCTAATTTTAGGTATTTGTTAGGGAAGCCATGGGAAACTAATAGAGGTCTTACAGTAAGGATAGAAATCGCAGCACACTGTATTTCCCTTTAAGTACCAGTGAAACAAAAAACCTTTCCATGAGTTTCCTTGCAAACAGCCATAAAATTAAACTGGCTCAATTCTCTGTAAGTATAACGTTTAATGATTTTTTTTTAAATACAAGAGCATACCTTCAGTGACTGAAACATAGGAATCTTTAACCTACTAAGAAATTATTCTAAGAAAATAATTGTGTTGTAAATGATCTTTCATCTCCACTTATCTGGTGACTGCTTGATAATTAACATCAGATTTTATCACATCTCGTGTGCTCTCTTTTCTATTTTCAGCTTAAGTTGTTTAATGTCATGTGTCTTCCTATTAAGTTCTTTTTATCTTGAGTTTGACTTCTTGTCATTCTGCCTAATATATAATTAGATGACACTCCATACTGTGTGACCTCAACTGGTAGCATAACTGCAAAAACTGCCTTAGTTTTTGGATAGCAAGTCATGTCATCAAGATAAAGCTAAATAAGTAGAGGAAATTACCAAATGAGTCTCTTTCAATCTCTGAATATTCAAATTCAAAATTACAGTCTGGCATCACTGAACAATCCTAGAAGTCTCTTCCAAACCTGAGGTTCCATAGTTACCCATTTAAGTCATAGACGCCACACTGCTTCAAAATGTCAGATAGTATTTTATTTGCTCATGTGTTTCAGAGCATACTGGAGAGAAGTTGAAGCTCCTGCTGGGTCTAGGAGGGAAAAGTCCATTCAGAAACCATCAGTGTCTTCCTAATTTCTTTCAGAAGTGTTCTATAGTTTTTAGGGTATAGATCCTTTACCTTTTTGGTTAGGTTTATTCCTAGGTATCTTATGCTTTTGGGTGCAATTGTGAATGGGATTGACTCCTTAATTTCTCTTTCTTCAGTCTCATTGTTAGTGTATAGAAATGCCACTGATTTCTGGGCATTGATTTTGTATCCTGCCATGCTACCAAATTGCTGTATGAGTTCTAGCAATCTTGGGGTGGAGGCTTTGAGGAAGACACAAAGAGATGGAAAAATATTCCGTGCTCATGGATTGGCAGAATTAATATTGTGAAAATGTCAATGTTACCCAGGGCAATTTACACGTTTAATGCAATCCCTATCAAAATACCATGGACTTTCTTCAGAGAGTTGGAACAAATTATTTTAAGATTTGTGTGGAATCAGAAAAGACCCTGAATAGCCAGGGGAATTTTAAAAAAGAAAACCATATCTGGGGGCATCACAATGCCAGATTTCAGGTTGTACTACAAAGCTGTGGTCATCAAGACAGTGTGGTACTGGCACAAAAACAGACACACAGATCAATGGAACAGAATAGAGAACCCAGAAGTGGACCCTGAACTTTATGGTCAACTAATATTCGATAAAGGAGGAAAGACGATCCACTGGAAGAAAGAAAGTCTCTTCAATAAATGGTGCTGGGAAAATTGGACATCCACATGCAGAAGAATGAAACTAGACCACTCTCTTACACCATACACAAAGATAAACTCAAAATAGATGAAAGATCTAAATGTGAGACAAGATTCCATCAAAATCCTAGAGGAGAACACAGGCAACATCCTTTTTGAACTCGGCCACAGTAACTTCTTGCAAGATACATCCACGAAGGCAAAAGAAACAAAAGCAAAAATGAACTATTGGGACTTCATCAAGATAAGAAGCTTTTGCACAGCAAAGGATACAGTCAACAAAACTAAAAGCCAACCTACAGAATGGGAGAAGATATTTGCAAATGACCTATCAGATAAAGGGCTAGTTTCCAAGATCTATAAAGAACTTATTAAACTCAACACCAAAGAAACAAACAATCCAATCATGAAATGGGCAAAAGACATGAAGAGAAATCTCACAGAGCAAGACATAGACATGGCCAACATGCACATGAGAAAATGCTCCGCATCACTTGCCATCAGGGAAATACAAATCCAAACCACAATGAGATACCACCTCACACCAGTGAGAATGGGGAAAATTAACAAGGCAGGAAACCGCAAATGTTGGAGAGGATGCGGAGAAAAGGGAACCCTCTTACACTGTTGGTGGGAATGTGAACTGGTGCAGCCCCTCTGGAAAACTGTGTGGAGGTTCCTCAAAGAGTTAAAAATAGACCTGCCCTACGACCCAGCAATTGCACTGTTAGGGATTTACCCCAAAGATTCAGATGCAGTGAAACGCCGGGACACCTGCACCCCGATGTTTCTAGCAGCCATGTCCACAATAGCCAAACTGTGGAGGGAGCCTCGGTGCCCATCGAAAGATGAATGGATAAAGAAGATGTGGTTTATGTATACAATGGAATATTCCTCAGCCATTAGAAACGACAAATACCCACCATTTGCTTCAACGTGGATGGAACTGGAGGGTGTTATGCTGAGTGAAGTAAGTCAATTGGAGGACAAACATTATATGTTCTCATTCATATGGGGAATATAAATAATAGTGAAAGGGAATAGAGAGGAAGGGAGAAGAAATGGGTGGGAAATATCAGAAAGGGAGACAGAACATAAAGACTCCTAACTCTGGGAAATGAACTAGGGGTGGTGGAGGGGGAGGAGGGCGGGGGGTGGGGGTGACTGGGTGGCGGGCACTGAGCGGGGCACTTGACGGGATGAGCACTGGGTGTTATTCTGTATGTTGGTAAACTGAACACCAATAAAAAATAAATTATTATATAAAAAAAAAGAAACGATCAGTGTCACTGGTTGCCAGAAAACACCTCAGGGAGAAACTGGGGGACGCAGAGACTCCAGGAGGGCCAATGGACGGCGGCGCTCCCCTCTCTTCAGTTCATCATTTCTGCCTTGCGGTCCCCGGCCCCTTCCCACAGGTGTCCTCTGCTTGGGTGGGCGGGCCCCGAGGGTCAAGCGAGAGTGCCCTGGCGCATCCTCCAGACGGCCCTGCTCATCCTTAGCCTCGCTGGGAGGGCGCTTGAGCACCCACCACTGCCCCCAAGGAAAGCCCGGTCCCCGGTTTCCGGGAGGAGACTGAAACCTCGCAGACCTCCCCGGCCCCTGGGGCCAGCGTGGGCTCGGGGCCGAGGGGCCCGCGTCCCACCCGCGAGGCACCGTGCTGCGCCCGCCCGCCCGCCCGCCCGCCCTCCCGGAGGCACGCGCTGCTGGAAGGCACGGGTCCCGCGGGCGTGGGCGGCGGCTGGACGCCCAATTTTCAACCCACCCTCGGGGCTAAAACTCCCCGAAAGAAGGAGCCGACTCCCCGCGCGGACCTAGGAGCGCCTCTAACTCCGGGGCTCCCGCCGAGAACCCGGAGACCAACGGCGGCCTCCCCGCCCCCCGGCGCACACGTCAGCGGCGGCGTCGGGGAGGCGTCGTAATGCCCCGAAGAGGCGCGCCGCCGAAAAGCACCCTGCACCCCGCCGCCGCGGCAGCCAACCGAGAAACCCCTCCCGGGAGCGCACGCCAGCCTTTCCCGTTAGTTCGTGGCGGAGCAAAAGAAAGTCTCTCCGTGGATGTGCTTCGGGGGCGCGGCCGCTGTGCCTAAAGGTTTGTCGGAGCGGGGCCCTCAATAAGGCTGCGTGGCCGTGAAGCCTAACGTCGCTCCGAGCGCCAGTCATCCCTAATAAGGTTCCGCAGGTCCCGGCGGCGGCGACCCGGCAGCCGGCTCCCCTCGTCTGATCGCCTGCGCCCGCCGACCCGGCCCGAGGGTCCGCTTCAGAGCGTCTGCGCTCGGGAGGCGCGGCCAGAGCGGCCGTGGTGACGGGCGCGTCTATTGCGAGGCGCGTGGTAGTGATGGCGGCGCTCAGTGAGACTTTCCCGTCACTGGATACTACTACTCCCAGCCCTCCTCTAAGCCGCCGGAGCAACCCCCTGGTCTTTAGTTTACAAGTGGCAATTTGCCTCGCTCTGCTGCATGTCTGGAGGGACCGTGGAAAGTGTGGAGACGCCCCGGGGATCAAGCGATCGCAGCTTAAAAAGAAAAAAAGCCAAACCAATAAACAAAACCCGCCCACCCTAACAAACATGAGGCTGCTGGAGAGAATGAGGAAAGAATGGTTCATGATCGGAATAGTGCTGGCGATCGCCGGAGCTAAACTGGAGCCATCCGTAGGGGTGAAAGGGGGTAAGTGCCGCCCCTCGAACGCTCCACCGCGAGTCCCACTTCGCAACTAATTTTCGAGTGTGGGAAAGGAGGGGAAACCCCCATCGGGAAGTGGCGGCTTCCCTCAAGGGCACGGACCAGCTCAGGGCGTCCTTTGGCGTTTCTGCCCGTGTTTTAATTTACCAGCCCGAGACTGTGATTAGGAATGGGGCAAAGGAGTTGGAACGCAGGTTCCCTTTTCGGCGAACAGCCCATGCGTTTGCTCAGGTTAAGGAGTGAGCTCGCCGAGAATGAAACTTCCTCCCGTTGCCTCCCAAGTAGCATCCCGCCCCGAGGGGCGCTAGGTGGTTGCCCGGAGTTCCTCGTCTATCTGGGAGCCGCCACCACGACCAGGTCTATTTCCGGATCCCCCACCCCGCCCCCACGTGTGAGGAAAGGCAGTGCGGGAAGAAAAAGAGACACCCCTTCATCCTCCAACTAAGCTTTCGTGGCCCACATGTGGCAGAGTGACCTTCTGCTGCAGTTGCCGCCGCTCCAGAAACTCCCAAGCCGACTGACACGTTGCACTTTTTCGTTTACAGGACACTACTTCCGCGTGCTGCCCGGCCTCGGTTGCTGGTGCTCCGACAGATGCAGCCTGTGTCAGGCTGTGTGTAGTGTGGATTTTGGCAAGGAAATGCAGGCAGGCTAAAAGCATACCCTGATTTCTGAATAGTGGGAGCTTTGTAAGGTGGGGGGGGGGGGAGGCACTGGTGGAGACTGGAAATATCCTTCGGTCTCTATTCTCCCTGCCTTTTCACTTAGACAAACATGTCCTACTTTTCATGGACATTAATTGAGTTTCTTCATTCTCTTTCTGACCTTGTGAGTTTCCACCTTTATTGACAGTTTTAGCAGGTCAGTCCTACTACGACAGGGACAACTCGGGATACAGTTGAGCACGCACACAATCTTTTAGGAAGTACTCAGGAGGACACTTGAAGTTATATGTACCTCTTCGGTAAAACGTGGTGGAAGTGAATGAAACGATCTCTCATTGGAACAGTGGTTTCTTCTACCATCTACCTCGATTCATTCATTTAGAAGTAGCTTCAGGGAATATTTTAAAAAGGAATTATTTGAATAAAGATTGTGAGGATGAAGACTTTTTTTTTTTTTTATGTTTTTCTTTTTCTTCTATATTCAACTTAGTGCAAAATGTGAAGATGTAACCGAGAATAAAGCTGATATTCATCATGGTTTCTCCTTCTGAAAATCTTTGACCTGGCTAACCCGAGAGCTTTTGGAAAACGTGTGAATGCTGGTATTTCAGTTTCTGTCCTAAGAGTACCTTCTGTCCCTGAAGCTAGCTGAATGGGCAGAAGTAAAGGTGGAGAGTCTTTGTGGTGATCTGGAACACACACTTCACTAGCTTCAGGAGCACGCTTGGTAGCTTATGGTGTTAGACCTCTTATTTGCTCATTGTTAAGGTGTGATTACAGGTGATATATTATCTTTAAATCTGCAGGGGCTAGGTTTGGTAAAATACTTTTTATCTTACATTCCCAGGATGCTGTGGGAAGAAGGGTTATTGAATGCTGAATCAGTGAACTAGAGCTTCTTCGAAGTGGAATGTGTAAGATGGACTCTGAAATCTTATTTGTTCCTTTCGACTCTGCTTCTTGAAGTTTTGGTGTATTATTGTATCTTAGAAACGTTGCTTCTGATTTTTACCAGTACTCATGCTATTAATCCACGATAATTTATTTCTTTAATTATAAGAGTAGAAAGTAAATAGCTGAAAGAGACCTTGATGTATTTTAAGCCAACGTGCCGCCTTTATAGGTGAAGATACTGAGACCTGAGGTCAGGTGACTCATCCTTGGTTTAGTTAGCTAGCTCAAGGAAGAGGCACTGGACACTAGGGCTCTCCTTTTTTTTCATACTAGTTGCAAAATCCATACAAATTTTCGTACATATAATTTAAAATGAATAACTGTTGTAAAGAAGGGCTATATCCAATCAACACATTTTTAGCACCTCAATTTTTAACCCAAAAGAGCAGAGTAGAATCAGTTAATATTAAATAAGTGTACTCATGTGATTTGATAACTGTCCGTGTGCAAAATTTACTTGTTCTAAAAAATTAGAACAGACGATTGGGATGTCTTACATAGGCTGTCAGGCTAAGTTCTTGATAATTCTGTTGAGCTTTTAATTGATCTTTCCACCTGTGAAACTTCTTAAATAAAAATAAACCTCCAAATAGTACCAATTTCACTTCCCAAGTTAAAACAACAAAAATCTAGGAATAAGGAGAGGAATGGTTGCTGAAAATATTTCTATTACATTTTGCTCTTTAGAATGGTCAAAAGCACCTCTTTGTACTTGAAGTTTTACTTTTTATTTCTTTTTTTGGACTTGTAATTTTTAGGCAAAGGTTCCATTTATGGGCTCTGTTCACTTGGGAATGTGATTTTTAAGGCATTCATACTGACTGAAAATTTTTCATTAGAACAGTTTTCTAGAATTCTTTTAAATAGGAAAAGTTTTGGTAGTCTTAACATTTGTTAAGATTCACTTCATCTTTACCTGAATCGGTACACAATACTCAATATTTAAGTGATTTAAGTGCGAGAGTTCTGCACTGAAAGTATCATACCTCCCTTAAAAGCCAATAGGTCGGGCACCTGGGTGACTCAGTGGTTGAGTGTCACCTTTGGCTCAGGTCATGATTTCGGGGTCCTGGGATCAGGTCCTGCATCAGGCTTTCCACAGGGAAGCCTGCTTTTTCCCCCTGCCTATGTCTCTGCTTCTCTCTCTGTGTCTCTCCTGAATAAATAAATAAAATTTATAAATAAATAAATAAATAAATAAATAAATAAATGCATGCCAGTAGGTGACTTATATATCACAGGAAATTTATAGGTAATGGAAACCTGAAAATTATAGAAGTTGAATGACTTTCCAAATGGGAAAAAGTGGACTAGCCTCAATAATTTAATTCTTAGTTTACTGTTCTTTTTACTCCGGTGCATTTCATTTTTAAGTGTTTAGAAGAAATTGAAAATAAAGAGCCAGGGTAAATGTGAATGCGTGGATTCTGAGATGTTGATAATCTGTTCCAGTTCCAGCACAACCCAGGGAAGCCCTGAGCTATGCACACCTTAGAGTTTAGCAGAGTCTAACACTGTGTTATTCATTCTCGGGAAAAGAAAGGTTTCCTTCTTTGGAAGTACAGAGTAAGATTCTCATTTCTCCCTGCATCTTCATTTAGATTATTGGTATTAGTAAGACATAAATCCTAAGAGGAAACTGCTTTGTTTTTCTACTAAAAAACATAAGTAGAAACATGTTAAAGCTTAAGTGTGTGAGCATTAATATCTTAGATTAGGTATAGAAGTGAAATTTACTTGGTGATGACTTCTCATTTTATGAAATGGTAATAGTTCCTTCATTTTTTTTTAAGGTTTTATTTATTTATTTGACAGAGAAAGAGAGAGACAGAGAACAAGCAGCGGGAGCAGCAGACAGAGGGAGAGGGAGAAGCAGGCTTCCCACTGAGCAGGGAGCTCGATGCGGGGCTGGAACCCAGGACTCTGGGATCATGATGTAAGCTGAAGGCAGATGCCCAACCTACTGAGCCACCCAGGCACCTCAGTTCCTTGTATTCTTAAGTATTCCAAATCATTTTCGTTTATCTCTCCCATTAAAAAAGCCAGTTTTTTTTCTGGCTAATTTTTCTTCTGGTTTTGCTACACCATTCCATTTTCGCTGATAAACTTTTTTTTTTTTTTTTGCTTTTGTTTCAAGGAAAAGCTAAAACCTTTATTTCTACTTTGAACTTTATAGCCATCTTAAGATTCAGGTCTTATTTAGATCTATATTGGTGACACGGAGGATATAATCATTATCTTGGAGAGAAGCCAGATCTCATTTGTATACGTAGTCTCAACTGTCACCTCTGTGCAAGTGTTTACCAAGTGTTTATTCCACTCCTGTATGATTTCTAGGTCCCCATTCCCAACTTGGGCAGTCTATTAGCATAGCAACTGAAGTTGATCACATCTCAAAGGTGCTTTAGGTTTCTCCAAATCAGAATTAATTCCTTCTTCTCCCCTCAACCCTCTTTTTTTTTTTTTTTTTTAAGACAAGGGAGGGGAAGTGGGAGAGGGAGAGAGAGAATCTTAAGCAGGTTCCACACCCAGCTTGGAGCCCAACATGAGGCTGAATCTCAGAACCCTGAGATCATGACCTGAGCTGAAATCAAGAGTCGGACACTTAACTGATTGAGCCTCTCATGTGCACCCTCTTCTTCCCTTTTAAAAGTACATTGTAGGAGGCCATGGCATATCCTCACCATGTTCTTCCATGAATTAAAGTCGTTTAGATGTGCTTCTAATACAAAAGACATTGCACCCTGTCTCTGGGATTTAAAGCATGAAAGCCAGAAATCATTTTACCAATTAGTTTATAGTTTTTCGTGTGTGTGTGTGTGTGTGTGTGTGTGTGTGTGTGTGTGTGTAGCATGGAAGAGTTAGCTTCTTAAAAAATAAGCCAACTAAGGCAGATGCTTTAACTGCCCCAAAGAAACATGCACTCTAAGTAAGCCATGTCCTTGTTGTAAAGATACATCTTTGGATGTGTCCCCTGCTCTCCCTTGTGACCACACTGCTAATTTTTAACTCACCCTGTATAGAAATTCTGGGGCACTGCTGTGGGCAGAAGTGTAGTTGACAAGAATAAGATCTCATAAAAAGCAAAGGATTGGAGGAAAATAAAAATGTTTTAAAACAAATAAACAAGTTATTTAAAATTCCTGGAAGGCATTTACTTCCAAAACAAGCCAGATTCCTTGACTTTAAAATCTGTGCCTGATTCAGCTTCCTTAGTTGTACAGGAAACATTATTTCTTAAGTGTGAGCTGCAGAGACAGATTCACTCACAAGTATAAAAAATACACCCCTTTTTAAGTTTTGGAACACTTACACTGCCTTGAAATGTAATGCCTTTTGCACTTGCCTTCTTCCTTTTTCTCCTGTTTCTCAGATGTCAGCAAAATAATTTGTTTAAATGCCAAGTACATACGAGAATTTACTGCTATGTTTGAGGAGATCTTTGTTTCTTTTTGTTCATTGATGTGGTACAAACGCCCAAAATATAGTATTTGCTTAGTAAATATTTGTTGACTAAACAGTGATTTTTCCTGAGCTTGGTGTTACATTATCGAGCAATATCTGTCATTATGGTGGAAGGCTGCAGGGAATGGAGGAGCTATGATTGTGGTCTTGTTGCATAAGTGAGGGTATTAGTTTCCTAGTGCTACCACACCAGATTCACACAAACTGGGAGGCTTAGAACAAAGAAATGTATTTTTTAGAAATTATTCCAGAGGCTGGAATTCTGAAGTCAAGGGCCATGCTCCCACTGAAGGATTAGGGAAGAATCCTTCCTGGCGTCTAGCTTGTGGTGGTTACTGCCTATCCTTGGTGTTTCTTCGCTTATGGTCATATAGCTCCAGGCTTTCCATCTGTTGTCTTCACATGGCCTTCTTGCCTCTGTGTATGACTCTGTCCAAATTTACCTCTACTTGCAAGAATACTAGTCGTTGGATTAGGGCCCACCATAATCCATTAAGACCTCATCTTGACTTGATTTTATCTGCAAAGAACCAGTTTCCAAATAAGGTCACATTCATAGGTTGTGGATACACATGAATTTTTGGAGGATACTATTCAATTCAGCATGAGAGGGCTGAATAGAGTGTCGGTTCTAGGGTGATCAGATTTTAACATGTTGACATATGCCAATGTTTCTCAACCTCCGTGCTGTTGATGTTTTGGACATGATAATTCTTTGTTGTTGGGCGGGCTGTCCTGTGCCCTCGAGGTTGTTGAACAGAATTCCTGATCTCTATCTATTAGATGCCAGTAACGTACCCTACTTTCTGAATTATAACAACCAAAAAGAGTTTCCAAACATTGCCAAATGTCTGTGGGAGGCAAAATTGCTGGCTGCTGGAGAACCACTGGTATATAAGTACAAAATGGCATTTTCTTAGAACTAAATCTTTTAAAAGAATGTTGCTCTTGGTTAACACATTAGGTGTTCAAGACAATTGTATACTGGCTACAAAAAGAAGTAAATATTCGGGTTGCTGCTATTGTCCTTAGAGCATTAATGCATTGGGGGTGATGCCAGCCTAACTCTAGAAAGGATTTTCCAGAGGGCAAAGATCAGGCCTGTCTGGTTCCCTACAGGTAGCCAGGGCCTGGCACAATGTAGTAATAATGGCAAACCTAACCTATTGTTAGTATGCTGTTACTCTCTGTGCATAATTTCATTCACATAGTAAGTGCTTAATAAATATTTGTAGAAATAAATGCCCTTAGGCAGAATTGAATGTACTCACGAATACAAGTTTTTATTTCTGGTATCCTAGAAGGAATAAAATAGTATTTGCCAAAGAGAAGGGAACTTCTTCCGTTGATTCTCTTCTTTGGTTTGGGAATTTTGATTCTTGTATAAGCACTGATACTGTGGTAGATGGGTTTAGGACCTAATACCAAAGGATGTTGCCCCCCTGTTCTCCTGTGTGAGAGCAATTTATTTTTTATTCTTCTGGTCTGAGGATACTGTGCTGAACTGGACAGCCATGGTCCTTGCCTTCTAGAAAATCCCCTTTGGAGTTAGACTGCATCACAGCAAATGTTTAACTCTGTCAGAACAGTAGTATATTAGGGCAACCCTGAAATTTGATGTACGATTTGCCCTCCCACAACGAATTCTTCTTTCATACCAAGTTATCCACTGGAAATTCTTATCTAATGGTAACTTATTTCTTTCTCTTTAGGACCACTGAAGCCAGAAATAACTGTCTCCTACATTGCTGTTGCGACGATATTCTTTAATAGTGGACTATCATTAAAAACAGAGGTACTGTCACTTATGGGGCATGTGACAAGTAGGGAGAAAAATTTAATTGGTGCTTATTATTTTGAAATTTCAGAATCATTTCAAAAGATGTATGTAACTGTGGTCTAAAGGCTTCACCCTATCAGAAGACAACTTGGACTTGAGTGAAGGACTATATTTTGAACCTACATATTACAGAAATTTTGTAGTTGAACAACACAGCCCCTGAGGGTGTGGTTATAATAGGTATGTTTTTAATAGAGGAACTGAACTGAATGAAGCATCTACTTTAGGTCTTCCTCAGATTTTGGCAGTGACTATGGTGGTGACTGCTATGGCATATTTAAGTTGTTGATGTTTAGTTGGATTTCCTAATTTTTGTGGATGAAATTTTGTTGTCAGGACTGATGCTGCTCAAGTGATACATGTTGTAATTTTTAACTCATTTGTATTTTTTTTAAAGTATATTCTTTGCTGGCATATCTATGAAATATTAGCAAATGTTTCAAGAGAAAAATTGGGATTTTTCATACTATGTCCCAATTCATTATGAAGACATGTGGATAATGTTATTTGTTGATACGGGTGTCACTGAACATGGGATTCTCCTAGAAGTAAAGAAATCAGACGTTTTTTTAACATCCAAGAGAGGAATGAGTAGAATTTATTATTCTCTTTTGACATATAATAGAAGGGAAAAAAGGGGAAATGTGCCTATTTATTTTTGAAGAAATTACTTAGGGTTTTTAAAGTTCTTATTCTAAAATGCTTATTCTTAAGTAGAGAGGGAAATCTTCCATGCAAGCATTTTTTTTAAATAGCTTTAAAAGTTAAAATTTTGTTTCAACATCATGTCTTTGCTTTACTTATTTTAAGTATGATTCGAATGAGGACCAAATTTAGTTACCTCCTTTTTTGACCGTCCTAATAGCAACATGGACAAAATATGGTTTTTCTAAACTTATGTATTCTCTAGTCATCTGGTTGGTATAAATCTTTCTATTGGAGCATTTTTTATATAAATGGGATCCCTGTGTAGTATCTGATAAACTTGTCTCAAAAATTCTGAATATCCTCACTACCTGTTCTGAAAATAACTGGCATAGGATGGAATTTCCAAAATATGTTAGATCTCCTTTCTGCAAATTATATTGACATGAGAGGACTATGATCTTAGAGGGCACAGGCTTTTTCTGTCAACATCTTTGTTCAATAGGTTCTCAAATATGGGGCCTAGTGGTACAGAAAAATACTTGATACTCCCATGGTGCTGGACTGTTCTTCCTTGGAGGTCTTCCTGCTGGTGGCTAATGCCCCTTTGTGGAGCAGCTGCCTTACCCAAGTGCTCTTCTTGGGACATTGCTCTATGTCCCCTGGTGGCTGCTTAACGGCTACAGCTGTTACTTATGCCATGAGAAATCTGGCAAGAGACTTGATTCTCTAACTCCCAGCTTCTTGCTTAATGTGATTCTGTAATGCAGCCAACTTTGTGGGATGCAGGAGTTTAAGAAGGAAGAATGTCACAGCTATCAGCATTTCTCTAAGGACCAAATTCTTCTGTAAGCACCTAGGAAACCTTCCGAGTCATCCAGCTAATTTGGATCTAACGATCAAATGCCTTAATCCTGTGCTTTATCACGGTATCTAAGTAGCCATCAAAGTCATTTCTTCCATCAATGGCCCTTTTCAAACTATACTACATTAAGTCATTTTCAAGATCCACTTAAGATGGTCTAGATTGTATCATTGTATAATGTTAAACCATCTTTAGGGCCTGCTAATTTCCTGGGCAACCAAACAGTTTTAGGTTTGGAGGTAGCAATTTTGTTATTTGTTTCCTAGTTAATAATCTTACATTTATTTCAGCTGGGACAACTTTTTGAATGCTATTAGCATAGTGCATTTTCACACACAGGAGATGGTTAAGTTGTTACTGACTTGAGTTTATTTGAGAGCATTTACATTGGTCCCATTCAAGTTTGATTTATACTGAGCATTTCATGTAGTATTACCTATACATTGATATAATGATGTATATTCTAAAATTTGTTTTGCTGATTTAATAAAATCATAAATAACTGTGTTAACACTTAACACTAAAAAGATTTAATGCTGTCTCCAGTTTTATGACTGTTGATTTCTAGATTTTAAAACATCTGTTAAAATGTTTTCTGAAAATTTGTTGTACCCAAGTCAAATAAGTCACATTGGAAATATATTGTATGTTTAGCTAATTAGGAGCTACAGTTTCAGAGGATTTGTCATTTAGCAGACCCTGGCAGGACTAATCTCAGACGAACCTATGAAATCTCATAATACCTATGAAATGCCTGTGGCTACAAGGCACTATGTTTGGCACTGGGTTGGAAACAAAGATGAGCAAAATGCTCAGAGCCTGGAAAGGGTCCTGAGTAGGGCAGAGTATACAGGTCTTTGCTTATTTAACTAAACAGATTATTTTTTGAAGCTCTACTACCTTAGAAGTAAATATAGCAAATTTTAAACTTCAGGTTCATGCTGCTTGTTTCCAGCTCAGAGCTATAGACTGATTCTCAGAAAGTGAATCAAATAAAGGTCAAATAAGAGTTAGAAGGGAAATTGGTATGTAATGAAAATATTTCTACATCTCAGTCAGAGACCCTGATTTTAAGCAATTCTTGATACTGTCCGTGATAACTCTGGCGTAGTCAATATTTGGAGTATCTCCTTAAGTTTATTTTAATGGAATTTGACCTGTATTACATGTGAATAAATAAAATGTCATGCAGAATCAACTTTTCAGTAATTCATGATGGCATTTATTTGAATAGGTAGCCCTAAATTCTGCATGAGTATGTATAGAATTATGCTATTTTGGATGTTATAGTGTTCACTTGCATTTTTCTTTTCCATTGTCACCTTATTTTATCTTTATGGTTATATGAAGAAGATATGGAAAATATAACCCTGGGTTTTTGTGATAGCCTTGAAAATCTTTCTTAGGAATACTCCATGCCTGCTACTTCCCTGTTGTTAAGAGGCCCCTCATGACCCAACATGGTGAGCCTTTGTGATGCATTTTGCTGGAATATTTATTGTTCCATTATTCTGATGCAATGACAATTGCTTATAATTGTCATTTATTAGATCAGCTAGTATTTTTAAACTACATTTTGGTTTTTATAACTTTTTCTATTACAAAAGTGTTAATTCTATTGTAGAAAGATTAGAAAGAATAAAAACAACTAGTATTAACATCTCTGTGATTTTTAGTCCCTTTTTTCCTAAACATGTTTTACATATAGAATATTTAAAAAGGAAATATTTTTTAAATTGTATATATGTAAGTATATATACATGTATATGCATACTTGCATATGTCACATATGTCAATACATATATAATCTTTTTCCCATGTAACATTGTATAATTATAATTTTTATGTAACAATATATTAATTTAATTTTTCTTCATGTATATGAAATTTACATTTTGTTTACTTTTATGAACATAAATCAAAGGGTACAAAGGTATATATGATGAGAAGTCTTCTTTTCTACCCTCTATTAGATATCTGGAGATAACCAATGTTAATAGTTTCTGTGTATCTTTCCAGAGATAGTCTGTGTAAAATATATGTGCTTTACCCCCTCCTCCCTTTCAAGCTGTGATGTTTTGTACTGCATGCCACCCTGTCTTGTTTTACTCAAAAAACATATCTTGGAGATAGTCTCATATGAACATGTAAAGAACTTGTTTCTTCTCGAATGCTGGAAAGCGTTCCATATTTTTTTTTTGAAAGCGTTCCATATTATGAATGTGTCACGATTTATTTTACTAGGTCTCTATTGAGGAACATTTAGGTGATTTTTAAGGTTTTGCTATTATAAAAGTGCTGCAAAGGATAACCCAAAAATTGTCCATTTTCCCACATTTGGTAGAAAATGAGAAGGATTAATTCCTAGAAATAGAATTGCCAAGTCAAATCATATATGCAGTGTAAGTTGTGACATATTCCAAGTACCTAGGACAGAGTTGGATTCTCAGTGTTTGTTGACTGAAGGAATGAATTGCGAGATTGCTGTCCTTAGGCTGTGCCAGTTAATACTCCTATTGGTTGAGTAGGGAAGAGATCTTGTGTTCCCACATGCTTGTCAACACAGTTTTAACATGGTTTTTGCTAGCTTGTAACAGTCTTGTCATACTTTAAGTTACTTAATTATTCACCCATTTTTGGACTTTTAACTTGTTTCCTGATTTTACTATAATAGATGATGCTGTCCTGATCAATTCTTTGGGATTCAGGAATGTGAATCATATTATAGTCTTGATATATATATTCCCAAGTCACTTTTCAGAAAAGTTATGCTGCTTCATATTCCTATCTAAAGTATATGTGGTTTCCTTGGTAACTGCATTCTGGCTAATCATTTTGTTACAGTTAAAAAATTAAAATATTAATATTTATTTGGTATTTATCAAATACCTCTGAGTATATTTGAGTGGGATTTAGTTTTGAAACTGCTGAGCATTCTTGGAACTGCTGGTTCTCAAGTTTTCTCTGGGTGAAATTTTAAAAATTCTGATACAGTGTAAGGATGGCTCCTTTTATCTTAGATCGGATCCATGGGCCTGGTGTGGTCTCTGGTCTGCCCAGTGCCTCCCATTTGTCTGAAATTAGACTCAGATTGCCAGAATTGCTTTCAGTGTCATTAGAGATGTTTTGTGACCACACTGCTACTGCTGTGTGTCTTCATAGAGGGAGATAAGTAGTGGGAACCAAGGAGGCAGATCCCTGAAAGTGGCGATCAGGATCTTCATTAACCTACTGTCCATTAAACTGATAAACTTTGGCTAATGTCTATGAGGCTGAGGATTTCTTGAATGTCTTACTTGAAGTAGGGGAGACCTTACAGTGCTATCTTTATAACTGGTGAATCTCTGGCATCTTTGTGCTTTAATGACTTCTTGCATATTTTATAAGACTGTACTTTTTCTACTGCTCTTTGAATTTGTCTTATTTCAACGGAGTAACACTGTAACCCAAAGAATCCAATGCAAATACTTGTTTGTATATATTTGAGCCCCCCAGATTTAACTCATTATCCTTTTTTATCTGTGAGACAAATAACATGTACCTGGTTTGTCATGTTTAATGTGAATTTCTTCCATCTGGGGGCAATAGTGTGGTAAAACGGAGGAAGCAGACATGAGTTTGCTAGCATACCAGAAACTAATTTGATTCTGAGCTTCACTGTATGGTAGCTCTCAACCTCAATTTCCTCCTCAGTAAGATAGGATGATAATATTGAATGGGGCTGTCGTGAGGATTAAATGAGATAACACATAAAGTGACAAGCTCAGAGCATGGCACATAGCCGCTGTTCAGTAAGCATTTGCAAAGAAATCTAGAAAGTTGATTTTGGGGGGGAAAGCCATTTTGAATTGTAGAATATTGTTGGGGAAAACATTTTTAAAAATTATGATTTGTGTGTAGATTGGTAACATCTTGCCAAAGTGAGGCCTTATTGGAGATTAATCATATTTAATTAAAATGTAATGGGTCCTTAAGTAGTTACATACATGTTTGTTCAGTGTCAACAATCCTCAGGTCTATACTAATGTAAAGGTACTTGGCTCAGTCTTGGTCCAGAATTTTACAAATCTCTGAATTGTTGGGGTATATTGTATACTCAGAAAACAATTAGACTATTTCAGACATTTTGTATAAGAATACCTCTTTTTTTTCCCCCTTAAAGTCCATCTGTTATGTCTATGTTTAGAGATAAAGAACTCTGAAATAACTCCAAATTAAAAATTAATTTATTTGATGTTATTTTAGTAGCCGCCTCTCTCTAGAAAAATAGTTTTCTTACCTTTACTGTTTTGTGTCTTTCATTTTTGCAGGAGCTGACCAGTGCTTTGGTGCATATAAAACTGCACCTTTTCATTCAGATCTTTACACTTGCATTCTTCCCAGCAACAATATGGCTTTTTCTTCAGCTTTTATCAATCACACCCATCAATGAATGGCTTTTAAAAGGGTATGTTTAAATATTTTGAAAGATCCACTTTTAATGAGGCAACTTTATTGTTTCTGTGGCAACTATGTACACAAGGGCTTATGTGTGGTATCTTATAAGGAAATAAAACACTTTAAAAATTATTATACTTTAAAATGATAGTGTTCATCAAGGAGACGATTCATCAAAGAATTTTCTAACATGATTTTTTTCTTTTTTTCTAAGAGTTTTATTAGTAAATTTTTTTAAATTATAATTTTGGTATTGCTAACATACAGTGTGATTATAGTTTCAGGAGTACAGTATAAAGATTTGACAATTTTGTATATTACTCTGTGCTCATCAACATAAGTGTGCTCTTAATTATAACACAATCTTAATATACACACACCCTCAATTTTAATCTTAACATTCTGGGATGGATAGTCTGCTGGGAATATTAAAAAGCTGTGTTGGGAGAAAGATGGAAGAGAATAGAAGGTGTAAAATACTGCCAGTTGGGTGTTTTAGCTTGTACATCCTATATTTTACCAAATGTGTATAGATAACGGCTGAGTATAATGTATGTTATTTTAACGTGTAGGAAAGAAGAAATCTATATAGCAAATAAACATTTACTTTTTTTACTTGTTCTATGTTTGATACAGTAGTTGAATTAACAATAGATTTTTATTAGATACTCTTCTTCCATTAAAAATGCCATGTTTATTAAAATAATTTAGTGAATTTTAAAAATTATTTGAAGTGGTTTAAAACTAACCACATTTCAGCAGCATGGTATAATAATCTAATAGTTAAAACATTGAACTTAGAGCCCCGAGATTGCTTTCTGACCCTGTCCCTAACTGGCTGTGCAACTTTGAAGAAGTCATGTAGTAGATTTAAACCTTTATTTCCCTGCCTACAAATAATGAGGATAGTCATACTTTTACTGTCTGCGTGGTAATGGTGTTGAGGATCTCAATCGAGATCACTTATTCATCTATTCAGGTCACTTGTTTACTTCCCACTATGTGCCAGGAGTTACTTATAGGTGTTGGAGAAGCAATAGTGAAGAAAAATGGCAAAGTGCCAGTTTTGCTGGTTGAGAAGACTTCAGTGTTATTGGCAATAAACAGGTAGATGACTAAGATAGAGATAAGTGATGGGAAGTAAAACTGTGAGATAGTTGAAAGTGGTTGGGTGGGTAGGCCAATGATTAATTTAGATGGCAGAGTTCTAGGAATAGAATGTTCTAGGTAAAAGAAAAGAATGTGTAAAGGCTGCAAGGCAGGGACAAGCCTGGTTTTTTAGGGTCAGGAAAATGATGATGATGGCCAGAGCCTGACAGTACAAAGGGAGAATGATATGACTTGGAAAGGTAGGCAGGGGCCAGGTCACACAGAGCCTTGTAGGGTCCGTGATAAAAACATTTAGATTTTAGTCTGTGTGCAACAGAAAGCTACCGGAGAGATTTAAGTGAGGGAATGTTGTGGTCTGATCTGTATTTTCAAATTATTGTCCTGGCTACTGCATGGAGAATAGATAGTTGAGGGGATGAGAGAAGACTAGGAGACCAGCTTGGAGGCTCCGGTGGTAAGGTAGCTGTGCAGGAGAAAGAAATGGGCATTGGAGGATGTATTGTAAAATTAGAGCTCTCAGAACCTATGGATGGATAGGATGTGGAGAGAGGACAGGAAGGAATCAAGGATGACGTCTGGGTTTTGGGTCTGAGCCATGGGGTAATTGGTGGCATTTTCTTAGCTGAGGAGAAACAATAGGACAAGAAGGGGGAAATTAAGACTGCTGGCTTGGGCAAACTGAGTTTGAGAGCATAAGCATAAGATTTTCACCAAAAAACATAAAATACCACAGAACTATGATGACATCATTTTACAGCGGCCATGTATGATGCATATTAATAAGAACCAATAGTTACTGAGTGTTTCCCATGGAAAGGGCACTCAAGGAATAGGAAGATAACTCATTTTTCTTGTATTCAGGAAACATCCCGGGTAGTTGGATATGTGGGAGATACAAATATAAAATAGTAACCAACCACAGTGGGGCAGCATATGATTTGTTAGAGAAGTAGTGTAATGAGTTAAAGGGTAAGAGGCTCAGCAAAGGCTGTGTATTCCTAAAATACCAAAATAAGGCATTAGTGGGAGACAAAGATAAAAATGTTCCTCACAGCCTTGTTGCAAAAGGTCTGAACTACTGGGCTGAGCTGTTTGGGTTTGCATATCTAGATGATGGGGAATTCTTAAATATATTAAACAAGAGAACAACATGCTAAAAAATGGTCATTAAGAAGGATTAATCTGATAGCATTGTACTGGGTTTATTATTAGTAGAGTAGGGCTTACAATCTCAGGAAGCTGAGATAGAGTTCTCATCTCAGGATATTAAGCTTAAAGGAGCACACAATTAGCCTAACTAACATAGGGAAAGCTCTTCCTAGTCCGCTTTTTCTCTGTTCCCCTCCCCAGTTTGAGAGTACACAGTATATTAACTTGAGGGAGTTGTAGACTCCTACCTCAGGATCATGTTTAAGTCATTAAAATTAATAAATATTTTGAGCACATCTTTCTTACCTTGCTATGTAAAGGGAAAGAATGGAGGTAGAGCATTCAGTAGGCATTTATAAAAGTCCAAACTTGGGCAAAAAGCATCTGAAGGAGGATGATGGCAACCGTCATGGAAAAGAATGGAAAGTTGGTTGTAATAATACATTGATTTATGAGGAGCAAGTGGAGCCACGTGTAACTCTAAAGTTTCAAATTGGATATTGAAAAAAAGCCCACCAAAACTATCACATTGACAGAAGTAAGTAAATTCAGAGGTGAAATTGATTTTTTAGAAAATGTTAGATATGTTTAGTTTGAGATGGCAGTTACAGGCAGCTACAAATTTGGGAATGGTAGTTAGGGCTAGAAATGTAATGGCAACAGTACTCATTTTGCTGTTATTATTTGCATTTGTGTATTGAATATTTTTGGAGATAGGAATAGGAATATATCCTAACTATAGAACACATCATATGTAATGTGTATTCAATATATAGCTTAGGGATTTCTTTTCTTTTTTTTTTTTTTTTTTTAAGACAGGGAGAACTCTGCTTTTTTGTACCTAGAAGGGAAGGGACAAGAAGAGAGGGAAAGATTGAAAATACCTGAGAGGACTTGTCTCTAGTATTGGGGGTAGGAAAAATAGAAAGTAGAGAGACTAGAATAATAGGTCTAGATAAGCCATTGACCCTGGATTCCAGAATAAAAGTTTAATCCTTGGTAGATGGCTTTGTGAATTTGGACAAGTTACTTAACTTCTCTTTTAACTTCAGTTTTCAGTAAAATGGGATTAATAATAGAAGTTATCTTAAATACTTGTGAGGAAGAAATGAGTAAAGTATCTAGAATAGTATCTACTATAAATGGTAAATGCTTAATAAGTATCAGTGATGATAATAGTGATGATCTTGAGGAAGGCTCAGAGATTAGGAATTGGTAATAGGACAGACAACTTAAGCATCACTTGGGAAAATAGACCTTAAAAGAAGACTTGAATTGCACTGGGAATTCTATTAAAAGTGTTTTTTCATGTTTTCAGTCAAAATGAGTTAAAGCTTTTCTTTTTCTTTTTCTTTTATTTCAGATGTAATGTAAATTTATTGCGTAAAACTTTTGTAGGTGATTCCTACAAAAGCAAGTAGAAGTCATCGGGACTCCTGCATTTAAAATTTGTTAAAGTCAGGCACTGTGTCCTCTGTTCCCTATATGAATTTTCTACTTTTAGTCAGGCCAGCTGCTCTCTTATGTCTAGAATGTATGTCTGTCTATGTAGAAAGTATATCCATGGTTTGGATAACAAGTAATGTTTTATATCTTAAGTATTTAGATTTACCACTCATAGTTTCATTTGCTTGTTATGCAATGTGTTTTGTGTCCTAAACTCAGAGAATAGACTTCTTGTTATGATCTGGGGAGTGTACACAATTTAATAAAAAATGAATTTAGAATAGGTACTAGAATTTACTACAGTTTGAATCAGAGAAGTATATGATCATGTTATGCCTGTTCTTTAATGAAATTATGGCAACATGAACATACATTTTATGAGCTGAAAGTTTGAGAATTGCTGTTTATAATTGAAAAAAACCCTTATAATTGCATTTTCTTTTATTTTCCAGTTTGCAGACAGTAGGTTGCATGCCTCCCCCTGTGTCTTCTGCAGTGATTTTAACCAAGGCAGTTGGTGGAAATGAGGTGAGTCATAGGGCTAACTTTATTTAAACATAAGTAGATGCTTTACTTTTTTTTTTTAGTTTTATATTTTATTTTATTTTTAAATTTTATTTAACTTTATGATGAAGAAATCATGTCACAGAAAACTTCTTTCATAACTGTAGGTATATTCATTAATTTGGATGATGCTAACATTAATGATGATGAGTGGAAATTAGGATTTCGAAGAGAAGAGCAAGGGAGGTAAATGAAATAGAGATGGTGATTTTTCTACCTCAGTGGGAAATTAGGAGACAGATGACAAGCAATCCAAGGAAAGGTACTTTTCAGTGTTTGGATCACCTGGAGGTGTATGACTTAGCATTTTTCAACCAACGGAACAATCACCAATAAATTGTTCTAAATCATCTCTAGTTTCTGAAGTAGACCATTTCTATCAATAAAGAAACACTCTTCTTTGACCACAGGTGTATATTTAATTTTTAAAGAAATTGCCAAGCTATTTTCCCAAGTGATTGTACCATTTTACATTTCAGATAGCAGTGTATGGAGTTCTTATGCTCCATATCTCTTCAGCACTTGATATTGTCAGTCTTTTTTTTTTTTTTATATTGTCAGTCTTTTTTAACTCAGCCATTCTAATATGTATCTAGTGATATCTCATTGCGGTTTTAATTTGATTTATCTTTCCCAGCTACTAATAATGTTGAACATTATTATCTTTTCATGTATTTACTTGCTGTACATGTCTTCTTTGGTGAAATATCAAATATTTTGGCTTTTTATATTTTAGCTAGATGGTTTTTTTTATTATTGATCAGTGTTGTGAGTTTTATATATTCTAGATACAGGTCCTTCATAGATCTATGCTTTGTAAATATTCTTTACCATTCTGTAGCTTGTCTTCATTTTCTCAACCAATGTCTTTCGAAGAGTAGGATGGTAGTGAAGGTAGTAAAGGTGGTTGGATACTGGATGTAGAGGATATGCTGATGAATTAAATGTGGGATATGAGAGAAACAGAGAGGTCATGAATGACTCCAGGACTTTAGACTGAGTAAGTGAAAGAATGGGGTTGCAGAAGGTTTTTATCAGGAGTGGATGTTGTACTTTGTAAAATGCTTTTTCTGGATCTGTGGAACTGATCATATAGTTTTTATCCTTTCTCTTATTGATGTGACATGTCACATTGATTGCTTTGCAAATATTGAACCACCCTTCTGCCTCAGGAAGATAACCCACTTGATCATGGTATATGGTTTTTAAAAATATATTGTTGGATTCAGTTTGCTAATATTTTGTTGAGGATTTTTACATCTATATTCATGAGAGATATTAGCCTGTAGTTCTCTTTTTTGTAGTGTTTTTATGTGGTTTGTGCATCAGGGTAATGCTGGCTTCATAGAATGAATTTGGAAGTTTTCCTTCCTCTTGTATTTTTTGGAATAGTTTGAGAAAATGGATATTAACTCTTTAAATGTTTGGTAGAATTTGCCTATGGAGCTATCTGCTCCTGGACTTTTATTTTTTGAGTTTTTTTTTTATTACTGATTCAATTTCATTGATCTGTTCAAATTTTCTATTTCTTTCAGCTTCAGTTTGGTAGGTTATATGTTTCTAGGAATTTATTCATTTCTTCTAAGTTGTCCAACTTTTGGGCATATAGGTTTTTAAAAATACTCTGTTATAAATGTTTGTATTTCTGTGGTGTTGGTTGTTATTTCTCCTCTTTCATTAGTAACTTTATTTGGGTACTCTCTCTTTCTTTTTTAGTGAATCTCGCTAGAGATTTAACAATTTTGCTGGTCTTCTCAAAGAACCAATTCTTGGTTTCATTAATCCGTTCTATTTTTTTTTTTTAATCGAATGGCATTTAAAGCAAAAATTGGATGAGATTACTTGCGAAGAGGGCATAGTTAGAAAGGACATGAAGTTCAAGGACTGAGCTCTGGGACCCTCCAACATTAAGAGGTCACAGAATGAGGAGTAACCAGCAAAGGCAACAGAGAAGATTAGACAGAAGGAGAAAAAAGAGAGTGTGGTATCCTGGAAACCAGTGTTGGAAGGAGGAGGGTATAATCAGCCATGTCAAATTCCTGATATGACTTGTGTAAAATGAATTCTGAGAATTGACCATTGAATTAAGCTACATGGAGGTTATTGGTAACTTCAACCAGAGTGGTTTTGTGGAGTAGGGACAAAAGCTTATTTGGAATGGGCTCAAGGAAGAATAAGAGGAGAGGAGTTAGAGACAGAAAGTATACACAACTGTTTTGAGGTCCTTTGTTACAAAAGGAAAGAGAGAAATGGGGCTATATTTAAAGAGGGATACGAGGTCAAGATTTTTTTAAATGCAGAAATGACAGTATTTTTTTAAAGATTTATTTATTTATTTTAGATAGAGCATGAGCAGGAGAGGCAGAGAAGGAGTGAGAATCTCAAGCAGACTCCCCCATGAGTGCTGAGTGGGGCTCAATCTCATGACCCTGAGATCACAACCTGAGCCAAAATCAAGAGTAGAATGCTTAATTCATTGTACCACCTAGATGCCCCAGAAATGATAGTATGTTTCCATCATAATGGGGATTATATAGTTGAGAGGAAGTTGTTGATTTAAGAGAGTGCTGAAGTAATTTATATGGTCAAGAGGAAGAGAATGGTATTGGGTTGCATGAACTTCAGTAGGAGCTTGGATCATTTATTGATGATAACTGGAGAAAAGACAGTGTGTGGATAGAGATCCATGAAGATGGGTAGAAAGGGTACACTTGGGAGTTGTGATGATTTTTTGTTTCTTAGCTCTCTTCTCATTTTCTTTGTACTCTTCTGGTTTGTTTGTTTGTTTTTTAGGTTTTATTTATTTATTCATGAGACAGAGAGAGAGAGACAGACAGACAGACAGACACACAGGCAGAAGCAGGCTCCATGCAGGGAGCCTGACGTGGGACACAATCCCCGGTCTCCAGTATCACACCCTGGGCTGAAGGTGGCGCTAAACCTCTGAGCCACCCGGGCTGCCCATGTACTCTTCTGATTTTCACTTTTTTTCTCAGCAGCTGAAAGTGATGTTGGAGTAGGGGGTATTATGTTTGAGATGAGAGGATAAAATTGCAATTACCATC
Organism: Nyctereutes procyonoides; assembly: GCF_905146905.1. Taxonomy (NCBI): domain Eukaryota; kingdom Metazoa; phylum Chordata; class Mammalia; order Carnivora; family Canidae; genus Nyctereutes; species Nyctereutes procyonoides. The sequence goes on from NW_026575122.1 coordinate 19,271,282, forward strand.
TAGGAGGGTGAATTAACTGGAGAGTATGGTAGCATTGCTGGAAGCACTAAGGAACCAGCTGACACCTATGGTCATGCATTTAAAATGAAGCCTGGGGATGGCTGGGTGGCTCAGCGGTTGGGCTTCTGCCTTTGGCTCAGGACATGGTCCCAGACCTCAGAATCCAGTCCCACCTTGGGCTTCCTGCATGGGGCCTCCTTCTCCCTCTGCCTGTGTCTCTGTCTCTCTCTGTCTCTCTGTCTCTCATGAATAAATAAAATTCAAAAAAAAAAATGAAGCCTGGCATCATGCTTTCTCTTAGCCACATTTAGTTTCTTAGTGTAGAAATGGAATTTACAGAGTTGGATTTAACCAGAGTTTCATTATGCTGGATAGTTCTTTTTAGTTGCCACATAATTAGTGAGCTAGAGGAGTTACAGGAGTCTTAGACTGTCTTTGTCATGATTATCTTTCTACTGCTTTTGAAGACCGAGGAAAGGGTCTTTTTTGGTATAATTAACACTGAGACCAGTGTTAATTGGCTTAAAGTTGTCATTTGTCTCTTTCTCTCTGATGTGACTCCCTTAAGTGCTTTAAAACTAAAAAACCTTTTTGTTCTCAGCTGACTTTTGGCAGAAGTTCAAAGTTCACTCATTTTCTTGACATTAATATATAGCATTAGAAATTATATTTACATGTTTATTCTCCAGTAGATATTTAAATTATTTGCATTGATGTTGCATGATAATAATGTTGAATTTGTTTTCTAATATCATTGGTTTAGTTTGTTAAATGATTATATTGTGTGACTTTATCATCATTGAGCATTTTTGTAGTCCTGGGGAGTAAGTTACAATTTTCATAGATATTGAAAATTGAGCTTGCAAAGTCCAGTTGGGTTGTATCTTTTGATATGAAATGAATAGACTTTTAAAATATTTGTATCAGATTGTGGAAGAAAGTGATCTTCAAGTAAAGATATTAGATGCTTTTAAGTTTAATGTTTTTCTAAAGTAATGTTATAAGGTAACTAAATATAAGCTTTTGCTGAAGTAAATGTGAAGATTCATCTTTTCTATAACATATTGGAAATAATCTAATTTAAGGATGCATTGTAAATTGGTGCATGTAAAATGAAAAGGCCCAAAAGCAGAGTCCACTGTCAGGTACCATTAGGTAAAGGTTTTGATTCTACTTCTCTGTGATTCTCTGTTCTGCCTTGCATGCAGCAGACCTATACTCTCATGCATTTCAACATGATAGGAAAACTACCGGGCACATTTCCATGTTGCACTTTCCTTTCAAACTGTTCTCTGCAGTAGTTGTAACATGTAAGAAAACTTTCCTTCTAGATTTCGTGTTATCAAACTTGTTTACATTTAGTTTATGCTTTCAAATATTTGTATATAAATCTTTAATATAAACACATATGTTTAGTATATGCTCTCATGTATTAAAGGAAATGTGAGATTGTGTAACATATTTGTATTTAATGATTTGGGGGATGTATGCAGGTGTAATAGAGTCACTTGAAATGATTTCATATTTATTTTGCAGAGTTGTTCTATATAACTTAGAAGGAAGTTTTTTCTGTTACTTATACACCTTTCATTTTAAAGATTTTTTCCTAAAACTGTTGGTTACCAAAAGGTTTTGTCATGATTTCAAAGGTATCACATTCCTTAAACTCACAGCTTGTACTTCAGCAAGAAATAGCCTTATTCCTAGTTAAAGTTAAAAAACAATTTGTTTTTATAAGTTAGATTATTTTTGTTTCAGTGATTATAGAGTTTATAATCATTTTTAGCAGCAAAAGAAACTAAACGTACGTGCATAGTAATGCATATATGTTGGAATGCTAGCATATCCTTTAGATATTAAAATGAGATTGTTTAAGGGCATAGCTGACTGACAGTCTTATTTTGTGGTTTTTAAATTTTAAACTACTTCCATTTAAATATTAGAAACATGGCTAGGTTATTTTTTTGTGATCATTATTTATTCATTCCAGTGTTTTAAGTGTACTTTTCAAAACCGTGATTATAGGGTGTGTGGTTGACACAGTCTGATTGGTGGTTATATGGTAGTGCGTGTGTGTGTGCATATGTGTGTCTACGTGTGAGCACTTGTGTGTGTGCGCATGTGCACATGCAATTTTAGTTCCTTTTTTAAATAACAGAAAAAGTAGTAAGACTTGGTGAACCCTGATTCATTGCCAAATATAAGGAAGTGATAGGTCAACGTGTTTTCTATTTTATTGTAATGTGGGAGACATGAAATAAACACTAATTCTTTGTTTATCACTGTATACATTTGTTTCGTTTACATTTATGTTCCGAATGTAAAGTTCTGTGGTAAAAGATAAGATCCCCCCCCCCCCCACACACACACACAGCTTTACAGATGTTTAAAACCTTAGGGGACTTGCTAAGGGAATCATTCTGTTTAAATTCATGGAACTTCTGTCTTATAGTAAATACCACAGGGATTATGAAAGAAGTTTCTTCTCCAAGAAACTGGTACATTATTTTTCCAAGTTTGGAGAGAGTTCTGTAGTTTTCATGCTGTTGTTATAGAGATATTTCATTTCTCTGTTACTTATGCTGCTGTTACATGAAAAAAGCTAGAAAGGTAGGGTTTGGAAAAAAATTACACTATCCTTCTTTGCTTCAGTATTTCTTCTTTTGCAAGCTGAGAAAAGGAAGGATTCAGCTAATAGCCAATGACTAAAAATGTGTAGTAAATACTAGGTTTTGGGTTCCTGAGTAAAGATGCAAAACTGTACAACCTTGTAAAATTATCTGAGTCTGAGCATTAAACCAGTTAAGAGAGAAATATAATTAAGGATTTCTGCCTTCAAATATTTGAAGGAAAAAAATAAAAAGAAAAGCATTAAGAATCATAATAAGTAAAAATCAGGGCAAGGTTGGAAGAGTTTCCGGTCAGGTCTGAGAGTATTTTATGCTAAACTCTAATCTATGTTTAAAGCTAATAAGCCTGGTAGTTTGAACTATGAAAATAAGGTACACTGACCACTGTAGTGTACTGATTACATGCATGTTATTTATGTTGGTTCGTTTATTTTCTGTTTCTCAAAGTGAATCCCATAGATTCTGTGGGTGGGGGGCTGGGGAGGGTATCCTTATCTCTACCTTAGATCTATTGAATTAGAATGTATGGTGGATGATCCTCAGCATTCTCCTTTAAAAATGATGAATTATATTTACAAAAGGTGTGTAAAACATATATACAGTTTAAAGCATAATAAACACTGCTGTGTTCGCTAGCCTTCTAGCTTTAGAAATGTAATACTCAATCAGAAGTTAAGCTCCCACTTTATGTAGACACTGCCTTCTACCACAGGGCATAAAAGGAGAATGAGATCTGCCTTCAGAAGTCTACATTTATTGTGATATTATACTACTCAAAACCTCTATTTCATGATATAAACCTCACAAAAAGAGGTAAAGCAGAGTAAAATGGCTTTGTATTGGTCCTTTTTTTTTTTTTTTAAATCAAATTGTCGTTTTCCATTTTTGGTGTAGAAAAAACCTAAAATGAACCCCAAGTGAGTTGAGCCCCACTCACCTATGTAGGACAGTCAGAACTTGAGTTTAGGAATTTGGACTGTGTTTGCTTCTTGAAGGCAGTAGGGCTGTTCCTTTGCTGAGTCTAGGGTTAAGATGTTATGCTTCTTTTAATGTAAACGTATTTAGTTAGCATTTTTGTTATATTTTAATTAGCAGGTTGAAGGATTTTAAGACCCTTTGGTAGTCATGTGGAATTCCAAACACACTGAAAGAAAAGTTTTGATTTCAGGTATAGCAGAAAGGTAATTAAGTTAAAAAGTGTGCATGTGTTTAATTTCATCAATGGGGTTATTGCCCAAATCTCTTCAAAGAAAATTTAAGAATGTCTCTTGAGCAAAGAAAATTATTACATGTGGTGAACTCTTTAAGTCATAGACGAAGGTCATGGCAGTCTGAGTGTATTTAAAAAAGGTGTTCTGTCTGCTTGGAAAGCAAATGAAGCACTCATTACTAACTTTAAAATTACAGCTGTGAGAAGATTTTTGCTAGAGGTGAAAGATCAAGATCATCACAGTCCAAATGGAGACAGAAAGTTCAATTTCTGGCTTATCAGTCAGGCATGAAACATTTCAGGGTTATTTTGCATTATCAGTGGGGAGTTGATCTTGCTAATCCAATGCATGAAGATAAGATTCATTGAAACATTTATAAAGGCATTTAGAGTAGATTTGATCAGCAGAGAGCCGACTTGAAGTGAGAAGGAAACCTGACCTGTCAGTCACTGTCTAAGCTTTAGCAATCACTCAGCTTTTCTGTGCCTTGCCTTTCTCTTCTGTTAAATGGGGTCCGTTAGTGCTTTTGCTTGTAATGGAAGTTAAATGGCCTCCTGGAGAAATCTCGTTTCTGAAAAAGGCTATCAGTGTTGAGCCTTCTTGTAAGCTGGGTTATGTGCACTTGTTTCTCTGCAGCCTCCTGTGCTCTCTAGGGTGGTAACCGTTCTTCCTCTCTGGCAGATGGAAGAACAGAACAGCAGCAGCAGTGAGAAATTGCAGGGCCCTACTCTTCTGCTATATGTACCTTTTAACCCTAGTCTCATCTTCTGGGTGGGGTTAGCATTCTTAGAAGCTTTACAAAAAGTTGCCTGTGTTTGTTTTAAAGCTGCTATAAAACTTGTTTGAAACATACTGAGATTGCTCAAGAATTTTGTATGTAACTTAGAATTCTCTCATTTGTCTTTCATTTCTACCATTCTAACCAAGATGGTCCCCTTAATGGTTGGCAGTGATCTGTGTTCACCTGATCTAGTGGTTCATTCTCAGTCCTTATTCTCCTTGATTTAACTGTAGCCTTTGACACCATAACTACTTGCCTCTTGCTTCCTTTTGCTTCCCTGACACTCTTCTCTCCTAATTCTCCTCCTCCTGTCTCTGATCATTCCTTTTTTTTTTCTTGTCTGGCTCCTTTTCCATCCTAATGGGAATGTCTTCCAGGTACCTGATCTTCAAACACTTTAGCATTGCCAGATTCCCGTTTCTGGGTCTTTTCTATAGCTGAAGTCGTTTGACCACCACCACCACCACCACCACCACCACCACCACCACCACCACCACCCTTTCGGTCTATCTCTGCCTCGGACATAAGGACCAGTCCTGATCATGGGTGAGAAGTATTTAACCAATGCCAGCTTAACACACTGTGGTGCAACATCACCACAGTGCTGTGGCCGTGCTGCTAGGCCATCTGATTTTTAGCAAAGGGTGCATTTGCTAAGGAATCAAAGCAGGTGTTTGATACCTGCTTCTACTTACTTAGTGGTCTGAGTGGTCACACCAGGTAAACCCTGGACCTCTCTGAGCCTTGGTTTCCTCATCCAAATAATCTTTGCATCCTTATTTCATAGGATTGCTTATAAGGATCTCATGAAATCATATGCAGAAGTAATTACAAATTGCTCAGGAACATATTAAGCATCAGCATCATAGCATCATCTTTGTAGAGATTTGTCATTGATTAAATCATCTAGTTATTGCTTTCTCAAGAATTTGATCTTTTTTTATTTTTTAATAATTATTTTTTATTGGTGTTCAATTTGCCAACATACAGAATAACACCCAGTGCTCATCCCGTCAAGCGCTCCCCTCAGTGCCCATCACCCATTCACCCCCACCCCCCGCCCTCCTCCCCTTCCATCACCCCTAGTTCATTTCCCAGAGTTAGGAGTCTTTATGTTCTGTCTCTCTTTCTGATATTTCCTACCCATTTCTTCTCCCCTCCCTTCTATTCCCTTTCACTATTATTTATATTCCCCAAATGAATGAGAACATATAATGTTTGTCCTTCTCCGATTGACTTATTTCACTCATCAGAATTTGATCTTCTGAGTTTACTCACTTCATTCACTCGTTCAAAAATATGTGTTGAGGGCAGTCCGGGTGGCTCAGCGGTTTAGTGCAGCCTTCACCCCAGGGCATGATCCTGGAGACCCCGGATGAAGTCCCAGGTCAGGCTCCCTGCATGGAGCCTGCTTCTCCCTCTGCCTCTGTCTCTGGCTGTCTCTCTCTCTGTGTCTCTCATGAATAAATAAATAAAATCTTTAAAAAAATATATGTGCTGAGTGCTGCTATATATAGTACCTTCATAGAATTTTCAGTTTAGTAATATAAAGCATAAATAGTAAATTGTAATATAAAGTGAGAGTGTTTAAATAAATTTATTTTAATAAGCTGGATAATCCCAGTTTATTAGTTTATATTATAGTTCTTCAATATTTTTTATATAAATATTTTTTACCATAACCTGAAATATTAATCAGATATTCAAGATTACCTTCTGGGAATGAAATGGCATGGGGAAAAGTATTAGTAGTAGAAAGGTTGCTTTGGGAATTTAGAACTAGATAAAGGGGATTGAATAGATTTGCAGGATGTTTCCTCTAAACTGTAAAGCCAAAATAAATAAAGAAATAAAGAAATAAATAAAATAAACTGTAAAGCCTGGAAAACTACCCTTGTTCCATTCCAGTCAACAAACTGACTAACCACAAAAATAATCAGGTTACCATGTCTCCCTTGAATTGTCCTACATTGAAAATTTGTATCTAATTCTTTTTCAGTATCAGAATGTCTGTATATATTAGGACCCATATAAGATATTTTCAATAATTTTGTTTATTTCAGTTAATTACATTTTAAATATCAAACTTCCTTTTTAGGGAGGTACCCTGGATTCATTAGTGATCTTGAGGAAACACTAGTTTAAACAACATACTTGCAGCTTTTTTTCTTGGCTAATCTAATTTTTTTAATATTCATATTTGTTGTATCTGATTATAAGGAATTCAACTATTTTTACCTGTATTTTCAAATTCTGGGCATGTACCTTTTTTAGGCTTTGTGGCTTATCTGTGCTTTGACTACATGCTAGCCACTCATGTATTTGTATATACTTATAAAGTTGTTATTACTGAAAATGGGAGCTTACTCTCAATGATTTGTTGAACTATGGAGTTATGGAAATATCAATAAATTGGATGTGGAAAGACTTAGCTTCTTCCATTGGTCCTATTCCTAACCAGTTCTGTGATCCTTGGTATTCTCTTTTTTTTAGCTTTTTAATCAATTGTGTGTAGACAGATTATTCACTTACTTTTCTCCAAGCTTTTATTTAAATTCCAGTTAGTTAACATAGAGTGTAATATTGGTTTCAGGAGACAGGGTTGTTTTATTGTAAAAAATTATTTATTTATTTTAAGGATTTTTTTTTTTTAAAGATTTTATTTATTTATTCATCAGAGAGATTGAGAAAGAGAGAGGGAGAGGCAGAGACACAGGCAGAGGGTGAAGCAGGCTCCATGCAGGAAGCCTGACATGGGACTCTATCCTGGGACTCCAGGAACACGCCCTGGGCTGAAGGCAGCGCTAAACCTCTGAGCCACCCAGGCTGCCCAGGATTTTCTTTTTAAGTAATCTCTACACCCAACGTGGGGCTGGAACCTACAACCCAGATATCAAGAGTTTCATGCTCCACCGACTGAGCCAGCCAGTGCCCCAACATGGTTGTTTTAGATGAAAATACTTTGGGAAAAAAAATAAAAGGACCTATATATTTGATTTATTTATCTTTTAAAATTGAAGTTGACACACAATGTTACATTAGTTTCAGATACACAATATAGTGATTTGATAAGTCTATATGCAGTGCTATGCTCACTGCAAGTATAGCTACCATCTGTCATCATACAGCGATTATTACGATACCATTGACTGTATTCCTGTTCTGTGCCTTTCATCCCCATGACTTATTCATTCCATGACTGGAAGCCTATACCTCCCACTCCCCTAAACCCATTTTGCCCATCCTAACACCCTCCCTTCTGGCAACCATTAGTTTGTTGTCTGTATTTATGCTAAGAGATATGGGAGGAGGTAACCTGTTATTTTAAGCTGTTTGCTTCTTGGTGAAATATGACTGACTTTATTGCATTAATTGTAGATCTTTATGCTTTCTCAACTTAACTTTCCCTATGAGATTATATGCTTCATAAAAAAGGATTGTATTATACATGTATCTTTTATATGAAAGTGTTCAGCATCTATCAGACTAAAGGAATCAAGCTAAATCTTTACTGCATTGCTACAGATTTTGAAAATGATCCTTTTAAGCTTTACTTGCATTATGAAGACATCAGGTTGTGTCTCTGATGTACCTAATGAAAACATCCTGCTTAGTGGAGTAAGATTTTTCAAGCAGATTATTCATGACTAAGAACACTTGGATCCAAACTAATAGTCTGAATATATTGAGTGGGACTGAGCTGCATTCTAATCAAACGACAAGATATTGGCCCTCTAAATAAGTGATTTTAAATTTTTTTTAGATGGAACCCACTGAGAAATGGAAGAGTTTCCATAGTAACGCTATTATGTAATTCACTCTCTCTTCCCCTTTCTTCCCCCACTTTCCGTCCACTTTTCTCCTCTTCTTTTATTTATTCATGAGAGACAAAGAGAGAGAGAGAGAGAGGCAGAGACACAGGCAGAGGAAGAAGCAGGCTCCACGCAGGGAGCCCAATGTGGGACTTTATCCTGAGATTCCAGGATCACGCTCTGGGCCAAAGGCAGGTGCTAAACCACTGATCCACCCAGGGATCTCCTCTTTCTCCTTTTTCTTCCCTTCCTTTTCCTTTCCTCTCTTCCATTTTGGAAAGAAAATGCCAATCAGTATTCACTAAATTGATTTTGTGAACCACAGTTTGAAAAATACTTTCCTAAATTGTGGTAGAAACCTGCCATCCATATTTCCTCTTGTGTCAGCTCTTCTGATCTTCTGGACAAACTCATTGGCCTTTGGTCTCTCCTAAGGGGGATTCCTGACTGCCTGTCACTTGTAGATGGCTCCTTTGGTGTTGGTCCTTGGACCACCCTGGGAACTTTGTGTTCCTGATCAACTCTTCTGCTGTTTGTTGTCAGCTCAATTGAACAATCTGCTCCTTCAGTACAGACCTCTTCATCCCCCATATCTACCAGATGAAGTCCTGCTCATCGGTCAAGGTCTAAATCAAATACCATTTCTTTTCCAGAAGCTGTTGCAGATGCCCAGTCAGAATTAATCTTTCCTGCCTTCCATGGTACTTCTTTTGTACCTCTGTCATGACACCTACCCTTTATCAGATATTTTTGCTTGTATTTGGCTCTCCAATCAATTTTTGAATTTTCTATTCAGGAACTGCTTTTCTTTGATCCTTTTAATGCTGTACAAGGGTATCCATACTAACAATGGCAAAGGAGTATTTGGGGAAACTAGAAAGTGATTCCAATTTCATCATAGTCATGTAATGGTCCCAAAAGAGTTGTTCAAAACAATAGTGAAGTCACTTACCTGACAGTAATTTCCATAAGTTTGTGTTATTAATCTCTCCTTTAGGGATATTTTTATAAACTTACTTTGCCAGAAGAAAGTGGAAAAGACTCGAACAGTATTCTGTCTAGATAAGAAATATTTTCTCATTAATGCAAGTACATTTAAAATTTTGTTAAGAGAACTTATTGTGGGAAGTTTTCAGTTGATGCTCCATAGAGTTGCTTATTTAATGATCTTTCAGACACTAACTCTAAGACAAAGTTCCTGTCTAATTACAATTATATTAAGTTCACACTGTTTTGAAAATCGTACATTTTCTCAGATAGTACCATGATAGTTTAATTCTGAAAAACAGTCTGAGAAATTAACTATATGAGGTAAAACATATTTATATATTTATGCATAGTCATGTTTTTTGAATACATGATGAGTTAGCCTGTGAAAAAAACTTCAATTTTTGTGGCTCCCCTTATCAGGGACAACAGGGAATGAATAATATGCCTTATCAAAATAAGTCACCATAAATACTCATTACATTTGTGCTCTGCCTTTGTTGGCATGCATTTATTCTTTTTGTTCCTCCAAGGTGCGATATTTGCAGTTCCTCAATAGTTTTAATTACCAGCTATTCTGCCGTGTGTTTGTACACTTGCCATTAAAAAGGTGGGGTATATAGTCACATTCTCTTATGAAAAATGAGAGCTGGTATTAAAATTAAGAAAGGATCTGCAATGCCCAAGTCGTCTATAATGAGATGTGAATCCTGTTGGTTCAATATCATTTTTTTGCAGATAACCAAAGATAGAATTTTTGTTGGAGGAATTATGTAGTTCTTTTTTAAAATTTTTCATTTTCAGATTGTGTTTGAAATACTTCTGAAGGTTCAAAAGGAGTCCACTTTAAGAAACAGTTGGCCCATGGTTGATAAAGTTTTAGGACTTCAGGCCTAATTCATTATAAGTTGACTATCAGTAGAGAAAGAGGAAAGAAGTTGAGTTAGAAGCTTGTTTGCTAAATAAAAGAGCCTTTCCCTGGTTGGAAGGAGCCTAACCTCAGATTTTGACAAAGTCCTTTAGCAGTATGAAGGAATGCTAGCATTTTCCCCAGCACTTCCCTAATTTCTGACCTGGGGGGATGAAGAGGACCCAGCAGGATGGTGGAGTGACCAAGAACTGCAACAATCCAGAAGGCACTGTTAACTTACTTTTGTGGGCAGTTCCTGTACCCTAAGTGGGTTTAGCTAGCCGCTAACCCATACAGGAAGAGACATCTGCAATGACAGTAAGCTCTTGTCATCAAAATAATAATAGCCAGTGCTTTTTTAAAAATTTTTTTAAGATTTTATTTATTTATTAATGAGAGACACAGAGAGACAGAGACATAGGCAGAGGGGGAGAGAGAGAGGGTGGGGGAGGGAGAGGGAGAAGCAGGCTCCATGCAGGGAGCCTGATGCAGGACTCGATCCCGGGACTCCAGGATCACGCCCTGGGCCAAAGGCAGGAGCCAAACCGCTGAGCCACTCAGGGATCTCCTAGCCAGTGCTTTTTTTTTTTTTTTTTATAAATTTATTTTTTATTGGTGTTCAATTTGCCAACATACAGAATAACATCCAGTGCTCATCCCCTCAGTGCCCGTCACCCAGTCACCTCCGCCCACCTCCCCTTCCACCACCCCTAGTTCGTTTCCCAGAGTTAGGAGTCTTTATGTTCTGTCTCCCTTTCTGATATTTCCCACACATTTCTTCTCCCTTCCCTTATATTCCCTTTCACTATTATTCATATTCCCCAAATGAATGAGAACATACACTATTTGTCTTTCTCCGATTGACTTACTTCACTCAGCATAATACCCTCCAGTTCCATCCACGACGAAGCAAATGGTGGGTATTTGTCGTTTCTAATGGCTGAGTAATATTCCATTGTATACATAAACCACATCTTCTTTATCCATTCATCTTTCGATGGACACCGAGGCTCCTTCCACAGTTTTAGCCAGTGCTTTTATAGCACATGCTGTGCCAGTCCTTGTTCTATGTGCTCTGCCTGTATTAACTCTTTCAATCCTTTTAACAACCTTTTGAGTTAGGTAGTATTATTATCCCCATTTTATAGATGAGAAAACTGCCACAAAGAGGTAAGGAACTTGTCCAGCATCACACAGCACAGAAAAAGGAGCTGTGATTGATTGTAAAGCAGGTCCTCTGCTCCAGTGCCTGGGTTCCTATCCTTCCCTTTTTGGCCTGTCCCTCAGTTAACATTGGAGCTAGGATAGGTGGCGCTAAAACCTCTCCATGTATACATGGCTCAGTACTCCATATAGGTGAGAAAAATAAAGATTAACTTATGACTGGACCAAAAAAGCCAGTAGTTGTATTAAAAAATGATCCCTACGAAGTTGTGTAGGGACTGGTTTTTCTACCTGACTGCAGGTCTCCCTTCAGGAAGCTTTCCCATCTCTCTGCCAGGGCACCATGGGATTTACCCCATCAAGGCACATGTAGCACGGCAAAGGCCTGTGTATCTCAGTGAAGATTCCATTTGATGGCACGGAATGTGTATTTCTCATTTACAGTTGTATAGTATCTAGTGCAGTATTTAGAAGATGTCAGGGGCACAGTAAATATATTTGAATTGATGAATATTTTTGAAAGAATTTGTTTAAATCTAGCTCTATCCAGATCTTGATTTAAATAAGTCTTATTAAGGCAGTTATTCATATCTAGCTATACTTTGTCCTATATTAAATAAACTTGTGGAAATATCATAAACTTTTATAGAAAAATCAAGAGACATGATTGGCTGTCTCTTGCCATATATTTTTTTAAGATTTTATTTATTTATTTGAGAGAGAAAAAGAGTGAACATGAACAAGGGAAGGGGCAGAGGGAGAGGGAGAGACAAACTCCCCTCTGAGCAGGAGGCCCGATGCGGGGGCTCTATCTCAGGACCCAGAGATCATGACCTGGGCTGAAGGCAGATGCTTAACTGACTGTCTCTTGCAATATTTTTACTTCGCTCAGTTATTCACACTTTTTCTGCTTTGTGTAAACATCAGCAGCAACAGCCACTTATATGGTAGCAACCTCCAAAATGGCAGGCTTCTAATGCTTGGAAGGAAATAGAAGACTTTTATATGGTTAATCAGGCCTGGAAGGAAATAAAAGATTTCTGTAAGGTTAATCTTGTATCTTCAAACCTGCTAAGTGATGAAAAATATACAGAGACATTTTAGTAGCTGAATGGGACCTTGAGTCTGTTTTCTTGCCTTTTTAATTTCAGATAGTCTTAAACTGTTTAGTCAAATATCTCATGTAGGGAGAAATGATTTTGACATTAGAAGACATTAGTGGATACTTGATAAATATTTTTGGCACAAATGAGGAGGTAAAACATTTTTTTAAAATTTTACTTATTTATTCATGAGAGACATAGAGAGAGAGAGGCAGAGACACAGTTAGAGGGAGAAGCAGGCTCCATGCAGGGAGCCTGATGTGGGACTCGATCCGGGATATCCAGGATCACACCCTGGGCTGCAGGCGGCGCTAAACTGCTGCACCACCTAGGCTGCCCAAAACATTATTTTCCTTAAAACAGTGATTTTTTCCTATGGAAGTTTCAGGAGATTGAGAATTAAAATATGTGTATGAATACTTCTTTAAGTCATCTTCTATAGTGATAAATAGATTTTAAATTACTTTGCATATTTTGTAAAATGCTTTTACCTGTATTTTCTCTTTTGAACTTCCTGATAATTATATATAAGACTAGTATTATATTGCCCTGATTTTTGTAGTTGGTCAAATTAGGATTTAGAGGTGAGGTGACTTGACTAAAGTCACACAGGTGTAAAGTATGTATTCCTTCTCCAGGATGCTTTCATCCTTTTATATTATATCCCAAGCAAAAACAACAGAATTCCAGAAATCACAAAAGAAGAAATCACCTTCAAGGGAAGATCTTGTGTTGGCTCTTCATTAAAGATGATGGTTTGAAATTGTTCTGAGAGATAAAGGACAATGTACTATTAACTTAAGACAAATTATTGAACACTTGCAATTTACAGAGCACCGAGCTGATATTTTGGGGGAACAGGGAGGTAGAGTATAAAGAAAATCCAGTGGTAGTGTGTTTTCATAGGGGTTGGTCATGAAATGGGGGAAATTGGCAGAAGCATAAACAACAGGTGGATTTGAATGAGCAGTTGGGTGTGGTAGGTAAGGAGAAGGTTGGAGAGGTCCCTAGAGCTTGAGCCAGGCCCACAGATTCTGGTTAGAAAGATGGTTCTTGTCTTTTTTTTTTTTTTTTAAGATTTTTATTTTTTAATTTATTCATGAGACACACACACACACACAGAGAAAGAGAGAGAGAGGCAGAGACACAGGCAGAGGGAGAAGCAGGTTCCATGCAAGGAGCCTGACGTGGGACTCGATCCTGGGTCTCCAGGATCAGACCCTGGGCTGAAGGTGGCGTTAAACCGCTGAGCCACCTGGGCTACCCAAGATGGTTCTTGAAGAGATAGGCTTTCAGCTTGTTTCTCAGTGGTTAGGGAATTTTTTCAAAGGCTTTCCAAGTGGGGTTAAGATAAACTAGTTGGAAGATCCACGAGAATGGGCCTGATGGAAGGGGTGTTGTTCACCAATCCTGTCCTGGTGGTCTGGGTCATATTTACCTGCCTCTGGGAGCAGGAGTGCAGGCTGGCTGAGGATGCAATTGCATTATGACTGACCGTTTCACTGCACATGTTGCTTCCTTATAGTAAGTTGGTGGGAGAATGATCACTTTCCTGTGCCCCATAGACATAAAATCTGAATGGAAAAACCAAGCACCCGAACACAACCACACTAATGGTGTGGGTGGGTCTGTGGCACAAGTAGGCCAAACCTATATACATGATAGCATTGTAGAGTTTAAAGATTACCACTACCCTCGTCATAGAGTTTTCAAATTCATCTCACCAATTTCCATTCCCTACCAGATGAGAAAGTGTAACCAAGTCTGAGATTTCCTTTCATACCTCAAATACAAGAGGGCTTTTGAATTTGTTTTGGTACCATAGATACAAATTCTACCACCAGGAAGCCAATCCCACCGAGAACACAACCACAAATATTGCCCTTTCTAGCTAGTATCTAAAACTGTAAGATACCATGTAGGTGTTTTTTCTTTAAATGTTATTTAAATAAAGATAAAAAATTAACTTCAATGTTAGAAATCATATTAATATATGCCCACTTTCTTCCCTAAATCTATACTATTGATTAAGTTATATAAAATATTTCCTAGCAATAGATGCACATAGTTTAGTGTTAACTGGTTAAATGATTAACATATGTGAGCATTCTATGCAAATTAAAAAACATTATAGTTATTTTGTTATTATGTTACTGCTATTAGATAATGCTGTTGGATGATTGGCTTTTAAAACATGTTGATTAGAAAGTCTATTTGAAAAAAAAGTCTATTTGATACAATTAATTGAGATTATATTGGATTGTATTGGATTGTTCTATTGAATGTTATGTTACTACTGTTGGGGTTAGAAGTTAAATGCAATATTTTCCACCTTGGTTTCCACTATGGTTTAGAAAACTATAGTTTTATCATGATACCTGAGAAAACATTTAGTATTTTCTTTCCTTCTTTCCCTGGTTTTAAAATTGCTTCACTTATTTCTTTTGCCTCAAAAGGGTAGGAAGAGAGAGGAGAGAATACTATGATAGTCTACTTGATTTTTTTAAAGCTTCATTTTTATTTTTGTTTTTTTAAAATCTGTCTTTATCTTCTGAACTTTTCCCTTTCTCATTCCTGTCCTGTTGCTGTTTATCTTTTCATCATTGTCTCTCCCTCTTTTCTTCTGATGCATTTTAGTTCCTCTACTGACCAGTCTTAACCAAGCTGGACTCATTAGTAGGTCTCTGCATGGTCCTCTGGGGCTTTTGTTATTGTCACTGTCCTCAGCATCATCTCATCATTGTGTGGTCTCTTCCTTGGAGCGTAACTCTATTTCAGTCTAGAGTGAGACATCTCAGGTTTCCAAATCGTGAACCTGGGCTTATAATGACAAAAGCATGTGCTTCTATGGCACTATCCCTTCTTCTAGAAGCTATCAGTGTTGATCTACCTGCTCTGGCAATAAGAATCTCTTTTTTTTTTTTTTTTAAATTTTTATTTACTTATTTATGATAGTCACAGAGAGAGAGAGAGAGAGAGAGAGAGAGAGAGAGAGGCAGAGACACAGGCAGAGGGAGAAGCAGGCTCCATGCACCGGGAGCCTGATGTGGGATTCGATCCCGGGTCTCCAGGATCGCGCCCTGGGCCAAAGGCAGGCGCCAAACCGCTGCGCCACCCAGGGATCCCAGGCAATAAGAATCTCTAAAGGTCTTCCCGGACAGGGGGATTACCTTCCACACAGGCTCTGTGTATAAGCGGTATTTGTAGGGTCCATGGGACTCCATGAGGCATCTGCCCTCAGCAGCAAGATGTTAGGAAGCTTCCTTTGGAACGTATGACTAATGAGTGACTCTGTTTTGCTGTGATCACAAGACCCATCCTAAAGCCTGCTGCTGTCATGTATCCTCAGGCCTTCCTCCTAGACAGCTACCTACTTTTTAAAGTCTTGCTTCCCAAGCATTCTTAAAAATGAATCACTGCAGCTTTATTTGGATATTGCAAAAGTCAAGGAGATAGATGGCCAACTGAGAGGAACTTGAGCTATAACTGTAACTCTCTAAAATCAATCTCCAGTCACCGTCAAATCATATCATCTATTTAAACTCCCTCTTGTATGATTCTGTAGAAATAATTCTACGTTTGGTCTGGGTGTTAGGGTCTAATAGGAAATTGGTTTAGTTGTCCTAATTTTCACTCTTTTGCTTCTTTTCTGACATCTCCCCCACTCCCCTGTAGTGGCAAAGGATAGAGGTGGGATGATGGAAAATCATTGACTTTCATTGTCCATACCTAATTTATATTCTATTTCTGCATTGACTCAATCTAAGCCAACACAGAATATTCTATAATCATGTCCATACCTAAGTTATATTCTGTTTCTGCATTGACTCAGTCTAAGCCAACACAGAATATTAGCTCATTGGGAGAATCTGCCCCATTCATTTATTTAGTAAGCACTCAATTCGTACTTAAGGAAATTCACTGTGTTGCAAGGAAAGGAAATGATTCCGTCTGTTGAATTGGATATTATTTTCTCAAATTGACCTAGTTTTATTTTGCCTATTTATTTTAAAATAGACTCCACCCCCAATGTGGGACTCAAACTCGTGACCCCAAATTAAGAGGCACATGTTCTACCTACTGAGCCAGCCAGGTGCCCCAGTTGACCCAATTTTAAATTTCTTACTTTCATCATGGTGATTTTTTAACAACTCCTATGCTTTTGTATAAAATTATACTAATTAATACCAATCATAGTAATATTTTACCCTTTAAAGAAACCCATTTATTTACCAACAATAGTAGTTGTATTTAATTGGATATTCTGGTATGTATCAGACACCTCTGATCATTTTCTAATATCTTTTCTCCCTTTATCTTTTCAATAGAATCCCATCGTTCAGCTGGGCACACTGTCATCCAGCTAAAAACTGTATTTACTAGAATTTCTGGTGTTCTGAAAGCCATATAACTAAATTCTGGGCAGTGAAATATAAATGGAAGTATTGCATATCACATTCAAGATGTCTTCTTAAAAGTGGGTTGTGCAGCCTTCATTTTCCTTCCTCCCTCTGCTTCCTGGAATGTTGATTTGATGGCTAGAGCTTGAAGAGCAGTTTTAGATTGAGAGAGCCTGCTAATCATAGTGGAGCAGCAAGAATAGGATTCTGGGTCCTTTGAACTGTGGGGATGCCAAACCGTGGTTTGCCTACCTCCAGACTTCTTTTACATGAAAGAGAAAAGCATACCTCTCCTGTGTAAGCCTTGTTATTCAGAGTAGTTTTTTGTATGCAACTAAACTTGATTACAATTAATGTAAAATTATATGGGTATAATTTTCAAATAACAGGATATAATTAAGTATACTTAATACTGGAACTAAACTGAATATAATTCAAAATAATATGATATTTAGAAGTCACTTGAAGACCTGGTCCATTATAACTTAGTAGTGTGCAGTATTTTAAAAAAATACCTCATTGATTGTCTTGAATTTTCTACCTCTATTGATTCTTTGGAAATGTAGATTAACATTGAGTAATAGTTTTGTTATCTAGCAAATTTCTTAATGCTAAGTACAAAACTCTGGACATTTAGGGGAATATTCTGGAATCCTTTTTGCTAATGTGTTCCAAGACTGATTTTGTGCTTTTTTCTGTTGTTGTTTCTTGAATGACGATAAGAATATATACATTAAGGTGTGATTGGCATTGCTTCTCATAAAATTTATGCATCTTTGGTCAAGGACAGATATTTAAAATAGAAGAGCTCTGATTTTTCATTGTCTTTGAGTTTTCATATTATTTTGTATCTAATGTAATTTTTAAAATCGTGGTGAATATACCTAACGTAAAATTAACCATTTTAATCATTTTTAAGGATATAATTTATTGGCATTAAATACATTTAAACTTACATTGTTGTGTAATCATCCCCACTGTCCATCTCCAGAACTTTTTCATCTTCCCAAAATAAAAATCCATACTCATTAAATAATAACTCTCCATTCCTCCCTCTCCCTAGCCTGTGGCAACCAACTCTCTCATTTTCTGTATCCGTGAATGTAACTACTCTAGAAACCTCATTTAAGTGGAATCACACAGTATTTATCTTTTTGTGACTTACTTATTCCATACTAATATAAGTCTTTTGCTTTACTTGGGGAATTATTTAATTGTAAATGAATTATTATTGCTTAAGATTGTCTTTTTTACATTCATCTTCTGAAAAATTTCATCTGTAATTATAATGGATGTTAACAGAGTAGATGGTGTTATGATAGGGTATTGAAATAATTAATTTATGAAATACAGCCTGACGTAGAAGTCACTATATAGTTTGGTGTTAGTATTATAAAGGCAATTTAAATACAAAACAAGGACTTTATTTTAACAGTTATGACCTATGAGATGAATGCATTAGGTGTTTTAGCTAATCTGGTGAGTTTCTGGTCATTCTGTATAAGAATATAAATGTCATATTGTGTACCATTTGATTTCATGTATTATCTGAATATATTATAAATAGATAAAATGCAATTTTAGGATAAAACATTAAAGTTCACAGATTAAGCAGTTGTCCCATTTGGCTTATATTCTATTTATGTAACAAATGGTAAATTAATGTTTTTTCTCAGAATGTATAGATTTTTAGAATTGAACAATAATACCTAATAAGGAGTTAAGATGTTGATGATGACTATTTATTGTTTTGGGGGAAACTATTGATGATCTGTGTTGCTTCAAAATTAACATTTGTCAAAATAATAATAATAATAATAATAATAATAATATTTATCCTTGACTTAACTTTTTTTTTTTTTTTTAACTTCTTGCTCCCTCTTGGTTTCTCCCTCTGAAGCACTTTACAGAAGTACACTTCAATAAAACCTTTCTGGTAGATAGTTAAGATTCTTTCCAAAACTCCCAATTAAAAGAAGAAATATGATAGGGAGTTGGCCTAATTTGTATTTGTATTTGCAAATCTTAGACATTATCCCACAATTTCGGTGTAACCCTTCATCTGACAATTAAAATCTTTGTTTTATCAGTCATCACCCAACCCTAACAGATGTGTGAAGAATTAATCTATTTTGTATTTTTCCCCACAACTTTCTCCTACACATTGTTTGATTCTATGATTCACTTTCAGTGAATTCTTAAAGATAGTTGATGGGCCTTATAAGAGATATAATATTTATATCCTATTAAAATTACACCATAGTAAAACCACATAACAGAAGAGCTTCTAAGACCCCTGTAGAAATTTGAAGACAATTTTGATACTCTCGTCCACTCGAAAAAAAATCTGCTAATACCGTAATGTTTTTTCCCTTGCCAGGACCCTCCTTGCCTGGTGTCATTTCTTGAGCTCTCCTGGGAGGAGATTAGTCTAAAACAACAAAGTAGCCAGATGTCTGGTTCTGAGAGAGTCCCAGAGGCCAGGCTATGGTAGGCAACAGAAACCGCTTGGGGCTGAAGATCAAAGATACCTGAGAATTACTTATGGGCACATAATATGTGTCATTCCCATTATTAGCAGTCTGAGAAAATTTGTTTCTCTAATTAACCCTTTTGTTGGAATAACCTTAAATTTTAGTGAATATATTTCTTTTTTGTTATGTTTTCTTTTGTGTGGTTTTGAGATGTGTACATAACAAGAGAAATGTAAAGGAACCCACGTGCTTGATTAAAATCTCTAAGCACTGTTATTATCCAAAATAGATGTGCTATCCATTGTATAATCATTTATCATTAAAAAAGTGGGCATTAGGATTCTAAGTCAAAATTACAAATTAATAGTCAGGAACTACATGGCTTAATGTATGAAGAGCTGTTCTTTAAAACCCCAATCCTTACTTTAAAAGTACAATTACTTCAACTTTTAACGGCTTTAGAGTAGAGATTTTTAGATCACAGCTTCCTGGTCTTAAAATGAATTCAGAATAAATCCCAGTGGTGGGAAATCTGTACCTTATTAATAGTTGACCTCTTTCTTCTCACACTAGTATTATAATGAAATACTAATTAAAAATTCTTGCTATCCTTTACCTGTTTGCTTTATACATACAATTTTACATTATTTAGACAGAGATAGATTTAGAAAATGTGAATACATTTGCTGTTTTGAGTTTTTTAATCCTAAAGCCTCGAAAAGCTTTTAGCTGAATTTATTCCAAGGGATAGGTAAAAATCTAATTATAACTTTTGATATGTTAGCCTCTAGTGAGAGTATCAAAAAAGAGAACAAAAGATTTTGGGTGGCCTTGCCACTTGTTTTTGTTTCTGTTTAACATCATCATGTAACAACAAAATTGTGTAAAAGCCTTATTCCTGCTTTCCTTGAGATATAATCATAAACCATTGTTATCAAGAGCCAGCTTTAGCGCTTTTAAGTGCTACAACACATTCTTTAACATCTAGTAATATAAACTTGGCATAAAAGCTGTAAAAATGTCTTTAAACCTAATTGGAGATATGTGTTAGCAATATAGTACAGAGATTTCATATTCCTTGTGTAGTGGTCAAGGCTTCTTTTAACTCCTTGAGGAAAATGAAGCTCCTAGGAGCAGTTTGTAAGGATTAATTGATTTATCTCTTTGCTTCTAGATTTAAGTAATGAAGCAAGAATAAAATTGGCTTCTTGTACAGAGAACTGGAGAGGCAACTGTATTTTTTTTTTAAGAGCTGAATTTGTGTTACTTCAGTGACAAAGGGTGATCAGTGTTTTTTGTACTTTACACCTATGTTTCTTTTACTGGCTGCCCCATTGTCAACAATACTGTTTACTATCACCCAAGAGTAGTTATCTGTTTTCCTATTTTGAGTGCGGGTTGAGTCAGTTATGACCACTGTACCATAAATATTTCTAAGCTATGGCTTACTTTAGACAAGTTATTCAGAGGAACAGAACACTTCCCAGTATCACAATGTTATTGTCACTTCCTTGGAGTTGGTTATATAGCAGCATTTGATCTGAAGGAACGAGAGTCATAGTTCCAGGACTAGGGTCCAATGGTAGAAGGAACATTCCATTCTGTCGTGGTTCAGGGGACAGTTCTTATTTCTGCCTTTCAAGGAGTTTCTTGCTTCCTCTGCTTTCCCCCTAACACCCAAGATATACATGTTTGTGTCTATACATACATTTAACAGAGGGATTTACAAAGGAGAAGACTCCTATTATTATTATTTTTTAATCTTTCTGAAGTTGCCAGTGTTGCTGGTGACTAACCTGTTAATGTATTCACCTTGAGTTGCCTCATTGGCTATTGGTGCTCTCCCCCCACCTTTCTCCCTCTCCTCTCATTTACCTTATGAACCATTACTGTAAGTATCATCTCTTGGGGCACCTCTCCCACCACCTTGTGTATGGAGAAGTGGTTAATTATGTTTTAAAAAAATGAGCATTATCAAATTTAAGGAGGTGAAGAGTGTTAGTTTTCTAGTTCCTGCTTTATTTATTTCATCTATCTTCCTTATTCATAGGTTTATTTTCTTTTTTTTTAAATTTTTTTTTATTTATTTATGATAGTCACACAGAATGAGAGAGAGAGGCAGAGACATAGGCGGAGGGAGAAGCAGGCCCCATGCACCGGGAGCCCGATGTGGGATTCGATCCTGGGTCTCCAGGATCGCGCCCTGGGCCAAAGGCAGGCGCTAAACCGCTGCGCCACCCAGGGATCCCTCATAGGTTTATTTTCATATTACCTCCTCCTCTACGCTGTCATGTTTTGTTTCTCTATTTTTCACCTTTCAGTTCTTAATTCTATTTCAGCATTCTGTCTGTAGCTTTCCAGGATGGGTTCTAATCTGAAATAAAAGTTAAGTTGTAAGAATAGGCAATTGAGCTCTTTTTTTAAAAAATTTTTTTAAAGATTTAATTCATTTATTCATGAGAGAGAGAGAGAGAGAGGCAAAGACACAGGCAGAGGGAGAAGCAGGCTCCACGCAGGGAGCCCTATGTGGGACTCCATCTTGGGTCTTCAGGATCATGCCCCAGGCTGAAGGCGGTGCCAAACCGCTGAGCCACCCGGGCTGCCCTTAAGCTCTCTTTTAAAAATTCTTTTTAATGACTTAATGTGTAATGATTTAATACTTGAGTGGGTATTGCGGTAATAATCTATAAGCTTTTTGTGATAGAATTATGTGCTAAATAAAAATGCTTGTGGCATAAATCAAGTTGACTTTGTTAGACTGTGATGATTCAATATGCATTTTAATTTCTCATAATTTTAAAAGCTTTGAGGTTAAGTGTAAAGTCCTAAACAGTTCTTTTTAATCTATGATGGTGTGAAAGATCTTAAGAGCTACTTATTTATGTACCTTTTTTACTTGTTTCCTAAATTTATGTACGTCTAAAATAACATTTGTTCTTACCTGAGTTTTGGAGGAATAGCCTTCAGAACATCTGTCACTGCTTAAAATGGTGGTCTTTGGCTCAAAGTTGCTGGAGAGTCTGAGACTGCAAAGTGATAGGATTGGATCTTAGCAGTTGGGCGGGTCCTTTCCCCAGTGGCAAATGAAGGGTAGCACACTACTCAAGAAGGCACTTCTGGAGGAAAAGTTATATTTTGAGTACAAAAATGATTAGTTCTTGAATCCTTGTGACTTCTTACTCTGTTGCTAAAACAAAGAACAGCATTTTAAAAGAAGGAATAGAAGATTAAGTATTGTCATGGATTATATCTAGTATGAGCAGTTGACAAAAATTTTTTTTTTAAGATTTTATTTATTCATTCATGAGAGACACACACAGAGAGAGGCAGAGACACAGGCAGAGGGACAAGCAGGCTCCATGCAGGAAGCCCCACGTGGGACTCATCCTGGGTCTCCAGGGTCACACCCTGGGCTGAAGGTGGCGCCAAACCGCTGAGCCACCCGGGCTGCCCGACAAAAAATGTTTTAAGTGGAGTATTTCTCCTTTTTCAAGTAACATTTACATGATTAAATATGGAATGAAACGACAGCTGATAGATACCTCATAATATGTTTGGGAAGCTGGGTTTCCTGAAGATATGAGGCTTAGTTATTTTAGCCTGGGGATTTTGCCTGGGGAAAAATGTATGTGCCTCAACAGCTGAAGGGCTATTCAGGAAGAAACAAAGTAAAATGGCATCTATTTTAACACGTAATTTTGATATTTCATACTTAATCTTATCCTTGGCAGAAATGTCAAAATATACTAGCTGCAAACCACCTCTGAAGTCATATCTACACTACCAAATTGAACTGAGTAGGTAAAGTCCTCAAGAATCAAATAGTTTTCCATGGGGAGAAGAGGGTCCTTTCTAGGTAATTCTCTGGAGGGAATGCTCTAGTGGAATCAAAATGAAGATATGGTATATTTCAAACAGAGGAACATACAGCCTTAAAAAACTTCTATGGGGAGGGCAGGAAGCAGTTTGTAAAATTGGTTTATCATACACATAACTATGCATTATTTTGTGTCATTTTCTACCTCTGTGTATTTCCACCTAAATTTAAAATAACACTTTCTTCCATTTGTGTTTAGTTTTTATTTGTTTTAACTTTAACCACATCTCAAATTGAACTGCTCATGCTAGAAATGATACTGCAGTTCACTCCATTATTTCCTTCTCTGCCATCCCTCAGAGGTTAAATTATTCTTGCTGTACAAGTTACTATTTGAGTCAAAATCAACTTCTTACTAATGGAATAGCTAGATTTCTATTTTATATAAATGCTTTTCTGTTATTTACCCTCGAGTGGAAGCCTACCCCTTGAAGGAATTAAAATGGTGAAGCCTAGACTACCATTTATCCTGTCACTACATGGCTATTGTTTATTGTTTTTTAATCAAAAATCAAGTTTCTTTATTTAATGACTTGGAAGATATATTACATTTTGTCAAAGTGTAAGAATTTATGAAGAATAAAGAGCCTCTGGAATCCCCAAAAGATCAAGAAAGGGATGTGTATAATTTTGCTGTTTAACACATATATAAGCATTAATATTTATTATTGGATTTAGTATTTTGTATTTTCACTTCCATCAACATATATTATAGTATATTATTTAGAGACCATTAAACAGCTCAGGATTTACTCACAGAAAAGAAAATTTTAGGGTTTTTTTTTCTCTTTTATTTTGAATTTTCCCCAGGTTGTTTGATAAAGAGCAAACAAATTTGTTCAAGATGAGGGCATTTACCTTGAATATAACCCTGTCTGGTATATGGAAGTAATCCAAAGAACTGACAAGTTGCTGAATGGTCACCATCATCTGTTAACGTAATGCACAGACTGTTAATGCGAAGGTAACAGAGGTAACCTTGACAGTGAAAATCAGTGCCATATGCAGATACGGCCCTTGATATTTAATTTTTACTTAATTATTAGAGTGCACATAAAGCATATCAGGTTGGTTGGCTTAAGTAATAGTGTTAGTTTCCTAACATTTAAAATTCATAGAACTGTTAGATAAATGCACTTTTGTTTGACTGGAGGATTCATTTTTTATTAAAATAGCCATTAAAAAACAAAAAGCCAAAATACAACATTTCTAGAAACTCATTTTTTTCAAAGAATGCTTGATCAGTAGGAAGTATTTCCCTAGCTAAACTGGTAGCCTCACGCTCTTTTTAAAAACATTATTTTGAATACTTTAAAAAAGTACTTTTTCCCCATACATGTCAAATTGTGCCTTTTCTTTGCAACCTTTGTAAGGGGAAATTTTATCAAAGAACAAGACCACTGTATTTAATTCAGTGAAGTGAATTATACTTTCAAACATCTATTTATGATGTTTTAAAGATGATCTTGTCATGTATACATATCTTTTTAGTGGAATATACCCCTTGGCTTTTCCTTATTTGGTAGGCGTTGTGACTTGGAAAGAAAACCACACTTAGAGTAAATCAAAGACTCCAGGAACTGAGCAGCATTAAAATAAATCACGCATTTCATATATGCAAACAGTAAAAAGCATACAAATGGGCCTGCTTTTTTTTTTAAGTTTTCAATGATAATTTAAGATTAAGAAATAATTTTGCCATGTCTTTTGTGATTCTCTACTCTTTTGGCCCATTGTAGTGATCCATACACTTTCCTTATGAAGGGGGTCAGTGCATCAGTGTACACAAAGTCTTATGCTTTGTGGGAACCTTAGAATATGCGTGGATTGAAATATAAAAAAACCTATGTTTCAAGAAAACATTGGTATAGGATTTTCCTCCCACCTTTGTCCCCTTAAGGAAATAGTGATGACAGCCATTCAGATCTTCCCCACACCTCTGTTGTATAGATGGAAAAAACACTTTAGACAACTGATGACCAAGCAGTTAGCTTTACCAACCTGAGCTTTGGTATTTGAAATTTGGTTTTCAGTCTCATTTCCTGCCTACTGCAGCAATATGGCCTTTAGACAACTAGACTTTCAAAAGTTAAAAGGCAATAAGTCAATCCCCTGGAAACGATGCAGAAACGTAGATTCAAATCGTAAATAAGGAAATGCATTGAGTACATTAAACAGACATAGAAAAATGGATTTCTGTCTTTTGTAGTAAGGTAATTGGGCACCACTGCTTGGCAGGAGCTGGTGCTATTGAGCTGGCTGTAGCTGCCACAGGTTGATAGGCAGGTGAGCCGGCAGCTTCCACCAGGATCTGCACGGGAGGCCTACCTAATATGCTGTCTGCCCTAAGGGCCTATGGGAACACAGTTGGATTATTATGTTAATGCATGAGCCTGCTGCCCTCTTCCTATCCCAGCTGGGTTCCCTGTTGTTAGGAACTGCTTTGCACTGACAGTGGAGTAATATGCTTCATGATTGAAAGGGCAAAGGGGCTTGGAGGGGAAAAAAAAAAAAAAAAGAATAGGCCTGTACAGATATGTAAATGAGGGAAGGAAATCCGTAGGAAGATTGCACTCTATAGAGAGAAAGTTTATTAGAAAGTTCTTTTTCTCTCATAGCACTCTGTAAAACCACTCATTTCCTAATTAATTTCTGGGCTTGCTTTTCCTTCCTAACACTGCTATAGAGAACATGGCAATGTTTTCTAAAACAGGCACTTAGGTTGATTTGTTTTCAACTGAGATGCTCTATTGGTATCCAGGTGGAGTGCTCACAGTAGTGCATTTTTTTGCACCTTCTTTACTAATACTCATCCTTCATTTATTCCACTGTATTTTATAGGAAAGTTTTTTGTTTTTGTTTTATTTCTTTTTTTTAGGCGCTAAAAGATTTATATTTTGTGTTGATGTCACTTTTAGTTTCCTTTATTTTTGATACAGCTTTGGAAAACTGCAAAAATCCATCTTTGGGAGTGGGTGGAGGTGGGTGGGGTAGGAGGTATTTTCTTGGGTTTATGAGTTAGGTATGAGTGATGGTTCAAATTGCAGTAGCATTTTGTTTTCAGCTGAAGTTTTTTGTTTGTTTGTTTTTTTCAGCTGTTTTTAATGTTGACACCATATCATAGTGAAAAGAGTGTTGGCTTTCATGTCCACATGTCTGTACAAATTCTGGCTCTACTAATAGTTATCTAATTTTGGATAAATTACTTTACCTCTCATCTACCTCAGCTGTAAAATGGGTGTAATATGAATTTTAAATGAGAAGATAATGCATAGAAATCATTTTGTCTGACAGAGTAGTCATAAATGCTCACCATAATAATGATATTTAATTGCTTTTATAACAATTATAATTTTCAACTATCAGACCATTATTTTAATATGTATGGCTGTATACTTTCAATGGATTGAAGATTTTGTCTTTTCCTCTAGATTTTTTTTTTACCAACCCTCAACAAATGAGAATGACTTTAGCTTCAACCAGATTTGAGACAAAAATATTCAGATAGACATTATTTAAACTAAAGTGTTAATGTTAGCATATGTTCTTAAACAATTAGTTTTATAATAAGCCATATTTCAAATGCTTAAAAAAATTGAATGGAAAAGAAAATCTACTTGGCCAATATTCTAGACAGCTTCTGGAAATACTTTTAGTGGATGCCAAATTTGGAAAATTTATTTGTATGTTACACGTACAAATATTCCTGTATGTGTAACTGTGTCTAACATGTTTGTTTATTTAAACTAATTAAAAGGGACAGTGTATAGTTGGGAATTATTTTAATATATCTCTTGTTTGTTTTTTTTTTACTTAATTATGTTAAGATAATGTGTGCACAGTACCTGGCACATTGAGAAATTGAGAAATGATGGTCATTGTTAATTAGTGTCAATGAGTGTTTCATATCCACAGCCCAGCCTGCATTAAATAATGCTTTGCAGATTTAAAAGGAAGAACTTCAAGAGGTTCTTAAGGTTAGCAAATATATAAAGTTTGGTATAGGATAGGATTCATAGGCTAGTAACATGGTTACCATATATATACCAAAAGAATTCACGTGATTTAAAGATGACCCACTAATCATTTTAATACTCCATTGAAAGCTTTGTGTTAAAGTGTGAGGTAGATACTGTGTGCTATATTAGAAAAGAGACTCCCTTCTGAAAAGCAATTGTGCATTTAACCTTACATATACAGAATATAGGAAGAAGGAACCAATTCTGTCTAAGCAATTCTTTGTAGTTACAGCAAAATTCTTTTATAACATGTTTTCATATTACCTATTTAGTTGGTTACCTATATGGAGTGTTGGGGGGGTATGTAGATATGTGTGTATATTTATATATATGCCTGAATATATATGTGATCACATGAATATATACATATTTCTGTATATCTATAGCTATATATAATGTGTGCATTATATAAAATCTCAGAATCTGATGTACACCTAGAAATATTTCAAGAGACGCTCTAGTCAACTACATTCTTTAATAATGGGATTTTAAATAATGCATTAACTTTGAGCAATAGTTGTTAAATTGTTGAGGCTTTCAAGAAAGGGCATTAGAGGAAGCAATAAGACCATGAGATAGGTAGAGAATAGTCAAAGGAGTATGCCTTTTTTTTTTTTTAATTTCCTTTTTAAATCAACCAACAGTGCAGGCTGCTTTACTGCCTGTTGTCAGAATACAGTTATACATCTGGCCCTAATACAGCCATTGCACAGTGAAAGAAGTCCATCACAGGGTAAATAATAAACTCTGTTTTAAACGAAGTCTACTTTGAAGAAAATCTGTGTAGTCCATTCAGCATAAACGTTTGTCCAATGCTAGGTTTCCTTTAAAATAGCTGTTTATTTGATACATCCAATAGTCCCTTTAGGTTGAGTATTACTAAGGACAAAAGTCACATTTTATATCCAAAAAAAAAAAAAAAAGAAAAAAACCCAACCCAGTTCTTTAAACACAGTAGGAATTCCTCAAATGCTCATTGACTGAATAATTGGGTCCACGTAATAATATAATCTAATAGCATAATCAGATTTAAGTCTGTAGATCCCAGGGTACCTTGTTTTCTCTTGCCTTTACTTAGTACCACTCTCAAGGAAGCATTACCCATATGTCTTTTGGCAGCTTTGTGAAGCTGACTTTCCTTCTCCCACCTCCCTGACACCAGTGATAACTTATGCCTCTCCTGACCACCTTCCCACCTCCACGAACCCATCACACCTCTTTATACCCTCCCCACACTGTTACTCTGAAAGGCCAGAGTTGGAAAAACGATGACTGGGTTGAGATGTGCTTTATGGAAAAGAAGCAAATGTTTTGCCAGAAGGGTAGTTGGTTTCTGTCCTGCTGAAAGCCATTGGCCTCTCTAGTGACTATGTTGTTGCTCTAGTTGTGTTCCCCATTCACCCTTTGCTTTTCAGGAAATTTTATGAACACCCTGAATGATTCTTTTATTCCAAACACCATCCTAAACTAGAATTGTTAGGACCCACTCCTCTGTTCTCCCCTCGCACCCCATAAGACTTCTTTCACCTTCTTTCAAGTTTTTTTCCTCAAAGATGGTAAAAAGAATTTTTCTTTGTTGACTTTTTTTTGGGTCTTACAAATCCCTAAATATCAACAAAGAATTTTATGTAGCGGGTTATGATTCTAAGATTACCATTGAGTTATATTATTAAAAAAGTACATTTTTAAAAAGGTTTGCTTTACATCCCAGATCCATCCTTCCTCTTCTTCTCACCTTAAAATGATTATTTGGCTCTATTTTTCCAAATTTACCAGAAATTTTTTTTTTTTAATTTTTTTTTAATTAATTAATTAATTTATTTATGATAGTCACAGAGAGAGAGAGAGAGGCAGAGACACAGGCAGAGGGAGAAGCAGGCTCCATGCACCGGGAGCCCGACGTGGGATTTGATCCCGGGTCTCCAGGATCACGCCCTGGGCCAAAGGCAGGCGCCAAACCGCTGCGCCACCCAGGGATCCCCAGAAATTTTATCTCTATTTCTAGATCCCTAATTTGGCAAGGCATTGATTAATGGTTCTCACCACCTAGTACTATAATATTGATGACAATACAGTTAATGATAGCTAATATTTATTATGTACTTACTATGCTAATGATTTATATAGTCTCATTTAATTCTCACAAATTCTTACAAGTAGATACTAATTTTACAGCTATTTTTGAGACAAGGAAGCAGGCTTTTTTTTTTTTAATTTTACTTATTCATGAGAGACAGAGAGAGAGAGAGAGGCAGAGCCTTAGGCAGAGGAAGAAGCAGGCTCCCTGCAGGGAGCCTGATGCGGGACTCGTGTCAGGACCCCAGGATCACGACCTGAGCCAAAGGCAGACGCTCAACCGCTGAGCCACCCATGCATCCTGGAAGCAGCCTTAATATGGTTAAAGTTGTGGAGCTGGATTCATAACTACGTAAGCTAAATGTAGCGCCCTCTAGTGCCTACATATCTTACGGCTGTTTTAGGTGGTAAACCACACTGAAATACAGCCTTCCTTTCCCAAACACCTCCCTCCAATCTTTGGGTTGTGTTCCTATCTATCCTTGTGTAAGAGATTGTGTCTCATTAGACATACTCATGTCACATAGATCGAGGAGGATGGATCATGGATAAATAAGAGAAAAAACATGCTAACAAGTTTTTTTTTTTTTAATGCTGTTTTTCAAGGCTCCGTGGGTAGGCAGGTTTGTAACTTGGTATTATCTCGTATTGACAGTCTCAAAGGAAAAAGCAAGAGCCAGCATAACTAGTCCTTCTTTTACTAGTAAAATTTGATATGAGAATGGTGTGAATAGTGAATAGTTATCAAGAAACTGACATATTAAGGGCATGAAAGGCAGAACTGGAATTTGCATTAGTTTCCTTAAAAATAAGCTCTTGGAGCTAACAGTCTAGTATGTGCACAAACAGACCTTGAAGATCCAATAATAAAGTTACTTGCAGTTATAAAATACAGTTGACCTTTATACTATGATGTGGGTGTTAGTGGCACTGGTGCCCTTATAGTCAAAAACCTCTGTAAAACTTTTTCCTAATAGCCTATTGTTGAATGGAAGCCTTAATGATAACACAAATAGTTGATTCACACATATTTTGTGTGTTACACATATTATATACTGTATTCATACAATACCCAACTTTTTCTTAATTTTTTTGTTATTTCTAGGCTATGCAGTTCATCTGTGAATTTTTCGAATTGTTGCAAATCTCCAAAAAATTTTCCCTTATATTTATTGAAAAAAATCCATCTATAAGTGGAATCATGCAGTTTCAAACCCATGTTGTTCAAGGATCAACTGAAAATAAGTCGTGGGGATGTAACGTACAGCATGGTGACTATAGGTGTTTTGTTTTGTTTTGCATGGTAACTATAGTCAGTAATAAATGTATTACCTATTTGAAAGTTTTTGGGAGAGAACATCTTAAAAGTTCTCATCACAAGAAAAAACGTTTGTGTAACTTCATATGGTGACAGATGGTAATTAGACTTAATGTGGTGGTTATTTTGCCATGTATACAAATATTGAATCAATATGTTGTATACCTGAAACTAATATAGTATTATATATCAATTATGCTTCAATTTAAAAAAAAGGAAAGTCACCAGAAGGAAATAGGACATAAATTAATAAACCAGATCTTTTCTTCATGATAAAGCCTGTCATGACTACCAGACACTGAGTGGAAAGACAGGTAAGGTAAGCCTGGCTTTCAACAAGCCTATGGATTTGCAGAAAGAGCTCTGAGAGCAACAAGAATGAAACTTCTTGAAGCATTCTATTCAAGCTTGCACCAGAGATGAAGGTATCTTCTTGGGCTACTGAAATCCCAGCAGCCTGTTTGAGAGGATTATGGTAGTTAAATGGACAATTGAAAACAGCTGCTTTGTCCTAGGCTTTCCTCTTGAGCCTCACATTTTTTACCATCCTTTTACAAGAGCATGGGTTTAAGAGTTCTGATTTTACCCCTGTTCATTTCCTTATTTCTCTCAACCACTTACTTTCTCTGAGGCTTATTTTTCATATCTGTAAAATGGAGTAACACTTACCTCATGGGGTTATTTTAAGAATTAAGTGAAATAACACCTACTGTCTCATATAGTAGATGCTTAATAAATGTCACTTTTTTCTTCTGCTTGTGAAGTGCTGTTTTGACAGAAAAATAAAAGAAGTTAAATCACTTTATTAGTAATTCCTAGGTCAGAAAAAGTTTTTATCTCTTGCTCTTGTAGAAGAATTGTATGCATCGTCTCACATTTAAGACCCTGTGAAGAGGTGCCTGGATGGTTTAGGTAGTTATGAATCTGCCTTCGGCTCAGGTTCTGATCTCAGGGTTCTGGGATTGAGCCCCATGACAGCTCCCCACTCAGCAGGGAATCTGCTTCCATCTGATGCTCTGTCTGATGCTCCCCCTGCTTGTATTTTTTTCTCTTTCTCTCTCTCTCTCTCCCTCCCTTCCTCTGTCAAATAAATACATAAAATATAAAAAGAAAAAAGACCCTTTGAATTACTAATCTTGGGGAAAAAATGAAATTCAGTTTAGTTAATAATACTTCTTGGAAGGCAGTTTTTAAACTGTGATGAAGCTAGGTTAAATGGGAGCCAAGTGGGGCCATTTCCAAGGGTTTTGGAGGTGAAGCAATTTGTTTTTGTACTTGTATCACTGCTTTTACTCTTTTTAATCTCATTTCTAGTCCCTTAGGTTCCATAATAAAGTCTTCAGTACTATACATTTTTATTAAACATCTTTTTGGACCCCAATTTGCATTTCAGATAATATAACAAAATGTATGTGTTTCAAATATTCACTGCATAATTGTGATTAGAACATGTAATCCCTCAAAAGATGTTAATTGCAATTTAAATTCACGCTGAATTTAATTAAGTGAGTTGGGGATTAGAAAGTAGATGTAAGGAGTAGTTAAGGGAATACAGTTTTAAAAAGCATCCCTATTTTTTATAAAAAAAATGTAAACCTCTTTCAACTTTAAAATTAGAAAGATGAGGGAAATACAGAGGAGAAGAGGAGGAAGCAGGTTAAAGGATAGATTAGAAAAATCTTAAAACTATGCTCACAATTGGGATCTAGAATTTAAGCTAATTGTGGTTAAAGAAGGAGGGATGGTTTGAATATCCTTCTCATTTATATTCTTAAAGAGTTTTCCAGTAGACATTAACTCACTTGGTGTCTGATAAAGACTTCAGTTGAACAGGAATCTTTAGAACTGCAGAAAATGATTAGAAAGGAGATAGCAACAGAGGTTTTTCAATCCAGCTGTTTTGTTGTACATCAATCTTCCATACAATGTGCTGACCAAAGGAATTTTACGTATAATTATGTAATAGGCACTTTGTGTATAGACAATTCAGATTTAATAGTGCCTTTCTATGATAACCTCACTGTATTAATGGAAATAACAGGTAGTGTTGGAAAAAAACAAATGCCTTATTTTTTCCTAATTTATAAAGAATATAAAACTTGAGATTTATAGTCTTAAAAATGTATAAGCAGTCATATCTCTCAGTGATTGAGAGCATGCGGTGTTTAAACTAAGTATTTGATATTGAATCCGAAAACAGTTTTTCAAAAGGCTACTACTGGAATAACATTGTACTTCATTTTATTTTATTATATTATTATTTTTAAAGATTTTATTTATTTGAGAAAGAGAGAGAGAGCACATGAATGGGAGCAGGGGCACAGGGAGAGGGATAAGCAGACTCCTCACTGAGTAGGGAGCCTGATGTGGGGGCTCTATCCCAGGACCCTGAGATCATGACCTGAGGCCGAGATCAGAGTCAGGTAGATGCTCAACCAGATGAGCCACCCAGGTGCCCTGTGCTTCATTTTATTTTTAAATTTTTCTAGGAACACAGTTTAAATCAAGAATCCCCCCACCCTTTTTTAAGATTTTATTTATTTATTTGAAAGAGAGAGAGAGAACACAAACAGAGGGGAGAGGGAGAAGCAGGCTCCCCACTGAGCTCGCCTGGGGCTTGATCTCAGGACCCTGGGATCATGACTTGAGCTGGGGGCAGACGCTGAACCCATTGAGTCATCACCCAGGCGCCCCTCAAGAATCCCTTTTAATGTGACCTAAACATAGTTTTAAGTGCAAGGATATTATTTTTATTTTTCAGTAATTTCTTTATTTTTACATGTGTCTAGAAGTGGAAAAATTACTTCATTAACTTGTTTTGAATGAGTCCTACCATGAATGAGATGCACAAAACAGTGCATATGCATGTGTGTGTTAGTTACACATACTAGCTACCTGATATTTTATTGGACTCATAGGCATAACTTTTTAAGAAAAAAATTTCAAAGTCTTTTAAAATGTTCTCTTAATAAGAAATGTTTGAAGTGAAAATTCAGATGGAAAGCTCTGTCTTTGTTTCCTAAGAAGTGAGTGTCCTAAAGAAAAAAATCATGAATCTGGCTATCCATCTGGAACAGAGTTTTTCACTTTATCTATGCTATGGCAAGGAGTAGCACAGGAAATACATTTTTTTTAAGTGAGTATAACAAACACTTTTTAAAAGGAAATAAAAGCTCTGTTTTTACCTATGACACTGCAGCTTCAAGTATGTAAATCCTTATCCATTTTTACTTACAACCTAAAATCATTCCACATAAATGTCTTCATTTATTTGTAATTTAAATTCCCTAAAATGACTACTTTGATAATGGCTGTTATGGGTGCTTTTTCTAATAACATAAAATTACTGTTATTCTCAACAAAGTGACTTTTTTTTCTTTTGGGTTAGGTTCACATTATCACATAAACATAATTTTTGACTAAGAGCTTATCAAGGAAAAGGCTTACCATTTTTCATTTGCTGTGGCATCTCCTAGTAACATACAATATTACAAAATGACTAGGAAACGTTATCTTCTTGTATTGTTTACAATTTTTTTAGTATCTTATTTTTTTTATTATAAAGGTAGTATGTGTTCCTAGTGATCTAGAAAATGTAGTTAAACAAAACTAATACCGTAATCCCCCTAGTCAGATAATGATAATAATATTTTTATGTATATGTCCCAGATATTTTTTGTACATATGTTTAATAAAATGAGATCATATAATGCATACTGTTTTGTAATCCTATTTACCCACTTAGCAATTCGTGATCATTTCTCCATAGCACTCTAAAACACTGTTTCTAAGGACTATTTACTATTCTCGTGTGTGGCTATGCAGTGTTTTGTTTCAGTCCTTGATAATTTTGGCTATTAAAAAATAATGTTATGATGAAGATCCTTTTAACTAAATTTTTTCTTGGATCTGTATTTTCTTAGATAATTTTTTTTAATGGAATTGCTGAGTCATGGTGTGTGTTTGGACATTTGTAAGGCTTTTCTGCTTACTGCAACACTGCCTGCAAGATTATAAGGGATGCAGAGGCATCTTTTCCCTGAACTCTCATCTATCACACAAATTACTACTTTTCAAAATCTTTGCTCATTTGATAGTTTCCTCCCTTACACTACTTTGGTTTTCTCAGTGTGCAAGTCACTCCATGCTGTAAAGATGGAGAGTCCACGTAACATTTTATGGAAATGTGTATTTAATACATATTTTTATTTCATCCTTCTCCTCACTGCCCAATTTCTTTGCTCATATTTTAGAGTAAAATACTGATGACAACATTGAAAAAGTTGCTCTGTTTCTTTAATTTACTTCAACCAAAAGACATACACATTGTAGTCGCTGGAAGTGTTGTTTAACTAGACCCCTAACCGTGTTATAAATGGTGCCTGTGGAAGGATCTGGGGACAAGACCTTTAAACTTTTTTTTTTTTTAATCACATCTTAAGATCTGAGAGAATCTGAACTTATATAAGAATGTTTGGGCTGCTGTTATTACAGTGAAACCTTCTGAGAGTATCTTCTCAGGTAATTTTTTTAGAGAAAGTCACTTACAGATATAAAACGTTTGACCAGAAGAAAGCCTCAGGTTGTCAGAGTTACTTATACACCATTGTTCAGCTGGGCCTCTTTATTAAATCATGTCTTGGCAGTCCATTAGTTGTGGTGCTACAGCTATTGCATGGCCCACTAAGCTAATATACCTTCAATCACTAACAGAAGGATAACCTTAATAAAAATTTGAAGTCGATTTAGTGCTCCACTGCTTGCTGACGAGTGTTTTACATTTTAGTGTGTCTATACAATTTCCATTCCATGTATTTTTGATATTCATATATATCTTATCTACATAATATACTGGAATCAAATAAAGATTAACGGCCTAGAGAAGGAAGAGCATTTGGAAGTTCTTGTAATCCTGTCTCGCCACTGCCGGAAACTGTGTGATCTTGAGCAAGTCACATCCTACATTGGGCTTGTGTTCAACCGTTTTATGTTTTAACTTCAACTCTGCCATTGTAGGAAAAAAAGAATTGCTCTGTTCTGCCCTCCATAAAAACTTGAGTAACTAGAATCGTAAAAGAGCAGGTCCATGTTATTCAGTGGTAAATGATACAGGAGAAAGCTCACTTAAAATCAATTTGCTGGGATCCCTGGGTGGCGCAGCGGTTTAGCGCCTGCCTTTGGCCCAGGGCGCGATCCTGAGGATCCGGGATCGAATCCCACATCGGGCTCCCGGTGCATGGAGCCTGCTTCTCCCTCTGCCTGTGTCTCTGCCTCTCTCTCTCTCTCTCTCTGTGTGACTATCATAAATAAATAAAAATTAAAAAAAAAAATCAATTTGCTTTGAAAGAATTAACATTTACTAGTAATTACTGAAAAATATGTTTAGCTTTTATTTTGAAAAAATGAAACTAAATGATAAAAACAAATGTATGATTCATTTCACAAAATTTGGGTTATATTATAATTCTGTACTGATTCTTGGCATATTGTTTTAGAAGGTAGGGATCAACCCTGGGTGGCGCAGCGGTTTGGCGCCTGCCTTTGGCCCGGGGCGCGATCCTGGAGACCTGGGATCGAATCCCACATCGGGCTCCCGGTGCATGGAGCCTGCTTCTCCCTCTGCCTGTGTCTCTGCATCTCTCTCTCTCTCTCTGTAACTATCATAAATAAATAAAAATAAAAATAAAAAAAAAGAAGGTAGGGATCAAGATAATTTTCTCGAAAAATGTTAAGATGACATGATGTCACATCTTTTCATCCTGTTTATTTTGCTACACAATCATAAAGATACAAATTTGCAAAAAAAAAAAAAAGTGGAGGTTTTGTAAATTTTTCCAATGCTCTCATTTCAAGAAATAGTCTAATTACCCTCCTTTTAAGCACCGGTCCTGTCATTTATTTTTTTCTTACTTGTCATTAACTTTGTGCTTAATTTCACTGACTTAATGAAATCCTGCATCTTCTGTAAGACTCACAATTATATTTAGCAACCTATTTATGTTCTATTTGTGATGTATTGTCAGGTTTAAAATACCGTGCAGTGAGAGTCAACCAACCAAAGCAGAGATAGATATTATTGTGAAGTAGTTAGGGTGTGAGTGTGGGAAGAGAAAATATCCTCCGTGGGAACCCTTTTAGAAATGGTAAGTTCATTAGGGAACCTTTTCCTGCTGTTTGTTTCCATGTACAATCTAAATTCTTCAGGGATTTGGAATGAATACCAGTGTAATGAAGGCTTGCTGGGCCTTACTTTATAAGGTCCTTTGTATGGTTATAGGATACCTAGAGGTTTTATATCTCATTTAATACTCAGAAAATTTTGTGAATTGGATGTTGTTATTCCATTTAATAAAATGAAGACACTGAGATTTTTAAAAATATTTTTAAATTTATTTATTTATTTAACCATTTATTTGACTGAGAAAGAGAGTATAAACAGGCAGAGGGAGAGGGAGAAGCAGACTCCCCACTGGGCAGGGAACCTGATGCGGGGCTCAATCCCAGTACCCTGGGATCATGACCTGAGCCAAAGGTAGACACTCATCCAGCTGAGCCACACAGGCGCCCCTGAGGTTTTTTTTTTTTTTTTTTAAGGATTTACTTATTTATTTATTCATGATAGACAGAGAGAGAGAGAGAGAGAGGCACAGAGATACAGGCAGAGGGAGAAGCAGGCTCCATGCCGGGAGCCCGACATGGGACTCGATCCCAGGACTCCAGGATGGCGCCCTGGGCCAAAGGCAGGCGCCAAACCGCTGAACCACCCAGGGATCCCCGATGATTTTAAATTAAAATGTTTTCTTTAACATGAAATCTTTATCATCTTTAAATAAGTATGAAAGAAGAGTGTCTTTTTTGAATGTCAGATCAACCCATAGTCTTTAAGGGTTACGTTACGTTATTGTTGAAAATAATGATTTAAAAGACATTTTTGCAAATTACAAGCAGAGCTCTGAAGCTTCAGCTTTCATAGGTAATAAGTAGTTACAGTAACTCAGTGGTTTTAATTATATTTTTATTAGGTAAAGGCATACTACTAATATTTATTTATTTATTTCTGTATAAACCTTAAAACCAAGTAATGGAAAAGTTAAACCATAATGTCATATAGTTATATTTTTCATTTTTTGTTTACTTTTTAAATTTTTAAAGGTTTTAAAAGTCAGGTTGATGGATGTATAATTCACAGACAGTAAAATTCATCCTTTTAAAGTATATAGTATGATTCATTTTGGAATATATGTAATGTCAAAACATTGGCATCATGCCAAAAAATTATTTTATGCCTCTTTTTCCTTCTCCTATCTTCAGTCTCTGATAACCAGTGATCTGAATTCTGTCTGTATAGTTTTGTCTTCTTGAGGATATTATATTATTGGACTCCTACAGTATGTAGTTTTTTGTATCTGGCTGCATTTATTTAGCATAATGCTTTTGAGATGCACCCATATTGTTTATATCAATACTTCATTACTTTTTATTGCTGAGTAGTATTCTATTGCACGGATGTATCATAATGTGTAAATCCATTCACCATTTGATGGACATTTGGATAGTTTCCAGTTTGAGGCTGTTATAAATAAAGCTGCTCTTAACATTTCAGTACACATTCTTGTATGAACATACCAGTATCTGTCTCTTGGATGAATATCCAAGAGTGGGATGGCTGGATCATTTGTAAGTATAGGTGGAATGTTAAAAGAAACTGCTAATTTTTTTTTCCCCCGGTGGTTGTATCATTTTGGATCCATCCAAGCAATATATGAGAGTTCTATTTGGTCCATATCCTCACTAGCACTGAACTATCAGTTTTGGGTTTTTTTTATTATTTTTTTAAAATTTTAGCACTTCTAGTAGAAGTAGAAATGGACATTTCTCTAATAACTAATGATGTTGAGTATCTTTTCATGCATTGATTTGCCATGCATATCTCTTCTTTAGTGAAATGTCTGTTCACATGTTTTAGCCTGCTTTTTTATTGTATTGTCTTATTTAGTTGTAAGAATTTTTAAAAAATATATTTGCAAAACATATATCTGAAAAAGATATATGTATGTAACATAGTTTTTCAATTTGTGGCTTGCTTTTTCATTTTCTTAACAATGTCTTTGAAGGAAAGAAGTTTTAAATTGTAATGAAGACCAATTTATCATTTTTAAATTTTAAAGTTACAATTTTTGTATCCTATCTGATAAATGCTGTCCTCAACCAAAGTCATGAAGATTTTCTTTATATTCTCTTCTAATAGTTTTATAGATTTAGCTCTTATATGTAGCTCTATGATCTATTCCAACTTATGTTTTATGTATGGTGTGAGGTAAGAATTAAAGTTCTGCTTTGTTTTGTTTTAGAGATGTCAGTTACCACTTTTACCAAAAAGATTATTTTCTCCCCATTAAATTACTGTGCACCCTTGTCAAAAATCAATTTATCATAACTATATGGATCTGTTTCTGGACTATTTTCTTTCATTGATTTATACATCTGTCATTAGGCCAGTACCACACTGTTAATTAGTGTAGCTTTATATAAAGTGCTAAAATCAAGTAATATGTTCACAGTATTCTCATCCTTTAAATATCTGAAGGATGAAGGATCTCAAGATGTCACTTCTTTCCTGATATTGGTCATTTCTATCTTTTCTTTTCCTCCTAGAGCAGAAATGGACACACTATGGCTTGCAGGCTAAGTCAGTCTTGCTGCATGTATAGTAAGTGAATTAAGAATGGTTTGTGTGTATATATATGTATATATATATATATATATATGTATATATATATATATATTTTTTTTTTTTTTTGAGAGAGAGGGAGAGAGCGAGAGCGCACACACATGCAAGCAGGGAGGGGCAGAGAGAGAGAGATAGAATCTTAAGCAGACTCCACACCCAGTGCAGAACCTTATCTCAGGACCCTGAGATCTTGACCTGAGTGGAAATTAAGAGTTGGATGCGTCACTGACTGAGCCAC
Organism: Nyctereutes procyonoides; assembly: GCF_905146905.1. NCBI lineage: Eukaryota > Metazoa > Chordata > Mammalia > Carnivora > Canidae > Nyctereutes > Nyctereutes procyonoides. Next base: position 19,311,013 of record NW_026575122.1, read on the forward strand.
CTAAGTGTCCCTCTACATTTTTTTATCAGGTAGAAAAAAATAACAAAAAGTAAAATTTCATGAAACATGAAAATTAAATGAAAATAAAAATTTAGTGTCCATGCATAAAATTTTATTGGGACACAACCACATTCATTCACTTATGTATTATCTATGGCTGTTTTTGTGCTATAATAGTAGAGTTAAGGATTTGTGATCATATGGGCTACAATGCCTAAAATATTTATTATGTTGCTCTAGTATAGTAAAAATATATATCTAATCTTTGTCCTAGTTTCTTGGCACAGAGTTTCAAAAACCCTTGAAATTTCCTGAGTGATTATAGAGTGTTTTGTTATGCTAATTAGATGACTCTTGATGGGCTCTTAGATAAATTTAGGATATGGGCTGGTCACCAGAAAGACCAATCATGTGACTTGAGTGCTGGAACAGCCACTCCACCTCCAGGGAAGGAGAGGGAGCTGGACATCGAGTTCAATCACTTGGTTAATGATTTAATCAATTATGCCTATAATGAAACCCCAATTAAAACTATGGACACTGAAGCTCACTGATGCTTCCTGGTTGGTGAACATATTCATCTACTGGGAGAGTGATGCACCCTGACTCCACGGGGATAGAGCACAGAAGTTCCCAGACCTCCCTCTTTGTGTATTGCTCATAATCAAAGTGTAATCTTAACTATAGCTTTCAGTGAGGTCAGGTCAGTGAGCTGTTTTATTGAATTATTGAACCCAAAAGGGTCTTGGGAACTCCTAAATTTATAGCCTGTTGGTTAGGAATGCTGGTGGCCTGGGGATTCCTAGAGTACAGCTGCCCTCTGAAGTGATGGCAGTCTTGTGGAGGACTGAGCTTTGAACTTGTGGGGTCTATGCTGTGCTAACTCCAGGGTTAGCATCAGAATTCTATTGCAGAATATTCAGTTGGTTTAGACTAGTTGGGTTGAAATAGAACAGTAGCCCTTTACAGAGAAGGGTTTCCAATTCCTTTTCTAAGGTTTTATCATCAGTTTTACTGATTTTTTCCCAAAGAACCAGCTTTTGATTTCATTGATCTCTGTTGCCTTTATCATTTTTTATTTCATTCATTTCTGCTCATATTTTTACTTAATTTCTTTCCTGTACTTGTGTTTAATTTGTCCTTCTTTTTCTCATCTTTTTCTTTTTTTTTAAAGTAGCCTCCATGCTGCACCTACTTAAAATTGGGACTTGAACTCATGACCCTGAGATCAAGATCTGGACTAAGATCTAGAGTCAGATACTCAATCTACTGATTAAGCTAGGTGCCCTTCTCATTTCTTATACTTTGGGAATTATGCCATCCCTTCCTATCTTGGTGTTCAGTGACATCATGTTTGCAGCTTGAAATTAGCCATGGTGGGGAGTATTTACAGCTCAAAAATCAGCGAATGTTATAAACTGACGTTCCTCCCCTCATCTTGAGAGCCAGTTATTAAACATTTACCAGCATACTACTTGTAACAGCAATAACACCGCTCTTTTTGAATCTTCTCAGAAGACCTAACATAAAAAGATGATCTCAAATGAAAAGTTAATTCAGAAAAAGAAAGGATTTGATAGTGAGAAAATTTTTCACTATTAATCTAAATAGTGAAAAATATAGATTTGAAATCTAGAATTTTAAAAGAGATTATGCAATCTTTGATCTTGAAGATATGAAGAATAGGATAGGGGGGTTCATTTTGTTACTGATTTCAGTGTAATCCTTTTTGAGGAAAAGTGCCTTGATTAGATGATCTGCAAAAGTCCATTTCAGTTCTGTGAATCTATGGTAAGTTATTTCCCAGAAGATGGTAGGAAAGCTGTTTTATTGCTAATGAAAAGCTGATGAGAGAGTTGTTGCTGAGGGATTGATCCATTGCCCTCTTAAGAAGCTCTGAGATTCCCAGACCTAATGGATGGAAAAGAGCAGAAATAACAGAGGTAGGTAGCTAGAGTCTAAAATTTGTAAGAAACACTAGATGATTTGACATAGGTTGTCACTTATGTTTTGTGGATGCCCTTCTAAAAAAAGTGGTAAGGGAATTCTTAGCCAGTTTCTCTTTTGGTGTGCTGAGAGCTTAGTTCATGGATTGGCATTAAGGAGAGCTTCCATTAATTGATCAGAAAAGTGCTCATTGTCCATCACTAGGAGGTATTGAAAAAGTCCACTTTAAAGGAAATTTTAGTAGTTAATTTCTGTGCTTCCATAACTCTGATCCCATTGATCTTATTGTGTTATAGCCATTATGATGTCTAGCCTCATACTATGAGCAGATACTCTGGCATTCGTTTTTGTACTCTCAGTGCTTAGTGTAAGAAGCTAATAAATTTCTGTTGAATAAATAAATAATTAAAGGAACACTTATTTTATTCCTTCTTTCTTTTATTTTTTATTTATTCATGATAGTCACAGAGAGAGAGAGAGAGAGAGGCAGAGACACAGGCAGAGGGAGAAGCAGGCTCCATGCACCGGGAGCCCGACGCGGGACTTGATCCCGGATCTCCAGGATCGCGCCCTGGGCCAAAGGCAGGCGCCAAACCGCTGCACCACCCAGGGATCCCTATTTTATTCCTTCTTGACAGGACATAGGAAATCCAAAAGATAAGAACAATTAAACTTCAGGTCACTGAGAAATTGGCATTTTAAAAAAGATACAATGTTAAGTAGTGTGGAATATTTCAAGTAGGCTTTATTCAGGTTCATCTTAGAAATTCACAAGTGCTTAATAAGGTATTAATAAATGATATGCATTTTCAATTTAATAGTTGATAATCTGAATTACAACCACAGTCTGTTCCTGAGTATTCAGTGTTAAGTAAGTCGAGGTAGTTTTTTTCTTGGTATTATCTTCAATTTCTTTCAATTTTTAGTCAGACATTGAGCCCCTCATAATGTGCACAGCATTAAGATTTCCCTAGATAAAAGAATGTTTGTTGTACTTAATATATTATTTATTGTGTGTATTTTTCTAAAACATATATAATCAGTGCAAATACCTTGAAAATCAAGGAAAAAATCACAAAGAAAAATATCAATAACCGTTACCCCAACATAACCACTATTAGTGTTTTAGTTTATGCCCTTTTATATTACGTATTTATAAATATCTGTTAAGAATAATATATAAAATAGACAGTGTGGGTATAATAGAGAGGATACAAGGAACATCTGTGGATGAGTTCTATTCTGGCTTTGCCACTAGCCAATATGACCTTGGGAAAGATGCTTTTATCTCTCTAGAGTTCTATTTCTTCACATATAAAGGGATTGTCATAGTATCTAAGGGCCCTTACCAGTTGAAAATTCTGATTTCATTGAAATTGAACACCTTTGAAGACTGAGATTTCAGGAGGATGAAATTGCAAGTGTTCTACTAAGTCTATATTCATCTCAGTTACGAGGAAGGTTTAAAAAATCTTGAATTAGTATAAATATTTCCTGCTAAGATCAGTAGGTTTTGTCAGTATGAAACAGTTATACTTAAAGTGTAACATATTTCTCTTGGAGCAAGAATCACGATCTCAACTGATGAAGTTACTTGAGCTAATAAATATGTTTTTAGGAAATGTTAAAGTAATCCTCGTTAGCCTTTAACTATGTTACAAGAAATGAGAAATTCAGGATCACCACTATTTTAAGTATGTGCTATTTTATCAAGAAAGCATACCAAGAAGAAAATCAAAGCCATGTTACTTGATTCTTTTTACACCTCAAGAAAATTGATTTTGTCTTCCCTCCTCTATGCCACGCGTATGGTGAAAATGGTAGGTTGCTATGCAAGAGCTATTGCATATTACGCAGCAAAGCTTTAAAAGTGTTAAAAGGTGTCTGTTTTGTCTTAGAAGGATCAGTTTTCATATTAAACAATTTTTGTTGGACAGTTAAGGTGTCCTTTTACCATTTTGTAGATGGATTTTTTTGTATGCATTTTAACGGTTATTTAAGAGTCCCCATGTGCTTAGAAAGGAATCTGAATATATGTGCCTTTTTTTAAAAGCCTCAGCACAATGTGGGTTATTCCATCAATACCATCAAATGACTGGGAGCTGTAGTCGGAACAATATGTAAAAATACAGCTTGTGAAAGATTTCCTTTATTAACTGTCATCATCCGCAGAATATATGTTCAAATAAACGTTGTGTAATAACTAAATTTGAGATTAATAGGCCCCTTAAGAAACAGCGAAGTCATTCAGAATAGTCAGTGAAAAATAGGCTGTAAGACTGTAACATGCACATATTGTCCTGCTTACATGCTCTCTCTGGTGTCATTCCCATTTATCACTGTCGGCGGGCTCTGTTCTCATTAAAACACTCTTGCACAAAAGCAACTTAATTTTCTTAAGAGGAGAGGACACCTGATTCAATTTAGCACCCAGAAACGGTAACTTGAATATATTTTTTCCTTGCCTGAATTGAGATGAATAGTTACAAACAAGAATAGCCACCCCCCCATTCACCTCAAGATTAAGGATATTAAATAATTTTTTCCACTGGTAGCAAGAAATGAACCTGTAGAAGCAGGCAAGAAATGTAGCTGACTCTGAGAAAAGCAGCTGGATGTATTTACTAGCACCTTGTATCTATATGAACTTATGTTCATTCCTGTAATGTTTTTAAACAAAGAGTTAAAATGGCCCTTAAGATGGTACATTTAAAGGTTCATGTTCTAAAAGTAATCTTTCTTTAATTTGGGAATGCCTTATAGTAGTTCTGTAGTCTTCATCTGTACTTGTTTGTTGACAAAAAAAAATATTCAGCAATGATTGTAAAATAATGTTCTACTTTTTTGTCACTGCTGCTTAAAAAGTGCAATTAACATAAATAATAGAATAAAATGAAGAGTGCCCTTTAATGTTGAACATGGTGTATAAACTCACATTTTAACTGATGTCCCATGTATTTACTTTTCTGTAGTATGGTTCAATAGTATTTAAATATTTAATATAGAAATATATAACTCATATTTTACTTGTTACTAGATTTATACAGTGAAAATAGTGGTAATTAGGTAGTTAGTATTAAAATGCTTTAGCAAGTAAGGTGCTTCTCATGAAGCCAATTATATAACTGGCCTTTAAAGAAAATGGAATAAACTTTTCTAAAATCCTTTTTTTTTTTTTTTTGGCATTTCCATAGCATATAGCAACTTGCAAAATACCATGTAAGTCAAAAGAAAATATTTTATGTTTCTGTATTTAATAGAAGACCAAGGATTGGAATTTAATCTTTGATGTCTGTGTTTTTTCAAACTGAACCTATGCTCTGAAAGGAAATAAATATTAAATGAAAATTTAAATTTCGGTAAAAATTTAAAATTGAAAACTATTATATTCTTCTTGTGAATCAGAGGCTGGAGTGACATAAATTTAAATAGTTGAGGAACTTTTCCAGGGTAAGAATGCAGCTTTGATTCACTACTAATAGTCAATTTTCTTTTCCTTTTTTTTTTTTCCTAATAATGTCTTATGCTATCTGCAATGGGAACAAGAGATTATGCTAAATAAAACTTATGCCTACTCAAACATATCTTAAAGACGCATTTTTTTATTTATCTAACCTGCCTGATTAGCCCTTTCTTATTTTCTGCCTCATTTCGGAACATGATTATATCAGTTAGGCTTCAAGTAATAGAAAAATCAGACTAAAAGTAGCTTAAACAAGCAGAGACTTATTTTCTCATATACCACGATGCCTGGAGGTGGGGGTTGCTGGCATTTGTTCTGTGGTTCAATGATATTAGAGTGGCTATCTCTGTACTGCTACCGGCCTTTCTCTTCTGGATGCCAATAGCTTTCACTGCCGTAGGCAGGAGGAACAGAAGAAGGGCAGTGCCAGAAACTCACCTCCCTAACCCTCACCATCAAGCATGTATCAATTTATATCTCAGGGGCCAGAAGTCTGTTGCATGGCAATCCTAGCTTTTCCTTTTTCATTTGTACTTTTTGTGTCTTATTTTAAAAATTGTCTCCTTTTTTTGAAGGCCTAAAAATAGTCTCATTTGTTTCTAGAAGTTTTCAAGTGTTACTTTCCAACTCTAGGCGTTGAATTCAAACTAGGATGTTCTTTTTAAAAACGATTTATTTATTTATCTTGAGAGAAGAGTGTGAGAGCACAGGGTGGGGAGGGGCAGAGGCAGAGGGAGAGAGAGAATTTCAAGTGGACTTCCTGCTGAGCACAGAACCTGATGCAGGGCTGAATCCCAGAACCCTGAGATCATGACCTAAGCTGAAATAAAAAGTCAGACGCTTAACCAACTGAGCTACCCAGGTGCCCCACTAATATTTCTGTTTTACTGTATTATGAAATACTCAGTTTCTTCTTCTTTCCTAAACAGTGCTGTTGTTATATACAGCTTTCTCACATTTGTAATTTTCTATTGTAAACTTCTGTTCAGTAGAGGTTGTTTTATCTGGAAATCCACTGTGTTCTGGATTGTTGAAGGGACCCTAAAGTGAAGTTTTGCATTTGCTTTTTTCAGGACCTCAGGAATTCTCTTGGTCTTTGGTTCTTTTTGTCTTTTGTTTTCTTGATTTAGTCGTTAGTTCAGGATTCTGAATCACAGAGGTAGTTTCAGTTCAGACCTGTGCCCACCCTTGATGTAACTGGCTTTATGTTACTTTCTTGATTTTGTAAGTAAAGTTTTCTAGGGTTCTGCTCTGCTTGCTGCTGATGACTCGCTTCCGTGGCACAGGGCATGAGTCTGTTGTCCAGGAGCGTGTAGCACCGTCTCACCTGCTTTACCATCCTGCCTTTGCTCTGTGTCTAGGACCTGGCTTTTCTTGTTTTCTTTTAGCCCAATTTTACAATTAAAATATTGTTTTGTTACTGTAATCTCTTTATTGAGTGGTGTGAATGTAATGATTATGTACATGAAATGCCATCTTACATAACTCCATTTCCCCATCTCTCCTCTCTCCTTTGACAGCATCATTGGTTTTTCTAGTCACCTTTAGTTGCAAAAATTGTAAATTATGTAGTAAATAGGATTGATTTTTTTGTATTTAATTTAATTTAGGGCAATCTAGTGTAAAACTCCAGATTCCCTTCTTTCCCAATTTAGGCCTAATCTGTGTTTTAAAATTTTTGTTTTAAAGATTTATTTGTTTGAGAGAGGAGGTCCAGGGTTGGAGGGGCAGAGGACAAGGGAGAGAGAGAATCTTAAGCAGACTCCATGCCCAGTGCAAAGCCTGACTTGGTGCTCAGTCTCATGCATCTGAGATCACAACCTGAGCCAAAACCAGGAGTCAAACACTTCACAGACTATACCACCCAGGCGCCCCTAACCTGTTTTTAAAACATTGAACACTATACTTTTTCCCTTAATGAATGTACATATATATGATAAATTAGGCAGGACCAGTGGGGAAGAGGGCATGGTCTGTTTCACTTTTTTTTTTTTTTTTTTTTTTTAACCTTCTCACCTTCCTTACTTCTGGCCTCTTTAGAGTCAGGGTGAATTTAGAACTAGTGCATTACAGGGTTAGGGAGTCTTACCAGACTGGTGCTGATGAAATCCAGCCCTCAGTACCTTGGGTCATGGCAGACACCCACGAACTATGTCTTTTTGCTGGACAGGTTAAGGGAGGGAGTTCTTCAGAGTATATACTTCCAGCCCCTGCCCCTAAGCATATTCCCCTCAGCCTCTTATTGCTGGACCCTTCACCCTGGAAGTCTGTTTCTTTGGTTCCCTCAAGATAAATTAAGTATGATGGCATTCCTCTGAGCCATGTACCCAGCCCAAATGGTATTGACAGGGCCTCGCCCCATCACAGAACTGAAGTATGCTTTGCCCAGCTGGTTACTGTCTCTCTTCCTACTGCTGTGGTCTGTTCTAGGCAGCCTCCCCACTTTTGCTGTTTCCAGTCCTGAAGCAAGTGCTATTTCTGGTTCATTACACAGTCTTCTTATCCCCGCCCCCTCCCTAGTTCTAGGGAATATACCATGATGTACTGCGATGTTTCAGAGAAGTCTCACAGAGTGCACTCTGCTCCTTTGCAGCCTAGTGAGTGCTCTCTCCCCTCAGTAAGCATCCGGCACAGGGCAGCAGTGCCATTCTTGCTTCCTTGCAATTTCTCCTATGTCCATTGTTGGTTCTTTTGTCTATATTGGCCCTATCCTCAACTTGACAGGGGTGGTGAGGAGGTCAGGTTTCTCCTCTAAGGGACGAGGAAAAGTCCAAAGACCTACTCCTGGAAATGTCCTTTTATCAATACTTTCTAGAATTTCCAGTCTTTTCTTCTATAGCCTGCATGTGAAATGGTCTCTGGCCTAGTTTTTCATGTTTTGTTTTTTTTTGTTTTTTTTTTTGTCATTACTGTATAGGTATATCTGGTATACCAGATTCTGGTATTCTTATCTTTAGGAATGATGGGGGACTTTCCACATACTCTCCTCGGTTTGGAGCATTATTGGGAATTCTGAGATAACCATCAATGTCCCACTTTAATATTAGGGTAGGCGTTTCTGATTTTGTTGAGTGGGGAAGCAGGGTACGCAACAGGGGACACTGGAAGTTTCATAAATTAATTTGCAGTAGATCATTAACACCCAATGTGAATAATGGATTTCATTTCTTCATTTAGTGGGCTTATGACAATGGAAGGAAAAAGAAGGGTTTTGGATCAGCATTATGAATATTTTAGATTTAGTGTCTAAGAGGAGACTTACGTGGGACTCAACAGTGTTCATATATTTGAAGTGCAGTCATTTCATAAAAGGACTACATATTTGTGTCACTCCAGAACATAACACAGGGCTTGGCTGTAACAAAAGGTAAAGGTTTCAGGTAGAACTTCATGATGTTTAAAGGCATTTGACAATAGTAGAGTTTGCATTTATGAATTAGAAAACTTTCTGTCCCATTGTTTTCAGGTGTTTTTTTTTTTAATTTATCTTTTTGTTTCAAATAACTTAAAATAGGTTATAAAGAATTTTTTTAAAAGATTTTATTTATTAATGAGAGACACACACACAGAGATGCAGAGACACAGGCAGAGACAGAAGCAGGCTCCACGCAGGGAGCCCGATGTGGGTCTAGATCCCGGGTCTCCAGGATCAGGCCCTGGGCTGAAGGCGGCGCTAAACCGCTGAGCCACCCGGGCTGCCTGGTTATAAAGAAATTAATTTGTTCTTGAACTTATTCAATTTTCCAAAATAATTTACTAATGACATGGTGTACAACAGATAACAAAATATTAACAAAATACTATATATTGGGCAAAATTGGGCAGATACTAAAAGCACTATATTATCTAATAGTGTGTAATAGAAAGAAAGTCAATCTACTTAGTATTAAAAAAAAACCTCAGTGATCAACTTTTTTTCAGTTAGCCTTGATCTGATTATCTATCAAATGTGATTACACCAAGGTATATACTTTACAGATGGGATTCATGAGTTAATAATAAAAACATTACCATACAGGGCATTCAGTTAGCTTTAGCATTCATTCATTTGTTGTTTGATTCAGTAATATTTATTGAGGTCCTACTACAAGCCAGGTGCTGTTCTAGGCACTGAGGACATGATCTTGTACAAATTAGGCAAAATTCTTATTGTAGGAGCATTATAGACAGAGAATGAGTAATTAAATTATTTCTAGCAAAAACAATATTAACAAATGAAATGCTGTATTTAAAAATCAGTAGACTCGGGATCCCTGGGTGGCGCAGCGGTTTGGCGCCTGCCTTTGGCCCAGGGCGCGATCCTGGAGACCCGGGATCGAATCCCACGTCGGGCGCCCGGTGCATGGAGCCTGCTTCTCTCTCTGCCTGTGTCTCTGCCTCTCTCTCTCTCTGTGTGACTATCATAAATAAATAAAAATTTAAAAAAAAATCAGTAGACTCTTTCAGGTATGGCTTCTAGAAGGCAAGAGAGAGGAAACATATCCTAAGAAAGTCTGATTGTATAATCTGAAGGGTTCCACCTTCAGAGCAAATTATCCGGGTGGCTCATATTTGATCTCAGTTCATTCTCTATAGCCATGTTTGTTTTCTACAAAAATAATTGTGGATTTTTGTTTTATTTTCAAAATCAAATATTTATATGCTGTAGAAACTCTTGAAAGAGGCCCTCTGTTCATCCTGTAGCTTCTTATGCCCCCAGCACCATGCAGTGTGCTCTAGAGGGTGCTCAACCTCCATCTTGTCCAGGCAACCAACAAGGGAGATCACAAATGTGCAAAGTAGAGATTAAAATCTTAATTTTGTTTTAAAATAAAATGTTTATTACATTTTTGACACAAAGGAATTGAAAATGCAAATAATAAAAGGCTCAACATCTCCCTGCCCAGGTAACCTTTGTTGAAATGTAAAAAAGTAATAGGTTAAAAACAAAAGCTGAATAAGACAGAACAAAATGAAAAATAAAAATGACCCCTCACCTAATCCCTTTCAACAAATATAACCATTTTAGGAGGTTTTTGTTTTTGTGATCCCTTTCAGAAAAGATTTTTTTTTTAATACCTACATGTGTATACATCCGCGTGTATGTACCTATTTACATAATAGGAATGTGATATTGTGATTTATAATAAGAAATATATATTTGATCTTTGTCCCAGTTTCTGGCACTGAGTTCGTGTGGAACTTCCTAAGTGAAGTTCATATAAAAATGAGTCTTTTCTTATGTTAATTAGGTGACTTTTGGAAAGTCCCTAACTCACTTAGGGATGGGACTGGTTACCAGGGGAATCAACTGGAGATTAAAGGGCTAGAATTTTTGGTCCAGCTCCCAATACCTCTGGGGAGGAGAAAAGGCCCAAGATACTGTTCAATCACCAATGGCCAGTGATTTAATCAATCATACCTGTTTAATGGAGCCTCTGTAAAACCCCAAAAGGACAGTTTGGGAGAGCTTCTTAGTTGGTGAACATGTGGAACTGCTGAGAGTGTGTCACGCTTGGAGAGAGCCTGGGAAGCCCAGTGCCCTTTCTCTATACCTTGCCCTGTGCATCTCTTCTGTCTGTTCCTGTAGAGCCTTTTCATAAATAGAGTGGTAATTGAGTGAATAAAACTTGTTTCCTCAGTTCTGTGAGCTGCTCTAGGAAACTAATCAAACTCAAGGACAGGGTTGTGGGAACCTCTGATTTATAGTCAGACTGTTGGAAGCACAGGTGATGACAACCTGACCTTTGTGATTGGCATTGGAAGTGGGCATAGTCTTGTGGGACTGAGCCCTTGAGCTATGGGATCTGACACTAGTTTCAGGTGGACAGGGTCAGAATTGAGTTGAATTGTAGTCATCCAGCTGATGTTGGAGAGTTGCTTGGTGGTGTGGGAAAAAACATGTTGAAGGAATTATACACAGTTTCAAAATTTGCTTTTTCACTTTAAATATCTTAGCCAACTTTCATATGGGTATATGCAGATCATCTTCTTTTTAATGGCTTCAGAGTATTCCTTGGTAATTCTAGATTTTGTTTAACTAACTCTATTGCTACGTAGCAGTAGTAAACTTTAAAACATTATTTATTTAAGCATAGTTATGTAACTGTATGTAACTGTATCATAATAGGGAGGCTATGGGAAGTAAAACAAGAGGTTGTGAAAGAGATGCTTATATTGAGTTGAGACTAAAAAGTCTTAATCTGTCATTGCTGTTGTTTGGCTGTGGAGCCAGGTGTCAGATTCAGTCTTCTGCCAATCCTTGGATTCTGTCAAACAAATAGAATAACTTAGTAGGAGAAGACGACTTTAGACCTTCCTGGGAATCTTATTTATTTCAGTGATTCGATTAATACACATGGAGGTGCTTAGGAGGAGCTTCATCAGATTCCTTCCTCAGAAGACTTTAATTTCTAGTGGGGCAAGGAGGCACATTATCTGAGTAGTGTGAAAAGAGCCATGGCAGAGGTATGCTCAGGATGTTGGGCAGCAGGCATGGGGACACTCAATCCACCTAGAAGTGTAGACGTATGTGTGTGGGAGGAGGTGATTGAAAGCTTCTTGGAGGGAGTTGCTAAAATAAGTAGGAATTACCTAGGTAGAGGAAGGGAGAAAGACAGAGATAATAAACAGCATCATGAATTTAAGGAATTGCAAGTAGTTGAGTGTTGTCAGAATTTAAAATTGGAGGCAAGAAATAAGATGGACAGAGACCTGTTCACGGAGGGCCTTGTATATGGTGCTGAGGAGCCGGAAATGCCTCCTTAAGTCTAAAGATATGCATGCCTCTTATGTATCAATTAAATACTCTCTAAATATTTATCAATGCTCTTTGGAACTCTGGAAAACCTAATTCCCTTATATGCTGCAAGAGTAGAATTAAGTCAACTTTTAGCTCAATTATTTGTTACTGTTGAGCCCAAGACCCTTGGTTCAGTGTCTGATTTCACATGATTCTTCAGATTACCCAGCACCTTCACCAGCCATTTCATGAATGATTGCCAGAGCTCAGTGCTTGGGAGCACCGAGTGGTAGGATAAACGAGTGAGTTCAAACTCATCAGCCCTGGCAGAAGAACAACTAAGAGGCTGGCCTGCAGCATCTCGGGTGCCTGAGATGGTCTGTCCCTGTCATCACCATCATTTTATAAAATGCCAATCCACGTAAAATTCATTGTTTGTGTTTCAGTTAAAAAACGAGAACTGGTTGGAGTGGAAGAATGGTGATTTGATCTGATGAGTAGGAGCTGACTTGTTTTGCTTTGACTTCTGAGTCTTTTGTATTTCTAATGATCCATGTTTTTTTGTTTTTGCTTTTGTTTGTTTTTAAATACTAGCCCAAACCATTAGGTACCTTGAATAAGGCTGGTGAAAGGCACAGGAAAGCAACACATTTGGAAGAGAAGAACTCAGAGAGGAATGCCTCACTCCTTTACTTAGAGGAGATCAATCCATTTTAAGGGCAAAATAGAGTCTAGAAATAAACAGTGTTTGTGGGGAAGTTGCATTTTTAATTTTTTGTAGGAAGGAAGGCAGTATTCCCAGTTGATCTTACTACAACTCATTTATTTTTACAGTTTTACTATTTTTCTCCACACATTATGGAATTCCAGGAAAATGGGTTAAATATGTTGCTATAGTTTACAGTTGTCATCTGTAATGTTTTATTTAGCCAAATCTTTTTTTTTTTTTCTTTTTTTCTCCTCTACTCCCTGTACAACACAGAACACCATATGCCATTGTCACTGTCAGGAAGCAAAGGTTTCCCTGGTCTGTGCCTGTGCCTATGTTTATGCCACAGAGGAACTGTGGTCCAGTGCCATCTTTTATTGATAGGGCCAGCAAAGGAGAAATCTAATGAAATTATCAAAGCTTTGAATTAATTATGAACTTGAATAGGAGAGCTAAGCTCTCTGGAGCCAGGGATCTCATTACCCATGCACTCTCATTGCATCCTCTTCTGGAGCAGAAGGCATTTTCAGCTATAGCTCTTAGCCTGGCTTTGGACTTTATTCAAACTTGCTAAACTGACATCCTTTTCTTACTACGACGTGGCTGCTAATGTCCATGATGATTAATTTAATTCTGCTCTGGATCTACAGAAGATGTCAATAGGTTTTCTCTACCCCTCCTTCTGCTTTTTATTAATTTTTTCTTTCCCTCTCCTTTTGTCCCCACCAAATTGGATGTTATACAAGTTTTTATCCTTTTTGGGTAATATGAGAAGCGTTCAGGATTCAGTTGTAGCTTCATGGAATATAGTGATTCATTTAAAGTTAAGAACTATATTGTATCTACTATGTATTCCCTGGATATTTAGGTAAGCACAAAGTCAAATATTTCTTCTTTGAATTTTGAACACCAATTGTTCCACCAAGTGGAAGTTTTTCTTGCTTGTTTCTACTTTAGAATTAATGGTATAACGGTAACTTCCATCCTCTTAGCAGCATTGTTTGTATTCTAGTATGTGTTGTATGGGAACAACAGATCTCACTTTGTGAATGTAGCTCATAAAGCTCCCTGATGCAGAGTACTTAATATTTGCTTTACAATTCTGGTTTCTCTTTACATGGTAATATGAAAATTTTTTTTTGATAAATAAATCAACCTCTTTTTTAAGTCTAATAGCAAAATCAATAACAACAAGATTTTGATTTACTATTGGTGATGATTCTTTGGTACTGTCATATAGGTTCAAAACATCTCATGGCAAACCTTTTCTGCTTGCTTTTGAGACCCATTATTTATGAATTCATAAGCTGCAGCTCATCTATCTTAGTAAAGTACAGGCCACTGGCAATTTTTGTAAGCAGTGACTAACTTTGCTTTATAGAGTCAATGTTTTAAGGTTTTGAGTAGTGGGGGATGGGAGAATGATAATCTTTGCTTGTCCTTTTTTCTATTTACTTTCAGTGAGTGTTTTCCCCCATTTATTTTCTTTATAGGCAGCTGCAATATTTAATTCAGCCTTTGGAAGTTTTTTGGTAAGTAAACATGGTTTAACTTGTCTATTATAACTTTTGTTGTGATGTTGTCTGTATGAAAGATTTAGTGAAAATTGGACTTCTTTTACCATTTAGTTAAGTGTAAAAGTTCTTGAATCTTTTTATATGCCATTAAGCATACCCTGAAAAATTATTTGATAAATAAAGGAAATGTTCTCTTACAATATAATTTGGAGGTTTGGGGTTTAATATACCATTTAATGGATTTAAGGAATCAATTAAAACACTGTGTGTCTCCTTATAGAAGTTATGTCAATATATTGATCATTTAATGAGGTCTTTTAGATTATTATTATTTTGTATCATGGGACTAGGGATTTTGAAAAGGAAACATGACCCAGCTGGTCAGAAAGGGAATGCTAATTTACTTGTTGACATGTCATTTATTTTGTACACTTCACTGTCAAAGAAGCTACTGTCATGGATACTTCTGAGAAATCTTTGTAAAAAAAATTTGAAATGAGAAAATAATTGAGTAATTTGCAAGAAAATGCAATATTGTTTTGACATGTGAGCTGTAAATTGTATAAAGGTTAAAAAATAGTCCAGTGTTCATAAGTAGAGCCAGTATGATTATTATGACAATACTATTTTAGCATTTTCAATCATTGTTTTTTAGATAATGATGTAACAAAGATTTGGTTTGTGTGATGAAAGAATGAGAAAGAAACTGAGTTTTCCATTAGTTGAATATTTTTATTTATATCTTCCCTAAAACTTTGCCAAATTCATGAAAACAAATTAGAATATTTTATTTTTAGGTACATAATTCAGTGACAGATATGAAGTACAGTGATAATTGAGAATAAAATCAGTGGGGTATAAAATAATTCATGAATCTAGGCAAAATATTAATTACTGCTGTTTAAAATATTCTTTATGTCAATTATGATTGTATGTATTTGAATGGAGCTGAAGCTTTTAAGTGTATTGTTTACATAGTGTTAATTCTGTGAGTGCTACACAGCTTTTAAGGTCCCAGTGTCATAGAGCCTTTAATGATGTAGCTTCTACAAAATATATGCTTAGGGTATGTCTTATTTTTAAAGAAGTAGTAATGTGATTCCCAATGCTGTATTATTATTATTATTGGGTTTTAGAAAAGAGCTAATAGTGTCTATTTAATGAAAATGAGTTCTTGAGCTACTTATTTCAGACTCAGTAATATTTTGTGAAATTGTTTTTCATCTAAGTATTATTTTCTGTATATTGTCACAATTGACAAAATAATATCTGTAAAATATGATCTTATTGGAAGCCAGTTTTTTTTTTCCTCTATGGTTTGGAATCCTATATGTCTACTATCAAAACATGGTTTCTAAGCTAGATCTCTTACTCTTTAAAATGTCTGTGGTAATTGAGAAATACGTTTGAGGCAGTTGAGTAACTAAAGCAAAATGTACTGTCCTTTAGTTGGAAGATAAGCTCCCTAAGTATAGTTTGAGTTTTGCACTGATTGTATCAACGATGAACAACCATATCAGAATATTTTTCTCCTAGGCCTGTTTCTTGGTAAGATCCTGGGAGTAAAACTTGTTCTGGGGACTCCTTGGAATATTTTTTATGCTCTTTTCTTCTGAGAAGCATTCTCACTCCTTAGTCTCCTGCTCTGTTTCCTCTTTTCATCTTTTTTCTTACCTTAACTCAAGTAATCAAAAGTGTTTATTGATCTCCTACCACACTAATATGTGGAAGATGCAAGGAATAGGATGTGGATCCCACTGTACTATGGAGATGACACAAAATAAGAAATACAATGTAAAAAGTTAACAAGTTACACAAAAGATGTTACTAGATGATGTATGATTGTGTGTATGTATGATGGCACAGGTGATAGGCACTCAATTCAGAAGTCAGACAAGCAATTTCGCTGAGCCAGGCCTTAAAGTATGGTAAGACTTAGCTAGTAGAGAAGAGAAGAGAGGAACTGGCAGAGAGGCACAAGTGTCTTTTCCCATTTTCCTACCTATTCTGTTCCTTCCTTTTTCTTCCCCAAAGTTGGAAATTACTGGAAAGGGTTTGAGAATGAAAATGATGACTGGAAATGTTTTGTTCTAGTGTTATAAGAAATAATAATTCTCTTTCCTCCCCACCCCTCCCCTTCATTGTTCCAACAAACCTTATGGACTATGTTTGAGTCTGGGCTCAACCAGTCAGAATTTGGTTCAGATTATTGAACAGAAAAATAATACTTGTGGCATATACAGGATAAAGGTTTATTTTTCCATTATCTAAAACCTGGAAGGAGACTACCATGTGTTGTATGGTGGCTTCATGGTCTCATTGTGGACGGATATGCCTCTTTGTCTTCTATCCTCCACAGCATGCACTTTCCTTCCTTAAGCTTGCCTCGGTGTCCAAGACAGCTGCTGGAGCTCTAGCCCAAAAGATACCTGGATGTAAAGTCTTTACCTTGCGAAGACACAGAGGAGTGCTCCTAAAATCTAAGTTTGCTTTCTTTAAACAACATTCCTGGAATTCCAACAGTATACTTGCAGTAATATCGTATTGCATAACTTATTCAAATGATCATACCTAGCCAATGGAGAGACGTGGATATGCAGCAATTTGCTAAGAGCTAAAAATTGGGGTTTCTGTTACTAAGAAGACAATGAATATTAAAAGACAACTGACACTTTCTGCCTATAAGCAGTGTATAGCAATTGCCAAGAATTCAAAAAAAGAGATTAATCTCAGTTGAATGATATGAGAAGGGTTTAGGGAGAAGCTGGAGTTTGAGTTGGGCTTGGGAAAAGGACTTATTTTAGAGGAAGGAAATTCCAAATCATAACCTTCATGTTTTATTTTGTTATTCTTTTTTTTCACTTAATTTACTTTTTAAAAAAATTATTAAGTTTTAATTTCAATTCCAGTATAGTTAACATACAGTGTTACATTATTTTCAGGTATACAATATAGTGATTCAGCATTTCCATACATCCCCCGGTGCTCATCATGACAAACTCTCTCTCTTTTTCTCTTTGCTCATTTGTTTTCTCTCTTCAATTACACATATTAGTGAAACCATATGGTACTTGTCTTTCTCTGACAGACTTATTCCACTTAGGATAATATTCTGTAGCTCCATCCAAGTCATTGCAAATGGCAAGATTTCATTCTTTTTTATGGCTGAATAATATTCCGTTGAACATATATACTACCTTTTCTTCACCCTTTCATCTGTCAATGGACATTTGGGCTGATTCCATAATTTGGCTATTATAAATAATGCTTTTAAAAACACATATCCCTCTGAGTTCATGTTTTTGTATTCTTAGGGTACTCAGTAGTGTGATTACTGGATCATAGGGTAGTTCTATTTTTAATTTTTTGAGGGACTGCTGTACTGTTTTCCATAGTGGCTATAACAGCTTACATTCCCACCAATAGTGCAAGAGTGTTCCTTTTTGTCCATATCCTTGCCAACCCTTGTTTCTTATTTTGTTATTCTTAAAGGGTGGTACTTGTTAGAGTATTTTGGAATTTTCTTTATGAATGGAAAATATTAACTTGTTCTTAAAATTTAGGATTAGGGGTAGTAATATGGTTTCTGGAAACAGACTGGCTTGATTTAAATCCTTGCTTGATTGAATTACTAGTCTAATTACATGACCTTCCCTGTATATAAAATGGTGTAGATAGTACTGAAATTACACAGTTGTGGTGAGAATTAAATGGGATAATCTGTATAAAATATTGTATGATCTAAGTTTTGTCCAAGCTCTGCCATGAATTTTTTTGTTCAGGGACATCCATAAAATGAAGAATTGGTTACCACTGACTAATGATTCTCTGTTTATTCTCTGGTTATAAGTGACCATTTCTTTTGTATTTACATAGTGGAATTTGAAAAAATCTGAAGTAAATACCTTCAGATTACATCAAAACTTTGAATGAAAGGCTTTTATTAGAAGAATTTTTGAAGAAAGAACTCTGAGAGCATTTTTGTTGATTTTTAGACATCTGGGTATACCAAATAAAATACTGTACATATTTATAGCTAGTTTAATAATGTCCCAAGTCTAATTAAAACACAGTGTTTTTAACAACTAATTGTTACAGAGAACTGCGTTGTTGTTTTTTTTTTTATGTAGCTAGGCTGGTAATAACCAATGATAGATGAATTCAATTTACATAAATTTCAGACCAAGAGAATATTTTAAAATCATGCCACAGAGGATTGCTTTAAGTTAAGAAGTTAATGTCATTATCTCCTCCTCTCATTTAAATTGTTCTGTTTACAATAATTGTGAGCATAATAAGTGTTTTAAGATTTCCCACTTGATGAGATTTTAATAAAATTTGATAGTCACCACTCTGAATAACTAAAATGTTATCTATAAAAAATTTTTTCTATGTAAAACCAGGCATTTCAAGTTCAACCATCTCATGTATTGCTTCCTCATCAAAAGAAAGATCTTTTAAAAAATAGATATTGGCAACTTTTAAAACAATTCCAACTGAAAAATCTTCTCTAATGTAAAAAGGTTTAACTGTGCTGAAAAAAATTTTGATCACATGTTTTGTTAGACTTTCGGCATTTTTGGTTTGGAGGCTGAATTCAGTGTTTCCATGTCTTCAAGAATTACAGGTTAAAGTTTAAAAGGAAAAGGTAGAACTTTTTCTTTTTAGGTTCTTCAGCCTACTTTATGATTTATAGTAACTCTTCCGGGAGTCTGGTAATTCCTGAGGAAACCCTGGTGAGTAATAAAATTGATGCTGCCAAAATGAGCTTCTGATAACTGTGTCACACCTTATAGCAATTCACAAATGTAAGGATTTCTGAAACATTACCAAAGAGATACAAAAAGTGAAATCATCTTTGTGAATGCGTAACACCAAGTCTAAGAAAGATCTGTAAGAGTTACTTTTTACTTTCTAAATCTCTTCACTTAAAGTATCAAAAAATGGGCTTCTTTTACGTAATTCTTTTAAAATAGTCCTTACTGCATTACTGGAACCAGCAGAAGCTATTCTAAGATGGATAAGGGTTAAAAGGAACTCCTTGCCTTAAGCTGAAGAACTAGCCCAGAACATAGTTTTCTTCCCTTACCCTATTGTTGCTGTCTTCCCTCTTTGCTTTGGCTGTTCCACCATTACTACCAAGCTTTGTAGTAAGATTTGGATAGTTACTGATACTGTTATAGTTGCTAAAAGAAAAGAAATTCCAAACGCAAATGCCATGTTTTAATAACCTAGGATGTATTTTTACCATCCTGTTTTATTCTTCCTTTCTTGTACAAAAATGTACTGAGCCATACTTGGCATGGTCAGAAAGGAAGCACATTTACTTTGTTATCCATTGATTGCTGTGCAGCACTGCTTTTTAAAAATCAGCAAGAATTTCAAACATTAATGAAGAGGGTAAAGGGTTGTAACCAAAGAAGACTCAATTGTTACCTTAGTTTTCTCTCACCTAAATTTAGCATGTCAATTTTTAATTTGATTTATATTTTTGGAATACTCATTTTGTGTAACACTGAAAACTATGCTGATTTTTTTTCTTAGTTTGCTTAAAATCTTGACCAACCCAAATTACTCAGTTGAGATCTTGGTTTTCCCCCAAAAGTTCATGACTCATTTGTAGAACAGGTTTTTATTTTCATCGAGCTTACATGCCAAAACAAACAGCTACAGTTCTAAGCAGTTTTCATTACAACGTTATAGGATGTTATTTCAAGTTCATCCTTTACTGCTAAGGACTCTTTAAAACCAGGATTTAAAATAACCTGTTTGGGGCTTTAAAATACCTCATGAACTATGTTCAGACAATGGAAAACTGGTTTCTCCCTTTATAAAATGGCACCCATCATCATGCTATATATTTCATTGAATCACCTTTTTGGGCAAATGAATATCATAAAAGTTGGATTGCTGAGAACAGACTACTTATTGTTTTAAAAAAATGCAATTGGTTCAGTTAACAGTATGGCACAAAATAGAAAAATAGGATATAAAATTAACACACATGTACTTAGAGTCCATTAGATTCAAGGCCCTTATCTAGATACTGAAGCAAATACACAAAACATAAGTACAATAAAAGATTTAAGAAAGCAGAAAGACAAGAACTGCCTTCAAGGCAGTGTCCTCCAAATTTCAGCCACTTTTACGACTTTTGCCATGTTGACATATTATTTGTATTATTGTTAAAAATTTTAAAGGATTTTATTATTTTAAGGTAATCTTTACACTCAAATGGGGTACTAACCCACGACCCTGATATCTATAGTCATATGCCCCACCCACTGAGCCAGCTTGGCACATCTGAAACTCACTTGTAAAATTTAACTTTATTTCAAAGTGAAACTTGACATCAACACATAAACAGTCTTGTTATGAGTAGAAGGTAACTGAAATGAAATCAAATGGCAAAAAGCTATTATTAATTTGTAACTAAACTCTGCTGCCAACAGAAGTCCAAAGCCTGCCCTCTTTTTGATAAAAAGTAAAATTAGTGCTGGTACCAAACCAAGAACAATCATGCAATCTAAAAGAATGAAAATATTTTTTGAAAAGAGAGCAAGTTTTATCATGAATTTTCTGCTCATGTGTCCTTTAAGTCATCTTGCTTTGACTTCCACTTTGGGCAACACTGTTCTCTCAGGTCATTTCTCAATCATTTCATCACAGACTTGAATTAAAACCACTGGGGGAGGTCAGATGAAGAAATCCCCAGAATCAGGGACTCTAGCAACCTGAACATGTTATTGTTTCTTTCATCAGAGTTATTTTCCACATGACATTTGCCCAGAAAAGCAGCATGCATGTGTGCCGGTCATGTTTGTAGAGGTAAAAATATGCTGTAATGCTTGAGTAAGGAAAACCCTGTGATAGCTACATTTGGGTTTGTTTCTAAAACAAACTCTTACTTGACTTGAAGAGCAGTCAGTGTGAATAAAAATGGTCTTTGTTACTTAATAAAAATGTATAGAATCCTTACTCCATTTTAGCTATGTCTGTGTTGTCTGACAGGACTTGTGTAGCAAGTAAATACATTAGTCACAGTGACCATTTTTCTTGCAAATTTGTGACATAGATTTAATTATAGGAATGACCAGCAACTTACAAATCTAATTTTGGTAGAGGCTGAGGCAACTTTTTTTTTATTTTAATAATGATGGATTTTTTTTAAAGCAATGATTTCATTACTATTTAAAGAAATCTACTGGTGTAGAACTAGCCAATTGACTGAAGTTATTTTATTACCCTTTAAGAAATGCCATGTACTTTCATTTCTATTTTTATTAATTTTTAAAATATCACTCTGGAAAGAAAATACTTGCTCCTATACACATTTAGATAAAAATAAATAATTATAAATGGGGAGGTAGGATACTTATAAAGGGCCTCCTACAAAACATTATCCTAGTGGTTGGTTAAAATGACTAAATTTCCTTAATTCAAATTCAGCCTACTACAGGATTGCTTAGTTTATGGCCCTTAGTAGGAGACACCCACTAACTAGTAATTGATGATAATGTGGTAGATAGTTCTCATTTCTCCATACTAAAAGTTTACTATGATTAATCTATTTATTAAGCTAATATTTGGGAGATCTGGGAATAATAATGCAGCGAGCCAAGCAAGGTTTGTGTCTTCAGCTGCCTTACAGATTCTCAGGGTAAGAACATCAAATCCCATGGCAGGCAGGGGAGAGGAGGAAATAATTTTCCATTATTAAAATACGTCATTGACTCAGACCCCATTGCCATTCCAAAATAAATCTGGACATACGGAAAGAAGCAGGAGGGCATCTGAGCTTGCATAAACCATATCAACTTCTAGATTCTACCAACCAAAAAGAATCTTTTTATTTTAATTACTGGTTTTTATGATAAAGCAATGCTAGACATCTGAATTCCACTGAGGAATCAGGTTTTTTAATAAACATTTAGCACTTCTCAAAACCAATAATCTGTGTTATTGGAAATGGCAGATTGTAATTTGAAATTAAAAAAAATCAAACATCAGGGTTTTTTTTTTTAGCTCTAATTCACCTCACATCATTGTTTGACCTTATATCAATTTTATTTAATGAAACATTTATGGCCTTCCTACTATGTGCTAGGCTCTGGGCAAGGTTCTAGAAATCAAGAAGAAGAAAAAAAGAGGAATATATGAGGCATCAAGGAGTATAAAAATTCCTGGATTTCCATGGCATTTGTCCCAGTATGATTCCCCAAACTGATTCCTTAGTCACCAACTGATTATTTGAACTCAACAAAGTTTGAAGACCACTTATTTTAACTGTAGAACTCCAAGTAAAGTAGTAGATTGTCATCTCCAGTTATCACAAAACAAACAAAAGCCATTCCATTTTTATTACAACTTTAAGGAAAACTAGATTTTAGGTTTGTGGGTCCACCAACTTAGCTGTTTTAAAAAGCAGTTTGTCAGAGACCAGATTCAGTTTCTAAGTATATCAAAAGCTGACTTACAAAAGTTACTTACAAAAGTATCTTAACCAAATATAACTTATTCTGTGGGAACACTGTGTTAAAAATTAACGTTAAAAACTATTATAGTAGTATATGTTTATTATAGAACTTTTGAAAAATCAAGATAGAATCATCTAGATATAACTAGTCATAGCATTTTGGTGTATGTCCTTTGTATTTTTTACATATAGTTAGCAAAAGTGGTATTGCATCATATAGACGATTTTATTTTCTGAATTACCCTTTAACAACATATATAAGCACTTCCTCATTTTCTGATTTCTACTGACAACTTGATTTTGCTTTATATAATAAATAATATACTGTATAATATTCTTTTGGATGAGGTATTGATATTTATTTAGTTATTTCTCCATTGGTAGATATATGGGTTGTTTATATTCTTTTACATTATTAAAAAAGCTTTCACATTTTTGGACATAGATATTTGTGGTTCTCCCTTTTAATTATCCTTTTTATGAAAAATCTCTAAAAGAGCAATAACTGAGTAAAATACTACGCACTTTTACAAGATTGTTGATGCTGTTAAATTGCTATCCATAAATATTGAAAAAAATTATCATCCTAACATATGTAGGTTCAGAAATATTCATTTTCCTTTATCTTCACCAACTCTGGTTATTATTTTTTTAAGTTTTAGCAAACTGATATTTTAATCTTGATTATAATTTTTGAGAAGTTGATCTTTTATTATCTATTTATTGGCTATTTGAGATTCGTCTATTGTTGATTATTTGTTCATATCCTTTGCTCACTTTTCTAATTGGGATGCTTATTTTGGTTTCAAAGTGGTCTTTATATATTGAGGATATGAATACTCTATTACATATATTGAATTTATTTGTGTGTGTGGGTGAGAAGAGATGATTTTTGATCGACAGAAGTTTAAAATTTTTTTAAGTCAGATTTATTGAGATACAATTTTTATACAGAAAAATTGACCCATTTTAGATGTACAGTTGTGAGTTTTGACAAAATGTATACAATCAAAAAAAAATGTATACAATCATGTAACGACCTCCTCACTCAAGACAAGGAATATTACCATTTCCTCCAAAAACTCTTTCTTTGTAGTCAGTCCCCTTCCCCAACGTTAGCCCTTGGCAATCACTGGATTTTTTTCTTATCCCTTTCTTATGCCTTTTCTAGAAGGTCATGTGAATGGAATCACACAGTGTGTAGCCTTTTGAGTCTGGCTTCTTTCACTTAGTATATGCTTTTGTGATTCATCTTTTTTTGTTGTATGTATCTATCAGTAGCTCACTCTTTTTTATTGCTAAATAGTATTACATTATGAATTGACTGATGAACTTCATATTGTTTCCTGTGTTTGGCAGTTATAAATAAAGCTGCTCTAAGTATTTGTGTACAGGTTTTTGTGTAGATGTATGTTTTCATTTCTCCTGGGGAAAATACCTACATGTAGGATTGCTGAGTTATATGGTAAGTATGTGTTTAATATTGTACAAAACCACCACACCGTTATCCAGAGTCATTGTACCATTTTACATTCCTACTAGGAATGTATGAGGAATTCAGTGCTCCACAGCCTGGCCAGCCCAAGGTATTAGCAATACTTTTTATTATTTATTTATTTATTTTTTTAATACTTTTTATTTTTGTAGTCTAATAGATATACCAGGTATATCTAGTATGTTAAAAAGCAAAGCCCATTATGTGAGTTCTGTAAATACAAATAAGTTTGAAAGCACTTGACCTGATTATGGTGTCATTAAACAAAGAAGTTAATTTATGTCTTCACTGTCCTTCCTGGGTTTGTTTGTTTATTTTTTCATGTAATTCCAGTTTTGTGGTTTTACTTTGATATCTACATAGTGACATATATGCTTATCCCTGAAAATGATTAGATCAGTGTTCATGACTGTTAAAATTTTTCTCTATCTTAGGATATTATACGTGACATTAATACAGTTACTTAAGATAAAATTATTTGTTTGAAGTGTAAATGGATATGTACATAGAAGAGTAAAAATTATAGAAAGCTAGGGATCCCTGGGTGGCTCACAGTTTAGCGCCTGCCTTTGGCCCAGGGCGCGATCCTGGAGTCCTCGGAATTGAGTCCCATGTCAGGCTCCCTGCATGGAGCCTGCTTCTCCCTCCTCCTGTGTCTCTGCCTCTCTCTCTCTCTCTCTCTCTGTCTATCATAAATAAATACATAAATCTTAAAAAAATTATAGAAAGTTCACTTTGATGTTTATCAATTAATCTGCAGATAGTCACACAAATTGACAGTAAAATGCTTCTATTTGGAAGATTATAGAATAAGGTGATAGCTTTCTAAATAGAGGACTTTTCAAAAATAAGTTTATAATTTTAAAAATCTGATCAATTTGACTTTAACTTTTATAATTAAACAGGCTCTACTGATCGGGGGGAAGAAGTCTTATGATGTGAACATGGTGGACACTAACATCAAAGCATCATAGATGAACATTGATTCATGTTTTACATGTTCACTGATGGTTATACCATGAGTTCACAGTGTATACGTTTTCTTTCTCTTTTGACAGGACAACATACTTATTTGCTTTTTCTGTGAGGTTTTTAATAAGTAGAGTAATTATATTAAAAATGTCCACCGTGTGTATAATTTTTTTTAATTTTTTTTAACTTTTATTTATTTATGATAGTCACAGAGAGAGAGAGAGAGAGAGGCAGAGACACAGGCAGAGGGAGAAGCAGGCTCCATGCACCGGGAGCCCGATGTGGGATTCGATCCCGGGTCTCCAGGATCGCGCCCTGGGCCAAAGGCAGGCGCCAAACCGCTGCGCCACCCAGGGATCCCCCGTGTGTATAATTTATAGCAATGTTTGGTCTAGAGGTCATTACTTATGGTTTAATTTTTTGTCTATCAGATAATTCTCTTGTAAGTAGTTATTTTCTAAAATGTTCCTAGATTTCTACTTGAAAGCTAATGCTGTTCTTTTTATTTTTCATTTAGGAGAAGTAATGTTTATTAACATTTTTAGACTTTTGGTAATTTCCAAAAGCCAATGTGATACATTCTATCTCTTTTCTTACTGCTATCCTGTACATTGTTGTGAGGTTAACTTCGCATACTACTTTTATATGTCACTCCTATACCCCAATGCCTTTGGTGGCTCTTACTTGCTCACCACCTTGCTGGCTGTTCTGCCATCCTCCCAAAGGGATGAGGATCCCCCCCCTCTCTGGTACCCTTCTTTCGTTCCTGTGTTCCCCGTTGAGTTGCTCTTCTCCCTCTCCTCTCACCTCTTTGCTTACACTATTCTCATCCTTTTCATATCATGTCCATCTCTTGAAAGACTGCCTGCCCCTTGAAGACTGCTTCCATCTTTTATTGATAGTGGCTACTTAGCTCTTAGGAAGACTTTCCATCAAGATTATAACTGGTTAGTATAATTAGCTTAAAATAGTGACCTCGCCCACCTCTGGCAGTTTTTATCATCCTCTTCTTTTAATTTTTTTTCTAAAATACGTATCTTCTAATGTATTACATATTTATTTATTGTGTTTACTGTCTCCCTTTATTCAAATGAAAGCCTCCATAAAGGTATGTATTGGTTTTGGTTGTTTTGGCTGATTTGGTTCACTACTGTATCGACATCACCTGAGTACCTGGCACGTGATAAGCACTCCAAAAATATTTGTTAAATGAATAAATAGAAATCATTCAATGAATGTTATTTTATCTTTCTTCTTATATCTAAGATTGTAAAATGTCTTGTATATGATATACAATTAAATGTATGTTAGTTGTTACAATTAAATTTTGAATTAGTTTGACAAAAATTCCAGTATCACTTTAATTATCTACCAAATTTTTCTTATTACTGTTAAAATGATTTTAAATTGTAAGCTTTTAGTTTCAATAAAACTTATGCTACAGCCAAAATTTTATTGCTTTATAGTCACCATGTTGATTTAGAATGGGAGTGAAAACTCATTATTATAAGTTATATCTAAGTAATAATGAGTAATTTATAAGACTTCCTTCTTATAATAACTCTCTGTGAGTAGATTATGGCAGATTATCCCTATGTAATAGATTACCAAACTATATGCTTTTATCATTGAAATATGTCAGAAAGTTTTCCATAAAAAATACTACAAGTGTGATTACTACATATATAGAGTGGGAAATTTATAAATGGGGATATAATAAATGATTGCCATTACATGGCATTGTAGAGAATTGTTGCAGTTAAGGAAAAGTATTTTTATCATTAAAGTTTATTTTTAACAGTTTGTGAAATATAATATAATTAAATTGACAAAAGAAGGCTGAATTATTAAACAATGATGAAAAATTGTACAGTATCCTAGAGGAGAGATAAAAATATAAGTCTGAAAAATAGAAGAACCAAATCAATGGTATGTAAAAACAAATCCATATCTGACAGTCATTTAAAATACTAAGAAAATAGAAATGACCAAAAAAGAAAAAGAAAGAAAAGAAGAAAGCCAAGGCAATAATGAGGAAGCAGATAACTTGAACTTGGCAACATGATATGACAACTATGAAAGCTAATGCAGTTCCTTCTTTAGAAGCGTCATGTTACAGCTTTCTGCATTTGAGTTTGGTAGCTTCATAATTCAGAATATTGCTTTGGAAAAAAAAAAGAATATTGCTTTGACTCTGGTCTTATTATCTTGTCAGGGGTTAAAATGTGTTAAGTGAGATATAGAAAATAGAGATGTGACTTGGCCTGGAGGAGGTTTGGAGAGTGATATATCTCTATA
Organism: Nyctereutes procyonoides; assembly: GCF_905146905.1. NCBI lineage: Eukaryota > Metazoa > Chordata > Mammalia > Carnivora > Canidae > Nyctereutes > Nyctereutes procyonoides. Next base: position 19,338,611 of record NW_026575122.1, read on the forward strand.
TAATGGAGAAAGAAGAGACAGAATTTTAAGATACTCCAAGGAGGGATGTATAGTAAACCAGACATGATTTTTTAGTGAGAAAGTTGGTCCCATTTCCCTATGATAACCTAAAAAATATACTCATGCCATCTGCTATTTGTAATAGCAGCCCAATAAGCCATTCAGAATTCCTAATCAGTAACTACTGAGGTATATAGATTTGGAACGGAACAGCTTTTCAGTCTTTCTAGTAACTAAAATTAACAAGAAGAAAGGTTATTTCTTGTTTACAAAAAAAAAAAAGGTAGATTGACATGTTAGCTTTTTTCTTTGCTTATTTCTACTTCTAAAAAAGACAATGAGTAGAGATGATGAAAAACTTGAAAGAAATATAAAGGCTTTTTGCCTTTTGTCCTTTAGTTCATGGGGGCATTTTCTCTCAAAATGCTTGAGTCCTGATTCTGTATCATTAAATGTCTCTATAGAATTTTGGGTTCATATCTCATGTAGTTTCAAGCCAAACAGTTGTGAAGTCAGAAGATTAAATTTCTAGCTCTAAATAAAACTGAATAAAAACTCCCATTGGTGTAGACAAGTGGTTGAACATAAAAGGCTAAAGTGTGTAACAGTGGAAACTCCCTACATTTGGAAGAATACTTCCTCTTGTAACAGAATACTATTGTTCTTTTTTGTATGAATTTTCGGATATATTTGAAAAGTAACAATGAGATGTCCCAAAGGAGCAATCTCAACAAATAACCCTTAATCTTGAAGCAAATCTTCCATTGTGTCTTTTTTTTTTCAAATTCTAAAAAAACAAAAACAAATTCTATCAACCTGGTGCCATAATTACTATGGGTTTTCTAGTGACAAAATTATCATAAACTAATGAAACTCTCAAATAGCATTGTGCATCTCTGATAGTTTTTCTAGATGTTGCTGGCCTTTATTTTTATATGGGAATTGTAAGTAGTGAGTCACGTCACCTAAAACATATATTTTGATATGTGTTTTTAAGAAGACAAACAAATTAGAAAGGGAAGTTTTTCTCCTTCAAGAAAAGGACTGCCACATAGTTCTTAAATAAGTTTTTCTTTCTCTGCTGGAAATCATTCTTGATATCTCCAAGATCTGAGATCTCTTTTCTTGGCTTCAATCCTTCCTTGGCAGAATCAGTAATATTACTGGTTTTTTTTCTTTGACTATTTGAATCATCCATTTTTTTAAGACATTGAGTTTTTCATTGCCAGGGATGTAGGTGGCATATACTTTGTAAACTTACAGTGGTCCGGTTTCAGAAACTGATTCTGTGCTTCCATCCCACAGGGATGAACTCACATTGATCATATTCACATAAAACAATTTATGGAGCAATCAGTTAAGAGTGGAAAAAATTGTTAAGAGAAACTCATAGACAGTTGGGTTGATGCCTTCTGTCTTCATGGCTAAATCCACATGAGAAGATATTTTAATGAGAAGTTCATTTGGTAGGGGACATCTGGGTGGCTCAGTGGTTGAGCGTCTGCCTTCAGCCAGGTCATGGTCCTGGGGTCCTGGGATCAATCCCGCATTAGGCTCCCTGCAAGGAGCCTGCTTCTCCCTCTGCCTATGTCTCTGCCTCTCTGTCTCTCATGAATAAATAAATAAAATATATTTTTAAAAAGTTCATTTGGTAGGAATGGAATTAGAGGAAAGAGAGGTAGGGAAATAAATTTTCAGTTTGATTCTATCAGGCAGTTGTTAAGTATATGGATCTGGCTCTGCAACATGGGTATGTTGCTCTTGGAAACAGACAGGTTCACCATTTGGACCAGGGATCTTCTTTCCTAAATGGTATTTAGATATGTGTTCTTAAGAGTTACTTTTGGGTATTTTCTCAGTGGTTCCATCGCTGACTGGTTTGCCCTTTAATTGATCACCATACCTTAAAGTGAAATCTTGCTGACATTGAAGTCATTTTAATGTTTTAAAGTGACTTTACATGTCTTCATTACAAAGGCATTTCCTTTATTGCCAAGTTCAGAGATAGGGAAGACACGTTAATATTTTCATTTTGTATTATTTAGATAGCTGGGCTGACCAACATGGTAGCCACAAGCCACACGTGGCTGTTTAAAATTAAATTAATTAAAATAAAATAAAATAAAACATTTCATTCCTCAGTCACACTAATCACGTTTCACGTATTCAGTAGCTATCTGTGACTGCTGGTTGCTGTATTGAACAGTACAGAATGTTGAACCTTTTTTTTCATTGGAGAAAGTTCTGTTGAGCAATACTGGAGATGTTTAAGTGGCAAAGTATTTTCCAGTTATTTTTTTAATATAATATGGGATCAAATATTTTCATATGTCTTCACTGTGTTATATTTATTTTAAGTATTAGCCCAACTTAGGATTCTAATCCTCTCCAGTCATATATACATACATGATCAGCTGGTCAGGGATTTTGTTTTTAAAATACTAGTTGTTTAATTAGCACTTATGCATTTTACTTACAACAAGGTTCTCTACTTATAATGATAGACTTCTTGCTTTTTCCAACACTGTGCTACTTTAATAAATTAATAATAGTCTTTCAGAAATGCTGACATTGCCAGGAAAATAAATGCAACCTTATATGTATAAAAGCTGTCCTTCAGAAAATAGTATACTGTTATACTAGAAGTGCCTGAAACTCCATTCGTTTTCAGTCTGAATAGGATTTTAACTTGTGTGCCTTACTCTGCATTTAACAACTGTTCTCATGGGACTATTATACATTTTTTTATCTGCTTTAACATCTGTCACATTTGAAAGATTATTTTCAATAAGACAAGTCTTTCTTACATGGTAGTTTAACTAGGTCAGTGATTTTCTAACATTTGAATTTCATTGATCAGTAAAATTTCAGAAGAAATTTTGGGGAGCGCCTAATGATTTTAGTTTTGCATTTTGCTAAATAAGAACTACCACTTCTTATTGTCATCATTTTATGAAAGAGTGGACATTTAAACCTGAAACCCAAAAGGGTGGGTTTTATCTTTCATTTATCATTCATTTATCATATCATTTATCAACCTGATGATAGTTATATTACATTCTTCTTCTTTTGCCCCATTTATTCCTTTAAAGTTTTGACTAGTCCCAAGCCAAAACTTCACTGTGGAAATTATCAACCTTTGTTGGTTTTCTTCTTCATTGATCTTTTTTATTTTTTACCACCTCTGTTTGGCATTTTGAATTATAATTTTGATTTTTCAAAGACTGTTGCTATTGAAGGAAATTCTATAATATTATTAGACCATGTGATACATGATAGAGATATATCAAAAAAGTTATTTAACAGTTTTAACCGTGCCATCTGTTAGCCAAATACTCATTTGTCTAATTCATATTCTGAGTTAAGTTTGTCCAAGTTATACTCCATAGGAGCTCAGAAGAAATAGGTATCTATCTCTTCCAGAAGGAAGATGAAAACAAAGGAATCAAGGCAAAATGACTTTAAGTAGGCCTGAGAATCAGCTTCAAAGAAAAGACTCTTCGAGGAATATGGATAATATACCTTACTTGTTAAGAGCTTGGAATTTTAGGAAAAAAATGTAGTTTGGAAAAATAATGTTTTTAAGGTAACATTAAATATATATTTGTTATATATATTATTAATGTCTAATAACTACTTGTAGACTTTTTATGTGTTTGATGGACTCATGAAAAAACTTCTAGTGTTTTTATATACACTCATATATTTATTCATCCATATTCTTATACACAATTGTTCTTATATTAGGAAAGGTTATTTTTTACTGAGTAAAAATAGTGGGTTCAATGTAGCTACTGGGAGGAGTACAAAGATCCCCAGGCACAGCTTCTCCTCTCCTAGATCATAGCTAAGGTACTGGGAATAGGGAGTATCTCCCACAAGGGATGGTATCAGAAGTTTTGCAGAATAAATAGAGTTTGTCCAGACTAGGACAAAGGAGGTCTTACTATTACTGATTCTTTATTCGAATATCTATCTAGTAGGGTTAGTCTTTGATGACTTATAATGTTAGTGTCTTGTAGACAGAATCTGGTATAATCCAAAATGGACAGGTAATACATAGAAGAAGGCCTAGTCTAATATTTGTCATAGCTGAATTTCTGTAGGGAAGGTGTATTTGACCTGAAGAGCCTGCCAATTAAATTATTAGATTTTTTTTTAGTTACACTTTCATGCACGATTAAATTATAGTAATGTTCTTTTTAGGTAAATGTAAAAGATGTGTGTGGTATGTGTAGTCTTTCTATATAGAATATTAATCTATGCTTCTGTTGAAAAAGAATTTTTCTTTTAAAAAACTTAAATAAGTAAAGACTTCATTTACTTTAATCAATATTATTGATATCTTAGCAGAGCCCTATTAAATTTGGCTTATGGTTTGGTCTCAGTTATGTTCTACAAAATATAAGAATTAAAGAAAATAGACTGTAAATTAAAGAAAAAATATGTTATAATACATACAACATACAAAATATGTATTAATTGTGTGTTATCAGTAAGACTTCTGGTCAATAATAGACTATTAGTGTATTTTTTAAATATAATATATTAGCAATAGTAGACTGTTAGACTATTAGTAAAGTTTTTGAGGAGTCAAAGTTATAACTCAGATTTGCAACTGCAAGGGGGATTGATGCCTTTATTTTTTTTTAAGATTTTATTTATTTATTCATGAGAGACACAGAGAGAGAGGCAGAGACATAGGCAGAGGGTGAAGTAGGCTCCATACAGGGAACCCGATGTGGGACTCGATCCTGGGACTCCAGGATCACACCCTAAGCCAAAGGCAGATGCTCAACCAGTGAGCCACCCAGGTATCCCGGATTGATGCCCTTAGCCCTCACATTTTGGTTCGAGTGCCAACTGTATTATACATGATTGGGAGGCACTTAAACCATACAGCAGAAATTTTCCTTTTTGTTCCTTTTGTTTCCATTTGCATAACTATACCTTTTATATACCTCTTTTTTTCCCTAGAGATTTTTTGTATCTGTTTTTGGAGGTAAATTGGGTCTTGGTCTATTGTTAGTTTGATTTAGTATTCCAAACTCTTTTTCAATACCAAAAGCTGTTTATTAAGGACATGCCATATACACATCCTTGAATTCAGTTGACGTACATTCAGTGGGAGATGAAGATTATAAGACACAATTTCTTTTTCAAGAGATTTAGTGTAATTGAAGAAATATGCCTAAGTTAAACACTTAGAGAAAAACAAGATAAAATATAATCAAGTGCTTAAATGTGTGGTATCATCAGTTAAGAAAAGGAGAACAAGTCAAGGTAAAATCATCAGGAAAGGACTCTTGGAAAATGTGAAATGTAAGATCTTGAAAATCAAGAACAGCCCAAGTGTAGTAGATCAACCTGAACGTGGATATAGTCCAACAAAGACAGGGACCATACCTGTTATGCTCATTGTTACCTTTCTCTGTATATAGGTACAATGGCAGTGCCTGGTACATACAGTCACACAATGCGTGAATGGGCAGTTGCAGGCAAGAGACAGTGAAAGGAAAGATATTTACTGGAGTAAGCCAGTTCTCGTTGACTGGTGGAAATTATGTGAGACTGCATTATGAAAAGCCTTGAATGAGAGGCTAAGCTTGAGATTGCGAGGCATTTCTGAGGAGTTTTCAAGAAGTGTATCATGCCAGAAGTGTTGTCTTAGGAAAAATGTCCTGATAGCAATGAGTTCCTTGCTGAGATTGTACATGAAAGACTGGGAAATAGGCTCTTCTGAGTCTAGACAAACAATGATGAATGCCCTGGCTACTGCCTATCAAATGTTTTACAAAGAAAGAACCACAGGCACAAAAGAAAAAGGAATAGCTTTCCTAGTCATTTATTCAATTATTTAGAAAGCTAACACTGACCTTGTGCCTACTGTATGGGAGGCCCTGTACAGAAAGAGTCTTACTATCAGGCTTTGAACCAGGGATACTTGCCTACCAGTGCTATAAAAAAGATTTAATAAGATTGAGTCTCTGAGATGCTCAGCAGAGTGTCTAGCATATTAACAAGACATCATAAGTGGTTGCTGCTAATATGAGTTTATTTTAGAAATGATGCCAAAAGGGGTGCCTAGGTGGCTCATTTGGTTGAGCTTCAACCCTTGGTTTTGGCTCAGGTCATTATTTTGCGGTCCTGGGATTGAGCCCCAGGTTGGGCTCTGTGCTCAGTGTGGAATCTGCTCCAGGTTCTCTCTCTCTCTCTCTCTTTCCCTCTTCTCCATTCTCCAGCTTGTATGTATGTACACTCTAAATAAATAAATAAGTAAATAAATAAATAAAACAAACAAACAAAATTGTAAAAAAAAAAATTATGCCAAGACCCTCTCCAACCCTACTGCCAAAAACCCTCTCTATAAAATCTACTCCCTAGATATAATATTTTCCTAAACCCCTGGTTCCTTAAAAACAACATTTTTTCCTATTAGAGGCTTTGAAACTTCTAGAAAGCAGATCAAATGTTAGTGAACCTTACGTACCCATCTCTCAGCTTAAACAGTTAACTCACTCCAGTCTTGTTTCGTCTGTACTCCATCCACTTTGGTATTATTTTGAAGCAAACCCTAGCCATCTTTATATTTTCACAGGAATCTCATAGGTAAGGGCTTTTGTTTTTAAAATACAGCTATAGGGAAGCCTGGGTGGCTCAGTGGTTTGGCGCCTGCCTTTGGCCCGGGGCGTGATCCTAGAGTCCCAGGATCGAGTCCCACATCGGGCTCCCTGCATGGAACCTGCTTCTCCCTCTGCCTGTGTCTCTGCCTCTCTCTCTGTGTGTCTCTCATGAATAAATAAATAAAATCTTAAAAAATATATATATAACTATAATGTCGTTTTCGTCCTTAGAGACTTTTACTGGCCAAGTGTATCATGAAAGAGTCTGGGATATCTTCATGTAGAAGAGCCAGGAAATGCAAGGAACATAAACAGACTGGAGACGCAAAGGTTTTAGGATTAATAACTGTGGTGTCATGAACAAAACCAGGAAGTTTAAGCAAAAGAATAATTTTGAGTGAGATGATTAACTTTGATTCAATAGGTATTAGTTACATGGTGGTACAGGGACATCCAGTGGCAGATACCCAGGGAGGGACATGTTTGCTATCTGTTCTTCCTTCATGAATGAAAGACACATGGATCTTAAATCAATATAGATCCTTTTAGGTTCACCATTAATATCCATCTTTCCTTCCTTCCTTCCTTCCTTCCTTCCTTCCTTCCTTCCTTCCTTCCTTCCTTCTCCCTTCCCTCCCTCCCTCCCTTCTCCTCCTCCTCCTCCTCCTCATTCTTCTTTTTTAACTTCTGATCTCTTCCTTTCTGTGTCCCACCCTCCAACTCTCTACTGCTACTCCATTCCATTCCTATTCACTTCTGGGCATAATGGGGAACCTTACTTTCTATTAATTATATTTGTTTGAGTTCCTTCTGTTAAAATGTTTATTTTCTTCTTAAAAATAATTTTGGTCTTTCTGACAGTACTTAGAGTAAATGATAATTAGGTGATGAATGAATATTCATTAGAATGGATGATAGCTTCAATTTTGACTTTATATAATTTCAGCTGAGGATATTTTTCAAAGTAAAAGTGTGAAATAATATAGACAAAATTCCACCCATCAATGGAGCTCAGATATAAATACTCCTGATCCCTGAAATTAAATTGGAACCCAAAATGCTCTAAGTTAATAACTTTAATTCTTTTTTTAAAAAGTTATTAGCTTTCCAAAGATCTCCTATTTCACTTTGACAATAGTGTAAGCAATTTAGTTTATAGGCCAAAGCAGAGATCTTATTCTTTTTGATCCCTGGGTGTCATCATCTTAATGCTAATATGGGTTCTGTGTATTCATCAGGAGTAAAGATCAGGTTCACTTTTGCACCTGATGTAAGCCTGTAGCAGACATTCACATTAGAATTGAAAACTCTAAATGTTAGAGGCTTGGGTAGAAACTGGAGATGTAGTAAGCTAGGACCTACTTCAGCTTTATAGTACACACATAATTACTGCAGTGGGATCCATGCTCTTAATATTGGCCACTGTTTGAATGTTTTCTGATAATTTATAGGGTTGATTACTCCAGCCTCAAGTGGAACCTTAGGAAGAAGAGCAGCAAATGGTAAATCTTTGTGATGGTCCCTGGGGCAGTGGTTCAGTTTGAGGCTCTGAGTTATGTGGTTCTCAGCCTCTTTTCCTCCCCAACCCTTCCTGTGGCTCAGTGTCATCATCATCATCTGTTCAGATAATGCCTGTTCAGAAATCACAGATCCCCAGGGAGGAGAGAACGGAGAGAGCCCTGTTATAAGCACACTCGCTGCAAACCTTTCACCTTGCTGTCAAGGTGACAAATGTTTGTCCTTAAGGGAACACTAGAGGTTAAATCACCAGTGTTTTTCTCACTTATCTTCTTTCCCATACTATCCAAGCTCTTAGCCAAATTTATAGCTACAAGAATCTCAGAAAATTAGGCTGCTCGTGACCTTTACGAATCAGAGATATGTTTTGTACAACCTCAAAGTACTGATTACATTATGAATTGGGGTCTGAGTAATAATTAGAATTTGCTAAAAGTCATTATGTCAGTACATTTCCCTTTCAGGGATTAATCAGAACAAAAAAAAATTTAGGAAAGAAACATTTAAATTTTGAGAGATAGTATTGGGAACTTTGCAAACACAATTGTAATAAGGTGAGCAAGGAGTTATTTTTACATCAGCATATGTTAATGGTTTATAAATCCTTGAATAGAGAGACACCAAAATGTGCATTAATCATGATAGTGGAAGTTGCTCTGGATTTCTTCTTTTTTGGCCCATTCCATTCCATTCTCCATCTAGCAGTGAGAATTCTGATCTCGAAGAATGTAAATTGATCATGTCATTTTTTTCCTGCTTAAAATCTTTCAGTTTTTCTTGGGATAAATATCAAAATCCCTTAAATGGCTTATAAGGTCCTGCCTGACCTGAGCCATGCCTTCTTCTCCAGCTTCCTGCCATGCCTCCTCTTCTGTACCCACAAGGCAGCTGCCATCTGGGCATACTTGCAGTTTCTCTAGTTCATTCATTCATTCATTCTACTCTGTATTGAGGCTACAAAAATGTACAAAACAGACAAAAACTCATGGAGCTTACATTCTAGTTTAGGGGATATGACAACTATAAAATACATAAATTTGCAACTGAAATGTATATCAAATATGTATATAATGTCATATATATATGCCTTGCCGCCTTTCCCTCCCTCCCTTTCCTCCACATATATGCTCCATATTTTATATATATAATATATAAAGCAATATACAATATATAAAAATACATAATATATATAAAATATATAACATATATAAAAGTATATAAAAGTATATATAAAATACGGAGCATACGGAAGAAAAATGAAGCAGGAAAGAGAGGAAGATAGGGAGGAAGCTAGAGGGGTTGCAGTTTTTTTAAAAGGTGGTAAGTGACAGTCTTTCTTAGAATGTTTGAGCAGAGACTCAAGGGAGGTAGGAGGGCAAGCCATAGGGATATTTGGGGAAACAGTGTTCCATATAGAAAGAACCCGCAGTGCAAAATACTCAAGTAGGAGAAAAGCCACAACAAGGTGGGCAATAGAAATAAATTCAGGTATGTAACAAAGGGCCAGATTATACAGTTAGGGGCTTGTGAGCCATTGAAAGGCATTTGGTTTTAAATCTGAGTGAGATTTTGTATTAGCCAACTTGAGCTGCCATAGCAAAATGCCATGGACTAGTTGGTTTAAACAATAGAAATTTATTTCTTGCAGTTTTCTGGAGGCTGGAAAGTCCAAGTTCAAGATACTGGCCAACTAAGTTCCTGGGAACAGATCTCTTCCTGGCATGTGGACAGTGGCCTATTTACCATGCCCTGACATGGGGGTGGGGCGAGGAGAGAGGAATATGAATGATGTCTTTCTCTTCTAGTAAGGCACTAATCTCCTTTGAATCAGGGACCCACACCACCCTTATGATCTCATTTAGTCGTAATTACCTCTTAAAGGCCCTCTCTCCAAATACAGTCACATTGGGGATTTGGGCTTCAACATGGAAATTTGGCCAGGGGCACACAATTCAGTTCATGGCAGATGGGAAGACACTGGAGAGTTCTGAGCAAAGCAGGGACAAGATCTCACTTAATGACCACTCTTTGGAGAATGGACAGCAGAATTAAGGACAGGAGCAAAGAGACCAGTTAGGGAATGATTGCAGTCATTCAGCCGGGAGATTATGGTGACTCCAACCAGGGTGGTAGCTATGGAGATAAGCACATTACAATTACAGTCATAATCATTACAATCTCAGGGTGCTCTCATAGATTGTTCCCTGGATTGCTTACATAGCACCTTCTAGGTTTCAAAGCCTTTTTACATATATTTTCTTAACCCCATACCTCTCCTGGGAGGCGGGCACAGGATTGTGAGACTCAGGTTTCACATGGGACCAATTCTGGAGTCAGAGTGCCTAGGTTTGTGTTCCCTCACTGTGCCTCCAACCCCTAGGGATAGCAATGATGCCAACCTTGCGTAGTGTTATGCAGGCTCAAGGAGACAGTCTGTGTTAAATGTTTGGTAGATGGTCTGGCACGTTAGTAAATAATAAATAGTAGCTGTCCTTATTTCTGTCACTGTGAATAATGAAATTCAGAGTCCAAAGGTCAGTTGGTTTGTCCAGGCTTGTCTAGCTAGTACTGAGAAGAACCACTGCTAGAATCCAGTTCTATTATTCCTCATATGCTCTACTTTCCATTATATCATTTGCTGAAGGAGTTCCATTTTAAAACAGGATAATTCAAGTTACAGAAAGCAGTAAAAGTTTCTTTCTTTTCAACTATTCTATGAATTGATCTTTTCGGTACTCCATCCTGACTCACACTCTTTTCACCCTCTTAAGAGGGTCTCTTTATTCATAAAGTTTAGCTTTTTGTTTCCTTGAAGAGTCCAGAAGTTTAAATCTCCTTTGAATTGTTCAATTAATCACTCTCTAGACATTGCTTAATTTCCATCTGTTGTTTCCTCCACAGTCACTATTTAGTGTTTGCGTTAGGAATGAAAATACGGGGTTGGGGACTGTTAAGGCAAGGCTTTGCAGAGGAGTCTGCTCCCACAGCTAGCTGATTTTCACTTCTGTCTTTTCCTGGCCTCCCCTGTTGGGTATTTTATTCATGAGTAGTACACAAGGTCCTATAGAAAGTCAAATGGCCAAATATCTCTGTAGTTTCTCAAGGCACAGACATTTTCTCAGTGAGTCCTGAGCACTAATGAACTTGATGTCAGTCTCTGGCAGAATTTGAACTCGGCTGGAAGGTTGTAAAACCCTGTAAAAAGCCTTATGAATAATTTTGGGTTGCCATTTATTCAGATCGCACCTTGGTGTCCCCCTGCTGGGGCATGGGGCTTGGTGAGCAAGCCAGGCACAATCCTTGCCCAGATGAAGTTTGCATTAAATAGGGAATTGGATAATATGTAAAATAATTACATTCTAATTAAGTGCTATGACAGAAACAGAATGATAGTAAACCAGAAATTGCCCATTTTAGTACAGTTCTTTTCCCAGTTACTGCCCATATTTTCTCATTTCTTGAAATAATTTCTCAAATTGGGGAATCTCAGCCTTTAAGTGTTTGGCTTAAGTCCTTATCAAGTTGTTTCAATAATGTGAGTCATTGACAGTAGATTGACACTCAAAACTTGGCTAATGTTTACGTCGATATACATAAACATAAGTTGTGATAGGAGGCAAAGCTAGAAAGAGCATCATTTTAATAACAGCACAATAATGACAAACTTAGAAGAGATATTTGTGTACTTTACAAAATGGTACCAGTCATTGCCTTTAATTTTTACTTTCTTTTGCTTCTAAAACAGATCCTCATTGCATAGGAGTATAGATACTATTATTTTTGCTGTACAAAGTTAATATTAGTGTTTGAAAGAGACATACACTATAAAGAATGACAACATTAATTGTAATTTGTTTTAAAATTACCTTTTGATAAGATAGAGGAAAATACCTTTCAGAAGATCATGTGAATTATTCTCTCTCTCTTTTAGGCCAAGTAATTATATTCTATAATGCAATTTTTTTGTGTTGGATGGACAGAGTAAAGATAAAAGGCGACCAGAGAGAGAACAGCCTACTTCACAGCTGATGGAAGCAGGTGTTAGAAATGCAGATGAAGGGTATTGACTAAAGACTGTACAAATTTGAAGTGAAAATGCCACTGGTCTGCATGTAGCGTTCTGCACATACGAAGTTTCAGGTAGTTAAATTATTCATTTTATTGTGTGAACTAGTTCAGGAGTTAGGCGAAAAGGTGCCTTTTACATCTAAACTGTTTCTTCCCTCTCTTCCTTTCATCTGCACTTGGCAAGCAAAATGAACTTCATTTTGTAAGTTTTATTCCAGCAAGTGAATGACTTACATCTCTATATGGGAAAAAATACACCTAGGGATGGATAACTCACAGGTTTAAGTGACAGTATAAAACAATAGAAACTAGAAATTACTCTTTTCCTCACTTTTGTTATAATGAAAGCCACTAAAGACAAATAAATGTAAAAGTAGCTATTGAATAATCATCATTACCATCAACCTCACTGTGAAATGTTTCTCAAATGCATTATTCTGTGCTGGATAAAAAGATTTAAAAATATAAATCATTCTTTCTATAACCTTATAATTAAGAATCTTGATTTTTTTAATTTAATTTTTTATTTTTTTAAAGATTTTATTTATTTATTTGACAGAGAGAGAGAGAGAGAGAGAGAATGAATTATGGGGTGGGGCAGAGGGAAAAGAAGAAGCGGACTCCACCTGAGCAAGAAGCCTGGCACACACCCTGATCCTAGGACCCTGAGACCATGACCTGAGCCTATGGCAGATGCTTAATTGACTGAACCACCCAGGAGCCTCTAGAATCTTGATTTTCTTATAGGCAAAACTGAGATATTTTTAAATATGTAATGTGTGATTTTATTTTTTTAAAAGATTTACTCATTTGAGAGTGAGAGAGAGTGCAAAGGGGAAGGACAGAGGGAGAGGGAGAGAGAATCCCAAGCTGACTGTGCACTGAACACAGAGTCCAATACAGGGCTTGATCTCACAACCCTGAGCTTAGGACCTGAGCCAAAGCCAATGGTCAGATGCTCAATCAACCATGCCACCCAGGCACCCCTTTAATGTGTAATTTTAAAGCAGACTTGCATTTTAAGGAAAATGTCATAATTCCTGGAATTATTTTTACTCTCATTTTGGCTTATTTTGCTTTTTGATCTCAAGGGCTGGCTGACCTTACCACTGGGCACCACACTGATATCCAGAGGTTGCACTAGTATTGAAATACCTGTTTTTGGTGAATTCAGGTCATTTCAGGAGAGTCAAGAAGTTTTATATATATGTAGGAGGAAAACACAAACACTTAATACACATTTTATTTTATTTTATTTTATTTATTTTTTAAAAGATTTTATTTATTTATTCATAGAGACAGAGAGAGAGAGAGAGGCAGAGACACAGGCAGAGGGAGAAGCAGGCTCCATGCAGAGAGCCTGACATGGGACTCGATCCAGGGTCTCCAGGATCATGCCCTGGGCTCTAGGCGGCGCTAAACCGCTGTGCCACCGGGGCTGCCCTTAATACACATTTTAAAGGTGAAGAAAATATGAACAAGGCATGCCTTGACTGATTGAGATTAAAAGTTATGGAACTACTGACATTTTGACTCTGTCTGTGCAAATACATAGGCTTGAAATACCTTCCTTTGGCTCCTGAGACAAAGGTTTTCAGTGTCCAACAGATCTGGATGCGGATCCTGTTTCTATGCCTAATGAGCTATATGACTCTGGCAACTAAATTAACATCTTTAGACCCAGGTTTCTTTAAATGTGGAATGGGGATAATATATAATACTACTTCTAGAGATTGTTATAAGATTAAACACGAAACAGTGGGCCTGGCATATTGTTGGAACTCAGTGTGTATCTACTTTTTCATTAGAGCAGTAGCTTGCCTTATAGATAGTCCCGCCTCTGCTATATTCTCATTTTAATTTTATAGAACCATTTAAGATGTAGTGTTTGAGGGTTGATAGAGCTTTTTTCAGGTTTTAGTTGGCTTTGTACTTAGAGATTTGGAGAATAGTTTTGACATATGTTCCTTGTAATTGGCCAACTGATTTATAGAGAAAAGTATTAGATTTGGAGTGAGAATATCTTGGTTCATTTTCTGACTGTAAAAGTACTAACCTCAGGACTACAGACAAGTCATCCAACCTATTTGGCCTCTTATTTTTCGCCTGTCTAGAGGGGAAAATAATAATACCTCACCTATTATGCTTTCCTGAATTACTGTGAGAATCAGATAAGACAATATGTATAAGATCCTTTGTGAAGTATGAACATGAAATGTTCTTAAAAGTTAAGTAAGCTTAAAAAAAAAAGTTAAGTAAGCTATTATCATCTGTAAGTTATCATTATCAAATATATCATCTGTGCCCTTCTCCCCTTTGGAAGGCACAATTATGCTATGAAATATTAAGATTAATTGCTTATTTCCACAGCAGTGGATATCACTTTTTGTGATGCCTTACTAGTAAATTAAATCTAATAATTTGATATATAATTCAGACATTAAGTTTGTACCATTATAAAAGTCTTGAATACAGGTAGCTGTATACTGCAAAACAAAATTCTTTCTGCTAACAGACGCTTATAGCTTAAAAATTTACATACATGTGGGTGACTGCTCTATTTCTAGAGTTCTTGATTGGTTACCACAGTGTGGATTAACTGAGCACAGAACCTTTTGGTTTCATATCAGCCCACAAATGGGCCATTTTCTCCCATTAAAGGGTTAAGGTATATTTTACATATAGTAAAATTCATTCTTTTTGGTACGCAGTTCTATGAGTTTTGACAAATGCTTATAGTCATGTAAACAGCACCATAATCAAGATGTAGAACATTTTGTTAACACTATAAGTTTCCCTATGCCCCTTTGGAGGCATTGCCCTCCCAGCCCCTGGCAACTACTGATCTGTTTTCTGTCCCCATAATTTTGACTTTTCCAGAACACTGCTTAAATTGAATCATACATCATGTAGTGCTTTGAGTTTGACAAATGTGGCATTTTTGTTAATTTACCACTTTTAAACACCACTTTTTTTCTATTTGGGAACAAAAGTGTTATTGCACTTATTTTTTAAAAGAGATTTCCAAAGCTGCATTTTTGGAGTGTGCTCTTCATTTTTTGAGAAATACTAGTTGATGTTTTTGGCTCATGAATAGGTTGAGAGTATCTAAATATTCCTGAGATTTTTCTATAGGTACCCGTTTAAAAATTCCTTTCTCTGTGTCCCACATTTTGAAAAAGAAATAGTTAAATTATCTTCCAGAATGTATGAAATATTTGCTCCCAGGTTGTTAGTTCAAGTTTTGGGGTTTGTTATTTTTTTAATAACCCAAGCCCGCTATTATGAAATGTATTGAGTCCCTCCCAAAATTCATATGTTAAAGTCCTAAGCTCCAATGTGACTATGTTAGGAGCTAGGGCCTTTAAGGAAGTAATTATGGTTAAATGAGACCACAAGGATTGGGCCTAATCCAATAGGCCTGGTGTATTTATAAGAAGAAGGGGAGACCCCAGAGGTACTCACTTATTCAGAAGAAAGACCAGTGAGATTACAGTGAAATGGCCACTCTCTGCAAACCAAGGAGAGAGGCTTTGCAGACACTAAGTCTGCTGGCACCCTGATATTAGACTTCCAGCCTCCAATATGTAACAAATAAGTTCCTGTTGTTTAAGCCACCCAGTCTGTGGTATTTTGTTATGGCAGCCTAAGCAAACTAATACATCCTGAGTGTAAGAATCTGTAGTGGCTCTAAACATTTCCATATAGCTGCAGAATTACAGTATTGCCATAATGTACTAAAATTTTAGTATGTAATTATACTAAAATTTCTAGGAGACTTGAAGTTCTGAGCTATAAAGAATACAAAAGAAATTAATAGCATTAAACCTCGTATCACCCTAGTCAGACTCAAAGTGGTGACTCAAAATGGTGAAAGCATTAATAGATGACAAAGGCAGTAGATAACTGGGAGGAGCAGGAGAGCTAATATTCCTACAAGGGAAGAAACAGGATGCTTCTGAGGGGAAAAAATGACTCAAAATCTCCCATCTGCTGGTATGCATCAGTCAACTTTAAGTAATACAGGTATTTTTTAGCCCCGTTGATGAGAAGATGGGAAGTACACAATTGCTGATCTTGGTTCTGATGTTCAACAACATAATCAAGTTCCAGATTCTTCTCATCTCTTCTGCTCTACTTAGCTGTTATAGTCTTTTACCTTCATGCTTTGTTGCTATCCTGGTAGCAGGATGGCTGCTGTAATTTCAGGCATTGTGTCCTTGTTCAAGGTACAGTGGAAGGGGAAAGACATTGCTTAAAAGCTTTAAAAAGTGAGGCATTCACAAGAGGCTTCCAGCAGACTTTCTTTAATACTTCATTGACTAGAACTCAACCAGAGGGTTATTGGTAGCTGTAAGGAAAGGAGACAGATTGTCTATCAAAGGGAACAGAATTTTCCTTTGCTTCTTGACGTTCTTCTCTTCTTGGCACACATAGAAAATGTAACATTTGTTATATATCCTGGAAGTGAAGAGAATGTTCCTGATGCTCCAAGCCCTGCCCATCTGCCCTTAGGATTAAGGGGAATCAATATCTTGTCTATCTGTGGTGTATTTAAGGCTCATATTAGTTGGAAACAACTAATGGACTAGCCATGAGTCATATCCTAGGTTGTGTATACTGTTGCCCCAAAAAGCAGGGTTTTGTTAGCATATAAGAAGATGGGTATGACATGACTATTGGGTAGGCAATTCATAGCCGTTTGCTTTAAAAATATATATATGTTTGTGCTCAGAATATGCTGTATTTGGATTTGAATAAATATGGATATGTTACTGAAAGAAGTCACCCCTCCCCCTTTTATAATGAAATTATTATATACTGTGAAATGAGGCTGGGAGCTGAAAAACTGACTTCTTTTTTCAAGTATACTTTGAGGCTCACTGTGGTAGACTAACTTCTGCATACATTGGGTTATTCACCAAAGTGAATCAGGTTTATAAGTGAGAGACCAGAGTTGCATGGTCAGCTTGTGAGGAAGAATCTTACGAACCATGCACCAAGCAGATTGGTTGTCTTCTAAAGTGCCATATTGCTAAGGGCACTCTGGCATATCGTTAGATCTCCAATATGGTGGGGTCAGAATGCTCCTCTCCACAGTAGAGAGTGGTGATTCAGTAGGAGCAGTGTCAGCAGTGAGTTCCAGGAATTGCCATGGCTTTACTCTGCAAAGCACAGATGAAGAGCTTATAGATGAAGGTGGGATACTTAAAACTCTTCTGTGCTCTAAAATAGATAGAGTGCTTAAGCTAGAAATGGGAGATTAGTTCATATATTAGATGTTTAGTGACAAGCTTAAAAACAATATTTCCTCTAGAGTAATCGTTCCTGGGCCTGGAGGCTTGGGATCCTAGGAAGTTCTGAAAAATTATATGCAAAACGTATTCTATAATTGTATGTGGATTTTTTTAGAGAGAAAGACCACAGCTTTCATCTAATTTTCAAAGATTAAGAACAGAGAATATGCCAAATTCTTAAATAACACAGACTTGAAGCAGTTTTTCAGGTCTCATTAGAGTTATTTTAAGAGAGCTATGGCTTCTAATTGTTATATAACCTGATAATCTAAACAGTAATTTCTCTTTGATGTATAAGGTTTTATAGTACGTGAAGTATGTAGCCTAAATGGCTTTATGGAAAAGATACACTTTTCTCCAAAATACTCATCATTCCTGACACCACAAACTTTAGTTTTTTTCTTGAGGAAGGTAAAATCCATTGTATGGGATGACCAAAATTATGCATTGTTTATGTAAGTGGTATTGCTTAGGAGTCCTAAAACTCCTCCTTCTGCTTCTAAGATTAGAGTTAAGGGTAAATTACTTACAATGTCAAATACTTAATTATTTACTAGTTTTTGCAGAATTTGAATACCCAAGGTATTTAGATATTTGCCAAGTTAGACTTTTAATCATAGCTAAATACTGATAGATGATAGATAGATAGATATAGATAGGCAGACAGACAGACAAATAGATAGTTGGATATAGGTAGATAAAGATTGAGCTTTCTCTATCATAAAACAATTGTCAGTTCTTCATTGCCTTCAAACTTATTTCTGTCCTTTAGATGTGTGTGTTTAAATAATTTTTCCCTTGTGGATGAAGCTGACAGCATTCTCGAAATTGATTTTCTATCTGTAATATTCCAACCATATTTCAAACCTCATTAAAGCCCTTTTCATCATTTCTCTGACTCCATTAGTTATGGCAGCATCTCAAAATTTAGTTTTCTCAGTAAATTTCATTATTGTGGTTACCAATTCATTATAAAATGAATTGGTAGGAGGGAGAGAAAAGGAATTGACATATGAGGACATAGTGAAAGATGAGGACTCTTTGGCCAGTAAAGTAGAAATCTATCAAATCATGAATGGCATAGATAATGTGAACATGGACCAAGATGGTGGATCTGGAAATAGAAAGAGGAAAGGGCATTCTTAACACTCCCAAAAAATAATAAGTAGAGGTACTTAACACAGGCAGAAAAGTAATTTGAAAGAATTTTCGATGAATTCATTTCAGAACTAATGAGAAACTAAATAGCAAATCTGCCTATAAACTCTGAACAGATCCTGAATAATTGTAAGTATTATTATGTATACATGGTCTCTTATTTTTTATCATGTTCTCTGGGATATCCTTGGGATTTGAATCCAGATAATCTACTTCCCAAGCCTGTGTTGTTTTGTCACTACACATCCTGCTCAAAGAGAATATTTCCAAACCAACCAGAGAGAAAAGGCAACTTTCCAAAACAATAATTAGCTTGGCAGCTGACTTTCCTAAGTCAGGAATAGAGGCCAAATTAAAATGAAGTATCTTCTAGTGCTCTGGGAAAATGACTGCCAGCTGAGAAGATCATTCACAAGTGATCATTTAAGAGTGAAACTGAGTTCTTCCTGTCCCCTTCCTGTCCTCCTCCCCTTCCTTTTATCTTTTCTTTAAAAGATAATTTTGGTTCCCTTACCTCCCCTTGATGCAGCCAGAGTTAAGGTGGGCTACAGGTCCAGAGCTGAGGAGGTGACCAGGACAGGGTCCTGGGAGGTGGGTAGCACTGCAGAGGCAGTCAAGCCCAACAGTGCCAGCAGGCTGGGTATATACAGGATATATGAGGGAAAAAGTAAATTAAAGATAAGTAGTGCTCCAAAATGATGAAGACGTGTCAGAAGATGTCAGAAGCTTGAAGGGCCTTGCCCTGGCCAAATCTGGAATTATTTGAGCATCCAAATTAATAGTGATAGTAAAAGCTTATAACACAATAAATAAAATAGGGATGCATGAGTCCACACTAATATCAATAAATAAATGAATAAATCATTGGGAGAGAATTCTAGGCAATAAACATATGAGAAATGTTGGAGTTAGAAAATCACTATTTGGCAACTAGTATTCTCAAAGTATTTTAATTACAAAGGGAATAGTAGCAATTTTCACTGAGAAGAAACCTAGAAGACACCACCTTACCAAGTGATCAAAGTGAATACACCCACTAATGGGACAAATGGATATCATTGCCTCCTGATGTGATCAATAGAGGGCATAGCATCACTTCTCTGGCATTCCTGTCAAAAATCCTCAACCTGAATTTGGTCATGAGACAAACCCAAACACATGCACTGTGAAATAAGTGGCCTGTATTCTTCAAAAATACCGAGATTATGGAAGGCAAGGAAAGATTAAGGAATTAATTGTTCCAGATAAAGAAACATGACAATTAACTGCAAAACATGAGCTAGATTAGAAAAAGATTGGGACAATTGGTGAAATTTTGGATGGGACTGTGGATGTGATGGTAGACGGTAGTATCATTAACAAGATAATTTCCCAATTAGCAGGTTTTACTTAGTGGTGTAGGAGAGTATCCTTGTCTTTTAGGAAAAACATACTGACATATCAATGGTATATCATGGCTAAACTTACTCTCAGTTCTGAAGATAATGATTTTAAGTATGTATCTATACCTCTTTTGTGGCGATTGTACAGATGTAAATTTTTATTCCATTCTAAACAGACCTACGTAACACCTCATTATACCCTTTAATCTGGTTTCTAAAAAATATTTCATAAAGTTTGTTTTGATCGAGTTTTTACCTTAGTTGACCTTTGCAATCTCAATAAAAAATGCTAATTCACAGCACCCCAATCACAAGTTCATTGCATTCATGTATTTTTTACTTAGTATTTTTCCATAATTTCCCCTTGATTTAATATATCTTAAACATAGGTAACCAACTCCTTGATGTTTATAATGAGAAGAGAATAGTCTTTAGACTTAGACAAACTTGATTTCGGACTCCAGTTCTATTTCTCTCTAGTTATGTAAACTGGGACAAAATTCTCATCTTTTTTTTTTCTTCTTTTTTTTGTCATGATTTCCTCATCCGTAGGCAATTGAGAATTGTTGTCAGAAACAAACATGGAAACATGAGAAGCCTAAGCACAGTTTCTGGCATGTAAGAGGCATGCAGTAAGTGTTACATTCTCTCACTTCATTCTTTCTCCCTTCTCTCACCAGAAGTATTCATATAGGTCCCCTAGGCATAAGGAAATACAGAGATTATTAATAAGGATCTCCACCCCTGTCCTTCTGTTCATCTTTAGCTTTCCTCTTTGTATCTGACTCTTGCCTTTATTTCTGTAAGTCATCTGTCATCATCCAGGAGACGAAGTGGGCCAGATGGTGATCCCAGTTTGGGGGAGGATGATAGTAGAGCACAGAGAGGATGAGGGGATAGTCAGAACACCAAAGGTTCCTAGGGGACCAGTAGCCAGTGGAAGTGAGGAATATTGAACAAGTCTTTCTAGCCTGAAGACTATTACCGTTTGCTGCGGGAGTATCTTATGATCTCTGAGAAAAATACTGATTGATCATGGCTGAATGCCTGTTTGATGCTTCTCTCTGACTTGTTAGTCAGCAACAAAATTTTAGCTATTCTGAGTCCTGGGGCCATTCAATGCTTGCAGTTTCTTTCCTTTCATTGATAGCTTCATATTTTCTTTGTTCTTTTTTGTTGTTGTTGTTGTTTTCTTGATGCTAACCTTCTTTGCACTTTATACATAAATATATATTCCCTGTCAACATACATTTTATGCAATCTTTATTACATATTCATTTATCTCTATTTCTTTTGTCTTCTTTTAATATCTGCAAGGGGTGGGTGAAATAAGTGAAGGTGATCAAAAAGTACAAACTTCCAGCTGAAAAAAGAAAGAAAAAAAATATGACAACCTGTCCATTAATCTGTCAATCATTCTATCGGTCA
The DNA here is from genome assembly GCF_905146905.1 of Nyctereutes procyonoides. Lineage (NCBI taxonomy): Eukaryota > Metazoa > Chordata > Mammalia > Carnivora > Canidae > Nyctereutes > Nyctereutes procyonoides. Next base: position 19,360,085 of record NW_026575122.1, read on the forward strand.
GATGTGAACTACAGTAAGGCTAGTGGAACCTGAAGGTTAGCCTACTTTTTTTGTTTCCTTGGAACCAAATTCCACAAGTTTACTCCCTAGCAAGTGTTCAAGTACTGAAAATCTGGGCCCGTAGCCTTAGTTCTATTCTGATTCCTACCACTGTGCTTTGAATCTAGTAGGTCTTCAATAAATGTTTCAATAAGTGTTTATTGTATCAGTGACTCAAAAAAAACCTCAAGATCCTGCATTCTATCCCAGTTATTAGCACTAAGCCCAGAAACCAGGGTAGGATTGAGTGTGGGCCCCTGCTGGACCATGCTCTTTTAACCTTCCAACTCCTTTTCCAGCGACTGCCCCAATCTCACTGCTCTCCTTCCAAGCAAATAATTCTTTTAAGTTTTTAAGTTCCAGTTAGTTAAAATACAGTGTAATATTAGTTTCAGGTATATAGTATAGTGATTCGACACTTCCATATATAGTCCTGTGCTCATCACAAGTGCCCTCCTTAATCCCCATCACCTATTTCCCCCAGGCCCCACCTACCTCCCCTCTGGTAACCATCAGTTTGTTCTCTATACTTAAGGATCTGTTTCTTGGTTTGCCTCTCCCTCTCGCTTTTACCCTTTGCTCATTTGTTTTGTTTCTTCAGTTCCACATATGAGTGAAATCATGTGGTCTTTGTCTTTCTCTGACTGACTTATTTGGCTTAGGATAATACTCTTTAGCTCCATCCATGTCCTTGCAAATGGCAAGATTTCATTCTTTTCTATGGCTTAGTAATATTCATACACACACACACACCACACGCACGTGCACACACACACACACACACACACACACACACCATATCTTTATCCATTCATTCATCAGTCAGTGGACGCTTGGGCTGCTTCCATAATTTGGCTATTATAGATAAAATGTTGCTATAAACATAGGAGTGCATGCATCCCTTTGAATTAGTATTCTGGGTGAATACCCAGTAGTGTGATTATTGGATTGCGTGTGTTTCTATTTTTAACTTTTTGAGGAACCTCCATACTCTCTTCCAGAGTGGCTGCACCAGTTTGCATTCTGCAACCTCATCAACACCTGTTGTTTCTTATGTTGTTGATTTTAGCCATTCTGACAGGTGTGAGGTGATATCTCATTGTAGTTTTCATTTGCATTTCCCTGATGGTAAGTGATATTGAGCACCTTTTCTTGTGTGTGTTGCCATCTATGTCTTCTTTGGAGAAATGTCTATTCCTGTCTTCTCCCCATTTTTAAATTGGGTTGTTTTTTGGTTGTTGAGTTTTGTAAGTTCTTTATATATTTTGGATACTAACCCTTCATTATATATGTCCTTTACAATTATCTTCTCCTATTCTGTAAATTGCTTTTTAGTTTTGTTGATTGTTTCCTTCACTGTGCAGAAGCTTTTTATTTTGATGTACTCCCAATAATTTATTTTTGCTTTTGTTACCCTTATCTCAGGAGATGTATCAAGAAAGAAGTTGCTATGGCCAAGGTCATCAAAGATGTTGCTGCCTGTGTTCTCTTCTAGGAATTTTATGATTTCAGGTCTCACATTTAGGTCTTTAATCCATTTTGAATTTATTTTTGTGTATGGTGTAAGAAAGTGGTCCAGTTTCATTCCTCTGCATGTGACTATCCAATTTTCCCAACACCCTTTGTTGGAGAGACTTTTTCCTATTGGATATTCTTTCCTTCTTTGTTAAAGTTTAATTGACGATATAGTTCTGGGTTCACTTTTGCATTTTCTGTTCTGTTCTATTGATCTTTGTGTCTATTTTTTAAAAAAAGATTTTGTTTATTCATTTGAGAGAGAGAGCAGAGGGAAAGGGACAAGCAGACTCCTTGCTGAGCATGGAGTCCAACATGGGGTTCAATCCCTAAGATGATAACCTGAGCTGAAATCAAGAGTCAGACACTTAGCCTAATGAGCCACCCTGGCACCTTGATCTATGTGTCTATTTTTGTACCAGTTCCACAATGTTTTGGTTATTACAGCTTATAATATAACTTGAAGTCCGAAATTGTGATACCTCTAGCTTTGCTTTTCTTTTTTAAGGTTTCAGTGGCTATTTGGGATCTTTTGTGGCTCCATACCAATTTTAGGGTTGTTTTGTTCTAGCTCTGTGAAAAAATGCTGGTGGTATTTTGATAGGGATTATGTTAAATATTCAATTGCTTTGGGTAGTATAGACATTTTAACAATATTCTTCCAATCCATGAGCATGGAATGCCTTTCCATTTCTTTGTGTCATCTTCAGTTTCTTTCATCAGTGTTTTATGGTTTTTGGAGTATAGGTCTTTTATCTCTTTGGGTGGGTTTATTCCTGGGTATCTTATTGGTTTTGGTGCGATTGTAAATGGGATTGATTCCGTAATTTCTTTCTGCTGCTTTGTTATTGGTGTAAAGAAATGAAATAGATTTCTGTACATTGATTTTTGTATCCTGTGACTTTACTGAATTCGTTGATCAGTTCTAGCAGTTTTGTGATGGAGTCTTCAGGGTTTTCTATATATAGTATCATGTCATCTGCAAATAGTGAAAGTTTGACTACCTCCTGGCTATTTTGAATGTCTTTTACTTCTTTTTGTTTGATTGCTGTGGTTACTACTTCCAGCACTATATTAAATAAATATGGTAAGAGTGGATATCCCTATAGTGTTCCCAACTGAAGGGGAAAAGCTCCCAGTTTTTCCCCATTGAGGATGATATTTGCTGAGGGATTTTAGACAGCTTTTCCAGTCTTCATTCCTTACTACACTAAACCTCCTCAGTTAACTTGCATCAAGTCTCCCTTACACTCTGCTAAGCACTTAACTCAGCCCTTATCAAGGTTACCAGTCATTTCCATCTGTACAAAGTCATTGGTGGTTTCTCTGTTCTTTTCTTGCTTAAACACTTGGGAGTAGTAGGCACAATTGATCACTCCCTCTTTGAAACATACTTTCCTCTTCATTTCCATGATACCTCCCTCTCTTGGGATTCTATCTACTTTGCCGACCGTGTCTTCTCAGTTTCCTATGTGGGTTCTTTTCTCTGCTTAACTTTTAAATGTTAGAGTGTCTCAGTACTTGGTCATGTGTCCTTGTCTTTTCTCTGCTTACAGTAACTCCCTAGGAAAGTTTGTCCAATTCTATGGTGGTTTTGTTTTGTTTGTGGGGGGAGGTAAGGCAGAGGGAGCGAGGGAGAGAATCTCAAGCAGACTCCACACTCAATGTGGACCCTAACACAGGGCTCTATCTCATAACCCTGAGATCACAACCTGAGCCAAGATCAAGAGCTGGATGCTCAACTGACTGAGCCATCCAGGAGCCTCCAATACCATGGTTTTCTGTAACATCAAAATGCATCTGTTGCCAAATTGATATCTTCAGGTATAACTTCTTCACCAAATGCCAGATTCATATATATCAAAAGGCCTATTTGATATCTCATCTTGGATATCTAATAAAAATCTCAAGTTTATCATATGCAAAATAGAATTCTTGATCTCCCTTCCCATCCTTAGATTGCTTCTCCCTCAGTTTTTCTCATTTCGGTAAATGGCTCTACTCTTTATTTGAATATAAGACTTCCTGGATTTCTTTCCATCATCTCCCTCTTCCCATATCTAACCTATCAGTAAATCCTACTGGATCTGCCTTCAAAATATATCTTGAGTTCATCAACTTCTGTTCATCTTCACTGTCTCTATTTAAACACCAGATGCCAGCAACTCCTGCCTCTTACTTTGTAATTATTCCCTAATCAATCTCACCTCTTTCTACTCTGATCTCCCTAAAATTCTGAATTCACTCATCAGCTGAAGTAATCTTTTTAGAATATAAACTTCACATTGTATTACCATACTCTCTCCCAACTCTTCCCTAGTTTTAAAACCTCTGGTGTCTTCTGTTGCCCTTAGGAGAAGACTTATTGACTCATTAACCCAACCAATAAGGTCCTATTAGCTAGCCCTGCCTTACTCCTTGGCCCTACCTAATACCACACTATAGACTCAGCACACTCCAGCACAACAAAGTTTCTCTCCTCAAACACACGAAGGCTGTTTTTACCACAGAGCCTTTGCACTAGCCATCCCCCTCTGTCTGGAACATTCTTCTGGTTTTCACTGGATTGGCTCCTTCTTGTCATTCAGGTGTCAGCTGAAGTTGCCCCTTTTCAGTGGCCTTCCATAAGTACCTCCCCAGTATTTTGTAAAACATCAATTTTTGCTTCTTCAAAGCCATTATTATTATCAAAATTACCTCATTCATTTACGCATTGTGTGTCAATCTTCACTAGAGTGTAAGCTCTAAGAGAGGAGGGACCTTGCCTGTCCTCTAATATCCCTGCTGTTTATGTAGTACCTGACACCAGTCTGTGCCAGTCTAGATAGCTGTAGAATAAATTAATCATTTTCCAGGCAGAACTCAGGATAGAACAAAAAGCCTTGGGTTCTGTGAGTCTTACAAGTTAGTGGTGCATGATACATATTCACATGCAAGGTTTCACTTTTTCTACTTTGGCCATTTTTTCTCTTTTTTCTCTTTCTTCAGAATGAATGTCCCTATGTTCCCATCTCTAAACAGGCTTCACAAAGCCATACTTTATCCTTCTTGTCTTTTGACATCACCCAGAGATCCTTTTCTGAAGAAGAGTAATTCTAACATGCTGTGGTCCATAAAGCTGTTTCTTATTATATTAAATTAAAGGGCTTCCTGATCACTGGTCTAAGGCTTGTCTAGTTTTCTTTTAATAGATGTTCCACTGTTGTTACAAACAGTGTAATTTTGTATAGATTCTCCTTTGGAGTTTCTGATTTTCTTGATCTTAATTTGTCTTCTTTGACTTCTTTTGTGATAAAGAATCTTTTTGATACTTTTCCTCTTACTATACTTTAAACAGAAAGAAATCAAATATTTAAGTTACAATGGATGCCACGCATTCATTGTGTGTGTATGTGCATGTATAAGTATATGTAACTATTGCTTTCGTTCCATGAAAGGAAGGTCAAAATGGCCTGCAAATGCCGAAGGAGTCATTAGACCAAAGAGAAAGGCCAGCAAGTCCAGCTTGGTGAGAAATGCTTTATTAAGGGGATTCATGGACAGAAGCCTGACTTGGGTGGCCACAGAGGAGTAGATCTCCACAATTCCACCTCCCTTAAGACATGTTTTTATAGCCCTAGAGACTGGGAATACTGGGAATACCACTCAAGAGGAGAATCTTTAAGAATAGGTATGTCATAGTTATAGCTCCAGGGCAGATGAAGGACATTGTGCCCCAAGAATGTGCTTAAGGATATAGTACACAAAAGGGAGTGAGCAGGGAAAGGAGCTGTGCTCAAGAAGTTTTCAGGTCACAGAACAGTCATCATGGCAGACTTGTCTCAAATGACATTAGTCTGGTTCACACAACCTTTTTTCACATGGGTCTTCCTTATATCCTAAATGCTATTTCATTGCCAAAATAAATATCAAAGTAAATTATAGGACACTGACTTATATAAAGAGATTTATCTATTTTTTTTCAGTACAGAATAGAATCTTTTTTTAAAAAAAAATTGGGGGTGTATCAGAAGAGGTACTCATTTCCAGGTATTTGCACACATACACGCATATTCACATGCTTCCAGAAATCTCAAGATACTCCTAGGAGTTACTGTGTGCTGCAATGTGATGTTGCAAAAATACCAATGCTCTATCAATAACACTTTGAACACTAGTGGCATTATATGCATTTGCACGGCCTGAAGAGCTAACTGCTTAAACCCTGGTCCTCAGAGGCTCTGCCCAAAACAAACAGTTTCTTTTGTTATTGCTTTATCCAGTTTTTCTTTCATCTTTAGTTTCCCCTTTTATTTTGTATTGTTAAATTATATTTCAGAGAATTCTTAAAGGTGTTTTCACTGCTGTCTTGTTTTGATGCCACCCACTATACAAGGACTGCATACATCCATGCCCTGCTGCAGTCTTTTATTTGCTTTTGAGCAAACCGACAGACTTATGTTTCAGCACCATTTTAGGATGAGTGAATAGGCCATACTGAAGGACTCCTGTTGAATGATCTAATTTTGTGACTTCTAGTTCACAAGTGATATTAATGAGAAGCTCCATTAAGCAGGGTGTGAAGGAATGGTCAAGCTGTCCAATTGCTAAAAATCCTAGGCTGAATCTGCCATGCAGATTCTTTAGCACTGAAGACTGGAACGTAGTCATGGTGTTTTCTCTAAAGGTTATAGTCCCACAGCAAAGACAGAAAAATGACCTGTGGTCAATTGTATATAGTTTTGGGATTGTGTTTCAAAAGCAGATCTGTCTTACACTGAAATTCCTGGATGACTTCTGTTTTGCTTTGTAGTTGAAGTTGGAAAAAATTCTCAGAAGTCTAAAAACTTTTCTGACATTATTTTAGTTGACAAATAGTATACAAGTGGTCCTGTTTTTAAATGAGTATTATTTAATCCACATTAAACCATCTTTGAGTTCTTACATGAGTCTAAACTTTATTAAAGTCAAAAGTAATGTTTAGGGAGGGTAAAATCATAAATATGATTCATAAATACTTTAAAAATCAACACTAGATCTCCTAGTTGAATAGAAATCTCACTTAGAATTGTAGTTTATCTTTGAAAGAAAAACTTCTGGGATTAAGAGTAAACCCGTTTTAGAAAAGAAATCAAATATTATGGAATTTGAAAATCTAATTTGACATAGATTAGATTAATGCTCTGTAAAATCCTAGAGTCTGAATTCAGTTTACACAATGTTTGACTTAATTCTCTTATTTCTTTTTCTCATTTTTCCTTTGTTATTTACGTTTAAATCTTGGTGAGTTTTCCTTGTATGGGTTTAAACATTCAGTACTGAATTCTAAAGGAACAGGTCCCTCCCTGCCTTTTTTCAGTGAACTTTTGAGAAGCAATGGTCAGGAATTTGTGTGTGTGTGTGAAATTACTCTTTTTATGAATATATAACCCCAAAATTTCACCAATGTATATGTTTTTTGCTTGCAAATAAGTAGGGATTTAAAAATCTGGCACATAAAGAACAAGGTTGATAGAGGCCTTTTCATATATTTGTATCCCTAATATGTTTTTATTTTTTAAAAATATGCTGCATTTGATTGAACTAAATTTGATTTTGGCTTGTGCCACACAACTATAATTCCTTCAAAAACATGTCAATATTGCAATATATTTAAGATGATGTCAGCAACAATTCCTTCTTTATTTAGAGTAATGTAATCTGAAACTATCAACTTTTTCTACTTTCATGAGCTTTTGACTTTCATACCATAATGCATGAAATAATGCATTTTATTTAAAACTTTTGGTAAAATGTCCATCACTGGAGGGAAAATTTTTATTTAAATATGTTCCTTCCATTGAAATCGGTTTTTCTCCCAGTATCTTTGTTTCTTTTAATATTCTAAACCTTTTGAGTTACTTTGGTTTAATTACTTATCTCCTCATTTAAAAGTTAACATAATGATCCCTCTTTATTGTCAAAGAATTGAACTAATCAGTGTGATTAAGGTGGGGAAGCAAATATCCAATGATATTGCACCCACATTACCTTATCGATTCTCTTGAGATAGACATGATTATGCGACATGTTGAATAGTAGATCTGGGCCAAAGGGAAGAAGGAATAATATTGGAAGTATGTGAAAAAAAAATATTGGAGGGATCCCTGGGTGGCGCAGCGGTTTGGCGCCTGCCTTTGGCCCAGGGCGCGATCCTGGAGACCCGGGATCGAATCCCACGTTGGGCTCCCGGTGCATGGAGCCTGCTTCTCCCTCTGCCTGTGTCTCTGCCTCTCTCTCTCTCTCTGTGTGTGACTATCATAAATAAAAATAAAAATTAAAAAAAATTGGAAATATGTGAGAAAAAAAAAAACTTTGTAGGTTGACCTATAATGAGAACAATTGCATGATGCGTAGCAAAGAGAGGGATGACCAGTAGCTTGAATTCTATGGCCAAAGCAGCTTACTTTTGTAAGGATTTCTTATTGATTATTATGAATGTTAAGTTCTATAAAGTCCAAATTGAGCAAAGAAGAATGAATGACCTATATAATTATCTACAAGTACAGATTAAGGGAGATTTCAGTGGATAGAAAATACATTGAAATATTGAATAACCAAAGTAGAAACCTTACTATAGTATGATATTTGTGCTGTGCAATGTACATGCACTTGTTATTTTTGATTTTTCACTTAAGCTATTGCATGTTAGCACTAGAGAGCATATCTGATGTTAGTATTGTTGGGAGCAAATATATATTGGCAGCTGACTCCATATCTCTCATAGAAAGCCATGTTCATTTATTTGTGAAGTGAATTGTTCTATCTCTTATGTGCATCCATTATGACGAATGCTATTGCAGGGAAGGAGGTGTAAAATTTAATCAGATGAAAAACCTACCCTGAATGAGTTTCTTTCTACTTTAAGAAGAGAGATATGTACACATAAATATATGAAATGCAAGGTAGTAGAAACTGTGCTTTAACAGGGAAGGATGTACTTGAGGGACAAGTGACATGGTAACAAGGAGTCAGAGCTCAGATTTAGGGGGAACATAGAAATGATCAGGCAAGGCTTCATAGAAGAAGTAGAACTGTTGACAGAGAACAGTTATTCCCTTTAAACATTTCTGATAGCTGAACAAAGTTCATGTATATCTAATAAAGCATATAGCTTGGCTTTCGAAAAATAGATTATTCATTTTATTCTTACCAGTAAGAATATGGAGGAATGTGGTCCTATGGGTAAGAAAAGGGACTTATAAGGATGATGTCTTTGAATCTTATGGAGGTCCTCCATATTTTCATTTGTTCATATTTCTTGTGTGTACATGGTGAGCTCTGTAGGCTTTCTAAATAGGTATATTGCTAAAGATAAAGTTACAGACTTTTGTCTTCATGTACTTGTAATTGCTCATCTAGTATAATTGGCCTTTATGACGTATGATTTAAAGTATAGTATTTGTGCTCCTTGAAAATTTTTCTTATAGCAAGCTACCTCATATCTTTGGCTATGTCAGTGTTCATTAACCACTTTATTACAGAAAGGTGGAAAAGAAGAATATAAAACAAGACCTATTTATTTTGTTCTTCAGTTGCAACACTGGTAAATAAAAAATTTAATGAGGTAGGATGTTGAAATAAATACTTAGATCAGGCTTTCATTCATGTTATAACCATGAATTATGAAAATTTGAAATCCAGGGCTGACCTTGACTAGTCCGCAGAGTCAGTAGAATTGACCTTAAGTTCAGGAAAACATACAATCATTCTGATCAGATTTCTCAATATAGTACAGAGTAATACTGACTGTTTAGATGCAAGGATTAGCTGTATTAATTGAGATAGATCCTCTATGAGTCTTTGAAACAATCTTACTGTAGTTATCTGTAATTTTTCATTGTGATTTTAAATGTGTTTATACTTTGAAATTGGTATTAAGAGCTATCAAGCCTACTCTGAAATCTATAGAGAACTGAATTTTCAGAAAGTGCTCTGAGCAATTGCTTTTACTGGTAGGTTCCAGTACAAGTGTTAGATATGCACACAGGATTTCCTTTCTCTAAAGACACACCACATACATTTCCTATTTGGATTATATTTACTATGAATTTCATTAGACAGCATATAGTATTTAATAATAATTCATGTCTATTTCAGGTTTCCAAATTTAGTACTGGAATTAGGTAGGTAATGACTTGTGTTGAGCATTATTAATTAGCCTTTCTTTACATTGTGCTCGAAATGACTCAGTGTATCATACACTCATTCATTCAACAAGAGATATTTGTGGACCTCTGTGTTTCCAGCATCAGCACAATAATATCTTAGTGAACAAGGTAGATACCCTTTCTGCATTTATAGAGGTTACATTCTAATGTGGGAAGCAAACATTAAGCAACTGATTATATTATGGTAAGTGTTAACCAAAGAATTTACATGTGAAGAGAGAATGTACTGGGGGGACCATCTCGGTGAATTCCTTTTCCCTCATTTTTAAGCTATATGATCTTCCATGTATTTCTTAATCTTTCTGGGATCCATTTTCACCTGTGTAAATGGAGATAATAATGCTAACTTCATGGGGTTATTGTGAGACTAAATGAAAAAAATGCACATAAAAAGTTGGGTACATTTAATTATTATTGCCTATTAGGCTTTAGAAAGAAACGATGGGGGAAGCCTTCTCTGGGCAATTGACTTTTAAGCTTTGATCTGAACTATAGTAAGAATTTGTTAAATGGAGAACATTATGGAGAAAGCACCATGTTCAAAGGCCCTGAGGCAGGATTCCCTATGATGTTTTCAAAGAACTGAAAGAAGGCCATTGTGCCTGGAGCTCAGAAAATGAAGTGGAAAATGGCTGGAAATGAAGCAGAGGTAGGCTGGGGTAGCTAGTTCACATAGGGTCTCCTGGGCCTTGTTAAAGAGGATTTAGGGCTTTATTCTAAGGGCAATAGGAAGAATTTCCTCAGGGAAATGACATGATTAGATTTGAGTTTTAGAAAGATTGTTCTAGCCTTAATATTGAGAGTGGTTCGAAGTCTTTTATCAAGAATTAAGGGTCTGGTTGGTCTCTAAAGGGAACTTTTGGGGAATAATATTGGTGGATATTTTTTGCCAGCATCATCTTCTTAGGTGTTGGTCCCAGAACACAGTCAGTGGTGTAACTGACATTGTCGATTTCTAGTTTTTAAGTAAGCCTAGGGATCATAGATATGTGAGTGTGTATATTTGTGGGTATGTACATATATGTATAAATATATATGAACGCACTGTGTGTATATACAAATATGTGTACACATATAAATACACACACGTATGTTTGTGTATACACATACACACACACTCTGTCTCCCAGTAGGGAGAGAGCCCAACATGTTTTCTCTCTTATTTTTTGCATCTCACCATTCAGTCTCAATGTTTTTTTAATTATGTCATATATGTTTAAGAGATAAGAAAAAATGTATCTACCAATCCATTTAATCTATAAGGTATAATGACCTATCATGATCATTACTTTTCATGTTTGATTGGGAATTATTATGTTATACATAAGAACTTTATAATATGTATTCAAAAATTTCAATTGCAGAGTTACAGGAGAATCCTGTATTCTTCTCTGTTGTGATGAATGCAGCAGTTATGCATATATAGAAGAATAGATCATACTGAGCATCCCCTGAGCTCTCTTTGCAGACAAGTCGTATCTCCACCACGACAAAATTCCCACAAGATTTTGAATTATTAATGTTTCCAAATCTGTGAGAATCAGCAGATATGTTCAGTGTTATTGATGGCAGCAAACTTTATCTCTTTTATATCTGAGACACATAATGAAATGGGGAGACCCTCAAATAACCACAGTTAGTGTTTAGGTTAATTTTGTCGGGGCCAGTGGGCTTTTGCCTTAATGTGTATAAATACAATTTTTTCTCTCTTGCAGCAGATTGCATGGTAGATAGAGGGAGTGTGAATTGGCACTAATTTATGAACCCTTCCAGCCTTCTTGGTACTGTACACCCTGTGAGGGCAAGATGCTCTAATTACACTTACTTCACATAATGAGAGCTTTTAATGACAATTACTGATTGTCAGAGTTAGGGATGGTTGGGGACCTTACAGAAGATGTATTGACTCTTAGAAGAGGACTTTATGTGCCTTTCGTGTGGCTCAGTCTCTAACAACTGCCCAGCTACTTAATGAAATACAGTTCCACAGCCCCAAATATTTGAGTGGACTGTGACTGAGGGGCTAAGGTAGACTTTATTTTTCAATTCAAAATAGGTCACAGAGTTCAAGAATTATGTTTGCTTTTAGCAGTGTTTTTACGCTTTTTTTTTTCTTGGTCACACAGACACAGACTGTTTTTCTTTTTGGTAACAAGAATAACCCCAAATCCAGACTACTCTTCTTGGAGACACTGATTTGCACAGTCACAAATGGGTACTTGACATTGTTTTCCTCTTCACACATTTGCAGTGTTCAAGTTTGAGGGACCAATATTTAAAAGGTCTGCTCTACTTTATATGTATTTGTATATGAGAATCGTAATAAAGATTAAAAAATAGAGATAAATACCATTCATTATACTGAGGGCATGAGTTTATATGGTCTATACGTCCTTTTTTTGAGTAAAGCAGAAATTTTTTTTATAAGTGAAGATGACATATTATAGTACTTCTTTGTAAACAGAAATTTTAGTCACACAGCACATCAGCAAACTAGCAGGATGATAACACTTCTTTATAGCTTCAGTATTCTTCTCTTTAAAGAAAATGGATCCAGATTTGCTTGTTTCTTTCCAAGTTGCTCTGAGAATTAGTTTGTCCCAAAGTCCCTTTTTTTTATAGTCTCTATATTTACCACCATTTATTTTCATTTTTTGCATTTTGAATTTTTGTCTTTATGTCTGCTAAATCTGAGGTTACAATTAAAAGCAAAAATATTTGCAGTGCAAGCACATTTACTCAGTAAATTTAAATAACTTACAAGATATCTAACTGATAAAGTAGAAGGGGAAAGGCTCATGTTTTCTTGGCTTCTCCAAGACTAGTGATCTAGTCAGAATCCTAGATCTGACTTAATTAACTCTCTTTTACATATTCTGAATCCTTTTGCCACAGCATCCTAATGCCTAGCAAACTTTAAGCCCTTAGTAACTGTTAGCATGAGTAATGCTATCAGTAATTGTAATCATAAAACATGATTGCCTATTGTTGATTCCAGTACAATTTCTTATGAGCAGGTATGCTTATAACCCAAAAACCTGTTTTCTTTAATCATTTACTGATTCAGTGACCACAAACATTTGTTGGTTGATTTTTCTGGATAAGGTATAAAATATGAGTAAAATTAGTCCTTCAAGTAGCAGAACCTAGAATGTCTTCAACAAATTTTACCATTAAAAGATTAAAATTCAAACACTTTAATAGTGTCATATACTATTATACTTTTGGTTATCATAATCCCTAAAAAATGTGATTTGAGACCCCATAGGTTGCACTGGTTTTTTTTTTTTGTTTTTTTAGATTTATATATTTATTCATGAGACATGGGGTGGGGGGGCAGAGACATAGGCAGAAGGAGAATCACGCTCCATGCAGGGAGCCTGAGGCAGGACTTGATCCTGGGACTTTGGGATCACGACCTGAGCCAAAAGCAGACGCTCAACTGCTGAGCCACCCAGGAGTCCCCGTAGGTTGCATTTATTAACATTTATTGAGCATTTATAAAGCTAGGTAACTGCTAAGTGCTTTTACATCCATTATGTCACAAATCCTAACAGTTGCCCTGTGGGGGATGGAATGGTCATCTGCATTTTATAGCTGAGGACTCTGAGGCTCATAGAGGCTGGGTAGGTGATTGGCTCAGTCTCATAACCAGGAGGCCTGCCTCCTAGTCCTCCTAATTCCAAATCTGGAATTCATATCTATAAAATAGTTACCTCCTTTCTCCTACTGTTATATTAGAAATTGAGGGATCCCTGGGTGGTGCAGCGGTTTAGCGCCTGCCTTTCGCCCAGGGCGCGATCCTGGAGACCCGGGATCGAATCCCACGTCAGGCTCCCAGTGCATGGAGCCTGCTTCTCCCTCTGCCTGTGTCTCTGCCTCTCTCTCTGTGTGTGTGACTATCGTAAATAAATAAAAAAATTAAAAAAAAAAACTTTAAAAAGAAATTGATCCTCTGACCTTGGCCACAGAGACACTGAGACTGGATCAAGGAAACTGGAGTTCTCTCTGAGAGTGTTGGTCTACTATGTGTTTTGGCACTTACTGTTTTTAGATGAGTTAATAGATTTCATTAAGAGTATATGTTTAAGGAGCACCTGGCTGGCTCAGGTGGTAGAGCATGCAACTTTTGATCTTGGAGTTATGAACTCGAGCCCCATGTTGGGTGTAGAGATTACTTTAAAAAAATAAAATCTTAAAAAAAAAAAGAGAGAGAGAGAGAGAGAGAATGTGTTTAAAACTAAACACAGTAGTTTGGGAGAATATCTATATAATTCAGGGAAACAAAATTTGATAAAAATTGTTTATGCACTTTTTTTCTTTTCTTGTTTTAAGATCAAAGCCTATCCATTACTTTAGTGTCAGACTTTAAGACAACTGAAATTATAGCCCAGTTATTTCAAGTCCTGCAGCCCTGTTCAGCCAGGAAAGTCGTGTTTGGCCTAGTAAGTCTCAGACCTGTGAATGTTGGGAGCCAGATCCTCTGATAATAGAGGGTCCTGACACTAGACTTTTGGCCTGAACTTTTTCCAACATAATATAAAATGTTAAATAGAGAAGTTACAGATTACCATCTATGGTATTTTGGTGGAATCGCCAGTTATAAAAGCAGAGCCAATATTACCTAGCCCACCACCAGAACCCCCCAAAGAAAAAGCCCCTTAATTTTGCATATGTTTCAAGCACGTGCCTCTCTAAGTATTGCTGTTGTTCATGATAAATCAAAAAGTTAAAAGCTAAATCAACCTATTATAGAGTTCCAAAGATTATTATGTCACTTTCTGTGTATAACAGATAATAGCAGCTTTTCTTTAACTATCAAGTATGAGTTATTTATCTGTATTGGTGGTTTTTTGTTTTGTTTTGTTTGCTAAATAGCATCAATTATTGAATTCATATATCTCTAGTAGGTGCAAACACCCGATTTTAAGCAAGTCATTTTACAAACATTTATTGAACACCCACTACAGGTGAAGTGAGCAATATAAATAATAAAAAGATAAATGTGACAAAAATCATGGACCAATACTCTACCTGCATGGACATGTTACTTGATCTCTCTACACTTCTGTTTCCTCTTGTAATATGGTAATAATGTCTAAGGCTGTTGTAGGGATTAAGTGACACAGTGAACAGCATATATAAAATGCCTGGTCTTGAAAAGAAAAAGATATTATTTTATAATGAGTATCATCACTGCTAAAGTTTAGTGATTTGTAGAAAATCACAAAGAATTATTGAAAGGGTTAGAAATAGACTAATTTCCCTCTGATTTTCTCAAAAATGTGCACTTATTCAGTGATTTTGCAGATGCTTCTTGAGTGTCTCCTATTTACAAATTGCTTTGCTCTGATCCATGGAAAATATAGGTTACTACCAGACACAATTCCTTTCCTTAAGTGCTCGTGACTGTTAGAGATGTGAGGCATATACATAAATGTATACATAAACGGTAGTGCCAAGAAGAAAGCAATAAGTGGTATGCAATTGCATAGGCAACAGAAGGAAAATTGAGAAGGCAAGGCTTCATTGCTCAAGGGACATCTGAGTTGGGCCTTGAAGGATGGATAAAATTTGAATATATGGAAAATGGCAGAAATATATTCCAGGGAAAGGAAACAGTAAATGGATGATGCAAGAAGTTGTGGGAATTAATTAGGCTGGAGAAGGGATCTGTGAAGGGCTAGGATAGCAAAAAGTATGAAGAGACACAAAATACATGCTAAAGTATTGAGATAAGAAGTGTCCCAATGTTGTGAAGTCTATCAGAGGGAGACAGTTTGGGGGTGGAGAGTTGAAAGACAGGTGGCAAAATGTTAACAATTGGTAATTGGTGAATATAGGCCAAGAGTATACAGATGTTCGTTATACTATTGTTGGCAATTTTGATATAGGCTTGAACTTTGTTTTAAAAAAAAGTTGAGGCAAAAAGATTAAAAATACATGAGAAACTACTATAATCCATAAACAAAGGACAAACCACCTAGCTAAAAAATGGACAAAACATATGACAGGAAATGCTGCAGGAGAATATAATGGCTAATAAATGAATAAAAATATGTTCCACCTTTTAAGAGTTAGAGAAATTTAATTTCAAGCAATGAGACATTACTTTTCATCCACCCAATTGCACCATTTTTTAGCTGTAATCATATTGTAGGTATCCAGGAAAAAGAGATGTTAATACCAACCTCCTGTGATTGCTGTAGAGATTAGAAAGCAGAATCTGTGAAGTACGTGCTACGTAGAACTCAGGAACAACATCTCCTTGAACTGTTACTGTTGTCTAACGACAACAGTATAACGAATACCAGAGAACAGATAAGGAATACCTGAGCCAGGGTCCTAGCAGCACAAATGGAAGATCATTAGCTAGATTTGCCAACTGAATGCATGTAAAGGAACAAGATGGGAAGAGAGCTCAGAACAAACTCAGTGTGGTTTGTTTGTAAAAGAGAAATTGCTAAAGAAAAAGACATTGCTATGGAAGGAAGAAATGTTAACTTCACTGAATTATCTGCCATACTGACTGTTGAATATTCAAATAGTCTTTTCAGGAAGGGTAGTTGATTTTTAGAAATTAAAGATAGACCCATAATTTAAAGACTTTTATATAAATCTGTTTTTAAGAATTACATTTTTAAATATATATTATAGGTACACACCAAAATAAAACAGTAAATGAAAGTATCCCTCTCCAATATCTTCTTTTGGAATGCCATTGTTAAATTTCTCATGTTTTCTACCAGAAAAATATTTACGAAAATACCAGTATAATTTGTGTGTGTGTGTGTGCGCGCGCGCGCGTGCCTATGTATATGTGTATACTTTTAAAAATTCACACCAACTGGTAATATATAAAAGTCTGGGCCTTGCTTTTTTTTTTCCGTAACTCAATGCAGTCTTCCTTTATCCTGTTTTAACATCTGCACAAAGTCTATTGACAAAGTGTATCATAATGGATTGAACTAATCTTCCATGAATGAATCTGTAAGGTTGTTTTTAGTTTTTTACTGTTATAAACAACTGGTCATGAACATTAGTATTCCTTTATCTTGATGTTTGTCTTTGGATTATATTGGTAGAATCCGTTCCTAGAAGTAGAACTGCTGGGCCATAGTATTTATATTTTTAATTTTGATAAATAACTTTCCTCTTAAAAGGCTCTACTATTTTTCTCTCCTTACCAACAGTAAGTATCACCAACTTCTAAATTTATTAAAAGAAATATAATCTTCTTTAGACATGTATATATCTAATTTATTATAGTATTACCTATTTATTATTAGTTACAAGTGAGGTTGAGTAGTTTGTTAAATGTTCACTGGATTTTACATACCTTTTTTTGTTTTTTTTTTTTAAAGATTTATTTTATTTATTCATTAGAGACACACAGAAAGAGAGGCAGAGGCATAGGCAGAGGGAGAAGCAGGCTCCCTGCGGGGAGCCCTGTGTGTGACTCGACCCTAGGGCCCTGGGATCATGCCGTGAGCCAAAGACAGATATTCAGCCACTGAGCCACCTAGGTGCCCCCATACCTTTTTTGTTTTTAATATAATCTGATTTTATATTTCTATACAAGTCTGTAATAATTCTATAAAATTAATGAATTTTATATAGGTTTAAAATTTATATTTAAATTTCTATAAGTTGTGTGCTTTAAATAGACTAACAAAAATGAAATGGCATAATTTATGTCATTAATCATTAGCTATCTCTCTCAAGGAACTGGACTAGGCATCAAGGATGGAAACATGTTCGTATCTTTTTACCAGTTTTCCCACTAATTCTTTACATTGATTTTATAAGTTATTCATATAGTAATAGTCTATTTCTGTTACATGTGTTACAAATATTTTTCCAGTTATCTTTTGACTGCATAATTTTTTTTGTCATGTAAAGTTTTTTTTTTTTAATGTACAATTTAGCAGTCTTTTCCATTATGGCTTCTAGAATTTTTTTTTCTTTAATTACTCTTAGTTTTCTTGGGCTGCCATTAATAAAATATCATAGGCTGGGTGGCTTAAACTACAGAAATTTATTTCTCCCAGTGGCTAAGAAGTCCAAAATCAAGGTGCAGGGTGATTCAGTTCTTGGCAAAAGATCTATTTCTGGCTCCTTCTTGCTGTGTTCTCACATGGTGGAGAGAGAGTCATTGAAGTCTTTGGTGTCTCCTCCTCTTAAAGACACCAGCCCTGTTGTTTAGAGCCCTACCCTTATGACCTCATTTAACCTTCATTACCTCCAAAAGGCCCTATCAGGGTACATACAATCACAGAATGACTTAGTGCTTCAACATATGAATTTGGGATGGGGGGCATAATTCAGTCCATAGCAATTACCAAATTTTATTTTGTATTCTGTATTAATCCACCAAATAGCAATTTTGAGTACCATGTGAAATCTTTGTTGGTCTTCAATCATTGATATTGTTTGACTTAGTATACACACTTTTTGAGAGCAAGAATATAATTATAGTACCTCTGCCCTCATCTCAAAGGCCTCTTCTGTTGGTTTATTCTGAGTAGGCAAACGATAAATATAATGTTAGATTTGAGAGATCATCTGGTTCAGTAACTGTAATATGTGTCTGTGAAAACTGAGACCCAAAGTGTTTGAAGTGACGTTCTCCAAATTTTATAGTTAATCAGTATGAGGATTTAGAGTAGAATCTTGGTGTTTTTGACTTCCAGTCTAGTGTTGTTTCTACAATAAGTGAGTGAATGAATATCTATCAAGTAGTTAGAATATGCCTGGCACCTAATAAGTGCTCCTAACTTTTAGTATTATTACTTTGTTGATGTCATCGGTATCATCATCATTATTCATAAAGAGCACAGATTCTGAAGCTAAACTGAGATTGAATCTCAGTGACAGTAGTAGTCAATTGTTAGCCTTTCTGAGCCTCAGCTTTCTTGACTATAAAAGGGGTCGATAATGGAACCTATCTTATAAGAAGTTGGGAGAAATAGTTGTTTAATTGTTTGTTTAATATATACAAAGCACTTGGAGCAGTACTTGGGTCAAAATTATCATTATGTAAAATATTTACTATTATTATTATTATTATTATTATTATTGTAGAAATACTCAGTCTCCTAAAATCAGCTTTAACCAACTAATCTTATCTAGTTACTTCCCATTATCTTCTGAATTCATGACTGTAAGCACACTCTAAAGTGGTCACTGAAACAATAAGAAATGCTCACTTACGATATGCGATAAGGTAGCAGAGCACAGTAGAGAAAGAGACAGGTTGAATGTTCAATTGTGTCAGAGCCCTGCATGCAAAAAGAAAATGTGGGAACTATGCAAGAAGGAGGTGGTGACGAGGAGGTTAGAAGGTACCAAGGAAGGTTTCACCAATATTTTTGAGATTTAATCTTCTTCTTTCCCTTCTTCCAATATGATATAAAGTTATAACTCATTTTATTGTGCTTCACCTATTGTACTTCAGAGATACTAGTTTGTTTTTGTTGTTGTTGTTTTTGTTTTTTATAAACTAAAGGTTTGTGACAACTCTACATTGAACAAGTCTATTGGTGTCATTTTTCCAAAAGCGTTTGTTCACTTTGTGTGTCTCTTGTCACATTTTGGTAATTCTCACAATGTTTCATACTGTTTCATTGTTATTATATTTATCTACAACCAGTGACCTTTGATATTACTATTGTAATTGTTTTGGGTTGCCATGAACTATACCCATGTAAGATGGTGAACTTAACTGATAAATGTTGTGTGTGTTCTGACTGTTCCACTGACTGGTCATTTCCCCATCTCTCTCTCCTCTTCTTGGGCCTCATTGTTCCCTAGGACACAACAATATTGAAATTAGACCAATTAATAACTCTACAGTGCCTCTAAGTGTTCAAGTGAAAGCAAGGGTCATATGTCTCTCACTTTGAATCAAAAGCTAGAAATGATCAAACTTAGCGAGAAAGACATGCTAGGCCAATAAGCTAGGTCTCTGTGCCAAACAGCTAAGTTGTGAGTGCAAAGGAAAAGTTGCTGAAGGAGATAAAAAAAAAAAAATGCTGCTCCATTGAACAGATGAGTGCTAAGAAAGTGAAACAGCCTTATTACTGATATGGACAAAGTCTGAGTGGTCTGGATAGAAGATCAAACCAGCCACAACATTCCCTTAAGCCAAAGCCTAATCCAGAACAAGGCCCTAAGTCTCTTCAGTTTTGTGAAGGCTGAGAGAGGTGAGGAAGCTACAGAAGAAAAGTCTGAAGCTAGCAGAGGTTGGTTCATAAAGTTTGAGGAAGGAAGCCATCTCTGTCACATAAAAGTGCAAGATGAGGCAGCAAGTGCTGATGGAGAAGCTGCAACAAGTTCTCCAGAAGATCCAGCTAAGATAATTCATGAAGGTGACTACACTGAACAACAGATTTTCAATGTAGACAAAACAGCCTTGTATTGGAAGAAGATGCTATGTAGGACTTTCATAGCTAGAGAAGAGAAATCAGTGCCTGGCTTCGAAGGACAGGCTGATTCTTTCATTAGAGGCTAGTGCAGATGATAACTAAGTTGAAGGCAATTCTTGTTTATCATTCTGGAGATCCTAGCACCCTTAAGATTTATGCTAAAACTACTTTGCCTGTACTCTATAAATGTGACAAAGCCTAGATGACAACGTATCTTTTTATGACTTGGTTTACTGAATATTTTAAGCCCATTATTGAGACCTACTGATCAAAAAAAGATTCCTTTCAAAATATGACTGCTCATTGACAATACACCTAGTCACCCAAGAGCTCTGATGGAGATGGACTAAGAGATGAATGTTGTTTCCATGCCTGTTGACACAGCATCAGTTCTGCAGCCTATAGATCAAGGACTAATTTCAACTCTCAAGTCTTATTACTTAAGAAATATATTTCATAAAGCTCTAGCTGCCATAGAGAGTGATTCCTCTCATGGATTTGGGCAAAATAAATTTAAACCTTTCTGGAAAGGATTCACCATTCTAGATTCCATTAGGAACATTTGTGATCCATGGGAAGAGGTCAAAATAACATTAAATAGGAAAGGGAAAAAGTGATGCCAACCCTCACGAGGGCTTCAAGACTTTAGTGGAAGAAGTACCTGATGATATGGTAGAAATGGCAGGAGAACTAGAATTAGAAGTGGAACCTGAAGATGGGACTGAATTGCTACAATCTTGTGATAGAACTTGAATGGATGAGAAGTTGCTTCCTATGAATGAGCAAAGAAAGTGGTTTCTGTGAAGATGCTATGCAGATTGTTGGAATGATAACCAAGGATTGAGAATATTACATAAAGTTGACTTATAAAGTAGCAACAGGGTTTGAGAAGACAGACTTCAGTTTTGGAAAAAGTTCTCTTGTCAGTAATATGCTCTCAAACAGCATTTCATGTTGCCCAGAAATCATTCATGAAAGGAAGAGTCATACAATGCAGCAAACTTCATTGTTGTCTTATTTTAAGAAATTGCCACAGCCATCCAGATCTTTAGCAACCACCTGATCAGTCAGCAGCCATCAACATTGAGTCAGGACCCTCCATGAGAAAAAGATTATGGCTCTCTGAAAGCTCAGATGATGATTAGTATTTTTTAGTAGTAAAGCATTTTTTATTTCAATTCAAGTTAGTTAATGTATAGTGTAGTATTGGTTTCAGGAGAGAAATTTAATGATTCATCACTTACATATAACACTCAATAAGTGCCCTCCTTAATGCCCATCACCCATTCAAGCACATGGGTGCTCCCAACTGTCCTCTCCTCATCAAACCTCAGTTTGTTCTTTATACTTAAAAGTCTTTTATGGTTTACTTCCCTTTCTGTTTTTATCTTATTTCTTCCCTTCCCCTGACTTCATCTGAGTTCCACATATGAATGAAATCATATGATATTTGTCTTTCTCTGACTTGTTTTGCTTAGCATAATACACTCTAGTTCCATCCACATTGTTGCAAATGGCAAAATTTCATTCTTTCTAATACTGAGTAATATTCCATTGTGTGTGTATATATATATATATATATATATATATATATCACATTTTCTTTTATCCATTCATCAGTCAATGGACATCTGAGCTCTTTCTATAATTTGGCAGTCGCTGAGAGTGCTGCTGTAAACACTGGGGTGCATATGCTCCTTCAAATCACCATTTTTGTATCCTTTGGATGAAGACCTAGTAGTGCAATTGCTAGGTCATAGGGTAGTTCTATTTTTAACTTTTTGAGGAACCTTCATATTACTTTCGGAGTGGCTGCACCAGCTTGCATTCCCACCAACAGCACAAAGGTTTCCCCTTTCTCCACAACCTTGCCAACATCTCTTGTTTCCTGAGTTGTTAATTTTAGCCATTCTGACAGGTATGATGTGGTATCTCATTGTGGTTTGGATTTGTATTTCCGTGATGATGAGTGATGTTGAGCATTTTTTCTTGTGTCTGTTGGCCATTAGTATGTCTTTTTTGGAGAAATGTCTGTTAATGTCTTTTGCACATTTCTTACTGGATTATTTATTTTTGGAATGTTGATCTTGATGAGCTCTCTATAGATTCTGGATACTAGCCCTTTATCTGATATGTCATTTGCAAATATCTTCTCCCATTGTGTAGCAGTAATGTATTTTTAAACTAAGGTATATGCATTGTTTTTTAGACACAATGCCATTGTGCACTTAATAGGCTACGGAACAGTGAAAACATGATTTTTATATGCACTAGGAAACCAAAAAATTCATTTGACTCACCTTATTGTGATTTTTGCTCTATTGCCATGGTCTGGAACCAAGCCCACAATACCTCTGAGGTGTGCCTATAATTATTATCTTGAAATATTTTGGGCTTATAGTGGAGGAGAGTTTCATAAGTCAAGACTGAGTTTTGTATTATTCTTATGTGCAGAAATACAACTGTTATAGAAAAGGAAGTCAGGAAATAAGGTGATAATCTTGTAAGAAATTTGAAATAAGTGATGTAATTTTAAACACATCTGGAATATTTTTAATCTCTGGGTTTTGAAATGTTATTCTGGAAGGAGACATTATTATGTACTATGGATCACTCCATTCTTAGCACTGCTTGGTTCCATTGAGAGCATCTTTTGAACAGCTCTTATACAGAAGCTCTTTAAATTTTTCAATAGGCCATGTTAATTCCTAGAATATTAGGCACCCTGTCATTCCCATTTAATTGAAGAGCACAATTCAAAGTCAATTTTTAAAATATATAAATTTCACCATTGAATATTATCTATTCCATGTTCCTTCTTCAGTAAAACCCACTCATTGAGTGCCTACTATGTATCAGCACTCTACTCACCACTAAGAACACAGAAATGAAAACAGCCCCAGTGCTCCACCTCCAGGAGTTTATCATCTATTGGGTGAAAACAATCCTTAGAACAAGTAATTGTCCCATGATTTAAGTGGATGAGTACAAAGTGCAGTAATAGCACAGAGGAAGAAATAACTGATCAGAAATAGACCACTTCACACAGTCCTTGAGCAAATTTAGTTAGTCCTTCATGGAAGAATAAACAATTACTGAAATGCCAGTATAACTAGAAATCTTTACCCATTCATAGATGTCATTTTATACTACTGCTGTAGTAACACATGCATGTAATCTCTGTATCATGAGAACAGTACCTAGACTTCTTAGATTTTTTTTTGCAAAGATAAAAACACAACCTTTGCAACAAAGCTTTTCGTTGGATTAGAATTTTTTCTTATCCCATGAATTTAGAGATCGATATCTTCTCTATGTTAAGAGGCATTACTCTTTCTAGGTTTAGAAAACATTTTCTTTGTAGTCTTCCATAAACTAATGATACCACACATGCTTCTTAAAGAGTAATTAAATGTCTCTTTTTGCAGATTTTAGATTCTAAGGCTAAGCAGTCTTGGGAAAAAAGGCATAGAAAAAAAGTATATATGCTGTCTCTGTGATTGATAATATGGTTGTCTGTCTCAGGGGCTAGCTTCTGGAAAGAGCCTTCCAAGGGTAGTTTTAAGAACAATCGCCTAGGGCTGTCTTGGGCTGAATGTGTGGTAGGAGCAGAACTTACTCCTTGGGGGAAGGGAAAAGAAGGCCTTGCATCCCAGAAGACTTACGGCTTCTTTTTGTCTGATGAAAGAGTGGCATTGATGGAGTACAGAGTGGATGATAGCAAATCTTGCTTTTCTCTAGTGAATATTTTTCTTTAGCAGGGTGGAGGGATTCAAATTGTGAAGTCTATTTGGGATGAGTTATCTGCAATCTCTCCCTACCCCTGGAGAGAATGAGAATGACTAATTGAAGCATCCCATAACAGTAATTGAGACAGATTGAAAAGGGAAATGAGTGATTAACCTTGAGCCTCCTCCTGATGCTGTGCATAGTGATGTTAGAGTAGGTTTCTGGGGGTGCTGTAGGAGCTCATTTTCACAAGATCCACATAGCTCCCATAATTAAGTTTCAGAGAAATATATTTCCGCCCCAACTTAAGTTAAGGATACTTGTTGCTCTGTTTTACATCATGTCATTAATGAAAGCATGTTACTGATGGCTGCAAACCAGAGATGGATTTGTTCAGAAGCTAATGAAGCTGAAGCTTTAGGGCTCCTCTACTGCTGGGCCCCTTTGCAGGAGCTGAAACTAATTTTGCATTCCTTTCTTAAAGAAGAGCCCATAAATTGTGCAGCCTTCAGGTCCCACAAAAATCTGAATCTGCTGATAAAATTCCAACTATAAACGAGTGATCTGGCATAAATTGAAAAGTTCTCCAAAATGAAGGCCAACAATCTTCACTTTTTAGGGATTCTGGAACTGTTAAATTCGATAAATGCTCTGATCTTTTCTGTTTACATTACCTAGAACTTGAAATTCTGAGACTTGAGATGAACAATGTATTAATTAATTACATGTTTTTCGAGTATATTGATTATTTTATTCCCTAAATATAGTTGTTAATAATGCTAAAAAAGGGAAAGTGGGCAAAAACCCTATGATATAATAATGTAAAAGTACCAGTTTATATATTTCTGTGTACTGTTATAATAATTATAAGTAGGAATCAAATGGATTACTTTAAAAAGACAGATTTTCCATATTCTGAATTGTTATGCAATTCATCACTGTACTCTTTAGCAGTAACTAATTTAATGTACTGTATAGAGTAGGTGCTCAAAGTATTTGTCAAATTGAAGCTAAGTACATGTTATAAATTTAATTGCTTTAAAAAGAAACGCTATCACAATCTGTCTGATTGGAAAATAATAAAACATAATGTAAATATAGTGGTTTGCACATTAATGGCAAGTAACTTCTACAGAGCAAACTCTACTTTCCCAAAAATTACATAATCACCCTTTGGCAAGTATCATAAACATACCATCACAAACCTGCTACCATTTTGTTACTTGATTATCAGTGAGGACATGGTTAACATAGGCATCCTATGTGTCTTGTCTGGAAATTCACATAGGCTTCAAAGATCTAGGGTCTTATTTTCTTATATTTTAACTATTGCTGATGATTTTGGTTTTTTGCTTTTGATAGGGTTGTCGATTGACCTGGAGAAATGGTAGCTGATGGAATATGCTCGAGTTTAGACAGAATTCTCTTTGACTAGTTATACTTGTATCTGAAACTTGTATCCTTTGGATGGTTTTCTTCCCATGAATAACAGAGTTTGCTCCAGCTGCTTTCTAAGACGTAAGGGGTTTTTGCTTACTCCAATTTTTTGTACAGACACCGTACACGCATACACATTGACAGTTATTTGGCAAGCAGGTACTTGTGTAGTATGAGTCACTGAGTGAACTCAGAACTGCATGATTAGACCAGAGCTGGGACCAGTCTCCGAGCTATTAGGAATTTTACATCTGTCACCTAGGAGTAAGATATCTGACTCAATACTCAATGGTGGGGATGGTTCTGGAGATACTAGTGATAAAGAACAGTCTCTTACTGCTATGCTCTTTGAAGAGAATAAAACTGTAGAAAAGAATAAACTGATTTAGAACAAAGTACTTGATTTGCTAGTATCAACATTGTCCTATTTAAAATTTTTTCTTCTGACTGAGTTTGTCAAATGGGGTTTCCATCTCTGAAGAAGCAGGTTTCTCATTTTTTCTGAGCTTCTTAGCTATCCAGGCAGTTTCATAGGCAATTGAATGAAATTTGCTTCATTTTTGGACAGCTATCCTAGTTTTGAATATACATTTATTGTGCAAGCAAAAGCAATTACAGAACTAAGGTTACTGGAGGTTTTGTTTCTCAGAGACCTGTTTATTACTATGATCATGCCGAGGCTTCTAATAAATCTGCATCAATAAAGATGTAGTATTCATTAATTAGGCATAGAGCTAAAGCTGCAAATACATGTATTACATGTTTTCAAATAAAGATTGTCACCTTTGATAGAAGAGATAAGTAATGTTTGAGAACATCATAGCCATCTGTGTAACAAAGACTAATAGGAACTGTTTTGAGCTGTTGCACCAACATATATCTGAACAAATGGGATCCTAATGGTTTTGTGAGCTAGAAGGTAGATTGAAAGTAATGTGGGCAGCATTCCTAAATCTGCAATTCTGTTAGACCAGTTCAGACACTCTCCACAGGAAGCGGACATTGAGGTCAGAAGTTGGGTCAAAGCCTTTTAATTGTGAGCCTCCATGATGCCTCTGGGCTTGGGTCAATAACCTGAAAGGCTCTGTTTGTGGGCCCGGAAAGGGTATATTATGGGGGCTCAGGTGGCCTACTAGACTGTTCTAATACTCAATTGTGAGAAGCAGATTATCTGCTTTGCAGATTATCTGATCTTCTATCATCAACCTTCCCATTGGGCTTTCAGTTGCCAAGGATGGGGCTAAAATGTGAAGTGCAGGAAGTTAGGCACAGTGGACTCTGTGTGCATTCCCATTACAAAACCAAATATAAATCAATCAACAGGCATTGCTTTGTTAAATGAGTTTAGGCTTATTTGGTTTGGCATTTTTTTCTATCTTAATCTGTATTCTCTAGAGTTGCCTAAACCTCATTTATTTCACTCTTATCTCCAAGAAATCTTTAGACTAGAAAACAAACATATCATGAAATCCATGCAAAATGGAATTACTGAAACACCTTTCCTTTTTTCATGTACTCTATAGTGTAGATAGAGCATTGCGATGTAATTGAATTTCTTGTCTGGAAATTCATGAAGTCACTCCAGCCTAGGCTGTCCTTGGTGCCTGGGTAATCTTGCTTGATTGTGCCCTTCAAGGTAGCTGGGTTCACTCGAAAGAAAGATCGGTCCTCTCTGCGAGTCACAGTTTTTGCAGACTAGGAAATCAGGCTAGATTGCGAATTAATGTTTTTATCAAAGACTAGAATATTATCATCATTCTCCCATGTTTTCTAAAACAAAGAGGGAAAGGGACAAAAGGAGGAAGGTTGGGGAAAGAAGGGAGAGAGAGAGAGAGAACAAGAGTGAGCACTAATGCCATTTTGACCAGATATAAATTATTATAATCTTCTATCGTTAAGCAGATAGTATCCCTGATAAATTGTTGATAAGGAATTGGATTTTTATGCCTTTCTTTGGCATAAGAAAGCATCTCTACATGCTTAAAAGCAAAATGGCACTCTTAAATCCAGCTCTTTGTTCTCATCACCAGACCACACCTCACTACCAAAGTACCTACTTCCAAAGCCAGTCATTTCCCCCTACAGCTAACTTACTCTTTCCTGTGCTCACTAGTCCTGGTACAGATGCTCTAAGAATAGAGAGTGTTGTGAGTACCAGTGAATAGGAATTTTTGGTTTCAACAACCACTTTGCTTAGACTGTTTTTCCCCAGTTTTAATGACTGGATTTTATATTAGTAACATGCTTGCTTAACAACAAATGCTCATTTCATAACTCATTGTGCTAGGCACTATTCTAGGTACTTGACATAATAATAACAAGTAAATAACAAATGAAACTGTCTTAGATCTCTGGCCTGATGGAGTTTATATCCTATTGGGAAGAGACAGGCAATAAAAAATAAATAATTAGTAAATTGTACAGTTTGTTAAAAAGAGATAAGGGCTAAGGTAGAAAGGGGAAAAAAGGCAACAGAAGAAGAGTTAGGGTTAAAGGGGCCAGTATTAGTGCTGGGCAGGAGTGGGGAGGTTGCAGTCTAATGAGGGTGATCAAGTTGGCCTCATTTAGGAGAAGCAAAAGGTTGAGGGCCATGAGGGAGTTAGTCATGAAGATTTCTGGACAATATATCAGGCAAAGGGAAGAGCCAAAGCAAAGGTGAGAGCAGGTTCAGAGACCCTGTTCTTACAAATAGAAAGTAGGATACTTTTCCTAAGATCTGTCTTTCATTATAAAGCTCCTAGCTATCCTTACTGTTTTTGAAATAATTTAACAATATTAGAAGCAGATGGCTTCTCTCAATTTATCTGTGTTTCTAGAAATGGTAACATAATAATTTTCAATGTCCAAGACATTCTTTTAAATGTCTTACATCTCCTGACACATATAAATCATAGTATTTGTTAAGTACTATGTTAAAATAATCTCATTTATTGAAACAAATTTAGCTTCTTTAGGGATTTAAATGAGTATACCTTTTCATAATAGCTACACCTAGAGTAGCTGTGTTATAAGAAAGAAGGGGTGAATAAGTATTGAACACCTATTATGTAATAGACACTGTACTAGGTTCTTTAAATATGTTCTCATATAATATCTATACTAGTTTTGTGAAGTATTATTGACTCCACTTTATGTAAGTTTCGGAGAGATTAAGTAATTTGCCAGATCCAAATCCAGGTCCATTAGAATTTAAGGGCAATGAGTAAGATGACAGTTTGTCCATTTTCCTAGGGAGATTGTGGTGATTTTTGCTTCATGTGTTGCCCTCAGGTTCCACAGGTAACCAATTAATACAGCCTTTTGATATTATCATCTGAGTATCTGTCACCACAACTATAGCTACCATCTGTCTCCTACACGCTATTATAGTATATAACATATATACTATATATTGGCTATATATACAATATA
The DNA here is from genome assembly GCF_905146905.1 of Nyctereutes procyonoides. Lineage (NCBI taxonomy): Eukaryota > Metazoa > Chordata > Mammalia > Carnivora > Canidae > Nyctereutes > Nyctereutes procyonoides. The sequence goes on from NW_026575122.1 coordinate 19,388,832, forward strand.
CTATATATATATTTATATATATACACACACACACAATATATTGACTGTATTCCCTGTCCCCTATCCTGCCTATTCCCTATGCCATGCCTTTTAGTTCCCCTGACTTACTCATTCCATGACTGGAAGCCTGTACCTCCCTCCCTTCTTCACCCATTGTGCTCATCCTTCTGTCCCTCTTTTCTGGCACTCTTTAGCTTGTTCTCTATATTTGTAGGTCTGATTCTGCTCTTTGCAGTTTCATTTGTTTAATTTTTTAGATTCCACATATGTAAATTGTACCATTAAAATCCGTGAATAGCTCCTGCTCCCTCTTAAGATAAAGTCCAAATTTTTAATATCGCACTTCTTGACCTGGTCTTACCTTGCCAGCTCTTATATTTTGCCCTGCCCTTGAATTTATTTATAAATCATATAATATTATTTTTATATTATAACCTCAGGGATGTTTATTTGTATTCCTAATCAGGCTTTTGCTTAAAATGTTCTTCATCTCGGACTTCCTGTCAAATAATGAATGATTAACAAACTCTGAGGTACACTAAACTATAAGTGAACAATTACTGTGTGAAGCAAATGGAATTCTCTGAGATGACTGATTGATAATCTTTAAGACAGACCTCCTGAAAGAACAAACGGACTCTGACAAAATCAAAATTTAGCTCTTCCTAGCAATAATCTTGAAACTGAGATGAATTACTTGGGTTTCTCATTCATCATTTACACTGCTAAATGTAACTGAGAATAGAGTAAATGATGGTAAAACAATTTATTTTAGCAGTGTTGTGATATTTAATCCCAACGAGTGATACTTCTTTTTTTAATGTTTGATGAAAAGTTAACTTGTCTCTCTGTCTTTCCTTGGTCTGTTATAGCATCATTCTTGCAAAATGCTTTAGTAACTAATTAAGAAAGAAGTTATAATCTTATTAATGCCTTCTTTGGATGATTGGGTTTTTTTAATTAAAAATAAAAGGGTTGGCCGTGCTTTTAAGAATCTGTTATTATTAGATAATCTAGATAAGCTAGGTGTTATTTTATTAAGTGGATAAATAAGAGAAACATATTGACCTGGCTTCTGAGTAGACCACATAGAGGTTTTCAAATTTAGTTGGTCATGAGAACCACTAAGGAAGTTTTTTAAAAATGTAAGTACCGAGCAGCCCGGGTGGCCCAGCGGTTTAGCGCTTCCTTCAGCCCAGGCTGTGATCCTGGAGACCCAGGATCGAGTCTCACGTCGGGCTCCCTGCATGCAGCCTGCTTCTCCTTCTGCCTGTATCTCTGCCTCTCTCTCTCTCTCTCTCTCTCTCTCTCTCTCTCTCTCTCCTCTCTGTGTATTCTAATGAATAAATAAATAAAATCTTTAAAAATAAATAAATAAATAAATAAATAAATAAATAAATAATAAATAAATGTGAGTTTCTCAACTCCACCTTAAAAATTTAAGGACTAAGAATTGAATTCTTGAGTAAAAATCTAGGTTTAGACCCAAGAGATGCCATTTCTTATCAGATTGGGGATACTGGTGCATACCCAGGTTTAAGAGCCACTGGAACCAGAATATATTTAGCAATGTGAAGAGACATAGAGTAGCCTGGTCAGCATAACTCAGTCACCCATTTAAAATAAAATATTTCTTCTAAGTAACTAGATACCTGGGAACAAAACGAGAGAATGAGAAATACCACTCTGATAACCCACACTTCTTTCTGTTTTCTTTACATTTGTGCCATTCTCAACCATCTAGACTTTTCTAGTAGTAATGGGTCTAACAATAGTAGCAAGAACATTTATTATGCATGAGTCCCTGTTTATAGATATGTAATCTCCATTTAATCCTCAATACCCCCTATGACTCCGCTACAGTTATGTGGGCAAAATATGAGAAAAGTGACCTGTCGGATAAGCAAGTTATTGTGACCCTAGTAAGCAACATGATCCCAGCTCAGTCAGGCTGACCTCATAATTCCAACTGTTAATCAGTATGGTCTGCTTCCTCTGAACACACCATGCTATTTTTTTTTTTTTTTTAGCCATGTACTTTATTTAGCTTCATTTTTTCCTCATGATGTTCTCTTTGCTAAGAATCCCTTACTCTCCATTCTTCTCTACTAAAACCTAACTTCTACAAAGCCCAGCCTCAACTCTGTCCTTTCTTTGGCCTCTTCTCCCATTATCTTCACTGCTCTTAGACCAAAGAATTGTTCTTGATTTGGATACAACAAGGGAAACATACTCTTACCACCCATCAAGGGAACCCTGTAAGGTAAATAATATTATATCTATGTTATATGTGGCTGAAATGAAGCTCAAGAAGGTGGGTGCCTTTCCCAAGAGTCCCCCAATATGCAGAGAAAGGCATCTGATCCCCAGTCTAAGCTCTTTAAGCCATGACATGTTGTTCTGTCCTTTGACATATAATTCATGTCATATCACAGCACACTGTAAAATAGTGAATTGTGAATTCCCTGAGGGCGAGTACCTTGGATCCATCTTTGAAACCTAGTTCCTGAAAAAGAGCTGCACGTGCAATGTGCTCGGGAAGATGAGTGAATTTTGAGATTCTTCCTATAAACCAGCTCTAGGAAATTTTTATGATACTAACCACACAGCAGGAAAATATAGTTAACTTTATTTTCTCCTTCTTCAAGTGTACAGACTACCTCACAAGTCATCAGGAAAATGCCAAAATAACCTTTGAGGGTGGTTACCAGATCCTTTCTAACGATAATGTGATTTAGTGACTTTATTTGTATTCTGATTTCTCTTGTTTTGGAGTAACCATTTGGAAAGGTAAATAAGTGTGAAAAAAGAAAGAGTAAGAAGACAATGCAGAGTGTAAGAAAAATGGTGTAAAATCATTTTTTATTTGTACAAAGCTAAGTTTTTTACCATGGTAAGTGATAAAGAGCCCTCCAAGTTCTGTGGGTAAAGATACAAACAAAAAAGATTGAATGCTGGTATTTCTTTTGAATGCTTGAGAGTTCTGCATTCTTTTTTGTGCCCTTGCAGTTTTAATATAGAAACAGACAATTCTGACTTGACCTTAAGTGCCTCACCAATCTGCTCAGGGGACTCCCTTTAGGAATAGAAGCTGACACCACCTTGCCTGAGCTTCTTTCAGTCAATAACATAGTGGAGTACACATGATACGAATAGGCAGAGCGATAAGAAATAAAAGCATATCTGTTGATACAAATGGAGCGATAAATGGACTGGTTTCTTTTCAAGGACTTTGAAGGGGAAATCAGGGAGGGAAAAGATGGCTAAATGTGAATGGATATAGCAAATTAATTTTTCCTAGGGATGCGTTCTCTTCCATTACTTACATTCAGAAGAAAATGGTCAAGTTGCTCTGTCTAAAAGGAATTTGTTACTCTGATTCTTGGAACAAGCCTCTTGGGAGTGTGCATTTTGTGACTGTAAATCTACAGTGGCAAAATTGTGTTAATTTGACTGACTAGAAGTATTAACCATATTATAGCAAATAACTGCCAGAAATAATTCTCTACCATGCCCTGTGACTTTATTTTAATTGATTTTTTTTTTACTTTCTGCTTCTGTGATTTTTGTTTATTCTGACACATGTTTATTAACTGCATGAGGAAAATTGTTTTGCAAATTATTTGTAGTGTTTTTATCTTGTTTATATTGGTGGGTTAACTCTTTTTCTTCAGAACTCCAACCTCTTCTATTTTCATATTCAGTACTGCTGATTCAGCTTTTTGGGCCCCACTAATGGCATTATTGTCCACATCAGCAGTCTATACAATTAAACTGTATGCTTAGCAGTATCATTTGATGTTTCCCAAAGATTTGAAAGTCAAAATTGAATATGATTGATTGCTGTGAGATATGTTAATATTGGGATCCTTGAGCTATGTTATAGAATTAATCGTTCACTGTAATAACAAAGATAATACCTCTAACATTACTCATTTTATGTTCTATATCAGTAATCAGGCCTTAGGAATAAGCCTCATTTGTCTGCTGTGAAACCCTCACATTATGCAAATCACATGGTAAATGTTCGTAGAAACATCATTTAGGATAGAAGAATTTAGCTGTCAATATTACCGGCAAAGATATATTCCAAAGAGGATAACCCAACTTTCTTTATCAGCCTTTCTTCTATTTACCTTGGTATCTGATGTTTAAAAATGAAGCTATTTTGTTATTCTTAAGCTATATCTGTTCAAAAAAGCTAATATGTTAACCAACACTTTTTGAATGCTTGCTAAGTACTGTGCATTTAGCATCTCTAAGTATATTTAATCCTTGCAATAACACAAAAGTATGTAAGTACTGTGGTTATCCTTTTACTGGAAACTGAGGCTCAAGGAGGGTAGATAATTTATATACAGTCACACAGATATTGGGTGGTAGAGCAGCATTTAAACCCAAGATGTCTGGGACTAGGGCCCATGCTCTTAACTAATAAAGCATACTTGCTGGAGGAATATGTGAGAGATGTAGTTCTTCTCCCCAGTGGCTTGCTTTCTCATTTTAGTGATAATAATCATGAATAGTAACTAAGTCTTAATAGAAGACACTGCTAAGTCGTAGAGTAAGTGCCCCTTGATAGGTATTGCAGGTATGCAAGATGAGACAAGGACTAGTATAGGCTGGGTAACTTTCTTTTTTTATTTTTTATTTTTTTTATTATTATTATTTTTTTAGGCTGGTTAACTTTCAAAATAACTTGTCATTATTTATTTAAAACTGAGATGTCTAAGAAAAGATTTAGAGTTCCAAAACAACTGAATGTTAATAACGGAAGCAATTGTATAGACTTCAGTATCTTTATATTTACATGTTATTCTAGACACTGGAAGGAGTTATCTCTTACTGACTCTAATTTACTCTCAGATTATTTTGAGTATTTGTACTTTGGGGGAAGCTTTACTTCTGGAGATCTCTCACCTGTAACATAAGTTGAATTTGCACTTGATAAAAATGCTACACAATACTTATTTAGTATCTAGTGGATTTATTCAAGAAGGAAGGAAAGGGCACTCGTATTTTTTATGGTCTTAGGCCTCGCTTCTTTAAACTTGTAGGCTGGACAAATGATCTCTTGTTTTCGTCAGTTGGCCAAGTCAATATACAGGATTACTTCCTATGGAAAAATAATAACTTGCTAATTTAATATCGAAACCTAGAGTGAGTTAATTTCACATCATTGGTTGTCAACCATTTTGGAGATTTTTAGCAGTTCTGGTTAAGTAAAACCCAGTGTAACTGTACCATTGACAAAACATTTGTACCATTGAGCCTTCAAACTCTTATTCAGCTGTCAACACATGGGCACCTTCTGGAGCTGGATCCTCTCATGCTGTGCACTGCCTGCAGCTCGCCAGAAGCTCAACTTTGACAAACAGGGTTTATTTCTCTTCTCTTACCCTTGTTCTCATTTAGTGTTAAAACTTGCTTAAAGTCTGTCTTTTATCCTGAAAAGTACACAGACATGTGTCATCTCTTAAACCGTTGTGATGTTGAGGTAAGGGGCTCCAAAGAAATGCTAGACATCTTAGTGAATAATTGATTAGAAAGGAGTCTGGCGGTGTTAATTGTGAGCTGCAGTATAATGAATGCAGAAACAGCAGCTTTCCGGATGTTTCCAAAAATTAGATAAAGTTTCTAATACTGAGCAATAGGGTCAGTGTACTGAAGTGGGATTTAAAGGTGGGTTTTTTTTTTCCCTGTGATCAATTTTTTTAAATTGGTTTTTGTTACTTGCCTTTTCTTTGATGGAAGGTTTATTTATTAATTGATGGTGTTTTTGTTGTTGGTTTGGTTTGGTTTGGTTATTAATAGTTGTCTGCCTGAAGCCACTTTGGGGATATTTATTTTTTAGATATAACTGGTAATGTGGAGTAGATAAAGAACCAGAGAACAGATACAAACAAGCACAAACATTGAACGAAGTGATAAATTCTTTAGCCAGCTACCACCAACACAGCACAATGAAGCCAGAAACTTTGATTCATGGAGGCTCTGACAATTTGATTTTCAATGATTCTTTCCAAGTAAAATTATAGGAGAAAACCTCCCAAATTTCATCATATGGATAACATTACAAATCATTTTAAAATAGAAGTGACAGTCAGTGTCTTCCTTAAAAAGGACTGCATCAACAACTGGAGTTTTGTGGCCTGCGCTAATACATTAGTAATTAACCACATGTGGCTAATTAAATTTATATTTAAATTAATTAGAAAATTAAATAAAATTTAAAATTTAGGTCCTTGGTTGCACGAGCCACATTTCAAGTGTTTGATAGCTACATGCAGCTAGTGGCTACTGTATTGAACAGTACAGATTGTGGAACATTTCCATCATTTGCAGGAAGTTCTACTGCTTAACATTACACATTACCATTTAATACTTACCATTGCCCATGAAGGAGGGATTACAGGTCTTCCACTTTTTGTCCACATTTAGAAACAGAAAAACTCTGAAAACCAAAAGCAGAACCAAAAGAGTTTGGATCAGAGAAGTATCTGATCTGAAATGACATGAGGCTTTTTTTTTTTTTATTTATTTCACTAAATATGAATACTACTGGGTTTTGCAACATAAACCTATATGTTTGTTTATAGAATGTTCCCTCAGAGCCCATGGGAATGGTCACTATGTATCTATGTGTATGTAATATACATCATGTATAATATATAGAAAAGGTTAATACATAACCTATATAGTATATAGATACATAGATACAATTATATATTTTCCTATATGTTATCTGGAAAATTAAGTATATAATTAATATATATTATATGTAATATATATTATATGTAATATATAGAAAATAACTTCTCTATGTACAAAAATAGTCATATATATGTATAATTACATAATTAATTTTCTATAAAGTATGTTGGAAAATATATAATTATATATATTATATATGACATATAGAAAATAACTTTTTCACTATAGTGAAACCCATTCATATATATGTATATTTATATATTCATTTGGCTCCAGGATTTTTGGATAAAGGATGTAAAACTGTATCTGAGTTTTACTGAAGAAGATATAGGGACATTAAATAACTTGCTTAAGAGCTCATGGCCAGTAGAAAGTGGAGCCAAGACTCAATCAAATATACCTCTCTGACTCTAGAATTTGAGTGCTGAAAGCATTGCTTCATTTAAGTAAAATTGCTGTTGTTGAGAAACAGTAACTGTGTATCCACCTTAAGGAGCCTGAGCAGAATTTTCAGATATTGATAATTTGGTAACCATCCTCCAATTAACACTAAGTATAATAATTTTGAAGCATTATTCATCAAGAATAAGAAAATTCTGATTTATTAAACTTTTGAACCTGAATTTAATGATTTAATTTAACTGTGCTTTAAGTTGAAGATATAAACTTTAATTAATGTTAAATGCAATCGTAAAATCAGCTACCATCAATTGCAAGGTACTAAATAATATTTTGATGTATCTTTATAATTTTAAAAATCATACATGTAATATTTTACTGTATCTTGCATATTAGGCATCCAGGTAAAATTTTTAAATAATAATACAAATATAGATCCTGGACAGAAAAGAAGCAATTTTCTATCTTACTATTGATAAAATTCAGTATTTATATAAATATAAAATAGTATTTTGCTTTGTGCTTTCTAGGAGTATAAAAGATTATTAATAAACCATAATTTTTGGTAAGACTTTATATTTTCTATATTTACTGGATGTTAAGCCATTATAATGTAATCTTAGTGTACAATAATGAGAGATAGATTTGCTCAGTTTATGGATCTCATGACTTCAGTTGCTGCCCAGGATTGGCAGCTGCTTTTCTGGGGGCATGTACCTCATTGGATACTTACTCTCTGATGAAAGTAGTATTAAAAAAAATGGAAGCAGCTTCCACTCTTTACTGGCTTATATTTTTTTCTTAAACTGTGCATTTGTCAGAATTTTGGGAAAGCAAGCAAGAATCAGTAACCTACTCTTCTTTGTGCTTTTGTTTTAGCAGCCCCATTTTAATTGCCTCCATCAAAATAATTATCCTAAAGCCTTCCAAAATCCTTTCTTCCAACTTACTTACAAAACATAATTTTGATTTAGCTTGAAATAAATAGCATACATTTAACCCACTTAAAAAGAAATCTTTGACTGTCTGGCATTGGCTCTTTTTAGAAATGCAGTAATCCCTCAATCTATCGAACTAATGTTTATTTCAGGCTGACAATGTGTGAGGTAACATGGAAGGAAGTAAAAAGATAAATAATGCTTTCAAGAAGTTCAGAGAAGGGCAACCCCAGTGGCTTAGCGGTTTAGCACCGCCTTCACCCTGGGGCGTGATCCTGGAGACCTGGCATCGAGTCCCATGTCCCCATGTCGGGCTCCCTGCATGGAGCTTGCTTCTCCCTCTCTGATTCATGAATAAATAAATAAAATCTTAAAAAAAAAAAGTTCAGAGAAGAAAAGGATTCATTTCACTGGCAGTATAGTAGTAGTAGAATAGTAATAATAGTAGTTGTAGTATAGATAGTAGCAGCAACAGTATCACAGTGCTTTCTCTGTGCCTAACACCATTCTAATACTTTATATTAATTCATTGAATCCTTGTATCACCCCTATGAAATAGGTACAATTATGATCTCCACTTTACAGAAGAAGATACTGAGGTACATAGGGTTTAGTCATTTGCCAACGTCATATGACTGATGGAACTAGAATTTGAACACAGGTAGTCTGGCTTGAGAATTCATACCAGTCTGTGTTTTCAAATGAGAGGAGGCATGAACTATGCTTGTGATGAGAGATAGGGAAGATCATCCAAAGAGAGGCATCTTTGGGAGCAATTCTGCTTGACAGTCATATGATAAATACATATTGTGTAGAAAGCAGTACAGAAATGGTAAGATACAGATACTGCACACAAGGAACTTAGAGCAAGTTTACAACCTTCCTGATGATCTATTTGAGGCCTCTTTGATAAAAGAGTATAATTTCTATTGGATGGTTTATTTTACAGTTTTGTGGTTTATTGCATTTCTCATTGAACAACTGACAAATCAAAAATACCTTGCCAACATTTTTTTCTTTAATATTTGCTGAAAAAAAATATTTGCTGAGCACTTCCTAACTAATATTTGCTGAGTGTCAGGTATTATGTGGGTGTCACAAGAACAGTAATAAGCAAAAAAGACCACTCCTCCCCTCACAGAATTTGCAATTTGGGGAGAAAACAGGTAAACAAGTATTAAAATGTGATAAGTGCTATGATAGGAGAAGTCAGGGACTATGAGAGTATGTATGTATGTAGAGACGAATTCTAAGGGACCTCTGGAGTGCTAATACCTGAAAGATAAGGTATCAGTTAGGAAAAAGGGGTATGGGGAGTAGAGAGTAGAGAAAATATATTCCAGGCAAAGGGAACACCATGCACAGAGGCCCAGCACAAAGAAATAACCTGGTTCATTCAATGAACTTAAAAGCAAGTGGAGTGAGTGACTTGATCAGGTCTGTAGACTCCTTCCTTACTAAATGACTTTGAGGGAGTTACTCTTCCTCTTTAAGCTTTAGTGACTCCATTTAAACAGAAAGAGATATAAAGTATCTCCTTCACCTGTATAGATATGGATGAGCTATCTACTAGGTAGTAAGTGACAGAGTAGACAGGAAACATTTTCTGAATTCCTGCCCAAAATCTTTTTAATATGACACACAAACTAGGAAAATCAAATTGTAAAAGAAACACATCTTGGTGTAGATTGCCCTTAGGCATCTGATATATATTCACTAATGGAAAGTCTTCTGATTCTGCATAACTATGTCATATCTATAATAAACTTAGGTAATAACTCAGGAGTGTCTAATATACACACTAGGAGGATTATTCATTTTTTAAAAATAAGTGATATACTTACTCCTCAAATGAATCTTCATAGTCAAACCAAGTATAACTGACTTATTGAATGAGCTAGAGTCTGTCAGCTACAAGCAGAAAGCAGTATTACAGGCCCTGATTAGCACACTTTTGCTGTATAAAATCATTGTTTCCTCTTTTTAGATAAAATTTCAGGATCAGCCCATAGTTCTTCCAGCCACTTTCAGGTACTAAAAAGTCTAGACCACTAGAAGAAAACATAGGAGAGCATTTTCTTAAGTCACAAAAAAAAAATTATATATAGAAAGATTCATCAGTTAGACTTCATTAAAATTAAAAACACCTGGAGGCACCTGCAGTAGTTGAGCATCTGCCTTTGGTCAGGTGGTGATCCCAGGGTCCTGGGATCGAGTCCTGCATCAGGCTCCATGCAGGGAGCCTGCTTCTCCCTCTCCTGTGTCTCTGCCTCTTTCTGTGTGTCTCTCATGAATATATAAGTAAAATCTTTTTAAAAAATTAAAAACACCTATTCAACAGAAACAATCATTAGGAGAGTAATAGGCAAATCATAAGAGTTGGAGAAGATATTTAGAATAAGTACATTATTTGTCAGATATCTAACATGTATCCAGACTATATAAGTAGCTCATACAAATCAATAAAAAATATAGGTAACAGTAAGAAACAGGCAAATATTGACTAGACATTTTATAAAAGAGGATATCCAAATCTTCAAAAAGCATATGGAAAAGGACTCATCATTAGTCATCAGGAAAATGCAATTTAAAGCTATAATGAGATACCACTGTATATGTATCAGAATGGCTAAAATTGGAAAAGATTGTTAATACCAAGTATTAATGCAGATGTCTAGTAACTGAGTTCTCATACATTGCTGGTGGGAGTGGAAAATGGTACAGGTACTTTGGGAAGCTGTTTGGCAATATCTCCTAATGCTAGACATATGCATATCCTGTGACTTAGCAATTTTATCTCAGATTTTTACTCAACAGAAATGAGTGCATATGTCCACCAGAAGACATGTTGAAGAAGGCTTTAGCAACTTTCTTTTTCATAGATCAAAATGGAAAAATTCAAATGTCCATCATCAGGAGAATGGGTAAATTCTGATAGAGTGTTCATACAACAGAACACAAAATATGAATGGAAAAGACAAGCTACTGCCCTACCCAAAAACATATTTAACTCTCACAGACATAAGATTGAGCAAAGGAAGCCAGACACAAAGAGTTCATATATATGAAGGTCAAGGTAAGAAAAATTCAATAATGGTGATAAAAGTGGAAATAGTGGTAACTTCAGCAGGGTGGATATTGACTTGGAGGAAACATGAGAAATCTTTCTAGATTACTAGAAATGTTTCCTTTTTATATCCCCCTGTTTATGGGGGTTACCCAGGTATGTGTATATATATGACATGCATGTAAAAATTTATGTTTGTTATACCTCAATAAACAGAAAAGGCCTAGTCCAGTCTGATGTTAAAACTTCAGTCTTGTATTCAATTCAAAGCTTCCCCTGGCCCCCATCAACTCACAGTCAATATAGGGAAAGGAGAATTGTATAAGTTTCTTCTCTTATCGTTGGCCTACCTGTTCTCCCATTCTTGAGCCACTGTTTTTGTCCCTCTAGGAAAAAGCACAAAGGGAAGGAGGGACTAGAGAAGAATGGAAAAAGCCTGATGCATCTTGGGTTGTAATCAGGCTTTGCCCTCTGCGTATGGTGCGTCTCCAAAATCTAGCTCTTTCTCTTGCAGGAGTGCTTCTGTGGGTTTTTGAGTGATCCTACTTCACTAAAAACATCCTAATTCAACATTGCCTGGTATGGGCAATGATCCTCTTACAACTCTAGCAACAGTTCTTGGCTTTTAATAATCTAATTCTCTGGGTGGAGTCCTAGGCAGAATGACTCAAGACCGGTTTTCCTCCTTGAGTCAAGTGACATCTTTGCCTGACCAGTGGAAAACTGATAGTTGGCTCCATTGTAGCTTCTCTCTTCTATCCTCTCAGCTTCAAGCTTCTCTAGAAAAACAATCTCCGGTATTCCCTTTTCCCATGCCCCAAAACCCAGGGGATACATTCTCCAACTGGTTCTCTGAAGATTTCCTCACTTACTTTGGGGTGGAACCACCTTAGAGGAGCAAGTGGATAATTATGTGGTCCAATGATAACTCTCCCCAAAGAAGTTGCTTCTATCAATCTTACTTCTGCCTTTAATTTATAGCTTGAAAGGGGACAATAAACCTATGGTAGAGCATAGTTTTTCTTTTAAGCTAGAAGATAAATGAATGGTTCCTGCCCAAAGAAAAGTACTCATTTTGTCTGTTCCACCTTCTTTGCCAGATGCTTGAGGCTTTTCTGAATAAAAAGAAGCATTCTGGAATATTAAGTTCTGTGCAGTTGTTTTTATTTTCTCAGTATTCCACTTCAAAAATATTTCAGGTAGACAATAAAGATTGAGAAATAAAGATTTTATCATAAACATACATTCTCACACATAAAGATTATTGAGACCTTCTTGGGTGACTGTGAATAATTCTGTGAGCCTCTGTGTCCACATCTAAAAATAACAGGTAGATATAACTTGCTTTATATTATTCCCATGAGGATAAAATATAAATGAATTATACATAAACAGAAATAAACACATGCAAGTATAGATACATACATACATACATACTACACATATATTACTCAGAACAAAGTAAGTGCACAATAAATGTTAGCTCCTTTTTTCTTTCTTCCTGGACTATGTGACCGCACATTCCCTTTTTTTCCCAGTAAAGCAACTTTCTTTAGTTATAGGCTTCTGAGAATAGAGAGGCACAGGGCTCTAGGATTCCTTATAAAGAGTGTAAGTTTACTCTTCAGAAACTGTCAATAAAGGTGTGCTATGTTTGAAATTAAAATTTACCAGATGTGGTTAAATAAGCATCAGCCTAGAGTTATAAATACCTGGATTCAAATCCCAGCTCCACAACTTATAGCTGTTCATTTATTCAACCAATTTATTGAGGGCTTACTTTGTACCAGGCTCTGTTGTAGTAACTGAGGATATGGGGGGGTGGGGGAGACAAACAAGAGCCCAGTCTTGTGCATTCCAACCTTGGGGAGCTTTGTTGGGCAGTGGAGATGAGTGAAAGGCAGGGGAAATAGACAACAAGCAAATTATTAAATATAATGTCAAGTGATGAAGGAATAGAAAGTGGTAGGGGAGGGTAGATAGGTGTGTGTGTGTGTGTGTGTGTGTGTGTGTGTGTGTGTTGTATGGAGGGTTGTCAGGAAAGGTCTTATTGACCTTTCCCTGAATTGAGGGAGGGCTATCTAAAAGGTAAAGATGATCTTGTAATATTGCAGAAGCCAAAGGAACGAAGGAGGGAGAAGGAGGAAGTCAAATGCTGTTGAGTGATAGAGAAGCCCTCAGTAGCCATTGGACCACTGGACAAATTATTTGCCTTCCAGGAGCAATAGTCAGTAAGAGCTGAGGATTAAGTGAGATAATTTATACAAAGCACTTGTCACATAGTAGACAAGTGACTGAAGATTTTCTTCACATATCACTTGTATTATAAAATACTTAAAAATTCATAGTGAAAGATATTTTTAAATAGTCTCAATTCAGCTTCTCACTGAATTTGCAAAATGTTCAAGTGACTGTGTATGGAAGTCAGTACGTGAAACCGTAACAGTTGTGGAACTGAGGCTTTGTCTTGTTTAACGGACTGTATTAGTAACAAGTAGTTAATTTGATGTGTTGTGTCATGGGTCACAGGTCATGTGAATTGCAATGTATTTGAACATGTTGGAATTTTTCACATTCAAACTGGCAGAAATCAATTGTGTAAAAAATAAGAAAATAAATACTTGATTTTCCTGAAAATTGTATGATTTTCCAGAAAATCAAGTATTTCAGCATTCATTAGAGTCTCTTTTGCTAAATTAGAGTTTCTCTGAATGATCAACAAATAACTCCCATTTTAAATTTAAGGAATAAGGAAATTGATTTGGTTCTCATCCATTTCAGGGATTCCCTAATGTCTTTGCATTGATTTTTAAATACACTTTCAATTTTAGAGAATTTGGCTGAATAATATGACATGTGAACTATCCTGTATTTTAATGACAAAATGAGACTGTCGCACATTCTTTAAAGTAATACAAAATTATGATATCTTTGGCTACCTCACAATATTTCCATGTCATCTAAATTATTTCATAGAGATCAGGAATTAAAAATTCTACCCAGAAAGTGTCGAAGAATGAGGATATACATTCAAGCATGTGTTTTGAAATTTACATAAATTTAAAGGATATGTTTTTATGCATTGTCATCTCCTCCAGAAGAAATCTATATGCTTTTTTGAAAACATTACTCTTACTCTTAGGTGTTTAAAAAGTATCTCAAACACCTCACAGTAAAGGAAATAAAGTCGTTTTACTTAAAGTAAATCATTTTTCCAAATTTTCTTGAGCACATTTATGTAGGTACGGAGAGAGAATGAGAGTTCTTTTTTCACATTTTAAATACAAAACACACCAGCTGCTACCCCAGCTATTCACTAGAGAAAGGAAGAATAACTAAATTTCTGCAGCAATGTGTAGAACTAAATTTATTGAAATCCCAGTGAAAGCTTTTGTTGTGTTTGGTATAATAGGGAAAATTCCATAAGATATCTTAGATTGCATTTTCTTCGTGGTAATCTTCATAGTCCTAGCACTCCCTGGTCAGTCTGTAAACATGCTTCATTCATTTAGAATGAGAACTCATACCTCAGAAGCCAGCCAGGTTTGGAGATTACAAGACATTTTATTTCAAATAACCTGAGTACTTCTAGTTGTAAACACTGAATCCACTGAATCTGGTTCAGAGAGGTTGGAGCTTGGTGACCCCCATTAGTTATTTTTCTCAAACACAGAAGGAATGGATTTGTATTGTAAAGTGGGTGGCTTTAGTGAACTAGTGCCAGCCTTTCTTATATCTCTTATATTTCTGGTTTCATTTCAAGCACTTTTTTAACATTCATCTTTCACTTATTACAAGAAGTTAATTTATGTTCTCAGGATGACTCATTTCCTTTCAGAGATCTTCCTCTGTTCACCTAGCTTGTGTTTTCTATAAGAAGACACAATCAGATGTTTTTGTTCCTCTTAAGAAATCCCTGACAGGCCCACAACACTGGCTACTGCTGTAGCTGTACATTTCTATACATAATTGATGACTTGGGGCCCAGCACACAGCACAAGTGCACAAGCCACATAGGTTACCATTACAGGGAGGGGTTTTAGGTCTTTGGATTTTCCATTTCTGAATAGAACTAACTCCCTGCTAAATAAGAGAAATTCCGGAAGGAGTAAGTTTACCCTAATAATAAACATTCTTTAGAGAACAAAGCAATTTGCCAGCAATAGAAGATTTAGACAGTCTTAAGATCCTAACTTTATTACCCCATCCAACGATTTCTCAACTTAGCAGCACTGGTCATGTTTGTTTTTGCTGACATTTTGGTAATAATAAAAAAGTTTAGTGCTAAGAAAGGTTAAATTCCAAATGGCACCCTTTGGGGTATTTCTTAATTTTTTAAAAAAATATTTATTTACAAATTTGAGAGTGAGAGCTTGAGCAGGGGGAGGGAAAGAAGAGGGGAGAGAGAGAGAGAATCTCAAGCAGAGTTCTTGCTGAGTGGGGAGCCCTGATGCAGGGTTTGATGCCAGGATCCCAGTATCATGACCTGAGCCAAAACCAAGAGTCATTGCCCCGGACACCTGGGTGGCTCTGTGGTTGAGCATCTGCCTTTGGCTCAGGGCATGATCCGGGGATCTGGGATCGAGTTCCACATCGGGCTCTCTACATGGAGCCTGCTTCTCCCTCTGCCTATGTCTCTACCTCTCTCTCTCTCTCTCTTTCTCTCTCTGTCTCTCTCTCTCTGCCTCTCATGAATAAATAAATAAAATCTTAAAAAAGAAAAAGTCATTGCCCAACAAACTGAGCCAGCCATGTGCCCCGAAGTATTCCTTAATTTAATTGTCTTTTATGTTTCTTTGATTTACCAGAAAATGACAAGACTAGTAGTATAACTGGTTATCTTTTCATGAGGAATTTGTGAGATTCTTGTCTTGGAAGTGGCATTTGTTATGTCCTGTCACTACACGCTGTCTTTCTTTTCCTCTAAACACTGTGAGAACACTTTTTTGTCTTTGTACATGTTGTTCCCCTCCCCTGAGACCATTCTTAGGTACCTTCCACTTCCACCCATCTCTTGGTCATTTCTACTCATCATTCTAGTCTTAGTTTAGATGTCACCTCTTTTGGAATCTTCTGTTCAGTGAAGTGAGGTAAGCAGCCTTTCTTCACTCCATTATCTGACCTTTGCCTTTTTACTTTGCCACAACTAGACTGTAAAATCTTTTAAGATAGAGACCAGGACACCTTTGTCATGGCTTTCCCAATGTCTAGGATATGCCTGACCTAGAGTAGGCATCTAATAATTATTTGTTGAATGAAACAAAAAGATTCTAATAATATAAAATTGAACATAAAAGTGGGTTTTAGGTTTTAGATGATAAGTTGTCAGAATTTACAGATTCCTAGATTTTCACTTTGTTTTTCCTATGCTGGGATAACAGACAATAAAAATAGATTTGAATTGCAATTATGGTTTGCATTTAAAGACTCATGAGACAGCCATTTATAATTTCAAATGACCAGGTTAATATAAATAAAACCTGTGTTAGTTAAGATATAAATGTAGCTGAAAATAAGTCAAACCCATTTTGGGAGAGGGACATTTATCTACTTAATTCTGAAAGTTTAGGCTCATTGCTTCATTTTGATTCAGTTCTGTTTTAAAAAATACAATTTCTGAAAAGAGCAAAGAATTTTTTCCCAAATTCTAACATGTGTACTGGAAGAGAACATCATTTTCATCATTATTTCTTGGACTACCCTTACACTCTCAGAAAACAGAATGCATAAATGTCTTTTCCTTTTTAAACCAATGAAACATAGAAATATACTAAAGCTGTAATGTGAAAATGACTTTTTAATTGTTTTTTGAAATATCTTAATTTGAGAATATATTTCACAGTTCCCCCATTAGAATCACTTACCAGATTTGCCAAAGTTTGTTTCTTAAAGTTTGCTAAGTCAGTTGATGATTTCTCTGGTATATGATTTTCTTAAATTCCAACCTTATAAATGGAGATTAGGCCCACAAACTACAGTATAATGTTACAGGCTCTAGATTCAATGTGTTTGAGTTCAAATCCTGACCTCAACAATTACTGTTTGACCTTGGGCAAATTAACTCACCTCTTTGTGACTTAGTTTCTTCATCCATGAGTGGGGATAATGATTGTACCTATCCATTGGCTTGTTTTCAGAATTAGAAAGCACTTGCAAAGTACATACAACAGTGTCTGGCAGGTATGTTCAATAAATGCTCCCTATTATAGTTATAATTGTTAATTAGTCCTATATGCAAGAAGTCATTTATTCCTTCACTCAAAAATATTAATGGAGCTCCTGTCTCAGGCATTTTACTAGGTACAGGAAATATAAGGTTAGCATAAAAATAAGCATGATCCCTACCCTCGTAAACTTACAGCCTAGTAGAGGAGACATAGATGTTAATTATAAAAGCATACCATGAGGTATAAATTGTGGCTGTGGTTAAGTGCTACAAAGGAGGTCCGTGATACCAGGAGACTGAGTGTTCAGGAGAAATTGATAATGGCAGGAAAGCTTCCTTGATGCCTGAAGGAAACCAAGGTCTGCATGTGGAAGGGAACGTAGCCAGGCAAGAAATGGACCTATGGCTGGTGGCTGGAACATAAATAGCTAGGTGGACAACGAGGACACACAGAGATGGAGAAGTATGCAGGAGGAGATCGATCACACAGGCTGTTATAGGTCATAATTGGTCTTTCAAGACTAGTGGGAAATCAATGAAGGACTACACTTCAGTTTGGAAACTGGGTTGGAGTCTCCTATAGTATAAAAAGTAAGAGAAGGTAGAGTAAAAGGATATAGTGTTAGTCTCAGGCTCAATTTTGAAATCACAGTATTTGCCATTGTACCCTCTTGACTCCTTCTGAATCCCCTCTTTTTCCTGGGTCATGTCGCCTGAGCCCATAACTCTCAGGCCACTATTTACCGTGTCAGGCCTACCTTGCCCATGAAAGTGCTTCCTGCTCCAAAACGCTCTACCTTGTCTGCTTCTAATAAAGTCTCATTCTGATAGGAGTTTGAGGTTCCTAAAAGTACTTAGAGGAAAAGCACAGTGATAGAATTGATTGAGACGAAGATATGAGCAGCTCAAACTTTTCAGACCTCTTTACATTCTTAGAATTTGTTGAGAATCCCAGAGAAATTTTATTTATGTTGGTTATATCTACCTGTGTTTGTCATATTTAAAATTAAAGCTAGGAAATTGCTTATTCATTTAAAAACAGTAAACCTAAAAAAAATAAATAAAAATAAAAAATAAAAACAGTAAACCTGATATAACATGATATGTAAAACATATATATTTTTGTGAAAAAAAACCCTTTATTTTCCAAAACAAAAAGAAAAACTGGTGAGAGGAGTATCATTATTTCCCATCTTACAAATCTCTTTAATGTCTGGCTTGATACTAAGACAGCTGGAGTCTCCTGTTTCTGTATTAAATCTTTCAGTATAATGTGTCATGTAGCTTCTGGAAAACTACTCCGTATAATTGTGAGAGAATGAGGATGAAAAAGGCAAATGATGTTTTAGTATTATCACAAAAGTGGTGTTTTCCCTCACCAACCTCCCTCAGCAGTCTTAGAGGCCCCTGGGTCCCTGGACCACAGTGGAGGAGCTGCTGCCCTAGAAGACCTTCAATGGAAAAAGCAAAATGCTTATTAGGTCAGAAGACTCTCTTCTGAGATGGCCTCCCAGGCAATCTAAAAAGTGAGCTGAAAGAATTTAGGCAGTGTGGTTCCAATCTATTTCTACTTTTCATCCACTTCTTCCAAAAATCTGTTTGAACCCATTACATTCTCAAAAAATTCCAAATGATTTTTAGTGTTTAGTGGAGATTCTTGTGGGTGTTTAAACAATATTTAAAATTCCTGAAGCATGATATTTTTGCCTTGGTTACTGGCATAAGGCTTATTCCCTATTCAAAGTAAATTGTGATTCCCTCGGCTTCCTGTAAGCATCAGGTCACTTAGCTTTCTATGACTTAGCCTCGCCTAGAGACTGCAGCTTCATGGTGTTTATCTTGCTACACCTGATTTGTGTGGTATAGCTAGAGATAACAAGAAGTTTGTTAATCTCTGTGGCTTCTTCCAGTTCAGAAATGGCATGATTTTATATTATTTTCTTAGGCAGCGGATGAGCTCTTTTCTGAAGACAGCTAAAGTGTTTGCGATGAATGATGCATCATTAAAAAATGAGTTTGGCTTCTTCCAGTGACAGACTGAAGAACAACATTCCTTTAGATGTGTTTTGTTGCATTTGTCAGAAGTTCATTTTCATTCCTTTTAATCACACCTTGTATCTACAATGTAAGCTCCACCATCACTACTAATGAAAATAATTCTGCCCTTTTTAAGTTTATGCTAATCACGTATTTCTATCCATTCGATATTAAATATTTCATTTGTGTCCCCCCCCCACGATTATAAAAATCAGGAAGAGCCATGCTGATCGAAAAAGGCTGCTAAATCTATGCTTTTTGTTGAACAGTAGCTCAACAAGGAGAATTGATGCGCTTGCCGACTACAGTTTATCTCCTGATTCATTAGGAATTTCTGTCTTTAAGGAGGGACATACATATGTTAGATTAAGAAGACATTCCAAAATAACAACTAAAACATCATTTGCACTTCTTGAGTTTTAAGATGTGTCACTTATAGATAAATGGTTGGGGACAGGTTAGGGCTCAGTCAGAGGTCACAAGTGAGTGGCCCACGAGCCACGTTGGGACCACAAATGTGCTTTCTTTGACCTGTATAGTGGTGTGTGCATGTGTCTCTCTGTGTGTGCTGGTTTTGTTTTTCATCTGAATTTGAATGCATACACTCTGTTTTTTTCTAGGTTGTCCTCACTCCCTATTATTTTACATGTGGCCTGATTCTGATTTCCCTTGCCAAGTCTGGCCACTTTCAGCATTTGATTTAATATCGCACCAACAAGTAGTCACATCTAGGGAGAATTGAAAAATAGGGCCCAAGAAGATTACTGTGACACAAGAAATCACCTAATACAAAATTCTTTGACAAGAATAAATAATTGTGGGGCTTTTTTTGTTGTTGTTGTTCTTGGACTTATGGAAAAATAATTTTAAAGCTAGGTGAAAAATAACAATTGAGAAACATGCCTCGAAAATGGCATTTATTATATAAAGAGTTTTTAATAGCTTAACATAGGAGTTAAGGTATAATTATGAAAGGGGTCATGTCCTCCTAGGTCATCTATCAAAATTTAGTTTTTACACTATGTTAACTTTTATTATTTACAGACATTGGTTTATCTAGAACAATATTTAATGTACATTTAAATATATAGATTCAGCCACACAACTAATTTATTGAATGTAGAACTTTGCAGCATTGGTTTATCTGGAAGGTCCCACAGCACCACCTAGTGCTATGTATTTTATTTTGCATAATGTTTTTGTAAATTTAAAAATTCTGATCACATTTTAGTATCAAATATGGCACTGAAATATAGTATAGGGTTTAAGCAGTAGTATAAATAGAATAAGATAAAGTAATTCTAATATGTTTAATTAAAATTTTTAGTAGAAATTAAAAATGTTTTTATAACAGAAATATTAGAAAAATTTACTAGTAAAAAAATTTACTAATATTTCTAGTTCACAAAGATACTCTTTAGAATATTGTTACACTGTATGTGATTTAATGGAGTTGTTGGTTTTTTTTTTATACAAAACAGTTGCTGATTCCTTTTATTTATTTTTTATTTACTACCTTATAAATAAAGTAAAGCTCATTTTTCCAGGCTTCTTTTTGAAGTCCAAGTATTCCCAGTCTTCATAGATTAAACTATACTAACACTATATACTACAGTTCTTACCAATTTTGGACAAAATTGTATAATCTCTTTTAAAATTAGAGTTTTAAAAAATAAAATAAAATAAAATTAGAGTTTTGAGATATTTAAAGATGGGATGTTATGAGATATTTATGCATTAAAAAATAAAATTAGTTAAATAAAAGAATGAGGTATAGTTATATATTCTTTTACAGAAGGCATTCCAAGGATAATGAAGTGAGAAAAATAAAGCTATGTGCAAAATACTGTGTATAGTATGATTCTCTTAAGAAAACTGCACACATTTGAATGATTTAAAAAGGTTATGGGACATCTGGGTGGCTCAGCAATTGAGCATCTGCCTTCAGCTCAGGGCGTGATCCCAGGATCCGGGATCGAGTCCCATATCAGGCTCCTTGTGGGAAGTCTGCTTCTCCCTCTGCCTGTGTTCTGCCTCTCTGTGTGTGTTTCTCATGAGTAAATAAATAAAATCTTTAAAAAATAAAAAAAAAAAATAAAAAGGTTAGATGGATGAGTGAGTGGGTAGAGGGATGGATGGCTGAATGGATACTAGTATATTATTTTCTTTTCTGGAAGAAGTCACAAGAAACTTCTCTAGGGGAGAGTGAGGTACTAGAAAATAATTTTTCATTATTTACCTATACAATTAAAATTTTTCCCAGTCAAATTCATGTATCACATTATTTAAGGTCAACAAGAGTTCTTGAGTATTAAGATTATGGAACCATTTCATTTTTCCTTGTAATATTTATCTGTAATAAAAACAAGGCATCTTTTCATAAAAAAAAGAAACTAGCATTATGAAACACAGTAAGCATCTATCTTTCAGATCTATCTTTTCAGAAGACCTTATAACACATTATTTTTTATTATGGGAAGTATAAGCTCCAAGAAGGCAGAGAATTTTGTCAGGTTTGTCACACTGTATCCTTGACCTCTAGAATAATAGCATCTGGCACATAATATATGTTCAGTAAATAAGTTTTGAATGAGTGAATAAGAATATATCACATTATGTCTAAATCTATATAGTAATGAGATGTATCATAGAATTTTATTCTCTATATGTAAGTATATATCTGCAGTACATATCTTATATCTGATATAGATATTATCTGATATCTGAACACTGACAAGTATTATTTCAGAGTCTGTAACAATGATAACATTCAGTTGTACTCTGTGATGTTTACATTATGGCCTTTTTTGGTGTATTTGTCTTATTAAAGACTTTATATATTCATATTAGCAGTATTTGGAATTCGGTCATAATGAAATTCAATCACAATATACTAAAGAACACTCCTCTCATTATTTGCCTTGTATATTTCAGTTACTGATAATTCTATCATAGTGACCTAAACGGTTGCTACTTTAAAATTTCTGCAATAACACATTAATCATAAAATGCTAATTGCTCATTATTAAATATACTACATTCCTATTACATATGTAAAATTTCATGACATTTTATAGCTACTTGTTAGTGAAAATCCACTCATAGACATAACTGTAATTGTCTTATTTCAAACATAACAGTGGTTCTTACTGATGTGATGTGCATAGATTTTTTTTTTTTTAACTGTCAAAGTGTGTAGAAGTTGCCCTCTACTGGGGAGCTAGAAAAATTATGTTGACATAGATTTTCAATTTACTTAAAGACTCTTAAGTTCATTGGTATAATTTATCAGATAATCACTTCTTGCTCTCTGGCACATTTTTAGTTCCAAAGATATAGAAGTGGTTAGCAGAAGACGTGAAAATAAATGTCTAATATGAATATACTTACAGTCACTTCTGAGTAGAAACATTGGTTTTTCCTTCTTAAAAACTCTTCTTTTTTAAGATTTTATTTTTTTAAGTAATCTCTATACCCAGTATGGGGCTTGAACTTGCAACCTCAGGATCAAGAGATGCATGCTCTACTGACTGAGCCAGCCAGCCTCCCTTCTTTTTTGTAAGCTCCTTAGTGGCAACACCCAGTACTGTTGACCCAGAAGTAATTGTGTAAGAATGAGTCTTTGCTGAAACATTAAGAGGAAGTAGTTGTGTATAATTTATATCACCAAAAATGAGGACTCTTTTTAGCAATTTACCTTGGAATTTGGGGGATAAAAGTCTAAGCACTAAAAATATTTTTAAGCTAGCTTTTTTGCATTTTCCAAGGTCATGAGGTGAAATTTGATTATGCAGAAGTGATTTACTTTTATTGATTATTGAACTTTTTGTACCAGAAGAAAGCCCATGATCATAAAATGACAAAGTCTTGTTTACCAGGTGAATCAGCTGATAAGTTAGTGTTCCTCCTCACCTTATCACTGTTTTTCCTTCTGCCTCTAGGAATTCTACCAAGCTTTGGGTAGCACTGGCCTAGCAAGGTCCAGGGCTTGGATCCACCTTGTTCAGACCCCGATATCCCATCGTATGTTTTCCTCTCCCACCCACCAATATAGAATAAAAATAAACATATTATTCAGGAAAAACCTGTTCAAAGTACATGTTGATTACGATGGGGTGAGTTGGGAAAGGTGATTCCTAAAAGTCAGCCTGAAGAGCAGAATCCTGCTTTGGGAGGGTGAGAGGGCTTGTGGACCAAGGATGCTCACATGAGGACCTCTACATGGCCCTCCCCCCACCCCCACCTTCTCCCTACTGAATCACAAAGTTCAGGGCCAGTTTTCTAAGCTGTAGGAATGACTCTAGCTGAGGAATATGATTTAAAAAAAAAAAAAAAACGGAGCAAATCAGACCATTGATATATGAGATAAGGCAAGTGGAGTGCAGCTGTCTCCATTCATCGTGTCCATCTTTACACTCAGTATTGATCGTCACAGCTAGATCCAGCAGCAGTGTGTGCTGTCACTTGGGCACATCCAAAAGGAATGGATGGACTGTGCCAAACCCGTTCACTTCACATGTGTAGTGATAGTCTGATAGTCTGGTTTGCTGTTTGTTTGTGGTCAAGATCTGTTTGAACTCTAGTTTTGATTACACTGTTGTCTTGAATATCTTATTTAAAAGAAAATCAACTTACAATTATGCCATATGTTTAACATCCAGAGGCCTTCATTAAAAGTCCCTGCCCCCCATCTCCACGAATCACTTTTCATTGCCTCCCTTTTCTGTCCTCATTGACCCTTATACCATCCCTCTCCTTTACCCTCCACATCTCTACCTTGCTTTTGTGAAATTTTGTGCAAATCTTCTCCCAGAGCCCTGCTGGAAACTCATGAGCCTTTTTGGGAGGAAGGGGGCACCTGGTCTAATTTTATTCTATAGGTCCTTTTTTGCTTTATATATATGATAAATACAGTGGTGCTGAGAAATAGTTTTCAGGTCTTCTGTGGTAAGTTTTTCTCTTCTCAACTGGCTTATAGGAGGCATTGTGGTATCAGAACTATAAAGACATGGGCAGGAAATTTGAGGCATTTATTGCCCTCTTCCTGGAGTTTCCCCTAACTCTGAGGCTGTGGGTGAGAGCCTTCTTGGACCTCAACTTTGCAATCTGTACAGTGAGAAAGCAAATTATGCTTGAGATTCTTTGTAGCTAGAATTGTCTGATACCTCTAACTTCTCCAAGAACTCCTCATCACTATATGAACACACGATGGTAGAGACTGTGGATTCTGGAAGCAGATGCATTGCTTTCTGTCACTTATTGCTTGGGAATTTTGTAGAATTCTTTTGTCTATGTATCTCCATTTTCTCCTCTGTAGAGTAGGAATCATAGTGGCACCTTTCTCATAGATTTGGAATGAGTTAGTACATATGAAGAGCATTGAACAGTTCCTGACTCAAACTGAGTAGGCATTCAATAAATGTCATCTAGTCTCATTATTATTACAAACCTAGGGTCTATTTTTTTAAAAGATTTTATTTATTTATTCATGAGAGACACAGAGAGAGAGGCAGAGACATAGGCAGAGGGAGAAGCAGGCTCCCAGCTGGCGGGGAGCTTGATGCAGAACTTGATCCCAGGACTCTGGAATCATGACCTGAGCCAAAGGCAGACACTCAATCACTGAGCCACCCACGCATCCTCTCAAACATAGGGTCTTAAAGCACTTCCGAAAGTGTGTGTTTCTTATCAAATGGATATGCTGTTCTCTGAAAGAAGCATTTGTGGATACACATCCATTCATTTGTTCAGCAAAAAATGTATTAATACCTGATATGTGCCAGGTGTCCTGTTCTGTTAAAGGCATCAATGAGGAAAATGGCAGATACACATTAAATCTTTTAAGCCAATGGGTAATAAATATTCAATATTATTCCCATGACCTGGAGAGAGTTTCTTAGTGCATTATTTTCATATATTCCTACACCACTAGCAGATTGTATTTGTAATCTTTGACCCTATTTTTAATTTATATTGCATATTTTATGTTGGTTTCCTGCAATCAGTTTTCTGAATATCATTTTAAGTTTCCTACTTCCTCCTTTACTCTCTTTTTTTTTCCTTTTAACACCTTTTCTTCCCTTTGGACCATCTCTTGACCTCTCAACCTTTATTTTTATTTCTGTAGCTGAGGTTCTGCCTCCTGGTATTTCCTACAGCCTAGCCATAGTCTCTATAAGCTTCTATTTTCTCACCTATAATTGGGATAATCAATTTATTATTGGAATTTAAAATTAGTTAATGTTTTTGAAGCACATAGACAGTTCCTAGGGTATAACGTACATTAATAAATGTTGAACAATTTGTTAGGACGCCAGTAGTTGGTATCACTGCAACTACCAGTTCCTGTATATAAGATTCAGACACTTTGGCTGACTATTGGGTAATGTGGGACCATCATCTTGACCTTTTAAGAGAGTTGTGCTTCTTGTATATAATGTTATTGGGCTGCTAATGATCCTTAGTAGACTGCTACATGTATTTCCAGAGAACACACCAGAGTACAGCTGTGTGACCATGGTGGAGGCCTGCAGGCCAAGCTGAACCTTGACAAATCATTGTTCAGCTATGAAAGCTTATGTCAGCCAAAGAAAAATCTTGACTTAGTTTCCTTTTGCTGCCTCTTTGGTCCAATATATACTCTACAGATAAGCTTTTTTTTTTAAGAGGCTCCTTTGCGAAATTATTTATTGCATGTTAAATCTGTAAACTTAGAAGAAGGATTCTTGAAAAATACAGAAAATTCCCATATCCATCTCACTTCTGGCTTTAATTGAACTTCAGATTGTCCTTATCACTCTTAATCTAGTTAGAAAAAGCCAACTTAATAGTTTTAATACAGGTCTATGAGTTTACATAGTCTGAAAAAAGATTTGCTTTTTCAATTAAAGAGTAAAAAGAAAAATCATGAGTTTGAATACTGTTTTTCAGCTTTAACATATAACTCTATATTCTAATTCGTAATGTACATGTTATATCCCTTTTGTGTTCTTGTGTTTACCATTTTTCTCATATAGCTCTGGATATTAGGACCCTAAACTCTACACATTCCGCCTACCATCTGGCATCCTCCTATTCATTCATCCTCCCCTGCCCGCCCCCCCCCCCCCCCGGCCCTTCCCTTTGCTTCCATCATCTTTAGCAAAGAGCCTCATCTTCAGATTAGAAATGGTAAAGTAAATATTGGCAAAAGGAGAGTAGGCCCAAGATTAGCAGACTCTATCTTCTGATCCAGACAAATTACTTCATAGGGTCCTGAGAAAACTAACATTTGAGATTGCTGAATTGCTGTCTTTGACAAATCATAAAGAAAAGGAGTAGAATGAGCAGTTGGGCATGTGCAAATGTCATTGCAAATATCAAAAAGGGGAAGAAAGTAAATTTTACACACTATTAGCTGGTGATTTTGTTTTCAGTCTAGAGAAAAATTAAAGAATGGGTAATTAAGAATTAAGTAGTATGGAGTAAGCAGTTACTAAGGCACATGCTATGATATTTGGTAGCCAGTGTGGGTTCATCATAAACCCGAGTTATTAAAAGTTTATTACACTTACTTATTTCTTTTTAAAATATAATTTATAAAATTATATTTAAAAAATTAAAAATATAATTTGCTAATTCAAAACAACACTTTAGAACAGGAGTTCAAAATACAACCCTTGGGTCGAATTTGACCATGTCCATTTATTTACTAATTGACTTTCGCTGCTTTTCAACTACAATAGTACAGTTGAGTAATTGTAAGAGTCTGTATGACCAATAAAACCTGAAATAGGGCAGCCCGGGTGGCTCAGCAGTTTAGCACAGCCTTCAGCCCACCAGGGCCTGATTTTGGAGACCTGGGATTGAGTCCCACATCAGGCTCCCTGCACGGAGTCTGCTTCTCCCTCTTCCTCTCTCTCTCTTCCTCTCTCTCTCTCTCTCTCTCTCTCCCTCATGAATGAATAAATAAAATCTTTTAAAAAAACTGAAATAATTGTTATCTGGCCCTATACAAAAAAAGTTTACCTACCCCTGCTCTGGAACTAAATCATTTCTTTTTGAATTTTAATGTGTCTACAAGTATTCTGGAGATCTTGTTAAAAATACCAATGATGGTACAGTAGGTCTGGGTTGGGGTCTGAGATTCAGCAATTCCTGACAAGCTTCCATGTGAGGCCATTGCTGCTGGCCCATAGACCACAGCTCAATCTAGATCTAGATTTCAAACATACATTTAGTAAATTATCCAATTTAAAAAAAGAGAGTGAATTATGAGTTGGAAGTCAATTCACTTGGTTAGACTCTTACTTATTTTAACCGTAATGTTCAAGGAATGTTAGAGGATCAGTGTCATGTTGGAGAGGTTTTTCTGGTCATTTAAAAGTGATTATCTAATTATCATTCTCCTGAATAAGTTATGATATTTGAAGGGAGGAATGATGAGCTTAATAGCTCAAATGTTGAGATGACCAATATCAGCTGGGTTGGCCTGCTGGACATTTCCTCTGTTGGAAGACAAATTCTCCATGTATCTCTCACATTTTCTGTACATCTTGTCATCAGAGGCACTGATGGCTCTGTTTTCAACTCTCTTCTCAGGGATGTTTCTATAGTGAATGGCTTTGAAAGATAGAAATAGTATCTCCCTCTGGAGCAAATGGAAGATTTGCTTACTGCCTTGGAAATATAAAGATAGTATTTACCTCTAGAGCAAAAGATAGGCATGGCTTCATTATAAAGGTTTGGATTCCCTAAACTCAGTATTCCTTTTCTCTAATGCAACCCACCATAGTTGCAGGCATCCATCTGAGCCCATTTACACCACTCTGCTTGACGCGAGGGCTAGGGGAACTGATTAGTCTACTTGCTAACCTGGGAGTGATACGGTCCTGTGGCTCTGACCCGAGTCTTGTGTTTTCTTCCATGAAACCATGGAACCATGAAACCATGGTTTCCATCCATGGAACCATGGCGGGCTAACTTGTTACCTTCGCAGAATAATGAAATCCCAGGCCGTTCATCATTTTAGACACCCATCCACATGAGTTCCCAATCACTGACTTCCCCCTGCCTGAACCTATCTCCCCCTCCGTTCAGTAACACTTCACCTTCTACTTAAGATAGGAAATAGAAGCTCTTAAATGAAAGTTCCTTCAATTTTCTGACATCAAACACATACAAGTTTGTCTTCATCTGTACCTACTCTATCCTTTTCTCCCCTTTTACAATGAAGAGATGTCAGCCCACCTCCTTCCTGAAGTTAAACCCTGCAGCTGTGCACTGGGACTCCTTTCCCACTGCCTCCCTAAGGTAGTAAGTATAATCCCTTCTCTTTTCTAAACCTCCACTCCTCTTGTCCCCATTGACTCTTTCTTATGAATTTTGGAAATCCTCAAGTTTCTCCTTTCTGAAACAAAGCAAACCAACAAAACAAAACCAACAGACTTCCTTTTCCTCATATCCATTCCCCTCAAGTTATGGCTCTACCTCTCTCTTCCTCTTGATAGCCAGATTTCTTGAAAGAGTGTGCAACCATCTCTCTCTCTCTCTATCTCCTCTTCCTTCTTAGCTGTCAATCCATCTTAACTTCCACATTAGTTATTACATTGAAAATGTTTTCTGCTAGGCCTCCTCTGAGTTTCAATAGGTATTCTGTATTCCTTAATTTCTTTTCTTCACTGTAATAGTAAGCCACCAACTGTATGGTGAGGACTCACTCCTCTGTCCACACAAGTTTGAGCTTCTGTCCCATATATCCAGCTACTTAAAGAGTTTCTAACTGGAGGCCCTTTAGACACCTCAGATTCATCATCTTCCTGAAGAAGAATTTATCTGTATCCCAAATCTACCATGGCTCAGTAATTGGCTTTACAACCTCCCTATCTGGCCCCAAATCACTTAATTTAGAAGCCTAAGACACTCTCCCTCCTTCCTTTTTATCACCACCCCTTCCTCAATATTTAATTAATCTACCAATCTACATTTTGAATACTTCTTGGGAATGTTATATCTCTGTCTCTATCACTAAGCTTCCATCACCTTAGCTCAAATCCACCCGTGCCTGGATTACTGAACAGCCTCCTCATCAGTCTCCCTCCTTTTAATATTCCACCACTTTAACCTTTTTCTCTACTTCATGAAGTTTACTCAACTGTACACTCTGACATTCATGTTTATCAAGTCATATTCTCTGGATACCATATATCCTGACCATTTTGTTTAAATTTGGATATGGTACCACCACTTTATAATTTATTGCTTAGGATATTTTCACCAATCTCACTCATTACATAGTGGTTCAACATGATTTCATTCTTGAAGAATAAGCTCCTCTCTAACCTTTTAAGATATCACTGTGTACTGACCATTGGACAAAATGTGAAAACAACCTGGGAGTTTTAGTTGGCATTAATCCTTTAAAAAAAAAAAAACTATCTTTGCATTAACATAAATGCACAGTTCAGAGAATTTTCAAAAGTTGAAAACATGACTTTCTTACAAATATAGAATGAGCAAGTATCAAACATTTTATAACTGAATAATTAAGGAACCAAAAGGAAGGTAAAGTTGATTTCTAAGAGATTATAGAAATGGGGATTATAGGAACACCTGGGGACCTCCATTAGTTAAGCATCTGACTCTTGGTTTCAGCCCAGATCATGATCTCCAGGTTGTGTAATCAAATCCCGCATCAGCAGTGATGCGGTCCACACTCACTGGGAAGTCAGCTTGGGATTTTCTCTGCCCCTCCCCCCACAATACCCCCAGTAAATAAAACTTAAAAAAAAAAAAAAGAGAAAGAAATAGGGATTATATAGTCCATCAGAAGAGAATACCAAAATAATTTCACTAGGTTGAGGACAAAACTGGCTAATACATGCAGGGTAATAAGATCATAACTTTTGTGGTTGTTTTTTCTACTAGACAGAAATTATTTCTATATCTACTGGGTAAAAAGGTGTAAGTTAGCATGTAAATTAATAGTAAATAGAAGTCAAACAAAGGTATATCCTTCTAGGTAATTAAATAATCCTTGGATTGATTGGCCTGGGGTAGACAGTGCTCCAGGATGACATCTCTAAGTTTTGGTCAGTTGTCATTAAGTGAGTGCTATGGACTCTTAGGTTCACCTGAAACGAAATTATGTCTAAAACGAGCCTCAGAACCCTACTCTAGAGGAACAGTGGCGGGTTTGGGGGGATGGCTAAGGACTATTATCCTGAAGAAGACTTAGTGTGAGGACCCAGATACTCCCCTTTGCATTATTCTTAAATTGTAAGTTTGAGGAAATAGTTGAAGAGTGCAGAGATTTTATTTATACTACTTAAAAGCAGCAGCAGTTAAAAGGCCATTACAAGGCAGAAGGGGTGAGATGTGCCTTATGTTGCTCCAAGGAGAAGACAGGGTGACAGTAGAGTTGGTTTGGGATCAATTATAAAAGACAACTTCCTTACTGTGAAATAGCTTCATCCAGGTCAGTGTGTACTTTCAGAACAAGTACATTGCCTCTCTGTGTGTTCTCTGGCAAAAGCACAGCCATCATTGCCTTACCTCACTGGTGAGAAAGTGAGGGAGACAGAGGGGTCACACTTCAGATGAGTGTCTGTCATTCTGTAAAAATTAAGTCACTGCCTTTTAATTAGAAAGTAAAAAGCACTTTTTCCAAGACTTAACAATTCAATATCCTAGAGAGAGACACCCTAAGAAGTCAATTTTGGCTTCTTTGTGATCACAATAGTTGTTGCAGCAAAACCTTTTGATAACATTTTCTATTTAAAAAAACAAACAAACAATAATCCGCTTAAGTTTTGCCTTTTTAACTAATATTACTGCTCAGAGAGGTGCATTTACAGTTTTGTTGTTGTTTTTTGGAGGGGTTTTTTTTTGGCTTGTATTATAAGTTACTAAATCTCTGTGTCTGAGATTTCACACTTTTTTTTTTCCTTCCCACTAAAGCCATTGAAATATAATCACCCAGTCATTCACATCAGAGGTGTAAATGGCTTTTCTGAAGGTTTTTTAAGAGCCAATCAAAGTTAGTCACTTTGTGACTTGACTTCTTCAGGTGTTGCAATCAGAAAGCTTAACACAGCATCCCAATTGCAAGGATGCTAAAACTATGTCTTGACCTTGAATCTGCAAGCAGAGGGGTAACATCTGCTAGAAGTGCTCATCCACCACCTCTTTGATTTTATCCATTTGCATAGGATTTACTGGGGAAAGAGAAAAGAGACAATCAAATTGAGCCTTCTATATACCCAAGAGAAAAAAACA
Organism: Nyctereutes procyonoides; assembly: GCF_905146905.1. Lineage (NCBI taxonomy): Eukaryota > Metazoa > Chordata > Mammalia > Carnivora > Canidae > Nyctereutes > Nyctereutes procyonoides. The sequence goes on from NW_026575122.1 coordinate 19,420,408, forward strand.
TGTTTATTTGACTTTCCAGCTCCCAGTGATTGTTGCTGTTACAGTTTACATTTTCAGCCCATGCTTTTTACCATTGATATTTGTAAAAACCTGACTTTAAAAAAATGTATCAACCATGTCACACAAAGGCTGATTTCTCCATTTGTTTCATGTCATCAAAAAGACATACTGATTTGAAGCTTCTCTCAGGTTTACTCTTAAAATGTAACCCTGAGGAAATAGGGTAAGACTGCAAAGATTTTATTTACACTGTTCAGGCACACAGGCTGTGTAGTCAGGGAGATAGAGATTGAATTCCTCTTCCTACCTTGGTATCTCTGAGACTCAGTTTCCTTCTGTACAAGATGGGGATAATAAATCTACCTCCCTCATAGTGTTGTGAGAGTTTCATAAGATAACATTCATGAAGTCCTTAGCACATCATGGATGTGAGATAAGCACTTCATAAATGTTGGCTTTTATGTAATATTTTGACAATTACTATAATGACTTCACTAAAACTTGTGGTGTTCTTGTCAGGATTAATGACATTGTGACTGACTCACTTCCTAATACAATTAGAAAACAGATTTTAGCACTATATAACAATTCATTCTTAGTTAAAGAAGTTGAATAAACATTTCTGAGAAAATAAAAAGGAATCTTGAATCCAGAATTAGAAAATTCATCCTATTTGCTAGGAAATTTTTAATATTTTAGGAATGAATATCATTAAGACTTTGGAAGAACTGCAAAGAAACTATTGTGTGTTGGTAACTATATACTTGAAAAATTCAGGCAGGAAAACCTGCAGATAATAGTGCTCTGCCTTCCAAAGCAAAGTCATCTCTAAGAATTGGGTATCACCGGGGCACCTGGGTAGCTCAGTTGCTGAGCATTTGCCTTTGGCTCAGGTCATGATCCCATGGTCCTGGGATCAAGTCCTGCATCGGGTTCCCTGCAGGGAACCTGCTTCTCCCTCTGCCTGTGTCTCTGCCTCTCTCTCTCTCTGTGTGTTTCATGACTAAAAAATCTTAAAAAACGAATTGGTTATCACCTTGAGACCAAGATCATACAGCAACTAATCCCTACATATATGTCCAAAGTAGAACTCTGTAGAAACTACACTGGTTGTTGAAACCTGCCATCCAGGACCAGTGGCATAGTGGAGTCAGCTCTGGATTTGGAGTTGGGCAAAAGCAGACTCAAATCTAGGTTTTGCCTTTGCCATTTATTTGCTATGTGACTTTGGGCAGTTTGCTTGGTTTTTCTGAATGCCAATTTCCTCATCTATAAAATGGGTCTATTATGTAACCTACTGCCTTCAGTAGGGGAGGGCCAATTTTTAAAATGTGCTGCGTAAAATTGTTGAAGCAAAATACCATTAATAGTCCTGATACTATTACTACTACTGTTAGTATTCTACTATGGCAAAGGAAAATTAGCGGTCACAGGAAGAGCATGGGTTCCCCTGTACTGTAAGACACCAGTGTGGCTTCACCTCCTCTAATATAAGACAAATGTCCTCTGAGTAGTGACAGTGCTCAACCTCCCTCTGGTTGAAAATTCTTATCCTAGCACAGATACTGTACCTTTTTTTCATTAAGTGCTATTAATGCTGTTGATGTTTCATAATTAACATTAACACAAGTTTCTGTTTTCTTTTATTTGGATGTGGGTGAATTATTAGATAACAAAGGTAAAACTGGTTAGCTTGTAAGCTAAGTTTACCAATTTTTTCTCCATATACTAAATTATTTACCACCTCATCATACCTTTACTTGACATTCTTCAGGAGTTTGCCATTGTTGATAGGATCAACCCCAAACTCCCTCTTCTGACCACGAGGCCCTCGGTCTCTGAAGCCTCCACTTCATACTTTCTTCCCATCCTGCTCAACTTTGTATAGTTTTGTGAATCCCCTTCCCTCTTACTGGATTATCCTTGTTTTCCTTTCTGCCAGATCTGTTTCCACTAATTCTTCTAATTAATGGAACAGTGGCTGGCATATAAATGGACATTCAATAAATGTTTAAACAAATTGACTTGAAATCAGGTGACTCCCACATAGACTGAAACAGCCAGATATTTTCATTTCCACATGGCCTTGTGAAGTTTGGAATTCCTCCTAAAGTATGAATATATTCCATGTCATTGAGGGACTGTAGCTCTTAAAAATTACTTTGGCATTTTGCACATTTAACTCTCCTAAATGTGCTGATGAGGACCTGCTTCATAGACCCCAGTGGAGTTGATAAACCACAACACATATTTTAATAAACAGATTAAAAATACAACACTTAAAGTGTTGTATTCGTTACTGCCAACTGCAAAAGTTTGCACAAGAAAGAAGCATTTATTCTATTATTTAACAATAAAGTGAGCTCGTGTGTGAATCTTTGTATGTGGTATATGTCTAAGAAAATCAGAGTGGCAATGTTCATATGAGGTAACCAGTCCCTCTTGCGCTACATTCAAAAGAATATTTAGTTACTGTAATGACAAAAAGATTTCATATAAATACCAAAAGGACTTTTTCCCAAATGTAATGAAGTGGTCCCACTCTTAGATCCTGGGCACAGTATCGTCTCTATCTCTTTCTCTCTCACTCACATGCAATACACACACACACACACACACACACAGAGAGAGAGATTCTTTGGGATTTTAAAGTTCCAAGTAGAATTCATTAATAAAAATATGAAACGCTTCTCTTGTAGAAATCATAATGAAGTGTTGAGAGATAAAGGAAGAAGTAAGAGGGGCGAATAATCATCTGCTGCTCTAAAACTGAAACCTGTCATGTTAACTCCCAACTCAAACACCTAGTTTTAAAGATTTCCCTTCAAAAAACCTAAAAGCTTGTATCCTGCCTCATTGACAACAGCCTCAAACTGTTTCCTGTCATTGCAGAAAACAAATCTTTTGCTCCTTTCTGCCTAGGGGAGGCAGAGGGACTGAGGTGCTCCTATGTGGCTGAATTAGATGAAAGACTTGCCTTCCACCATGGAGACATGGAGTCTAATCAAGTAAAATGAGTTTTGAGATCCCAGCTCATTTCCTAGGGGAGATCGGTTCACATTACAAAATCACGACATCTCATTCATCACAACTGACGTGGTCTTTGCTCAGGAGAGGACCCCAACTGGGACTGAGCCACCTGTCTTCTCTTGAAAGGGGGCACTTTATCCAAGTTAGAGTTGAAAGTCTTGGAGTGAGAAGGCTTGCCAGCTTCACCCGAGTGATACATATGCAACACGGAAGGCAACTTATGTTTTAAAAAGGGCAGACGAGTTTAAGGAAGATTGGTGGTTGTACTTTCAATGATACTAAACACAATAATTGTGATAGAGAGGCTAAGCCTTTCTAAAGACCCAAGACTGGGGCTCCCCTGTCTTTATCTCCTCGATTTTATTAAACAGAAGTGAGAAGGATCAACATTTCCATGCATCAGAGTTTAGAATGGCAAAGAAAGTGTTCTGCTTTCTAGGCTGATAAAATGATCATCGTCTCTTTTATTTCTTTCAGGGCATCATTATAACACCCCTGCTACTGCTGCTTTTTGTGAGTATTTTGATGTTGTCTTTACTGCCTTTTATTAAAAGCCATCTACAACCCTTTGAGAAAGGGCATTAGAATAAAAATTGAAATTTGAATCCTTTTGCTACCATTTGCATCATAGTTTGAACTGTTCTTCCAGTTGAACTGTACAGAATAATAACATGTCGACACAAAAGATCTCTATGGTCTCATGATCCAAGGATGGCATCAGAGCCCAGTTATTAGGCTTCTGACTCCTGGTTAAATCATTAATTATTACAAATTAATGGCCTGAGATATAGGTCACAGATATATGCTTGCTCTTTTCTCATTGGTAAAACTAAAGTGATTGCTAGTGACCCAGTGTTTGACAGCAAGTGCCTTGGACCAGGGGACCTGGGAAAGCTTAAGTTCCAAGGCTTGTAGTAACTGGCTTCCTCTTTCTGGGGAATGCTGCCTCAATTTTTCCATCTATAGAATGGGAAACAATAACACCTATCCAGTTGTCTGCCAGGGATAATAAAATGTGCTTCAGAAATAGAAAATACCAGCTACTGGTTAACTAAACAAAAATTGTTCTGAAAATAAGAACTGCTAATTAACTGTCTTATTTCTTTTGGTGCTGAGCATATGAGGAATTAGATGAAAGATTATAATAGAAATTAATGTTATCTCATGCTGAGAAAAGCGTATGTAATCATGAATGATACCTAAAATATTTTATGAACTGTGCATTTTTCATACACAACATTTCCCAAATATAAATCATTCCACTCATCACTGAAATGGAGTTGGGGATCATTTCTCGGAGTAAAATGTAGCTGTTTGACTAGCACTATTTGTCAGTGAATTAAAACTATAGGGAAAATTTATTTAATTATAGTGTAATTACCCAAGTTGGAATTCAATTAGAGTAATAGTGTGAGGGACTTCATTTCTTACAAGCTGTGCAGGAAGTGGAGAGGGAGAGATGCCCTCCTAAACAGCTGGATTCTGCATCTTTCATGAAAGACATTACCTTCAAGTAATAAACCTCCGCTTCTCCATCCCATCTTGAAATGCTGGCTCCATGCTGACAAGGTTAAGAAGAGTCAAATCATCAGATCACTTCGCTCAGCATAACAAACCTAATTAATGTGGATGCTACCAATTCAGAATTTGCAGTGAGTTGCATTAATACAGTGAATATTGATTTGCATTCATTGGGAAGAAAAGTCTTCGTATGCGCCTAACTGCTCACTAGATGTGAGGAACTGGGATCACCCCCTCCATGTTCTCTCCGAGACCCTGGATCATGATTTCTGAGGGATAGCCACTCACAACAGGCACAGGATGTAGGCCCTTCTGAGGTCCCTACTTGCAGTGGGTCAGAAGACGGGTGGAAAACACAACAAATGGCTCTGTAGTGCAGGTTTTCTCTGCTGCAGAAGAGTGACGTCTTGTACTCATGTGACTCTTCAGACAAGCTAGGGAGAAGCCACAGCCACAGCTATGGGGCTGAAACCTAGGATAGCACTTTTGAGTATCTCAGAGACTGGAATCTCTCAGACCATGTTTCAGCTCATGACTGCAGAACCACACGAGTTCTTTTCTCCTTCTCCTGCCCATTTCCAGCCATAACAAGAAATGTTCTCAGCTCGTTAACATTATGACATCACACCGTTGCAAGCTTTCCCCTATTCTTAAACCCGTAGGCTGGTAGCTTTAGTTGGTTCAACATTTTAAAATAATCAGAAAGGATGAATACCTACCATTTACATTGACGTGGATGGAACTGGAGGGTATTATGCTGAGTGAAATAAGTCAATTGGAGAAAGATAATTATCATATGGTTTCATTCATTTGTGGAATATTAGAAATAGTGAAAGGGGACTCTAAGGGAAAGGAAGGAAACTGAGTGGGGAACCATTAGAGAGGAAGATAAACCATTAGAGACTCCTAACTCCGGGAAACAAAGGGGTTGCAGAAGGGGAGGTGGATGGGGGGATGGGGTAACTGGGTGATGGGCATTAAAGAGGGCACGTGATATGATGAGCACTGGGGTGTTATACTATATGATGGCAAATTGAATATAAATAAAATTTAAATAAATTAAATAAATAAATAAATAAATAAATAAATAAATAAATAAATAAATAAAAGAGCTACAAGAGTGAAAGAGACCCCAAGACCCTCAACTTCAAAATTTAATGCTTCTCCTCTGAGCTAAGCTGTCTCAAGAGGTTCAATGACATCATCACACGACATTAACAGACAAGTTTGTGTTACATAACCTTAAATCACATGCACAGTATAGAATACTTTTTGTCTATTAGGGTTGTCATGCATTCTACAAATAAAGGTCGTTGCTTAAACACTTGAATTACTGGGCTTCATTTACTGAGTAGGACAAATATCTGAGCGACTTAAATTGGAACACATTCTGTAAAAGATGTAATGTTTTCTTATCAGCACCCCCCTTATGAGTTGATTTGTGTCTTCCAAAAAAAAATTGTGTTGAAATTCTAACCCCTACTACATCGGAATGTGACCTTATTTAAAAATAGGATCATTGCTGTTATAATTATTTAAGATGAAGTTCTACTAGTGCAGGTTGGGTGCTTAATCTAATCCTAGTGTCCTAACAAGAAGAGGAGTCAGTCACAGAGGGAGAAATGGCAAGTCATGATGAGACAGGGAGTAAAGTGATGGCAGGTATCATAGCTGGAAGAGAGAAGGAGGGATTCTCCCCTATAGACTTCAGAGGGAGCACAGCCTTACTTGATTTCAGACTTAGAGCTTCCAGAACTGAAAAACAATCAATTTGTTTTTTAAGCCACCCAGTTTGTGGTATTTTGTTAAAGAAGATGAGGAAACCTACAACCCTGGAAAATTGAATTGTTTCTTTAAAATCATATCTTGAAAATGGAAATTTCTAAATATTCAGATGCAGTAGCTAGTAAAGGCCATGTTTACTGATGGAATTCTCAGGTCTCTGTATTCTTGACCTCTCCTCAGAATGTCCCCCCTTCACCATCTTGCTCCAACTGAAACCTGTCCTCTGAGTCAAGTTTCTGCCGCAGGTGTCTTTCGTATCACTGAGTCTTGAAGTGGGGCAAGCTGTCTTCCTTGCACCTCATTACCAGTTCCAGATCATTTCCTGTGCCTTCTCCATAAAATATTCTCATTCCTTTAAAAGTTATGCCAATATGTGTATATCATATCACCTGCTACCCCTTCTTGCTGGAATTATCAGTAGAACTCTAGGTCACTCTCTGAGTCCAAAAAATGTTAGCACCTCCCCATTGTCTTCTTTTTTAATCGTATACTTAGATTAATTCTTTATATTTTTCAGTATTCACATAATTTATCTTCCTAATACCCTGGCCTTTAAAGAGCCAAAGAGTCAAGAGCCTTCTTGACTCTTCTCCAGTAAGAATGCCTTCCACTTCATCTCAGCCAGTCACCCTTATAGACAGACACTTGACTTTATTACTACTGATAACAGCATCCTTTCATACTCCTTTTCATATGTCTTCTGTTACCAACAGCTCCTATCTTTGTGACCTATTCTTCAAACTTGCTAGAATGGCCAGTTTATTTACCTTACCACCTTAACAAAGCCTCTAACCTACTCTACCTAGTCAAGACCTCGTGGTCCATCATTATAATTATTGTATCGCATACACCATCAACAACTTTATTCATCTCTTGCTGCTTCATATTTGCATAGCAAAGTGCCAGCCCTGCTTAAATCCAACTCTGTACCTTCCTGCCTGTGTACCTGAACATGGCTGGAACACACACTACCATGCTGACTGGTCTCATTTGAAATTCATGACAATTAACTGTGCACCTAGTGATCCTACTACCATCCCCTAATTAATCCTCATTCTACTCTCTAGAGAACCATTTCATACTTTCTTCTTGCTTCTCAAATTTCTGATTCCTCTTCTCCTTTTTCATCTCATCTGATACAGAAAGGAAATTAGCCAATGAGGAAATTAGAAGCAATCAGAAATTTTATAAGATCTCACTTACCTGCATTTATATTCTTTGCCTTTTCTCCTGTTTCTTTGCCCTCATGTAAGGCCAGTCCCTCCTGTTGCATTATCTCTTTTTGCCAATTTAACAATATGATTCACACAGATTTCCCTCTTTCTCCTATATTATCAAATTTTCTGTCTCTGCTGAATCATTTCTATTAACATTGATGTATTCTGTAATATTACATATCTTAAAAATTAAATCTCACCTTATCCCACCTCCATGTCTGTCCTCTGTTTTATGGCAAAATTACTCAAAAAAGTTATTTAAACTTATTCATCATTCATTCAGTAGTAAGTATTGAGTTCTTCCTATATGCCAGGCACTTTGCTGGGTGCCAAGGATATGGCAATGAGCAAAAAGGTACATCTTTGCTGTTGTGGAGGTTATACTAGTAGTAAGAAACAACCAACAAATAAGTAAAAACAATGTATAAGATGAGTGATACATACTAAAGAGAAAAATAAAATGAAGAAGGGGAATAAGAAGTGCCAGAATGGGTTAGAGGAGTTAAAATGGCTCTTTTAAATAGGGCAGTCAGGGATCCCTGGGTGGCGCAGCGGTTTGGCGCCTGCCTTTGGCCCAGGGCGCGATTCTGGAGACCCCGGATCGAATCCCACGTCGGGCTCCCGGTGCATGGAGCCTGCTTCTCCCTCTGCCTGTGTCTCTGCCTCTCTCTCTCTCTCTCTCTCTCTCTCTCTCTCTCTCTCTCTGTGTGTGTGTGACTATCATAAAATAAAAATAAATAAATAAATGTGGTAAATAAATAAATAAATAAATAGGGCAGTCAGGGGTGGGACTCACTGAGAAAATGATGTTTGAACAAAGATCTAGAGGAGATAAGAGAGACTTCTGATGCCTTCTGATGGTAGAGTATTCCAGGTGGAAGGAATAGCAAGTGGAAAAGTCCTGAGAGTGTGTATGGTGTCCACAAGGAATAGTGAGCAGGCCAGTGTGGCTAGAATGCAGTGAGCAAGGAAGAGAGTAAATAGAGTTGAAGTCACAGTCATAGCAGGGGCCAAATGATATAAGATCTTGAAATCCTCTTTTAAGGAATTTGAACTTGAATTTGAGAGAGACAGGAAATCATTAAAAGAGTTTTGATAAGAGAATGGCATGTTCTAGCATACCTTTCCAAAGGATGATTCTGGATGCTGGGTTGAGAATAGCTTTTTGGAGATAATGATGGAGCCAGGAAGACCAATTAGAAAGCTAGTGCAATATCATAGCAAGAGATGGTTTAGCTTGGACCAAGGTGGTTGAGTAAATCTGGTGGGAAGTAGAACTTGAAAGAACTGAAAGATTGAATAAAGGTTATGAGAGCACAGAAGAGACAAGGATGACTAAGTCTGTGTAACTGGAAGGATGGAGTTACCATTTACTAAGATAGAGAAGACCATAGAGTTGAGTAGGCTAAAGGAACTCATAAAGAGCTCAGTATTGCACATACTTGGATGAAGATGCCTTTGAGATATCCAAGTAGAAAAGTAAGCAGTTGACAATAGGAGGGGAAGAGGTCTGGATAAGAGATACACATTTGGGAGAGGTCAGCTTAGAAATGGATTAGAAATTAGAATGAGACTAGCAAGAGACGATAGAGAAGGAAAGATATTAGTGGACTGTGTTCTGGGGCATCCTAATATTAAGAACTCCACAAAGACTACCAAGGATATCCAGTTTGCTTAGGAAGAACACCAAGAGATTTTGGTGTCCTAGAAGCTAGCAGAGGATGTGTTTCAAAAGAGGAAATGGTCAACTACTTCAAATGGTGGTAATAGTTCAGATAAAATGAAGTCTGAGAATCGACCACTGATTTCCACAAATGGAAATCACTGGGGACGTAACAATAAGCTATTTCAGCAGAGTTGTGGAGGTAAATACCTGATTAAAGTTCCAGAATGAATGAAAAAGAGTTAAAGACAGTGATAATCATTAATTCTTTGGAGGCATTCTGGTATAAAAGATGCAGAAATGGGACAACAACAAAGTTAACATAGGATCTATTTTTAAGTGGGGAAAACTTTTAGGGTATTTGTATTGATGGATTAATTGTTAGAGAAGAAACCATTCATATAGAAAAAAAGAAGGGAGGAGTTTTGGACCCATGTCCTTGAATGGGAGAAAGAGGGTGAGCTTTAGATCACAAAGGGAGAGCATGGTCTCCTAAGCACAGATAGTTCATCCATAGTAATAGGAGGGAAGCATGGTATCAGGGCAAAGATGCAAGTAAATTGGTTCATGTAACTATAGGAGCTTGTGTAAGTTCTCTTAATATTGTTTATATTTTCCCAGTGAAATGACAAGTGAAGTTAAGGGTGGAGGACCAAAAAAGGCAAGGAGGTATTGGAGATTTGATAAGGCAAAGATATGAAATAGTTCTGTGGGAGAGTGAATGGATTGGGCAGAGTGAGATGCTCTAGCAGCACCAAGAACCATCCTGAGTCTTTGCACTTGGCACTAGCTCAACCTGGATTTCCCTCTCAGATATCCACATGGCTCTCTCCTTCACTTTCATCTCTGGTCTCCAATAAAATGTCATTTTAGGAGAGAATCCTTTCCCAACTATTTTGTGTGGAACAACATACCCTCTATCCACCAATCTCTCCCCACCTACCATGCTCAGTTGTTCCTTTTAGCATTTACTATCACATGGCATCTTAACCATTTGTTAGTCTGTTTATTATCTGTCTTCCCAACTAGAACATAAGCCTCACAGAAGAGCAGATACTTTGTCTGCTTTGATCACTGCTGTAACCCCAAAGGCCCAAAATAGTGCCTATCCATGGAAGCCACTCAAAAACATTTTTTGAATGGATGATTTGTAAAGGAAAATGTTTCTGTACTCAGAGCACTTCTGACACCAAATGTATGATGTTTCCACACCAAGCAATTCTCCACTTTTCTGCAGATGCCAAATGGGTGTCCTGCAGTTTTAACACTGCACAGAGTTAGCATAGACCACACAAGGAAAGGGCTCAATCCCACAAGACTGCCTCCCACTTCAAGCACCAACTGTAAGTAGTGGATTTCCAGGGTACCCACACTTCTCTCTGACTTGGCTTCAACTCAGGGGATCCCATGACCCCCTCCCCAGTTTGATAATTTGCTATTATGGCTCACAGAACCCAGGGAAACATTTACTTGCTATTACCAGATTATTATAAATGATATCATAAAGAATACAAATGAAAAGCCAGATGCAGAGGTACATAGGGCAAAGTCTAGAAAGGTCCCAAGTGCAGGATCATATATCCCCAAGCAGCTTGGGGTGTACTAACCCCCTGCATGTGGATATATTCACCAATCCAGGAAGGCTCTGAACCCTCTGTACCAGGAACTGGGGGCAAAATGCAAATATTGTAGTAAAAGATTTTCCTATCACCCCTATGACTCAGGAAGTTACAGGTTTTGGAAGCTCTGTGCCAGGATGTATATATTTCTTACTGTATGACATCTCAGATGGACGGATGAGTGAATGCATCTATCCGAAGAGTTGTGTTAGGACTACTTTTTGTTACATGCTCTAACTTCAAGCACACATTCCTATATTATGAAGCCACTCTGATGGGACTGGCTTCATTTTCCCTCACAGTCTGTGTGTATAAAGGTAGCATGGTATGGTGAGAAGGCATAACATTTTGGTTCAATTTGCAGCCAAAATGTTGTGTAACAGTGGATTTTCCTTAATCCTTCTCAGCTTCAGTTTTTTCCTCTGTAAAATGAGGATTATGATAAGATGAAATGAGTTAATTTATGTGAAGGCATGCTGTAAGCTATAAAGAATCACACAAGTGCTGATTATTTACATTTGACACTTTAGAAAGGAAAACAGAAAATAATTCCAGGAAGAATGTCATGATTCTGCAGAAATGCTTACCTGGGATGCAGCAATAGTCCAGCAAGCCGAGACCTAAATAATGAGCTGAGTCTTAAAATTTAAACCTGTAAGATTCCACAATCATTTATAGTCTATAATCTTATAATCTTACATGTAGATAAATCCAGTGTTCACCATGGCTGACAGTAAGAGCAGTAAAGCTTTTCTTGAAATACCACCATTTGCTCCTAAGATTCGAAGTGATTTTAGATATACTATCTCAGTTTTCTTGATAATATACCGCTGATATTGGCAGGGGCAGAAATTATTGTCTTTATGTAATCAGTGGATATGCACCAGTCCATGGAGTTCTATCATATGGATAAATTAACCCTTGTCCAGCTTTAAAAACTGCACTTCTATGTTCATTACTTAGAATCCCATATTAGTTTTCCTTACAAAACAATGTTACAAGTGGTTAGCATCCACTAGATTTGAGGTTCTACTAGGCCAGGAACCAGGCATGCCTTATTTATTACCTCATCTTCAATGCCAAATATTCAATAAATATTTGTTAGAAGGAGGGGAATAGGAAGGTGAGTGAATAGTGAATGATTAGAGTGGTTCAGAAGATAAATGGATGCTGAGGGCAGCCCGGGTGGCTCAGCGGTTTAGTTCCGCCTTCAGCCCAGGGTGTGATCCTGGAGACCGGGGATGGAGTCCCGCGTTGGGCTCCCTGCATGGAGCCTGCTTCTCCCTCTGCCTGTGTCTCTCCCTCTCTCTCTCTCTCTCTCTGTCATAAATAAATAAATAAATAAATAAATAAATAAATAAATAAATAAATAGAAGGTTGGGGTCTCAGCCTGATGCATAAAATCTTACCTTGTGTTTGCTATGAAAAAGAATTTATAGTTTTTTTTTCAATAATATTAAGCAAAACATCCATTCTTTTATTCAGTGTTTGCCTACTGTGCACTGTGAATATTACAAAGATCAATCTCACATTGATCCTTCTCTCAAAGAATTTATTTAATAGAGAAAATAGAATATATTCATAGATAATTAAAATCTAAGCCAGAAATTATAAGTATCACAAGTATCAAAATATTTCAAAGGCGATTACTAAAATAGAAAATATTTCATTTAATAGAGAGGGAGCAAGGTTATAAAGAATTTTGTACTGAAAGGAAACTTTTTTTCTTTTCTTTTTTAAAAGATTTTATTTGAGAGAGAGAGAGAACACAAGCAGGGAGGAGAGCAGAGGGTAAGGGTCTGTTTCTCCCTTGCCCTCTGCCTGGGATGATGCAGGGCTCTATCACAGGACCATGGGATTATGACCTGAGCTGAAGGCAGTTCCAACTGAGCCACCCACATGTCCCTGAAAGGAAACTTAATTTGAGGAAAAAGAGAAGGTTAGATGGAAACTTCTGATATTTCTCAAAGGATCTCCTGCTTACTTCAGATTTTTTCACATGCATGGCTCTGATTCTGTTATGTCTAACAATCACTTAAAAATTTGCCATGTCTTTCCTTTCTTTGATGTGGTTGTTTACCAGCTATTATTCTAGGCTTTGTTCAGCAGGAAGTAATGGAGAATACTGAAGAGAGATTTTAAAGCTGGAACAGTGTAGTGTGGTAATTAAGATGAAGAGGAGAGTGCTGAGGTCAGCACTTAGGCCCTGAGGTCAGCCAGTTCAGGTTTGAAGTCCATGTGAACCATAGTGGGAGAGTCCAGCAGGCAGTATGGAACTCTTGCTTCTGTGAAATCCTGTTCCTCTGAAGCCTCCTCAGCTGCTGCCCAACATCATCTTCCCAACTACATCTTGCTTACTCTGGGGAATGAAAGTAAACAATGTAAACTTCTTTCTTACTTCCTCTGAAAATTAAGACAAAGGGTGGGGATAACTGTGTTCATGCCACAGAACAAAGCCAATTCAAAGCAGCTGTGATCTATAGAAACTGTATATTAGAGACCATGTTCATGGTCTCAAATTCCAGGAGTCTGTAGACTACCAATGTATTTAAATAAGTATGTTTAGCAGGAGAAGGTTAGTGATACTTTGAGCTTGTGCCATTAAAATGCAACAGATCAAGGCCTTGCTTCTACCCTAGCCATAAAGTCATTGAACATTGAGGCCTCTGGAAACATGCAGAGTCCAAACTTTGACCACTGCTGAAAGTCATGTCTTCAGAGTCATAGATCAGACCACCTTCATATGTGGGGATGATCACATCAATACCCTTAGGATATCTGATGAACATTTACCTACATGCTTAACCATTAGGTAGCATGTAAGCACCCCTTAAGTAAGTATCCTATCAATTGATTTTATATGACTTGACTTCTTAGGAATCTGGCCTCTCTCTCTCTCTCTCTCTTTTTAAAGATTTTATTTGTTTATTTATTTCAGAGACAGAGAGCATGAGTGGGGGTTAGGGGCAGGGAACCTGAAGTGGGGCTTCATCCCAGGACCCTGAGACCATGACGTGAGCTAAAGGCAGACACTTAAACAACTGAGCCACCCAGGCGCCCCTCCAGTCTATCTTCAAGCAGATATTTATAAGGCATTATGATAATTGCACACATATATATATATATACACACATGCACACGCACAAACATGGTTGTATACTCACATGCATGCACACTAGGCTCTGTTTCTGAGCTAACTATATATGTTCCATTGATATGACTGACTCTTCCGTTACTTTCCATTTCAATGGTTCTTAAATTCAAAAGGCTCGAATTTCACACCATATAAGAAACTGTATTTTTCAGGGAGGAGAGGGGGAAATAAGAGGAGAGATAGAATAATTTTTATCAAGTATCTATAATTTGTACTTCATACAAAATCCCATTATTCCGTTTAGACATATTGTCCTCACTTTATATGAGAAAACTTCGATTCAAAGAAGGTTTGTAATTCATTGGAGGCTGTGCAACTAGTAAAGAACACAAGGCACTTTCAGCCAGGTTCTGCGTCCCCTTGAATGTTCCTTTGTAAGTTATGCTTTCAAAGGAGACACAGTTTCTTTTAAGACAAACTACCAGCACTCAATTATTATTTCTTGAACATGGATATTTTAGGTAACGTAGGAAAGACAAAAGAGAAGGAGGCATAATTATTGCCTTGAAGAAACTTAAGGCTTCTTTGGGTAAACGAGAACCAAGAACTCAGGAGAAACTTAGAGGAAAAAATTAACTGCTAACCTCCATGGTTCCGACTACATGGTTCAAAAGTTCATGTAGAGAGAGCCAGGGTAGGGGAGACTGATCAGAGGCAGCTTTCGAGGCTACAATCATCATTAGTTTCCCTAGTAATTGGCCATCTGTGATAGAAAATTATTGCACTTTTAATCCCATCAATATAAACAGAAACAATGCATATAGCCATTAGTGTCATGTACAATACTCCGATTATTTTTTATAGTATGTTCCTAACGATGGTTGCATAATTGATGGTCACACAAATTGATCAAACATAAAGCACTTTAAGAGAAACTCTCCATTTGATTGCCCCAGTTGCTTCACACTGAACCAGTATTTCCACCTTGTGCCCAAGAGTGTTCCTAAAGCGAGTGAAGACAAATCTCCTCCTCTTAAACCTGAGAGTAGCTTCTCTTTGGGCTGCATGTGTAAACCGCTTAGAAATGATTCTTACACAGAATTTTGTAAAGCAAAATAATCTGTGGAGTCTTTTGTAAATGGTTGCACCAGGACTCCTCCTAGATCTATGGAACCATGATGGACTAGGGGAGCACCTCATAAGCAATTTTCAAATACTCCAGAAATGACATTGATAAACCCCTTCTCCCTTAACAGGATCGCGGACCCAGAGGGGCCAATGCCACTGTTTCTCTGGGCCTTCTCAAACTTAACTGAAGGGAGGCAGTAACATTGGATGAATTCAGCACTGCCCTAGTCAGGCTTTTCCCTTGGCCTTTGGTTTCCACCCCAACACCAGCTGCTGCTGCTGGTGCTCCCTGGGCAGATAGGGTCTGGCCAGGGTGAAAAGGACACCACTTCCTTCATGCCACTCTTGTCTTTTGGTCCCAAGCTTAGAGCACTCTTCTGGGGGAACTTAAATGTCTGCTCTTCTTAAGGGATTTTCTGGCAATAGTAGGCTCTTTGGTTTCTGAACCAAACAGATCGACAAGACCAAATTCTGTGGTCAGGGAGTTAGGAGCAAAGTTTGTTCCTAGATGCCTCTGAGTATCTCTCTCTCCAGCCCTCCAAGCCTTGGATCCCCCCCTTTTTCTCTCTGGATTATAAGCCAATTTACAGTTTATCTGGGGACATTTCACCAAACATCCTGTGTGGTTTGAATAACCAGAATTTACAATTGCACAGAATTTCCATCAGTTATTGGAAGATAATCTTATGTTTTAAATTAGCATATAACAAAAAGAAATTTTTTACATAATTTTTTATCTTTGAAAATTAGCAAAAGCCTATTTTATTCTTCTCAAAGAAAGAAAAATGCCATCTAGATATAAAAAGGCTCATTTCCTCTGCTAAGTATTTATCTTCCATACAGTAACCCAATTTTAGTTTTATACATGCAGCTGAATCGATAAGGCTGTTTAACAATCCTATTTTAATTTTGATAAAAATCGTAGTCATTTTTACATTGAGCCTGTCAGCTAGCGTACATTTAAGTCATTGATTTTGTGTAAGTAATCAATGTAGTTTGCATGTTTCCCTGTGAGAGAAGGGGCAGCAGGAATGAAAGAAAAGCTGAACTATAGTTTCTGGGGAAAGATGGAAATCTAGAAGGATTTGGGAGATTGGGGCCTGGGGACACTCTCCCTTATTCTGTCTGCATGCTTGTCTGTGACAGAAAGGAGACAGGTACTTATGAGTATGTCTGTGTAGGGGTACAAGAAAATTAGAGCCAATAGTTAAGTGAGCCCCATTCTTTTTCCCTCTCCCCAGGGCTGGGGTCTGCAGACCATGACGAGAAGGTAGAAATTGGGCAGGAAGTGAACAAATCCTACTCTGTATCTGAAGCGGCTTCTTCCTGATTTTCTCACAGATGAGATTTACCATTCATCATTCTACAGTGTAAACTGTAAATATCTATTCTTATATTTTCTCTGAATATGGCACTAATGAAAGCAAAGACCAATCACCAAGGGTGAATTATTTAGTACAATAATGTTTTAATAGCTGAGAGGAAACACGAATAGTAGAGACGCCTGTGGCTAATGGATTTCCCTGGTAGGAGATAAAAGGCTGATTACACAGCAGAGCAAGTGAAGACCTGGTGCATTAATGACAATTTACAGGTCAGCTCACTTAGAGAAGTGATTTAAAACGCACCATCTGTTTTCTAACTGTAGGCTGATAACTATGATTTTACAGACAGTCAGTGTCTCCATCAAGAATTGTTACTTATTTGTCTGAGTCTTGGTTGGCCCCATAATATTTTACCCACTGGGCCCCCAGATTCTTTCCAAATCAGTTTGTAAATTGAATGGATTGATAACAGTCAATCCTGCTTCTATTCAGCCTTTCTCTGCCAGGTTAGAGAATTAAGTCCTAATGCCCTAAGACATCCATTGTGTGTGTTGGATTAACTCTTTCTGATCCATTTACTGCAGTACTAGCTAGGTACCATCCTTGACAGGGTTGAGAAAATAGTGACTCAAATAATTGCTCCTTTTCTGTGACTCAAATCTGGAACCCCAGTTGAGAAAGGCTGCATCATCAACTACTACTTATCAAGTTTCTCCCCACCCCTCCTCTTTCTTTCTCCTCCCTCTTCTTGCTTCTGCCTGCCTTCCAATTCTCCATCTCCATGCAGACGCAGACACACACACACACACACACACACCCTCTCTTTATTTCACATGGGCAAGAAAGGGGGAGCCCAGCTTTGGCTTCCGCTCCTGCCGCCCTTCCCATTTCACTGCTCTGTACCTTTAGTAATTAATATGCAGCAGAGTGTAAGAATTAAGTATGACTGCTGAGGGTCGACTTCCGGGTTTAGATCCTGGCTCTGTCACTCTCTAGCTGGTGACTTTGTCCAACTGTTCTGTGCCACTATTGCCATATATGAAAATACGGGTACTAGTAAGACCTACCTGAAAGGTTAAATTATTGACACACAGTAAGCATTTAGAGCAGTGTCTGGCACATAGAGATTGTACAATAAAAAGCTGTCATTATTGCAATTATAGGAGATGGTTGGGAGGCCAGACAACTGATCCTTTTCTGGGGTCTGTAAACTAAGTAGGGCTTTGTAACATAACTTGTAGTTGGAAGGAGGAAGTAAAACATTGTCAGGCCTGTTTTTCTACCTACGTATTGTTGACATTCATTAATTGAACTCACAACTGTTGTTGAATACCTACAATATACGAATGAGTAATTCTCAAAGGGTGAATGAACCCTAGCTCAGCATCAATGGAGCCATATTAGAAATGCAAATTCTCAACATCCTCCCCATTCTTCTCTGAAGGTGGGGCCAAGCAATCTGTGATTTAAGCAGCCCTCCAGATGTTTCTGACAGTGCTAAAGCTTGAGAACCACTGCCCTAGCTGTAGAATGTAGTCAGTCTGCTGGGCACTGGGAATATAAAAATGAATGACCCTGTCCCTGGACCTTCTGGAACACAGTCTACTGACAGACAAATTTGCACACAAGAGCAACCAAGGATTCTGAGAGTAATGGTAGAAATGCAGAGCCACAAAAGAGGCCACATCTGTGCTACAGGAGGAAGGTTTGGAAAGAATTTATAATGTGATAATTGAACTAACTCTTAGACAAAGACTACAACTTTTAAATATGGGAAGGTGTTCTGTAGAAAGGAGTACATGCACGTGGTGATGGGTGGACATGCACACACACCTCAACTTTTTTTTTTTCAATCCTTAAAAAAAAAAGTTGTTGTTGTTGATGGTGGTGGTGTTTTTTGAAAGAGAGCTTGAGAGGGAGAGAGAAAATCCCAGGCAGGCTCCACACTCAGCACAGAGCCCAGCTCACGGCTCCATCTTACCACCCTGAGATCATAACCTCAGCCAAAATCAAGAGTCAGACGGTCAACTAACTGAGCCACTCAGGTGCCCCCGCACCTCAGCTTTTAAAAAACTCCTGGAGAGGAAGGGTTTTGAGTTGCGTTCACTGTTGGATTCCAAATGCCTAAAACATGCTCCTGGCTCACAGGAGGCACCAGTAACTATTTGAATGATTCAACACAAAGGTCCTAAATCTCCACATATTTAATTTTCACCGAAACATTTCTTATCAGCATGGTATTAAAACAAATTGGCAAACCTAATTGTGAGCTCTGTGCTTTAAAGCACTATATTCCTAAAAGAAATTAGCGAGTGGCCAGATTGTTCATTAAACACAGTGTATCCTAAAATATGGGTTGGCAGTATGAGACTGTCGCCTTTAAGTGTGCCAGGTAGCTCAGTGAAGCTCAGAGCAAGGCTTGATACGTACTTATCCTGAACCTGCAACTCTATCCAAAGGTACAAATTATTGATGCTTCTTATAAACACATTGGTCTTTACAATAGAAACCCTGACAGATTCTTCATTAAAATGTGAAGAACCAAATATCCCAGGCAGCATATTTCCTTCTGCTTTAGTTAAAATCAACTCTGCATACATACTCTGGTACTTTTCTGGTCATGCTCTCATATGTTAGTCTATGCCAAATGCTCGCTTTTCTTTCTTCTGGATGCCAGAGTGTACTTCATAGCATCAGAAACTTCCCCAAGGGTGTCTCTGCATTTTCACACTGACCACAGCGACAGGTCTGGTTGGTGATTCAAAAGAAAGGACTTATGCCAAATTAGACCTCAGAACTGAGATTTCCTTCCTTTCAGAGCCACTTCTAAAGGAACCATCCTGCGGGATTTCCTCCCCAGCATCACCATGTACGTTGTCTGGCTTCACGTACCCTGTTAATTACATCCCTGGCCAGCTTGCTCTGGCCTCTGATCTGACAAAGCAGGGAGGTCCTCCTCCAACCTGCGTTTCCAATCAAGTGGGCCAGAGATCATAGGTGTTTTAGAGGACAAAGGGACTTTGGAGATCACCCTTTCTATTGTCTTCTAGAAATACAAGCCTTCTAAACATTGAACATGCAATAAAATAAGATAAAATAAACAGAGAGGGAGGCAAACCATAAGAGATTCAACTCTAGGAAACAAACAGGGTTGCTGGAGGGGAGGTGGGGGGATGGGGTAATTCAGTGATGGGAATTATGAAGGGCACTTGGTATAATGAGCACTGGATGTTATATGTAACTGATGAATCACCAAATTCTAGCTCTGAAACTAATAATACACTATATGTTGACTAAATTGAATTTAAATTAAAAATTGTAAAAAAAACATTGAACATGCAAATGGTCTATTGTATGATAGGTGGAGAAGTTAAAATGGATAAAAATGTTTAAAACCAAAGTTGACATTAATTTTCCTTTACTCCTCTTATCCCCAAATGCAATCTTTTAAGTAGACTTGGGAATAAAAACAACTCCCAAACTAACTTAATAAATGATTTTTAAAATATACTTCAGGTTTGTATTTTTATAACTTTAGAAAAAAAATAGGTATATGATTTTGAATAAGAGTTTGGCACTTTTTAGTACTTTATATTTACAAATTACTTCATTTGTTCATTGTGCACAGCTTTATTATCTGCAAATGTATTCTCTCTGCCAGGTATTGGGTTAAACATTGGGCTTACAGAGGGAATATAGCTTGATAGGGTTATTCATTAAAACATTTTAAAGACACATTGAGTAACAGTAGACTTGAGATAGAATGGGGAATATGTCAAATTACCCATGAGATTCCAGGCAAGAATTGACAGCTTTTACTTGAAGGTTATCACCCAGAATCCTACTATGTCTCTCCAAACATTGTGAACTTTATGGTTGAGCATTGAGTTGGATGTTTTTGAACTTGAAAATCTGTTCTTTAAATTTTATCTTTCTGTTCATCTAGTGTCTCAATTTCTCTGTAAAGTATGCATTCTTAAAATCTCGATCTTATCTCAGGAGCATCTTTAGGGTTAATATTCGTGAAAAGAAATATATATTTGTTAAGTGCCCTGTATTTCAAAGACACTGTTGCTCTAAAATAGGGTGTGATTATTAGCTCTTAATATTTCGGCTTGGCATAAGAAGCAACATCTAACAGCCTTGTAGCATTTAACACACCAGGAATCCTAGGTGTTCACGTTTCTGTTTACAGTTTCCCTTTTTCTGTTTGTCTTTCTTCCTCACTTTAGTTTATACTAATTATGGAGCAACAGGTTAGAGGCTACAGTTTTTATGGGTTAAGCTCACAGCCAGTGGTCAGTGCTGAAGCGAGTATTAAGTGAATTCAAACCTCTGCTGGGCAGGACATACATGCTTGGCATCTTGAGTGCATATAGATTGGGGCTAAGGATGGGGGCAGAATAAAAATATACCAGGGTGTAGAAAAGATTTTGGTAAGCTAGTTCATGCAGGAATTAGAAATCAGTGAAAACAATGATCCCACATCATTTCATTCAGAGCTGTTGACTTCATTTATCTAACTATTTCCTTTGTTTTATTTAACATTCAGTGCCCTTGGTGCCAACTATATCAAAGTCCTTCACAAAAAGTATCTTCCAAAAGGTATTTACCCAAGTTTAATTAAACTTGGTTAAATGCAAAAATTGAGGTTTCATCTGCAGGGGAAGGATGGAAATAAGTTCCAAGTTCCAGGGCGATCATTATTGATGATTTGGGAGAACCTGGCTGCAAAAGGGACTCTTAAAAGAGATAAACAGCTATGAACCAGGCAACTGTTTGTCCAGAGAGGTTTGAAAAGCAGAAGGAGGTTTTGAAAGCTATTACCAAGTTAATAGGAAGCCTGCAATTCTTGGTGGTTGAGATTAACATGAGTGTGGGACTATGTTTATAGACAAACTACCTGTGCTACCAGCAGTAGAATCTTTACAAAGCTGAGATTGCAGTCGTTAGTGAAAATGAACCAAAAAATGAGGAAGGAGGAAAAAATAGGAATTATGAGCAGTGTCAAAACATACACATTTAGAAGAGATATATTGAAATTTTAACTTGGAAAATAATTTATGTTTCAGGAATTCTCATTTCCTAGATTTTGTGTAAGAATAAATTTTAAAGGTATATGAGATTCATTGCTTTGTTTTGAAGGAGTAGAAAAGTTAGAAACTATTTCACTTGCATAAATAAAAATATGATCTTGAGAAGCGAATGATGAGACATCCTTGTTTGTTTTAGGGGTCTGCAGATAGGAGAAAGAGAAAAGAGTATAGGTGAAATATCACACCATATGATTATGAACAGCATGAACACAGAATAACTTTACTAGTCAGTAATGTAATTAATAATAAGCAATGTAAGTTAATTGCAAAACCATAGTCATAATTTTTCCTCAATGCTAGTTTCCCATAAAAATTATATGTTAAAGTACATAGTCTCTTTGGCACTAAATTTAGAAAATTAAAAGTAATTTCACTTGCTCTTTATATATAGCTACCAAATTTTTGGTGCCTGTGAGAGATTTCATTTATTGTGCCGTTTAATTAACAGCAATATTTGATAACTGATTCAAAGTAATTCTCACTCCTCTTATATTCTTGCCTTACAGCTTGGCTCGTCCTCTTCTGTGCCTTTCACATCTATTTTTTCTCAGCTTTTTATGACTGTTGTGGTTCCTCTCATTATTGGACAGGTAAGGTCTCCAATTTTATCTGCTCTTTTTTGTGTGTGAATGAAATTGCAAATTCCGATATAATGTCAGGATAATTGAGAAAAAAGATAAGAGAAAGAGTTAAAACACACCAGGTTTCATCCATTACCCTAGTCCCACCTTTTTATTTTTTTATTTAATATCAATCAGTGTGCTTTGCAGTTAGCTTTACATAGGGATGCCTGCACAGAATCTTGATTTTTTATCTGTACTTCGTAGCCATGTAGCTAGCTTAAAAATACAAAGCAAATCATTTCCTTATTCTGCTCCTTCTGATAAAGTCTCTACATTCTGACTATTATTGGGAACAAGCATCTGGCTGGCTGGCTTCTTCATAAACCCCTTCAATAGCAATGATCATATTTGTAATCATGTAATTAATAAAATAAGCATTTAATTGTATTAGCTTTTAAAATTAGATCTTAGAAAATTTAGTTTCCTTTATCATTCTTACTGAATTAGACTAATAGGAGAAATTCTTATATTTAACTTCTTATAGCAAGTTAATAATAATTGAATAATAATGATTGAACTATAACATATAAATTTTAAAACACAGGAATGGAACACAGAATTGTACCGCTAAAATGAGTTCAGTCTTCGGAAAATAGTATATCTGGATGGTTAAGAGCACAGACATTGGTTAAAGAACAACTAAACTCTAGTTCTTAGTTCTACCTTTTATTTGCTGTGAGACTTTGGGCAAGTCATTTAATCTCCTTAGCTCCAGGTTCATAATTTACCAAATTGTTTAATAATAGCACCTATCTCAAAGAGCTGTTTATGAGAATTAATTTAAATGTGGATGTATATAAAGTTTTTGTCATCACAGAGCCTGACACGGGTAAGTATTTTATATGTCTATCACTATCATTTTCAAATTCCCTGTAAATACTGAACCAGAAGCAACTCTTTGAAATATTAAATTTAAAAATGATGTCTATACACGTGATACATCTATAATTACACACTGTATTACATGTATTACAAATACATGTAATATTTACACGTATTACAAATACATGTAATATTTACACACTGTCTTAGGCTTGGTTCTCTGGGAAAAAGTGTGAGACAGGTTTCCATGCAGAAAGTTTCCTCGGGCAGTACCCTTGGGGTGAACACCTTTGGGAAAGTAAGAAAAGTAGGACAGGGAGGAGGTATAGGACAATGTAGTTCCAGCAAAGGCCTCTAGCAGCACTGACCCCTCAGAGTCATCCCTCCTAAGTCCAGAGTCTTATATGCTCTTGCACTGACCAGGCATTAGATACTGGCTTCTCTCCACTCCCTGTGAGAGGTCTGACCTGGAGAGAGTCTGCTGGCTTAGTAGCAATTCCCAAAGAGGAATTCAACTGAGATCTTTGGGACAAACAACATGCCCTGCAAATGTGGGAATAAACACCTCCTGGTTGGCACACCACAGCACCCAATACATGCCTCAATTTTTTTTAAATTTTAATGTTCTACTTAGAAAATGGACTAAATTTAGAGTAAGAAGGAAGGATTTAAAAGTACTCAAAGAATACATTTAATTAAACATAGAATGGTACTTGGAAAAATACTCCTGCAGTGCTATTCACATCACAAGGATTCTAGATAAATATTATGTCCCTTGCATCTCTGCCTAACCTCTTTGTCACCATCCTACACTCTTGCTTCCCCGACTTCTCTCAATTCCGGCCTAATTTTTCTGTTTAAAGTATCTTTCTATCTGCCCTCCCACCCCAACTCATTGTTCATGGGACTCTTTCATTTTTACCTTCTTTGAACCACCTAGCTGAACTTTGTTTCCTTGGTGGTTCTTTATTGTAGCATCTTGATTCCTTTCTTGGCCTTTGCCACAATATAGACCTATCTTTTGTTTACTTGTTACCTGTTCATCTCTCCCATTAGACTGCAAGCTTCCTGAGTACAGGAACCATATCTGTTTTATTGCCATTACATATCCAGATGATAGGGCACCCAATGAATATGTATGGGTGAGTGAGGGAATGAATGGGTGAGTTCTATGATCAGTAAGGGAAATGCTGTCTTATAGAGGCATAACAGAACCTATTTGCCCTTCTCAGCTCTGGCCCTTCTCAGCTATGGATACCATTAAAAAACATATGGACAAAAAAAATAACTTTGTCTACTCTCTCTCTCCCTCTCTCTTTATATATATAGTTAGATAAATATTACATATTTAATATATATTATATATAGTTATATGTATACTTAGTTACATATATAGTTATATAATTATATATATATAGTTATATAATTTATGTAATTAAGAATATATATCCAGAAGCACCTGGTTGGTTCAGTCAGTTAAGTGTCTTGCCTTTGGCTCAGGTCACGATCCTGGAGTACAGGGATCAAGCCCTGCATCAAGCTCCCTGCTTAGCAGGGAGTCTGCTTCTCCCTCTACCCTGCCCCCCATGCTCTCTCTCTCTCAAATAAATAAATGAAATCTTTAAAAAAAAGAATAAGTATCCAGAGAGAATAATGAATTATTAGATTGTTCATCATTGTGTGCCCAGTAGTAATGTATTACAGTAAATTATAAAATAGTAAAGATAGTCAAAAAGTAATATATAGGTGGTTTTAAAAAATCCTTCCAGTACCAAAATCTTTTCAAAAGGGAAAAACATATTTGCATCTACCTGCCCACCTCTTGTATTCTAGTTTTAGGAATTAACAATCACACCCCCGGTGTGTGTCAAACCACCTCGCCTCTACTTTTTCTGTACATACTTACTCCCTTACATCCAGGTGGTCACTGAATGCCTCCATTTCTGCCTCAGAACTCGTCCACATCTGGCATCTGTGACCTCATCCACCCTGCCGGAGAGGATGCCACCACTTCGTGATCTCTCGTGTAAATTACTGCACCTCCTGTCTCTCTTCTGTGAGCCTCTTCTAATTCCTAGCCAGTGTCTTCACTGCCTCCAGGACAGCCTTTCTAAGACATCCAGTTATCTTGTTCTTCTTAAAAACGCCCCCCTGGGCTCCCCTGTTGCCGGCTCCTTGTGTGGCGGCCCCACCCCACCTCTGCAGTGTCACCTGGCCCCGTCCCTGCCGGCGCCACCTGTCCAGGCCACAGGTGTGCCACCCCTCGATGGCCACGCACCTCCATGCCCGGCTCGCAGCCTAGGGTTCCTGTGAGACTTTTCCACCTGCAAACTCCTGCTTGTTTGCTAAGACTCAGTCAAAGATGGCAACTGGGGTGCAGTCAACCTGTTCTGACTCCCTCGATCTAGACCTAAATGCCAGTTCTCCCATGTACTTGATTCATAATATTCATCAGGAGCGCTTATAGTTGATCTGTGAGCTTCCTGGAAGCAGAGTCTATTAGTATATTTAACAGCGTGCTCAATAGTGAGGTGTGAGCTGTATCAGAAGATTGGTTGAAAATGACTTCGAATTATCTTAATGGAGCCGCCCCCAGCAGCTATTTTACCTAGATCTCCAGGTTTAATAGAGAGAAACACATAATTGGTCTCATCTTGTTTCAAATTTATGACCCCAAATTTAAATTGTCACTTAACACTTCCTAGAAATCCTACTGTACTTCCTTGCAAGATTATTTCACCCTCTCTTGTGTTATCAGGTTTCTTTTACTTAACTTAATACTCTCCCACTTGCCCTTTACACTTAGGTCTCACTGACTTTGCTTCTGTTTTCTCAAACATGCCAGCTTTGATCCTGTCTTAAAAACGTTGCAGGGGCAGCCCAGGTGGCTCAGCGGTTTAGCACCACCTTCTGCCCAGGTCGTGGTCCTGGAGACCCGGAATCGAGTCCCACGTCGGGTTCCCTGCATGGAGCCTGCTTCTCCCTCTGCCTGTGTCTCTGCCTTTCTCTTTCTCTGTGTGTGTCTCTCATGAATAAATAAATGAAATTAAAAAAAAAAAAAACTTTGCAGCCTCTGCACCTTCTGCTTAGAACACCGCACCTTTCACCTTCTCAGAAAGACCCTTTCTCCAGTGGCTGTCAGATAGCCACATAGTTTCATACCGTCCACTTTAAACCTCTACTTAGTATGGATCATGATCTACCTCTTGTCGATTTGTTTGTTTTTGCTTTCTGTTTATCTTCTTAAACTAGAATATAAGCCCTACAACACCAGGGACCTTTTCTACTCCTTGATCTCCATATTCATTTGTAATCAGTTGATTCACCTAAACTTTGTGATGTGATCTTTGAGGACCTTGTTAGAAGTGCTCATATGTACTACTTCAGAGGAAGTAGCCCAGGCAAGGTAGTGTCATCTCTCCATTGTACCTAGAGGTGGCACATTATGAAAATAAATTTTCTATAGATTTGTATGTGTATCTTTTAAAAGGAGGTTTTGTCATTACCTTTTAAATAAAAAAATGGGAACAAGAGGAAGAAGAAAAAGACCAGGAAGGAAGAGTTGAAAATATTTTCCTTAATCTTGTAGTGATAATAAAACTTCATCACTTAATTTTTTACTAATATTTCCGAGAGTTAATTTTATTTTAATTTTCTGTGTTTTCCCCATACAGTACTTCAGTTTGGTTGAACTCATTATTGACTGACTACAGTGTGATGCAGGATCTAGTTTGATTTCTGCCACTGTCTGACTTTATGCACAACTTCTAGCCCTCACTTGCCTCATTTGTAGAACAAGGAGTTTAATATCTTCTAGCTCAAAGATGCTGTGACTGTGTGAGATAAGATTGGTCTTTCCATAGATGGTTGGGAGATTGCATCCTTTTCAGCTCTAGAAATAAACATGTGTTATTGTAATATTTCTTTTTTCCTGATAAACCCTTCAATACATCTAAATCCTTGTGACAAATACTTATTTAATGCATTATATTGAGAGATTTATGAATGAATGTTAATCAACTAGAACTTCCACCACCTTTGAAAAACATTTTTCAAAACAGCATGCTAAGCCCCACTTTTTTTCTATACTTTTTTTTAAGGATTTTTATTTATTTATTCATGAGACACAGAGAGAGAGAGGGGGGCAGAGACACAGGCAGAGGGAGAAGCAGGGTCCATGAAGGGAGCCTGACGTGGGACTTGATCCCGGGTCTCCAGGATCACACCCTGGGCCGAAGGCGGTGCTGAACCACTTAGCCACCCAGCCTGCCCCATTTTCTGTACATTTTTGAGGTTGGCTTTTCATATTAAATAGTCTTCAGCCGAAGCTGAAGATAATGTTATTAATGCTAGTAAAATTTTGCATTTGTAAAATTATATTCAGTATGAACTATTTTCATTGCTTCACTTGAATTACTTTGAGAGGAAAGGAGCTGTTGCATTATGCAGTGTTGTGATAGAAACACCACTGAATCAGGACTTGGAAATAAGAATACCCATTTTTCACCATGTACAGGCTCTGGTTCTAAAGCATTTTATGTTTATTTAATAACTTAATCCTCACTATGACTACTACTGGATCTGTTTTACAGATGAGGCACAGGATTTGCCCAAGATTATAAAAAAAGACGCTCCAAAGTCCATACCTTTAACCATGATGCCCTTGTTCCCTCAGGAGGCAGAGGTCCTATTCCTATTCATAACCTGACCACCCTTCATTGACTTTTTAACATTTTATGCAAGTTGTTTGGGCTCTCTGTGCCTTCATTTTCAGCTGTAAATTGTGCAGGATAATATCTGCACAACTTCTCTCATGAGACGATTTAAATAATACTTAAGTAGATGATGGGTGTTTACCATATCCATATATTTTTTACTGTTTATACTTTTTAGATATTATTTTGAATCTATTCAGTATTTGATAAAAAAAATTTTTACATTTTTATTTACATTCAATTTGCCAACATATAGTATAACACCCAGTGAATAAAAATATTTTTAAAGAAAAATGTTATATACAGTGGATTTGATTTTGTATCCCTGGCTATATATTTCAACTAACTATTAAAGAAAAGCAAACACTTTATGAAAATATATGGATTCAGTGGAATGGAGGATAAAGCTTAAAGAAACAATCTAAAGTCAACATGAAGAAAAATAAAATTTTAAAATTCAGACTTAATATGAAAAATTATCCATAACATATCCCCACTCAAAAATCAATTTATAAATATAAAGACAGAGTAGAAGGGGAAAAAAGCAAGAAAATGCCCTGGAAAAAAAATTGGAGAAAACTAAAACGATGGATATTACACTTCTCAGTTATCTCAGCATATAAACATTCCTCACCTAAGACATATTTTCTCAAGTTTCCAGCTTGGAGGTCGTCAGACAGTAATTGATATGTGGCTCAGCTTATTAAAAGTACTGGGATTCAAGTCTAAGTTTCCCTTTAAGCCCTCCTGGTGTTTAATTTAAAATAAAGAAAATCAAAATGAAGAAAGTGAGACAATAAAGAGCTTCCTGAGGAAGATGTTTTTCCTCACCTCTCCACGGGGAACAGCAAGTCAATGAGGATTTGTCATCTCATGGTGAATGCCTAAGTTTCTGTGAGTGCAAATGAATTAGAGTAGATCCTGAAGAAAGCTACAACTGGCCACCTTATCAAGATGCCTTTCCCCACCTCATCCTGACTTTTTTCCCCCCTTTCAGCTTCGGCTGAAGACTATTTAATATGAAAAAATCATCCTGACTTTTTTCTGAGGCGTCTATATCAGGTTGGGTTGCTGTCTCTAGCAAAAGCTTGTTTCCCATAGTTATTAAGTGTTTCTACAATGCAAAGAAATTTGGAGAATTTTAAAATGACATGGATTCTTCACAAATCGAGGATGATTGTATCAAAAGTGTAAGTGGCTGAATGAAGAGAAGATGAGGTTCCTGAAGTTTATATCCAAAGCATATCTTTAAGGCATATCAACACTACTTCACCCAGTAGCTTATAAAAGATTTTAACACTTTTCTCACTATGCAGTTGCAAAAGCAGCTACTTTGTGAATTTAATTTTAGAAGATAGAAAAGCTCTATGGAGCCTGGCAAGCTATAAAATGATTTGCTTAGAAAACACAGACAAATATCACTATAAGACTAAAAACAATGAAAGACCATCTGTTTTCCCCTAGGGTTATTGTTTCACTTGTGGGTATGTCCAATTTCCAACTTTCTAGTTGTTTTCTTTATTGAGATTAAGTATCCAGCTTTAACACATTGATGTGTTTAGAAAAAAGACATTTTCACGAAGAGGATACAGGACTTCGGAGTTCATGTTTCTTACCATGTTGAAAGAGTCCTACTATACCATGAGACTCTGAGTACTTTGTATTGAAGAAAGAGGTAATTAGATTGAATAGTCAAATTGCAGCTTATAAAGTTGATTGATTAGAGATTTGTCTTGGTTTTTAAAATGGCTTTGACTTCCAAGTTATACCTCATTCATATTTATCTGTTTATTTTGTCAGTGGGGTCAATGGTAGTGGAAGAAGACACTTCTACTTTGGGAATTGGGATCATACATTCTATAACCCATTGCCGAGAGAGGATGTTTGTGTCTTTAATCATTGTATATTAAAACATGACTGGAGGACAGCATCAATTTCAGTAACTGTGTAATTTTCATTTATTTCCTAAAGGAGTTGAGTTGTATTAAGTCTGGGCAGCTACTAGTTTTATGCTACCAAACATAATAGATTATGAAATAATCTTTTAAACTAAGTCTCTCTGTAACCTTCTAGTAATCAGTTACCCCCACGTTAGAAGAACGTGGGGCCATCTAGGTTCCTCAAACATTATTATCCAAAGTTTGTGTTCTCATGCTTCAGCCCAATTACACTGTGTGACAGAACTGCTCTTGCTTCTCTCTACTTACTACAGTTTTTTAAAGTAATCTCTGTGCCCAACATGGGGCTTGAACTCAAAACCACGAGATCAAGAGTTCCATAGTCTACCGACTAAGCCAACCAGGCATCCCTATACCTGACTACATTTTAACCTTTAAAGAAAGAAATGAACACTAGATAAATTACTGTGGTTTGGGATCACATCTACAAAAAGAAAAACCACAGTTTTTAATAAATTCAATGGTAATTTTAATTACAAGATCTATTTTTTAAAAAATAATTAAACTACTATTTATCTACATATATAGAAAACAGTTTCTCTTTCATTCCCAGGCCACCCAACCTTCAAGATGTGGTTCCTATACTTTGTACCAACTGGTCAGCTTTCTGGTATTTCACTTACTGAGTCCTTGAGAATGGATGAAGTTGATCTAATAGCCATTTGTTCAGAGGCTCTCCTGAGAATAGTTTACTTTGTTCTTGAGTATCTGTGAAGGTATGCTCCATTACGAATTAAACCTTTTCAGCCACAGACTAGAAGATGACAGAACCCCATCAGCCTTGTCAGGAGAAGTTCCCTGACCTCATTATTGCTAATGGATCATGGTAATTCAGCCTGTTGTGAAATCTCATGTTCAATTATGCAGGATAATGAGTGACTCGAAACTTAATATGTCTCAACCATAGTGCTTATTACAGGGCTTGTTCAGCTTCTTTAAAAAATGTAAGGTTTTAAGTAGAGTGTTTCACTTTTATATCCAAGTAAAAGTTATCACCAATATTGAGCCTGTCCTGATTTTAAATATCTGATTTTATTTTTAAATAAGAGAGGATTGCTGTGTAACTTTATTCACTCATCCTTTTGTAGGAGAGTTAGGACAGGTTTATTCATTTTTAAGTGTTAATTCTGGAATCCTAAAAGCATGCAAATGGCATTTGTCTTTGGATTCACAAAAACTCTAGATATTCAGAGTTTGAATTATTTAAACTCCCACAACACATGCACTTTTGCTTTTCAAGCATGAGTTATAATTTAATTAAAAACTTCTGGTGCATTGCTTGCATTTTAAATATTAATGTGTTCCATGGATCACTTTCGATTATCTACTGTCTTGAAATTCTTGAAGATGTCAGATTTTTAAGATTCCCAAAGTTGCACTTGGAATTGTCTGTTGAGGCAAAGGGGACTGTGATAATTACATACATCCATTAGGATCAGCAGAGGAGATAAACTTTGGGGAGGCTTAATGGGCATGTCTCAGTGACAGCTAGCAAAGAGCATTTGGCATGATTAAGGATAGATTTGAATGCAGTTGAAAATCTACTCTCATTATGGACACCAGTGGAAGTTGCACTACAAATGTTAAATTCCCCAGAAGAAGAGTGATGTGGTAGGGAAGCTTTGAAATCCACTGTGGCCATCATCCAAATTATTCTCTTTCCTTCATGTCTTTCTGCTGTCAGAATCGCTTTGCGATGCCCAACTCAACTCCCTACATTGTCAAAAAGAGGCAACCTATTGATCTCTGTATTTCAGATTGTCCGAAGATACATCAAGGATTGGCTTGAGAGAAAGAAACCACCTTTTGGTGCTATCAGCAGCAGTGTTCTCCTCATGATCATCTACACAACCTTCTGTGACACATTCTCTAACCCAAATATTGACCTGGATAAATTCAGCCTTATTCTCATACTGTTCATAAGTAAGTTGGAAGGTGAAATATTCTTTCTTTCCCCTCAGTATCCTCGGTAGCAAAGTGTAGCAATCTGTGTTCCCTAAATTCATTTCAAATGGTAATTTGATCAGAAAGGAATACTGAGCTTCATATTCTGTATGTTCAGTGACTTTATCTGTGTGTCTGTTCTTTACGAAGACATCAGTTTCGTATTTATGATTTAATGTCCTTTGTTTTTTATGTTTGATTTAGAATAGTTGATGCCAGATGAAAGAAGCCATGGGATCTGTCAAACTCAAATGTTAGATTGAGCACTTTTTTGCCAATTTATTTTACTAAAACTTTGAACTAATCTTACCCTTTATTGTGAGTTAAAAGTAGAATTTATTTACTTGATGCTATTATTTTCTAAGTATAATAATTGACTGAAGTAGTTAAAATGTGAATATTCACATCATCTTTTCTATTAAAATATACCCATGGTAATATCATTTCATTTTAAGAAGCAGCAGACTATGAAATGCAAGTAACCGCAAGGATCAAAAATCAGCCTTTTGTTCTGTTTATCCCTTATACAAAGACAACTTTGTTTTTTGTTTTTGTTTTTTTTCTTATGATAGAAGGAAATAAAAATTTCCCTTTATTTTCAATTACAAAAGTAATTTCTCATATAGGATCTTATATAAGGACATTATATAATAAAATTAAGAAAATTTTCAATAACCAGGTACAGCAAAAGACAGATTTAACGATTGTCCTGTGTAATGCTTTTTTTTATAATAAATTTATTTTTTATTGGTGTTCAATTTACCAACATACAGAATAACACCCAGTGCTCATCCCGTCAAGTGACCCCCTCAGTGCCCATTCAAACCATTCACCCCCACCCCTCCACCCTCCTCCCCTTCCACCACCCCTAGTTCGTTTCCCAGAGTTAGGAGTCTTTATGTTCTGCAAAGACAACTTTGTAATTATAATACCTAAGAATTTTTTGTTATTAAAATCAGCATGAGTTATTCCACAATATATATTACATGCTACTACAGTTATGCTATTTGCTATAAATACCCATAGCATAAACCAGCTCTTTCTAAACTGAACAAATTAAATAACTGAGTTATCAGGGAGGGTTTTAGATTTGTGGAGTAGGAGACATTGTAGATTATGCCTGGGGATATCTTCCATAAGAACAATTTGAGTCCCGCTAACTTCAATGATTCTATCAGTTTAGCAAGGTTATGTTTGTTTTTTCTACTTGAGTTCCTATAAGTTTTAGATAAAGCTAAGCATACCAGCAAATATACTACAGATATTTTCAGAGCCCTAATTTGGATTCAATCTTTTTTTTTCTTTAGTATTTTCTATTCAGCTGAGTTTTATGGTTTTAACCTTCCTCTTTTCAACAAGGTAAGTGATAACAATATCTCTTGTGGTTGTTAGTTTTCTAAATAACAAATGATGCTATTTACTTGGCTTTTACTGTGCTGTTCCAGTGTTTCTGCTGTTTCCTGACCATTCCATATTGCTCCGGCCACCCTCAGGTTATAGATGTTTCCAGAGGGTTTCTCTGTGGCCCTTTGTCATCTGTTCACATCATGTATGTTTAGGTGGCCTCCTTCATTCTACTGGCTCAACTTGTCAGCTTCCTGCTGATGGTTTTCAAGCCTCAACCTTCCATTCCAGTATTTTTCCTGAATTCCAGCACTGTTTATCACTAACCATTTAGATATCTCCACCTATCTTAACAATACCTCAGTCTCAGATGGAATTAAATTTTTCCCCTAATACTTCCACTTTCTCTCTCATTTCATTATTGTTAATGGGATCACCATCCACAGAGTTACTCAGACTGGAATAATTTGTATCATTATTTTTTAAATGTCTTGGTCCTACCTCTGTAATATATTCTGTGCTCCCAAAGCCACTTCCCTAATTCAGGCTCTTGTTGCCTCTTTTCTCCCCAGACTATTGTAGTGGGTATCTTACAGGTATCTTCATTTCTGAAATGAATTCCTCTACTGCATTTCATACTGCTTCCAATAACTCAGAGTTCTGATAATAGCTCTTATCAGAGATCTTCGGTGGTTTCAGTGCCTGTAAAGTTCCTTTTGGGGGTCTATATGAACCACTAGTAGCATTCCTGCTGTCTACACTCCAAGTCGAGGTAAAATTTTTGCCGTTCGCCAGAGGAACGTCATGCATTCTCCTTTCTGTCCCTTGCTGAGGCTGTCCTCATTAAATTAGCCTCCATGCCCTACATCATCTTTCCTGTTCTCACAGGCTCACCTCTAATGCAACTTCTTCCACCAGTATTGTCCGTTCAGCAGATAGTACTTAAGTCTTCAGTATGAGGAAGTCATCACAGTGATTACCACAAAGAAGAGATGATTCTGATCTTGTATGACTTTATAGACTAGATATATGTCTGATAACTAAGTGTCCTCCCTGTGGACAGTGAGCCAAGTTGTAGTCAATTCAAAGAAGAAAGCACTTCCAAAGAGAGTTGGTAGAGCAAGGCTTCAATGGAAGAGATGGGATCTGATGTGAGTTATAAAGAAGGGCTAATTATTCAGCAAAGTGAGAGGCAGAGAGGAGCTTCTTGGTGGGGAGAGGGTAAAACAATAATGTAAATGTGGACACGGACACACACAGACATGGTGGGACAATACGAGTAGAAAAAGATTTTTAAAAAATAACAATAACTGGAAAGACAGGCTTACACCAGATTGCCAGGTGATGGCAGTGAGTTGCCACAAGGTAAAAGGCCCAGGTTTTTGTTTTGTTTTGTTTGGAAAGAGAGTGTACACATGTGCATGCAAAGTGGGAGGGGAGAGGAAGAGAGAGAATCTTAAGCAGGCTGCACGCATAGCATGGAACCTGATGTGGGGCTCGATCCCACAACCCTGAGATCATGACCTGAGCTGAAATCAAGTCAGACACTTAACTGACTGAGCCACCCAGGCGTCCTGGACCTGGGTTGTTTTTGAGATCTGAAACAGCGGCAGAGCAATGGGTGGCTTAGGCCTCGAGTGGGGCACTTGGCTCTTACAGCACTTGGTATAGCATGAGGCTGATTGTAAACACTCAATAGAAATTTATTGATTGGTGTAATTTGAACCATTTTCCCTAGCTTGTGGTTGTGATTTATAAAGTAAAAGTGAAGCCCGGAGCCATTAAGACACCGAGAAAATGTGATTTAATTGGATAGTGTAGGAGTAGGAGCTATTTTAAAGTTCTTTTTGTAAATGATTTGTTATGTCGCCCTAGAAAAGATGTTTGCCTTTCACCAGCTGTTTGTTTACTGGTCCTTGTGGCAGAAGTAATAATCAGACCCACTGATCCTAGCCTATCAGACTGGGTAGGAGACAGATATCCTGTCAGTGACTGCAAATGTCCTGAAAGCACAGAATAGCCACTGCTAAAATTGCTGAATGAGTACTGGGGCCAGGTGGTGTCACAACTGGTTAAACTGAGAATTTTCAGTATGGAGTAGACTAGATTTTCATAAGGCCTTGAGATTTTTAAGACCCTTTTATTCTGCCTTCGATGAAGTCCTCTTGCATTTTGAACTTGGCTCAACCGACTGTCAGACGTGTACATTCTTTGATAAACAGCAAAATAGGGAGTGGCTGTAATCATGCTCCTTGGTAAAATGGCATACTTCCAAAATATTACGTTGAAAATTGGGGATTTTTTCAATTGAACAAAATTTAGAAGATGGTGGATTTTACTTTTTTATTTTTGCACTTTTTTTTTTCTCTCAGTATGAGAGACCTCATTGTACCTAAGGATTTTATTAGAGAAATGAAAGATACTGACATTTATTGAACCCTGCTTGGTGCCAGGCACCATGCTAGAGACTACACATATGTTCTTTCATGAAAGTCTGACAGCAGAAACCATGATACTATGCATTTTTGTTGCTGTTTTGTTAGATGAGGACCCATACCTAGAGTAGTTCAGTTTAATGGCTTGCCTAAAATCAGATTTTAGTTGTTTAATAACAGATGGCAAAGAGTATGTGTGGAATTACAATCCATTTCCATTTGACATTTGCCCCCACTTGTTCTGCTGCACTAAACGATCTCAGTTATTTTTTAAATTTGTAAGTGCTG
Source organism: Nyctereutes procyonoides (assembly GCF_905146905.1). Lineage (NCBI taxonomy): Eukaryota > Metazoa > Chordata > Mammalia > Carnivora > Canidae > Nyctereutes > Nyctereutes procyonoides. Next base: position 19,456,015 of record NW_026575122.1, read on the forward strand.
GTTTTGGTTAGGAGATCTGTAGAGAGTATTTAACTCTTCAAGTTCGCTCACACAAATAAATTAGTCAAAAACACCAAGAGTCTGAACTAAGTATAGGTTTATACTCTTTGAGTTTCATTTTCTCTTCATACCCTTTGTTTCTTTCTACTTGAAATTAGTGAAATTGGCCTGTGGTTTGTTTTTCATCTTTTTCTTGCCAATTCATTAAATCCAGTCCAGATATCAAGAGACAAAAATCTTAGGCATGAAAATCGGTCTCTCTTTTTTGGTACAGTATGCCACTGACCTCTGACAATGGAAGTTTAGCATAAACCAGGAGAGACCCAGACTAGAAAATCCTACTTGCCTACAACATTCCTCTTACTTGGTTAACATTTCTTGGATTTACTGACCTGACATGTTACCTATCTAGGGTCAGGCATGTGAATTACTACTTTGAGTATTTAAAATACATTTAAATACTCTGTGTTTTTATTTGTGTTTTTATTTGTCAACAGAGGTTAAAAATTCCAATTCTAGAGTCAGAGTTTCAATCCTATTTAATAACTTTGTGACTTTTGTCATTCCTCATTTATAAAATAGAGATAGTAGTAGGTCCTACCTCATCGAGTCATTTGATGAGTTGAATATGCTCATAAAGCCCTCATCATAACACCTAGCATATAGTAAGTGCTCAATAAATATTAGCAACTCTCAAATATTTATTATGCCAAAATAATTTATCTGTATTATTTCAAAAACTAATGATGGAAGAGAAGAAATTAGCATTTCTAGCTTTGTAATACATTCTCTTTGATGTTACACTGTCACAGGTGCTAGGAAACGAGAGTCGATCCATCAGACCAAGAGTCAGCTGCCCATAGCACCCTGTCCACAGTCTGCAACCTTGAGAAACTGTCAAGTTTACCATAAAAGGTTGAAAAAGCTAGAATAAGAAAGCAGTAATTGGGAGCCTTTAAAAAAATACATAAAAGACAGTTTAGAAAGCTGATAACTAGAGTAATAGAAACTCGAATATCACTGGAGTGACAAACTATTAAGAAAGGAAAAAGAAGAAGACAAATTTTGAATATCTGTATAGATGTTTTCATCCTCTTGTCAGTACATTTTTAATCCGATGTCTCAATCAGCCTCTCATTGTAGCCCTAGGAGGGAAGGAGGTGTGGGAGGGAGGGAAGGCAGGTATTAGTATTAATGGTAAGTCTTACCGTTTCAGACACAAGGAAACTAAGCCACAGAGCTCTGGGTAACTTGTTTAGTGGCACACAGCTAATGACAGATGAGGTCTTCTCCTAAAATTAAGTAAAGACAAAACACAGGTACAGAGGTTAACAAAGGAAAGTATTTCACATGGAAGTTTCCTCCTCTGTAAACAGTGGGCTTAGATGGAACTCTCTCAGAGGACCTTTTCTGTTCCACATTCTGTGATTCTACTAGTAAAACCTTCTGACATGTTTTCCTTTGTGAGTACTGCAGAGAAAGGCACGATAAATATTATGTGGGAAACACTGATTGAAAGCTCTGTAAGAGAGCATAAAAAGACCAGTTGGGAAGAAAAGGAAATAAACATCTCAAGGGAAGCCAAAGTGATCAAAAGGATTATAAAAACAGGATAAAAGGAAAATCAATATTAAAAAGAGATAAGATAGAGTTAGAAAATAAATAGTAATGTGATTCCTTTCCTTTCAAGAGCATGAGCAAACACAATAGAGACGTTAATCACTGAAAATAATTATAGTCATTACACTTAACCATAATGCACAAGGTGCTTCGTTTTTCTGGGTGTTGGCATGACTTTCTGCCATCGCGCCACCCCTTGACGGAACGTGGCTGCAGGAGGGTTACCTACCGAGATAGCTCCTCTAACTGTATGGTGGTGGTGGTGGTGTCGGTGTCTTTATTTTCTTAATTTCCTTCTCAGAAAGCAAGCTGGTCTCCAGTTCCAGGCAGCCTACTTCCTAGCGGTGTCTGACTTTAGAGATGCCGTTTATTAACCTTCCCCTTTTTTGGAGAAAGCAGGCAGCAGGAGCACACTGGAGCTTCTGAGGCGGTTCCAGGAAGAAGGAAGTAGCAGGAGTAGAGGGCTTAGAAAACGCTCCTTGTTTCCTGCTCTGGTGGCTCACTAGCACCATCCTTCTCCTCCTCATGAATGGAGGCTTAAGTGAGCATTTGCTCTGTTGGCTTTCCTCAAGACCCGTTCTGTGTCTCTCCAGATAGTGTTCAGGCAGGGAGAGTATTGTTTTTAACCATAAACGGGCCGTTTTTATGTGCTGATACTCCTCCCTCCCCACTAGCAGACGCTGTGGCAGTAGAACTGCAGGGCTGTGTTCCAACTCAGATCGGGCTGGAACCTTCCCCGCGCAGGCCTAGCCTCAGCCACCTTACCTGAAGCCTCCTTACCTCCAGACAGGGGAGCCGGTCATGCAGCTATCCTTCTTAGCTGCACCGGAAGTACAGCTCTAACGGCTGACAGCCAATGCCAGATTGAATCAGAGCCTTCTGGGCTGGAGAGACTTTGACACACTAGAAGTGTACTACCACCTGGAAAGAGCAAGATATCAAGCCGAACAAAGTTCACTAAAGGAGAAGGGTATTGCTGGACTGTCGTGGAAAGAAAAAAAAAAACAACAACAAACAGCATAATCCAGAGGCAGCCACACTGGGTTATAAACAGGGCTAGCAAAAGATGACAAAGGCCTTCATAGTGTCACTGACACAACAGGCATTGCTGGAGAATGGCCTCAAACAAGGCCAGTGTGTTATGCCACACATTCTACAAGCATGAGTGGGTGGCCATTCCTGTAGAAGGGGTTTATTCACTGTGAAGTCAATCTATGTCCTAGTGCCTGATGTGCCTTTCTCCTAATTTCTTACACACCCAGGCCTCTTTATTACCCCAAACTCTGTGGATGAGTGAAGTGTCTATGCTTTACAAAGAAAGTGAAATATCTGACATAAATTGCCTCTACTTTCCCATTCCCTACATTAAAATTTTCTATTTTTCACTCACCTTGTCTTCTTTTGTGTCCAGTTCACCAACTGAGAAATGAGCCCTCTCAGGTTAAACCTGCAGCCTGGGCTCTCGGGCCTTTCTAAGGACCTGGTTTCAGCAGTTGTTTCTACCCACTGGGCCTTCACTCTCTCTGCAGGGTCATGTTCAGATTGCAGATATCCATGATCTTTTTCTTCTCTTTACCAGATTTCTTGAAAACATAGAACTCTCTCACTAACACAGATTCTCCTCGCTCATCTCCTTAGCCTTCTCCCCAGACCCCATTGGGCCACCTCTTCCCTTCCCAATTTCCATTAACAGCCTAGTGCTCCTTTTAATCCTATGCATTCCAAGCTTCTTGTTTCTCCTCTCTAAAAGTAACAGCAACAATAATATCAGCTAGCTTATGTTAAAAACTTGCAATGTGCCAATTCTTAACAAACATTGGTATTGTATCCTCACAATGACCCCTAAGAGGCCAGCAGTATTATCCCCATTTTATATATAAGCAAAAGGATGGTCTGGATTGAAATTCAGGTGTCTGTGCTCCCCAAAGCCTGTGCTCTTAAGCTGCTGGGAGGGAATATTTCACAGAGATCAACAGCCAACAAGTTTTTTTTGATTCTATCTTCATATCTCTTACCAGCATCGCTGCCCTCACTGTGATTCTTCAGGCCCTTCCAAATTTCTCCTTCCTGCCCAGCCTCATCATCACCAGTCTCACACCACAGTGGGTGCTTACTCCTCTTGACCTCCTTAGCGCATCTTGTCAAGTCCACACTCCTGGTCACAAGCCAGTATCCCTGCACACAAGTCAGCCTGAAGAGGCTGCTCTTTGCCAACTGCCCCCTGGACCCCAGATTTTAGCCTCACTCTCCTTTATCTGAAATACACACCTACCACACCTAAACCTGGCCTTTAAAGCCCAGCTCAATTGTTATTTCCTTCAAGAGGGTCCTCTGTATGCTCCATCATTGTCCCCCATTCTCTGCCAAGCTCAAGATAATCCTTTTCTGGGCAGCCCCAGTGGCCCAGCAGTTTAGCAATGCCTTCAGCCCAGGGCGTGATCCTGGAGACCCAAGATCGAGTCCCACGTCAGGCTCCCTGCATGGAGCCTGCTTCTCCGTCTGCCTCTCTCTCTCTCTCTGTGCCTCTCTGAAAAAAATAAAATCTTTAAAAAAAAAAAAAAAAAAAAAGACAATCCTTTTCTTTGGTGCCATAACCCTCCTACCCCCTCTTTTTCTTTCTTTCTCAATCTCTCTCTCTCAATCTCTGTGTGTGTGTGTGTGTATACACACACACACACACACACATATATGTGACCATTATGTATAATGAACAAAGGGATCAAGGAATATGTCAGCCATATAGTGCAATGTTTAAAAAGAAATGTAATATCACAATATAAATATGAGAATAAAAATGTAGGAACAGTAAGGCAGTCTTATTTTAAAGTCACATATCCATGGAGAATCTTCAACTGAGGTGAGACACCAAAAAACTCAATTTGGGAAGTTATCCAAAAAGAGCTGGAGGAGGGGATCCCTGGGTGGCGCAGCGGTTTGGCGCCTGCCTTTGGCCCAGGGTGCGATCCTGGGGACCCGGGATCGAATCCCACGTCGGGCTCCCGGTGCATGGAGCCTGCTTCTCCCTCTGCCTGTGTCTGCCTCTCTCTCTCTCTGTATGACTATCATAAATAAATAATAATTAAAAAAAAAAGAGCTGGAGGTAAGACTAGTTAGGAAGCATGATAACACATGACTTTTCAGAAGAGAGAAGACCAAAGGAAATTTCCATATTCTCTTAACACAGGGGATGAGGAAGAGGTATAAGAGAAGAAGGCCCTTCTCCCCTCCAGTAAGTACATAACAAAGAAAACAGGATGTGTAGATCTATTTAGGGAAGATTTTTCTTCCATTGAAAGTTTTATGTGAGGATGAGGTTACTAAGGAAAGTGGTAGGATCGCTTTCATTAGAGATCCTTAAAAATTGGGTAGATTGTTATATCTGAAACTATATACATATAGAGTCAGGTTCTGGAGCATTTTCCATTTGCTAAATTAAGGCAGGGAACGAATAGTTTCACTGTACCTTCAAATCCTGATTCTGCAGGAAGGAACAGTTTCTAACATAACAAGCACACTAACCACAATAACATTTCTAATCCTTTTGGCTCCTGGTTCTCTATGTCTTCCTGTCCCAAAATAGAAAAATCGGAATATGAAATTCACCGGTACCGATCCCCATAACATTTAATGGAGTTTAGTATATTAATGCTTAATATAACAATCAGAACATAGCAGTTCTGTGCCTATAGTATAGGCACCGAAGGCAGACTTGATTTATTTATTTTTTAATAATAAATTTATTTTTTATTGGTGTTCAGTTTGCCAACATACAGAATAACACCCAGTGCTCATCCCGCCAAGTGCCCCCCTCAGTGCCCGTCACCCATTCACCCCCACCCCCCGCCCTCCTCCCCTTCCACCACCCCTAGTTCGTTTCCCAGAGTTAGGAGTCTTCATGTTCTGTCTCCCTTTGTGATATTTCCCACACATTTCTTCTCCCTTCCCTTCTATTCCCTTTCACTATATTTATATTCCCCAAATGAATGAGACCATATAATGTTTGTCCTTCTCCGATTGACTTACTTCACTCAGCATAATACCCTCCAGTTCCATCCACGTTGAAGCAAATGGTGGGTATTTGTCGTTTCTAATGGCTGAGTAAGCAGACTTGATTTAAATTGTGGCTCTGTCACTTTCTAGCTCTGAGGCCCTGGATAAAGCTACACAACTTTGGTGTCACTCAGTTTTCTCCTCTCTCTGTCGGGTTATTGTATCGCCTACCTTATGGGATAGTTGTCTTCCAATGTATAGACGTTAGAGGAGGATCTGATACACAGTAACTGCTCAAGGAGTGAGAACTTATATTTTTTACTAAAATGTATGATGAAAAATCTTTTTTCATACCATGTTTGCTGCCAGAAAGGTATGCTGCTTCTTGAGGGAAACTATTATGGAGATACATTAACACTTTCGAGCCACTGGAAATAATGTCAAGTGATACGCCTAGTAACTTTGCCAACAGAGGTCCCCACTACATGATTTTCACAAAGCACTACACCACAGCCTGGTTATGTATGTGATCTCCAGAGACCTCCACCACATATTTTTAGAGCAACTTTATTTTTAATAACCAATAACTAGATAGAGTCCAGCTGTCCTTCCATAGGTGAATGGTTAAACAAATTATGGTACATATATGTCATGGGATACTATTTAGCAATAAGAGGAACAAATTATTGATATACCCAATGACTTAGATGAGATGAATGTCTAGTGAATTATGCTGAGTAAAAAAAAGCCAATCCCAAAGGGTTACATACCATATCATTCCACATACAGAACATTTTGAAATGAAAAAGTTTTTTTTTTTTTTTTTGAAAAAGGTTTTTGAGCAGCTTGGTGGTTGCCAGAGGTTAGCAAAGAGGGATGGGGAAGGGGGGAGAAGTGGGGTCCACCACACATTTGTAAGACTTTCTCTTCATGGATAAATGACTCAGGAATGATTTTCTAAAAAGAAATTCAGACACCTCTCTACATTTGGGCATAGAATTACTTGTATCACCAGGATTGATCAAAATGATATTAACATGAAGGTAGGTACTACCTACTTCATTTGATTTGGGATGTGTTAAGTAGGATTTTTATATAAGTATTTGTAAAACACTTTTTTTGCCCCTAGGAATAACTCGGGTTTCACACCAGCAGACACTGTGGCTATCATTTTCTGTTCTACACACAAGTCCCTCACACTGGGTAAGTGACTCAGAAAGTTAAAAATCAACTTAAGGGACGCCTGGGTGGCTCAGTGGTTGAGCACCTGCCTTTGGCTCAGGGTGTGATCCCAGGGTCCTGGGATCAAGTCCCACATTGGGCTTCATACAGGAAGCCTGCTTCTCTCTCTGCCTATGTCTCTGCCGCTGTGTGTGTGTGTGTCTCTCATGAATAAATAAATAAAATTTTAAAAAATCAACCTAATGTTATCCTCAGACAGTTATATATTATGATTTTGAAACTTAAGCAACTCTTCAAATTAAGTGGAATGGAGTATTGTCCACTCTGTAGATAAAAACCAAAAGCAAAGTGAGGATAGGTCATTCCTTTGAAATGCCATTATTTGATTGAACCAATTTTTGAAGGTCTAAATTTAATACTGTAGGATTTAACTTAATTTGTAATTATGTGGGATCCCTGGGTGGCGCAGCGGTTTGGCACCTGCCTTTGGCCCAGGGCGCGATCCTGGAGACCCGGGATCGAATCCCACGTCGGGCTCCCGGTGCATGGAGCCTGCTTCTCCCTCTGCCTATGTCTCTGCCTCTCTCTCTGTGTGTGTGTGACTATCATAAATAAAAAAATAAATAAAAATTTGTAATTATGTTTTTGATTCTCATAAAAAGTTTTCAGTGTGGAAGGTTCACATCAAAAGCTGTAGGACAGGGTGACAGGGATGGGGAAGGGTGGGGAACTTCAGAAAGTGAATGTGCAAAAACATGGCTTTGAAGGTTCTAGAGTTGTCCCTGGAAAATGTTAACTTACTTTTTGGAAGCTTGGAGCAAGGTAGAAATATTGTTACTCTAATCTGATATTGACATTAGTTTAAAGTTCATTTCAGAATGTTATTTCTATAAAGAAACACAATGTAGTTATCATTAATTCAAGCACTCAAAGTGAAATATGTATTTATTTAATGGACAAAAGTTAGATCAAGAAGAAAAGTGCTATTTTCTACTAAGCTTTATCTAGGGTAGTGGCATTGTCCCAAAAACCTGCCCAGGTGCCTGAATCCATGCTTTTAGTCACTAAAAGTCATTAAGTGTAGCAGTTGGGTGGCTCAGCAGTTGAGCACCTGCCTTCAGCTCGGGTTGTGATCCCAGGGTCCTGGGATCGAGTCCCACATCGGGCCTGCTTTTCCCTTTGCCTATGTCTCTGCCTTTCTCTGTGTCTCTCATGAATAGATGAATAGGGTCTTTAAAAACAAGTCATTAAGTAGTCAGGAACGCTATTGAAATATACATCATTCACAAACTCCTTGAAGTAGTAGGCACATTGTGGTAAGGACTCGCATTAAAAATTACATTTTGGCATGAGACTCACTTAAGAGGATGAAAATCATGACATTGCTCTGTCCATGTTAAAGAAGTTCAGTTTGTAAGCTAGAAAACAAAGACATTTCATAATATTTTTACTGACTGCAAGCATATTTGTTTGATAGAATCTGTTGTCAATCTTGCCGAGTTTGGAAAGTGATTTCGAAATTGGACAAACTCTTTAAGGAGCACTTGCTAGGTAGGGCTTCTGCTGATCTGAATGAATGATAGATGGGTGACCCTTGAATAATGCAGGAGTAGGGGGCTTTGGGGGAACCAACCACCTCCCCCCGCATAGTCAAAAAACATGTAAAACTTCTGACTCCCCAAAAACTTAACTATCAATAGCCTACTGTTGATGAGAAGCCTTACTGATAACAGTCGATTAACCATATTTTGTACATTATATATATTATATACTGTGTTCTTACAATAAAGTAGGCTAGAGAAAAGAAAACATGATTAAGAAAAGCATAAGGAAGAGAACATACAGTTACAGTACTGTACCGTGTTTATCGAAAAAAATATCCATGTATTAGTAGACCCATGTAGTTCAAACCCATGTTGTTCAAGGGTTAACTGTTTTGAATGTCTATACCTTGCAGTATTTTTGTTAGGCTTTCTTGTAATATCATCCTATGGAAGTTGAGAGAGCTTTGGAAGCCACATTCCAATCCTAACTTTGTGACTCTGGACAACTTGCTTAACCTCCCTGAACCTTAGCTTTTCATCTGTAAAATGGAGCAGAATAATACTTTATAAAGTTTATGAAGGTTAAAGATACAATGTGTTAAGTACCTAGCACAGCACTTTTACATAACAGGTAGTCAGTACAGGACAGAATGTGTGCAACAACTGCACAGGTGTAGATTGCTGTGGCCCACCTGCAGGAGTTGGTGTGCTTCCTAGCATACAGCACATAGTCTTTTAAGCAGAAGCAGTCTTTTAAGTAGTAGTTGTTATTAGTTATCATTAGCTCTATTAGTTACAACTATGTTACCATTTCCAGGGCTCCAGTCCCCTGACCCCTCATCCTCTAGATATTCATGTAATAGGCCTGGTTTAATTTTTGACTTCAAAGAAATCATCTTGCACTTTATTTCCCACTTGGTGATGTCTAACATTCCAAGTCTCCTCAAAAGTAAGGGGCTGTTACAAAGGTAGGGTGTCCAGAGGCGAGTGCTGCCAGATGCCTCAGATGTCCAGAGCCAGAGATCAAATGAGCCCGTGTCCTCAGAATAGATGCTGAGCCATGGCCATACCAGATACACTCCTGCATTTCTCCAACGGGCTTTTAAACCCCATACACTCCTAGGGGTTTGCTTTTGTCAGGAAAACCAATATGGACATTTTGTCTCTCCACCATGTCCTTCTGTGCCGGAGCTGGCTGTTCTGAACAAAGAGCCTGACCTAAGAAGCATACTGCAGCATGAGCAGTAGTCTTCCCTATTCTATAAGTAAAATGCCTACCCATTAGATCTTTTTTTTTTTTTGTCTTTTTTATTTTTCTGAATCTCAAAGCTATAGTCTTCGGTTTCCAATGCTTTCTGAAACCTAATTTTCAGGCAAACGGGTACTCTGAACACCAGTCAGAAGTAGCTGTTTTGCTCTAAAGGGTTGAGTCAATTTGACTTTTGTCTGCTTATACACTTTGTTTTTGCAGTGTTCTCTTGTGAAAGAGATCCTTAGGTCCTCCGGTAAGGAGGACATCACTGATACAGATGTGTGCTGTGACAGTAGCCTGAGCCACAGTCCACTATCTTAAGGGAAATTCTCACCTGCATGGAAATGAAAAAACATCCCACTAAGTGTGAAAAAATCATATTCCAGAAAGCGGGGTATGTATTTCAGAGAATATCACTCAGCGTTATACTGTCTCTCACCTCTGTATTTCACACAAAGGTGAAATACAGTAAATTATAATAGATCTATTTGGCATTTAGAAACTATATCTACCCCTTTTGAGGTCACTATCAAAATATCTTTCCTACTGTTCTTATACACACAGAACACACGCACGCACCTGCATATGACACCTCCAATAGAATACATTAAGTAAGCCTTAGGAGATACTATTCATTATTATATACAGTATTTTTATTTAAGAATAAATCATTGCAGGCTGAGTGGTGCCCAGGTAACTAATGAACCAAAGATGAAAACTCTTGCTCGAGAATCCTTCTAAATATTCTCTTGTACCTACACTTCCAATTTATTTTATTGTTCTTGCCTTTGCCCTGTCTCAATCTCTTCAGTGTACTTGCCTCTACACAGATGCTGAATTTGATTCATTGCTTTTATTAGTGCATTTGCCATTGATTGATTAGTTCTTCGTATTAGTACTTTTTCTATTGATTGATTGCAGATGAAGTGACTATTTGACCTTTAATTATGAGGCTTCCTATTGAAAATGACATTGAGCTATGGCTTCACATAATCCATCTGGAAAGCCTGACATGATGCCATTCCCTGGAGTTCGTTCAGGAAGAAAGAGGAGGCCCGAAGGAAGCACTGAGCTATCACTGTGCTTCATCTAAAACAATACTACAGGGCTTGTTTGCTGCTCTCCTATAGTTTCAGCTCAGGGTTGGAGGTAATTTTATATTTTGTCAAGATGGCATCATTTGCTGTAGGTTGCCGTGAAAGCCAGGAACTCTCCTAAATTCTTCTCTGAGAGTTTGATGCCAGTATTTGTATAATAATGACAAGGTATTTTACATAGCAGAGATTGAAGAACAGCTTGTAGCCTGGTTAACAATGGCTCAGTGCACAGTCAGTCAATAGATCTCATCAAGAGAGTAATTCGATCCAAGATACTCTGTGGAATTAGTATTTTACTTTTATTTTATTTATCTTTTTCTCTTGAGTATTCGGATCACTTTGCTTATCTAGAGTTTCAGTATATGTTAAAAAAAAAAAAAAGTTCTCACAACACCAAGAAAGAAAATGTTTCAGGATGTTTGAGATCCCTAAGTATATATTTATATTAGTTTTTCATGTTTTTAAACAGCACAATGAAAGCATGTACTCTCTAAGCGTGTCATCTATTGGCAGTCGATTGTGAGACGCTCAGTCATTTCTTATTTCTAAGAGCATTTCGGAATTGAAGGAATGCTATTTAAATTTTAGAGTATTGTGATCAACACTATTACAAGTCCACTGTATGTCTTACCATTTCTAGACACTGCATACAAAGGTGAATCAAGGCAGGTATTCCCTCACATTGTTTATACTTCATTATGAGTTGCAGTCAGGGTTGCAGTCACACAACTGAACTGCGACAAGAAACTATTAAGCAACCATTCTATTAAAGCAAAAAGAATATAACTTTTTGGCAAGGCACTGAGATTCTGGAAAGAGTGAAAAGAACACATCCCTGATTTTAGCCCAGATTCAGGTTCCAATTCTCTCACCAAAAGCTGGAACAAATCATGTAACTGCTGTGGGCCTCAACTTCCTCATCTGTTAAGTGAGAAGATGGACAAGACAGCATGTGACATTCCTCCCAGGCTCAAGTTTCTGTGAGTCTGTGCTCAATGACTGATATTTCCATTCCTTAAGATAGCAGTTTCCCTGCCATGTATGAAAGAGAAAAGAGTTCGCAAACAATTCTGTAAGTGATGGTATAATACTACAGGGAAGGAAATACAGCTCTTGCTTCTTCTGAAAGAGGTTAAAGAAACAGAATCTGCAAAGGATCTTATTTTCAGTTTTACTTGGAAGTTATCTGAGAATGTGACAGGGCTACTTGCCACTTGGGCTGAAGAGATCACTTAATAACATCTGCATTCTCTTCTCAAGAGGAGATGGGATTGAAATACAGAAGTTTCTGTTTCTGTTGTTCTTTTCCCCTAAAACTTACCTGTGACTCTATTTGGCGTATAGAATTAAACTGCCCCATGACTGGGAACACTTTTTAAAGCATTGAGCTGAGTAAATCATGTAACCTGAAAACCTTGACTATTAGGAGGTCAGTAATTATAGTGCTTACAAAGAGATGGAAAAATTTTACAGGCTTACCCCAGACCATATAACTAATGGAGACCAGATTCTCAGCCTCCCAACTTCCAGAAGTGCACTGGGTAGTAAGATATGACAGCACTTTGAAGATCAAAAGGTGCTATACTGATTCCACATACTGTAAATGTGTGATCTTAGTGTGTTTGGAGTATTTTATTGTTTAAAAAAGAAAATCACTTCTGATGACATTGCTAATTATAAAATAGTTTAAAAAAAACTCAGTATCTATCATTGTCCCCATAAGCACATATTTCCACATGGCCCAGTCATAAACTGATACTCATTCCTTCCACCTTCTTTAATAACAGTAAGTTATATTCTTCCCTCCCCTGTGCTCATCGGTTTGGTTTCTTAAGTTCCACATATGAGTGGAATCATATGGTATTTGTCTTTCTCTGACTGACTTATTTCACTCAGCCTTATACCCTCTAGCTCCCTCCACATCGTTGCAAATGCAAGATTTCATTCTTTTCAATAGCTAATATTCCTTTATATACATACCACATCCTGTCCATTCATCTGTCGATGGACATCTGGGCTCTTCCCACAGTTTGGCTGTTGTGGGCATTGCTGCATAAAAACTGGGGTGCAGATGCCCCTTCGCATCACTATATTTGCTATCCTTTGGATAAATACCTACTAGTGCAAATGCTGGGATATAGGGCAATTTACTTTTAACTTTTTGAGGAAACTCCGTAGTGTTTTCTAGGTGATTGCACCAGTTTGCATTCCCATCACCAGAGTAAAACAGAGGGGGTGGCAAACCATAAGAGACTCTGAACTATAGGAAACAAACTGAGAGTTGCTGGAGGGGAGGTAGATGGAAGGATGGGGTACCTGGGTGAAGGGCTTTAGGAGGACACATGATGTAATGAGCACTGGATGTTACATGCAACTGATGAATCACTAAATTCTATCCATGAAACTAGTAATAGACTATATATTAACTAAATTGAATTTAAATAAAAAATAAAAATAAATAAGATTTCAAGAGACATAATACCCCCCTCAAAAAAAGTTATATTCTACATTCTATTTAAACTGAGTCTTAATGAGCCAGCCCCTGCCTTTCATGAGGCATCACTGTCTCCACTCTTTTCTTGCAAACTAAGAGACATGGTGGTATATGACAATAAACTGTTAAAGTGGAAATAAAAATCCAGAGTAGAGACTAAAAAATAGATGGTTGTGTTCAAGCAGTAGCCATAAATATATTTCTGTCCTGCAGTTTGCTGCTAGAGTAAAGGTTCCATAATGAAAGGCATTTTGGGGACCATTTGATAGATTCTTAAAGATGCCACTGAAATTATAGACAGTAGATTTTAGTACTATGCTAAATGAAAGTGAGGGAGTATCTGCTATTTTGTACCATTTTCTGATCCATATAAAGAAAGAAAGAAAGAAATGAAGTTCTCAAAGTGATACACTTAGGTTCCTCAGAGGTTTGTGAATTATTTTGAGTTTTTGATTCTGAATTTGGTGTCTGAAAATCATTACTAGCATATCTAGACTTATATAATAAAAAAATTTAGGAAGTTCCCAGGTCCTAGGCAGCAAGTATGAAATTAAAGATAATAAAACCTCTTTGGTTTTTGGGTTTATTACCCTGACCCTCAGGTACCATTAATCTCAAAGATATGCCAGGAGATGTTCATCTGGAAGATTAGCGCCCTGATACCCTACATGCTTCTCCTTCTTCATGTTTCCTATGCCATAGATTGTCAAATGTATTTAACTACAACCTGCAGTTAGAAATAACATTTTATAGTGAGATCTAGGATGCATTGCCTGTTGTAAAAGGTTTACAAAATAATATGCACTCTTACTTTAGGTGATATACATTCCATATGTGATACATATGTGATACATTCCATATTCTATACAAGTGGTAGATAAAACCTATTAAATTGATGTGCAACTCATTAATGGGTCATAATCCAAAGTCTGAAAATTATTACCTTATACCTTCTTGGTGAGATTTTATCCTCTTCCTCAGATAGTTACCATGTAGGCTTTAGCTTCTACTGTCTTTTTTTATTTAAACTTTAACCCAAATTTCTGATACCATGTAGGAATCCAAGCTAAATTAAAACTCAGAACAATTCTTGATTTGTGGTTATAGGAGATCATCTGCATTTAGGTTTTATTAATATAGCTTATAGTACAGAGTTTCTACACCTTTTTTAATTTATTTTTTAATTGTGTCTCTATTCATCATGTTTTCAATAGTAGTAGGAATAATGATAACAGCTAACAGTAATTGGGTACTTAATAGGCAAATACTGTGCTATGTGCTTGTTACATGAAGTAATTTACTTGAAAATAGCTTTGTGTTCACAGTGTGGCATCACATATGTATGTACTAGTTAGGGCCAGTTGCTCCAATGGAAAATTCTCACCCAAGTGTTCAGCTACTATTTTATCAGAAAGGAAATACTCCAGAGGCAGCTCCAACAAATGCTTTTGTTATCTGTATCTTTCAACCAGAGATTTTTGCTAATCAGCATAATGCATTCTGAAATAGGTTTTTATTGATGAAATTACCGGCTTGTTACTTAGCATGATAAATGTAATGAATGAACTCTCACTGATATGTAGACTGCCTGAAAACTTTAGAGCTAATTCCTACTTTTTACAAAGAATCTAGTCAATCCAGTGGCTCGAATATGAAATCCTCAGGGCTGTGCTGGAGGCTCATCCCTGCATGGTTTTGTGCTCTTTTGCTATGAGGAGGACCTGTGGTTGCCTGAGGCTGACTGTAAGGGTCACAGAATCCTGCTCTAGAATGTTGCTGTGTGTGCTTTGAGAGACCGCATGCAAGGGGCTAGTGAGAGCAATTGAAAGGTCAGAATTGGAACTTTGAGTGGACAGGATAGGTTGTTTAAACTGTGTTTGTGTGTGACTACTAATATGTGTTCAGTTAAAAATACCTGGGTAGGGGGATCCCTAGGTGGCTGAGCGGTTTGGCGCCTGCCTTTGGCCCAGGGCATGATCCTGGAGACCCGGGATCGAATCCCACATTGGGCTCCCTGCGTGGAGCCTGCTTCTCCCTCTACCTGTGTCTCTGCCTCTTTCTCTCTCTGTGTCTCTCATGAATAAGTAGATAAAATCTTTAAAAAATAAAAAATAAATAAAAATACCTGGGTATGTGGCAGCTTGCTTTCATTCAAACCTGCTAGCCAGCTTATGGGGGTGTAGCCCATCTTCACCTACCTTAAAATTCTTTCTTTGGCCACTACACATCTGCCAGAAAGAATCAGAAACTTCTTCACGACAACCCTGGTATAGGTCACTTCCCAACAGTTCTTTACACACACCAGCTCACATTACTTTCACAATCACCCCATATAGGGAAAGTGAGGTTCCTAAGTGATAAGCAGCTTACCCGAGTCACATGACCCAGGTGGCAGAACCAGAACTCACACCAAGTCTGACTCAGCCACGTGCTGAACTGTGATGCGAGTTCTTCAGAAAGTTTTCTGCTCTAGTATCAGACCTGTGGTCCACTAGCAATACAAAATTTAGGCTAGATGATCTCTGGGGCCCTTCTTATTCTAACGTTATATAATTCTCTGATTTTGAAAGGTATTCAGCTTTAGAATCTTGAGCCTTTAGAGGGGTACCTTACGATCAATATTTCTCCAAGGATGGCCTTCTAAATTACAGCAAGTCACTTCCTTTAAAGAAACAAAAAAGGAGATGAATTGAATTCATCTGATTCAGAATTTTTAAGAATAAGCCCCTGGAGTCCAATTTTTGAAATATACCAAAAAAATAGTATTAAGCATCTGAAAGTTTAGAGCCACCATAATACATGCATCCAGAATCACCTCTTGGTTTCCAAAGATGGTGGCTCACCCGCCTAGGTCTTTAGGGAAGCTTTTGACCTAGCAGAGCATTCAGGCAAGTTTTGTGTTAGTGCTTTTTAATGATAGTGAAAACTAGTTTGGGTCAACTTGGCTTGGTTGATTTGGGGTCTTGTTTTGTTTGTTTGTTTGTTTGTTTGTTTTTAACTTTAGTCTGGCTATGATGTGGATACTTTTTATCTCTTTATTAGCCAAAAGGAGATACTTAGAACATAGATGCTCATGACATACTACAAAGTACCATTAAAAGATAACCAATAAATTTTAAAAATAACTCAGTAGGCTTGGATTCTGATTTCTCAGAATCACTTACCTGGTTCCACAGCTTCAGTCAGTATGTGATATTGTGGTTGTGTCTAGGAAAGATAAAAATTTACTTCTGTTTCTCTAATCTATACCTATATTTGTGCTTGAACTTCAAAGGTCTTTTGAGTTCCCTTTGCATCAATCTGGTTAAACCACAGCATTTAGATGTGGAAGCATGCCAGTATTTCACAAGGCATAGCCTGATCAAAGGAAAGCCATTCATTTAGTGCCTACCCATCACCCTTAACAGTCATTCCGAAAGTGAAGCTTTCTTTCTTTAAGCTAAGAGTAAAGTTTAGGCATGTTTAAAATAATTTCAGCATGTCTGGTATTTGAAAGTTACCCTTATATAAGTCCTTTCATGAAAGAAATATATAAAATCAGTGTAACTGATAGCATGGAAAGACTTTTAAAAAAGAAAGAAAAGAAAAGCACCTGGGTGGCTCAGTTAGTTAAGCCTCCAACTCTTGATTTTGGCTCAGGTCATGATCTCAAGGTCCTGGGATCAAGCCCTGCATCGGGCTCCCTGCTCAGTGGGGAATCTGCTTCTCTCTCTCCCTCTGCCCCTCTTCCCCTTGCTCATGCTTACTCTCTCTGTCTCTTCTCTCTCTCTCTCTCTCTCTCTCTCTCTCTGAAATAAATAAATAAATCCTTTTTTAAAAGAATTAAATTAAAATTTAAAAAGAAAGAAAAGAAACACAAGATAGAATCTCTGCTTTCCAGAAGTCAGCACTCTGAAAGGGACAGCAACCCAAACAGAACCGCAAGCACTTATCCATAAGCTGTAGACAGATGAAGGTTTTGGCAGCACCCTAGAGAGGAAGTCTCAGTTCCTGTGGCAATCCTCAGCAGTCACAAAAGCTTTAGGAATGCTTCAGACCTCACCCTGGATGATTTCAGTGGCAAGCCCCTTCCCTGTTCAGTCCTATAAACTACTGAAATCTGAGCCCCACAGTAGTATCTCATAATGCTATTTCTAACCATAATCATAACAATAATCACAATCATTTTGGGGGGTGCTGACTCTAGCCCAGGCACCGAACTACGTACTTGATCAACACTGCCTCACTAAAACCTCCAACTCTCCTCCAAGACAGTTATTTTAACCTCATTTTAAACAGATATGGAAACTTAAAGGTATAAGGGTTAGATCACCTGATCATATAGCTGACAGGCAGCATGGTCAGGATTTAAACCCAGGCCTCTGACATCAAAGACCAGGTCCTTTCCATCACATCACCCAGACTTCTAGAAATATCTAAGAATGGTGTGTTAGCTGTCTGCCTCTCGTTTAGCCTCAGTGATGGGACCAGAGCAAGAGGGGCCAGTGTGTACCTGCACCAGCCTCACGGCAGCTGATCTTGGCTTGCAGGGGCACCCCGAACTATGTACAAAATGCTTATCAAGCTGTAGGTCTCCAATGTCAATTTTTAGTGCATCAAGTTAGTGCAGACTTTTAATTCCCGAGCTTCATTTTTATTTCAAAGTAAAAACCACCCACCCACATAGTTAGAAGTAGCTCTAAGGAGGTTAATTTTACACATTAATAATCAATAATGTACCCAAAGTCATATACACTCCATGCTTCTGAAAGGGAAATGCCACAAGAAATGAGGAGAACACAATTATGGTGTTCTGGAGCTTGTCCATTCTGATGAGGCCTTTGCACATCCAGGAGAGCTGACAGCAGCCCATCTCCCAGTGCTTCCCGCTAGCTCTACACTCGCTGTCAGTTGCAGAGGGGTTTGGTCTTTATTATTATTATTAATATTTAGAAAGTTTGCCCGTAGCAGTACTAAAATGTGCATCACAGAACAACAGTTGTTTACTGTGTTTGAAGTGATGACTCTCACCCAGGAGATCTCATTCACTTGAAGTTCGTGTCTCTCAATCTCCACTTGCAAGCAGAGACCTGTGAATAACAATTGTCATTTCAGAGGTGCATCTCTCCAATTATTTATTTGGTCGTGTCTCTTCCCAGAAGTTCCCTTAATTGAATCAGACACTATAAACCAGTGTGCATGTATCTATTGACAGCCAGCTCTGTGCCTCTTTACAGCAAAGAACAAACAAGCTGCAAAACAAGGGGGATACCCACCACTTCCTTGTCCCCATCTACAGCCCCATCCAAACAACTCCAGCCAGAAATTAAAGTTAGCTGCCCACTTTTTTAATGCCATGGGGTACTCGGTAGGTTTTTGACAAGTTACCGTGTGGGCAAGAGGAGATATAAAATTGGACACAACTCAAAAGCTTTCTGGGCCCCAGGAAGCCAGCTCATTGGAATGTCATCTCCCCTGAAGCTAAGCACAGTAATGATGGCATGGCAGTGCCACTTCCCAGACCTGCCTTCGCTGCATGTTTGCTCTATGTAGTGGTACTCTCAGTACTATAATAACTAGTGTATCTAGTACTAGTGCTCTAGTACTCTAGTACTACTAGAACAAACTTTCTACGTATTAATAAAAAAACAAACCCTTCCGCACTGACAGTGGAAAACCAGACAGAAACCACTGGTGCCGATGAAAAGGTGCTTTTAAAACACAATTTACTTGATCCATTCATTTGCTCACCAAGTGTTTATTTAGTGCTTACTTGTATGACAGGCCCCGTTCCAGGCTCAGCAGTGAACAAAGGACAGAAAAGTTCTTGCCTTATCTAGCTCCCTTACCAGCAGGATTAAACAGACAAACACTTCATGTAACTATCCGATGATGATAAATGTCATACAGAAAGAGAGAATCATTATATGGGAAGGGGAAGAATGGGAGACTAGGAGTACCAGAGTGGAGGTGGGAAACTTTTAGACTTAAAGGGGGCATTGGATCAAAGTCCAGGAGGAACCAGGGAGTGAGCCATGTGGGCATCTAAGGCAAGGAGACTCCAAGTGAAGGGGACGGTGAGGGCAAAGGACCTGAGGCAACAGCGTGGTAGGCCAGCTGGAGGACAAGGAAAAGGCCAGTATTTGGAGAGGGCAGTGAGGAAGGGAGAGGCTGTAGGAGCCATGATACAAGGCTTGGGGAGGGGAATGAGTGAGGGAGAGGCTGTAGGAGCCATGGCACAAGGTAGTGGGAGAGGGGTGAGTGGTACTGTAAAAAGCTTGTTGGCCATTATAAGGACTAAACCTTTCACTCAGAATGAGAGGGGATGCCACTGGAAGGTTTTGGGTAGGCTAGTGACAAGATCCAACTTGCACTTTGAAAGGACCCCTATGGGGCAACCCCGGTGGCGCAGCGGTTTAGCGCCGCCTGCAGCCCGGGGTGTGATCCTGGAGATGCGGGACTCAATCCCGCATCGGGCTTCCTGCATGGAGCCTGCTTCTCCCTCTGCCTGTGTCTATGTCTCTCTCTCTCTCTCTCTCTCTCTCTCTGAATAAATTTTTTTTAAATCTTTAAAAAAAAGAAGAAGAAGAAAGGACCCCTATGGCTGCTGTGTTAAATAAAAGCCTGGGGTTGGATGGGCAGAAAGAAGGGGACAGCCCGTGAGGAAAGAAAGGCCAGTTAAGAAGCTTTACTCCAGGCAAGAGTTTAGGGTCAAAGTGGTAAGAGTAGCGGAAGTGGTATTGGATCCTGGACGTAATTCTGAACACAGAGCTTACAGGACTTCCTAATAAACTAGATATGCTTATAAGAGAAAGGGGAATTCAAGATATTCCAGGGCGTTTGGCCTGAGGAGCTGGAAGACTGGAATTGCCACTTACTGGATTAGAGAAGGTGGCAAAGGAACAGATTTTGGTGGTAGAAGGGGGATGCGGGGAAGTGTCAACAGTTCTGTTTTGAACATGTTAAGTTTGACATGTCTTCTCAATATCCAGTGGAGAGTTGGCCTTGTGAGTCTAGAATTTTCATCATATAGAGGTCATTTTAAGTTCGCGGGACTGGTTGAGATCACTAAGGAGGATGGAGATGGAGGAAAAAGGCACTCTGAGGACTGAGCCTTCAGGCACGTCAGAGGTTAGAGAGGATTTGAAGTTATTTTGATAATAAAATGATATGAAATTCTAAGTCAGCCAGACATATTGACATCCAAACTTGCAGGCCTGTATTCTTCTCCTGCCTCACAAGGCTAAAGTGAACATTGAATCAGAAAAGTCAATGTGAATACACTTTGAAACCTTAAGGAGTGGGCTCTCATGTATATGTGGTGCCCACCCCGTGCCAGGCACTGTGTCAGGCACATACGTGCCTTATTATCTCAGGTAAGCTTCATGACAAGCCCTGCTGTTATTAATCCCACCATCCAAAGTAGAAAACTCTGCTTCCGTGAGGTCAGATAACTCACCCCAGTTCACACTATGAGTAAACAGCAGAGACAGCACACGAGACCATCTGTCTACCTCCAGAATCTTCTAGAGTCCTCTTGCTCCCCCTTCTTACCAGAGCTGGCTTCTCAGCCCAGCTCACATTAGAATCACCTGAGAGCCAGCCATCCAAGAAACATGATGCCCAGACCCCTCCCCATTG
This sequence comes from Nyctereutes procyonoides, assembly GCF_905146905.1. Taxonomy (NCBI): domain Eukaryota; kingdom Metazoa; phylum Chordata; class Mammalia; order Carnivora; family Canidae; genus Nyctereutes; species Nyctereutes procyonoides. Next base: position 19,476,814 of record NW_026575122.1, read on the forward strand.
CCATTAAGTTGGAATCTCTCAGGATAGATCCAGGCATCAGACGTCCTAAAAGCCACTCAGGTGATTCGGACGTGTAGCTGGGTCTGAGACATTAGACTGCTTTCTGTGTTGGTGTACGTTTATGCCCTACTGTGTTCCAGCAAGACTGCAACACAGGATGCTATCTACTCATTTGTTGATGAAAGTGGCCGCTTGTTTGTACTGACTTGTGAAAATCCACAGTTCTCTTAAATAGGTGAAGTACTCAGAGGTTAAGAAAAACTGAAGGGATTAGGAAAACATCACTGTGTCCAGAAATGGCTCCCAGGGCTTTCTCAATTCCTTCCTCTGCCTACGAACCTTCTAAATGAGACCGTAACTCCCCAATTTTTGTATCATTCAGAATAAATAAAGGGTGGAAGGGGGCTGGTAGAACATCACCTAGCCAAGTTAAACCACAGAAACCCAAGCTGACCTTTTTAAAACATGAATTTAGAGGGTCTAGGAGGCTCAGTTGGTTGAGTGTTCAACTTGTGATTTCAGCTCAGATTATGATCTCATGGGTCGTGAGATCAAGCCCTGCATTGGGGTCCACACTCAGCAGAGAGTCGGCTTGAGATTCTCTCTCTCTCTCTCTCTCTCTCTCTCTCTCTCTCTCTCTCTCTCTCTCCTGCGGCTCTTCCCCTCTGCGTGCTCTATCTCAAGTAAAGAAATCTTAAAAAAATAAAAATAAAACAGATGGATTTAAGGATAAATAGTGCTGATTTCTAATTCCTAAAGCAAAACTGCCTCATTCTTTTGTGTCAGGAGACATCTCTTCTGAGGTTTGATGTACATCATAAACGTGGTACCATCAAGACAAAAATTACCACCAGAGGGTGATTAATGGCCATGTTGACAAAACCAAAAATGTATATTAAAAAAACACTGTACAGTTGTGTCACAGCTTTCTCACATTTTCCACTTAATTAAGACGTGGAAGCCTTCTGGAAGTGCCACTATCTGCTATTAAGGGGATTATCAGTGCAGAATTTGAGGAGCACCAAGTTTAGAGGGTGGGAGTGGTGCACATGTCCCATCCATCAGCTTCTTTTTGCCTCGGACTTAAAAGTTTGAGTGTTTGTTTTTTTTTTTTTTCATTTATGTACAAACACATTTAAAAACTTCTAGAACATTAAACAAGGCTTTCCAGAGCCAGAGTTCAGTGAATTCTGTTCTGAACCAGGGGCCAGTTCTGTATTGATGATTGTGTTAAATATATTCTGATGACCTTGTGTTATTTTTGTCCTATGAAAGCCTCCATCTATTTTTGATGTTTCCTAGAAAAAGGAAAAAAGTAATCTCAGTGTACTTCCTGCCCACCTTGTCTCCATAAATCCAGTGACCCCTCCTGGAAGACACAGCTAGCATTTGAATGAAGGCTCTGTGGCTCAGTTCTTTAATTCATTCTTGAATTCCCTGCCTGCTAATTACCCCTACAACGCTGTCAGACAGGTGAAGGTGTACCTAATCTTCTGAGGCAGAAACCTTCAATTGGTAGAGTTAAATGTTTCATTGTCAGCATCTGGTGAGCCAGCTCAGGCCATTCATTAAACGTCTTTTCCAATCAGAACGTACCTGTTTCAAAACAGAAATAACACCAGCTGCTCATTTTGGTCTTTTCTTGCATCTTTATTTACATAAAACTTTCAGCAAAGTGATGGGCTTACAGCCCAGGTAACTGAAGACTAAAACACCATCTTTTATTTTCCTAATGGGCCACAAATGGTCATAAACCACGTTTTATTTGAAGCTAGTAAAAGGCCAACCCCATAAGCACCTTTGTTGAAAGGAGTACCTCTCTGTTCCTTTCATATTTTTTCTTGCGTAAATATTATCTTTCTTGGTTTCACTCTCTGTTTTCAGTGTCATTATTATCAAGCATCTCTTGTGTCTGGGGTCCCTAAGCACTCTGACGAATTAGCATTTCAGGCATTGCAGGCGCACAGCCTGGTTGAAGGCCACAGATTCTGGAGCCAGTCTGTATGCACATCCCAGCTTCCTCTGGTCACTAGCTGTGCCTGGCCTTGGGGAAGTTGGTACCTACTGCTACCTCAAGTTTCTCATCTGAGAAGTAGAGATAAGAATGGAAGCTTTAGGGACGCCTGGGTGGCTCAGTCAGTGAAGCATCTGCCTTCGTGATCCCGGCGTCCTGGGATTGAGCCCCCCACCCCCACAGTCTTGGGTTCCCTGCTCAGCAGGAAGCCTGCTTCTCCCTGTCCCTCTGCCCCTCACCCCTGCTTGTGCCCTCTTGCTCAAACTCTCTGTCTCACACTCTCAAATAAATAAATAAAATCTTAAAAAAAAAAAGAATGGATGCTTTACTCACAGTGTAGACATGAGGAGCAAATGAATTTATGTTTTGCACACTCTCCAAATGGAAGCCCCGTGTAACTATCATCTTCCACGATCTGATCCCCAGGAAGCCCCGTGTAACTATCATCCTCTACGATCTGACCCCCAGGAAACCCCATGTAACTGTCTTCCACGATCTGCATTCTGCCCTTACCAACATTCAAATGAAGACCAGAAACACCCATGAAGTCAGGTGTGGCTTCTGAAGTTCTATTTCCTAAAGCTTTTGGTCCCTTCCTCCTAATAATGGCCTTGGACATGTAGTTTGTCACCTTACACTTGTTCACTGCCTACTCTTCCAGGTCTTATTCTCCCTTTTGGATAAAAAATACATATTTTTTTGAGCTCTGCTGAAAGATAAATCTCTCAAGAAAGTTTTACATTAGAAAAGAAATCTGATATTTAAGGCCTTCCGCTGGACTGTAGAGGGGCGAGCGGTCAGAGAGCAGCATGAGCTCCTGAGAGGAGAGCAGAGGGGGTGTTTGAGGCCAGTTTGTGAGGCATGTTTGCTGACATCTCCTCTGTGGATCTTGAAGTCCCCATGCTATCTCTGGAGATAACCAGTGTGACAGTTTTCAGGCTTCTGAGGTTAGAAATTAAAATTCCATTTGTATCTGTTAAATTGGTGCAAGATTATCGTGTTTCTCTGCCAGAGGTCTAGCCAAGGGGGTTTGTCAGAGATCCCCTAACTGCCATTGTTGCCTTTGTATTCAGCAGTTTGGAAATGCTCAACATCTCTGTAGGTTCCATGAACCCCACACTGGGCACTGGGGAAACTGCTAGAGAGCTCATATTTGCACATATTATTCTATTGTACCTCATTTTGGATGACTCTCTATACAAAAAGGACAAAAAATGTTTTCTACTGTGTCTTGTAAAGCAACAATAGAGTTTCTGATGCTATGGTTGAGCCATATCAAAGATAATATGGCACGAGATTCCAGTTAAAATGGAATGACACGAAAAGAACAGGAAAGCGAGCAAAACGTAAATCATTGGCAAGAGTAAGGCAGCATAGTCCGCATATTAAAATACCTTGGAGAGTTTGAGCAAAAGACCATTTAGATGGGAGTGAATGAGAACAGATCACAGGATCTGTGACATCCTGTCCCCCTTCCTGAGGGAATCTGCAGGAAGTTGACTTGCCAGCCTTTGGAACATACCAGAATGGGTTTGGGAGGAGTCCTAGAATAGCCAGGATTATAAGCAGAATGTCATTCTGGGGGCTGTGCAGACTAAATAGCTCCTGCTCCAAAAGGCCATTCCTTGGGGTAGCTCTTAACTGATCCAGCAGACCTCTGAATGAGAGCAAGCCAAGCCATACCCATCCATCTAGAAGTAGGTGGCTTTTCTTTTTACCCTCACTAAAAGACAGACAAAAATCAGAATAACCCAGGTGTTCACTGAACCCATTTGCCTAACCACTGTGTTCCTAGACAGCTGTACTGCATCCTCTCACTGCCACGTGCCATGATGTTGTTATGGGGTGGACTTCACTCTTTACCTAGATTTGGCATGGTACTATCTTCTCTCTGTTAAGTGAGCAAGAGCATACACTCATTGAAGGCCTTGGGCAGGGGACGGTTACCCATGAATACACTGTTCCTAGAAGAGTGTCTAATGCATAATGGATGAACTTACTACTTACCAGACTCTGTGTATTATTTCACTTAGTGCTTATGTTAAAAAAAAAAATCCTACAAAGTAAGTACACTTTATAGATGTGAAAACTGAGGTTTAATAATTTGCCCAACCAAGGTCACACAGGTGGTAATTGGTAGACCTGGGCCTAACCCAGGGCTCTTTGACTCCTGTGTCTGTGTCAGGTTTCTTTTTCTTTTTTTTTTTTACCCTATGTCAGGCTTCTTGACTGCTACACTGACCTGCCTCTTGTAGGCGACTGGATATAATAGATTATGAATTGCTGCATGAAAATGACAGCTATATTACTAAAAATTAGCATGCTTTAGGTTATCCTAAGTGAAAGCCTTTTCTAACCAAATTCTAAAACCGTTGTTATACTTTATCCTGGCATCATGTTGTGCTCTAGAAATGGCATGTAATCGCTCCTTTGTTTGGTAATTGAGATAAATTAGTGGCAGTGAGTTTGACTTTCTGTGACTATTTGTTTCAAAAGAGAAAGACTCTGTGTGTGTGTGTGTGTGTGTGTGTGTGTGTGTGTGTGTGTGTGTGTGAAGCAGACTGAGACTGGCACTTAATGATGCTGGAGAAGAGTGTCTCTGTTCCTCAAACAGCGACTGCCTTCCTGGATTATGTTATGATTGGGGAGACCATCTATCCCAATGGCTTTTAAAGGCAAACATGGTCTTTTCTGGCAGAGTCACTGAGGAAGAGCTAAAATCCAAATAACAATGTGTGGGACATTTAGATAGTAAACTTATGGATGTTTCTAACTAAGAACAGACTAAACAAAAGCAAGAGATCACCATGACAACTGAGGAGAGGAGCAACTGGATTCCAGATTTGCCAGCAGCTCTCTCCAAAACTCAATGAGAAGTCTGAGAAAGCCTTTAAATGGAAAAGAAGTCCTGTGAATTCAGGCAAATGAACCCCTGAAAGACAGGAAATGATCCAGGTGATTGGAATAGACGTGATCTTAGCTATGTGGGCGTGTGAGTATAGTATCAGACTTCAAAGGACTCAGTGTTTTTCAGTATATTTCCTCTCCTTTTCCACACTTCAGTACTCCTTTCAAATTCTGTTCCTCGGTCAGTCCAGTTTCTTTCCTTCCTGCCACAGCAAATATATTTTATCTCAGGAAATACGGTCCTCTCCCCAAGAGGTGTGTGGAGGCTTTCTCTCTGCAATCTAGCAGAGCAACTAGTGTTTGTTCTGAATCCTGGGCTTTTTAAATAGGAAACATTACATTAGTACTGATTCTTAAATAATCAGTCATTTCTTAGGTAGCAGTCCTGTGCTTAAATACTGCAGGAGATTAAAGAAAAAATGTAATAATTTTGCCTATGTTCAGGGGAAAAGAAAACCTACCAAAGAAAATAATGCCAAAGAAAATAATGGCAGCATGAGCAAATGCTACAGTTCCTGATGCCAGGAGGAAGAGCGACTTCTTTCCTCAAAAGAGGAGGAAATCAGTAGAGAGGCCACCTTCAGGGTAGAGATAGAAAGCTGAGCCTGAATGAACCCACAGGATTTAGGCACACAGGGAGAAAGGGCAAAATCAGGCTCAGCTTTTACAAAGACAGGAAAGTGCTAGACCTGAGCCAGTGACAGCAGTTGGCAGTGGAAAGTTTGGTTTAATGGAGTTGGCACAGCTCAGTGATTAAAAGTAAATACGCTGAGATCCAATTCCGCCTCTACTGAAACGCATGATGCATGGTGTCAGGCAGTCACTTCACTGCCCTAAACCCCGGTCTCCTTGGGCTTTAATGGGAAAATCGCCCCTACTTCACAGGGCTGATGTGAGGATTAAATGAGATAATGCAGGCAAAGCACTTAGCATGCAGTAAGCACTTACAAAATGGTGGCAGTAGGCACTGTTCTTTACTGAAGTTGAATAGGTAGAGAATGTGATGAATGGGCACTGGAAAGTCATTGTAATTCTTGAGCAGGGTACTGGTTTTAATTAATGTGGGTTTGGGGAAGATTAGTCTCCCCGTGGTTTGGAGGATTGATGAAGGAAGAGTCCGAAGACGGGGTTGTGTCAGGAGGCCGTAAGAGTCATCTTGGCTCAATTTTATGAGGCACTGAATTAGGCAGGTGGAAGTGAAAGCTAAGGGGGACAGGAAGTGGCAGATGGAGGAAAGAACCTACAGAACTCAGTGACTTGATCAAGGAGTAAGGAGACAGATGGAATTCATCAAAGATAATCCCGAAACTCTGAGTCCTAGAAACTGGGTGAGCCAGTGACAGAAGGGGTTACACCCGCTATGTTATCACTCATCCCTCTGATGGCGGAAAGCTGAAGTATCAGGGCAAGAGCTACCAGCAGGTGAGCAGCAGGAGGGCAGGGACCTTGGCAGTGCTACTGACCTTATATTCCTAGCAAAGAGAACAGTGCCTCCCCTACGGCAGAGGCCCAAAAGGTGATTTTTTTTTTATTGTTATTTATTTGTTCATGAGAAACACAGAGAGAGGCAGGGACACAAGCAGAGGGAGAAGCAGGCTCCATGCAAGGAGCCCGATGTGGGACTCGAACCTGGGAATCTGGGATCACACCCTGAGCCAAAGGCAGGGGTTCAACTGCTGAGCCACTCAGGCATCCCTCAAAAGGTGATTTTTAATAAAACGGATGGATGGATAGTTGGATGGATGGATGGATGGATGGATGGATGGTGAAAACATGGCGTACCCACAAGTGAACTAAACAGTGATGTGAAGTAGATAGTTTTTATATTACGAACAATAAACCAGCCTTCAGCCTTTGGTGTGGGTTAAATAAAAGTCCATATTTTAAAAAATAAATAAATAAAAGTCCATATTTAATCTAGTAAGAAAAATGTTTCTCAAGGAAAAATCAAAAACTGTCCATCCAATAGAAAGTACAAACTCTTACAACTTGAACGTTGATACAAAGGGAATTTTCTAATTCAGAGAACATAAAATAAACATATTTAAAATAGGGAGAAAAAAAAACTTGTTCTTGTACGTATTGTTTTATCCTTTCCGTCCTGGGTATAGGATAAAAGAAACTCCTTACTTGCTTGTTAGAAGAAGAAAGCTCTCACTTGAAGTTCCTAGTTGGCAGATGTCAGTTGAAAGCTCTGCTTATGGAATATGCTGCAGTGTCAAACTCTGTTGGATAATTTTTGACGAATGTGTCATGTGTGACATGGAAATATGGCATGCTGTACATTACTGATTTCCCAAGTGTTTGGAGCAGGTAGTAATGTGCTGGGAAAGTGCTCTTTATCTATCCGCACAGTGTACTTGTGGAGCAATGGGGAAATGCTTTTGGTGGAAATTACTTTAGTCAGAAAAAGAATCCATTTACAATATGCGCCTTCTAACATCTTTCAGACAATGCATTGTATTAAAGAGGCATTTTTTGATTAATGTTTTATAAACATTTTTCAGCATGACAGCTTAAAGCCCCTGTAAAATTGTAAATGCGTGCATAGTGTTCACTTCCATAAAGTCAAATGCCATCTCATAAAGTCTAGTTGGATCCTGTCAACCATGGTGACACAGAATCAGTACCTGGGAGCATTAAAATTAATTTGCTTCATTTATATTACTGCAGTGATAGCAAGATGAAAAGAGTCCTATATTTAAATTTTACTTTAAAAAGAAAACTCTTTCTAGTAAGTTTGTTTGCTTTTTTAAATTATTGCCATTTTTTCTCCTACTTAAAGAATGTAGTAAAAACGGAGTGATAGTCTGCACAGTAAATTTAGGACGGGGTCTGGAAAAATACAGATCCCTTCATTTGACACCCTCCTTTTGAGCACCTCCTGTCTGCTCAAGATGAAGAAGAAGTAGCTAGTGTTAGTAAGTGCAGTGAGCACTGGGCTGGAACGTGTCACAGGTTGGGAAGCATAGAATAGAAAGGGCCTGATGGCCAGCATGGGACCTTGAGGATGGCATCCCAGAGGAGGCGACCTAAGAGCTGAGGGCCAGAGGAGTGGGTGAAGCAAGACGCAGGTGGTAGGCATTCTAGGCCAGAGGAGCTCATGTGCAAAGGCCTAGTAGCCACACAGCACTACAGAGGGAGGGCTGGGGAGGAAGCACTGCAGGAGGAGAGGGAAGAAGCAGGAGACATGGGGGAGGGAGGCCAGACAGGAGGGTCCTCATGCACCACACTTAGAAGTCACCCCTGGGCCATAGGCTCCTGAGGGTTTGACATAATCCGATTTTGTGCTCACTCTGGCCACAGAGTGAAATACCAAATTTTTACAAAAGGATTGGTGACATAATAAAATGGATTATTTATGATGAATGGAAGATGGTAATACTTCTCTGATTAAAAAAAAAAAAAGATGTTTCAGAAATCACAAGAGAACCTGTGGCTTATTTTTAACCTGATTTCACACGCACTCTGCGACAGGACCAACCCAAAGTCAGAGAGACTGGTGTGGAGACTGTGTGGGAAAGCAGTTGAGAGCCGACCGCCCCGAAGGAAGCTTATGGGGGGGAGGTATGAGGGTCACAGGGGTGCCCAAGAAGCCACTTCATGCAGGGTCGGGTCACATTCTGCTCCTGGCACGCCTCGCCTTTTACAGAGCAGTTCATCAGGTCCGGGAGTGGCGCCTAAAGGAATGAATAATCCAGCTGTTGATCAAGTGAGTGAGGGGAATGAGAAGTGGCGCGTGACATAAGCTTCTGGAAGAAGAGCTACCGCTGGTTTTCTGACTGGACTTGAAGATCACATTTTGCCAAATTCACTGTCTTGCAGCCAGTTTTTTGCTCAAAAAAACTTCGGGGCCGGGTCAGCTCGCTGAAGAATGACGCAGAGCCCAAGGTTTTGCCAGGAAAGGCTCGAGTGATGCAGCCCAGCAGCCACGGTCCCCAAACTTTGCGTCGGAAACTCTCGTTCTCGTCATTTACAGGGACAGATACCTCTGTATTTCCATCATTTGTTCCCTCCAGCCCCACTTTGAATCCGCCCTCATCCTCCCGCTCCTGAGCATCGTCCCTTTGGGCCAAATCGCCTTTCCTGCAAACAGGAGGAGAACGATCAGGTCTTCTTTTCTCATCACAATAACTTGCCCGGATCATAGTACCAGATGCTGCTTTTCGCCTGTCAACTGATTAAGTGTATTACTTTTTAAAAGAAAGCTCTTTTGTTTGTTATATTAGAAGACAGTGCAAAAATCTAAACGCGTACTTTCGAAGCTTTGAGAGGGAGATTGGGGACGAGTTAAGTGTTTTCAGTTTACGGCAGTGATTTGTGAGGCTATGAAAAAGAAAGCGGCTATGAAATACATTTCTGCATAAAGGTTTGAAATTTATTAGAAGGTAAAAATAATTGAAAAAGCAGAGCTTTCCTCGGTGGGTTATAATAAAAAAGTTATTTATGTGCCATCATGGTGCATGTTTAGGAGCTTGGGTCCTTTTCAGAGGCTGTTCTCAAAGAAACAGGAAGGGAGCTAAGCTATCAAAGCTTATCCACTGGAAAAGCTGACAAACAGACTCAGTAATTCTGACAACTGGGCCGTATTAAAACAATTGGTAGTAAGAGTCAAATTGCCAGTGTCTGATTTCTGTTATAAAAGCTTAATAGGTATACACTATAGGCAGCTGTTTATAAAATCTGCAGACCTTGCCCTCGGTATAATGGACTCAGGAAGTAGTATCCATTTACCTGAGTTCCACTAAGACCCTCACTGGAGGGTTTAAACATTCAGCACCAATCTTAGAATTCACCTGCCGTATACAGTATATACCGCTTTGAGATCGTTGGCCGAAAGAGAAGGTACGAAGCCTTTATTAATGTTCATTTAGTGAAAGTACCCTCCCACTTATAATGGTGCATATCATATATTATCTTACCGTGTCCTTTTGACTGTCAAAAGTGAACTTTGGGACTTTGAAGTGGTGCCAGGCAGGCCTCCCTAAAGACCGGCAGACTGTTTCCCTGCTAAGCAAGAAAAGATCCATTTTGAATCTCCTCGTTTCTCCTATTTTTCATCTTTCTGAGAAGCAGCTCTTCTCTCTCCTCCTTGGTAGATAGGCTGCTAATTTTCAGGGAGAATTATTGGTGCCTTTCAACACTGACCACCTTTTCAGCTTTAACTGGTTCTAGGTAGAACTTGGAGTTTTATGTAGTGAAAGGAAGATGCGAAGATGTGATGACTCTGTTGAGACGTTCCCTGTGAATACATTCAGAAGGAAAGATAGTGCAGAGTTCCAGGTTTAATGGAGAGTGTCTGTAGTTTGATGACAAACGGAATTTGCCTCCAGGTTTTCTGTCTTCTTTGTTCATCAGGGATTCCAATGCTGAAGATTGTGTTTGCAGGCCATGAGCACCTCTCCCTGATATCCGTGCCCTTGCTCATATACCACCCAGTTCAGATCCTTCTGGGAAGTGTGTTGGTGCCAACGATAAAGTCTTGGATGGTGTCGAGGCAAAAGGTGAGACTCTGGAAAGATCTCAGTTGAATGCAAATCAAATTGAAATACTATTTCTGCATCTTAGCTGTTCATATACTTTAACTTTTGCTAGCATATTCTGATTTTCTTAACTAATCACAATAATAATGATGCATAGATCCATTTCTTGAGAAGGAGGACTGAGGGAGGGTTACATGTTTTGTATTGTTGTAAAAGTACAACTATACTCAAAATGCAGTTTTCAAAAGCTTTTTTTAAAAAATCTGCTTGTATTGCAGGGCATATTGCAATGGGGTAGGGGTGAATATACTTAAAATATCTGTATCCCTCCTCTCAGATGTACACTTTCTTTCCCCCACCCCATCTTTCATGTGTCCTAACTTCACATGCCTCTGTAAATATGATAGCACCTGGCTTTATCTAAAATGTCGAGTTTATTTTTAACTTCCCAGACACCTAATAACTTCTTTCCACAGCAAAACTATGTATTTGAACATTTAAAAAAATTAATTAGCAAAGGAGCCCACATGATGTCAGTTTCACTACACTTAGCTCAGAGTCTTGTAACTTATTTGATATCTATAGATTTGATTTCCTAAACTATCAGCCAAAACAAAATTAGTATGATTCATACAAAGCTTAGATGCTGCGTATACCATCTAGGTACCCGTAGGGCTGGCTCCTTCCCATCAGCTCAGACCTTCCAAGACTTCTCGGAGCCTATACACAAGGTGGCAGCTGCTATCAGAAGAGTAGGAAAAAGAGACAGCCAATGGCAGGGGAGTGCCCTAGGTTCCCAAAAATGGAATAGATACACTACCCCTATTGAGCTCTGTGTGTGCCAAGCACATCCCAGTTGCTACTTGGTTCAGAGTGTGGACCTTGAGCCAACCTGCGGCTCAAGGTGACCTTGGGCCACCTCCTCTCTGGATGATCTTGGCCACATTGTTTCATTTCTAGGTACCTCAGCTTCTGCCACTCTGAGACTAATGATAATATCTGCTCTTTAGAGTTACAGAGGATTATATGGCAAGTGTTTGATAAAAGCTAGCTCCTATAATTATTATTGTCATTGCTGTTCATTACTATCTACAACACTGCTTCTAGCAAGCTCTGCTCTTGCCATTGTGCAGCTTACAAAGGAGGCTCAGGGAGTCAAGCAACTTGGCCAAGGTTATATGGGTGGGTTAGTCAGTTCTAGAGTGAGGACTCTATAATCTATAATAGACCCTATATAATCTATAATAGACTCTATAATAGACCCTGGTCTATTTGACCCCCAGAATCCTTCCCTGATACCACATGGACATTCTAGACAGAAACACAGCATTGTTTTAAAACAATGAAAAGGAGTACCCTAGGTCAGTCCCCAGTATCCTACCCGAAAAAGTTACATTTCCTAGCACCTTCATTTATTTTGTCACTTACCAGAATGCTAGCAGTTACCACCATTCCCTACCAGGTACGGCTCTGGGCTCCAGCCCACCCACTCAAGAGTTGGTAGAGGAGCCATTTAGTGCCTTTTTATTTCTATTACTATTTATCCCTTTTGAAAACTTCCATTTATATTTCTCAGTATATATGTGCACTGCTGGTCAGATTTTATACACATAAATTGTGACAAAGAATGAAGAAAATTATCTGAAAATCCTAATATTCTGTCAAAAATACACAGTCTTAGTGAACAACAAATTAAACAGATGAAATTTTCCTCTAAATGTTTCAGTGCTCTGGGATTTATCCTGCAGAGTAACAGAAGCATTTCCAAAGGGAGGCTAAATTGGACAATGCTGTTCATTATCCTTTCGCACAGAAACCACTCCAAACCAGAGAGGTGTTGGCTACCTGAAAATAATTCAGACGTAGAATTTTGCCCATCTCATTTGACCACAAAATAAATACAAACTGTCAATCATGAGGGTATCCATGAATATCTCTTCTGCTTTACAAATAATACTGACTGAGACCCATGGCCACCATCCAGTATACAGTGAGATGATATGAATAGCCAGGTCAGGCTGGAGGAAGTCCACCAGCCAGTGAAGATCTGCCAGCAGGTGAATCTGTGTGTGGATCCAGAGTTTGGATCATTGGTTATGTAATGCTATCAGGTGAGCTTCGTCTTCCTTCTAATAGCATAAATTCTCTGGTGTTAATTGCTGCTTTCATTTTGTTCATACTGTCCAACTCTGAACGTCATGTTGTCCTTTCTTGTAGGGAGTAAAGTTGACGAGGCCAACAGTATAACAAAGGAGGCACCCTTTATGCAGCGATGTATATATGTACAGGATTGTACATACCAACAGTTCTGAAGACTTGTACTTGTGAATGTTGCTTCGATGCATATTTTATTTTTTTACACAAAAATATGATATAACAGTTTAAGTGCCTTAAAATGTATTTGACAGGAGCGTTATTTCCAAAACCTACTTTGTTGGGTTACTGCCAGGGGTGGTACTGTATTTTGGAGTGGTTTGAATTTTTTTTTTTTTTTTACCGACACAGGAAACCGTGATCGTGACAAAAAGCAGACATGCTTTCCTCGTACCACCTTTGGTGCAGTACAACTCTATACTAGTTACTGTGCTGTTTGAAATGAGGTCACACCATCAGGAAAAATGCCCTTCTGATGACAGTGAAAACTTCCAAAGTCTTATTCATGAATACTTTGATTTACTGTGTGATTCTTTGTTTCTACATCTGTGACATGCCTCTTCCTTATCAACTCAGCAGGGGTCATAGATTGAATAGATGCTGAAAGGCATAAGTTATCTGCATTTCTTGACATCGTTTTTTTTAGACATTCCTTCAAATAGTTTCCACACAGAAATTCCTCAGTCCCATTATAAGAGATTGTGGTGTTATATGTCTTAAATTTATTATAAGCTGCTTCAAAGAAAGAGCCTGATGTTTGAGTTATAAGGAAGTGAAGTTTTGAGGTAAACTACAGGACTTAGTATTCAGGATTTTTAAAATTATAGTTCATGCATTTTCCCTTTATCTGCCATGATTTCTTTCTTACCTGTTTTCCAGCATACTTGCAAACTCGTAAGCACCAAATGTGAGACATAAAAACGTTACAGTTCGTTTGAGAACAGCAACAATTAATGATGGATTATATTCACATTCCACAATGGAGACCAAAATTTTTTCTTGTTGCACAGATGTCTGAGCACAAATTGCCCCTTTTAGCCAGAAGCAGCCTGTTTCATCCTTGAATTAAACACACTTAAGGCACTTGAGACAAGTTATTAATGAAAATTTCCTTGGCAGATTTGACAAATGTTTGCAGCAATTTTTCAAAATTAAATCATATTGTTCTTATGAATAAATAAAAATAAAAAGGTCATGGACACAAACAAATGTTACATATACACATTCTGTCTAACCAGATGGGAAGAAAAATGGGCACAGAAAATGCAAAACCATCCATTCACCAAAATATCAAATAAAATGAGTCCCCAGTTGGGCACCAGCTTTCAAAGGAATATTCAACGTGTGCTTCTACTGTGGCTGGACAACCTTGCACTGGACCCAAAGAGAGAATAAAGCGATATGTAGAATTAGAGGACAATTTTCCCGTTTCCTGCACAGCATTCCGCACGGCCTTTCTTGATTTGACAGACAGTATTGGAATCCTGGGTCACACTGAGGCTGACTCTGTCCTCAGCAGCTCTGTTGTTATTTGGTCAGCGACAAAAAAAAATCATTCCTTAGGAACCTGCCAGGGTTATCAGTAATGTGAATTTATATTATTGTCACTACCAGGTCTCATGTCGTGTTACTTCTGACCATTTCAATATTACTGAACCTCATAAATTTCTTTTTTTTTAAATTTTTTTTACTTTTTGTTTATTTATGATAGTCACAGAGATAGAGAGAGGCAAGGCAGAGACACAGGCAGAGGGAGAAGCAGGCTCCATGCACCGGGAGCCCGACGTGGGATTCGAACCCCGGGTCCCCAGGATCGCGCCCTGGGCCAAAGGCAGGCGCTAAACCGCTGCGCCACCCAGGGATCCCAATGAACCTCATAAATTTCACAAGAGTTATCCTCAGTGTAAATTTTAGGGCTAGTGCCAGACTCTGCAAAAATCTGTGATGAACAGGCAGTTTGTCAAGAATTTCACCTATGTTTGAAATTCCAGTAATTTTGCTTGGTACTTTTGATGCTCACAAATGGAGCACAGAAAGGTTTTTTTCACATTTTGTTCCTACAAGCTTCTTTGAATTTCAGAGGAAATGGGATTATTTGTCCATCTGTCTGAGCTATAAAAATCTTTCTCCCTAGCATTAGAATACTGAATTTTTTTCTCCCCAACTTATCTACCTCTATTGTCTAACACCTACAATAGGTGTGATTATGGGATAAGGTTCAACTGAAAATGCTATAACATTTTATTTTTTGCTTTAAAAGATGTGTTTTGTTTCAAATATCTCTACATAGTCATTTTGGTGGCTTTAGTGATACGCTTATGCCTATTTCTTTTTTTACACAAATACTATGGCATATTTTTCCATAAAGAATAAAAATTTTTAAATCAAAATTTAGTTGTATGGCAGATGATTTTGGGTTTTATTTTGACTAATCATTTTTGTTGAGTAGGTGGTTCTGACTACGGTCAGGCTTTACATTGTTGGATGGGGGGGGGGGGAGTTTGGTATGGTGGTTTGGTTTGTCACTGGTGTGGGAGGGTGTTGGTGGGGGTCGCTGGGGGAATACTTGGTGGTTGGAGTGTATGGGGGGGGTGGTTTGGGGTGTGGGTTTGGGTTGGTGTTGGGCGTTGAGGGTAAATGGGGGGAGGGGCGAAGGGGGGTATTTCTGGGGGTTGGGGTTTTTGGCGTTAAGTGGAGGGGGGTTTTTAGTTTCTATAAGCTGGAGATTGGTCTGTGGGGTGTGGTGGAGTTTGACCATTTTGTGGGTCATTTGGTGGGGGGTTGTATTTTTGGGGTGGGTGGGTGGATGTTGGGTTGTGGGTTTGTAGGCGAGGTGGTTTTTTATTATTTTTGTGGGAGGATGTTTGACTATTGAGTTAAGGTGGAGGTGCGGGGTTAATGTGGGCTATTGTGGATGATGAATGCCTGATTAGGCGCTCTAGTGGGAGATAGGTGGATGGTCTGGTCTCTTTTGATATCATCTGTGGTTAAATACACATAAGCTTCATAATCTTATAGGTGTCCATATCATCAGTACCCCCACTGTGGCATCACGTTAAAATCCAAAATTAGCCCTTGCTTTTTCGTTAGAGTTGTTGAGAACCAAAAGAGAAACTGTACCCAATAGTAGGCACCAGACTGAAGTGATCTGAATGTTAGGCACCCTTGTCATATTTTCTAGGGCTATAATGATGAAGCCTTAAAACATCCTTTCCAAACACAGTGTTTCTGTATGAGTGCCTTACCTTGTGTAGAATTCCACAAGGAATTCTATGTTCTTCTTCAGCTGTCTTCTTGGCTTAGCAGTGCTCTTCTCCCTGGCAGGCAGTTGGGCGTGCCACCCCCTTCATGAGGCTTTTCTACCCAGCCCCCCAGCCATTCCAGACCTGCTCCCATGACATACACTTCAGGCCTTCTGAAACCTTTGCACTGTATAATCATTACTTTGCATTTGTCTCCCACAGTGTGGCCCTCCCTCGTTTCTGTGTCTCTGCAGTGCCTAGCACAGTGCCTGACTCAGAGCAGTAACCAAAAAATGCATGTTGATTTTCTCAACTGTGATCTTGATAGGTAGGACATGAACTTTCAAAGTTATGAGAGAGCTCTTCCCTACATACAGATCATTACTAATATACAAGGAAAACTTTTTTACTGCTGTTCCTATGCTGAATAAAACTGGAGCTGCCTTGTGCTACTCAGAGAGATGCATTACTTCATAGCTGTGTAAATATTAACTCTCCAAGGTGACATTGCAGGTGTGATAAGCGAACAATTTTCATCTTCTATGCTTTGACAGGACAGTAAACCCTCAATAATTCAGGCTAAATCAGGTTGGGTCGATCTGAATTAGTGAATACTTTATATGCATAAAAAATAAAGAGTGGCCCTTATGGAAGTGTTAACATACTATAAAGAGCAGATACAGATTATTATGGTGATCATCCTATCACTGGTTTGTATATAGACATAGTTGAAAGGTCTTATAAGAGTTTATTCTCCCCTAGCAAGCCAACTAATCTTATTTACACCTTAGGACAATTTTTCAAATGTGAGTAATATATAACCTCATTTAAAGGGGAAAACATTTCTCATAGACGCTGGGAAACATCTCCAGAGCCAATTCTGAGAAACCGCATTAAACAGTAAATGACCATCACTAACAATCCATCGGGCCCATGTGCTTGTGAACATGGGCCAGGACGCGACCCATGAAATCACAGCACCATGCTGAGTCATAGATGGTCCTCTGGATGATTTCAACAACTCAGAAATTCCAAGCAATCAGAAGAAAGGGGCCTAGGGTTTCTGTGACACCAGGCCTCAGAGTCTGCTGATACGAAAAGACAACACACAAACGATCGATCCTGGCCCCAACCATAGACATTGATCATTCCCTCATTACCAGCTATTACAGATGTGAAATCCTTGCAACCTTGTTGATTTGTGCTCACTGCCGGAAGTTCTAGACTCTGACTCTGGGTGTTCAAAGAGAGCAGTGTTATCGATGGGGGGTCCTGGGCTGGTTTTGCCCACGTGCTCAGAACTCATCCAGTATCCTTTCCACCAATACGACTTCCTACCCTGGGCCCCGCAGCTATTAGCATCTCACGTGTGATGCATCCTGACAGTGCCCCACCCCCTTGGTTGTTGCCCCGCAGCCGTACCTGAGAAGTCCCATGCCTGTTGAAGATGGAGCAAAATACCATTTTCCAGTTCACCTCTCTGCTCAAGAAGCCAAAGGGAATTGTGTGACATCCTAGGTTTGTAACTAGGATCGAATGAGAAAATCCCCACAAACAGCTTGTCACAGCGTCTGCCACTTGGCAAGAACTCAACAAGTGGCAGCCACTATCATCGCCCAACCACCATGGGACCTGGGTAAACTACGCTGCACATGTAGCATCAGGCTCGGTCCTGCATGACTTCTAATTATGTAAAAGCCAATTACAAAGTCCATTAAATGTCACTAATCAAGTCAGGAAGTGACCAGGGCATGAGTCGTACTTCCTCAGTTAATGAAGATACCAGATTCTGAAGTTCAGGATGGTTGCAGCAATCCCTGTCTTCCAGCAGGCGTAGGAAGGCCTCCCAGCCCCCATTGCCACACGGGCCTTGCCTTTTCTGCCTACTCCAAAGAACTCCAAGCAGACGTTTTGCCCAATTTCCTCAAAAGCCCTGAGTCTGGCTAGAACCATCAAATAAAGCAGTTGACAGAGCTGCCCACATAGTTTCCGATGGACCCATGCCTGCCTGGGATGAGTTCCGGTTCAGGGGCTGCTCCCAGAGCTGGCACTGTGGTCACAGCCTCTCAGAGGGACGCTCCTTGAGCTCACTGCATCCAGGTAAATGTTCCCTTTCCACTGGGTGGAGTGCCGCCACGACCCTGGGACGGCTGGCTGTCCATCCCCCAGGCCCGATTCCCACTCACTCCTTTAAGGTGAACATTTTCAGGAATTCCAGTCTCCAACTTTTCTCCCCAGCCTCCCACCCTCTGCCTTTCCCAGTGCCTGTCTCACTGTCACAGCTTCAGCCACCTTGTGTAAACCACCGAGAGCTCCTGGATGGGTAGCCCGGAGTGCACGTCTGACTGCATCTGGACATTCCCATGTGGGTACCCTCAAGGCACCTCAAACCCCACACTCCCTGAAGGGAGAGCCAGCCACCTCTTCTTTCCCTACCCTCAGTCCTCCCCAAGCCCGCCTCTTGTGTTGGCACAGCAGCCAGGCTTGGTGACCCCCCTCAGACCTTCACTTCCTACTTCTCATATTTAGTAATCACCAAATTCTCTTGATCCTACTATAAATCCTCTTCTTAATCTCCGCCTTCTTCATCCCACTGCCACTGGCTTAAAAATACCTTTTTATTTTTTTTTTAAGATTTTATTTATCCATTCAGAGAGAGAGAGGCAGAGACACAGGCAGAGGGAGAAGCAGGCTCCATGTAGGGAGCCCGACATGGGACTCGATCCCGAGACTCCAGGGCCACGCCCTGGGCCGAAGGCAGGCACCAAACCGCTGAGCCATCCAGAGATCCCCTAAAATACCTTTTTAAATGTTATTTAATACCTTTCTCCAATCTAGGACACATTTATCAGTCACCTACCACGTGCCGAGTGCTCTGCTAAATGCTTTACGTGATCCTTGTGATAATTAAGACTTAATCCTTGTGATAATTTTGATTTTGGTGTAATTACTCCCATTTTACAGATTAGAAACTGGAGGCCCATCAAGCAGACTCTGGCTCTCTGCATTTCATCTGCCTTCCACATCTCACTGCCCCAGGACACACAGGGGACATATGCTGGCCCTCCAGGGACAGTAACAATTCAGCCCCCAATGCTAAGTCAGGATCCGGCTGAAACTCAACTAGCCGAGGAGAATGCGTGGGCAGGTGCAAGAGGGAGCACTGGGCCAGGCGTAACAAGGCCAGGCAGGCCAGTTATTGTAAAGGGAGCCCTACATCAGGGCCTTTTACCTCTGGGTCACTGGTTCAAATCCAGGCAGGCCTCAGCTGACAGAAAATCATTACCGGCTCTGTGTCGGGTTGCTTGACAGATGGAAAATGAGTTTCTGTCTCCATCCAGCAGGCAAGTGTCCACATCACACTTGGCACTAAGCAGCTCTTGACTCTGTGGAGACAGAGGAGAAGTCAGGCGACGGTCACCCTGGTGTCAGGCAGGTCCCTGAGGTCAGGCGAGCCTGCATTTCAGCCTTCTCTGTGTGCCTGTCTGACAGCTTCCTCGTCTCAGCCGTTTCAGGGGCGCTTTATTAATCTGCTCGCAGGCTTTTTTGTCTGAAGACATTGTTTAACAAGTCATTTGAAGTAATGGAACAGCTGAGAAAATCTGATTCTACGGCATCGAAAGATGAGCAGCCAAATGACAACAGGACAGTATCTGAAAGGACAGCTTTCCCCTTGGCCGGGCCGGGCCCTGGGCCGCTGAGTCCATGCAGCTGGGGTGCGGCTGCTGGGCAGGGGCGGCGGGCACCCCGCTCCACCTGGGAGCTCCCCAGAGGAGGGGCAGCGGAGCCGGTTCCCTCCCGGGCACTTAGTTTTCCTCTCTTGTTCCCTCTTGAATGTACCAAAGCCCCTGGTCTAAAGGCGTCCCAAGCTTAGAAAATGCCTCTTCCCTGCCTGTGAGTGGACAGGCCCTGCCCAACCTTGGGAAGGGGTCCAGGAGCCCCACGGCTGGGCTTCCTCGGCACAGCCCCGTGGGAGGCATCCACAGGCCGCCCTGGGTGGTGCTGAGAAGGCAAGACGCCGCCTGACTGGGCCACGGCCGTGCCCCCCCCCCAGGGGGGCCGAGGGGCCTGTCAGGGCCGGGCCACCGGGCGTGCGTGGACGGCTCACCGGCGCCGCCGGCTTCTTTCTCACTGTTTCTGGCAGCGCCGCCGAGTCGCGCCCATCCTGGGCCCCCGAGAAGCCCCCAGTCCTCCCGGAGTCTCTGGCTCTAAACAGAACGAGCCCACTGGGCTGTTGGGGGCCCCCAGCGATGTGCCCCCCGGATTCCCCTGGCCAGCACGGGGCACACCGCGTGGTCCCCTCTGTTGATCGCAGTCGGCCGGCGGCACTTGCCCCTCCGGAGTGTGAGCAATGGGTCCCAACCAAGACTCTCGGGTTCACCTGGCTCGTGGCAACCAGGCCAAGGTGTGTGGAGGGACCCTCGGAGCCACCGCGGCGAGCGAAGACCCGGGGAGCCCATAGGCAGCTTCTGTCCCTGGGAAACCCACTTCCCCGCCTCCCCCGCGTGTCAGGACAGGAGTCTGGGGGCCCCAGACTTGAGCTTGATCTCACCTCGCCGCTTGTCTGGTCGCATTGGGGAGAAAGACGGGAGCACAGAGGGGAGCGCGGAGCTTAGGGCCATGGTGGCACCTCCCCCCGTCTTCGAGTCCCCTCAGAGATGACTGAAGCAGGAAGGAGCCCCCAGATGCCCGGTTTGCTCTGTTGCTCTGGTTCCTACCTCTGCGGGACATGCTGGCATTGGCCAACGGAGCTGCCCCTGTCCACCTGCTGCCCCTCCCGCCGCCGCCGCCCCATGTCCACCTGCTGCCCTTCCCGCCGCCGCCCCTGTCCACCTGCTGCCCTTCCCGCCGCCGCCCCGTCCACCTGCTGCCCTTCCCGCCGCCGCCCGTGTCCACCTGCTGCCCTTCCCCGCCGCCGCCCCGTCCACCTGCTGCCCTTCCCGCCGCCGCCCGTGTCCACCTGCTGCCCTTCCCGCCGCCGCCGCCCCATGTCCACCTGCTGCCCTTCCCGCCGCCGCCCCTGTCCACCTGCTGCCCTTCCCGCCGCCGCCCGTGTCCACCTGCTGCCCTTCCCGCCGCCGCCGCCCCATGTCCACCTGCTGCCCTTCCCGCCGCCGCCCTGCCCGTGTCCACCTGCTGCCCTTCCCGCCGCCGCCCCGTCCACCTGCTGCCCTTCCCGCCGCCGCCCGTGTCCACCTGCTGCCCTTCCCGCCGCCGCCCGTGTCCACCTGCTGCCCTTCCCGCCGCCGCCGCCCGTGTCCACCTGCTGCCCTTCCCGCCGCCGCCGCCCCTGTCCACCTGCTGCCCTTCCCGCCGCCGCCCCTGTCCACCTGCTGCCCTTCCCGCCGCCGCCCGTGTCCACCTGCTGCCCTTCCCGCCGCCGCCGCCCCTGTCCACCTGCTGCCCTTCCCGCCGCCGCCCGTGTCCACCTGCTGCCCTTCCCGCCGCCGCCGCCCCTGTCCACCTGCTGCCCTTCCCGCGGCCGCCCCTGTCCACCTGCTGCCCTTCCCGCCGCCGCCCGTGTCCACCTGCTGCCCTTCCCGCCGCCGCCGCCCCTGTCCACCTGCTGCCCTTCCCGCCGCAGCCGCCCCGTCCACCTGCTGCCCTTCCCGCCGCCGCCCCGTCCACCTGCTGCCCTTCCCGCCGCCGCCGCCCTGTCCACCTGCTGCCCTTCCCGCCGCCGCCCTGCCCGTGTCCACCTGCTGCCCTTCCCGCGGCCGCCCCTGTCCACCTGCTGCCCTTCCCGCCGCCGCCCCCGTCCACCTGCTGCCCTTCCCGCCGCCGCCGCCCCTGTCCACCTGCTGCCCTTCCCGCCGCCGCCCCGTCCACCTGCTGCCCTTCCCGCCGCCGCCGCCCCTGTCCACCTGCTGCCCTTCCTGCCGCCGCCCCTGCCCGTGTCCACCTGCTGCCCTTCCCGCCGCCGCCCCTGTCCACCTGCTGCCCTTCCCGCGGCCGCCCCTGTCCACCTGCTGCCCTTCCCGCCGCCGCCGCCCCTGTCCACCTGCTGCCCTTCCCGCCGCCGCCCCTGTCCACCTGCTGCCCTTCCCGCGCGCCGCCCCTGTCCACCTGCTGCCCTTCCCGCCGCCGCCCTTGCCCCTGTCCACCTGCTGCCCTTCCCGCCGCCGCCCCTGTCCACCTGCTGCCCTTCCCGCGGCCGCCGCCCCTGTCCACCTGCTGCCCTTCCCGCCGCCGCCCCTGTCCACCTGCTGCCCTTCCCGCCGCCGCCCCTGTCCACCTGCTGCCCTTCCCGCCGCCGCCCCTGCCCGTGTCCACCTGCTGCCCTTCCCGGCCGCCGCCCCTGTCCACCTGCTGCCCTTCCCGCCGCCGCCCCTGCCCCTGTCCACCTGCTGCCCTTCCCGCCGCCCCCAGCACCTAGACTCCCGGCTGCACCTCAATTTCCAGGGCTCCGCCGTATGCGCAGTCGCCGCGACTGCATATGGTGCGAGTTTCCTTCACAAACCGGACAGAAACTGGAGTTTCACGCTCCGTGCGTGTGTGCGTGTGCGTGTGCGCACCCGTGGCTCTAGTTATGCAGCCACATATGCTCATGGGGAAAAAAATCGGGATGGAGTGGAGCGAGAGCTGGGTGTGCAGGGCGGCCCCCTGCCCTTGGCCGCCGCCGCCCTTGGGGTCCCTTGAGGCCGCCCGGCCTGTCCCCAGACGCAGCCTTTCCCGGCTCCCGCGGCACCAAGAGGACGGGAACAGGAGCCTGCGGCAGGAGCCCCCGGGCAAGCCCGTCTGCCCACAGCGGGGGCGCAGAGGGGTCAAGGCGGGCGCCGGGGAGCGGCCCGCGAGGAGCCCAGGGACGCCGGCCTGGCAGGCTGGGCCTTCAGCTGGCTGCGGCGGCAGACGGGGCGTCCCCTGCCGGCTGCGTCCTCTGGCTGTGCCTCGGCAAGGAGGAGGACGAGCTCCAGGTGAAGGCCAAGGGCTTCCCTTGACGTGTAGGCCGCCTGCCTCCGCGGAAGGGCAACAGGCAGCACCTGGTCACAGCCGGGCCTGCGCCCGGAGGCCTGAACCAGTTACCCCACAGGCTCCGCCCCGGGTCGGGCTCCGTCTCTGCAGGTTGACGATGGTACCGCCCACCTCAGGACCTGTCGCCAGGACGAAATGAGGTCACTCGTCTAAATGAATGATGTTAATTCGAAAGGGTGACACAGGTGTCAGGGGGGGAGAGCAGAGTCCCATGTATCAGATGTGCCCCAGAATTGAGGTTTTAGTGTCTAAAAGCTGTTCTATCGTACCCCTCCGTTGACGTTCTTCTATTCGTTGAGTAAGAAAATTATAAGAATGATCTCTTCCCACCCCCACTCCCACCCATGGAACTCAATGGCGCTATTTCTTTTTGGGTGGAAAAAACATTTATGTTTCTGACATGGGCTCCCTGGAGAGCCCTGGCTACAGAAAACGTGCACAGTGTCCTTCCAGCACCAAGACTGGGTCTTCTTTACACTTATTTGCATATGGAGCGAGATCTCCAGGGCTGCCTGCCCGGAAGCCCTATTTTTAATTGTTGGTCGCCCAGCTGCCCCCTGACCCCTCCGGGCCCTCCGCGGAGGATTTCCGGCCCCTGCTAGCTGACGGGGAGGGGCAGCAGACAGGCTCCTGGGAGGGGAGCCCTGCCCCGGAGCACCCCCCCCCCCATCCTGGCAGGCACAGCCCCTCCGCAAGGTGCTCCGGTCCGCGGGGGCTGGTCCCCCACCGAGCAGGAGCCGCCGGGCCCTGGGCCTGGCCGGTGGGCGCCCCGCGGCCCCGCAGCTGCAGCCCACGTGGACAAAAGGACGGGGACGGGGACGGGGACGGGACGAGGGGGAAGCGGCTGCCCACACGCTCCCCAGCGTCCCCCTCTGGCTGCGCTTCTGGGAAAATTAGGAATAGAGCCAAGTGTAGGCAAAGGGCTGGGTCTGAAATTCAGACAGACTGGGTTTTCTTTGTTTTTTGTTTTTCGGTTTTTTTTTTTTTTTTTTGTATTTGCATTTCCTAGACAGAGCAATAAAATAGATATTGATAAATATTTTCCAAGAGTGCCCTCTAGTGGAAATCTAGAGGCGGGAGCACATCTTAGCGAGAGGCGACGCGGGTCCCAAACTCCTGAATAAAAATAAAGCACGTTCGAGCGAGACCTCCTCCACACGTGATCCGAAAACACATCACGTTTCTCCCACGGGGCCGGGAAGTGTCACATGGCCTCGATGGGGGATGGAGGCTGCCTTAGGTCTAAAACGAGGTCGTGCTCTACTTTGGGAAGTGGAAAGCGGGGGGCCACAGGATTTGACGCCGCGAGCGCGAGGAAGCGCGTGCACCGGGCGGGCTGCAGGCTGAGCCCTGTATCTGGGCCGCGGGGGCAGCCAGGGCGGCAGTCCCGGCCAGCCCCGAAGGCCACCCACACTGCTGGGCTTTTACCTTGGAGGATGTGGGACAGTGAGTCATTTGTGCCTCTTCCTGGTTCTTCCTGGCCAAGGTCAGCTTTCCCCCTGGGAGCGAGCAGCTTGGCGCGGGGCCCAGCCGTCTGCAGCCTGCGAGGGTGCGGGGCCCGGCGGGCGCCCCCAGCGCGCTGCTCCCCCAGCCCGGGCGCCCGGGCAGCCCCGCGGGTCGCAGCGGCCCGGCACCAAGGGCCTCGGGCAGGAAGAGGCCGCGGGAAACCCCCGCCCAAATCCAGGCGGTGAGCCGAGGCGACCCCGACTGCTTCTGACCACTCTCCCCGCGCCCGCTGCGCTTCCCAAAGAGGATCCGGTTTTATCTGCTTGGGCGGATTCCAATTCATCTCAGAACCGCAGCTACTGCCAGTAGTAGTAGTGAAGTAGCCGCCAGGCATTGATTTCCCCATTCAGCGAACGCATTGTGAGCTCTTCCTCGGTACCAGGAGCGGTCTAGACTCCGACCACCGCGGCAGGCAGGCCCTGGTCCCCGGAACAGTCCAGGTGGAGGTGGACGCTACAGAGGACGGTGTGTTGGACTTAGTGGAGGGAGCAGCGAGGGCCCGGGGCGTCCTCGCCAGACCAGCTCAGGCCGCAGGCCACCCCAGGCCTCCTCCCCGGCCTCCCTTCACGCAATACCCCTCCTCCTGCAGGGCTCCCCTCCACCGATGCAAAGCACGGCCCTGACCAGACCTCGAGCAGGGACAGGAGCGAAGAAAAGGCCACCAGAAGTGACCCCGAGGACTCCTCAGCGGCCAGCGGGGAAGGGTGATAATGCGGACGGCGGGGTGCTGATGCTTCGAATGTGATGGCGAGTAAGGGGAGACGCCAACTGAGATGGGGTGTGGGGCCAGACCTCTCTGAGGCCACATTTAAGCATCTATTGCGTGCCAGCTGTTTGCGGTGTCAGAGATGGAGGACACAGAGAGAAAATGCTTACTGTACCTTCAGAAAGGTCAGAGCCCCTGATGAAATGATAATCTCAGGATTCAAACAGCGGGGTTTCAAAATAGCCCTAAGGTCAATTGCTCACGATAAATCTGCCAAGTAACACATGCTGTCCCCATTTTTTATTTTTCTTTTTTTAAGATTTTATTTATTCATGAGAGACCCAAGGAGAGGCAGAGACACAGGCAGAGGGAGAAGCAGCTCCCTGTGGGGAGCTGCATGTGGGACTGGATCCTGGGACCCCAGGATCGCACCCTGGGCCGAAGGCAGATGCTCAACCACCGAACCACCCAGGCGTCCCCCCAGCTCTTAGATGTGGAAACTGAGCTATGAGACGTAGAAGGACTTCCAAAGTAGAGCTCATCAGTCACGCTGTCAAGTTTGGATTAAGGCTTTTCTTACCTCCCATCTTTTTGTCTTTCGTACAGCATGTTGCTTGGTCGGAATGGGGATGAACCGTGAGATGCCAACGTCTCCCTCAGCTCGAAGGTTTCATGTGCACATGCTGCATTGTCCCACGTGGATTAAGAGGACACTGCCCCCTCACCCCTGCCTCCCAGCATCTGACTGAAGGACTCTTGCTCCGACTAGAGAAACAGGTTTCCTAGAGCAGTTGCATTCAGCCTTTCTCAGCCCCAAGGACTTCTGGGAAGTATTTTGAGGAGGAAGGACAGAGGGACAAGTGAAGGAGAGATGATAGAGCTGGACTTCTCTCACCCGAGTAGCTGTGCTCCGATCCGCTCTGCATATTGGGCTTCCATTAAGAGCAGATTCCTTTTGAAAAAGCGATTCTGATGGTTGGAAGAGAGGAAAGAAGTGGATTGGGGTCAGGGGCTGGTGTAATAACCGTTGGCTTGTGTTGGGTCTAGGACCCAGCCTGGAAATCAGATGATGCAGCCACCCTGCCATCGGCCACTCCCTAGAGGCAGGGACCACGCCTCACTTCCCTTTCTATCCTCGGGCATTAATACAGAGTCTGCCACGGGGCGGGTGCTCCATCAGTGTTTACCTAAGTGATCTGAATTAATTAATCTGAATTAATTCGGGCTTCAGTTAAGTCTCCAGTTTAGGAGCCCTCCCGTTTTACTCCATAATATCCAACCTCTCATCTTCCAAGTCAGCACTGACCATCCCCAGAGAGGGCTGGCGGTAAGACACAAGGCTTTCCTCTGGGATACAGGGGACGCCTTCAGCAAGCACTACCCATGCAAGGGGATCCGTGCTGCCTCCCCGGGTCTATTCTACAAAAACAGTTGCTGGTCGCATAGGTACGACTCCTGCTATACACCTGGAAGGAACTGGGAGCGTGCTGCGTGTCTGCTCACCTTGGAACAATGAGGGCAGACATGAGCCTGAGAGTGTGGTCCTTGGGGGCCTGGGTGGTAGCTCCTTCCGCAGCTCTGTTGAGTGGCCGAATTATATACAGACTTGTTTCTATTGCAGAAATGTGTGTTTCGCCCATAACCTGTCTATGCAGTGCAGTGACTCTATGTTCAAGTTCTGCCGTGTGCCAGGCAGCGTGCTAGATGCTGGGGGATATGGCAGAAAACGACCCCGCAAGAATCCCTGCCTTTACGGAGTTCATACGCAGCAGAACCCACAGCAGCCGCTCTCGGCCATGGCAGCACGTTCAAATCACCTGGAAAGGGTTGGTAACTCTGGACATGGGCCCCACTCCCAAGACGTCTGATTTAATTAGCTTGGGATCCTGATATCCGTGTTCATATCCAAAGGATCTGGGGCTAGCTGAGAGGAACGCTAAAGGTCCGCGGAGAAGCTTCTAGTCTTTCCAATTATGCAATGAGCCAATCTCCCTCCTTATTACTTATTAAAGTTACTTATTAATATTTCCTTATTCAAGTTGAACCTTTCCCCTCGCCCCAGGCTGTGGGAGGAAAAGGAGACACGCACACAACTTGCTCTTTGTTTCCTCCAGAATTTCCCTAGGGCTGTGTGTCTCTTAGCTTCCTGCCTCAGGAGTCTTTTCTTCTGGAAGCGGTGCCTGGGCCAGGGCAGCTCCTGAAACCTGGATGTTGGAGAGGTGTGGCCCTCCCCTCTGCCTTCTGTCACCCTGCGTCATTAATCACTGCGTCTGGTTTTTCCTCTTTCCTTGACTTCTTTTTCTCTCCACCTCTTGGAGCCTGGTGCCTTCAGTGTTCTTTGTGGCTCTGGAAGGTGGCAGGGATGCCGGAGCTGGGGTCAAGAGCCTCTCCCCCTCGTCCCTCCTCTAATCTCACACAGGGTCTCTCTCTCCCCAGCCCTCCTCACCACTCCCCCCCCCCCATCCATCCCTTCTCCCACCCCAGCGCCAGGCTTCCGTGCTTTAAATTTCCACCTCCTTGCCTCTGCCACAGGGGCACCCGGACTGCCAGTACAGAGGCGGCGGCCTGTCACCAAGCCTATGGGACCGGAAATTGGACGTTGTGATCCTCCCCCATATCCACCCATGCCCGTTGGTCATGGGGTCTGGAAAGCACCCCATCCACAAATATTAAAGAGTGAGAGCAAAACAAGCTTGCTTGTCTGCTTGTTTTTTAATACCCGGAGGAGTTGATATGCAACCCCAGAGGGTCTGGCCAAGTAGGGGCTCAGCTTAATCAGAGGGCTCAGGCTTACATAATGCCCTGCAAATAATAATAATAATAACATAATAGTACTAATGCTTGTGCTACATTTGGAGTTTGAAATGATCAGTGACATTTCCCCTGATGAGGTTAAACAGCCTGGCTCTCAGGGCTGCACATTTGCATAATAAAGATCAGAAGTCACTGCCTACTACATCTCTCTCAGCACTGGCCCCCTCATGTCCTTGATTCAGGGACACCACATCCTAATGTACTTCCATATGCGGTCCTGTGCAGTGATTGTAATCTTTGGCTTGCATGTGAAATGTCAGCCTTTTTTTTTTTCTTTTCTTTCCTTTTTTTTTTTTTTTTTTTGCCTGAGAGAACAACAAATTATGTTTCTAAATGAGAAGGTACTGCCTGTAATGGATAATATAATCTGAAAATGCAGAGGCAACATCTGTGACCCATGGTGCTAACCTAGCAAGCTGTAGTCTATTTTTCCAGCCTATCAGTTGATAGGAAAACATCACTTTAGATATAATAATTAATCATTAGTCAAAATGGATATTCCCATTGGTTCCTTGCCTCTCCGACAACCCTGCCTAGCCTGGCTATAAATCAGGAAAATACATTCTTTAATAACCAATGGAATGCATTTCTAGGCAACCTCTTTCCTCCGTAAAGAAACAAAACACTTTGCAGAAACTGTCCATCATCAGCTGATGGATGAAGATCCTCCCGAGGTGCCATTGAAGAAAGAGAAAGCAGGGGGAAGGGAGGCAGTAGGTTTAAGATGTTGGCTGCAAACCAGGGAAACATCTTACAGTGGGGCTCTTGGTTTGGTAATGGGATGATGAGAGCCATGGGGGCCCATTAGTTCCTTTTCCCTCTGTCTATCTTCTCCCCCTAGCCCACTGCTGGGGCCTTGTCACAGCCCAGGAGGTCAGGCCTTGGCCTAGCCCACCATGAGTGGCCAGTCCCCACGTCCCATCATCCTCCTGGATTCAATGGCAGATGCAGATTAATCATTTCAGCATTTTTCTGCTTGATTCCAGGCTCTCTCTGGATCCATTGACATATTTACAGCACCTACATGCTCCAAGAAAACAGATGATTTGCCAAGTCTATTGGAGAAAAGAGAAGGCTGGAAGTCAGGATGGAAGGAAGGAGTAAGAGGACAGTCTTAGACTCAAATGCTGTTTCACTGTGAGCTCTCAGCGGCATTGTTCTTCTCCTCACCTCTGAAAAGGAGGTGTTTTTGCTGATTTTTAATCATACTTGTTGGTTAGATTTCTGGGGCAGTTCCTCAAGGTGAGAGGAAAAGGAATCAGGAGGAAGGAAGTAGGGCAGCCCGGGTGGCTCAGCGGTTTAGCACTGCCTTCAGCCCAGGGCCTGATCCTGGAGACCTGGGGTCGAGTCCCACGTCAGGCTCCCTGCATGGAGCCTGCTTCTCCCTCTGCCTGTGCCTCTGCCTCCCTCTCTCTCTCTCTGTGTCTCTCATGAATAAATAAATAAAATCTTAAAAAAAAAAAGGAGGAAGGAAGAAGAAAAGATACAACTTTAACCTCAAACTTCAAAGAGAGTATCCAGCTTCTATTATTCTAATTAAGCAAAATTAAAAGTTCAAAAACCAAAAAAACCACTGAGTCCAATGACCTTTACAGCCATTCCTAAATGTTTTGTTTAAATTCAACTTGCCGGCATATAGTATAACAGCCAGTGCTCATCCCATCAAGTACCCCCCTCAGTGCCTGTCACCCAGTTGCCCTATCCCCCCACCCACCTCCCCTTCCACTACCCTTTGTTTCCCAGAGTTAGGAGTCTCTCATGGTTTGTCTCCCTCTCTAATTTTTCCCCACTCAGTTTCCCTCCTTTCCCTTATAACCCCTTCCACTATTTCTTATATTCCCCGTATGAGTGAAACCATATGATGATTGTCCTTCTCCGATTGACTTACTTACTCAGCATAATACCCTCCAGGTCCATCCATGTCGAAGCAAATGGTGGGTATTCGTCATTTCTAATGGCTGAGTAATATTCCACTGTCTACATAGACCACAGCTTCTTTATCCATCATCTTTTGATGGACACCGAGGCTCCTTCCACAGTTTGGCTATTGTGGACATTGCTGCTATGAACATTGGGGTGCAGGTGTCCCGGCGTTTCACTACATCTGTATCTTTGGGGTAAATTCCCAGCAGTGCAATTGTTGGGTCATAGAGTAACTCTATTTTTAACTTCTTGAGCAATCTCCACACTGTTTTCCAGAGTGGCTGCACCAGTTTGCATTCCCACCAACAGTGCTAAAGCGTTTCTCCACATCATCACCATTTGTTGTTTCCTGTCTTATTAATTTTGTACATTCTCACTGGTGTGAGGTGGTATCTCACTGTGTCAACCATTTCTAATTTTTGAACACTATGTTTCACTATCTCAGTACTGCCCACCCAATTGCTGAATGTGGAAATGATTGAGGAAAGGCTGCTTCAAAAAAAGAGAAAGAAAGAAAGAAAGAAAGAAAGAAAGAAAGAAAGAAAGAAAGAAAGGAAGAAAGAAGAAAGAAAGAAAGAAAGAAAGAAAGAAAGAAAGAAAGAAAGAAAGAGAAAGAAAGAAAGAAAGAAAGAAAGAAAGAAAGAAAGAAAGAAAGAAAAGAAAGAAAGGCTGCTTCATCCTGGGGCATGTAATTGCAGCTCTTATTAGAGACCAGCAGTTCCCAAGTGGGGGCGGCTTGGGCCTCCAGGGGACATTGGACAATGCCTGGAGACACTTCTGGTTGTCTGACTACAGAGGAGGGAGCTACTGTCATCTAGTGGCTAGAGATCAGGGATGCTACCAACCATCCTAACCATGCACAGGGCAACCCTCACAACAAAGGATTATCTAGTCCAAAATGTTGAGCATATGGAGGTTGGAAAACCATCTACCAGACCATCTAAACTGAAGAAAGTGTGCCCATAGGCAAGCCTCTGACTTGGAAAGGCCCCATTCATCTTTCCTTCTGCCCCGGCTCAGATTGGGAAGTTAAATTAACAGCTCCGCTTCTCCCCGCCAAGAACTTCCCTGAGCCTTGGATCTGAGACTCAGAACATCCCCTGCCCTGGAGACAGTGGCCCACAGAGCTCTAGCTGGCCTCTAGACAGCCACCTGCATCTCCTGATGCCCATGCTCCCTAGAACTGCCCGAGGTGCTGCATACTCAACTTCAATCCAGACCAAGGACTGGGGATAGTAACACAAATCTTGAATTTTTCACTCACTCATTCAGCAAATATTTGATTACTTACTATGTATGAAGAACAACTCTAGGTGCTGGGGGAATGACAACAAGTAAAACTGTCTCTGCCTTTACAAAGCATCCTAGTCAGGTAGAGGCAGAAGATAAAACATACAAATAAATACATGAGACCCAGGAGGTAGTAAGTACTATAAATATTAGGAAGCAGGGAGGGGCAGAGAGAGTGAGAAGAGATTGCAGGGGCCATGGGGAGCCCCTGTGATAACACTAGAGCAAAGCTCGGAAGGGTTGTGGATGTCTGAGGGGATGGGGTTCTGGACAAGAACAGCCAGGGCAAGGGGGCTGAATGGGGCCGTATAGTGTTCAAGGAGCTCTCTTGACAGTAGTGGACGTGGGGAGCCAGGAAGAAAGGAGGGGCAGTGGCGACAGGCCTGGCAGGTCTCCCAGGCCCTGGTCAGTCCAATCAGATGTTCATACATTATTCTGAGAGTGATGGAAAGTCACTAGACAACTCAGAAACGGTGTGGCATAAACTGATTTACGTTTTTAAAAGCAAAAAGGGTGTTATTCTGTATGTTGGTAAATTGAACACCAATAAAAATTAATTTATAAAAAAAAAAAAAGTAAAAGGCTAAGAAAAAAGTAAAAAGCAGAATTCCTAGAAACAGAGAGTAGAATGGTGGTTACCAGAGGCGGGGGTGGGAGGTAAGCAATAGGGAGATGTTGGCCAAAGAGTACAAACTTCCAGTTTCATATTCATTAGAAAATGAATACATTCTGGGGGAGCTCATGGATAGCATGGTGGTTGCAGTTAATAATACTGTATTATAAACTTGAAAGTTCCTAAGAGGGTAAATCTTAAATGTTTTTACTACAAAAAAAGAAAAAAATAGTAATTATGTGATGTGATGGAGGCGGTACTTAATCCTATGATGGTAAGCATTTTGCAATGTATAAATGTGTGATTCAAGGCACACCTGGGTGGCTCAGTGGTGGAGCATCTGCCTTCGGCTCAGGGCGTGATCCCGCAATCCTGGGATCAAGTCCCACATCGGGCTCCCTGCATGGAGCCTGCTTCTCCCTCTGCCTTGGTCTCTGCCTTTCTCTCTGTGTTTCTCATGAATAAATAAATAATCTTTAAAAAAAAAAAAAAAGCAAAAAGGCACCAAGAAAACATTTGACAGGCCTCAGCGGTCCTGGCAGCTGCACCCCATTGTCAATGGAGTGGAGTCTCAAAGTGTTCACATATTCTATTTGCATTCAAAGAACAGAATAACAACTTAACAGCAGACTTCCTTTTACCATAAAGGCCCTCCTGATATTCTAAAGCGGAGGTGACTGTGCCTGGTTTTGCAACACCCTACGGCTCTACATGCAGATGGAGCAAAGTTCTTCTGAAGATGCTCTCAAGTTTAATAAAATAAGTAAGGCAGATTCATTTCACTTGAATGAAAGAAATGCCTTGCCACACACCACTTTTAGAACAAGGGGGTTGGGGTGGAATGAAATCAAATCAGAGAGCCTGTATTCCAGAAAAGCTGGGATCACTGACAAATACCTGAAGTCCAGGAATGGGAGAGGGTATATGTGTAATTTATTCATAAATTGCCAGCCATCTCCAGACAACTTTTCAAATAAAATGTGACACTTGATTAAATATTTACTGGTTTGTTGACCCATTTTTTTTTGTCATTGTTGTTAATTAGAATTTTTTTAAAAGGAAACATTGTCACAGCAAATTAAAATCCAGACAGCCTCAACATGGGATAGCTCAGCCAGGCTGTAGTCAAGCATTAAGTTGCGATTTAGCAACAGTATTGTATCTGAGGGGAGACATCAATTGGAAAAATCAGAAATAGGCTCTCAGTGTAAAAAGGTTGAGGCTCACCCCTGCACTAGATCAATCTGCCATCATTAACACAATAGATCTGTTTGAAATATAAAGAGTTTTGGAAATATAGAGTTTTCAGCAATTGTTTTTCTGTTATTTTACCTTAAATATGTATTTAGCCCAAACCCCCTTTTCAAAGCAGTAGCTGGCCAAACAGTTCTGTACCTGTTTCTACAAAACAAAAAAAGCTATGTTAAGATGTTGCATGAGTCCTTTGCCTTTTTTTTTTTTTTTAAAGCTTTTAATGGCTTTGTGCTTTAGTAAATGCCTTCAGGTTAACACTTCCTACTGGCTCCCCTCTGGGGTGTCTCTGAAGCCAGGCTTAGTGGACCTTCAAGTTCACAGTAACAGAGGGGTTTTATGTCTCCTGACTACAGGTCTATGGACTCCACCGCCCCTGCCAAAAAAGAGTTTACTTGCAATGTCTCAGCAAATACGTCTGACCCCCAGCAGGAATTGTAGCCAGTGGCTATGGTGACAACTTAGTGCCGTGACCACCTCTGTTGGCTGGGTGGAGGAAGGGGGGCTCACAGGGGAGAAGCTGTCATGGAAAGGGAATAACATTTTTGGTGATCATGGAGTTTCTCTAAATGATCTAGATTTGTTTTGTTTTAGATTTTATTTTATTTTTTATTCCTAAGAGACAGAGAGAAAGAGAGGCAGAGACACAGGCAGAGGGAGAAGCAGGCTTTGGCTCAGGGCGTGATCCTGGAGTCCCAGGATCAAGTCCCACGTTGGGCTCCCTGCATGGACCCTGTTTCTCCCTCTGCCTGTGTTTCTGTCTCTCATGAATAAATAAATAAAATCTTAAAAAAAAAATTTCAGCTGCAAGGTGACGTTAAGTAGTCAGTCCTGGTGGCTACAGGTTGAACATGCATTTACTGGTCACAGCAACTGGAAGAGGTAAAGAATTCGGTTTTCAAACTCTGATGAGGAAGCGGAGACTCAGAGGTCTGACTTCTCCACCGCTTCATTATTTTGCCCGTGGAGCCAGAGAAGAGGAAAAGGCCACCCCGGAGATTTCCCTCACCCCCTTTGCTGTTCCTCCTGGGGATGAACACCCCCTCCTTCTACTCACAGAAGCTGCGTGGCAGGCTGGCAGGCTAACCTGAGAGGAGGCGAATTAAAGACAGCTTCAAATCCTTTGCCACTTCTCCCATCAAAAATCAAAACCTTTCACCTGCCCTTCGAAGAAGGTGGGCTGGCCCATGACTTCCCATAACCACTGGAAAGTGGCAGCAGTGAAACCATGTGACTTCCAAAGCTAGGCCTTAAGAGCCACCAAATTCTGGTTTTGTCTGCTTGGAACACCTCCCTGGGAACCCAGCCACCGTGCTTAGAAGGAGCCGTGAAGAGAAGGGAGAAATTGCTGCTTACACACATCAACAGCCGAGGCCCAGCCCGCAGCCAGCACCCAGCCGGGTGAGCGAGTCACCTGGAACGTTCCAGCCCATTCAACAACACATGGAGCAGAAGAACTGCTCTGCCGAGCCCAGGCAACCCCAGAACTGGGAAAGATGATCAATGTGGTGGTAGTGGCTGTTTTAAACCACTAGTTGAGGAGTAGTTTATTTCACAAACTGTGAAAGAATTTCTTACTGTTGGCCAGAGGATGATGGCCTGAGGCGGGCTCTCCGCTGGTGGGATTCCTGGTCTGCATCTCGGGGAAGATACCATTGAGGAGGGTGGGATATGTAGAAGGGGTGTCTCTGGCCACCACTGGAGTATAGTACATTCATTTCTTCCCCCAGAATTCCTAGAACACTCTCATTTGTGAGCACACAATTACCCAGGTCTCCATGTTCCTAATGAGGCTTTGCCTGAAGCCAGGAGACAGCTCTGCGTAGCCCAGAATCCAGGAGGAGACAATCTTGGGCTTAGTGCCCTATGATCTAAAAGAAGCTGGAAAAACAGCAGGATCTGTCTCTTTCCCATACACTCCAGTGTTTTTTTTTTTTTTCCAATACACTCCATTTTTTAAAAAACATTCTTTTTCTTGAATTGAAATGTCATGAATGCCCCTCTCTCTTAGGCAAGTTACTGAACTTATTCTTAAGTTATTGTGAGAGTTAAAGGCGAAAATGTATGCTGAGTTCTTTGCACAGTACCTGTGTGATTCAGGTGCTCAATAAACACCCTTTCCAAATTTATAGTGTTTTTTTGTTTCCACATTAAAATGTTTTATGACTCTGTAACAAGTTTACCTCTGAAAACACAGCTAATTTTTGGGTGTCCTATTAGCTGAGCATATTCAAATGTTATACTCCAATCTGTCGTCTTGACCCCACATAGTACCTCTGGGACACTTGGCTAAGTCAAAGGGATCTTCATCCATCACAAGAACAGGAAGATAGTCTTGGTCCACGACGCTGTCTTCCTTTCTGTCCTTGAAAAGACGAGTTGAGGTTCTTCTTCCAACCGTGTGGCATCAGCATTTTTTGCAGCCTGACCTTTGGCAAGAAGCAGTATGTCTGCTAGCTGTTGGGGTACATAAGGTGCCCATCAGGTGTGAAGGGATGGGAGGTCTCAGATCCATCTGCACCTCAAGAAGAGGCTTGCTTACCCCGCTCTCGTGTTCAGGCGGTGCATACACGTCTCTCCACAGATGTGTTGGATGGAGTTCCCTCAGACTCGCCTTGCTTCACATCAGTCTCCAAGGCGGATCTGCCTGGCTTTTGAGTTTCCAAGACGACTGAATACCCCAGCGCTCGCCTAGTCATCTGAAGCAGAGCCAGCTGGGAGGCGAGTTTTGAAAATGAAACTTCTGAGGAGGTTTGGGGAGTGCAAGTGGGGGCTGCAGTCCTTTCTTCTTCTGAGAGACACGACCCCGATGTTACTTTTTTTCAAAGAGTTAGAGCAAATGAGCCTGACACACTGAGGAGGGACAGAGCTTCTATTTCTGCAGGTTCCTTAAGGCAACAGAGGAAGCTCCGCGGCCAAGGGAGTCTAGTTAATGAGCAGGTTATACAATATTCATTGTGTTGAGTTTAACTCTTCAAACAGAACGTCTAATTGTGC
Source organism: Nyctereutes procyonoides (assembly GCF_905146905.1). Classification (NCBI taxonomy): domain Eukaryota; kingdom Metazoa; phylum Chordata; class Mammalia; order Carnivora; family Canidae; genus Nyctereutes; species Nyctereutes procyonoides. The sequence goes on from NW_026575122.1 coordinate 19,512,686, forward strand.
AAAGAAAAAAAGCAGCTAAATTACAGATGTTAAGACAACAAAGCCCGAGAAGAACTAACTCCCTGTGCTGATCTACCTGTCCCTCCCTTGCTTCCTCTGTTCCCCGAGTCCTCCTCCGCTGTTCTCACTCGGCTGTGATCCGCGGGGCAGGGCCCACCAGGCCGCGCACCCCCCTCCCCCCCAGGCCTGTGTCCCCCTCGGCTGTGACCCGCGGGGCAGGGCCCACCAGGCCACCGGGCCGCGCACCGCCGCTCGCGGCACCAGCGCCCCCCGCAGGCCGCGGAGGGACACCGCCGTCTGCCGGTGGCAGTCCTGGCCCAGGAGCGGGCGAAGGCCAGAGGCCAGGAACGTGGCCAAGGCGGCGGGAAGGCCAAGCAGGATGGCCAGCTGGGCAGTCCCGAGCTGGGTCCCCGGCAGGGCACTGCCCCCCCCCAGTCCCACCTCAGGCCTTGGTCCGTCTTCCCGGGGTACCCCCTTCCCCCTTCCACGGTCCTCCCCCACCCTGGGCTCCCTGTGCTTTGACTGAGGCAAGAAGCTGGCAGAAGGCCTCGATGCTTCTGACCCGCCGCCAGTGGCAGGTGACCTGGAAGCGGCAGAGGTATGGGGGGAGGGGGGCACGGGGGTGGGGGTGTGTGTGGGGGTGGAGCGGCCTCAGCCTGGTTCCCAGGAGCGCTCCAGAGGAGCAGAGGTGCCGCGGAGCCCTAGGATGGACGGTGGACTCGGGGGACCTCATCACGGTCCTACTGGAGGACTCCATTTTGTCCTAGAAAAGCAAAAGTGGGGGTGCGGGGAGAAAGTCAAAGGACCTGGTCTTTTTCCAAGCTGCCACTGAATGTTATACTTAATCTGTGTTCCAGAAAGAATCCCAGGCAGCAGCTGAAAACGCAGCCTTGTGCCTGCTCCTAAAAGAGCTCACAGTAAAATGTGATGTGCCCTTGTGATTGACGGGGATGAGGTGGCTAATGGAAACCCCACAAAGAGAGCATGGAGGCCACTTACAAGGATAAACTTAGGGTCCTTAAGAGGCTTCCAGACCGATAGGCACCATTATCATCTCCAAGGGCCAAAAGCTTTGAGTGTCTTTTTACGCTAGGACCCATGCAAGAGAGCATTTAATCTTGCTGGAGGTTCCAATAAATTTGAGTAAGAATATTATAGCATGTTTTATTTTGTGTTCCTTTTAAGACTTCAAAGGAATAGTAAATCAGTGGACATGTATATTTTATATTGCCCATTGATCTAACCTCTAGAACCATACATGGTGTTTTGAGGCCAATGTTATAAACAGTGGTGGAGAGCTGGGGAGATGGGAATTATTAACTGAGGCTAAGCGGGAAAACAAATCACTAAAACTATCAATTTCTACAATTGTCGATAATTTCAGAGACACTGAGTATAACAGAAAGGCTGGTATTGATTGGTAAAAAGATGCTGCGCATATATTATACCCTTGTCTCCTCTCAATTTTGGTTCCTAGTCTAATAGCTCTCTGCTTTCTTAGCCTGGAACCTCCCACACTGGGATCAAAATATCAACCTCATCACCCACCCACAACCAGGGCTGTTACCTGTTCATCCCTATCTAAGGGTAGGCAAGTTTCCAACAAATCAGAGCTTGGATCATTCTGAGTCCTAAAGGGAAGGATAGAAGGGCTAAGAGAAGACTAAGTAGACAGATTAAAAATCAACATTTCCACCATTTTTGTGTATACTGACAAAATCAGATTTCCTTAGAAAGACTCCTGAGTTTGGAGTTAGGGGCTAAAGGGTATAGGGGGAGAAGGGCGGGGAAGAGGCAGGTGAGAACAGTAACAAAAGACTCACTGAATGTTTTTATTTATTTTGCATAAAATATGTACCTGTATACTATAAATTTACATATCTCTGCTCTAAAACATATATTCATATATAATTTTATTTGTAGCAGCATATCAGAGATCTCATCCTGTCCAAGAAAGTGCAGTTTCCCCAGGTGATTTTCATACCCAGCCCTTTGGGCCAGTAGCCCTTCTACAATCAGGGTTTCTTTTTCTTTCTTTTTTTCTTTTTTTTTAAGATTTTATTTATTCATTCATGACACACAGAGAGAGGGAGAAGCAGGCTCCATGCAGGGAGCCCGATGCGAGACTTGATCCCTGGTCTCCAGGATCACACCCTGGGCCAAAGGCGGCACCAAACCACCAGGCCACTGGGGCTGCCCTACAATCAGGGTTTCTTGTGCACCTAAGAAAAAATATGGTGAGATATTTTCCTGTCAGATGCCAAGAAGTTTATGTTTCCTAAGTTGGCACCCCAGTTTGGCCAGTTTGGTGGGATAAGTTTGGCCTTATCCCACCACAACACTGAATGGCCCACTCATCCATTACCTGAGGTGGGTGCTAGGGATGGAAGCAATGCCCTCTGAGAAGAGTCTCCTGAGAGCCATGAGTCTCTCCAGCCCACAGATATCCAGGGATGGTTCTAGGATTAGGTTGCTATCCCCCCTGGGTTGCTGGCCATTGCTGATTGCAGTAGCTGTGGGTGAAGATGATTGGAAAAGAGTCTTTACATCCCCAGGAAACTCTGTCACCCACAAACTTGCAGGAAAAGGATCTAAGCTGTTCTCCTCTGCAGCTCCAGTTAGGGAACCAACAAAGATGTTTGCAGGCTGGGGAAGAGTGCTGGGGAGACTGGGAGCTAAAGAGAGATCCAAAGACACCACAAAAGACAGTGAGAGCATTTTCCTTGTATTGATTGGCATAAACAACTATGATAATGGGGTAAATACTGGAGTCTCTGATATGTTTAGGGCAAACCATTACGTTGGGCCACTCAAAAGTATCAATAAAAGGATGATCTGCCCAGTGATATAAGCTCTTGACCAAGTGGCAAAGGACTTGATTTTTAACATCTTTTTTTTTTTTTAATAAGTCTCTGGTCCTCTGTACTTGTGCATCTTAACAGCCACCACTTAGGGAGCATAGAAACCATTGTGACCACTATATTTTTTCGTACCTCTGCCAAAAACTGCTTCTAGCTAGAAAAAAAAAAAAATCAGAATCTCACAAATCAAAGATTTTTGAAAGCCCTAGGTCTTTCCTGCCATATTATCAACAGGAAAAGTCTCTCCCATGATGATAATGACTTGAGCCTCTGCCATGGGCAGAGTCAAGATCAGTGCCCTCCATTGCCCTCCACCTTCTCATTTCCCATCCATGACTGCCCAACATGACAGCCTAGAGCTTTAGGAAAAAGAATTAGAAAGAGTGTAGCAAGCAAACAAGCATCAGTTTGGAGTCAGATTGTTGTCTGGGTTCAGCTCTCCACTCTGCTAACTCCTGTTTTGGGGCAAGTCCTCCAGGAGCATCAGTTTCTTCTTTTGCAAAATGGGACCAAGAATGGTTCCTAGGAATAGAGCTGCTGAAGAGGTGAAATAAAATCACTGATGTAGAAGCATCGAGCACAGTGCCTGGCACAGGTGCAGCCTGCAATGAGGGTTTACCATGATAACGGTTAGGATGACGATGGTGTTTGCTAAAAAAAACAAAACAAAACAAAAAACACATTAGCAGAGGTTTCTCTGGCCAGGGCTCTAACTGGGTTGGAATGCATTTTTTTTTTTCTTTTAGGGACACTCTTCTCCAAAGCCTTTGTCACTCAAACATTGAGAATGAAGTGAAAAACAAAGAAACCTAAGGACACACAGAATGTGGCAAAAGCTCGACAGTTTTAAACTCCTGCCTGAACTCTGAATGCATTCGGACATTTCCCATGGATACATTGTATGATGGGCATTGCTGTGGGTGCTGGGGATGCTGCATAGTGGTGGCTGTTGTTTCTGAACTTGAAACCTAGGAGAGACTCTTAGATGCTCAACCTTATAAATTACAGTGTGATGAGACCTTTAAAACCAGAACTAAGAAGGCAATTTCATTTGCCTCCCAAGGAGTATGGGGGAAATTTTCACAAAAAAGTTATTTGAACCTCCCCTTGAAAGAGAAATAGATTATCAGGAGGAACAGCCCAGTTTGAGGAAATGTCAGAAAGCAAAACATAGAGATCATGCCTAATGGGGTTGGGTAGACCCCAAAGTGTTCTGAGGACCTACTGGGAAATAAGTTTGAGAAATATAATACGCTATTTTTTTTCAGTACACTATCTTCTTAATGTGAAAATTCATAACTCATAATTTGCCTACTGCAATCTTCTTACAGTTAAGAAATCTATTCCACTTTGCTAGATGACATCCCCCCACCCCCACCACAAAGCACATGTACGCACACACTCCTTCTTCCTTTGAGAAACGCTGGGGTTTGTGTAGAGGAACCGGCAGGAAAACAGTCTGGGCCAAGAGGGGAGGAATGTGTGCAGCAGCGTACTAAGGGGTTCACCCTGTAGTGGCTCAGACAGGAGTCTGTCACCCCGTGGGGGACAAGGTTCCCAGAGGGGTCCCAAGACAGCCTGCAGGGACAACATGATGCAACTTCCCGACACCTCACTTTTATTCGTATTCATATTAAAACAAACATGCTTGGGATTAAAATGCAACCATTGCATGACTTAGAAAATAAAAAATGAGACTTGGACCACACGTTGGATTTGCAGGGTCTTCTTCAGGCCACAGTCAGACCTTGAGATCTTTACTTTTAGGAGTATCTTGGCAGGAAGGTTGGGGGAGTGGTGCGGGGCAGTGGGGAGAAGACAGTCTGGGGCAAAGGCAGGGTGCGGAGGGTGGCCCAGAGTAAGCCGCGTGCCTGGGCCCGCTAGAGCGAAGTCAGCCGTTAGTGCGTTGGCCAAGAGCAAAGCACCGAGTAAAGGGAAGCGGAATTGAAAGGATTAAAGGTTGGATCTTCGGTGCAGGTGGCCCTTCTGAGTGCATCCGTTCAGAGCACTTAACTAGAAATAAATCATGGAAATGAGTTCCATATCGCCAGGGATGTTCAGGGGACTATTGGATTCTCTAGCTGGATCCTCTCGCTTTGTTTTGTTTCAGAAGTTCATGGGCCAAAGGAGTCTCGGGTTATGTGGTGAGCCCGGGGGAAAGTCTGCTGCCTTCAAAACGGGACTCGGTGCTCCAACCCCGGCTTCAGGAGCCCTGTACCTACCATGGAAAGTGACAATTAAAGCTGGACACGTTTTTATATAAAAAGAAGAAAAGAACCATGTCTTTCCTGTGCTCTTCGGGTGGCCCCAGGGGTCTGCAGAAACCCCCTGCGAGGGCGCGAGGACTGGGAGGTGCAGGAGGTGCAGGAGAGGGGAGAGAGGGGGAGGGGGAGAGGGGGAGGGGAGGGGGAGAGGGGGAGGGGGGAGCGGGGCTCTCTGCTCTTGGGCTCTGGGCAGTATCGGCCTCTCCAGCCCCAGGCCGCCAGCCCCGCTCCGGCCGCGGCCCCTGCGGGAACACAGCTGCTCTAAACTATGGCCCAGCCGGGCTGCACCCGGGCCGCTTCCTCTGGGTCCCTCCCGCCTGGGCCGCGGTGGCCTCGGCCTGGCCCGCGCCACGGGCCGCCGGGCTCCCCAGGTGATTCAGTCCTCTCCCAGTAAACGAAATCCGACTGGACAACTGATAAACTGTGGATAAAGAGAGCAAAATGAGGCAAGGATTTAATTTCCTTTAAATAATACCTGAAGGGAGCACCTGGTAGCTCAGTGGTTGAGCGTCTGCCTTCGGCTCAGGTCATGACCCCCCCCCCCCCCCGTGGGGACCCTGCTTCTCCCTCTGCCTGTGTCTCTGCCTCTCTCTCTCTCTGTGTCTCTCATGCAAAAATAAATAAAGACTTTTTAAAAATAAATAATATCTGAAGAAGAACAAAAGTCTAAGTGAATGGAAAAACTGAAGACATGATCGTATTGCCCTTTAGGTGACTGTGCTCTCTTTAGAAACAAACACTCAGGGGATCCCTGGGTGGCTCAGCGGTTTGGCGCCTGCCTTTGGCCCAGGGCGCGATCCTGGAGACTCGGGATCGAATCCCACATTGGGCTCCCGGTGCATGGAGCCTGCTTCTCCCTCTGCCTGTGTCTCTGCCCCTCTCTCTCTCTCTCTCTCTCTCTCTCTCTCTCTCTCTCTCTGTGTGTGTGACTATCATAAATAAATAAAAATTTTAAAAAAATTTAGAAACAAACACTCAGAAGCAGCAAATAATTATTTCTTTATTTTATTTTAAGATTTTATTTATTTATTCATGAGAGACACAGAGAGAGAGGCAGAGACACAGGCAGAGGGAGAAGCAGGCTCCATGCGAGGAGCCCGACGTGGGACTCGATCCTGGAAATCTGGGATCTCTCCCGGAGCCAAAGGCAGATGCTCAACCGCTTAGCCACCCAGGCATCCCAAGAGCAGCAAATAATTAAAATGGGGAAGGACATGTATATATCAATTACCCTCCTGAATAAATACAGGCATTAAAAAAACTCATTTTGACTAAAAGATGTCTTCTTGAACTATTTAGTCTCAAAAGGTTTCATCTTCAACTTTATTATTATCCATTACTGGTATGTTGTTAATTGAATTACTCTGTTAATTGAAAATTTCATAATTCTGTTGTACAATCTTAGAGCTCTGTTGTAATTGTTGATTCCATTGGAAATTAGAGATAAATTGTTAGTACTCTAACTAATATTTTGAATACTTAATGGCTTTCTGTAGTAAAAATCACTTTCACAAACGTTATCTCATTTACCCTTCCAAAAATTTCACTGACATAGGGATAATTGGCTAGAATCATTTTTCCCACTTTAAGTATTCCGAAGGCAGTTATAAAGATATGATCAATTTAGCTGAGGTCATCCAGAATACTAGGTGCAAATAAGAGTCATGGCACAGGCCTCAGACATGTCCGTCTGTCACTGTCACTGTAGGTGAGGATCCGAGAGGTGAGTGAGCACAGGGCAACTTTGGAAGAGGCTTCTGGTCAGGTGACTTCACTGTCAAATGGAGACAATAATTTCTAAACTACTTCCTACATAGCACACAGCAGCTGTGATGGCAAACCCAGAAATAGAAATGGAGACGTTTTAAGAAATAAAAGGAGCTCTACAGATTTAAGGACTTCAGATAACACACGTCCCCTGTCCTGGATTAGAACCAAAGCCCCCCAGGCAGCAGCTAGTTTGCACTAATAGTCAAGTGGATACTGACCTTCCCAAATGGGCAAACTCATTAGGGCATGGGGTTTTCTTCCCTGCTGTCCCGCCTGCTGAGTTAGGCCACCAGGAAGGGATGGAAAAGGTGCACTGTGGTGGGGTGGGGGGCAACACAGCTCATCTGTCATTATTCCCAGTGCAGAGAGAAATTCTGGTGAGGAAGACAGCATGGCATGTGGATGCCTCCACCCTCAGGCACAGCCTCTCCCATATATATGTGAGCGTGTGGGGAAAAGAAACTGAGAAATAGACACCTTTCCCAAGAGTAAAAAAAAAAAAAAAAAAATTATCTTTCTTGGTAAATGCAAGTATCTGAAAGGAAATGCAAAGCAAGTGTCCCATTTTGAGTAATGATGCATATATGGGGTTTCCTGTTGCCAGGAACTATTGTAACCACTTTACATATGCTGGCCTTTAATCCGTATAGAAGCCCCCGAGGTAGGTGCTGTCATCATTTCACACATCTGATAGGCCATAAGCCAAGGCACAGGGACCTCAGTGGCTTTCCCTGTGCCCAGGAAAGTGTCTATTCATCTGTCTGTCTCAGCCTCTGTCTTTCTCACTTTTCCCTCCTCTCCCGCTGGTCCTTCTTCTTGCTCTGGTCAGGATTTCCTAGGGAGGTTGGCCAAGATGCACCTGTGGGGCCAGAGAGGAGGGGAAATCATGTATTCCTGGACTGTGGATAATGACAAAGAGGGGAACTGGGGGCAACTTCTTTTTTAGTTACCGTCTGCATGGACTGTCTAGTTGAGGCAGTCCTCATCATCCTGCCCTTGTCATTAGGTGGCTGGAGGTAGGGGCCAAAGCATGAAGGAAGAGAAAGGAGAAGCTCCCTTTCTTCAGAGTGTAAGGCTCCATTAGCAAGAAGCAGCACTGCCCTCACTCTTACAGGAATCTGAGGTCCCCCACAGGCTGGGCAGGGGCTTTCCACTGAAAGGACAGGTTTCTCTTCCGGGATTTGTCAGAGTGGGTGATTGTGTCAGCCTCTTGAAAACAAGCCATTGCTTTGGAATGAAGAGGAACAATACAAAAGTGCCAGCTACTTGATGATCAGACACTCTTCAAGCTTAAAGTAGAAATCCCATGAAATCACAACTGCTCCTCATGGTCACTGCAACAGAAAACACCCATCCAAGGTGAGCACTCTTGATGTGGTTCTGTTTGGTGATTTTACATGGGCATGTTCAAAACTAAAAGCTTAAGACCAGCCCCCAGAAAGTACACAATTCATTCGGGAGGAAAAAATGTTGAAGTGCTATTTCACACCCAAAATAAACTCCATTTAGATCAAAGTCATATCAAAATTAAATACAAAAACAAAAACAAAACAAAACCTAGGAAAAATACGGTTTTTAAAAAAATATTGTAGTTGGAATGCTTTTCTAAGAAAAACCCAATTCCCTTAAAGAAAAAGATTATTTTAAAAAATTGTGAATATAGGAGAAATTAAAAGACAAATTATAAACTGAGAAAAGTATTTGTAAAGATACAAAACTGACAAATATACAAAGAGTAATGGTGAATCAATAAAAAGATGACCAAACCCAAAATTATCAAAGGACATAAACAGAAAATAAAATAAAGTCAGTCATGGTTTATTAAAGAGGGCACTTGTGATGAGCACTGAGTGTAATATGTAAGTGAGGAATCACTAAATCCTACACCAGAAACCGATTTTACCATATACGTTATAAAACTAGAATTTAAATAAAAACTTGAAATAAAAAATCATGATTTAAAAAACAATTATGAGACACTATTTTATACCTACCTTATTAACAAAGTTTAATAAATCAGTAAACAATATTGATAACATGGGAAAAATGAGGACACTCATTTGCTAGTGCTAGAACTAGAAACCATGCAACTCTTTGAGGGGGTAACCTAATAATATTTTCCATAGTTAATATGCAATTACCTCTGATACATGTTACAACATGGAAGGACCTAGAAAACATTACAGTAAGTGAAATTAGCTAGATACAAAAATGACATATTGCACAATTCCACTTACATGAGGCACAGAGAGCAGGTAAATTATCATAAAGACAGAAAGATTACAGAGATTACCAGGGTCTGTGAGGAGAGCAGCCTGGAGATTATTGTTTAGTGGGTACAGAGCTTCTGCTTGAGATAATGAAAAAGTTCTGGAAATGGATAATGGTGATGGTGTACAACAGTGTGAATGTACTTAATGTCACTGAATTGTATACTTCAATTAGAATGGCAAATTTTATGTTAAATATATAAATATATTATTATATTAATATACATTAATATATTTTTTAACAGACCAAAAAACCCCAGAAATGCAGTTTCCCTTTGATCTAGCAATTTCACTTGCAGGAATTTTCCTTATAGACATAAATAATATGGCAAACTCATTTGTAATTAAATGAGTAGCTAAAACCAGGGTCATAACCTTATAGGCTTGGTAAATGCAGCTTACTGTCTGTGATCATTTTATTTTCCACACATTTGAACTTAACATTTGTATAAAATTTTAGTTATTATTTAAAACTGGGCATTATGCTAGGCATTGAGCATCCATGAACAGTATAACATAATCCTTACCTTAAAGGAACTCACAGATCAGTGAGATCCCAAAAAAAAGAAGACTGTAATCTCAGGACAATAAAGTCATAACTGACCCTCACTGAATCCACGAAGTGCCCCTTCCAGCTGTTTATTATGTATGTTAGTTAGTTCTGATCACAATCCAATTACACTTCCTTCAGGTCTTTTATTAGAATTTGTGTGTCACAATATTTTGGGTCATTTTTACAGCTAACATAGTGCTTTGATTTTTGCCATTTTCATTCTCTTAGCCACAGAACACAGGGGTGCCCACATATTGATCCCCTCGTGCCGCTGTGCCTAGGTGCATACTGCGGTGGTTGGAGCCCCCAGGAAAGTTGTCTTGGGCTTTGAGTGGCCCCTTGGATTTACCCCAGCGTGCTTTACATATATAATCATTTTACATATATTATCATTTCACATCACGCTGTATCGTGATGTGACAAAGTTTGGGAAGCTCTGTTGGAGTTGAATTTCATCTAAATTTCTGAACAGCCTGAATTTCAGTTTGGGGAGTATGTTGCTGTGGGTGCCAATATGTTGCTCACATACTTCTTCCCCACTCTTACCAGTAGAACAGAATGATTGGGTAAAACAATACACATAGAGTCAATTGTATTTTATTGTATTTTATTTTTTTTGTCAATTGTATTTTAATTTATCCCCTCTAATTGCCATCAAAAGGGGGTAGAGCAAACACTGCTGATGTGTTTGAGTTCACGCATGGCTGCATAGACGCTTTCCAGTCTATACTCAGCTATCACCTTCGGCATCCATAGATTTCTTCTCTGCTTTTTCATCTGGGAGCTTGGTCCAAGCTTGTGTGTGTGTGTGTGTGTGTGTGTGTGTGTGTGTGTGTGTGTGGTGGGGACACCACCCTCAACCCCTAAATGCCCCAGTCCCTCATCCTCCTGAGACATGATTCAGAAGGGTGTTTCATGTGGTTTCTCCGAGGGTCCCCACTGGGACTGAGTTCCAGGTGCCCAGAACAGTGACAGGCCCAATCTCACACTTCTTACTGGTGTCTCTCTCTTCTGTGTCTCCCTTTCCTCCTCTTACTTCCTGGAATCACCTCCCAAATAAACTCTTGCCCTCAAGTACTTTCCCTGCTTTTGCAGGCACTCGAACGAAAATAGCAGGAAATACTCTTCACTCTGCAAATGATGTAGTTTTAAATAAGGAAACAAAAGCCTGTTTCACACATACACACACCATCCATGAAGTTTGTTCAGGGCAATTTTACTCATATCTTATAAGAAGGATGGATAATTTTTTTTTAGAACAGTGCTATTCATGCCTTCTTTTACTTATTTATTTTTATTTTTTTATTTTTTATTATATATAGAGAGAGGCAGAGGGAGAAGCAGCTCCATGCCGGGAGCCCGACGCGGGACTCGATCCCGGGTCTCCAGGATCGCGCCCTGGGCGGAAGGTGGCGCTAGACCGTTGAGCCACCCGGGGATCCCGCGACTTCTTTTCAAAATAATTATCAATATAGAGATTAGTGGTGCGGTTCTCATGATACAAATGTTTCGTGCTTATCTTTGGCTAAATAATTGCTTCTTAAGATTAAGTGGAACTTTAGCCAAGGAAATTCTTGCTTCGAACAAACACAGCTTGGAATTTGTCGGTAGGTCTTGGGGGGGGGTGCACAGCCTCTCCCATAGGAACCTGAAACCGCGTGGCCGGGAGGAGCAGGACCTGCTGGTGTGAGGTGTGAGGTGTGAGGTGTGAGGTGTGAGGTGTGAGGCCGGGCCTCCTCCCAGGCCCGGAGCCAGCACGCGGGGCTCGCAGCTGGGCGCGAGGCCCGCCTGCGACGGCGGCCAAGACCCACATCCTGCCCTTTGCCTGTGTCACGAGAAACAACGGCTTCAATCCGATGCTATTTCAGAAAATGACATGAGGTCCTCTTGAGTGTGACCGATCTGAATCCTCGCCGCCCCTAAACCTGAGATAGGGTTCGTGCTGCCTCCCCAGCTTGCAAGGGCTCAAGGTCAAGATCGAAAAGACGTGCGGGGGTGGGGTGGGGGTGGGGGTAGGAAATGCTCCATTTCTAAACACTTGTTTTGTTGTTAAAACCTCTCTTCTTATAATTTTCTCATAAGACCAGACTGTTTCTTTTTGAAGAGGATTTAATTAAGTCAAAGAAATAAGACCAGAAAATATTTGTGTCCTGGTGTGAACTCTTTACAAGCTGCCCGACCCCCAAGAGCTCCAAGGCACTCCTGGCCGAGGGAGCACCCCGTATACATTATGGTCACGCAGCGTGGCATGTGGCGGTTTGGGTTAGGGTCTAATCGCTACAATTGCAAATTACAGAGTAGAATATTACAAAATTTCTGCCAACTATCAATTACTTAGAAGCAATTGTCATATTTTCAACACTTTGCTATCTTCTTCCTATTGACTTGTTATTTCACTACTTTTTCACGGAGATGAGCAGAGAAAGTGACACCCAAGTCGATCCACTGTGTACCTTGTTAAATTTACTGGGGGGGGGGGAATCCCAGGAATAGAATACAATGATTGGAATAGAATAAAATGATTAGATAAAATAACATTTAGAGAGTAAGTTTCATTTTTCTTTACCAGCTCTAATGCCGCTGACAGAAAGAATTAAAAGTTGACTATGTAAAAGAAGTTCTCAAATGAGAATGATGTGAGAGATAGCAAACAGGACAGGTAAAAGTTCTCTGAATAAACATTTAGGGCTGTTAGGCATTTTTTTAAAAGGAGTTGTTTGTTTTTATATTTTTAGATACACAGGAATTTTCAAAGTTTAGCTAGTATGTTGATCTAAGGAGCCATAGGAGGCAAGAACAGCCCCTCCTTTCTACTAAGCTAGTTTTAAAAGGTAAAAATAAAATACTTTAAAAGTAGTGAAAGTAGCTATAAAAAACAATGGGCTAAGGGAGATAATCCAAACAACCAAATAATCCAATGTCATCTACCCCCTTCCTCTCTTCACCCACCACCACCTCTTACATTGACCAGACACAAGGAGACAGGAGGGTGACCTATAACTTCAATCTTTTGGACTTAAGAGTCCTTCAGACAATAACTTTCTCTGCTAAGTTTGCTTTCTGTGAGGGGGAAAAAAAAAGTCAACAACCTCTGCACCACAGGGACCATTCTTATAGTTTCCCAGGCACATTAGGAGATCATGAACAATGAGCTGTTAAAGCACATTCTCAGTTGAGGGGACCCAGGGCTTTCCCATTTTCTTCCAGAAGCACTACAAGATGTCCTTTGAGCCTTTGTTTGATGGCAGAAGGTGGTCTCCTCTCCCCAGATCAGATCAAACACCAAAGCCTACAGAAGGAGGTAAGGGCCATGCCCCACAGACTAGGTCACAGCCTCAAATGCCACCCTCCCCTCTTTAAGTCTTGAGGTTTCTGCTTTCCCACTAGCCCCTGTCTACTTGAACCCAGGAAAACACCCACTCACCGAGGGACACACTTTCCTTCAGGCTGGGTGGACTGGCTCCCCCGCTCAGGGTTGCAGAGAAACATCTTTAAAACAAGTCTTTTCTTCTCTCTTCTGTTTCTCCTCTAATGAGCAGGACAGCAGCTGTTACTGCTAATCCCCAGCAGCCACAGGAGCCGTCCCTCAAAGTCCAGATCCAGCCTTAATCACATCGGTTTTCTCTAGGACCACGCACATGTATTCACACACGGTTTCCACACCAACACTGTTCAAGCCTGTGTGAAGAACTAGAGGGAACCAGAACTGGTTTTGCACATGGCTGACATTGGCATCCTCGGCAGGAGCTGGGTGCCTTCATCTTGGTTTCCCTCCCAAGGGGAGAATGCCTGAATCAAACACATTTCCTTGTTCTCTGCTTCTTGAATCGATGGGAACTGAAGAAGTGATCCCTGGTGCAGTGGTATTAAATGCCATGGCCAGAGAGCAATGTTTGTTATAAAAAAAACTACACAAGCCCCTTCCCTCCTCTTTCATTGGTACCGAAGCTGGAATTCACAAAATTGCAGGCATATGAGAATCACCCAAGACACTTGATAATAGCACAGGGCCTGTAGATTGGCGGTTCTCAAGGTGGGGTTCCCAGAACACACCATCGGCATCATCTGGAAGCTGATAGAACTGTAAATTCCTGGACCCCTCTCCAGGTGAATTAGATCCTATCTCAGATCCATAAATACAGCAAAATAGAGGAGGCTCAAACAGCTCCATGGTATATGATTCTATTAATATGACATTCTGAAAAAGACAAAAGTATAGAAATGGAAACAGGTCAGTGGTTGCCAGGGGCTGAGGTTGTGGGGAGGGAGAACTGCAAAGGGTAGCACGAGGGAATTTGGTGGGGCGGGGAGGGGATGCAACTGTTCTGGATCTATTGGGGTGGCAGTTACACAACTGTGCATTCTTGTTCAAACTCAGACCACACATCGAAGCTGTACATCAATAAACGCCGTATATAAATAAGTAGAATAAACAAAAAATGGAGGGGACAGATACACAGAAGTAGCTATTAGGCAAATGACCAGTGGGTTATCATAAAGGAGTTACATGAGATTAACTCCATGAGAGCCCCAAATCCCTCACTGAAGTTACATTTGAACTGTACCTTAAACACTGAGAATTTTTCATGGCAGTAAACACTGGGGAGCATTCTAGAATGAGAGGAATGCATTGAATACTCTTTACTCCATGTCCTGGCTACAGTCCCCTGGAGAGTCTTCCTGTTCAGAGTATGGTCCTTGGACCGGCAGCATCAACATCCCCCAGGAGCTGGTTAGAAGTGCAGACTCTCAGGCCCTCCCTGCAGATCCACTGAGTTCATTTCTGCTTTTTTTTTTTTTTTAATAAAGATTTTGTTTATTTATTTGAGAGAAAGAGCAGAGATCATAAGAGGGGAGTGGTGGGGGCAGGAGGAGGCTGAGGGAGAGGAAGAAGCAGACTCCCCGCTGAGTAGGCACCCTGACGTGGGGCTTCATCCCAGGACCCCGGGATCATGACCTGAGCAGAAGGCAGATGCCCAACCAACTGAGCCACCCAGGCACCCCCGTTTCTGCTTTTTAACAAGCTCCCCAGATGACTTTCAAGCACATTAAAGCCTGGAAGTATTTTTTTTATAAAGTTTTTTTTTAATTTTTATTTATTTATGATAGTCACACACACACAGAGAGAGAGAGAGAGAAAGAGAGAGAGAGAGAGAGAGAGAGAGAGAGAGAGAGAGAGGCAGAGACACAGGCAGAGGGAGAAGCAGGCTCCATGCACCGGGAGCCCGACGTGGGATTCGATCCCGGGTCTCCAGGATCGCGGCCTGGGCCAAAGGCAGGCACTAAACCGCTGCGCCACCCAGGGATCCCAAGCCTGGAAGTATTGCTCTGGAGAATCTGCCCAGGTATCAGCCCTTGGAAGAGCCCCCACATACAGTGTGACAACCTCCCATCTCACCTGACTGATAAATCAGAGATGATCACTTTACCGAGACTAGGTGATCCAGACTGGGCAGCAACCCATCAGCTACCTTGAGGATCTGGACTTTTCAAGGAACACAGATCATTTGAGCCAAAAGGTTAAGAAAAGCTGGACTTGGAATA
This sequence comes from Nyctereutes procyonoides, assembly GCF_905146905.1. Taxonomy (NCBI): domain Eukaryota; kingdom Metazoa; phylum Chordata; class Mammalia; order Carnivora; family Canidae; genus Nyctereutes; species Nyctereutes procyonoides. The sequence continues at coordinate 19,527,948 of NW_026575122.1, forward strand.
GGTGGCAGGGCAAGCCAAAACTGAATTTCATTCCTGAAACTCCTCTGTGGCCTTCTCCTTTATTAGAACTCGTGTGAGGGGCTTCTTGTGCCTTTCCTTGTTTGTTTTCATTTTTCCACCTTTAAAACTTGACCGTGGAGTCCTGAACAGGGCCTGGTACGCTTGAAAGAGAAGATTGCAAGGCAGGAGGAAAGCAACCAAAGTCTGAAGGGATTTGCGTATCATAGTGAGGAGGTCGAACCACATCCAGTGGGAAAGAAAGGAGCTACTGTGGCCGTTCAAGCAGTAGAGCAGCAAGACACGCAGCTGGGATTCCATGAAGGCAGTTCTGGAGATGGATGAAGGGCCAGAGCCAGAGATGAGGGGCTGTGTAGGCCAGTAGGAGATGAGGGGGTGAGTGGTGATGGAGGGGGATGGAGTCAGGAGAATCATCTGGAGATAGACTTGGAGACAGACAAGAACAGAATGCAGGGTGCCCAGAGAGAATTCCAGCATGGACAGTGTGGGGTGAATGCAGGGAGCGCTGTGGCCTGACCATTAGGCGTAGTCTCTACTCCAAAAAACTTGATGAGGTGAACGACTTACCGAGGAAAGCACTCACATAGAGACGACAGTCTTACTGCTGTGAGGTTTGTTTTGGAGCCAATTTGCTTGGCCCATGATGGCAAGTAGCCATGAGGTGATGTGCCCGGAAACCACCAGAGGAGGTTGAGCCTTCCCGGCCTAGGACTCCAGTATTCCCCGAGCAGAATGAAATCAAGCTGATGAAACCTGGCTCCTCTACGCCTCTGTCCAACCAGGAACAGGAAATCTCGATCTCCTGCTAAGTAATAAAGGAATCTGGGTTGGGGTGGCTCGGAAATTAGAGGGCCTTCCAGTGCTATTATCCTAATTTTCCAACCTTATGTGGCTGCTTAAAACCTGTTTGCTCAGATGCTTCCAGGCTGACTTCGAGTCTTCAGCCCTCCAGCCAGCCTGGGGCCTGACCTGCCCAGAGGCCCAGCGAGGCCTCCCTCTCTGAGGCTCGGGCACAGCTCCCTGCTGCTGCCACAAGTGGGGCACAGCTCCCTGCTGCGCAGAAGTCCCGCCACTTACCCACATCATACTTCTCCTTGGATACCAGGAAGCATTTTGCCCTAGACATGGCCCCATGGCCTGCCACACCCCCAGCCTCCTCTGAGCCAGCAGCAGGCCTGAGCCGGTCCCCCCACGGTCTGGCTGACTATACCAGAGCAGTGCCCCGATCGTGAGGGAGCTCCTCCTCAGGCAGGGCCAGGCCACATCCTCTCCTGGGACTCTGACAGAGAACATAGAGGGTTTCTCTGTCCCAGCACTGGTCAATAGAAATACAATGCAAGCCATGTAGGTCATTTGGATTCTTCTAGTTGTCATAGTTTTATTTTTATTTTTTTAAGATTTTATTTATTTATTCATGAGACACACACACACACACACACACACACACGCAGAGGCAGAGGCACAGGCAGAAGGAGAAGCAGGCTCCATGCAGGGAGCCCGATGTGGGACCCAATCTCAGGACCCCGGGATCATGACCTGAGCTGAGGCAGAGGCTCAACCACTGAACCACCCAGGGGCCACTCGTTGTCCTGTTTTTTAAAAGTAAAGAAACAGGTACAACTTATTCTAATAACACATTGATCTAACTCAGTATATTGCAAACATTATCGTTTCATAGGCAATCACACAAAAAAGTATTATCAAGATATTTTGCATTCTCTTTGCACAGGAAGCCTTCGGGACCCAGAGTGTATCTCGCACTGGCAGCGCATCTCAGCAGACGAGCCACGCTTACAGTGCTCAGAGGGGCTAAGTTGCTACCGCATCGGGCAGCACAGGTTTAAACCAAGGAAGGTGGTTGAGCAAAGAGGTCATGATGCGGGGCTGGGCCGTGTCACACCGTGCGCAGGATGTAAACAGAGGCAGCGAGGCTGGGGGGAGAAGACACTACCTGCCAATAGTGACACATTTACACAGTGACTCCGTAGTACAGGCACTGGTGTGGGAAACCAGTAGGTTAATTGCCTCGTTAGAACCCACAGCAACACTATGAGGTCCAGCTTATTTTCACCCCATTTTAGAGATGAGGAAACTGAGTCACAGCATTTGCCTAACTTGCCAAAGATCGCACAGCTTTCAGGCTGTGATAGATGGGGTTCCTTGCTACAGCTTTGCCACCTGCTGCCTTTGTGACCTCATCTAAAAAAAAGAGATGACCATAATTCTTGCCCCTGTATCCCAGAGTTCTTCTGAAGTTTCACTGAGGTAATAAATAATAAGCGGTTAGCCCTTAGAGCGGGAAGGGCTCAAAACACATTTCGTTCAGGGAACGACCAGGCTGGCTGAGCTGTAGAGATCATGCGGCCTGTGCCCAGAGAGCAGAGGCCCCTGGCCGTGTGGCCCCAGAGGGGAGCAAGGACAAAGCCAGAGCAAGGCCAAGAGCATCGCAGGCTCCTCTGGCCCCAATCCCGTTCCAAAGTGAAGAAGGCCAAGCTGTGTGCACCAAGAAAGTGAGAAAACACTGTTTTTGCTTGAATCTGCTTGAGCCATCTCACACTCGCAGTGTAGCGGGACTTGACATGTTAATGTAACTAAATCGCCACGTTAACACCCCATGGCCCTGACGAGAATAGTTATAATAGGAAACATAGGAAAATCTGGTGGTGGGTTTTACGGTTATAAATTAGAAGCTCTGCGTCCTTCTGCAAATCATTTAACTTCCTTGGGTTACCTCGGGTGTAAAATAAAAGGTTTGGATTAAATAATCTCTTAGATTTCTTCCAGCTTGAGAATTATACATATTTTTAAAGTTTTGAGTCATAAAGGTAGAAGAAAGAGCTAGACTGCAAAGCATCTCGAGATGACGTGGATATGGCACGTAATTACAGAGTGGCATATAAATATTGCCGGCACTGACACCACCCTGACTCACGACAATCCTAGGAGCCAGCCTTAAAAAAAGTTTTTGCAGGGATTCCTGGGGGGCTCAGTGGGAGCATCTGCCTTGGCCCAGGGCGTGATCCCCATGAGGCCGCCATCGGGCCCCCCGCGGGGAGCCTGTCTCTTCCTCTGCCTGTGTCTCTGTGTCTCTATCTGTGTCTCATGGAATAAATAAATAAAATCTTAAAAAAAAAGAAAAAGTTTTTGCAAATGCCCATTGAAACCTCAAAAAGGAAGGACCAATAGGGCGACAGAGCTCACAGTGCCAGTTCCACCTCTGGGACCATAATTCCAATAAACACATGGACATTTTCTTCATGCTCAGTCTCTGGAAAGAGCACATGTGCCTTTGGTGACTCATTATCAACCTTTTTCCCTTTTTTCATGCCTCGGTCATAAACTGCCATTGAAATTGAAGAATGTTTTTACATAGACATTGGCTATTCTAGGATCCTTATTGTAGTGAGCATTCTGGAATTTACCAAAATAGTTTTTTTTTTCCCCTAAAGCTTACAGGTTTCTGGAGTGCTAGGACAATGTGTGTAAGAAAAGAGAAACAGTATCCATTTTCTTCAAACCCAACTTTAATTTACTTAAAAATGGGCAATCAATGGGCATTCTGACATTTAGCAAGCTTGGTGACTTTTGCTTCATTCTTCAGGATATAGTGAACTTTCTTCCATTAAAAAAAGAAAAAGAAAAAAGAAAGAAAAGAAAGGAAAGAAAGGAAAGGAAGAAAGAAAGGAAGGAAGAAAGGAATAAAGGAAGAAAGAGTGCTCTTCTACCCAGTTATCCTCTCCTCCATTCTCCCGGTTAAAGAACAATACAGAGGACATTAAAACTAATCACTATTTGAATGCTGATTATTTGCAAACATCTAAGGCATCTGCTGATGCAACAAAATATCAGCAGGATCTCTCCTCTGGAAGCTGATGTGTTGTTGCTGGGGGTGTGGTAGTAAGATGGAAAAGAGAGAGCTCTGAAGTCAGAGAGCAAATTAGTTTTGTAACCTTAGATAGGTTAAAAATGTTGGTGAGCTTCATTTTTCCCATCTGTAAAATGGGGTGACTATTAGATTCTTCACAAGAATGTCATCAAGACTGGATAGGCTAGCACAGGGATGCACAGCAGTAAATGCAAGCTATTGTCTGGAAAGGAGACAGGGTTTAGAGCAGAGAGGGATATTTCAACTAGAAGCAAGAAAAGAGAGTTGACCTTAGGGGCTCAGTGAGGTGGGGTTTGGATAGAGAGAGAGGGGTAAGAGAACATTCAAAACAGGAAGGATGGCTTGAAGAAAGGCGTGACAGTGGAAGGGGCTGATGGCATTGGCAATAATTATCCAGAAATAAAATAGGGTGCATCTGACATAAGGGGGATGGTGACAGGGCTGTTGATGGGAGTAAATGGAGGTAAAAGGAAGACTCAGTAAGATTTAGAGATTGTTTGTAAGGTGGCCAAAGTGGTTTAAAAAATCGGTATTTAGAAAGCCTGAGCGAATCATATAACTACATCCAAAATAGGGAAGTTGGTGGCATTCAATTTTAGATATGCCGACAACGCCCTCAGCACTCAGTTACTCCTTCAGCCAGTCTCTAAGTAAACGCCTGCCAAGTGCAGGCCACGTGCCCAGGGCTGGCGATCTGAAGATGAGGAACACAGTGTCTGCCCCTCCAAGGCTGACGATGGAGACTAATGCATCAGCAGATAATCACAAAACAATGGGATAAATGGTTAGGGGAGAGAGGATCACATATTGTTACAGCAGTATAGAAAATGAGTATCGAGGTTTCAGAATTTCCTCTTCCCTTTCAAGAAACCCAAACATTCGCATCTTGTGATTGGATGCCAAAAATTAGCCTCGAAGCTCAATGTTGAAATAATTCCAGGGATTTCTACATATACATGGTTTTGTAGCATCTTTTTTAGGATCCTATGGTATATGCACTGTTTATCCTCTTGGGCACCTGGACTTTGTGGTGCTCTCATTCATATCAACTTAGTTCTAAACCCCTGGAAGGTCGGAATCATCTTAAAATTACCTAGCTCCCACCCATAGCACAATACCATGCTAACCATAAGTCATCTCTTAAATAATTTAGCATATCCTTTATTTTAATCATCCTTCTTCCAATTTTTCCAGGGAAGTAGGAAGAGCAGCTCCCATTTATTGAGCTCTTATTACATGTCAGGGACACATCGAACACTTGTACAAACTCTTCTAATCCTCCCAATGACCCTATATAATATGTGCTAATATCCTCCCCACTTTACAGATGAGGAAACTGAGGCATAGAAAGCCTTAAATAACCTGCCTGAAGTGACAGTGCTAATAAGTGGAAGAGCTAAATTGTACATTACTGCGGAGGAGCTCTGGAGCCTGTGCTCCTAACCCCTGGGCTATGACACTTGCCATCAAATGTTTAAGAAAACCCAAAGCATATGGAGGGAGTGGCTTGTGGTAGATCAGAGGGCAAATGAAGGGAGCAAGACTTCAGTTTCCTATTTCTGGCACCAAGGTTTGGAAGGCCACTTTGGATGAGCAAAAAACCTAGTTAGATCTCCTCCCTGAAGATCTTGCATTTTGACCCTGCAAACCTACCATAGAAGGCAAACCACTTTCCAAGGCATGCAAGAAAAAGCCATGCGGTGGGTCTGGACTTCATGGGTCTTCCATGTTGAAATCTGCCAGGTGTTTCTCCCTCCTTCTGACTATAGCAGATTTTCTCCAATTAAGGAACGTTTTAAAATTGTAAGGATACAATTTGTATCCTTACAATTTTAAAGGCTAGGGCACCCAGGTGGCTCATTGGTTAAGCATCTGACTCTTGGTTTCAGCTCAGGTTTTGAGTGTCAGCATCCTGCCCAGGGGTGGTGTGGCGCTGTACACTCAGCATGGGGTCCCTCTCTCCCTCCCCCTGCTCGTGCTCCATCTCTCATTCTCACTCATAAATAAATAAATAAAATCTTTTAAAAAATTCTAAGGCTATATTTTTCTCCTTTCCCTCTCTCTTTTTAAAATAAAGAGCATAAGAAAAAATAAAATCAAAAGCATAGCATTCTGTCTCAATACCTAAACACCATTGTTCATTTTGTCACTCCCCACGAGCCCTTTCATCTCCCGGCACGGAAGCAGTCATAGACGAACAGAGCTTATTCTCCTTTATGGAAGCCAAACCCAAACCTCTTATCATTTCTGCATCAGAAGGAAACAAATTTGGTTAGGCACATCAACCCCCAGCCTGTTGTCGATGGAGAATACCAAGATCTTCGAATGTGAAAGCCTTCATCAAAATTTTTATTTTTTTCCCCAACTTTTTAGACATTTTTCAAGGCAGCTCCAAAGAGCAAACTCCAAAAATGATTCTGTTATAGACCATGTCTGCAGGACAAGTTCCTTCTTCTGCTTTATGACCCTCAACTCCAGAGCTGGTCTGCCTTCCCCCGTCACCACCTGGAGCTCTGTCACATTCTGTTACCAGTTACCACAGCTCTTTGCTCTATTAAACAGACACCTAAAACCGACAGGACTCATGCACTGGCCTCCTGGTAAACAGCATAGAAATCATCCTCTGGGTCCCTCAATACTGCAGCCAAACTTACTGCTGGATTTGAGCCAAGTCACTACAGAATTACTGAGGTCCTCCACACACCCCTCTAACCTGTGAAGCTGGCCCCCATCTTCGTGAGTTTGAGACACCGCAGAGAACTGTACTCACTTACCTCCAACCATAGGGCAGTGTAGGAAAGCAGGAGAGAAGTAGCAGACTTCCTAATTCCTGGACCACTGCCTCCTTCTTCCTTCACACAACAATGCTGCAGTGAGGTCAGCAAACTCCACGAGGCAACAACAACACCATTAAAAGTTTAAGGAGAGATCCCAAGTTGGCTCAGTGGGTGAAGCATCCGGCTCTTGATTTTAGCTTGAGTCGTGATCTCAGGGTTGTGGGATCGAGCCCAGCATTGGGCTCCATGCTGGGTATGGAACCTACTTAAGAGTCCCTTCTCACTTTTTGTCTGCCCCTCCCCACTGCTCTGAAAAAAAAAAAAATGCTTTTTCATTAAAAGAAAAAAATTTAAGGAAAGATCTACTGTAGGCCGAGCCATAAATACCACTTAATTCTATTGCATCGCTCTACCTCAGGCCGTGGTATTTGCCTACCTCATGATTTGGAGGAACAGTGATATTTTTGTTAGCATCACTGTTATTCCTGCCACAAAAGTATCAGTAGTTCCCTACCAAAGCCAGATTCACACATGTATTCCTGAGGGACCTATAGTTAAGCAGAAAATATTAAGTATTTGAACATAGTTTAAAGGTAAGCAAAATTCAAATATGGCAGTCCCTTAGTATGTTTTGCTTTCCCATGTCACGTGTATAGAAATGACACAGTTTGAAATATACAACATATAGAACAGTCTCGTGTAGGATTTACTCTATGTAGCCAAATTCTTTAAAACTACATATATTACATGATATATAAACACACCATTTTAAAAAGGGTTTTTTTGTTTTGTTTTCTTTTTACATGTGTTGTTATCTTATTTCTCTGGATTTTTGTTTTTTGGTTTTTTTTTTTTTTTAAGATTTTTCTTATTTATTCCTGAGAGACACACACACACACACACACACACACACAGAGAGAGAGAGAGAGAGAGAGAGAGGCAGAGACACAGGCAGAGGGAGAAGCAGGCTCCATGCAGGGAGCCCGACGCGGGACTCAATCCAGGGACTCCAGGATCATGCCCTGAGCAGAAGGCTCAGGTGTCCCCTTCTCTGGGTTTTTGAATGTTTTCAACCCACTAAGAATGGATGATTGGCAGGGATCCCTGGGTGGCTCAGCGGTTTAGCACAGTCTTTGGCCCAGGGTGTGATCCTGGAGATTCGGGATCGAGTCCCACATCGGGCTCCCTGCATGGAGCCTGCTTCTCCCTCTGCCTGTGTCTCTGCCTCTCTCTCTCTCTGTATCTCATGAATAAATAAATAAAAATCTTTTTTTTTAAAGAATTGATAATTGGCTCAGTCTGAGCTTCCTAGCAACTAAGTGAAAGAGGTAAACATAACCAGTTGTCTGCTTCTTATCTGTATAGACCATAGGAGAAAAGAATGGGCTAAAATAATACAAGAAGAAGAATTGTAAACTGGCTGAATGACTTCCCACACAGGACACTCACTGTCTGCCCCATCACATCCCCTGGCGGAGGGGGGGGGGAAGGTTCTTGGGGCTCCTTTTCCCTGGGGCTGCGGGAGGAAGGTGCAGCAGGCCCGGGACTCCGGCCTGTGGGTGCCCCGCCACAGGGAGGGGCAGGCAGCCGACTGCGTGACCAAATAACGATGAAAAACGATCTTGACAGGCTAGAGCAATGAGCTGAATCTAACAAGATGAAATTAAACAGGGACAAATGTTAAGTGTTTCTCTTAGGTCAGAAATAAACCCATGGCATAAGCCCAAGGTGAGGAGCTATGGCTCACCAGCAGGCATTACAAAAACAAAACAAAAACAAACACTTTAGAGCTTTAAGCTGAAAATATCACTAAAAAATAAAACACCAACAACAATTTTAGTGCGATTTTGTCTCCTGAACAAGGGACACAATCGGTCCATTATATTCTGAAGTTTTATTCCACATTTGGAATTAGATTCTGGGCACCCTGGTTTACTTTTATGGAGGATGAGTATATCACAGTATTAAAAAACAAGTTTGGAAACAGCAAGGTAATCATCAATAAGCTCCTGCACCAAACACAGCTATTTTCATTATTTGCATGTCATTTTTCATGTTGCATGCTCACTTTAAAATGAGTATACAGGAGAAAATTAAATAAAGCAGAATAAACATTCACAAACTGGAGTGCATTTGGAGGCGAGTGACCAGAGTGGTTTGTAGACTCTGAACTGTGCTTTTCCGAAGAGTGGCTCGGCAGACAGGGAGCTTCACCTCCAGGGGAGAGGGTCCTGAAAACTGTCTTCAAAGCTGAAAGGTTGACAAGAAGAGAGTAGGTTTGTCCAAGGTGAATTTAAGGGCTAGAAGGGAGAACTGCATTTGTAAAATTTCCAGTTTTTAAATGGCCTTCCCTTTAAAAAAAAAAAAAATTACCATCATATTGGGTTTGAAAAGTATTATTGAGGAGTGCCTGAGTGGCTGAGTCAGTTAAGTGTCTTTGGTTCAGGTCATGATCCCAGGGTCCTGGGATTGAGCCCCGTGTCGGGCTCCCTGCTCTGTGGGGAACCTGCTTCTCCCTCTGCCCCCTCCTCGTGCTCCCTCTCTCCCTCTCTCTCTCGCTTTCTCTCTCTCAAATAAATAAATACAAATATTTTTAAAATGTATTATTGCTTTGTTATTAGTAATATTTCCATTTTTATAGATTAGGATATTTGGGATCAAAAATGTAAAATGATTGAGAGCAAGATCCTGTGACCAGTATGTGGCAGGGCTGAGACACAACCAGTGTGTTCAAGTTACAGTGAGACTACTTAAATTCAATATCACATGGAAAAAATTTTCCTAGGAGTCATATCCGTACAAAATATAAATCTTTATATTTCCCCACAGATCGTGCATTTTATTTTATTTTTAAAGATTTTATTTATTCATGAGAGACACACAGAGAGAGGCAGAGACACAGGCAGAGGGAGAAGCAGGGTCCCCACGGGAAGCCCGATGTGGGACTCCATCCCAGGACCCCAGGGTCACGCCCTGAGCCGAAGGGAGATGCTTAACCCCTAAGCCACCCAGGTGCCCCTAGATAGTGTATTTTAATGAAGTAATGAAAGAAAGGTATTTAAGAACTGGCCAAAGCAGTGGCTTTCCAATTTTTTGACCACAATCTATAGAAGGAAATAAACTTTATATCCCCACCAAGGGCACACAGAACCAATAATAAAATGGAAACAAAAGCTAACACAATAATACCGATAATTACTATAAGTGGCACACTCTGATTTTTTTCTATTTTACTTTTTAAAAATGCTGCCCTTTATCCACTAAATTGATTTCATTTCCCATGCCATACCATGCAGAACTAGAAACATGGAACTAGAGATGTAATGAGACTGCTTCGGTGAGCTAGATAGCCAAGAATTCCTTTCAATTATGAGATTTAGTAATTCTGGATCTCCCCAAACTTAAAAAAAAAAAAAAAAACAAATCCTAAATCGTAGTGCTTTTTGTTTCTAGTTTATTGCTTTCACTCTTATTCTAGTTTCTTGGGCTCTTTCACTCTTGGTTCTATGTCTAGTATTATCCATCCCTACCTATACTACAACCTCTGAGAAATCTTTCATTCCTTTACCTGAGTAATTGATGCAAATATTAAACTGTATAGAAGCAAGCACAGACTGTCACGTATTTTAAGTATAGTTGTCCCACACAGCTGTGTTGACATATACTTACACCTTTTTCATGTCAAGGAATCAGTTCTACATCCTCTGATCATATGAACAACTACTTCATTTTATTTGTGTCCACAGGCTGAGTTTTGTTCAATGTGTTAAGATTAATAAAGGTCACTACTCGGACATGGGGTGGTTGGTTCTGAGCAATAAATGAGATAACACATGGTGACTGCTTTAGGCCACACCTGGCATGTGGAGATTGCTCAGTACTCTTTAGCCAGGGATGACATTGCTGGTGACAATGATAATGTCACAATTACAATCCTGTAGTTTAGTAGTTTAGAAACTCAGCCGTTTGGGATTCCTGGATGGTTCAGCGGTTTAGCACCACTCTCAATTCACCTGGTCTCCTGCCCAGGGCCTGATCCTGGAGACCTGGGATTGAGTCCCACAGCCTATGTCTCTGCCTCTCGATCTCTCGGTGTCTCTCATGAATAAATAAATAAAATCTTAAAAAAAAAAAAAACTCTGCCAATTAAATGTTATGTGGTCTTGACTTTCCTTGTTTATGTGAACCCATCCTGCCTTCTAAAAAAAGTATCTTTTTTCTAAGCTTTTTATTTTTTATTTATTTTTTTTTTTTAGTTTTTCAAGGTTTTAATATCTTCACTGGCCTATCGTTTCTCTATTTTTTTTTCTTTTTATGATACCAGAGCTCTTGTTCATCTCTCATTTTCTGAATCTCACAGGCTCCTACTGGCATTCCCACTGTGTCACCTGCAAGCTGTTTTGCACAGTGGAATGTGTTCCATGCCACTGGAGACTTGAGTTGACTCAAGAGGATTGAGCCCCTCGTCGGGGTCTTTGGGGTCTGTGTGGATTCTGTTTCTCTTCCGGAAATGTTTTCAGTTTGGAGATCACCCCTTTTGAAGAATAAAGAAACTAAATAAGTCCTGGGCAGCGTGGTCTTCTAGCCACCTATTAACACCATGGTGTCCTCATCAGCAAGTGGACCTGTCCTTTTGTTCACTTTATTCTGAAAAGCCTCTGTTCATTTGGGGGTTCAGGCTTCTTGAGACATTCGGGTGGTAGTTTATAGTCTCTGGAGCCAGTCTGATGGGCCTAAATCCCATGCCAGCCACTTACTAGTTGGGTGGGATTGAGCAAGTTCCTTCTGGTGCTTTGATTTCTTCATTTGTAGAAGGAATGAGGGCTTTCTCATGGGGTTACTGTGAAAATTAAATGAGTTGTAAAGAACTTAGGACCGTGGCCAGCACAAAGCAAGCCTTGCATACCTGTTACTCATTCCATATCCTTACACAGAACTCTCTAAAAGCCAACCTTATACTACTTTTTCTCTGGAGTTTGTGTACAGGAATAAGCCTTAAAAAGGTTTTGAAACTTCTGGAGTCTCCTCCCGCAGGTGATATTTTCTCTGAACTTCTTGACATCTGCTTTCATAAAGGCCAGAACATACGTCTGACAACATTTAATGCATGTTTTATTGCCTGGTACACATACCAAGGTGACAAAGCCATTGCTGCCCCAATTTCCCATCACTGCCCTGCTGGTGAGCATTTCCTCCTTACGAGTCCAGCATCAGCCCTCCTTGGTATTTCTTCTGATTTCTAAGCAATGAAACCATCAGTTAGGCAAGCCAAAAATATGTCAGATGGCCTCCTTGTAGCAGGATGAACTTCCAGCAGATGTTAGAAAATTAAGGTCCCCGTTGCACTGTAACATGCCTCCTTGCCAGAGTTTTTCAAACTTTCAAGTAATAATAATGGGCCTGAGCAGAGAATGAGAGTATGTCCATCTGGAAGCAAAAATGCTTGCCAAAGACAGAGGTAAATTATTTAAGGGCATCAGGATTTTGTTTCTATAAAGTTAACTGTCAGCAGGAAGACTGCAGAACACGTTCAGGCACTAGAGATAAAAAGCCAAAAAGCAGCCCTACCCTCAGGGAGCTTCCAGTCTCCACAATTCACCTGGTCTCCTGGTTCAATTTACATTGCAGCAATCTGTCTCTCACTACACAAGGCAGACGGCAACCTCTTCCTTGATGTTTTGTTAAGTTCCCAAATCACCTCGGTCGGGGACGTTCGTCCACTAGCCCTCCAAGGAGTCACTGACTTGGTAGGAGTCTTGCTTCCACGAGATTCGGCGGTGACTTTAACAAACCCCCTTCACCTCCACACAGAAGCTCTGAGGAAGGGTCAGCTTGTCGGAAGAATAAAGAAGTTGACACAAATTCAGAATAAGGGCGACTTTGAGAGAAATAATGCCTGTCTAATGTGGGATGGGTGGTGATGGGAACTGGAACTGTGAAGTCTAAAAGCTAGTCTCTCCCATAAAAAGGAGGAAAGATGGGAGAGGAAGAGAATGTGCTGGTTCTTGGTAAGTTTCATTCATTAAAGGAAAATGAATGACAATAATAAACGTAATCATATACAAGTTCTACAATGTTTTTTAATAAAAAAACTGGTCTTTAAATTGTCTGTCTGATAGCTTGGATTATTTAACCTGCTTTTCCTTTTAGTAAAAACAATACTTTCATTTCCCTGAACAGGAGAAACAGATTCACCTGGGAACACAGCTCTAACTGGCGGGGGCGGTGGGGGGGGGCGGGGAGTGCCTATTCTCTTTCAACCTCTATTTTAGTATTTCGTAAAATAGATACTAATCTTTTCTTTTAAAATGTAAACACAATACGACATTTTGACCAAAGGCTACGGTGTCTCCTGACATCCTGGACTTGGTCCTCACTGTTCTCAAAGTGATCGGTTTTAAGAGAAGACTTTTTAAAAAGTTTCTATAATAAACTGAGAAATGATAGAACAACAGAAGTGAAGTCATAAGTAAACATAGCAAACAAAACGTATTTAACACGAAATCCAACGTGGCCTAGTTGGATGTTACATAAGCCTCACAGGTACTTGGGATTAGGGGGCAGAGTGGCTTCATGGTGTGGGTCATGCTCCCACAGCCGGAGTGGTGTGTGCACACTTAGGGAGTGTGAAGGGGGGTAGAGGAGGTGGTCAAGTGGCCTGGCAGGCCTCACTCCAGATGCGGCACCAAATTATTTGTGTTTATTAGACATCTGAGCAAATGGCCTGGGACAGAGGACAGTGGATCCCGTCAGAGCTGGGCCAGGAAGGTAAAGGCGATGAGACTCACAGAGATCCTGTCTCCACTTCTCTCCTATGTATGTACTGCATGTGATGACGAGTCTCTAACGTGAAGACACAGCCACAGGCCGCTGGCAAACAGCCTGTCCCGGAGTCGTTCCAAGTAGGGACACTCTGGAGAGAAAACCAAATTCTAAGAGACAGTCATCTCAAGAAAAGCAAGGCCCTGCCAACAGTGTCTACAGCCAGTGGCCGGTGTGTAAAGGGCTGCTGGCGGTCATTCGATCTTTCCTGTCACGTGGGAGCAGTGACAGCAAATCACCGTTGCCAACACCATCTCTGAATGAGGAGGACGGCAGCCCGTGTGCACGCCTTGGGGCCTTCTTATTTAGACCAGTAGGGGAAAGAATGGAAGGTTGACACCTGGAGGGCTCAGCGGTTGAGCGTCTGCCTTCAGCTCAGGGTGTCACCCCTGGGTCCTGGGATCGAGTCCCACATCGGGCTCCCCAGAAGGAGCCTGCTTCTCCCTCTGCCTGTGTCTCTGCCTCTCTCTCTGGGTCTCCCATGAATAAATAAATACAATATTAAAAAATATATAAATGAATAAAATAAAGTCTTGGGACACCTTTAGCCCAGGGCGTGATCCTGGGGTCCCGGGATGGAATCCCACATCGGGCTCCCTGCATGGAGCCTGCTTCTCCCTCTGCCTCTGTCTTTGCCTCTCTCATGAATAAATAAACACAATCTTAAAAGAAAGAAAAAAAAAAGAATGGAAGATTGTTTTGTCGGTTACATGCACACTGGAAGCAATCAACGGGCAGGAGTTTGGCACTTAGGAACCTGATCAAAGAGCTGTGGGGACTGCCATTCCAGTTACAGCGAGTCCCCGGGTGACCCGGGGCAAGTCACCTAACTTCTTTGCATGAGGTTTGCACATCTGGAAAGGGGTTGGCCTTGTTCCGCGACCATGGAGGGAGGCTGTGAAGACTAGGGCAGATGCTAATCAAGGCGGAGCCTGGATCCCCCGTGAGGCCTTCTGTCACCCACAGGCATGGGTGGCATCTCAGAGACCTGTGCCTGTGCTCCGGGCAGGGGAACTCGCCAGGGAACCTCGGCAGGAGGACCTGGGGGGATGGTGAGCAGTCTGTGCCCTGGAAGCTCATCCTGATGGATTGGGTCATCTTTGAACAAGAGGGGCGGCACGCTCACTCTGTCGGGATAAAGATACGCACCTGTAGAGGGTTCCAAACACACTGAAAGGTGGGTGCCACACAGACTTCACCACGAGAGGTGACAGGTAACAGGAGGCTGGGCGAGGTCCGTGCTGCCTGTACGCGCTCACAGCGGCGCAGAGCCTACCTGGGACCTACTAGAGACCCCGGGGCCGTCGCCCCCCTCTGCGGCCTGGGGCACTGCTTACCTGCTCTACGGAGAGCTGGCATTCTTCTTAGCTCTAGGAACATGTTTAACCCAGGATTTCTAAGCCATCCTGAAACAACCAAACCAAGGCAATCTTTCCAGACCCAGCTTTCGAGACCACGGAAAGAACCAATCGCTGTTTCTCTTTGGAATCTAATGAAGGGACAACTGAAGCGCGAGAAGCACACAGTTCCTCAACCCCACTCTTAGCTGAGAAAGGATTCTTTTTTCATGAAGAATAAAATCTGAAACTTTGCAGTTTGGGATTTGGGTCCACCTCTTAGTCTTTGTGAGAGAAATTTATAATGCAAAGGATATGGCTAAGATCCTGTAACAGTTCATTCTATGTGTCAACTTGGCTAGGCCATGGCCCCCGGTATTTGGCCAACATTCTAGATGTTTCCGTGAAGGTATTTTTAAGATGAGATTAACACTTAAATCAGCAGGCTGTGAGTAAAGCAGATTACCTTCCACAATGTGGGTAGGCCTCATCCAAACGGTTAGACTTGACTAGAAGAGTGACCTCCCCAGAAGGGGAAACTCTGCCAGCAGATGGCCTCTGGACTTGAACTGCAACTGTTTCCCAGGTCTCCAGCCTACCAGCCAACCCTGAAAATTTTGGACTTGCCAGTCTCCACAACTGTGTGGGCCAGTTCTCAAAGTCTCTATCTATATACACGTCCTATTAGTTTTGTTTCTCTGAAGAATCCTAATACATATACTGTGGTAAATATTGCCATTGTTCATTTCTGGTTTTCGCTCCTTCTCAATCCTGGAAACTTAAAGGAAACCACAGCCATGTAACTTGCTTGGCTAATAAAATGCAGGTAAAGTGACTGGTGTCACCCCCCTGCAAAAGCATCTCAGAGCCCAGGCGTGACTGTTTCTGCTCCTCTGCTGCAGCACCAAGCCTTGAGTCACACAGAGACGGTAGAAACTCAGGGTCCCGCCTCCCCCAGCCTGAGCCTAGGGTGACCATAACGGGCAGAGGCAGACTGGCTCCTGCAGATGTAGAGCCTGAGTGAGCATCATTTGTTGTTTCAAACCTGGGATCTGGGGGTTGTTTATGATTGATACGCCACTTGGGAAAAAAAGTTGTCCTGGTGATTTGTACTTACTGACTGAACCCTTTTCAAGCCCCTGTCAAGAAGTGATAAATTATTGAAGCATAGCATAAAGTGTTTTCTTTTTGGTGTGCACACAGTAAAACCTTGTGAAATGTTTCTGTTCACCTTTCCTGAGTTATTAAAAAATAATTGTTTCCAATTACTCTGATCTTTAAAATAAAACAAGACTAAAGGCCACATACACTTCTCCAGAACCAGCACCACCCCTTTCTTCCCTCCTTCCCTGTCCTGCCCCCACATCCTTCAACCAGGCAATTGTTTAAAATCACACCACCGGGTCCTGGAACAGAAATGCTGTTTTGCTTGGGGAGGGAGGGAGAAGGAAGGCCAATATAACATTCACACAATTGTCTGCTGTTCATTCAACCTCAGTGCTCAGATATATTTGCTGTTCCTAGAGACAGCATACACTGCTCAGAGGATAAAGCAGGGTTGTGGAAATCTCATTAATAAACTGTAAAAACCCTCGCAGCAGGAGTCCCATAATGCAGAGGAGGCCGCCTTGTGCCAAACAACGTGAATGCTTGGTGTGCTGCTCCGGGACAACAGCACACCCCAACCCAGCTTGGATCTGAGAGAAAGGCGGCCTGAGAGCCCCTCCCTGAGCCGGGGGTGAGGAAAAATTCCCCCCCAACCACCGTTCACCAACTGGAACCTGAGTAAGTTTACAAAAGTCCAGGCTTTGCTTTAATCTACAGGACTGCCAGACAGATGGCGGTACACAACTGGCTCCTCTCCTACTGTGTTCCATAAAAATTAGAGAACGATATTGATGCCCATGCTCTTGAAAGAAAGCAAGAAAATCTAGCAAGCTAACTGGGATATCACTAACCTTCAGACTTTCCCCCAGCTCCATGCAGAGTCCCACTTCCTTTGTAGAAGTGCCAGCCTTAGGTCCCCAGCTCTATTTTCTATCTGGGTGATGGAATCGGAGGCTGAGCCTCTGACCTCACAAACCCCTTACGGCCTCTGATGGAAACTGGATGCCTCTGTAGAACGCTTTCACTCGAGCATTTTGTGTGGCAAGCCAAAGGAGATGGGATAGAGGAGGACATCTCTAAAATGTTTCAGTTATCATCGTATGCATCCTTCCTCAGACACAGGGTAAAGAAAACCAAATCAAATGACACTGCTTGAGACTTGAGTTAAAAATCACGTACAGAGAAATGGATTTTCTTTTTTTATTCATTTGTGTTCTGCACACTGACACAGAGGGAAAAGAAGATGCCTGGAACTTAAATATGGAGGAGCTCTTTACACTACATCCACAATTTTGTGCCCTTCGCTCACTCGCATGTCAGTGAAAAATTGCCAACTATTATGAAACAGGACAAGTCACAAAAGAAAACAAAACAAATAAAACAAAACAAAGCAAAAACCCTCATACAAAAAAACAAAACAAAATAAAACAAAACAAAGCAAAAACCCTCATACAAAAAATATATCCAAGTGTGAAAAGGATTGTCCTCTTGGCATCTTCACATCCTTCTCTTCTGTGTACTTATATACAATACTGGAAAGAAAAAAATAAATACGCTGAAAAAAAAAAAAACATGTGCTAAAGTATCATAATAGCAAGTTTTAAACGCAAAAAGATTTTGGCCTAACATCTCTGCAAATTGGAAGGGATTTTTCATACTGCACAATAAATTCTATGATATTAAAAACCAAATTTGAAGAACCGAGACCTGGATTTGATGTCTTACAAGGACTGTGTTCTAGTGTTCACTATACATTTGACTGCAAATCGTGACCAAGAGAATAAAATAAAATGGACGTGAAAATCCCTGGAATCTAAGGACGTTTTATAATAATTCTGCCTGTAGTAACATAAATCTACCAGACTAAACTTCAAGTTAACAATTAAAAACAAACAAAAAAAAAAAAACAATTAAAAACATATTTTCAGGGACAGTTGGGTGGCTCAGCGGTTGAGTATCTGCCTTTGGCTCAGGGTGTGATCCCAGAGTCCCAGGATTGAGTCCTACATTAGGCTCCCTGCGTGGAGCCTGCTTCTCCCTCTGCCTATGTCTCTGCCTCTGTGTCCCTCATGAGTGAATGAATAAAATCTTAAAAAAAAAATTTTTTTTTTCAAAAAAAATTTTTTTTCATCCATCTTTCCAATATAAACTTTAAACCTGCTATTTACTATTTTAATTACAACAAGATAAAGAAGAGCTGAGGAGTTTTGGGGGGTTTTTTGCTTTGTTTTTAAATACTAAAATCTTTATTCTGAATTCCCTTTAATCCCTGGATTTTATCCCTGAATTCCCAAAGTATCAACCTTTGGTGTTATCCAAAGGTTTGCTCAGCAAGCCCTCATGACCACCCAAAATGAACTCCTTGGGATATGTGGTACCTAAGAATGAGACAAAACTTAATTACTAGGTGACTGTGGTCAGGCTTTCACCAGAGGTGTTCCGCCCTTCCCACCTCCACGCCTACTCAGACTCTGACACGTCCATTCAAAGTGAACATTCAGAGGTATCTTGATCAAAGAACATAGCACAGATTAAATAGAATCCTTAAGAGACAAGGATATGAATCTGGGAGTCTAAAGATATCTACCACTGATTTCATCATGGAAAAAGTTATATGAAGGGAAATGTCAGAATGATGGTAGAAACATGCCCAGGAAACTGGACACACCCTGGAGGTAGTGTCCATGTGACAGGATCTAGCCTGTCACCACTCACAGGTGACTGCTGCTCTAAGCTGTCTGTAGATGGTGAAAGATCATAACATTTCCAATAAATGGAGGGAGTAAAATAAAACTAATATAAAAAAAACAGGAAATTCTACATGCTGAGAGGATAAAAAGCCAACAAAAGATCTATACAAAGATAGGATGTGAAGAAATATGGTACTATAAGAACTAGAGATAGAAATATCTACAATAAAAGTCAGGATATTTAGTTCAGTGCAGAGACCCAACTGTTAATAAGGGAAGAGGAAGAAATTACCCAGAACTAAAGAATGCACATCAATAAAAACCCCAAACTTAGGAGCCCCAGAGCTGCATTTGGGGGATGGGATCAAAGGGGGGGAGGGATGAGTCAAAGGATAATTTTCTCAGTTTTGATGTTTTCCTCTTCCCCCTGAGAAATTCAAATATGACTTCATTGCTAATTCTTTCAAACAAGGTACTTAAAAGTAGTCATAACATTCATAGCAATGTACTGGTTGTTAAGAAGCAGATCAACTTTAGAATCATTTTTCCTATTTTGTCATTTTTGCCAAACTAAAGGAGGCCAACCTCCACAAAAAGCATCTGAACATTTAAGAGAGAAAGGCCAATCAGGACAGGCTAACTGCAAAATGATGCAAACCAAAGATAATGGGGCAAGAGTGGCCACTCTTACAGCTCCAACTTCTGATGTGAGAGGCAGTGCTGGGGGAATGTAATAAACTGTACTCAGGGTTCTGAATCAGTGTCCCCTCAGGTCCTTGTTAGTGGAGAGAGGGAAGGTGAGAATGTCTATTCCAAAATTCTATGAAGCATCCTAAAAAAACTAGCCACAGTAAAGATCTGAGATAGAATAAGTTAAAAATAAACAATGCAAAATGAAAACTAAACTTTTGAATTATGTAGGAAGTCTGTGGGGGATCCTGATTATAGACAAAAAGGCTTCTTTGGGGATGTTGCACAACTGTACAGCGAGAGATTATTACCATTGTTTCCACGGATAAATGCATCACCATACTTATTCTTCAGCTGTCCATTTACATATTCTTCCGTCTGCTCCAAGGCTATATTCATGTAGCCATCCAGGCAAGCCAGGACCCCTGGAGGCAGATTTAGTCAAAGAGAAGATATACAAGGCAAATAAGAGTTGAAAATTACAGGGTACACCTTAGAGCTGACAATCTCATTATTTGTTAGCTCTCACATCCTTAATATAAAAATTCACGCTGTAAGTGAAACTCAATAGTTTCATTCTATGCCAATGTGAACGAAGGCTAAGAAGGATACAGTGTGAAAGCAGACATGGACGCATTGCTAACAGGGAAAACATCAAACTATCACTTGCTTCATGGGACGTGTGATCACAGCAAGTTCTAAAGCCTTCACAAAAATAATGTAACAAGCACACTCCAAATAAAATACCATTCTTTGAAAGCTAAAATCAGGAGTGGGCAATTATGCACGAACAAATGACCACTGGCCAAGGCTCCTCGCTTCCAGGGGGCACGTCTTACTTTAGTCACTAAGTAAAATATGAGTCTGGCAGATTTACTGTATTCTTTTGCAACATCTACTGCAGCAGATGAATGTACTCCAGGGTTAAGAGGAAGTCTCCACAATCTGTTAAAATAATAGAAGAGGAGATAGCAGGTGCTCCTGAAGGAACATCTTAAAGCTGTGACTCACAGTGAAGAGCAGCTTGAGAAGACAGGGCACCATATTGCATTATAACACATCCCTTTCTGTTTTGTTACACTTAGAATATTTTCAAATCCAGACTAATATAGAAAAATGGCCAAAAACATTCTAAAGAGCTTTTAAGGGAAACTGTTTGAGTCAATCTTTTTAATTGTGTTGAGATGGTATAAATTGTGCACAACATGCCCTGATAATTTTTTTCAAAAGATGGAAATATAGAAGCCTCCGAGTCTCTAACTTCAAGTGGTAATATCTAGGAAAAAAAATTAAGAATACTACAAGTTTGATACAATTAGCCAAATCGATAGCTTCATTTAGTCTCCACTTCGTTAATATGCTCCTCACTCCCTGCCTCTGCCCTCATTTGCCTCTAAACAAAAATGTTTCTTTTCCAAATTGTGTAATGAGAACACACGACGTTAATCTGACAGAATTCTGCTAGAAGCTGTACACTTTCAAATAATCAGAATAGATTTGAACAATTACTAACAATTATTTCCCATCAAAAGAAAGCCTAAGATATAACTTTCCTGTTTATTTCCCACTGTATTATTTTATATCTAAACCACAATCCTAAGTGAGCAAGAAACTTCCAAAATGTGATATGCAAATGTTTGAAAGTTAACCCAAAGCATTTCAAAATGAAATATTCACTAGTAAAAAGTTATGTATTCTCCTTGCAAAGGTTGATTTAAGAAAAAGGTTCCAGGAGGTTGTCATTGTCTCTAAAGGGATAAAGTACGAGGAAGAACAGGAAAAAAAAAGTTCTCTTCAAAGTTTAAGAGAAATTGCTACAAAGAGCTGGGTTTTTAAAATTTAATCATGACAGTGACTAGCCACGTGAAAGGCCTCCAACCTCTCTAGTAAACAAACAAAAAAAAAAAACAGAAATAAAATGAAACTATCACTTGTTGCCAATTAGAATGGAAAAGCTGAAAAGAAGGGGTTGGTGAGAACCCACAGAAGAATAAGCCCATCTGCTTTGAGGGGAGGGCCACTTGGCACACTCATTAACACAGAAATCCTAGCCTAGGGAATTTATTTTAAAGAAATACTTGGATACATGTCAAAGGAGAAAAGCTGTTTACTTAAAATAGCAAAAAAAAAAACCTGGTAAACACCTACACATCCATCAATAGGAAATTGGTTAAAAACAAAAACAGAACTGTGGTACATCCCCACAAGGTACTCCTATACAGCATTAAACATTCTATATTGTCAGAGAACTGAATATATTTTTTTAATGTAAAAAGAAAAAAAATCAGAATGTATGCAGAGCTGATCCCATTTATATGAAATTATGCTTATATGAACTCAGGTCCAAACTGGTTAGCCTGATTCTCTCTGGATGGGGAGACTGCTTTCTTCTGTATATTTTTCTTCATTATTTGCTTTGAAATTCTTTAGAAAAGAGAGATGAAATGAAGAAAAAAAAAAAAAAGAAAAATTCATATACTACCTTTACAAATAAAAATATTATCCCTAACGAGAGAAAAAAGTCAGGCTAGGCCGGCTGAACTCCTCAGTGAAGTGGGTTCTGAGAAGATACTGAACGCAATGTCCCCACCCTAACCAACTGTTGAATATGCTCAAATCTCTTAAAGTCTATTCTCTCCTCTGTGCTCATCAAACGTTCATGGGTATGAAGCAGTACATAGAGACTTTATACCTCAGTATTCAGTATAAATCCATTAGTTTCCACTATAAAAATAAAATTAAACTGGGTTATTGATGTCAAGAAACTAAAGCAGTACATAAACAGCAGAGTGGCTCCTTAACAAGGCTTTTAAGTCAGGCTTGAGTTGGGAGTCCTAGCTACTCCCTTGCTAGGTAGGGACAAGCAGACATCTCAAAGGATTTATGTGAAGATAAATTGGAAACTGAAATGATTAGCACACACTGGACACATAGGAAGTTCTCAGAAAAATTAAGCTTGCAAGAGTGGAAAGAGGAAAAAGCTCAAGATTAGCATCCTCATTCAGAAAAGAGACAAGAAAAGGCTTTACTCCGCTGATGAATGGGTAATCCGTACCCGGGGAAAAATTCCAGGTAATTAACACATTAAATTTTGGAAGATTAGGGTTTCAGTAACTTTAAAAAAATGGAATTTGATACCATTCCTCCTGCAAAGTTAATTTCAGTAGTGTCACAGCCTCTTAAAAAGAGCATTCTCAGGGGATCCCTGGGTGGCTCAGCGGTTTAGCGCCTGCCTTTGGCCCAGGGCAGGATCCTGGAGTCCCGGGATCCAGTCCTGCATCGGGATCCCTGTGTGGAGCCTGCTTCTCCTTCTGGCTGTGTCTCTGTTTCTCTCTCTCTCTGTCTCTCATGAATGAATAAGTAAAATCTTAAAAAAAAAAAAAAAAAAAAAAAAAAAAGAGCATCCTCTAAACTAATGGGAAGGAGTACTTGGATAGCATGCACACCGGAAGGGTGGGGAGTTCAGGCTGTAAGGTGACACTGTCTAAATAGTTGCTTGTCCATCTTGAATACTTGGGCAAAAACAAAGGCTGCCATGACAGGTGTTCTTCCATCTCCAGTTATTCATGCCTGAGGTGGCTGAGAATCCTGGCTGTTACTAGAACGTACACATACGGTCTCAAAGCAGAGACAGGTGACAGTAGTCACACAAATCACACCGGAAGTCAGAAGCACACACACTGCTTTCCACCTTGTCTCGAAAGGGAACCATCTCAGCAGTGGAAAAAGAAATGGGCACAAAACCTACTGGTAACCACTGCTTCTTCATTTGGGTATGTTCAAGAGCTTAATAAAAACCAGTTAAGGGATCCCTGGGTGGCGCAGCGGTTTGGCGCCTGCCTTTGGCCCAGGGCGCAATCCTGGGGACCCGGGATCGAATCCCACGTCGGGCTCCCAGTGCATGGAGTCTACTTCTCCCTCTGCCTGTGTCTCTGCCTCTCTCTATCAAAAAAAAAAACCAAAAACCAAAAAACAAAAACCAGTTAAGTCATATTTACTTATTTAGTTGCACCAGTGAGGACGAAGCATGAAAATATTACCTCGATAATCCACTCCAGAATTCAATTTTACCACAACTGGTCGCCCGATGATTTGCTTTAAGAAGTCACTGGGGGTTTGCTTCCGTAGACTCATTTTAACAATCCTGATCAGAAATCTGAAAAGGAGCAATAAAAGCCAAGACAAAAGTTAATCATTTACTCAAAACTCAAAAAAAGCCCTGAAGCCTTCAACATATTTATAGGAAATCAAGTATCAAAAGAGCACACATAACTCAACATTATTCGCTACTGTTACAACACTACAGCTAGCACATTTTCAGTACTTACTACCAGCCAGATACTAAGCTAATGCATGACTTCAGTTGGTTATCCCACAGCAACCCTACACCACATCTCCGTTAACAGAGCCCCTGTTCTTAATCACTTGTCACTACTGTCTCACACCGTCAGTATACCCATTGCAACCACTGCCACCTCCCTCATTTACTGGATGCTTAGCCTATATACTGAGCCACTCTGCAGAGATCCTAATAAACATGATCCCATTTAATCTTTATAAGAACACTGGGAAGAAAGTCTTAATATCTCCATTTTGCTAATGACAAAAGCACAAAAAGCTGAAATAATTTGCCCTCAAATGTGATATAACCAACATTCAAGCTCAAAACAATTATATTTTAAAGTCTATGTTATATAATGTAGACATATTTACAACCAGCTGATGCCAAAACAGTGTTTCTAAAAATAATTATAAGCATAATTGAGAGCTAGTATCTGACTGTACTATATGCCATGCCAGCACTTACCTAAGCACTTTTTATGTTTTAATCCATTTAAAATTCACTACCTTATGAGGTAGGTGTTGTTTTTAATCTTCATTCAACAGATGAAGAAATAGACACAGAGGTCCTGCTCTGGTCACACAGCTAGTTAAGTGGATGACCAGCCCATGCTCTTAATCACCACCTTATACAGCCTCCTGAAAGTTGCTATTGCAGTTGCTATTTTCTTATTACAATTAGAGCAGATATACACTCTATTTAATTAAGAAAAAAGTATTTTTTAAAAAAGTTTTTATTTTAATCATCCAGTGTCCATTTCAAGTGCATTCCTTAATTCCTATCCCCTATTTCACCCATCCCCCCACCCACCTCCCCTCTGGTCACTGTGTTCTCTGTAGTTAAGGGTCTAGTTCTTGGTTCGCTCTTTTTTCCCCTTTGCTTGTTTGTTCTGTTTCTTAAATTCTACATGAGTAAAATCATATGGTATTTGTCTTTCTCTTCTGGCTTATTTCACTTATCATAATACTCTCTAGCTCCATCCATGTCACTGCAAATGGCAAGATTTGATTCCTTTTTATGGCTAATATCCTGTTTCATACACATCACACACACACACCACCTCTTCTTTACCCATTCATCAGTTGATGAACACTTGGGCTACTTCCATAGTTTGGCTATGGCAGATAATGCTCTATGAACAACGGTGCATGTATCCCTTTGAATTAGTATTTTTTTTTTTTTTTAATTTATGATAGGCACACAGTGAGAGAGAGGCAGAGACACCGGCAGAGGGAGAAGCAGGCTCCATGCACCGGGAGCCCGATGCGGGATTCGATCCCGGGTCTCCAGGATCGCGCCCTGGGCCAAAGGCAGGCGCCAAACCGCTGCGCCACCCAGGGATCCCTGAATTAGTATTTTTGTATTCTTTGGGTAAATACCTAGTGTGATTGCTGGATCATGGGGTAGTTCTATTTTTAACTTTTTGAGGAATCTCCATACAGTTTTCCAGAGTGGCTACAACAGTTTACATGCCCACCTACAGTACAAGAGTGTTCCTTTCCCCCCACATTCTCATCAATACTTGTTTCTTGTGTTGTTGATTTCAGTCATTCTGACAGGTATGAGGTAATATCTCATTGTAGTTTTGATTTGCATCTCCTTGATAATTAATGACACTGAGCATGTTTTCAAGTGTCTGTTGGCCATCTGTGTGTCTTCTTTGGAGAATGTCTGTTCATATCTTCTGCCCATTTTTTAATTGTATTATTTGGTTTTGGGGTGTTGAGTTTTAGAAGTTCTTTCTATATTTTGTATACTAACTCTTTTTTTTTTATACTAACCCTTTATCAGAAATGT
This sequence comes from Nyctereutes procyonoides, assembly GCF_905146905.1. Classification (NCBI taxonomy): domain Eukaryota; kingdom Metazoa; phylum Chordata; class Mammalia; order Carnivora; family Canidae; genus Nyctereutes; species Nyctereutes procyonoides. The sequence goes on from NW_026575122.1 coordinate 19,553,414, forward strand.
CATTTGCAATATCTTTTCCCTTTCCATAGGTTGCCTTTTAGTAAAAAAACAGTCTTGAAATTCAAGAATAGGAGTCTGAAATACAGACAGAACATTATATACCCGAATCAAACATACATAGTTGCCAATCACTCCTTTCCAAATTCATCTTGTTATACAACAGTTTCCTGGCTCAAAATATTTTGGTAAACAAATGTAACAAACTGTAGTTACTTAAGCAAAAACTGCCAGCAAGAGGACTTTGGAAAATGTGTTTGTTTCAAATTCAGCTCACTGCTATTTAGTAGCCATATAGTAGGGACACGGACACTTAACAATCCGGATGGAGAGCAGCCCCGTGGCTCAGCAGTTTAGGTGGCTCAGCAGTTTAGCGCTGCCTTCAGCCCAGGGCCTGATCCTGGAGACCAGGGAGGGAGTCCCACATCGGGCTCCCTGCATGGAGCCTGCCTCTCCCTCTGCCTGTGTCTCTGCCTCTCTCTCTGTGTCTCTCATGAATAAATAAATAAAATATTTTTAAAGAATTTTTAAAAAATCAGTATGGATACAATATCTTAAGGACTCTCCTCAAGAACTCAAATCGTTTTTAATCAGGATTTTCATAACACTTTCTTTCATAAACAGCACTGCTTACTTCTCTCAGCCACTCCATGATCTGAGTACAAGTTCAGGAACATCGTTTGGAGATTTTTCTCACAGTGAATCTGTGCCAGCTTAAGCAGTCTGGGTAAGCTAGAATGCTCAGTTAATGGCTTTTCATTTCTTCAACAAATACATACATGTGCACACATATTTTCTGGGAAATTCAAAAACATGGCATTCACACAAGTTCTGACCTTAAAGAACTTAAAATCCAGAAGAATTTAAACTCTTGTTCAAAGGGTGTGAGTAAACAAAAGTGATTATAATTTAAGTGAAATAATTCTCTTTAATTACAAAAAGTCAACATCTTAAGTTAAATAAAAGAAAATGCAAATTTCACAAAGTATTCTTAAATTTTGGGCTGTTCTTTGGACCATTCTGTATTCCATCTCCCCAAGGTTTGAAAGATGGGATCAAACGGGATCAGCTAATTATTTTACTCAGCAAATTTTAATTTAACTGGATTGCCCGTTTTTTTTTTGTTTTTGTTTTTTTGTTTTTAGTTAGAGTCTCAGTCAATATCTGGAATTACAACTACTATTCAGGACGACCACTATTCATTCCAGACTCAGACCACACAATTTTATTTACACTGTTGTGAGTGCAAGAAAAAATGTTACAAAGTAAATCCTGTAACAGACTCAGTACTCTTGATGAGTTTAGTAAAAACAAACAAATCTTCCCATTCATCTATAAACTGCCTTATTTATGTCCCAAACACGTGCTGTTTTGTGGCTGAACAGGTCTAGAGAGACTATAAACTCTAAGGGCCTGATTGAGACTCAGCTCGAGTCAGATACATTTCCTATCGTATGCAAAATCCCATGATGGTACTTTCTTTCTAGGTACAAGACTGAGATGAAACTAACTGTTTACTTTGTGTTGAAAAAACAAAACAAAAAATAAACACTAAGGAGGCGGACGCCTGGGTGGCTCAGTTGGTTTAATGTCTGCCTTCATCTCAGATCATGATCCCAGGGTCCTGGGATGGAGTCCTGCATCAGGCTCCCTGCTCTGGGGGGAGCCTGCTTCTCCCTCTCCCTCTGCCACTCACCTTGCTTGTACATGGTCTGTCTCTCTCTCTGTCTCTCTCAAATAAATAAGATCTTTATAAAAAGATTTTTTTTAAAAAAATCACTGAGATGTATGGTCATGTGAAAATCTAGTTGACAGGAATATTATTAACTACCCTGTGTCCAAAGTTAAAAGTTTATACAGAAAAAAATACAAGCCTAGATAAATGCTGGTATTAGCTATTTTTAAAAAACATTATTCATCTTCTTTCTTCATTTTTTTTTAAAAAAGAATAGGTAAAACTCTTCTCTTCTAAGCTCATCAAAGGTCACAGCTCTGTTACGAAGCCACATGTTTACTCGGATTAGCATCACTCTCTTCCTGAAGGTGTTCCATACCTCAAACTTTCGTTCAGCATCAAAGGGTCAGGTGCACAGGCTATGCGTGCAACGTTGTTAACATGTTCCACACAGCCTCAGGCCCTCAGAGGGTACACTCCAAAGCAGGCACAGAAACACATCAATGGAGAACTTTTTAAAAGCTGTATGTCGGGGATCCCTGGGTGGCGCAGCGGTTTGGAGCCTGCCTTTGGCCCGGGGCACGATCCTGGAGACCTGGGATCAAATCCCACGTCGGGCTCCCAGTGCATGGAGCCTGCTTTTCCCTCTGCCTGTGTCTCTGCCTCTCTCTCTCTCTCTCTTTCTGTGACTATCATAAATAAATAAAAATTTAAAAAATAAAAAAAATAAAAATAAAAGCTGTATGTCTTGGGATAGAATTATGCAGAGACTAGTGCACAGAGAAAGCAGCTCCATGAGCACAGGCTGGGCAGGACAAGGGCTTTCCGGAGGTGACACCAGCGCTCAGTGGGAAGGAAAAGGAGGGCCGAGTCTGAAAGGACAGAAATCCTAGCAAAAGCAATGGACATGTGTTTGGGATTGAGGAGAAAATGTTGCAGCCAAGAGGATGAAATGTAGCCGGTGTGTGTGTGTGTGTGTGTGTGGCAGGCATGTATGTATGTATGTGTGTGTGTGTGTAGCCAGGGTGTGTGTGGCAGGCGTGTGTGTGTGTGTGTGTGTGTGTGTGTGTGTATGCATATGCAGCCGGGGTGTGTGTGGCAGGACCACATTCCTGGCAAGCTCGGCAAGCCAAGCCAGGCTGGGAGAGCTTGAACTTGAGCCGCCAGGTCAGTTTCCTAGCATGAATTGATGGGCTTACTTGGAGATTCTGCTTCAGTGGGTCTGGAGAAGAGCCCAGGAACCGGTCTGCACATGCCTCGCCAGTCTGGGGACTACCGTGTCAGGCGCAAAGAACACGAGAGGGTCATAGGCAGAGGCCTGCGCAGGCAGTGCAAGTGGGCCGCCTCAGCTGGTTCTGGCAGCGCCATTCCCCTACCTGGCTGTACTCGGTGGAACCTGTCACTATTCTCTTACAATCTCCACCTTTTCTATACAAGTCTTTTCTCCCTCAAAAGCCACGTGAAAGGAAAGACTACTACCAGGCTTGTCATTTTTTTTTCTCCAGGACATCTACATTCTGCTAAATCTCTTGGAAAAAAAAAAATACATTTCAAAAGTTATTTGAAAAGAGGGTGGCTGCTTCGAACGCATTTTATCCATCACTCTAAGAGACCACATCTTCTACATTCATCTTCATTAGGCTTCCTTGGTACTCCCTGTTACTTAATGACTTGCCCATAAATCCATTTTGTATGAGTAAATTGGTCTCAACATCACAATTTTTCCCACCACTTGGCTCATGTAATTTTAAGTGTTCATCTTTTAAATTGGTTAAGGCAGAAGGCAGAGTTCTGGACATGTCTGAAGCAAGAGAGAAGCCTCTTGAACCATAAACACATAAGAGGAAAAAGGCCTCCTTTCTGCAGGGTCACCTTGATAAAACTTCTCCCTTCAAAATTAAAGCCATAATCACCTCTATGCCTCTCTCCCTCCCCTGACTCCTACTCAGGTTTGTTTTAAATGACCTATTTTCAGAAATGGCTATTAAGTCAAAGGCAGTATATTTTCTGCCAGAAGCTACTGAGAGGTCTAGTATAAGAACATCTGCAAACTGCCCTGCAGAGATTTTTTTTTAGTAGAAGAATGGAGGGAAAAAAGAACCAAATTTTATTCATCCAACTATGTGCCTGGTTGTTAGATTCACGAGTGATTCACAGTAACCCTGCAAGGTGGTAAGCAGAACTAAGGAAGCCTCAGCCCTTTCAAAGCTGCCCTTTGGAGTATGTCTAGATTCTCCCCTTACGTGTGGGGAATGGCCACAGACATATATGGAGATGTAGGGGAGATCCAGCTGGAGGGTAGGAGCACTGCAGGAAAACTGCCTCAAGTGACAAAGTGCTGTAAACTAGCCTGCGGAGAAATACAATGGTTAAAGGTTAAGCAGTACATCTAATGTGATTGAGTTACATCACTGAGCAGAAGGCATGCAAATCCTTGTTTCTTGGCAATGTTTACCTGTAAACTTTCACCTACTGAGGGCATCAGACACTGAAAACAGCTCTCAAAATATCTCCCTTCTCGGACAGAAGGGGTACCTAGCCCTCTTCTGAAGGATTCATACCAATTCCTCCTCCCCATCCAAGAGAGGGCCACTTTCCTCCCCTCTCTCACTCCAGCCATGAATCCAGCACTCAGAGAGCACCCCTTCCCATTTAGCAGGCTGTTCTGCAGTTTTCCTGTTGATCAGTCTCCCACAGTAGGTTCTAAGCTTCTCAGAGACAGGGGAAAAGGAACCTAAGCTCACGGGCCAATCCTGTGGGAGACATTTGAGGACAGTGCCAAGGAAAATCCCTGTCCCTTTCACCGCTACCCGCAAACTATGGGTATAGTGACTAGCACTGCATCATCTGTGCACTTAAATGGCTATACCACAGTCATATCTCTGCTACTGACCACCAAATAAAAGACAAAGAAAATAGAAATGTTTCTGTGTTGTACAAGAACCAGCTGCATCCGAGTCAACAGAGATGCTTGTTAAAATGCAGATTCCTGAAGCCTACTACTCCTAGTCAGACTCCTCAGGCAAGGGGCACCGTAACTGACATTTTATAAAGCTTCCCAAATGATTCCTGTAAGCAAATGCAGACATCTGGAGACATTCTGGACTGTCTTGAATGAGGAGGGTGGTGCTAGGACATAGAGGCCAAGGATGTTGCTTAACATTCAAAAAAGCACAGGACAGTGCTCCACAGCAAAGGATTATCCGGCCCAAAATGTCAACTGAGGTTGAAAAACTCTGTTATTATAAACCCTTTATCAAAAAAACCATTGTTCTATAGTATTAAAGCAACAAGGAGTTTTAAAAAACTTTCAAGGTATAACAAATGAGAACAAACAGCTCAATTCTAATCAGATGATCGAGTACAAATTCTAACTTTTTAGATACTTTATCCTGACATAAAGGGAATCTGAAAACAACTGTCAAGAAATCTTGAAGGGGGGGAATCCCTGGGTGGCTCAGCGGTTTGGTGCCTGCCTTTGGTCCGGGGAGCGATCCTGGAGTCCTGGGATCGAGTCCTGCATCAGGCTCCCTGCGTGGAGCCTGCTTTTCCCTCTGCCTGTCTCTCTCTCTCTCTCTCTCTCTCTCTCTCTCTGATGAATGAATAAATAAAATCTTCAAAAAAAAAAAATCTTGGAAGGGTTGCCATTTTAAGTAATGGATTTCTAGTCCCAGTCCTGAAAATGGTCAATTTCCCAAGTGTTACACTTCCCTCAGATGACTAAAATCTCTGTTATTTCTAACAGGACAAAATAATTCAAGTGATGCCAAGATCTTTAAAAATGCTCATACAAGTATGCCACAGTTTAGTGAGAGACCACCCAATGCAGCATAAGGAGTACTCACTTGGGAGATAGGAAACCTGAATTCTAATCCCAGTTCTGCTACTTAATTTAGCTGTAAACCTTGGAGAACTCATCATTTCACCTCTCAAGGCCCCAGGTTCCTCATCTGCAAAATAAGGGAGTTATGCTGGATGACCACTTAAGAGATCATCCTGCTCTAACATTGTCAGCCTATGCAGCAACTCCAGTAATACTTTTACACACACACAGACACAAACCCAAGATAATTCTCTAGACTCCTGCACAAAATTCAAGCAATTGGCATTATGAAACACCACCATAAAAAAATAAAAAAAAATAAAAAAAAAAAACCAAAGTGAGCGTGACGTATTAGAAATACATTTTATGAGCTATCATACTTTTGGTGAAAACAGGCACAACCTTACATGAAATGTAAACTGCTAGAACTCTCCTGGAAAACAATTTGGCAAGGGGTCTGTAGATCTGAAGAGACCTTACTAGTAGAGCACAGCACCTATTGTAAAAATGTCCTTGCTCAGAATCAATCCAAGTGAATCATCCGAAACACAGTTTTAAAAACAACGTTTATCAAAGTACCACCTGGGATGCTAAGATGAAACAAAAATTCACAAACACCCTAAATGCCTCACAGCCGGGGAAATGGCTGGATAATTTACGGGACCTACACCAGGACAGAACAGGCAGCCCACCAAAAGGTGCAAAATCAGAAATGGCGTTTAAGAGGCACTTTTCAATGAAAGCGGACAACTTATCTGTACTGTTAACTGACCGAACAGGTAGTCTTAGCTCAAACAGAAGGAAGCACGCACAAGAGTAAAGATGGGAGGGATTCGGTGAGTATTACTTTCTTCGCTAAGCGCTTCTGATTCCAGCATCTCAACAGCCTTGTTGAGCCTCTGCGGCATGGGGGGGGGGGGGCACCCTAGGGCCCCATCCCCTGCTCCAGCCGCGCGCACACACCCGCGAGCCGCGAGCGCGCGCTCCTCCGCGGCCGCCCCGGCGGGAGGACTCGACGCCGTACCCTGCGGGCGCCCGCGGCCCGAGGCCCCGGTAAGGTGGGCGCGTCCAGCTCTAGATTCCCGGGCAGGGGAGCCACCCCGACGTGGGCGTGGACGAGGCCGCGGCGGCCCTGGAGCCCTCGGAACCGGGCGCGGCCCACGGGGCCCCGCGGCCCGCTTTCCCGCCCACCCCGCCGGCGAGGAACCCGCCAGCAGCCCCGGTCTCGGAAGGCAGGTCGGCGGCGCCGGGCGGGGGGGGGGGGGGTGCCGCGGCGGCGCCCGCGGGGTCCATCGCCCCTCCGGGGGGCTCTGGGCCGGGCCCCTGGGGTCCGCGCGGCCCACCTCCCGGCTGCTGCTCCCCACACCCACCCCGGGCCAGCGAACACCGCCCGGCTCACCTGGCGGCCGGGACCCAAACCCCCGCTCCAGGTGGCGCGCAGCTCGGGCCTCCGCCGAAGCCCGGGCGAAACCGAAAGTGAAACTGCCGGAGCAGGCGGCGCGCCTCTGCGGCCGCCGGGGAGCGCCCTTCCGGGCTACGGCAGCCTGCGGGGCCCAAGAAGGCCGCGCTGCGCCGCGTGCGCCAAGCCGGGAGTCTCTCGTTTGGCCCGAAGGCAAAGTTGGGGCTTTGGCGGTCAGAGGAGAAAGAGCTGCCGCTACCTCTTAGCAGAAAGCAAACACCCCTTGAAATACTTAAAACAAAACGAAGCCTGGAAGTGATCTTTTAGGCAGGATTTCCTTTAGGCAGAAATGCAAGAAATAGCTTGAGGTCCTACTAAACTGGAATTTACCACTAACGTAATAGTCATAGTATACGGGCTCGGCAAGGTCCTTGAATAAGTTAATGCAAATAAATAAAGCGGGCATCCTCAAATCCTTAAATCCACTTTGGATTTTGATTGTGTGATGAAGTCATTATTAGCAGGAGATTGTTTCCATGGCAACGTAATTGCCACAAAAAGAATTAAAGCCCCTAAAGTAGCTCCGTATTATAATGGTAGGACTTGCGTTACATTACAATCTAGTTCTAGTTGGAAGTGGTATGCAGGCTTTAGTCGAGTGCTGCTATGGGAACTTGGTTTGGAATTCTGCATGAGTTCTCAATATTCTTGCTATTAATGGAAAGGGCGAAGAAAAAGAAGTAAAGTGTTATACCAACACTTGATTCCTTTTTTCCCTCACACACATACCCTCAACTTAAAACGTATACTTTGATTCTGCTTGTGATTTGCAGCACTCTGAACAAAGAGATAACATCTTTGGACAGACTCTTAAGTGGTATAGATCTAAGATGCAGGGTTTTTTCCCTAAGATCTACATGAGTTTCCCCTCTCGTAAACCTGTCTTAGCTGAAGAAATGAATCTTTGATTGATATGACGGCCAGAGAACAACTGGGTGTGATTTGGTGGTGACAAGAGATTTCCTTATATCCTTCCAGAAAAGCTCACTTTGGGCAAAAACCAAGCATTACAGATTTCTTGAAAAGGCTTTATTTGAAGCTCTTATGTATCACATAAGATACAATGTGAAAAAATTAAGTATCACTTAAATAAAATAATTAGCTGCGAAGAACAGACATAATCAGATATAAAGAAAACCCTGTCCCTAAAAAGCCTTCCTCACAACAGACCTCAAATTGTACTATATTCCTCACTGGTTGTTTCAGTGATTCATAAAAAATAATTTTTTGATTCGTAGCTTTTTTCTCATTGCTATAGAGCCCTGGTGGAGTCATTAGGACGGGTGCGGTAGGCAGGAGGCAATGAGGAGTTTTGAGGGCATGGTTCATCTGCAGACATAGTTGCTACCTCTTCCAAGAGGCATGGATCTGAGGGCCCCGCTGGACCAGTGCAGCAGGCACCATTGATAAACTACAATTATCAAAATGTAGTTGTGCCCAGAATCCCCTCAGCCCCTTATAATTGGCTTTTAGTGATTCACAAGGCAACATTCCATGTTTCACAAGTTTTTCTTTAACATTTTTTTTTTTATTATACAAAGAAAACATGTGCAAGACTTCTTCTGAATGTCAGTCCACCAAGACAACTTCTAGTGCTTCAGAACCCTGAACACAGGGGCCCCTGGGTGGCTCAGTGGTTGAGCATCTGCCTTTGGCTCAGGGCGTGATCCTGAGGTCCTAAGATCGAGTCCCACATGGGGCTCCCTGCAGGGAGCCTGCTTCTCCCTCTGCCTCTCTTTCCCTGTGTCTCTCATGAATAAATAAATAAAATATTTGTAAAAACCCTGAACACAAATATTCATTGATTAAGGATCCCTAAAGTCATAAATAAAAGCTGACAAGCTTTAGTTTAGCTTAGTTTAGCTAAGATGTTAAAATTGGTAAATCTATATTGATACATCATTATCACCCAACCCAGTCTATAGTTTATGTTAGGGTTCACTCTTGGGGTTGCACATTCTATAGGTTTTGAGAAACTTCTAATGACATGTATCCACCATAACTGTGTCATGCCAAGTATTGTCACTGCTGTAAAAACCCTCTGTGCTCTATTCATCCCTCTCTCCCCACTAACCCCTGGCAACCCACTGGTCTTTTTAATGTCTGCATGGTTTTGCCTTTTCCAGAATACCAAAAAGCTGGAATCATATAGTACATAGCCCTTTTAGATTGGCTTCTTTCACTTGGAAGTGTACATTTAAGTTTTCTTCATGTCTTTTTATGGTTTGATAACTCATTTTTTAGTGTTGGATAATATTCCATTTTCTAGATGTACCACAATTTGTTCATTCTCTTACTAAAGGACCTCTAGTTTGCTTATAAATTTTTGGCAGTTATGAATAGAGCCACTATAAACATCCATGTATAGGTTTTAGTGTGGACCAAAGTTTTTAGCTCCCTTGGATAAATACCGAGAAGCGCATTTGCTGAATTGTATGCCGAGAATGTGTTTAATTTTGTAAGAAACTGTCAAGCTGTCTTCCAAAGTGGCTGCACCCTTTTGCATGCCTATCAGCTATGTCTGAGTGTTCCTGTTGCTCCACACCCACACCAGCATTTGCTGTTGCCAGGGTTTTGGATTTGGCTATTCTCATAGATAGCTTGTGGAATTTCATTGCAGTTTTAATTTGCAAATCCCTATGTACATATGATGTGAAGCATCTTTTTATATGCTTATTTGCCATCTGTATATCTTCTGATCTTTTGCCCATTTTAAAATCAGATTGTCCTTTTTTATTGTTGAGTTTTAAGAGTCCACTGTATATTTTGGAAAAGTCCTTTATTAGATATGTCTTTTTGCAAACATTTTCTCCCAGTCTGGGCCCTGTCTTCTTGTTCTCTTGAGGCTATTAGGCTCAAAATAGGCAAATGTTGGTATAAAAAACCAAGTTAGAACTCTTGCCATCTAACTCTTTGTCCACATATCTATAGTCCTGTTCCTCTAAAAAAAACTATGTGTTTCAGTGTTTCATGTTCATAAGAGAAGGTATCATGCTTAGCTTATTTTATAAAACACCAAACAATATTGTGGATATGTGGGTAATTGTATTATGTTGATGCTGATAATGATAGATATGAATATGGAATTGGATTGGCCAACAGTTTCCAAAGCAGGTTTTAGTAACTAATAGGTGTTATGCTTCTAAGAATACTGGCTGGTCTTGTTCCAGCAAATGCATTACCTGGTATGAAGTGCTGGCTTGCACTTGGACCTATCTGGATCTTCAGACTGGACAATAAAAACACTTAACCTGTCACATCCTAGTTTAGGGTATTTGGACCACTATCATCTACCTTTTATCATGGGATGTGAAAAGTATTTGTTAAAGAAGATGAGAAAAACGACATTCTGGGCAGCCCGGGTGGCTCAGCGGTTTAGTGCCGCCTTCGGCCCGGGGCAGGATCCTGGAGACCCCAGATCGAGTCCCATGTTGGGCTCCCTGCATGGAACCTGCTTCTCCCTCTGCCTGTGTCTCTGCCTCTCTCTCTCTCTCTCTGCGTGTTTCTCATGAATAAATAAATAAATCTTTTAAAAAAAGACATTCTATAGTTGCTGAATTTCTTCTTCATCTTTGTCTTCTTCACAATGTAGCCTTTCCACTATCCCACTTTTATGCAGGGGTTTCAATTCCAGTTCTCTACATCAAATGGAGTCAATATCTTGTCTCTTGGCTCACAGGCTTAAAAACTGTCACTCACTTCCATTCTTCCTTCTCCATAAACAATACAAACCGTATCACCTGCTGGATTTTTGTGACAGCCCTAAATCTGGTTTCATTATTTGGAGCCCAGTCCCACCTTCTTCACCCGGCCAGCTCCTCAGTATGCTTAGGTCTTAGCTCATACATAAATTCCTTAAGAAAGGCTTTGATAATCCCTCAGGCTGAATTGGGTTCTTCCTCTTGTTCATGATCATAGTACACTATAAATCTTTGTATCACTTATAAATTCTGCAATTAAATAACTTTATGTGTCTATGTGTGTGTCTGTGTATATATTTATATCCTCCCTCACTAGACTGTCTGTTCTATGAGGGTGAGGCCAATGTCTCTGTTATTCAGCACTATACTGTAATATCTTCTGTGAAGGAATATAAACTTATTGACTGATGGACAAATTTCTCAGGAAAGGCAGTGTGCCTTTTATTTTTATCAAAAGATAAAATATATCCTACATCATGGGCACTTGGTTTCAGATGTAATGTTTGAGATGTTTAAATACATGTTCAGACTTCACTGACCATCATTTTGAATTTCAAAGAGATGGGCTCATGGTCTGAATTCCTGTGAGGAGAGTCTTCCAAATGCCCTGATGCTTTATGCTCTGCTGTGAACTCTAGAAAACCTCTCTCAGCTGTAAAATTCAGTGAAATTGGTGTGATGCTGCCCTTGTATTTTAATCAAGATGAACTTGAAAGGTGAACATTATAAGTGGGAGAAATTATTTATAATTTGGTAATAAAAGTTTATGCCTAACACTCCAAATTTCATACATCTGCTATGTGCTGGCCCTGAGATATAAAACAATTGAAGTTGCCTTTACATTTGGCCTTATATGAAAGGTCATAAATTAGAATGATAGCATTCGTCCTCTTTCCTAGCTCACAAAATTTCCATATTAACATCTTCACCTCAAACATAAATGGTTACCCAGCTACAAAGAAAAGAGTTGTGTTGGCCTTTATGAATTATAGTTTATGTCAGAAATCTGTGGTACATAAGGCTGCCATTTATCTTGCCATGGAGGGCATCTACTTTAATGAAGCTAATTCGACCACAGTGAAACTAATTAAAACTGTATGGCCAGCTCAAATAAATAAAGTACAGTATATAAAAATTTAGGAATATTTTAGATATCAGCAAACAACTTCCAAGGCATGTGGTTCTTTTAACTCTTAAAAATGCATTTTGACATCTTAGAGGCATTTTCTCTGCTAGAATACCTGCTACCAAGCTTATTTAAAATAAATTCAATTTTCAAAATGTCTCTTTCTAATGTGGTTTTCACTGATAATGTGAAAATTTTTATTTTTTTCAACTACAAAAAACCCGCAATCCATTTCTACTATGACCTATCATAACTAAAGTCATTCCAAAATGTTAATGAATTGGACCAGTGCTTTATGTTTAGACTTTCAAAAAAATGTTTACAGCAAAAAAATCCAGATGTCCTTGATTTTCCAGGGTGGGTTATCAAATCCATATGCTTTTTTGGTGTCACGGTTTCTTTCACCAGCACTGTGGTATAGTTAAAATGCAGCATATTATAAACCAGCAGGGTCAGCTTCAAGAACAACTCCGGAATCTCATCCAGGGAGAATGCAAAAATTTAAAACCAAATGCTACTTCTCTGTAACTTTTACCATTAAAAAATGGATATTTTCCCCCAAAATTCTGGATTAGTAAACATAATGTGTCTGAAAATCACCAATGCACTAGCATAAGTTCCTTTACCTCAATTTTTGTTATTCTTAAGTAGTTGACTTTCTCTCCTTCTAATAGAAATGAATGTCTCTGCAATCACTGAAGTCATTGCCATAAGAAACACATCTGTTGTTACTGAAAACTCTCGAGAGCAAAAACTGTCGGTTCTTCTGGGACAAAAACTGAGGCAATGTCTGGACACATTTCTAGAAGGCCACCAAACATAGAGGGTGCTCAACTGTCTCAAAAATACAGCATTCTCCTCTTTTCACACCCATCCCGAATTGAGGAGATTGACAATCATCTTCATAAACTGTAACTAGAAGAAAAAATAATATCCTCTTACCTTGAAAGTCTCCGCTGCAAACTCAATTGAGAAGAATCCCTGCCGCCTTTATTAGAAGTATAAACAAGGGGTTTTGATTTAAGCTGAAGAACTAAGACACACAGGTTACAGAGGACATAAAATGTGAGGAGGATGAACACAGCTTCCAACTTAGTCAAAAGCAGGACAGATATTATAATTTCTGTCTGATTTACTCTGATCACACTGGGTAGGTGAGGTCCTGAATAATTGGTGTGCACATTTGCTAGATTAGGATCCATCCTAACGCTATGTCCAAATGAAAACTTGCTTCCTTTTTAAGTTTTATCTATTTGTCCAATACCTGGCAAAGAAAAGGTGCTCCAAAATATAAATGGATTAATAAATGCCTAAATTGGTGAATCCTCAGTTGGTCCCAGGATAAGACCCTCTGAGTACCATAGCTTGGATAAACATTAAATAAAATATGAAAGTTGATGAAGTTCCCTAGTGTGGACTCTACAGGAATCAGAATCTCAGCACTTCTTGAGCCGTGTTCCTGCCACCCACAGTCACACAATGACTCATTGCCTCACCAATGATTAAGCCCAGAACTGGCAATTGCTGTACAGATCTGATTTTTTTATCCATTCCTATTTAGGGGCAGCAAAGATATCAGAACCTTCGCTGAAACTTGCTTTTCCTGCTCCTAACTAGACAACACACTAGGTCCACCTTCAGCCTATAAAGTACTCCCTAAAGACACCTGGGTAGCTCAGTGGTTGAGCGTCTGCCTTCAGCTCAGGGCATGATCCCAGTCCCGAATCCTGCATCGAGTTCCCTGCAGGGAGCCTGCGTCTCCCTCTGCCTATGTCTCTCTCATGAATAAAAAAATCTTAATAATAATAATAATAATAATAAATAATAATAATAATAAAGTACTCCCTAATTACACATTAACAAAAACTAGAGTGTTATAAATCCTGGCTCCTACACCCCCAAATAACTTAAAGAAGTTTTTCTAGGATACTTTCTTGTGAGCAAAATTCAAGAGTACCTTCATAAAAATCCAAAAACCAAGAGAAACAGAGACTGTGGAGGAATTCTGTTCTAGAGGAAATTGATTGCTCTTTCAAAACAAACGAAGACAGCTTTTGTATTCTTGGGGTGTGTGTCTGCATTTTAAATAATAATATTTTATTAGTCACCACTAGCTGGAGCAGAGGAAGCCTTGGCTAAGCTCAATGCATGGCTTCTTTCCATCCTTGAAGTTCCTTCATTCCTAAACCACTGGCAACTTTCTGTTGGCCCACGAGCACCCACCTAACTTAGAGGGATTATTTGACAAAGTGTGAGGTCATGAATTTCACACAAACCTGTCCAAAGTGCTATATTAGAAAGAGTGGAACTTTTTGCCTGAGGGCAGATGCTGAACACAACTGGGGCGAGGATTATTTTCCTCCTCAGAACCACTTGTAGGACCGACACCAGTACCAAAGCTGAATATATGTGTCTGACAGGGATTTGCAGGGATCCTTAAGACTGGCAAACATTAAGCCGGCCACCAGAACTCACCCAGCCCTCAACCTGAGAAGGACGTGGCGAGTGACAGCAACACAGAATAAGAATGTCCACTGGAAGACACGCTAGAAGCAAAGTTTGTGTGCAGAAGGGGCATCAGGGGGGAGTAAGGAAGCCCTAGAACAGTGCAGTCAGCCTCCCATGTAGATAGAGAGTGCAGGCCAACAGGGATGAACCATTTGAAGAAAGCTGTTGTCTTTAACGCCTTCTCAAAGTTTCCTTGCCACAGTGTATCTCCTTCCCTAATTTCACAAGCCATCCCCTGACATTGCTGGAATTCTCTGTAGGGTGTTCAAGTGGCCCCATCTAACTGGCTCTGAGCTCTGCACGTCTGCCCTCTGCATGCTCCCCAAGATAACTCACCTGCTCTTGGTCTCTTCCCCAATTTTTCAGTTCAATGTCATTATGGCAAAGAGCTCATAAACTTATTTTTGACAAGATGATAATAGCAGATTCAGTATGCGATTTTTCCCACATGCATTTTCGCGAGATAGTTCCTTAATAGCCTAAAGTAATAAATCTCTTACTAGGAAGGGATAGCATCAGTTCGGGCGTGGGAAGATGGTGCAGGTATTTCCCTGACAAGCAGGAGACACGCCCACTTACCCAAAGCTGCCAAGCAGCCTTACAAACAGCCTTCCCATTGGTTGGGCTAAGAGTGAACCACATGAGACTTTGTCCATCTCATTGAAATCAAGGAATAAAACAGCAACTGTTTGCCAGAAAAGGTGGAGTGGGGGCGAGAGCAGAGAAGGACATGAGAATGGTGTGGGATATATTTTATTTAACTGGAATGATCTAATATTTATAAGCCAAAAGACTGAAGCTTCTTACTGCCATCCCTCCCAAAATGAAAGTCCTCTACCATCCCAGAGAATCAGAAGAGTGGCAGCTGTCATGAAGGTGAGGGCATCAAAGGCATTCCAGATGAACATGCCTGATTATTCCCAGAAAAATCGACCCAATTAAACCACAGGGATTATGTTATTTCCTACCAATACTATTAGCATTTTATATCACACTTTAGAATGTACTTATGCTCCATCTGTGGACTTGGAAGTGGAAGAGGGGAAGGGCATGCATCTTCTTAGCTCATGTCCTGTCCTGGCTAGCTAACTTTCAGCTCACCTACTATTCCAACACATCTAAGTCTGAGCCAGAAGCTTTTTCCAAGTCTGGAAAAACTGATGGTTTATTAAATATGTGTTTTTATTGAAGATGGACCAAGAGGTGAGGGCAAATATGAACATTTAATGAGACAGGTTTATTAGTCTTAAGGAAAAAAGGGACCACTGAGTGAGTTGCAGTCATTCTTTTTAAAAATGTATTTATTTTTGTCACACAAATACGACATGTTTTCTGCAGATCAACTACAGATTTAAATATAAAAAAAAACCTCCAAATTTGCCTGTTATTTTACTACTCAAGACAAAACAGCATATGAACACAGAGCTTCCCAGAACACTCCCATCTATCTCTTGCTCTCTCTTGCTCAGTATGATACTTGTTGTATAATATTTTTTCTCATTTAATTATACTTAGTGAAGATCTTTACATGTCAGTAAATATGAAATCATTTTAGTAGCAGCCCAATTCTCAGCCACAATTTAATCTTCTCATTATTAAACAACTATGTATTAAAATTTCTTTTAAAGATTTTATTTATTTATTCATGAGAGACACAGAGAGAGAGAGAGGCAGAGACATAGGCAGTGGGAGAAGCAGGCTCCCTGCGGGGATCCTGATGCGGGACTCTATCCCAGAACCCTGGGATCATGACCTGAGCAGACACTCAACCACTGAGCCACCCAGGCATCTCTGTATTTTAAAATTTTTGCCACACTCGGCAGGATGAGCACTGGGTATTATGCTATATGTTGGCAAATTGAACTCCAACTAAAAAAAGAATAAATAAATAAATACATACATACATACATACATACATAAAAATTTTTGCCACAATAAGAACATACATTTAAACATGTATGTATGCATTTTTTTGAATGCTCATCTGGGTATTTTCTTAGGTAAGTCACCCTATGTAGAGTCATTATTTCCAATGATTTGCAATTTATTTTAAAGAATATTTTTCTATGAATATTTTCATTATTTCTCTCCATGTACACCAATCTATACTCCTTTCATAATAAATGAGAGCCAAAAGACAAGTGTTTTCAAAAATCATCTGGCTAGGGGCTCAGTGGTTGAGCATCTGCCTTGGGATCAGGGCTTGAGCCCAGGATCCTGGGATCAAGTCCCACATCAAGATTCCCCAGGGAGCCTGCTTCTCACTCTGCCTGTGTCTCTTTCTCAATTTCTCTCTGTCCTCATGAATAAATAAATAAAATCTTTTTTGAAAAAATCATCTGACTAGTTTGTAAATGTGTATTTATTTTTCTGCCTTTATTTGTGGAACATAAGCTCCTGGGAGATGGGGAGAATGCCTGGTTACTATGATGTCCCTAGCACCTAGCACATGCCTAACCCTGAGTATTCCTGGGATCTGTAATTTTAAACATTTGTGTTTAAGAGGCACCTGATTGCATATGCTTCAGGCTCTACATAACCTGGAATTCTCCTACTAACATTTCCTATTTGCCAGACACCGTTCTATGCCTTTTTGTGAATATGATGTAATTTGATCCTCAAATAATCCTATAAAGTTATGATAACCGGTATCCCCAATCTATAAATGAGCTAACTGAGGCTCAGAAAAGTAATTTGCACAAGGTCACATGATTGTGGGTCCAGAAGGTGAACCAAGGCAGCTGACCTCCAGAGTCTGTGCTCTTTCACCACTTCAATTTCTTTTAAATTGCACAGATACCAACCCATGCCTTGCAGTAGTCATGGGCCACGTAGCTAACTTCTTTCCAGTTATGTATCACTTCATAACAAATCACCCCAAACCTAGTTACTTAAATAAAAATCATTGTTATCTCTTAGAGTGTCTGGTGAGTGAAAGTTTGGGACAGACCTCTGAGTTTCTGGCTCTGGGTCTCTCCAAAGTTTGCAGTCAAATGGTAAATGCCCTGGGAGCTCGCTAGGCATCTCTCTTTCTAACCATGATCACAGAGCTGCCCCCCAGGGTCTCTCTGCATCAGCTAATTGTGCTTCCTGACAGCATGGCAACCTCAGCAATCAAATAATGTACAGGGTGGTTGAAGACTTTGGGAGTAAGCGTTCCAGCAAACAAGGTGGAAGACTTTAACCCAGCCTCAGGAGGGACAAAGGATCACTTCTGCTATATTCTATGGGTCAGAGTGGTCCCACAAAGCATCTCTACTTTCAAGGAGGCCACCAGCCCCATTTGTCAATGGGAAGAGTGACAAAGTCACATTGTAAGAGCATGTGGGATGGGACATCTCGTTCCTGCTCTTTTTGAAAAATAGAATCTGCTGCATTTCTAGAACTTTCTTCATCCCATAAAACATGCTTTCACACCCATTCCTCATACATGGCTGCTGATGTGTGTGCTAATTCATTCTTATTTGTCAGCAACGCACCATTCTGACTGATAAAACATACTTATATGATGGTGCACTAGAAAGGGATATGTATAGGATGGAGGTACAGCTTATGGCTCTGGAACATAGTGAACTGACCAGCCTTTGTATAAATCGAGCCTGGGACCCTGTGCTCAATGTTTAGGATTTTAAAGCTGTCTGCAGAATATTGACTAAATGGGAAGATACACTTTTTCTGTTTCTAAAAAAAGTTAGCCTTATTGCAAAACTGCTTTTTATCACATACACAAGTTATATTCAGTGTTGCTGACGGTACCAGTGCTGTGGTTTCAGTATGGGGTCACAGATTTCCAGTCCAGTGTTTGCCTCTGGCAGCAGGCCAGTGATAAAGCGCTGGGAGCAGAAGGGCAAAGGCACTTGACCTCTTCCCCAAGCAGTGATGTCCTTCCCACTGCAGTGGCCTGTCCCCTTTCGGCTGCAATTTCATTTAGTAAATGAGGCCGATTTAGGAAGACGTTTGGAGGGTCAAGTAATGACTTGTGGAGGTTTCAATCCCATTTACTTCTTGGCTATAGGTAAAGAAGATAAAGGTCCCCAGAAGGTAAACCAGTTTGGACTGATTAAGTCACTCCTTCGTGGCCTTGGGGACGTATGGTTTCTTACTGTTTGTTTTATAAAGCTTGTCATTGATTTTAAACTAGTGGAGTCCAAGGACATTGCATTTCTGGATAGGTGAGTGACTTTGGTTGGTAAGTCACCCCTGTTTCTCTATGCTAAATGGTCCCACAGGACCTGAAGGAGTCTGATACACCCCAGTGCCTGACCTACTGAGTTCAGTGGCGCAGAGTGGCCCAGGCACTGGCCATTTTATGTGAGTGTGATTGTGACTTCGAAAGGAACTGGCAACCGAGATCTCCCATTGTCAGTACAGAGAGCCTGCCGCACAGCTAGAAAGAAAAGCATTTTAGCTCCAAGCCAACTGTGAAATCCAGAAGGATGGTTAAGTCAGGGACTCCCTAACACTCTCATTGGATCTGATGCTTAGAATGAAGGTTTGGTTGTGTTTTGAATTGCAGTTCTCCTGGCCCAGATTCCCCTCAGGTAATTTTCAGGGCGGAGGGTAGAGTCCCAATCGGTGTTTTGTTCTTAGGGCACCCACCCTCAGCTTCCACACACTGCCATTAGTTTTAAGTTAACTTTTGTGACATGGTCTGAATGTTCTAAGGCAGAGGAGAAAGGGCCTACCTTCCCCTTGCAGATATTCTATTGTTAACTCAAACCATCCCATCACCTTACCAGATAGCTGAGTGCCCCAAATTCCTTATCTTACAACATTTGCCAGAGGGGATTCTTTACCACGAGGAACTATGAACTGCTATGAACTACAGAGCCTGTTCCCTGGCTTCGTTCTATTTCTAGGTATTTGCAACCATTGTTGACTAATCTCACCTAGACCTCCTCCTCTCCTGAGCAGCCACCAAGGGGGCCCCTGTGAGCAAAGCAGAGGTGTGACTTGCTGCACACAACACATCACACGGGGGCATAGCTGGATGTCTTTTTTGATCCTGGTAAGTGGATAGTTTGTTGCGTCTCCAAGCCTTTCCTGGGTTTGCAGGAGGTGGCTATTCTCATTTGAACTAATCCACAGAAACCCACAAGTCATATGTCTAGACTTAACTGAATTACAGATAAGCACCATCCATAAAATGATTTCATAGCTTACCATGGAGAGTTAGAATGTACAGTTGACAGCACAGTGTCAAAAGCAAGAGAGGAAGCATTGTGTCATTCCTATTCATTTGTCAGTGGGATGACAAATTTTATATTTTAGCCCTTTATGAATGACAAAGGAGTTAATTCCCTCCTATAAAAAATTCTTAATCTGTCAGTTTGAGAAGCTGAATTCTCAGGGTCTTTGTGAATCCACAGAATAAGCTGACTGCCAAACACAGCTGCACTACTTTTTTCATGTAATGGGATACCCTGAATCACCCTCAGATTGATCTTGGTGGTCACTTCTGCAGGAAGAGAGAATAGTATCTAAACCACCAAGTGAGAATAAACATCTGAGATGAACCTCAAAACTGAGTTGAGAATCACTAGTCGGCTTCACACACAGCTGATCCCTCATCTCCCTGCAGCCAGTGATGTTTGAGGTTATTCATTTCAGTCTTGGGTTGTAAGGCATTCCAGATAATCTAAATGTTTCTGTGCCTAGAAAGGGTTTATTTGAAAGCCCGAAGATTCACAGAGGCATTTGGTTATGGGGAGAGTTAGAGACCCCTCAATAACTTCTATTTTTTGTGTCCTAGGTAGAAACGAACCCCTAACTTACATGAATAAGAAACCTTAAACCCACCTTACTTATACACGTGTGTGTGCAAGTTTAACTAGCAAGTGATGATTTGGTGATAGTCTTCAAAAATGTTAAGAGAAAGTTTAAATCCGACACAAAGGCTACTTCATTTGTGAATTAGAGGTGAATTGTGGGTTAAGTATTCTTTTGCCACTTCTTAGACTGGACAAGTAAAAATGAAGTGCTAAAATCATTGAAAATGTCTAATGATTTACTATAAGAGCAAATGTGAAATGCATGCATTAATAAATCTTACTCCAGCCGTATTTCCTGAGCTATGCCAGCCTGCTTTTCAAACTCGAATTTTAAAAACTTTCCTTTTTTGAAAAAAAGAGCTATCTTTTCAAAATTTGCTTATATAACACTCAGTTAATAAAATGTATATTTATTTTTTAAAGTAATGTCATTACCGGGAGCCTACTTCTTTCCCTTTGACAGTAAAACAGAGTGCTTATCTTCATATTTTCATAATGAAAACTCCCCAAGCTCAGGCTACTCTGGCAGATTTACAACCTTTGAGCAGGAGAGCTGACAGGCATTTTAATATGAAAGGAGATATGATGTCTTTAATGTACAGTGATGTCACTTCTAACAAGGGAGAAGCAGCTTTCTGCAGTGCAGTCACCATAACAAGGCTGACCTGGCTGCTGCAGAAAAGACCTTCTAACCTGGAGAAAGGTCGCAAATGAGACAGAAATGAAGGAAGGCTCCCAACTCAGGTGGGAGGGCTTGGCGTGATGTTGTGGTCACAAGTCTATTGAGGGTGCGCAGTAGCCACAGCAAGTTGAAGCCAGGCACCATCTAGACAGGGCTGACCTTGAGAAGGGAAAAGGTAAGGAATGCTACTGAAAGGGTAATGAAACTCCTCCTGGGAGTGTTAAAATGAAAGTGGGATTGCCTGTTGACCATCTTCTTTCTCTTCTTTCTCCTGCCCTGAATGGGTCTCGTAACTTGAAAGTGAAATTGGCAGCCACATTATCATTAGCAAGGTGCACAATTATTGTGCCTGGAGAAATGGCAGTAAGCAGATGCTAGAAACTTGTGGTCTTTTATTAAAGGTTTAGCATTTTGTGTAAAAAATACCGGTTCTGGCTTTGAAAGGAAATTTAAATTCTCCAAGGGTGATATTCAAATGTCCTTGGCCTGAGCCCCATGATTAGAACTGCCATCCACTCCCCAGCTGAACGCAAAGGGTTTTAATCAAATAACCGAAGAGCTGCGGCATTGCTAGATCCCATGTACCCAAGAAAGGTGGGAAGGGGCCTCCTGACTTTCCCATGAAGTTCCAAAAGCATCATCCCCTGCAGTAGAGAATGAGGTTGGTGCGTGCTTCTCCATGAAAACCCTAAATACTCAAAAGCTGGATAGGCTCTCACTGTTCAAACAAACTTATTCGTCAAGCAAAATTTCTGGACGTAAAAAAAAAAAAATTCTGGACGTGTGAGGGTTAACTTAAGAACTTAGAAGATTTTGCCAGCTCAGAGGATAGCCAAGCATTTAAAATTTGCCAGCACAATTAAATGTACTTCTCTTTAATTAAATGTAGGCACATTCAGCCATCTACACACTCAAAATTAAGTATCAGGGATTTATGGCGTAAAGGAGCCAAACAGCAAAGGCAAGGGTCAGAATTGACCAATATCACAAAGGACTGTAATTTTTAAAAATATGTTATTATCTAATTAATTTTACTGCAGTGAAACAGTGGTTAAGAACTGGAGCCCACAGTCTGTGGGCTGTGTTCTAGCTCTGCCATTTACAGGTTACAGTATTTGGAAAAGTTTCCTGATTTCCTTAGGCCTCAGTCTCACTGTATGTGAAATGGAACTAATCATTTTACTTAACCTCACTTGATTTCTGTAAAAGTTAATTGAGCTAATCAGTGAAAACCACTTACCAGTATGTTGAAAGCATGGTTAAGTACTCAATAACTGATAG
Source organism: Nyctereutes procyonoides (assembly GCF_905146905.1). Classification (NCBI taxonomy): domain Eukaryota; kingdom Metazoa; phylum Chordata; class Mammalia; order Carnivora; family Canidae; genus Nyctereutes; species Nyctereutes procyonoides. Next base: position 19,575,437 of record NW_026575122.1, read on the forward strand.
CTCCTATCACTATTACTATTATTATTAAAAACAGATAAAAATCCATATTAGCCATGTGTCTTATGTTAAAATCTCATTTATAATAGCTCAGAATATATAAGATTACCTCATGTATACAGTTTGTAATGGAAATTTTTTTTTCTTCATGGTTGCTGAAGGGATCATACTCTAAGCTCTAGAGATGACATGTGGCCATAGGACCATGTGCTTGTGATCCATGCCTGATGAATTTGGCATAAAAATAGGCATAAAGCTGTACTCAAATTTTAATGAGAGTCACCATTACCTCTCATTCTCGCCCACCCTCCCCCATGCTGTCCTCACTCAGTGGCTCTCAAAGGATGTGCACAAGAAAATCAGGGAAGTGGATTATTAATGCAAAACCTTAGATCTGGTAAATTTGGATAGGAGCCCATGCATGTGAAGTTTTAAGGGGTGGCCCACTGATTCTGATGCAGGTGGTACATAGAGACTCAAGAGCCCACTGGAGAGTGATGCACTACCTCCCATTTGTCAAGGATTAGAGGACAGACTTCTGGAAGAATATGAAATTTCTCTTCTCTTTTTGGTAAGACTTGGATTGCCTTTTGCTCAGGAGTTACCTTTAGATCTAAGGGCTGGGAAGGGGCCAAGTGAAAGCTAAGAGAAAACAGACAAAGCAGATTTCTTAGGCCATCTCTCTCCTTTGTTCTAAGGGAAAGAGGTAAAGGGTTTCTTGATATTTTATTGGAGTAGGAGAGGGAATAAAGACATGGTTGGAATCTTGGCACAATATTCAAGACTGTGCATATGGCTAGAGCATCTTTTGTTGTTGTCTCTTAGGTTCTAAGTGTGAGGATAGGTGGGCGAGATTTCAGATTCAGTGGAGATGTGGGAACCAAACAGTAGCCTTGGAACATAGGCAATAAGGTCATAATGTACTCCAGGAGCTCTTAAGCTTGGACCACAGCTCACTCCAGCAGCGCATAAGACTTCATAGCCCACGTAACATACCAGCCTTTACCTTTTGTGCCTTATTAGCTGCATTTTCTAGTTTTTGTTGTCTATGTATGTTTATACATACAGCAAGAATTTTACAATATTACAAGGCATGATAGGCAACCTTAGTAGTAAAAAATTGAGTAAAAAACTTTAATTAAATAATATTGCAATACTAATTTTATTCATAAATGACAAGCAAATAAAAGTGTTGACCTCTGGTTTCCAATCTAGCATGTAAGGAGCTATCCACAAAACAAGAGAAGGGCTGAATGAGCTGAAGATCAACAACTGTTCCCAGATCCATCAGAGAATTGAGTTCACAGTTCACAGTTCACTCTATCTCCAAAGTTGGAAAGACAGACAGGTGGATACAGAGAATCACAGCTTACCAGGGCAGAAACCTCTGTAGAAACAAGTGCTGGGGTCAGAAAGCCTAAACTGTAATTGGTCAATTGCCAAAAGCTCCGTGTGGATAAGGTTGAGAGTTACACATGCTAGGGTGGGGGGCAGTCTTAGGAGTCCTCCACATTTTTGTGAGCTTTACCTCAAGGAAAACTACCAGGTTCTTACAATGAAGATTGGAGAAAAATTCCTTTGTACTTCAAGCAGGGGGATGGCAAATGTAGTCATTTTGCAATAGTCCAGAGCTCTCTGTTCTCCTTAATAAGGTCTTTCCTCAAGGAGACTATTTTACAAGAACATAATAATATGGGATTTACCAGAGCCTGATTGACTGGGGGAAGAGAAATACTCAACTCCAGTCCTTTCTAGCCTTCTTATTTCACCTAAGAAGGAGGAAAAACCCTGACAAGTATGTGTAAAGGTCACAGCCCAGTGATGTGAGCTCACTAACATACTAGGACCTAATCATAGGACTCAAGAATTCTCTTCCTTTCCTCACATCTTACCAACACATCAATAGGTCTTCTGTGTAATAACAGGGGATTATAATGTCAATAACTGCACCTCTCAGGCTTTATTTAAGAAGCAGTTTCTAGAGAAACCCAACAACAGTAAGGACAAAGACAAGACCACCAGAGGAAATTTTAGCCTCTGACACCTACAGCTACAGCAAGCAGTAAACGTTTCCTCAGTCTTAACAAGATAAACCTAAAACTTTATACTAAAGACCTATTTACTTCCTTCTCTTTATCCAGTACATGATGTCCACCTGTCAACAAAGAATTATAAGGCTTACTAGAAGACAAAAGTCACACCTTGAAGAGATAAAGCAAGCATAAGGTCCACATTCAGATACAGCAGAGACTTTGGATTTATCAGCTGAGGAATTTAGACCATTATTGATTAATATGCTAAAGGCTCTAATGGAAAAAGTGGGGAACAGATGGGTAATGTAGGAAGAGAGATGGAAATTCTAAGAAAAATAGAAAGGAGATGTTACAAATAAAAAACACTGTAACAGATATGAAGGATGCTTAGTGATAGACTGGACACAGCCAAGGAAAGAATCAACAAACTTGAAGATGTATAAATCAAACTTTCTAACTGAAACCCAAGGGCCAGGGAGTTGTTGTAGTTCATAGTTTTGTGGGACCCTAACTGTTCTCTGAACCAGGATCCCACTTTCCTAGAACCAGGGCCTCTAATCCAGGAGAAGCTAAATTTGCAGAGTGTGAGGCCACTCCTTTTTTTAATTACTTCCTCTCACCCTGTTGACAAGAAAGAAATTCTCATTCTAACGGTACGGGATGGCTCAACACATGACCCAGTGCTGGACAGATGAGCCCGACAGCAGTTTATTAGTCACACGTACTGGCAGCCTGCAGAGGAGGACACCACGCTCCATGCAGGGCCACATGGGGGATGCATTCAGAAACAGAGGGAGCGACCATGGGCTGCAGGAAGCCAAACTCTGTGAATCAGACGCACGTCCCTTCTTCCTCCATCAGCTGGTTGTAACTCACAACCCCAGGAGAATTAGGGAAGAGGAATTGGTACAACAGAGGTAGGTGACATAGACCTAAGCTACCTACTATAATTCTGGGGGCCCTCCTATATCAACCAGAGCTGGGTCTCGACTATATCATTTTCATCAGATAAGGATCTTATGACTCATGAATCTGATAATACCAAGCTCATCATGGAAACATACCCTCAAGAGGCATAGCTGCCTCCAAAATCCAAAAAGGGCCAAAGTGCACAGGATCTCCTAGTGGTAGAAGGTACAGAGGATGACAATTTTTCCTTTTCTTTAAAGGAGTGGTTCCATATGCCTTAGGCAAATTGGCTCCAAAACCATCGAGGCGGAGACCTGGAATTTCTGTGGAATTAATCTTCCACCTCCCAGCACCTAGGGCTCGGGCAATCTCCTACTGATCATGTATCATCCACATGATCTTACTGATACTGCGGCCCAGCATGATATTCTATACAACATAAAGGTAGTGGCTGTCCCTGTGGCGTGTGTTTTGACAGACAAGAAGAGCTGACACAGCTTGGAGGCAAGACTATAAAAGTGCCCTCGCCTTTATTGGGAGAGGAAACCCACCATGGTCCCCAAATACCCCTGCACATTGTGTCTGGATGTGCCAAGAATACAAAGCCCTGACCAGTCTGTATATAGGCTATTTCTCAGGGCTGTGATCACAGTGAGAAACCTTTTTTTTTTAAGATTTTATTTATTTATTCATGAGAAAGAGAGAGAGAGGCAGAGACACAGGCAGAGGGAGAAGCAGGCTCCATGCAGGGAGCCCCATGTGGGACTCGATCCCATGATTCCAGGATCACGCCCTGAGTGGAAGGCAGATGCTCAACTGCTGAGCCACCCAGGCATCCCAGCAGTGAGCAGCCTTAAGGGATGAGGCAATATCTTCTCCCAGGCAGAGGAGCCCTATTCCCCAAGTGGCAGATTCCCCAAGCTCGGCATTGCTTTCCTGTAAGGCAACCAAGGAGTGAAGAGGCATCACACTCTGCCCACTTGTGTCATCACCTTCCTCCCCCACACTGTGGGACTTAGGGCGCATGGGGAACCAATGCAAATGAATATAAAATTCTGGCTATTGCTTTTTCAATGAGCGATAAAGTCCTTTGTGTCTGATCCAGGTGTCTCATGTCTTCTGCTAACATCCACAGAACTGTGGCCAGCCAACTTGTTAGCTTGCAAATAACATAAAACCTCAGACACTCCATAGTTCTTAACAGCCACGTGAAGGCCAGCTGCTTCCTTTATTCCCTGCTATTAGCTATGGAGAAGAAAATCTTTGCCCAAACAATAGTCATATCTCCAGTGTTAGACACTCGGTGGTTATAGTAAAGGTATCACATCTAGTACAATAGCTGTGCCTGAGTCTATCTTTTGCCTAAGTTGGTAGTGACTCACCGTCACACTCTACGATCTCTTTAATTTTTACAGAAGCCAGAGAGCTGAATCAAAGAGGATATTGTGGGAACCCCTCCATTTTTTATTTTGATGATGATATTAATCTCTGTAATTCTTCAAGGATTGTGGTATCACTCCTACAATTGGCAAGGGACACAGGAATTTCAGAAGCTCCCACGTGGCCAGTGGTTCTTCATCAGCAGTGATTTTGCCCTCCTGGGGGACATTTGGCAATGTCTGAAAACATTTTCAGCCATTGTAACAAGAAGGTGTTCCTGGCATCCAGTGTGGTTGGTGGTGGCAGGGACACTAGTAAACATCGTGCAGTGCCCAGAGAAGCCTCCACGGTGAAGAACTGTCTCATTCAAAATGTCAATAGGGCTGAGGCTGAGAAACCCTGCACTTAGCTTATCCTACCACAATGACCCTTACTCTACAGTTTCAGGGTGCTCTAGAATCCAAGTGTATCTGTCTTGATCATACGTTTGAGAACCAGAGAAATCATTGTATTGTGGGTGTCCAAATCCACTCAACCCACCATTAGATGGAACTGGTCTCCGTAAGCCTTTGTTCTAACCAGAGGACTGTGCTGGTGTTTCAGACCTCCTGATAGCAGTATCATCTCATACATTGTAACCAACAGTCTTTGAAAAGTCTAGGTTTGACTCTTCCCCTAGTGTACATTTATCCTGGCAAATTGCTTCAGTTTCCCTCTGGGGAAGGATGCTTTTGGCATATTACAGGGTCCTTCCTCAAGGAGATCCAACATCTCCTTTAATCGATGGGTTCTGGGTTTGTTAACTAACTTAGATCTGGAAACTCAATGACGGAGTGCAACTTTCCAACACGGAAGATAATGACAGCCTTCTGCTCAATAGTCCTTCATCTTTTAAATTCTTCAAGTCAAATGTCAGCCTAGTCAGTTTCTCATTGCCATGAATCCTTGAAAGTAGGCACTCTTTTATACTGGGGCCTCGCAGCTCTTAATGTTAATGAAATCTCTCTTTCCTTTGGTGGTTAAGAGCTGTCCCCAGATCTTTGACTGTCCAGAGTCCTTTTACCACCATGGATCCCAGTTCCATGGTAGCATCTCCCACTGTGAACCTGGCCTAGAGAGCCACCACTGAGCTTCCCAAAGATACTGGTGCCCCACCACAACCACCACCGTCATTGCTCCACAGTAGTCCTTACTGGGCCATGAGAGGATTCCTTCTGGGAAAGAGTCAGGTGGCAGGTTCTACAAAGTGAATCCATTCTCACATACCCACCTCTTTGAGACTTCTGACTCCTATCTCAACACTATGTCAAGGAAGTTTCAATGTCTCCACTCATTCACTTTAGGCTTTCATGACCACTAGGCTTAAGGGAGCTATTGCGGTGGCATACAAGGACCAGCTCCAGGTGCCCTTGTCAGAACCCTGAATCCTGAGGCACAGGTAAGTACCCATGTCAATCCACCCTCACCTCTCTAGCCTCTGTCTGCCTCCTCCAATCTGATAACCTCAAGATCCACACCCACAGTGTTTCCACAGTCACATTTTGTCAGGTTCAGCATTTCCTTTGGCAAGTAGGCTACTTCTTCCCCAGCATGGCTTTTTCTTCCCTTTATATTTGCCTGAGGGCAGTGAGGGGAGGGCAGCCTGGATCTTGAGGAAAACTCAAAAGCAAGCATTATTTTGGGAGGCACCTGCTTCAGGTGAGATCACTGATGTTTTCCAGGCAAGGGGGTTCTTCACCCATGACAAGGAGAGGAGCTGCCATCCAGGAAGATTCAGGCTTGTGTATATAAGTATCTCCATCCCAGGCCTCAATTTCCCACTCTTTACTTATCAAGGCCCTGACCTTGACCTACGAGACCTGTTGAGGCTAAACATCAAGTTTCCTTTATAGCTGTGCCACCCTCAACCAACTCTAAGTGCAATCGTAAGTACAACGCTTTTCTGTGGCTGGAGATGAGTCTCACTGAACACTGCTGCCAGGTCCACTGGCTTTCAGAACATGGCTTAAGTTGATATTTAGATGCCCTCATTATTTTCTTTTAGCAAGGCCTCCAATGCCTCCAAAGCAGCTATACCTACACCACACTTGCTGCCCCTTGGATCAAATGTGGTAACTCCATGAATTTCCAAAGTCTTGCCCTCTACTTGTATGTCACTGGGATGCACACAGATAACACCGCAGGTTAAAAAAATGTTAGTAACTGTGAAGTCACTTCTCAGGGCTATTGCCATCTCATTGACCTGATGGCTTTCAGATAATCAAATCCAAAGTCAAATCCAAAATCCTATACTGATAGTCTCCTTTCTAGAACATTTCTACTAGCTTTCTTAGTAAACAAAACCTGAGGCAAAGCAAGTGTGCTAATGCTTTATTTATTGGTGGTGTAACCCCTGGGGCAGCCAGAGTCAAGAAAAAGGGAAAAAGGCAGGGCAGGAGGGACAAGGCAGTCCATTACTGAGCTGGCCACAGCTTCATAGGAAAACACAGCCAATGGCTTGATCATGTGAGAAGTCTCCACACAAACTGTTAAGGAAACATCTTCTGAGAACAGCCCATTGAGGGAAGTGTTCTAGTTTTCTGCTGCTATGTAACAAACTACCTGAGAACATAGTAGCTTAAAATTAGTATTTTATTTTGCCCTTAAATCTGTGAGTCAGAAATCTGGGAAGGACTCAGCTGAGTGGTTCGTCTCTGATCCATGTGGATCAGATCAGCTGTGATAGCTGGGATAGAAGACCTATGATCAAGATGGCTTCTTCATTCATATGTAGCACCTGGTCTGAGATCACTAGATGTGGGCTCTTGGCTGGGAGCTCTGCTGGGGCTGTTGCCACATGGACTCTCCAATGGGGCTTGGGCTTCTCTCAGCATCATGGCTCAGTATCCAGGGAGCACATCCCAAGAAAAATCATTCCAGGAAAACTAAACAGAAGTTGTAAGTCTTCTTATGACCTTACCTCAGAAATTCAAGACTGTCGTTTCCACTATACCACTCAAACAAGCATCTAAGAGAAGGAAAAACTAGACTCTGCTTCTTAGTGAAAAAAGTAGCAAAGAATTTGCAGCCATATTTAATCTACCACAGTCCACAGACAGGGGGAAAGGACAGCCCACATAAGATGGTGATTACTGAGATGGCCAGACTTTCACAAGAAAGCACAGCCAATTATTTGAACATTTCAATCTCTAAATGGGATGTGTGGAGAAACCACCTCAGAATAGTCTACTGGGGAGAAGAAAGAAAAATTCCTTTGCTAGTTCCTCACCCCCATATGGTCTCTTGTCCTTTGTTGGTCAAAGTTTGTCACATGAAGTGGTAACCTCTACTCTTGTAGGTTGTGTCACTTAGTCGCCCTTCCCCTAGGAAGCTGCTGGGGAAGCCATATTCCTTGATCCATCGTATGGCCCTTCTGAGTTCTGAAGTAAGTGGGAGGATCCAGAACCTCCAGGCCTGGTTGGTAAAGCTGCTGTAGCTCTTGGCAGTGGTAGGCATGTTGAGTCATTCTAAAGGCAGCCCTTAACCGGAGAGAGGTTATGATAGCTAATGGTATTAGAAACTGGTGCTGGTTACCTTAGGTGATAGCAATAGGCAGAGGTCTCCACTGAGAGCAGGTAGGGCCGAGAGAATCTGGAGAGATGCTTAAATTAGGTCCAATGCCCACATCTAAACTTTGTTATTCAATCCAGCTTTCATGAGTAATAAAGCAGATGTTTTTATATTCATCTAAGGTTTCTTGCGGTTAATTTAGAACCATCTGTGCCTCTCTGAATTGGTTCCAAATTTGAGAGAGGTAGCTGGATATTTTGTTACCTCTCCAGATCTCCTACCCATGTGTATCTGCCTGTCTGATCTCTTGAAGGCTGTCTTTATAGACTGTATCTGTATGTTTCCCTGTTTTGTAGTTTCCAGTTGATTAAGCCAATGGGATGCACCAAGAGATCAGAGGGTAAGATAAAAGTAGGTTTGCCAAGGGATGCCTGGGTGGCTCAGTCAGTTAAGTGTCCACTCTTGATTTCCGCTCAGGCCATGATCTCAGTGTTGTGAGTTCAAGCACCACATTGGGCTCTGAGCTGGGTGTGGAGTCTTCTTAAGAGACTCTCTCTGCCTCTCCCTTTTCTCTCCCCCCCACCTCTCTCTCTCTCTTCCCCCTCTCAAAAAAAAAAAAAAAAGTAAGCTTGCCATGGATGGCTGTGATTTTTTTTAACAAAGACCACAGCTCCTACCAAGCAATCTTCTCCTACAGTAATTCTTAAATGGTTCCAGAAACTGCCTTCTTCTCCGCTTGTCCTGGCAGGTCCAGCAGTAGTGGGACCGCTCACCTCTGTTGCTAACCCTGATATACTGCACCATCCCTTGTGGATTTCCTGTAACACGGCCCACACCTTTGTAAAGTGTTCTTTTTAAAACTCTCCTTAATTACAAGTTTGAGCCTGTATTCGTTTCCTGGTGAGACCCTAACGAACACAGGTGGGGACAGGAATATAATTAACTATCACCCCTAGATCCTCAAAAATGAGTCCTAATAATTATTAGTAGATTTCAAGTAAATACTCTTTAGTCATATGTATATAAATAAACATTTTATTATTGGTTCGTTGTTATCCTATAAGTAGAAAATAAAAGACTTCATTTTTTAATCAGTCTGAGGCTCATCAGGAGAGCCCCTAGGGCTCCACAAAACAATTGCAGGGATGGAGCAAAATGCCAACATGTTCTCAGGGGAAATAGATGGAGCTCTTATTTTCTACCATCTGCCAGGGATGAATTGGAAGTAAAGAGGTAATGAAAACAGGTAATTTATTCTTTTCAGGAAATAAGGCAAGTCTCAGCATTGATTTTATTAGGGCAAAAGGAATAGTACTAAGTGGCAAATATCCACGAATACTTTTATCTGAACATAATTCAACCAACTCTAACTCTAAAGCTGCACAGTCCAATATGGTGGCAAATAGTCACATGTGGCTATTTAAATTTGAATTCATTAAAATTAATTAAAACTTAAAATTCAGCTCCTTGGGCACACTAGCCACATGGTAAGTGCTCAATAGTCACATGTGGCTAGTGACTGTAGCTTTGGACAGCAAGGATTAAAATTTCCATCACTGAAGAACATTCTACTGAGGCATCTGGGTGGCACAGTGGTTGAGTGTCTGCCTTTGGCTCAGGGCATGATCCTTGAGTCCCAGGCTCCCTGCATGGAGCCTGCTTCTCCCTCTGCCTATGTCTCTGTCTCTTTCTGTGTCTCTCATGAATAAAAAAAAAAAAAAAAGAAAAAAAACCCATTCTATTGGATAGCACTGTTCCTAAGAACAAATCCCTCATTTTCTTATGTTGTTTTTTAAATTACCATGTTTATTGAAGTTTTGGGGCACTGAAATATCAGATGCCAGAGAGCTATATTAAGTGTGAGTATGTTATGTGGAAAAGTTAAAGAGTTCTATACTGAGATTCTTTGGAGGAGAAAAGACTAGGACTTATTTCAGAATTTTTAAACCATGCATTATAAAATTTGTTAAATTTATTAAACAAAATAATAAAAGAAGATATTCAATTGAATTATTTGATTCAATTGAATAATTCAATTATTGAATTAAATATGTATGCTCTTTTCTCAGATATGAGAATCAGCATTATAGCAACTTAATTAATTTTGAAATTAATTCTTGGGGTGAAGAGAAAATCTTAAAAGTCAGGTAATATATTCAGAATTAATTTTTGTTTTAGCATGTTGAAAGAGAAAGTACTTTTTTAAATAAAGGCATGAAAATACATAAGTAAAAACATACAACCCACCAACTCCAAGGTAAAGGAAAACTAACACTTTCAGTACTTAAGCCTGAAATCTGTTTGAAAACAATTGGGAAGTTAATTATTAAATATTCCAGTCAATATAAGACCACTTAAGAAGTAAACAAAGAAAAATCCATGTAGAATTGGTCAAATATCTAAGATATTAGAATGGGTTGGTGTATGAATAAATCCAAATAAACAGTAAATTTAACTTTAGGTGAGAGATATTTAAATTACTTTTATGCATCTCAGTATGCACCCTTTGTATATTTTGGGATTAAACTGGTTTGCAATTTTTACTTTTAAACTTGAACAGAGGAGTTAGGGCTTCCTTAGAAGATCTGTCATCAAGTCGGGTTGGGCTACCTTCTCCTGGAAAATATGTTAAATGCCAGACCAGACGAGTGGCCACTGAAAGTGCACTATTGGCTATTTTAAGTTGATATGCTGTTTTCTGGAAGGAAAACAAAACCTAGGAATACAAAAAACCTAGGAACATAAATTGAGGTCATCTTGGTCATCAATAAGTAGATAAGATCGGTCAGTATAGCTGCCAAGATTTCTTAAGGACTTTTGAAAACCACACTTCTTTTCCTTATTACAAAAATAATTCATATTCATTGTAGACATGTTAGAAAACACAACTAAGCAGATAAAAGAGTATGAAAATGACCAATTTAACCTCTCTTGAGATAAACACTATTAGTAGTTTGGGAGTATCCTTCCAGAATTTTTGTGTCCTTGGATAGAAAATGTATTCATTTCAATACTTGAGGGTGTAAAGGTAAGACTTCTAGGTTGAAATCTGCTTTTTTTTACATTGCAACATCTTGTACCATCAGAAATTTTTAAAACATAACTTTCTCAAAGAGCAGCCAAAATTTTTCTGATCTGTAGGGCAGTTGAACATGACTTTAGACTTGTGGAATCACTATAGTGTACACCGGAAACTAACGTAACATTGTATGTCAACTACACTCAAATTTTTAAAAAATTTTAAATAATAATGCCCTCCACATTTTTCTTCCCAAACTTCCCTTTAATACTGTCAGTGCCTTTTCAAATCCAAAAGAGAAATTTCATATCTATAAGGAAGGCAGACAATCACTCAGAAGAAACTAAGAAAATGTTAGCCCTTCATCTTCAATTAAACTTGCAACACATCCCAAGATGAGAGGGTGACGTTCCTTAGTCAATGAGAAGTCCCTTCTGGGTGTTAAGCATGAAGGAAATGTCATCATTTTGTGTTTTAGGACCACCCTTCTGCAAGCGAAAAAAAAAAAGCAGTGAGGAGGTTATTATCACAGAAAGAGGGGAAACAGCAGGTGGAACTGAGCAAGGAGCAGGTGGGTAGGGAGGAGGGAGCACGTGCAACATTTGAAGTAGGAAGATTCGACAAATCTAACAAAGTAAACTCATAAACGGGGAGCAACGAGGAGAGCAAAGAGTCTACGTGCTGTCCCAGTTCTTTGTTTTTGACAACTAAAGAGTCAACTATGGAAAGAGAGGAGAATTATAGGAGAAAAGGGACATAAGAAGAGAAGCTTTGTGTCATACAAAATAGTGTCAGTTTTTTTTTTTTTTTTTTTAAATGGTGTCAGTTTTGATCACAGTTAAGTTTGAATTTCCACAGGACGGCCAAGTGTAATATATGGGAAGTGCTTGCAAACACCACTCTGAAACTGAAGAAACGGGGCTGGGCTTAGGAGATAGATTTAGGACAGGGTTTCTCTATGACTGCAGGACTTCACAGGGCCTTTAGTTGGATGATGTGTACAGCAAATCTCCAGGAATGAGAGGCATATAGCTGGCATTTCTCAAACTTCTTTGAACATGGAACCTAGTATTCCCTGGAAAATCATTCTGGAGACACTGGTGTGTTGATGTCTTTGAAGGCTGGGCATGGATGAAATTCCCAGAGAAATTCTGTTGAGTGAGAAGGACAGAGTGCTGAAGATGACAGTCATTCAGATGTGTCTTTTTTTTTTCCTTTTCAGTTCTCATTGGCAACACTGCTGCCCACCTTCACTTCTAGTCTCAGGAGCTTTGAGGCTTAGCAGGATTGGTGGCAGTATGCATGAATAAGAGAGACTGGGGAACCTTCTGGAGAAGAACACATTCTAAGAGGGGAGATAAGCACTTGGTGAGGGTCAGCAACAATCCCTCAGACTGAGAAGGAGGGAGTTCTTGGACAGTCTGGTGTCCTTCTCCCCCACACCCCACTCTGACATCCTATTTGTGCCTGACTCCTCAGGAGAGACAAAGATTGAAAGAGCCTTTTCCACAACCCTTTTGAGATTCTGGAGATCCAAAGCAGAGCTCAACTTTGGGGACTGAGAAAACTGTGTTTTGGGGAAAACACAGAAGAATAATGTAAAAGGGGATATGAAGGATGCTGCTCATTTTATTCCAGAATGTAAAAGCTTGGTGTTTGTGGATTTCAGGCACTAGTTTTAACAACCAGCTCTCTGGGGAAAAAAAAATCAATAAAAGTCCAAATTTGTAGAACTCGTTGATTTTCGTGTTGTCAACATCCTTACTATGGTGAATTTCAAGCTATCCATGTGATGTCATTAGGCAGAGAGCTTGGAATAAATAGATATAGCACATCATTAAGTAATATTTTCACCATACAGGGACAATAGGTACAAGTAAATCTTCAGAACAGACATCATAGAAGAATAATTAGGAATTGACGAGTTTAGAGTATTTATTGCTTTTGTTGTTAATACTTTATTTAATTGCAAATTTACATGATTTAGTTTCTAGTCATGCCTGTGTGTAACAACCACAGGCAAAATTCCTGAATGCCACAACCAGCTTGTGCCAGTGGTGTGTATGGCAGCAGCACACCATTGCCTTAGGCCCCAGAGGGCAGTGCACTCGGAATGTGGACACCGTGGGCCTGGAGCATCAGCAGTACCCCCAGTTCTGCACAAGGTTTACGCTGGCTAATATTTATTGAATTTAACTCAAAACACTCTTTAGCAAGGTCAGCTGCCATAGGTCCACAAATTTCCTTTATCTGTGTGAATATGGGCTTCCTCAGCCCTACTCTATGACAGAACAGTCTAGTCTGTTCCTAGACTGTTCCTAGAAAGTCTCTAGGAATCTTCTTGTAGCTTCTTGCAATTCATCAGCGATTCCTCCTCCTTGCCAATCTATATTTTATTTGATATATTTTACTTGCCTCAGATGCCTAGCGACTTTTGTTCATGCCTCCCACATTCCTCTGGCTGTGGTTGGCTTTGTTTTTATACCTTGCCATCTTATTTTTCCAAAATGAACTTTTTAATTTGTATTTTTTTCTGTATTAAAAAAAGCAACTGTGCATTTCTTTCAGGAAAACAATGAGAAAATATAGGGTGTTTTTCTTTTGAGAAAATATTGTTTAAAAATATGTATATAAAACACAGGGAACCCGAGTGACTCAGTCGGTTAAGCATCTGCCTTCAGCTCAGATCATGATCCCGGGGTCCTGGGAATGGAGCCTCACATCCAGCTCCCTGCTCAGCGGGGAGTCTGCTTCTCCCTGTGCCCCTCCCCCTGCTCATGCTCTCTCTCTCTCTCTCTCTCTCTCTCTCTCTCAAATAAATAAATAAAATATTTAAATATATATATATTTAAATATATAGGTACATATATAACACTTATATATATAAAACAAACCTACCTGTTAAAGGAGAGCACTGTGGACATTATCACCTGTGCCCAGACATCTCCAAGGCACTTAACTGAATTTGCCTCGCTATTGAAAGCCATCTTGAGGCCAGTTGTTCAATGGGTCGGCTTTTTTATGCCTTTTGAAGGGAGGGGTCAGAGTGAAGCTCCTTTTTATTTCAATATCATTTAGACTAATGAGAGGTTATCCCCCTCGTCCCATTCTGACAGGCTACCTGTTTCTTCTATTCTTTCAATCTCTTAATTCATTTGAGGTTTTTATCCATGATTTGGAGGGAGGACCACTTGGAAAAGGGCAACTTTGTAGTATTTTTCTATAGCATTTCTCTCTTCTCTACACCCATCAGAGCTGCCTTTTCTAAGTCCTAACACTTAGAAAGGTTTACTTTCTAAGTCCAAGACCCACAAAGAGGGTCTTGCTGTCTGTGATCTCACTTATCTGACAGGCAAGGCAGTTCTCAATTTGGGGAGGAAGGATGGCCCCTACACTCTTTATTATACCCTTCCATGCTTCATCACAACCACACGTGTGTCTTCTGCTTGTACAAGAAAATTTTTCACTTTAAGAATCCTGAATTCACAGAATCCCATCATACCACTTTCTCTTCTGACAAGAAAAAGCTCAGAGTGAGCACACGCACAGTGATTAAAGATGGCCTCAGCCACAGTTCCCTGGAATGAAACACGAGGTCCTACCTTGGCAGCATTGTCCACCGGGATGGATCATCGTGGACACGCTGTGTCACTTGCTTCAGTTCCTGTCTGAGCCAGGATTGGACTGGCATGTTGCCTTGTTGAAATTGGCTCCACACCTTGTTTAAGTGGGCATCCCGCCACACTAATTGATGGGTATGAGTGCAGACATGCTAGAGAACCAGTATGCACATCAGATCTGGGTACGAGAAGGATTTCAGCCCAGAAATATCAAAACAGTCAGTTGTGCTGAATTCCTGTGCCAGGGAAAGAAAGAAGATGGTATCAATGTCACTGCTGCAGCTTAGAGTGGGATTTATTTTTAAATGCCCCAAATAGCTGAAACAACAAGGAAGGTATAGGTCTGAGGAGGAGCAGGAGGGTCAAAGTTATTGACTTTCAAAAGAAATAGCTACTATCTGCCAACCAGGGGATAAGAACTTTTTTCATCCAAGTAGTTCCTTGATTAGAGTAACTTTTAAGCTGAGCACTTTGGGCAAACATAGAAATCAGAGTCACCATGTGGTAGGGCCCCAGGGGTAATCACAGAGGGGACTGCTGGAGGGTCAATACCGATAACCCCTCCCTACCTGGGGAATGACTCCTTCTGCTTGTCCTTGGTGCTCCAGCCACCCTATGGGATCAATCAGCTCTGCAGCAAATGGGTCTGGCAGGCCAGTCATTAAGAGCATAGTCATCACCCAGCATCGTCTTGTCAATTGCATCTGTGCTACAGAAGAATCCCTCCATTAAAGGGACAGCTCAGCAACAACCCAATTTTAGTGCAGAAGGGAGAAATGTGACAGTATGAGCATGAGAAACATTTGGGAGAGGGTTCTGAATGTGTGTTAGTTAGCACAAGACTCTAGGTTCCCCTCTGTGGCTGGCAGTGACCCGCTTCAAACAGCCTGATGACAAACAGTACAGGAGAAAATGAAGGTGAAGGACTCAAACATTTAATAACAAAGATAATGGCTCATTAAGACGTAGGACCCGGTAAGTGACCATCTCACAGGGGATAAAATTTGAACCTCAATGTAGCCCTATGTCCCAACATAATACATAAAACCAAATATATAGCAGCTATGGTTGAACTTTGAGAAGTATCTGAAGATTTTAAAAACTCACTCCTTGAATGGTTGCATCATTATTTGAATGAATTGACAACATACTAGAATATGGATCTATCAGTTCAGCTCCCCCTCAGCTTTTGAACTGACTCCATTTTATTTATTTTTATTTATTTAAATTCAATTTGCCAACATATAGTATAACACCCAGTGCTCATCCCATCAAGTGCCCCCCTCAGGGCCCATCACCCAGTCACCCCATCCCCCCGCCCACCTCCCCTTCCATTACCCTGTGTTTGTTTCCCAGAGTTAGGAGTCTCTCATGGTTCGCCTTCCTCTCTAATTTTTCCCCACTCAGTTTCCCTCCTTAACCTTGTAATCCCTTTCACTATTTCTTATATTCCCCATATAAGCGAAGCCATATGATGATTGTCCTCCAATTGACTTATTTCATTCAGCTAAACTCCCTCCATTTTATTAACACTTGCATTTCTGTGGCAAATAGAGAATACAAGAAACCATTGCTCCAAGTCCAATTTTATGTCATCTCTCTCTTACTGATCATAAAAGTGCTTCATGTTCTTCCAATATTTAAATAATAAAGGCAAGATAAAAAATTATAGTAGTAAGGGAAATGTGATCATATTTAGCTCACTTTTCATTTTTCCCTACTTTTTTTTTTTTTTTTGGTGTATCCTTTTTAAAAAGTCAGCCTAAAAGGAACAAAATTAGGATAGGGTGGTGGGAACCAAATCAAAAGCTTCTTAGTCTCAGGTAAAATGAAGTTATTGGAAATAAGGTTATTTTGATCTTACTTTTGGCCCTGAGTTTTCACTTCAAACCAATGGAAGGCATTGAATTCAGAAACAAAAGCCAAAAGAAAACTTTGTATTACACTAGGAGATGGTACTGGAAGGACGAGGGAAGTTGATTGGGTATCTTTTATTGAAAAGTAAGCAAAATCATTGGGGGCTAATTGTTCCATTTCTAATGTCTTCTAATGTTAGATTTGTTCTAAGCTTCTTGCATAAAAATGTGTGTCCGTAATTCCCAGTAGCAGTCATTAGAATAATTTATCCTTGTGGATATTTCCTTATCTTTGATTCAAATCACATAAATTTTGGTGAGTCCAATCAACTTTCTAAACTGCCTGTTGGAAAGTATCTCCACTATTCACAAGAAGTGTTGAAAAGTTCTAACTTGGTGGGAGTGAATTTTTCAAGCATTTTCTCTTTGTGGCTAATTAAAGGTCAGAGGAAGAAAGTGGGTCATCTCCCTCCTCAGTTTCCCCTATGTAATTTGTTCATTTATCCTGCCTGATAACCTTTAAAATCCTAATTCCTCAATTACTTCTGACATTCCAAATGCTGCTCAGAAATTGTGTTCCTGTCCCACTTTTTCTTTTATGATTTCTGCTTTGGAAACAGGGCTGATGCATGATTGATTGGTGACTCACTCAATTCTGAGTATTTTCCTCAGAAAACAACCACTCAACAACCAATTCTGTGCAGAGTAAGAAATGACTTATTTGGCCCTAGAGGCACCGCTCTGCCTGGTGTTCAACTCAGTTCCCAGCGGTCACACACGGGGTCTGCAGGCATACCCCGTGGTTGCGGTCACCGGGTCCCACCCATGCGTTTTCCAACCTGTCCTGACCCCGTAGCAGCCCAGGCCACCAGCTAGTGGGGGTCAGGATTCACCCTGCTGTAGCCATAGGCCTTTTAGGATACCTGAAGTGAGTCTCTAGAATGTCCCAGGCCCACTGAGCAACCCCTCCCTGTATTAGTTTTCTGGGGCTGCCATAACAAAGTACCACCATCTGGAGGCCTTAAGACAACAGACATTTATTGCCTCACAGTTCTGGAGGCTAGAAGACCAGAATCAAGGTATCAACAGGGCCGTGCTCCCTCTGAAACCTGCAGTGGGGAGCTTTCCTTGTTTCTTCTAGTTCTCTAGCCCCAGACACTTCTTGGCTTGTGGCGGAATCACTCCAACCTTCATTCGGGACTCTCTTATTTCTCCTCACATAGTCATCTGCGCATGTCTGTGTTTAGTACCCAAATTTCCCCTTTTTATAAGGACGCCAGTCATATTGTATTAGGCTCACCCTAAGGACCTTACTTCAACTTTGCTGCACCTGCAAAGGCCCTGTTACCAAATGGAGTGACATTCTGAGGCATTGGGCATTAGAACTTCAACATATCTTTGGGGGGGCACAATTCAACCCATAACACTCCTTGACCCTCCACCATGCTGGCCCAGTTCTTCTGTTTTCACTCTATAAATATGTCTATTTGAGGACCTACTATGTGCCACACACTGACAAGGCACCAAAGACAGAGAAGCGCAGAAGACCAAGGAGTGCATGGAGGGGAGAAGGGAGAGAAAGGGAGGTGTTGTGTCGCTGGGTACTGCCTGCTAGCCTTCTTCTGCAACTGGCCCTTGCAAAGCTTCCACCTGCCTAGCTGCTATTCTGACACCTGCTGTTCACTCACCTGGCTGCACTCTGGATTCCATAGCCACCAGCCAGAAATCCAGAAATTGGACTGTAAGGATCCTGATTATCTGGGTCTCAGCAGCCGCCACCTGCTAGTATGAAGTATGGACTTCTACCCAGACTCTGAGCCCATGTCCTGCCTCTGAGATCAGAACAAGTTTTTATATCTAGGATTAATTCCCCTCAGCCCTCACTACATTTAACCTTAGCTTCTTCTGCTTTCCTGCACCCCTCTTTTGAAGATTTATTTATTTATTTATTTATTTATTATTATTTATTGAGAGAGAGAGAGAAAGAGAGAGAAGATACTAGTCATATCATATTAGAGCTCACCCTAATGACCCCACTTTAACTTACTACCCTGCAAAGACCCTATTACCAAATAAAGTCACATTCTGAGGTACTGCATATAGGAAAGGAGCAGAGGGGAAAGAGGGAAAGAGAGACTCTCAAGCAGACTCCCTGCTGAGCATGGAGCCCATGGTGCTGGGCTTGATCTCATCACCCTAAGGTCACAGCTGGAGCTGAAACTAAGAGTTGGACACTGAGCTGACTGAGGCACCCACGTGTCCCCGTCCCCCTCTTTTGGTTGAAGCTTCCAACCAACTGTGTTTCTGATCCCCAAACCTAATGAATTGTTTTCATCAGAGCACCCTAGTCTACAGCTCTATTCATTGCAATGGAAAATGAGCCGATACAGCTGTATGATCCATGTGATGCTCAGCAGTATCAGGTGCCTCTCCTTTTTAGGAAGACATTTGGGACTTGTATCTTGGATCTAGGCAGGGTTGGGAAAGAGCTTTGCAAACCCCTTTTCTGGAGGCACCAAGTGGGTCTCTGCTCCTTGTGGCAGCTAACTCACAGAATCAGACCTGCCCTATGTGAATAGGGTGACAGCTGAAAATGGTGGAGGGCTTTGGAGCAGGATATCTCTGGCATAACTTAGATCTAGAAACTGATCCCACCAAGTGAGGTGGTGGGGTTTCATCCTCTCAAAGGCTTTGAGTTCATTTGAGAGAGTCCAATTTTCAAAGTTTAGAGAAGTCAAAGGTTTGTTTCTTTTTTTAAAAGATTTTATTTATTCATGAGAGACACACAGAGTTAGAAACAGAGACATAGGAAGAGGGAGAAGCAGATTCCATGCAGGGAGCCTGATGTGGGACTCGATCCCAGGAAAAGGTTTGTTTCTCAAAGGATCATCGCTCAGCTAAATGACGGCCTTCCAACAGTAAAGCAAACATTATAGTTAAAGTATTTCCCACTTCACGACTAGGTTAGGGAAAAGCAGTCCTTTTGCTGAGGTAGACTCCCTGTTTAATTTTTTTTTATTTATTTATGATAGTCACAGAGAGAGAGGGGCAGAGACACAGGCAGAGGGAGAAGCAGGCTCCATGCACCGGGAGCCCGACGTGGGATTCGATCCCGGGTCTCCAGGATCGCGCCCTGGGCCAAAGGCAGGCGCCAAACCGCTGCGCCACCCAGGGATCCCTAGACTTCCTGTTTAAATGAAACAGTAATTATGAAAACCAGAGATCTCTCAGCACAGTCTGCCATCTGTTGAGCACCTGCTCCTTGGGAGAGGCTTTACAGATATGATCTGTGGTCCTCATTTCATCCTGCAAGTTGGCTGGTTATCTCCCATATTTTCTCGTCCTTCTTGTAGGAAATGCTTCTCTAACTACAATAATGTAGCTATATTGAGCCAGAAAGAAGTCAAGAGTCCTCTGAGATTCTAGAATTTGAGACAGAGAGCATGAGGCAGGTATTTTCTGGAGATAGCAACATGAGAGTAAGAGACAAGTAATGGAAGAAGCTGGACAGTAAGAAGAGTAAATGAAACACGGGGTAGCCAGCCCTGCCTTTCCTCCTGGTCTGGTCTTTATTGCTTCCTATGAGATACCACAGTTTTCCTTTGTTTGTAATTTCATTTGAATGGCTTTTTTATTACAATCTAAGTACTAATATGAGTCTATTTTCCCCTTTTACAGATGCGAAATCTGAGTAGTCTTGGAGAAGTTTAAAATTTTGCATACGATTATATGACCAGTAAATGGTGGAAGCAAGATTTATATCTGGGTCTGGGAGACCAAAGTCTAGGACACTGGAGTCGGGGAGACTCTAAGAAGTTCTACACCCTATTGAGTTCTTATAGCTGTTAGATCCAGCTATGTGCTGTTTCTGTGAAACATACTTAAAGCAAACTGTCACTGACTGAACATAAAAGAAGGCAAAGATATACCAGCCAAATGTAAATCAAATGGCATGTAAAAAATATTTGTCAAAAATATAGATTGTAATGCAGAAATCATTAGTGTAATGGGAGATATTTTATATTGATTTAAAATACAATATAAAAAAGATAAAATCATCAAGAATTATTTTACACCAAAAAATTGTGATCAAAATACATATAAAACCAAAATTGGGCAGCCTGGGTGGCTCAGCAGTTTAGCGCTTGCCTTCAGCCCAGGGCATGATCCTGGAGACCCGGATCAAGTCCCACATCGGGCTTTCTGCATGGAGCCTGCTTCTCCCTCTGCCTGTGTCTCTGCCTGTGTCTCTGCCTCTCTCTCTCTCTCTCTCCCTCTCTCTCTGGTCTCTCATGAATAAATAAATAAAATCTTTTTTAAAAAACCAACATTTAGGAATGAAAGGAGAATTGTCAAACCCATATTCACAATGGAGACTCTCATACTTTTCAAAACTTGGCAAGTCAAGCAGTCAAAACCTATAACGTTATAGAGAATTTGAATCAATCGCAAACAATTAATAGGCTAGCCAAGATACAAAAACTACACGTTCTTTCCAAATTCCTATAGAACATTTAAAATTTTTATTATGTAGCAGGCCATGAAGAAAATCTCAATAAAGTTTAAATACTATATACAGCCACATTCTCTGATCATTATGCAAGAAAACTAGATATTAAGAACAAAACGTATCCAAAATAAATCTAAATGTGGGGGAAAGACGACTTTAGTCATTCTTTAAAAAAAAACCAAAGTATTCAGAGTGGGGTACATCTACATGTGTGGCATAAATACATTTCCAAATTAAATTAAAATAACAAGGGTTTTGAAACAGTTTATAAAGCAATTTAATTTTTTATATATTTAAAAGGATATTCACATATATGATATTAAATACATAAATAACTTTTCTGGAAGAATGCACAAGAATCTGTTGACATTGGCTATCTTAAGAGAGATGGCATAGTGATCGGGTCAGGGAGGGGAACATTATAGAGAATTTAAATCACACATAATTATAAGCTATCCAAAATACAAAATTACACATTCTTTCCAAGTCTATAGTGAATATATTTTAAAGTTTATTATGCAGCAAGCTACAAAGAAAACTTTAATAAATTCCAAGCACTATATACAGACTATGTTTTTTACATGAAGTGAGCATAACTAGTCAAAGGCTAACAAAGATTGTACATAGAGGAAAACTATAGACCAAATTTTCTTATTAATATCAATTAAAATATACTAAATAAAATAATAACAGAACCCAGAAGCATACTGAAATGATAATACACCATGACTATGTGGAGAAGGAGTATTTGTTTCAAGAATGTAAGAATATTCCAATATTTTGAAATCTTTAATTCCTTGTATTACTGCATACAAGGAGAAAAACCATATGCTTATTTCTGCAGATGCTCAAAAGCATTTGATACAAATATATTTATTGTTATATATTAATATATTCAAATGTATAGTAGACCAAATTATTGACAAAATAAAGCTAGACGGAAAATTTTTCAACATGATATTTATCTGTATTTTTATCTGATTATGTATCTGTAGATACTGATATAAGTATAGACGTCTCTTCTCCAAAAACAAGGACTCGACTCATTTATTTGAACTAAACTGGGACTGCTGTTTACCAATTGGCTAGAAGGTCACATTACAGGCACAATCAACCTGTGCCCACATCTGATGTAGATCCCTTCTGGGCCTGAAAATTGTAAACAAAAATTTCTTTCCAGGGCACCATGCACACCCCAAGACTGTAGCTTTTGTGTGGAATCCAAGTATCAGCTTGCTCCTTCCTCAAAATATGGCAACTTACATTTTTTGAACAGGAAGTCACAAGAGACATTTAAGTGTGTAAGGAAATACCATCTGTAGATAATGTAGCCTTCAGATGACTGTGAAGACCTCTCCAAAATGAGGCTATTCTTGGTTACTTGGGGTTGCTTTCCAAATAGATATCTTGTTATGCATGCACACTTATCAAAAAATTATCACTATAATAGGAAATGGGAATCATTCAATTAGAAAAAGCAGTATAAAATGTGTCCTTTACTGTGGCTAAAGTGATCAATGATACCACTGGAGCCCTCAAAGGCATTTAGCTCAGCCTCAACTCACTGACCAATCTTGTTACAAATGACAGACTTGCCCTCAACTTCCTCCTCAAGGGCCATGGAGGAATATGCACAATGAATACCATATCCTGCTGTACCTGGAGTAATTCCATGGCCAAATAGAAAGATCAAAGCAGAAACTTAAGGAAAAAGCCACATGACTCTCTAAGGTAGGCCTTGAAGGTTTCTGAGATTTGTTAGGTTGCTTGGCCCAGAACTCGGAGGCGGCATGGTTGTGGTCAGTACTGTAGGTTGCCCTCATCCAGCTGCTTGGAATCTTGTTACTAACAGGCCTAATTATAGTAGCCTCCCAAGTGCTACATGGGACAGAGTCAATGGAATTGGTCCCAGCCTTCATCATTCAAATTACTGAGAGTAGCCAGGTAGCGACATGCTAATGGGAAAATTCTCCAGAAGCCAAGACGGTATAAAACAAGGGGTGGGTATTGTTAAGAGGCCATTTTCTACTGATCTGCTGCATTCCTGCCCACCTTGAAAACAGATACTAACTGCCCTTAATTCCAGACTGTCTTTTCAAAGATGTTTGTGTAGCAAACAATCTCAGAAGATAAAGAAGAGCAAAGGGTAGGTTTGCTTACAGCTTTGGACAATAAAGATAATGTCTCCCTCTGGAGCAAAGATCAGGCATAGTTTACAGCTTAATATAAAAGTTCAAGTTCCCTAAGCTCAGGATTCCTATCCTGTAATGCAACCACTGCATGTGCAGGCATCTATCTGCATCACTCTCCTAAGACTTGGGAGCAAGGATAATTGGCAAAGTATGCTGATGTTCATGCTTATTGCTGTGCTGGGAGTTTTCAAGTTCTTTTTCTCCGACCTAGGAGTCTCATGTCTTCAGCCCGCATTCATGGAACTGTGGCAGACCAACTTGTTAGCTTGCAAGTAGGGGAAGATCTCAAGACCTCATACTTCTTGACAATAATAGAAAATAGAGACTGACTTATCTAGGCCAGTCTACAGAGAAAACCACTTTTTAAATAAAAATACTGTGGCTTCTTGTCAAATAACACTTGAGGTTGTCTTGATATACCTTGGATCTAGAGGCATTGTGAAAACCTTCCCAAAGGTCCCTTCAAATATGACCTCCAGGCCCACACATTCAGTCTAGATTCTTCCATTCTAAAATTTCTAAGTCTTGCTTAAGTTCTACCTTTGAACCTACTTGAAGAAAGTATTTCTTTATCTAATACACAAAACTTCTCTCCGGGGATATTAGGCTGTCTTACAAAAATATAACACTGGTTTCTTCATTTTTCTTCTGGGTATTTCAATAGCTCTGAGCCCTTAGAAATAAAACTCTCACATAAATCACTTATTAATCATTTATTAATTTATGAAATATTTTTAACACCTGGTATATCCAACACATAGTAAGTGTTCAGTGACTACTTATTGAATGAAAGAAATTTCTATCTAGTAAGGAAATAGCCCTCAGTCAAATCAATCCTCAAATGATATATAATTACAAACTGAAAAGTACCATAATGGAAAAATTCTAGGGAAAGAGACAGTATTACGAGTAATATAGGAAGTGACACTGAAACTGGGAACTGAAGGAGGAGAAGGAGGAGAGGTTAACTGAACAAAAGGATGGTGATAAGCAATACATTTCAGGCAGAAGGAAGAGTATTGACTCACTTTTCTTGGTCCTCCTCCTTTTTTCCAAATCTTGTTTGATGGCCAGCTAGAAAAGTCGGCTTTGCAACTTTTATCAGTTACCCACCTCTGTATATATCCGCAGTTCTCATAGTTATCTCATCCCTCAAGTGACTTCAAAAAACAAGAGTTGCATTAAGCTTTATGATACAACATACCTTAAAGAGATGATGGAAATAAAAGAACTAGAAAAATAGAATCTCAACTCCTTATGGGGTCATTTGTGAGCACAGCAAATTCTTGTATTAATTGACCTGGCATTTTTCTGAACAAAGTAAATGGAAAGTTAGCTAGCCACAAACAAATGCCTAGTGGCCAATGGCAAACTTCATTTATTACAGTGAATACTGCTCCCATTAATCATATTAAGGTACCAGCTATCTCCCCATACAAGTGTCGGGGCATCACAAAACTGTATTTACTGACCACTCTGTAAAAAAGCGTAGAAATGTCTGTGTTTTAAACATCCTCCTTAATCATTCAGATCAGAAGAGGGATGTGCCATTGAGTGGAGGAAATATGTGACTGACATTGAGTGTGGTATAAGTCTATCTCATGTTCAAGCTTTGCTATGGGCCTGGGTAAAGCACCAGTTCTGGTCAATGCCATCCAAATTTGCTGTCAATAATAAGATAAATCCATGACAGGGTAAGAATTGCTGTCTACAACAGAAAACTGCTTCTTGTTAGTGACATTACTTTGCTGTTCTATGACCTGCTTCTTCGGGTGATGAATAATATGACAGGCTTTTTGTGTGCTTGTCCAATAAAATTTATAGTTCCTTGCAGTGAAATGAAACTGGGTATTGAAGCTCTGTAAAACGCGAAGCTGATATTTTCTTAGATATTAACTTGAATTAAGCCTGTTATGATGCCATTTTCATTTGGAAAAAAAATAAAATATATGATTGCTTTTTGCAGATATGACTTCTGAGTCTCTGAAGTATTTTCACTTCACCCAGGCTTTCTCTTTCCAAATTAAAAGTTCAACACTGAAGACAAGAAGTCATGATTATTTGAGAAGTTCTTGTCTAGGGAGTTTATATTTTAAATTCTATCAATTTTTTGTTTTGAAATTGCAAACATAATAAGTGCTAATGTAGTGGTGATTGAAAGAAGATTTCATTCCCTTTTCTCTTAATGTTAATGCAAAACAAAAGCACAACAGATAAGGAGTGTCTGTGGGTATAATAGGGAATATCAGTGAAACTCATTTGTTATTGAAAAGACAATCAATAAAGCCTTTCCAAAAAAATAAATCAGGGGAATAGTTTCATCTTTCACTTTGAATGAATAAGGAGAGAATCATAAAATTTAAGAGGGATGAATCCAAAGATTGATAGCAGCTGGCTGTAGTAGGCACTCAGAGAAAAAAAATCCAAAAATGGGCTCTCCTCAGTCACACTTCACAGAGCTCTGTGGTCTGTGCAGAGACTGAGGAGGCCTGCAGATTGAGTGCTAGGACTCAGAACTCAAATCAACTGTGCTGAGTATTTCTATGAGTAGGTTTCCATGAGTGAAACATAGTTCCCAAGTTCAGGTTAACTTTTTAGTAAAAAGAGAGAGCGCGCAAATAGTTCATCATTGTACAGAGGAGCCAGTTCACATAGGAACTAACAAAGTATCCCACCTAATTGTAATTCCATAGCATTCTCACAGTATGGCTCCCACCACTGACAGACTTGTATTGGTGGGGTTAAGAGCCACTGTGCTCTTTTGCTCCACAACCCTACTCATATTCTCACCGTAAACCAAGAGTACCCACTGTGAGGAAAACCTTCCATAGATAAGTGGTGAAAGGGGAACAGAAAGTACACTAACTGGAAGTCTTCCAAAGCACCTTCCTCTCCATCAAAAATTTCTAGTTTATCTGCCAACTTGAAATAACTAGGAGTTTCTTTTTCCTCTTAGTTCTTCAAAGTGCTAAAGGCTGGGGTTTTCCGTAATCAAAATGGCAAAGTAAATTGTCTCATGTCTCCTGGCTATAAGTCCCATTCTGAGAAGCTTAGGGTGTCTACCACAATCACAGCCTCTTCTGAAAGACCTCTCTGTGCATAGGTCAGTGGGGTGGTATCCTGTGGTATCATCCACAGTGATGGCCACAGATGATTGGACTAGAGATGGGTGTTTGTTAGCCAATGATAACTTGGCTAGAGGCCTGTGAGGGAGCACAGTACAAGAGCTCAGTCATAAAAAGAGGTTAGGTAAGAGTTGAGCCCAACCAGAAGCTCTTTGAGACATTGAGTACAAAGCATTCCGAGAGAGGCAGCAGGCTGGAGAGGCCAAGAGACACACACACACACACAAAGAAGGAAGTAAGCAAAAACTGCCTGGTAGTGGAAGCTCTGAGTAAACAAAAGATCTTGAGATAAATACAGGAGATTAAAAATAGTTATTCAAAGGGCACCTCACTGGTGCAATCGGTTAAGCTTGGAACTCTTCTTGGTTTCAACTCAGGTCTGATTTCAGTTTCAAGAGATAGACACCCCCCCAACCTGTGCTGAGAGCCTGTCTGCTTGAATTTCTCTCTCCCTCTGCTTCTACCCCCTCACCCTATGTGCTCGCTCCCACTCACTCTCTCTTTCACTCTCAAATGAATAAATCTTGAAAAAATAGTCATTCAATTATAGTAGTAACAAGAGCAGACACAGAAGCCAGAAAGAGTAGAGAATTCATTCTAGAAGAATAAAATAATAAGTGGAGCTAAGCAGAGTGGAAGACTTGAATCATGAACATGGCCAGCTGTCAAGGTCACTGTCAAGACATTAGATAGACACACTGTGAGAGCTTTCATTACATCCTCAAGAGTAGTAACATTTTATGTTTGGTTTTCTAGGGTTAGTTTGGGTTATTTTTACTTTTTCTGGGTTTTCTTATTTTCTTCTGTAATCTTACAATCAGCCCTGTTAACTGAGATAATAGACTGTTCTGTATTCCTTACATCTTGTAAGAACCTAGCAGTTCTTGGGGGAGGGGCAAGATGGCGGAAGAGCAGGGTCCCCAAATCACCTGTCCCCACCAAATTACCTAGATAACCTTCAAACCACCCTGAAAATCTACGAATTCGGCCTGAGATGTAAAGAGAGACCAGCTGGAAGGCTACAGTGAGAAGAGTCCGCGCTTCTATCCAGGTAGGAAGACGGGGAAAAAGAAATAAAGAAACAAAAGGCCTCCGAGGGGGAGGGGCCCGCGAGGAGCCGGGCTGAGGCCGGGGCGAGTGTCCCCAGGACAGGAGAGCCCCGTCCCGGAGGAGCAGGAGCTGCACCAACCTTCCCGGGCGGCGGAAAGGGGCTCGCAGGGAGTTAGAGCAGGACCCAGGAGGGCGGGGATGCCCTCGGGCTCCCGGGGACACTAACAGACACCTGCGCCCCGGGAGAGTGCGCCGAGCTCCCTAAGGGCTGCAGCGCGCACGGCGGGACCGGAGCAGCTCGGAGGGGCTCGGGCGCGGCTCCGCGGAGGGAGCTGCAGGGCGGGAGCGCGAATCCACCAGCGCAGGCCCCGGAGCACAGGGCGCCGGGACACAGCCCAGGATCCGGCCTCCCCCGGGACAGGCAGAGGCCGGGAGGGCCCAGGACAGCGAGGACGCTCCTGCCCGGAGCTGAGCAGATCAGCGGCCCCGCCCCGGAGCCTCCAGGCCCTGCAGACGGAGAGAGCCCGAGCCGTAGTTACTGCGGAGCTGAATCCAGGCTTCCAGAGTTGCCATAGCAACTGCGGCTGTTCCTCCTGGGGCCCGACGGGGTAAACAACCCCCGCTGAGCCCTGCAGCAGGCAGGGGCAGAGCAGCTCCCCCAAGTGCTAACACCTGAAAATCAGCACAGCAGGCCCCTCCCCCAGAAGACCAGCTGGACGGACCAGTGATACTCCCCCGTGTTCCAATACAACTTGTTTTTGGCCACTCTGCACTGAGCAAAATGACTAGAAGGAAAACCTCACCTCAAAAGAAAGAATCAGAAACAGCCCTCTCTCCCACAGAGTTACAAAATCTGGATTACACTTCAATGTCAGAAAGCCAATTCAGAAGCACTATTATACAGCTACTGGTGGCTCTAGAAAAAAGCATTAAGGACTCACGAGACTTCATGACTGCAGAATTTAGATCCAATCAGGCAGAAATTAAAAATCGATTGAATGAGATGCAATCCAAACTAGAAGTCCTAACGACGAGGGTCAACGAGGTGGAAGAACGAGTGAGTGACATAGAAGACAAGTTAATGGCAAAGAGGGAAACTGAGGAAAAAAGAGACAAACAATTAAGGACCATGAAGACAGATTAAGGAAATAAGTGACAGCCTAAGGAAGAAAAACCTACGTTTAATTGGCGTTCCCGAGGGCGCCGAAAGGGCCAGAGGGCCAGAATATGTATTTGAACAAATCCTAGCTGAAAACTTTCCCAATCTGGGAAGGGAAACAGGCATTCAGATCCAGGAAATAGAGAGATCCCCCCGAAAATCAATAAAAACCGTTCAACACCTCGACATTTAATAGTGAAGCTTGCAAATTCCAAAGATAAAGAGAAGATCCTTAAAGCAGCAAGAGACAAGAAGTCCCTGACTTTCATGGGGAGGAATATTAGGGTAACAGCAGACCTCTCCACAGAGACCTGGCAGGCCAGAAAGGGCTGGCAGGATATATTCAGGGTCCTAAATGAGAAGAACATGCAACCAAGAATACTTTATCCAGCAAGGCTCTCATTCAAAATGGAAGGAGAGATAAAGAGCTTCCAAGACAGGCAGGAACTGAAAGAATATGTGACCTCCAAACCAGCTCTGCAAGAAATTTTAAGGGGGACTCTTAAAACTCCCCTTTAAGAAGAAGTTCAGTGGAACAATCCACAAAAACAAGGACTAAATAGATATCATGATGACACTAAACTCATATCTGTCAATAGTAACTCTGAACGTGAATGGGCTTAATGACCCCATCAAAAGGCGCAGGGTTTCAGACTGGATAAAAAAGCAGGACCCATCTATTTGCTGTCTACAAGAGACTCATTTTAGACAGAAGGACACCTACAACCTGAAAATAAAAGGTTGGAGAACCATTTACCATTCAAATGGTTCTCAAAATATACCCTAAAAACTACAGAACACTTCTGAAAGAAATTGAGGAAGACACAAAGAGATGGAAAAATATTCCATGCTCATGGATTGGCAGAATTAATATTGTGAAAATGTCAATGTTACCCAGGGCAATTTACACGTATAATGCAATTCCTATCAAAATACCATGGACTTTCTTCAGAGACTTAGAACAAATTATTTTAAGATTTGTGTGGAATCAGAAAAGACCCCAAACAGCCAGGGGAATTTTAAAAAAAGAAAACCATATCTGGGGGCATCACAATGCCAGATTTCAGGTTGTACTACAAAGCTGTGTTCATCAAGACAGTGTGGTACTGGCACAAAAACAGACATATAGATCAATGGAACAGAACAGAGAACCCAGAAGTGGACCCTGAACTTTATGGTCAACTAATATACGATAAAGGAGGAAAGACGATCCACTGGAAGAAAGACAGTCTCTTCAATAAATGGTGCTGGGAAAATTGGACATCCACATGCAGAAGAATGAAACTGGACCACTCTCTTGCACCATACACAAAGATAAACTCAAAATAGATGAAAGATCTAAATGTGAGACAAGATTCCATCAAAATCCCAGAGGAGAACTCAGGCAACACCCTTTTTGAACTTGGCCACAGTAACCGGAGAAGGACAAACAGTGTATGTTCTCATTCATTTGGGGAATATGAATAATAGTGAAAGGGAATATAAGGGAAGGGAGAAGAAATGTGTGAGAAATATCAGAAAGGGAGACAGAACATAAAGACTTCTAACTCTGGGAAATGAACTAGGGGTGGTGGAGGGGGAGGAGGGCGGGGGGTGGGGGTGAATGGGTGACGGGCACTGAGGGGTACACTTGACGGGATGAGCACTGGGTGTTATTCTGTATGTGGGTAAATTGAACACCAATAAAAATTAATTTATAAAAAAAAAAAGAACCTAGCAGTTCTTCAGATCACCTTGTAAATGGCTCAGAGCAACACGCTCAAATGCAATAAAATTCGAAGATCTCCACATTGTACTGTTTTAATAAGCAGGGCCTACAATATGTTTCAACCTGCCATTCTCTTTGAAGAAGATATTCCACTATGCCCAGGACTCTAAGACTCCTGGAAACTTCATTGAAGTGGTAGGCCCCTTTGTCTCTTTTTATAGGACATAGTTCCTTCTCCCTTGCATACATGCATCTTACCAAGCAAGGCATCTGGATACCTCTTCATTTCAGTTCTGTGCCTGATGACACCATAGATATAGGGGACCACTATGATGACACATAGGATAATGAGATGTTCAAAGTGCTTGTGTACTGTACTCTGACACAGAACCTGAAAATTGACATAACCCTGAGGCAAAATAGTAAAGGTGCTCTACTAAGTAGGGGAAAGCAAACTGGGCTGTTTTCTCTGCTCAGGGGACAACAAAGTAGAGTCTGAAGGTAAAATCTGGTTCATTGTTTATTTTATTAACACACTTTATTTTTTAGAATAATTTTAGATTTACAGAAAAATCGATCATCGTATAGAGAGCACCTATATAACTCCCCCTCCAACAATTTCTCCTATTATTAACACTCTACATTAGAATGAAACATGTGTTACAGTTAACAAACCGATATTGATATATTATTACTAAATAAAGCCCATAGTTTATCTAGACTTCCCAAATTTTTACCTAACATTCTTTATTTCTGCTCTAGAATCCCATTCAAGATATCTCATTACATTTAGTTGTCATATGTGCTTAGGTTGCTTGTGGCTATGACAGATTGTCAAACTTTCCTTGTTGTTGAAGACCCTGACAGTTTAAAGGAGTAGTAATCAGGAATATTATAGAATGTCCTTCTATTGGAATGTGATAATTTCCTCATGATAAGACTGATATTATGGATTTTTGGGAAGAATTTTGGAGACTTAAAATGCCATTTTTATCACATTATATCAAGGTACATATTATCAATCTGATTTACAACTGTTGATGATGACCTCCATCACGTGGCTAAAGCATTACTATTTGTAATAGTACTATTTAAAATAGTACTATTTTACTATTACTGTTACTGTTTGTCAGATTTCTCTATTGTGAAATTACTTTTTCCTGTCTTTCCATACTGTACTCTTTGGAAAGAAATCACTATGCTCAGCCCACTATTAAAGAGTGGAGAGTTGTACTCCTCCTCCTTTAGGGTAGGGAATCTATAAGCTTAGAATTTTTCTGCATGAGACATTGTCTCTTCTTCTCATTTACTAATTTACTCAATCTTTTGTTTGTTACCGGTATGGGTTCATGGATATTTACCTAATACTTTGGGTTACAATCCAATACTACTTTATTTTGTTGCTCAAATTGTTTCAGCTTTAGCCGTTGGGAGCTCTTTCATTTGGCACCCTTGACATACCCCCCACAATGTGATTTTTTTCTTTTGAACACCTTACTTCTTGTTTTTGCTTTGTTTTGTTTTGTTTTTAAGGATTTTATTTATTTGTGACAGACTCAGAGAGAGAGGCAGAGACATAGAGAGAGAAGCAGGCTCCCGGCAGGAGTCTGATGCGGGACTTGATCCCAGGATCCAGGGATCATGACCTGAGCCAAAGGCAGACGCTCAACCACTGAGCCACCCAGGAGCCCACTTTTTGGTTTGTGTTGTGTGTTTCTTAATCCAGTCTTAGAATCAGACGATCTTCCAAGAAGCTGTCTTTCTTTTTATTGGTGAAATATGTTAGAATTATGCCCAAGATCTGGGCACTAGATGTGCTTGTTGCTACCGGGGCATTTACTGCCTATTTTTGTCAATGAAATTTTACTGGAATGCAGCCATGTCTATTTGTTTGTGCATGGTCTGTGGCTGCTTTTGTCTTCCAAAGACAGAGCTGAATAGTTGCAACAGAGGCCATATGATCTGCAAAGCTTGTATTACAATCGTATATTAAATTATGTATGATATATTATAATTATAATATTAGTGTATTATTTATCATATGTTAATCATATCATATATATTATTTGGCATCATACAGAAAAAGTCTGCCAATACCTGGAATAGAGTAAAAAGAATAAATTTAACCAGTCCCTTCACACATAGGTTCTAGACATTCCCCCATAAGGGAAGAAGACCACATCTGGAGCAGAACCTGCAATTAGAGTCATCATCTGATTGAGTTTACAGTAATCCACTGGGGTCTCTGAGATCCATTTGTGTTCTACTCCAGTCAAACCAGGAAGTTACATGGAGATGCTAAACCACTCTCTGCTTCCAATATCCAGTTATGTCATTAGTCTTAGCAGTCTCTTCATAAATGTTAGATGGGTTTGATGAACAGTTTTTGGGTAGGGCCTAGAGGGAACGCTAGAATACCACCCCCCACCAAGATAAAAACAAATTCTCTTTAATTTAAATGTGTCTTATCCCCCTCCTTGACTTAGTGCTCCTGAATCCATTCCCTAATAATGTTCCAAAGATACTTTTGATAAATAAAGGGGGGAAATCGACTCTTTTGTTATATAAAGCCTATTGCTTTGACATTTGACTTTGTAATTGCTCCCCCCCCCCAGGCATGCTGCCATTTAATTATAGGTCTGTAGACAGTGAAGAATGTTGGGAGCTTAGAAATAAAGAATTGACATTTCCTTGTAGAGTCAGTCCTCAGAGAGGTTATTACAGGATTTTCGACTAAGGCAAGAACAACTTCTTCAGCGAGTTGATGCTCATCAGGACATAGACTAAGGCTTTTTGCTTTCTGTAGCTAAAATTCAGTAGAATTTTTCAAAGCTAGTGTCCTTATAATACTTTGTGGACTGCTATGTCTGGACACATGTTCTTCTGTGCCGCCACTCCCCACCAAGAGACCCAGTGCAGTGGGGGATCAAAATAGTGTGAGGCCTCTGAATCCTTTCATACAACCCCATTTCTCTTCTCAGGGTTCCACATTTCTTATGTTCAGTGTTCTACCCACAAAGCTGAGAACTCAACATATCACAGCAAACTTCGTAACTAACCGTTGCATTTGCCTCACAGCAATTCTGACCTCGCTGCAATGGATTTTTTAGCATAGTTATATATGATCCCCTTTTTTTCTAGTCATGCTTTGAGATGAGAATTTAGTGATTTGAGGTCATTATTTTCTTTATAAGCTACTCTTGATTGCTCTTAGTAACCACTCCCCATCTCCTCCCCACAGTCTTTGTGTGCTTCTTTCCTTCTGTTCTATTCAATAGCATTAGCTGCTTGGATTCCCCAAACTTGATTGTTTCACCTCTGCATGCCATAAGCTAACAGATTCTTATTCTTGAATACTATTACTAGGACTTTCTGCTCTCATCCCCAACTTTCCAGAAAATTAATCCCTGAATCCTTCCCTCTCCTCTTTCTTGGGATGCTGGAATCACTCCAATTTCTATTTCTGAACTAGTCAGAGGGTTATAAGACAGAAACAGACTATTTTCATCAGGTTATACTAAACCTACAACGGGCTCACTGGCTTTCAAAAGAGACCTCAAAATACAGTGGTTCAAACAACATAACAGTCCAGGAGAATTCAGGCAATCCAAGGTAGATAGGTGGCTCAGCTCTATGAAGTCACCCAGGGAGCCTGGTTCTTTCTCTGAATTATCCTATCATCTCCTCAAATGTTTCTCCTATTCACTAAGTCAAAGCCAGTGTCCCAGTAGAATATACCCATTCAGCCCATAAGAGGGAAAATACAGAAGGGAAATGCAAGCATGTTCCTTTTGAAGAAATGATATGGAAATTATAAACATGACTTCTGCTCATGCTTCCCTGATGACAATTTAGTTGCATGGCCATGCCTGGCTATGAAGCAGACTGGAAATTTAAGGCTCTAGTCCTATGGCCATTTGTCCTGCTGAAGCTCAAGGGAGGATGTCCTGTTACTAAAAGGAAAAGGGGAATATAAGTATTGGGAAGCAGTAACCCATCACACTGATTCAGGTTGTAAGTAGAAAAGAAATGTATTAAAAGGTGACTAACAAGCTCACAGAAAGACCAGGAGATTTTGAGAAGAAGGCTCAGAAAAGGGATGCTTGGGTGGCTCAGTGGTTGAACGTCTGCCTTCAGTTTGGGGTGTGATCCCAAGGTCCTGGGATGGAGTCCTGCCTCATCAAGCTCCTTACAGGGAGCCTGCTTCTCCCTCTGCTTATGCTTCTACTTCTCTGTGTCTCCCATGAATAAATAAACAAAATCTTTTTTTTTAAAGCAAAATTAAAAAAAAAAAAAGATGTCTCAGAAAAGAAGAAGAAAAGAAGTCCAGAACCAAAGAGAAAATCATAATTTCAGGACTCTTAAGTAGAGAGCACTGCTTCTGGTACCACTGAACACTGGGCCCCAGAGCTTGCACTCTTGCCACCAGCACAGGAAACCAGGTAGACTGTGTGGCGTTCATGGAGTGATACTGCTCAGATCTTCAAGAGAAGCTCCTATGGGAGCAGAGCTGACCACACACCTCTAGCTGCTGGCCTGCCATCACTGAAGCCATGCTTCCCAGGCTGCTGTCCAGGACACTGGTGCTGTCCCATTTCTGCCCCATGCAGGGTTTCCCTGAAGGGCAACTATGGTAGCTGACAAATGGCCTCACAAAGATGTTCACATCTGAACTCCCTGAACCTGTGGACTTTACTTTATATGACAAAAGGGGCTTGGCTGGTACAGTTTTGAGATGGAGCTTATCCTGGGTGATGTAGATGGGCCAGCGATAGTTACAAGGGTCCTTAGAAGAAGAGAGTAGGAGAGCAGAGTAGGGATTGGAGGGATGTAGCCACAGGTCAAGGAATGCTGACAATCTCTAGAAGTGGGAAAGTGCAAGGAACAGCTTTTCCCCTGGAGTCCTCCAGAGGAATCAGCCCTGTTGACCCACTGATTTAAGCCCTGTGAGACTCATTGCAGACTTCTGACTTCCAGAACTGTGAGACAACAACTGTGTTGCTTTAAGCCCCTAAGCTTCAGTTCCTTCATTATAGCCATAAGAAATGAATATAGTGACTTTTATCTGGCGATGTTCCCTTGGCCAGGCCAAGATTTTCTGAGTTGTGCTTCTGTCTGAGACCCTTTTCTTCCTCCCTTCTTTCACAACTGTCACACCTGCCTTTCTGTCTAATGGCTCTCCACCAATTCCCACTCCCTCTTTGTCCCTCAGAGCTGTTTTCCCTAATAAATCTTTGCAGCTCTAATCTCATGTAGACATCTGCTTCTTGGAGAATCTGCACCACCAATGCTACCAGCCCCACTCCCTCCTGCCCCAGGGAACTGGAGGTTGTAGCCATCCTCATTCTCCAGAATGGGTTCTCCACTGCCCTTCTTTAGTGACTCATAACTTCTAATTCATGGTACAGGGAGGTGCCTGATTGATCAACCCCAGTCCCATTACTCCACTCCAAGGGTTGGGGTGCTGGGAAAGAGAGTCTCTAACCTGCTTTATTGCCATAGTTGAGCAGGGCTCTAATTCTTAAGATTCATGCAGTGTCTGAGCTTTCCCTGAGCTTTAAAAGCAGGTCCATGTACTGCACAGTTTGCCAAGTGGCAAGTAGCTATGAGAGTATCTCCCTTCCAACAATCTGAATCCCGTTTGGTGTGACCAAGAGGTATCCAGTGATCTTTCCCAAGAATTTCTGAGGATTTATGGGAGAAGCTCATGGCTTTTGCTTAGCTACTGTTACAAATCAACCCTTGCCATAACCTGATCTCATTTCCCTGTGATTTGTCTGCCCTGTGTGGACACCATCTCCTCCTTTATTCTAACAACCCTGCTAACACCAGTCATAGAGTGTGATAAAACTTTACTGAGGGTCTGAGAACAATCTGAGGAGTCATACCACAGAAACAGGAAATATAAAACCTGATATCATTACTCCCATAGCCAATTGGTCATAGCCTTGTCAAAGGGAGGCCTTATAAGCACACTCCACTCTGAACTGCCCACCACCATGATGCTAAAGTCCACTTCTCCTCCCTAGGAATCCCCTTCATTTCCACTCCACTCATCTCCACCTTCCCCTGAGGAAGCCTATTAGAGAAAAAAAAATCTATTGATGAACACATCTCTGAGAGCAGTTTAGCTTTTCATGGCCTTAATCTTTCTCTTTCAGAATGGAAGCGTGGCCCTATCTTCGCTTAACAACAATAAGGAAGTCTGTTACAGTGTTATTCCAATCAAAAGGATGGCCTCTGAAGATGATTTCTGCCACCACTCCTTGAGTAATAGGGGCAAATTCGAGGCAGGTTTAAAAATAGCAGTGTCTCTAAACTTACCTTATGCCACTCCATCTCACCACCAAACATACACACCCATGTATAGAGGTAGATAGGTAGATGATATGTGATGATAGATAGATAGATGATAGATAGATAGATAGATAGATAGATAGATAGATAGATAGATGATATAGTAGATAGAAGATAGATGAAAAAGGAAATAGATGATAGACAGGATAGATTATAAATAGAAAGAAAGAGAGAGAGAAATTATGAGCTTCACTTCCTGAGGAGAACTATTATCATATTGGCTTGCCAGAACTTTCCAACAATCCCACAAGTGCCTCCAAATCAGCATTCCCCTATGGCCTCTGCTCATAGCCCAGTGGCCCCGCTATATGGCAGTATCCCTAGCAGAGGCTCAAACTTTCAGAGGTGCAATTCCTGCTGGCTGCCCAGGCTTCCCTGTGTCAGTCACAGGAATGTGGTGTTTTAGGGGTCCTCAGCTGACCCTCCTTGGCTCCAACCATCTCACCAGACAGTGAGGTTGGGTGTTTAACCATATATTGAATCAGACTCCACCGAAACCCATAAGAGGGGGGAAAAAAACAACCCACTGAGGGAACATGCAGATAGCTTTTAGAGACAAATCACTCCCAGTGGGTTAGGGGGAACATTTACTGCTCTGGAGCCTATGACCCTGTCCCTTGAATCTTCCCCCTTTATTTAGAATATTTACTTTCTGTCCTTATCATCCCTGGTCCTATTTCCCCTACCATAGACATAGACAAAGCACCATCCACAAAGCAGAAGAAAAGATCCATTAAAATTCTTCAGAGGTGAGTAAAGAACTTGACCTGAATAGGACTGTTCTTTTCTTTCACAAAGCAAACTAATAAATAAATAGACATTTAAATCTCTTTCCCTTTCTTCATTGGCCCAGTCAACATAGGATTCTTCCAATGGACTTCGGTGAAAACAAAACAAAATAAAACAGTAAAGGATATAATTTTTTAAATATCCAAAGCCCCTGGGTGGCTCAGTCACTTGAGTGTCTGACTCTGGGTTTCAACTTCGGTCATGAACTCAGGTGTTGTGGAATCCAGCCCTGAGTTGGGCTTCACACTCAGCAGGGAGCCTGCTTGAGAGTCTCTCCTTCTGCCCCCATTTCTGCTCAACCTCTCCCTTCCTCTCTGTAAAATACATTTGAAAATCTTAAAATAGGGACGCCTGGGTGGCTCAGCAATTGAGCGTCTGCCTTGGGCTCAGGGCGTGATCCAGAATCCCAGGATCGGGTCTCACATCCGGCTCCCTACTTCTCCCTCTGCCTGTGTCTCTGCCTCTCTCTCTGTGTCTCTCATGAATAAATAAATAAAATCTTTTTTAAAAAAGAAAATCTTAAAATAAAAAATTTCTAAAGGCCAAATTTACAATGTAAAGATTTCTGACAACTACATTCTGAATAACAAGTTGACCAGGCTAGGATTTTTTCCTTCTAGTTCTGCTTTTGTATTGTTGTTTTGTTTTTATGTTTGCATATGAATTTAGGCTTTTCCTCATTTCACCCCACTCTATTCCACCAACAGACCAGCACCAAAACAATACTGTTGCCTGTTAATAAGAATAGCTGCCATTTATTGATCATCTACCATACCAAGGAACTTTAAGAATTCTAATGAGGGGCACCTGTGTGGCTCAGCCACTTAAGCATTTGCCTTCAGCTCAGGTTGTGATCCCAGGAACCTGAGATGGAGCCCTATGTTGGGCTCCCTGCTTGGCAGGAAGCCTGCTTCGTTCTCTGCCCCTCCCCCTGCTCATGCTCTCTCTCTCTCTTTCTCTCTCTCTCTAAAATAAATAAATAAAATCTTTAAAAAGAAGAATTCTAATGAAAATAGTAATATACAAAAAATAAAACATATTTAAAGAACATTTCCTACACACCAGGTTTTATCCTCCTTGAACCCTTGCAACTATCCTAAGAGGTAGACATTATTGTCACCATTTTAGAGATAAGAAAAGTCAAGTCAGTATCATTAATTTCACTTAGGTAAATAAATGAGGCTTAGAGAGGTTAAATCACACAGTTATTAACTGGCAAAGATTTGAACCAAATATTGATTTTTTAAATCCACTTTAAAAAAAGCGTTCTGCTCCACCCAAGGAGTGAATACACCTCCTCACAACCAGAGAACTCCTCTTTTCCCAAAGAGCCTGCATCCTGGATTGGTTGCAAAACAGAGATAGGGGAAGGCTGCTGGATTAGGACAGCCCCATTCAGGACCACATTCTCCCCCCCCCACCCCCCCCCTTTTTTTTTTTTGAGAAGTGAATGCACCTTAAGTTTATTTCGTTTTTTTCTCTTAATCCCCATCACTCATTTAGCCCATCCCTCCACTCCCTCCCCTCTAGAAACCATTGGTTCATCTCTATAGTTACTTGTCTGTTCCTTGGCTTGCCTCTCTTTTTCTTCCCCTTTGCTCATTTGTTTTGTTTCTTAAATTCTATATATGAATGAAATCATATGGTAGTTGTCTTTCTCTGTCTTATTTCACTAGCAGTAATACTCTCTAGCTCCACCCATGTCATTGTAAAAGGCAAGATTTCATTCTTTTTGATGGCTGAGTAATATTTGATTATACAATATATGATATACTCCATCATATAATATAATATTATATAATATTATATATATATATATATATATATATATATATATATATATATATATAATTCCCACCAGCAGTGCAAGACGGTTTCCCTTTCTCCAAATCCTCACCAATACCTGTTGCTTCTTCTGTTGTTGACTTTAGCCAGTCTGACGGGTGTGAGGTGGTATCTCATTGTAATTTTCATTTACATTTCCCTGATGGTAAGTGCTGATGAACATCTTGTCATGTGCAGGATCATGTTTTTAATTAACTCCATTCATCTCCTGAAGAATTTTAATTAGTCTTTTCTCTCCCATTTTGGGTAATCCTTTCTCTTCTCTGAGAAAATTCCTGACTTACAAGCATAGTACACGATATTCAGTATAACATCGTTAGCAATACCACAGAGACACAAGCAGAAAGTACAACCTTCCTAGACTCCTTGGCATGGACATGGGAGCTCCTTGAGTAGGCCTGGCACCTCCCTTCCCTGATCACAGAGTGAAAGTGTACTAGTCCCATGATGAAGACAGCAGCTCTGCCATCAGATAGATCTGCCTTCTGGTGGTTTCCCACTTAGGAGAAAGTTGACTTCTGTCAAGTAACGAATTGTGCCTTGAGTTCTTCACTTGTAAACCAGAACAGCCTTCCTATAAGTCCCAATGTGCATTAGAATCAGCATGTGGAGGTTACCCAAGTCACAACAGACCTGTAATAAATGGTAACTGTTAATATAAACTGATTTCCAGGTGCTTGGAAGTTTGGCTACATCTTCATGTTTAGGTGAAATTATATAGATGGTGCTAATGAAACAGATCAATATTTTGCATTTGACTTTTGTGGATGATTGAGAAGATGTATTCCTATGATTGTTCTAAATTTTTGGTCTGGGCTGGATCTTTACAGTACAACGGGGGGGGGGGGGGCGGATAATAGACAAGGTGATTGCCCGAGAGCCCTTCACCTGCTCCCATAGGCATGTCATTAGGTGGAATGTGGCAGATTTCAACCAGCTCTTCTCTATGTGGACTCTGATTCAGTGGCTCTGGCAAGAATTGACGCATGAGCCTTAATATTGAGTTTATTGTGATCTTTTGCTTTCTTTGACATTATTTCCTACTCTAAATTTAACAAGTCATTTCTCCTTCTTTTGTTACATTGTAGTGTGAGTGATTTAATGCCATCAGTGTTCAAAATAATCCTATACAGGCTCCCTGCATCGGGCACAGAGATATGAGCTTTTTACACATTGTTTCCCTAATTCGTAGAACAGCACAATGAGCTAGAGACTTTGTCTCAGAGATGACTCAAGTTCAGAGAGGTTAAGAGATTTGCCTAAAGTCACTAAACTAATAAGTAGCAGAATCAAGTCTATCAAATTTCAGAATTGAGGGAGGGAATTAAAAGATTTCATAGTCTAATTTTCTTGGGGTTTTATTTTGTTTAATTTAGTTTGGTTTGATTTCGTTTCTTCATCAGCCTAATAAGCTTTCACCTCCTGGCAGTCTTTTTCATCCCTCTAAGATGGATCAGGTGGTCTCCTCTTAGCTTCCATAGTGTTCTTTCACAAAAGTTGGTTATAGCACTTACCACACTAAGTGAAATCTATGGGTGTTTGCCTCCCAGCTTCTCCTTCTAGACAGAGCACCATGCACAACACCGTCTTAGCTTCCATAGCACCTCACACAGTGTTTGGTAGCTTAGCAGGGGCTCAGGACAAATTTGTGGATGTGAGCTGCCACACTGAAGCCATATTTCAATATTGGAACTGAATACTTGGGCTAAAGTAGAAACCTTAAGGTACAATAGACCAGTAATTCCCAAATTGTTCCTTAAAGGGTGTGTGTATGTGTATGAGTGTGTGTGCATGTGTGTATGAGTGTGTGAGTGCATGCCTGATGACAGCATATACCTCGAGCACTCTCTCCTCCCATCATACTTTCAATCTCAATATCACTAGGCCCATAGAATTTTCGTTTCTCTCCCTGAATGTCACACATTTCTCTGTCTCTTTTACATGAAACCCCTTATTTTACCTCTCCTCCTCTCTTTCTCAATTCCTTTGCTTCACACAAGATATGAGCCCTAGCCCCACTTCAGTTAAACTGAATACACTGCCATTTGTTTCATGTTAGAAACAATAAGGAGGGCCAGGCAATATTGTTCATTCAAAATGAACAGTCTAGCCCCACTGTTCATTGAAAATAATAGCATAACTAAGATTATGTAATGTACACCATGTGCCAGGGACTGTTCTTAGCCCTTTACTCCCTTTATTCCCTTTACTCTCTTCACTCATTTATTGTTTACAACAACCCTATGAGGTAGGTACTATTACCTCGATTTTACAGATGGAGAAACTGAGATACAGACAGGGAGAGTAACTTGCCCTGGGATCACACAGCTTGTTAGCGGTGAAGTCAAATGGCAAAACCAGGCAGAGCCCAAGACAGCCCACTACTGCTTACCACCACCAGAGCTTTTTATTTCATTATCAGATGAAGTCCATGAGAGTATTGACCTTATTTCAGTTGTCTAAGTTGGAAATTACAGAATATCCAAATTAGAAGGGACCTTATAGTCCAACCTAACTCAATTTCCCACCCACTGCAAAATCCCTTCTGGAACTTTCCAGATGGATGAGTATTCATTCAACTCTACTTAAGTACTCCCAGTGACAAGGAAGAAATACTGTAATATGAATGTGAAATATAAACTGTCCATGGATAAATTATTGCATAATAAAAACATGCCTGATGGCCACACTCCCCTAATATGTTCATTTGGTAGTTTTTTTTTAATATGCAAACTTGTCTTGATAAAATTGTTTCTTAAAAAAAACTTTTAGTATAATTTATCTTGAGATACCTAAGCTTTCCTTTTCTACCTCCTTATTAATGAGCATATTTTCAAAGAGGAAAGTACAGCAAAGATGATAGACAAAAAATTGTCACACTTGCTCAAACTGTTGTTTGGGGGTTAAAAATAAATGCTAACAGTGAGTGAGTGAGTGATCTTCTTAATATTTGCAGTTAATTTCCCACATATACTTTTAAAAGCTACTGTGGTGTTGTTTTCTCCCACTATTTAAAAAAATCTGTTTGAAATGAACTTCTGGAAAAGTTAGAACATCATAAATCATGCTAAAAAGAACAATTTCTTTGATATTTAATCCCCAATAAAGATGAAAATATCTATTGCAGCTGTCCATTAGGTATGTTCTTAGTTTGTGTTTTTGCCACAGCAGAAGAAGAAAATCCAGAATCCCATAATATTGAAGAAATTTCTAAATGCTAGTGTTACACAAAACTTGCAAGTATAGTATTGTGGTGCCGTCACATCTAAGAGTGTGGGTTCTGGAGTTACATTGCCTATAGTCTTCATCTCCTTAGGATGCTGAGAACGTTCAATGTTCTTAGAATAATGCCTAGCATTTTAGGTGCCCAATAAACGCTAATGATATTATTTTCCTACTTCAATGAGATCTTTTTAGAAATGTAGGCATGGCTTGGGATGGAGAATGGGGCGTGGGGGTGTCAGGCTCAAAATCTTGTAGTCCAAAGTTCTCTAACCATTTTCTCCAATTTATCCAAAAATTGAAGTCGGGGTAAGATAGCCCATGATTGACCTGTCAAAGCACCAACAAGACAGACTGGAGCATACAGATGTCCATGAGCATTGTTGGCTAAGATGTGACCAAGACTCACGTCAGATAAGATGTCAGCAGCTGAGGCTACCCCAAAACCAGAGATCCACTCCTGGAATCTTTGGGGGATAGACACATAATTATTTCCCATGCCTAAGGTAAACAGAAACTTGAAACTGAGCGACCTCTACATGGATTTCCCCATCATGGAAGAATGGCCCCAAACCAGCCTCCCACTAACCTGAATTTCAGTCCTGGGTCTGCCCTCTGTCAAATTCAGGCAGGTCACTTCAATTTTCCGAGGCTCAGTTTTCTCATAAGAGTATTTGTTTTCTGTCTACTTTGGGGTCATTGAGATACTGTGCAGGAAAGTGCATTGAAACAAAGTTTCAGAGTACTATCTATACAAATGTCACATTTTATCACTATTACAGCTGTCTTCTAACACAATTACTTACTTCCCAGGGCTTAGCAAGCAGGGCTGGGAGGCAGGATGAGACAAAGGAAACTGGCCGCAAAACCTTTCCTTTTTTCTCCCCCTCACAAGCCTAACTTGAGCCTGGACACACAGCAAATACTAACAAAGCCTCATGCATTGATTTGAAAGGGTTCACTTTGCCTTGCGTTCTTCAGAGAGAATTTCACAGTTTGCCAGTGGGTGACAATGTTGACATCAAATGCTCAGTTTAAAACATCATTCCGAGTAAAAAGACATAAGTCC
Organism: Nyctereutes procyonoides; assembly: GCF_905146905.1. Lineage (NCBI taxonomy): Eukaryota > Metazoa > Chordata > Mammalia > Carnivora > Canidae > Nyctereutes > Nyctereutes procyonoides. Next base: position 19,618,826 of record NW_026575122.1, read on the forward strand.
TAGAAACAACTAGAATGGCAGAGTAAAAATAGGGCAGTTTCTACACATGCTTTAGTGCAAGGAAGCAACAGTACAGTTTGCTCCATGTGTTCCGTAGTGTGATCAAAGCGAATAGGCAATCAAATATTATGTAATAATAGACGACTGGTCTTTCCCTGTTAGGCAATTCTCTAAAACCTCTCTCTATTAAGGATTCAAATATAAAAGTTTCCCTAAATAGAAAAATTTGCCCTACTGTGTCATTTTTAGCGATTAAATGTGGCATTTCCTCTATCTTCATGAAATAATTATTGTTATTCAAGTAAGTGATTTTATCCATTTAAAGGAATAACAGGAGTGTGGTGGCATCATCACAGAGTCCTCAGAGAGTCAGAATTTTAGAGCCAGAAAGGGTTTCACTAAAACCCTGTCCAGTACCTTCAGTATGCATCGAAGTTTCTGTCTGAGAGTCAAAAAGTTGGTTTCTGGTGCCACATGAGCCATTAATTAGCTGTGTGATCCTGGGAAAGTCATTCATATTTTCTTTGTCTCAGTTGATTGGTCAATAAAAACAAGGGACTTCCAATTTCATGGTACTTTGAATTAAGTTTACTATGCTGGCATCTGTACGTGTGTGTGTTTGTGTATATTTAAGCTAATAATAATGTGTTCCAACAGAGTAAGTTTTCTATTTTTGACAGCAAATAGGGGAACTGGCTGTATTTTTGTTCTCTCTGTTATTGGAAAAATGGTTTTTTTAATAGGTTGTAAATACCCTGAAGGTGGGGTCTGGGGTTGATTATTGTGTGTCTCCCATGGTGCCTCAGACCTACTGGGTACTACAAACAAGTGAAGTGCTATAGAATTTCATTGTCGCTGTTTCACGATGTTTTGGATAAAAGTGTCCTGCAATGAAACACCATTGGGGAAAAAATCCTAATGTAATATGTGCTTCTAATAAAGTGCATTTTAATTGTGTTGCCCAATGCCAATTTATTAATGCTTACCAGCACATGGAATGCACACACACGCGCACACACACGTTCATATATAGTTTTTGGAAAAAGTATTTGAGGCATACTATTGGGTTGGTGCAGTCCATCGTTGATTTATATCCAGAGCAATAGTTCCCAAAGCTACTTCTTCAGCAATATGAATGTGGACATGCCAGTTAAAAGGGAAGATATAAACAGCCATTCAAAATATTCTAGACATCCTATTTTGTGATTTGGAGCCCATCAAATGCCCAAGATGTGGCAGACATTACAACCTTCCAAGGGATTCATAACCAAACAAGTTTACAAATTGTTGGCTTAAGATTCTCCAAATCTCAGCTACAAGACTAACTGTGGCATATTCTTGAGTTGCGTGCTCTCTGGAGCCTCTTTTAAAGATCCAGCTGAGGTTCCCACTCCCAGTTTTCTGATTGTTATCATGAAGGTTCCCCCACTCTTCAAGGGAACATGTGGCGACATAAGGAGACCATGATGCTCAAGCCTCACAACACGTGTGACTCATTTTCCTCCCGGAATGACTCAAGAAGAGATTTTTTAGAATTCAATCTGAGTCTCAGTAATTCAATTTGTAGAAAAGAGCCGGCAAAGCTTTAATTCTACCATAATTAGTTTCATGTGTGAATGTATTAACTAATTGTTTCTCTGGGAACTGTGTTAAATAAATAGAGTAGGGGACACGGTGGATAAGGACAACAAGACTCTCCCTGCAGCGCGGTAGCTGCTTCCCAGCGGAGATCCAGGAGCAGCCTCATCAAGGCAGACTGTTTGGGGCACACCCCTTCACTGGTCTCCACACTTGAACTTGAGAGTCCTTAAGCAAGCAGGAATGGGTTTTGCAGGCTCTACCCACATACATCTTTATGAAAATGTAACCTTTTCACTCACTTTCTGAGCTCCTCCACACGGAAGAAGTCAACTTTCTTCTGTTAGCAATTAAACCAGCTGTTGTAATACTTAGGTTGGGTTGCAATTGCTTTCCATGTGAGCTGCATGGCCGTCCTCTCTTTGCTTCAAAAATTTGGCTGGTGCTTTCAGCAGCCACTGGGAAGCTGGGAAAATATCGACACTACTTCTTCAAATTCTGACCCTTGAACAGAGAAGTGGAAGATTTTCTGCGGCCACAGCAAGGTTGTCTGGGTTATGTAATCTCGTCTTTGCCAAGACGATGTATTACCAAGGCGAGGGACAGCTAGAGCTTCTCTAGTTTATGAATAGCGTAGACCATTATTTCCTAAAGAAAAATCCCCCAAGCCTTTCCTGAAACGTTAGTACCCTGCTAACTAAGAGATTGGCTAAAAAAGAAAAAAAAGAGCAAGTGCATGTGGTGGCAGCGTGGGGGCCGGCAGTTATAATTCTGGTGAGTCTGCTTTTGACTGTCTTTCATACTGGCTTTATTCTTTCCTTTGGGCATTTTCCCAGTCACTTTTGGCCTTTGTTTATTTTAAAGGAGGCAAGGAAAGATCTATAACAGCAAAAGAGAAATGTAATTGCCCACAAATGGAATGAATGGACTCTCTCTGTGTGTCTCTGTTTTACAACAGTGCTGCTCGGTTTTGTTGGTGTTCACTGGTAGGGATGAGAGCCCCTGAATGACCAAAAACAAAAACAACAAACAGACAAACAAACAAACCTAGTACATTTTAAAAACAAAGAACAGACCCTGATGGGAAATCACCCTAACACATAGGCAGACCCCAAGCAAGTCTGACCTGACCCATTCTAATTGGTTCTCAGGAAGACAGGAATTACTAAGGCCGGGGAAGGGGACAGCCACCTGCCCTCCAGACCGTGAGGGCAGTGCGTAGCCCAGGCCATCCTAAAGGCAAGTTATTTGACTTTTCAGTAATGCCTGGGTAAAGCACATTGCAGGAAGTGCCCTTTCTCTTTGAGAAACACATATGTTATCGATGCCTTGCGAGCCTAGGCCAAGGGCCTGCTGTTGGCTGTGAGAAGGCTTGTGGTGAAGGACCAACCCCCAGCAGGAGGCAGCCCCTGGCTTTAGGTGTGAGAGAAAGGTAGTCCTATCCCACTGCTGGCCTCCCTTGTCCTTGTAGGTGCTATAACTATGAGTCAAGCCCTGCACTGAATTTTTCACATAATCCTTAGACATAAAGTACCATTATTATTCTCATGAGAAAATGGAGGCTCCAAGAGATAAAGTCACTTACTCAGGTTACATGATGAAAAAGCAGAGTAAAATTCAATCCCATGGTTTTCTGACCAGAAAGCCCTGCTCTAATTCACAACACGTGACCTTTATTTACAGCACTCACAATTGGTGCCTGAGCCTCTTATTCACCTCTAATTTCCTTATTCCTCCATCCCTCTATTTCTCTGTTGCCTGTTTCTTAAAATTTCTATCCTGAGGGATGAGGGATAGAGGAAGGAAAGGAGCTTGTTCCCTCCTCCCCATTTGCCTACCTATTTGCCTTTCCCACATACAAGTTCATTTAAGTCTTAATCACCCCCAAGCAAGAATATTTCAATGTCATGATCCGCCACAAAATAAGGACTTTGTCCACAGCACTAAATTCAGAAGTGATTACCCACATTAATCAAGATGCCCAAAGCCTTGACTGTGTAGAAAACTTCAGGAGAAATAGTCCATTTGCTCGCTGCTCCCACCTCTCCCAGCACATGATGGGTCCTCATAAGGTGCCCTACTCCATTTTCCCCTTGATATCCAAAAGGATGCTTTGGTCCAGATAGAACATATAAAGACGAGCATTTTCCAGACAATTCTTGAATATAGACACAGCAATATATAAAATTGAAGTATCTCTCTAGCAATTTAATGATATGTCTCAAGCATCTGAACAATATTTATGTTTCATCACTTACACACTATCAATGAAATGCAGTTCTGCATCTAGAAATTTATCCTAAATCAATAATCATAGACATGCATTAGTATTTGTATGCATAGAAACGTTCATTAGAGAACTGGATTTTATAGTGAAAACTTGGAATTAATCTAGGGTTCAGTGATAGAGGTTTGGTTAAGTAAATGATGACACATCCATATGTTATGTTATTATGCAGTCATAACAAGGGGTTCTATAAAGAATATTTAATGATTTGAAGTAATGATCATGAAATATTAAGCAAATAAAAGTATTTTAAGGAAGTTTTGTTCACTGTAATATCTGCTAGTCACACATGGCCATTTAAATTTTAATTGGTTATAATTAAATAAAATCAAAATCTAGTTCCTTGGTTGCATGAGGCATATTTCAAGTATTTAATAGCTATCATTTTGGATAGTGCAGATATAGAACATTTCCATCATATGCAGAAAGTTCTGCACATATTAGAGGATACTAATACAGGATATGATTTTATCTTCTTTCCAATGTATGTGTGTACATAAAAAATATTAGAAGTAAATAGGCCAAATAATAAATATGATGATCTTTAGTTTGTGGGATAAGAGGTAAACAAACTTGTTCTGCAAAGGGTTAGATAGAAAATATTTGGACCTTATGGGCTATACAGCCAGTGTTACTGGTACTCAGCTCTGCCGTTATAGCCAGAAAGCAACCATTAACAGCACATAGTGAATGGACATGACTCTGTTCCAATAAAACTTCATATACAAAAACAGCAGACAGAATTTGGCCCACAGGCCATAATTGGCTGACTGCTGGACTAGATGATTGGCAAGTTTTTATTTTTTTCTTAAAAATTTTTTTTTAATTTGTTATTTTTGAGACGGAGAGAGACTGCATGCATGCGGGAGGGGAGGTGCAGAGGAAGAAGATCCCAAGCAGACTCCTACTGAGCCCAGAGCCTGCCTCCGACCCAATCCCACCCCATGTCCCTGAGATCATGACTTGAGCTGAAATCAAGAGTTGGTCAGTTAACGTAACCCTAGTCAAGCTGTTTTTTTTTTCTACACACATACTCATATTTGAATTAAAAAAATTGTAAATCTTCTATTTTAAAATAAAACTCATTGGAAAAAATATACACGTGTATACACACATTATGTAATATATATAATATATATAAGATATATTACATAAATGTGAGATATATATATGTTTATCTCCAGACCTGAAAGTCTGGGTATACATGAAATTCTTTGCAAACTAATGATGATTAACTCATTCAAACTCTCCTACACCCATGATCCCACATAACTCTCTCCCATTCCTGCCACCAAGTCTGTCATAGCATTCCCATTTTCCATTTCCTACTACACAACGAACACCTGGACTAAGGCTCCCCAGGATGGTACTCCTCTTGGTTTATTAATTTAACTTCTTCCAAGGAGAGCACCTGGGTATTCGCCTCTCAAGTTACCGAGAAGGAAACTGTCCCTTGAAGAAGGCAGCAGCTGCTCTGTTGGCCTTACCTGTTGCCAGCAGAGTGTCCTGCACGAGAGTATTTTCAGGGCACATTTCATGATGGTTAGGGTGACGATGACCTTGCAAACCAAAACAACATCTAACAAAGACCCCAGTGCATTTCTAAATAAACAGAGAACTCCAGTGGGCTTTTCCTGTCAGTGCATTTGATGAGCTCTCTGCACGGGCTGCTGATACTCTTGAAGGGAAACTGGACAGAGAGGCCTCTGACTGGTCCAGCTCCCGGTCTGAAGCGTCACCTGCAGAAGGAGAGGTTTGCACTCATTTTCTGGCTTGCAAACTGTGCTTCTTGGGTCCTGGGAGAAGAATGAAAAGAGTTGTGAATCTTAAGGCCCAAACCCTCACTCTGTTTCTACTTCCCCAGATACATCTCCTCTACAAATGGGGTTTCTGAGTTTAATTTTGACCTGATAAAGGTTTCCGCTGCTGCTTTGCAGCGGGGATACAAATGCGGCAAAAAACACTGGCTAAATTGTTGTCACAAACTGGTAGGCCATGAGATCTAGCCATGGCTTGTGGGTTCCAAATACTAGTGTAAAATTTTCAGATTTAAAAATCAATGTTTAAAAATCATAACATTTCACATTAAAAATGAGTTTCAAGCTCCTCTTTAAAAAATCTGAGAATCTGGCAAAAGTCACCTCACAATCCATGCTGACAACAATGAGCTGGGGCTGAGAAGTAGCTGCTACCTTCAGACAGAACGTGTCCTCTCTGTCACCCTGTCCCTACCAAGCTCTCTCATGTGACTCCTGGCTCTCTCTGTTCATTCACCTTACCTGCCTTGATCCTGGAACCATTTGAGTTCAAGATGTAGAAGCTAGATAATTGTTGAGGCCCTTGCCTATTCCAATAGTCTATTGGATTCCAATTACATTTATGGCAATTGGTACTAAAATTAAAACTAAAATCCTTTCCTTAAAGTCACCCTGGGTTTATGAACATCCTAGACACAACTGTTCTGCTCATGATAAGTGCTAGGGTCAAGAGCTATTTTTCTTATGAACAAAGAAGGAGTGTGAAGCTCCCCAGCCAAGCAACCAAGTTTTTCATCTAACAAGCACCATGTCCAGCTGCATGGGAATCACCAGAGTGGTTCTCCAAATCTTTTTCACTTCTGAGAACAGGGTAAGATTGTACTTTCTGATCTCCTTGGAGTGGTCCTAGCCAGGAAGTCACAAGTGCAAGTAACATGTGTCACTTCTGGACCTTAGCATTTCACATATTCTGAAACCCTGGGCTCTTACTTCCTCTAGAACAGAAACCAGCAAAGTCCAAGATAGTATAGTGGCTGTTTCACTGGCAACCTCGAACCTCATTCCCAAAGTAACTGGTGAACAGAAATCCTTACCAACTCATAGTAGACATCTACCATGAGCAAGAAATAAAACAGTGTTGTTTTAGACCTTGAGACTGGGGGTTCTCTGTTACTGCAATATAACCTGCTCTGTGCCAACCATTGAGGTGTCCTAACTACAAATACCATTTTCAAGCCCCAGGTTCTACCCTCTCAACTCCATTCTGCACATCCAACCATACCTCTTCTTTCTGTGAAGTCCCTTCCCCCTGAATCTAAGTGTAAAGTTGGAATATTATTAAGCAGCACCTGCTGTCATTCCCTCATTTTTCGGCATTGCTCTACACTTGATCTCTACTACCCTCTCCCCCCTGTTATATAACAGATTGGAGGTCACATGTGTTTCCTACTTTAAATAATTCATCCCCACAGAATCTCAGTATTTCAGTGAGAACATTTATTTCCTTCATTTTAATATTTTATCATTTTTGTCCTAAATGTATGACCTTAACTGGTTGCCATGTGTTTCATTTCTTCTTGCCTTAAATATTTTAAAAGTTTCAAAGTACAAACATTACTCATAGAAGGCATAACAAAAAAATGCTCAGTTGTAGTTTTGTATTATTTAATTGTAACTGGATGTCATTAAAATGATTATTTTCCCCCTTCTGATATCTTTCTGTTCTGCTCATCTGTCTTGGAATATTTCAGTGCTTGGTTTTGCCCACAGTCCCTACAGCTGGAAGGTGGACTATACAGCATTAAGACCTCTGGGTGTCTTAGAATACCAAGGTTTTTCCAGATTTCATCCTTTTGCTGGGGGCTCAGAAGTCATGGTAATAAAGCATAGTCTGAAGAAAGTTTAAACACCGGGGTAATGTTTCCCTCATTTGTTGTCACTGCAGAGGGTTTAGGCCGGGTCTTTTTTTATATAACATCTTTATTGAAATGTAAGTCATATAGAAAGCACTACACATATTTAATGCATACAATCTGATGGGTTTGGGCATAGGCCAACCCCTGTGATACCATCACTACATCAAGGTGACAGACATCCCTGATACCTTCCAGAGTTTCAGCGTGTCCCCTTCTTTTTTTGGGGGGGGGAGGTAAGAATACTTCATGTGAGATCTATCCTCTTAAGAAATTTTGAAGTGCACAATAGCATGTTGTTTACTACAGACACCACGTTGTGCAACAGATCTCTAGAACCTATTCATCTAACATAACTGAAACCTTAGGCTCTTTGAATAACAACTCCACAAGGCCTTTTTTACATTTTTTTTTAATTTATGATAGTCACACACACAGAGAGAGAGAGGCAGAGACATAGGCAGAGGGAGAAGCAGGCTCCATGCACCGGGAGCCCGACGTGGGATTCGATCCCAGGTCTCCAGGATCGCGCCCTGGGCCAAAGGCAGGCGCCAAACCGCTGCACCACCCAGGGATCCCCACAAGGCCTTTTTAAATGATAATAAGAACTAACATATATTTTATAGTCAACCTTATGGTGGGCAATAGTCTGAGGGCTTTATGTTAAACTATCACCACGTCTTAGGGTAAGGGGGGAGGCTCTATTAATCCCCGATACACAGATAAGGAAATGGAGAGGGTAATGTATCGGTGATTCAGTTTACCCAACCCTTCAAGCTGCAGAAAGGTCTGGGCTGACGTACAGGATGCACATAGTTAAGGAGGAATGAGCTGTGGTAGAGAAAAAATGCCTCACTAATCTCCATGCTCCTTAATTTCTTTTTATTTATTTTATTGGGACACCTGGGTGGCTCAGTGGTTGAACATCTGCCTTTGGCTCAGCACATGATCCTGGTCCCAGAATCCAGTCCCGCGTCAGGCTCCCAGCATGGAGCCTAATTCTCCCTCTGCCTGTGTCTCTGCCTCTCACTGTGCGTCTCTCATGAATAAATAAATAAAATCTTTTTTAAAAACTACATATGAATCTATAATTAACTAAAAAAATTTCAGTTAAAAAGTCTGTGTCTCTTATGAATAAATAAAATCTTTAAAAAACAAACCACAAAATCTATCCCCTAAACAATTTTGAAGTGTACAATACAGTATTGTTGACTATAGCAGCAGATCTCCAGAACTTACTCATTTTACCTAATTGAAGCTTTATGCCCATTGATTAGTAACTCCCCACATCCCTTCTCCCCAGGCCCTGTCAAACACTGACCCACACTTGGGCTCTATGAACTTTATACTCTTTTACATACCTCATATAAGTGGAATCATACAGTATTTGTCTTTCTGTGATTGGCTTATTTAACTTAGCATAGTGTCCTCCAGGTTTATCCATGTTGTTTGCATATTGATCTTGAAGAGATATTACCACTCCCATGTTCACTGCAGCTTTATTCATAATAGTGAAAATGTGGAAACAACCCAAATATCCATTGGCAGATGAGTGCATAAAGAAAATGTAATATATACATACACTGGAATACTATTCAGCCTTAAAATGCAAGGAACTTCCATGTTCATTCATTTTATCTTGTAAGAGGTGACTTTTACACTCTGTTAAGGTAAACGTGGTGTGATGGGTCTGCCTCTCTAGCCCAGTGTCAACTCTAAATGACTGTAGTAAATAAATATCACAAATCCCACCATCATACTTTCTCATGGTTTCTGCTTCTATCTTTACGCCAAAATTTGAACGTGCAAGCCAGACACATGGCCTAATCCCTTCATGGTTTTCCCTAAAAACTCTGGACCCACTTACAACAAGCATATGGCATGTTGAGTGACAATGTAGATTTGGTGGGCCACAGGAGAGGGTAGGGTGAGCACTGTTTCACTTCCTGCCACCTTACCAGCATCTCCTTCCTTCCCCTTAGCACCTTCCCCATCTGTCCTCCCCCACCTCACCTCATCTCATCTCACCTCATCTCACCTCACAGGATCCTCCCAACACAGGATCCCCAGACCAGCAAGTGGTCCAGTCTCTGCTCAGTGAAACCCCCTCAAATATTGGGTTTTCATACTAAATGCTACAAGAATAACATTCCTCTGTATCATTATACTTGGTGACTTTTTTTAAAAACTGAGTGATCATTGAATCTTGACTGATGAGACAAGACCTAAGAATTACATGTTTACCCTTGGTGAATTTAAAGAAGATCTCTAAAACAGGGATTTTACTCAAACTTAACATCTAATAATCTGATGCTAATGACATACCAATACTCAGTTGTGATGAACTTTGGCGGAGACTAAAAAGATTACAATACCAAGGAGGTTCTGAGGGCCAGACTACTGAAACACTGTACCCTTGGGCATCAACCAGCATCCTGAGTTATGACACAGCCACCACACAGACACTCCTCCCGACACACCATAGACAGCCCTGACTGTTAAAGCATCTAACTTATGAGGAAACCATCAAGAGTTAATTTCCTGAGGCCAGGGAAGAATTTCCCTTTAAGTTTTTTTCTATTTCCTCTTCCTCTCTTGACTTTGTAAATCTCTTACGTCCATCTCTTCTCTCTTCCAGGGATGTTAGATTGTCTCCTTTTCCCACCATGTCTACCGTCTAAGCCACAGCAGCTGACTTGCCCCCACTCCATCTGAACCCCCATCAGAAGCCATGAATCTATAGGTTAAGTGAATCTGCACCTTCCCAGTGTTATGGCATAGTTGGAATCTGGCTATAGCCCTGTGTAGTACAATAAATGGATTGCAGCACAGCTATCCAGTCATTCTAGCTCTCCGCTGGCTGGTTTAAAAATTGGCAAGGCTGGACTGATTGAGGAGATTGAAGGCAATGAGCTGAATCGACTAGTTTTACAGCACCTGAGTGTGAGTCAAATGTCTAAACATGGCCCTCACCTTCTCTTCTCTCTTTATAGCCTTCCTTAACATCTGTATATAAAACCAACTCCTATCTTGCTTGACTTCATGCCTCACTACTTCACTTACTACCTCCTTAAAAATGCTCTGCTATATCCTAAACACATTTTTTTCTTAAATAGTTGCTTACATCCCTTAAAACATACCCTTTACAGAGTGCAAATACTCTTCCAGAGGAACACTAGAAAAAAAAAAAACACCTGTAATTTCAATTTAGCATTGTTTATATGAGCTAGATGGTAAAACATCAGGGATATTGCGTGGGGACCTCGCATATAAATAATAATAATATCAAATCATACTCTTTTAATGCTCTATTTTTGAAGTGTCTACTTGGCTCACAGTTTCACTTTAGTGACACCCATCCTAGCTTTGGCTATTTGACCTTGAACTGTGGTTGCTCTGTCATCATTTAGTGAGCCCAACAAGTGATTTGGTCTGACCTCGCTATGTGTTCAGTTACCTTTCTAAATGTCTGCTAGTCCTGCTGGTCCACTTGCTCTCAAGGTTTCTGTTTTCCCACACCAGCTATTTGAGAGTAAAAAACTCGATGAACATATCTATGCTATTTTCAGCTCACTTAAGTACCTGTGCAAAAAAAAAAAAAAAAAAGAGGGTCCTTGTGCAAAATATTTGTTTAAGAATGATCTAATTTTTAAATAATGTTTAAAATCACCGTTAACAGAGCTTAATTGCTCTACAGTGCCATCTAGTGACTCTGAATGTTGCACCACTCATGGCAATTCATCATTAACCCATTGGAGACAAGTGTTTTCCTCAAGGCTTTTAGGCACTAAGTGGACAGATCCTATAAATTTTCACAAGCTCTCACTATGCTTAATAGAGAATATCTGACCACAGTCAAAGGAAGTAAACTTAGTCTCGTACCAGCAGTACTTTTTATTTCAAAAATGTATTAAAACTCTTCATTCTTATTGATCATTTTCCTTTCAAAATGAGCCTAATTTCAGGCATTTCTTCATTTTCACATCAAATCATCCATATCACTTACAAGTGTTTACTACGTACCAGGTACTGGCCTAAGTAGCGCATGTCAACTGATTTTCACGATGATCCTACGAAATGTTGGTATAAGTATCCACGTTTTGCGTTGTGAAAAGACGAGGCGCAAAGAGTGCCTAAAGTTACACAGCTAATAAATATTTACTATTATGAGTATGTGTTCCTTTTATTTTATTTATTCTCTTCTGCAAAGCTTATTTGCAGGGAATAAGGGAGGTTGATAGGAAAGCTATCAAGTTCTTTAGTACTTCCTAAAATCAAACGCTACTGGCCTAAAAACATAAATGATGTTACCTCTCTCGAGTTAGTTTGGAGAGAATGAGAATTTCTTCTATAGGCATGAGAGATATTTCATAACTTGGAACTAATGTAATCTCTGTCTGAGGCTCTGACCTGGATGAGTTGTCATACAAAGGTTGTAATATATGGCTAAAGAAATGAGGGAACACCCAATATTAAACAAAGTAATATTATAACATGAGGGAGAGAGGTCATGAAAGTGATAGAAACCTGAGAAAATGTAAACCAGTTTGACTATATTACATCTTGCCCAAAAAGCAAGAAGATGGCCATCACAGAACTTAGGAAACAGGACAATGGTTAGATCATATTTAATCAGAACTACCCAAGAGTTAGGAATCTGGAACCCATAGGCATTTTTCTCAAATAGAAAGGTATGTGCTTGGGACTCCTGGGTGACTCAGTGGTTGAGCATCTGCCTTCATCTCAGGTCCTGATCCGAGGGTCCTGAGATCAAGTCCCGCAGTGGTCTCCACACAGGGAACCTGCTTCTCCCTCTGCCTATGTCTCTGTCTCTCTCTGTGTGTCTCTCATGAATAAATAAATTTAAAAAAAAAAAGAAAAAAGAAAGAAAGAAAAAGGAAAGTATGCAATGTTTTGGGACAGGGAGAATTTACTGAATTTTCCATAGCCTAAATGACATTTTCCAAAACTGTCTTTCTTGCTGACTGACTTGGCAAGTGTGCCAGTTATCAATTTATTGCCTCTCAGTTCTAAATCCACCCTTAATTGCCTACTCTATGAGAATGGAGAGGGACCCTATAAATATTTTTCCTTTTCCATCTGGCATGATGTTATGTATGTAGAAGAACAGAAGAAACACCAGACGAGGAAGGGGTTCCCCTTCCAGGTTCTGGTCTGCACTCTTCCCCACATTCCTTCTCTCTATGCAGCCTCTCCATTGCCAAGCATCAGCAGCACACAGCAGTCAATAGCACCCAGTTGGCCAACAGCTTCTCCTGCACCTCTCTGAGTGACTTCACGGTAAATTCCAAGGTGTGATGACTCCCTGTGATTGGCTTCCCCAACACCCCAGAGAGTATTTCCAGCAAGATCTACTTGCAAGACACCTCGGTGGCTTCCCAGCCATCCAGTGAGCTGTGGCTGCACCCTTTCCAACAAGGTCTGTGTCTTCCTAGTGCTCTACCGCAGCCCCAAGGCTTGTGGCGGCTCCTTATATTTGCTATTCCTGTATGCTCTAGAGTTATTTACATTCGCTATGAGCTAAATCCTTATGGCTCTAATTCCCTGCTATAGTTAATAATCCTTTACATTAAATGTTCCCTGTTTGAATTACTGTGGTTTGTTTTTTTCCTCTTCTCTCTTTCTTGATTGGACCCTGGCAGCAAACATCTTGGTAAAATTCACTTAATTTTCCAGAAACCGAAATTCTTTAAAAGAGTGGTCCCTGAATAGGAAGCACAAGTAACCTGTTTATAATATAGTAATATTTACCACTGTAATTAAGAAACTGGAATATTGGTTTTTACATCAATGCCTTGTGAGTTTGTTTATTTGCTGTTACCTCTGAGCCCAATCAAATCTAGATGTGTAAATAGCACCAATTCTAGACCTGAAAATCTGAGTACAGATTTGGGACAACGGACTTCACCACGTTACCACCACTGTGCTGGCAGCCATCTGGCTTCTTTCTATAACACCTCCACTTCAGCTCTCAAAATTACAATGCATAACACTACATTGCTATATCCAGAAAGATATAAATTTGCCAAAATGGAAAAATTTAATGATCCAGGAAAGAACCTTATCTTCTGGTTCATTTGTCTGTGGTCATTAGTAGAGGTTAGGATAACATGGTGGTTACTGACAATGAACTTGACCTACTAATGGGTCACAAGCCAGTAGCCATCAATGTGCCATGAAAACAAGCAGTGGACCTCTCTGAATGCTTACTATTCTGTTATATAGGCTAGAATAATTTTTCTGGGCAAGGCAGTAATATTATCTAATACTTAATCTCTAAAGACTTACAAATTTGGATCTTAAAGAGGAAAATATTAAATGTTGGTCAAAAGACATTTCTACTTTCAATTTGCAGTGTAAACTTGACTTAATCTGTTGTTGCTACTTTCAAATGAAGGAGTTCAAAATAGACCTTGACCATATTAGGTCAAGAACTTGATCTCCTAATCACATTTTTAAACAACTGCCCTGCATTGCTTACAGATTTGGAGCAAAGCATTTGGAATAATATTTTGTTCTACCAAAATTAAAGAATTTAATCACACATAAATACAGTGACAAAGGAGAACAACATTAATCCATGGGAAGGAATGATTTCTTTCTGCTCCTCTGTCTTACATTATCACCCATCACTGCTAAAAGAATCACAGAACCTTAAAGCCAAAAAGAACTCATGAATTCACCTTTGGTTTCATACATTAAGAGGAGGACTCTTGGGGGTTCACTCACTTTACACTTTCAACCAAAGCAATGAGACTCAAGGTATTTCTTCCTTGAGTCTAAAAAACTGTCTAGTTTTTTCTTCTCTATCCACTTAGTAAACTCATTCTCAGAGCTGCAAAAACTATAAACTGCACTCCTCAGATGTGTCTACTAAAGAAAAGATGGGGTTCTTCCTTAGATACATGTTTTCATCCCAATACTAATTACTGTTGCCTTATCTTTATAAATATAGGAAACTACTCAACACACACCAAGATCTGATTGATCTACTTTTAAAATTAGATTTGGTTGTTTATTACATCTATTTGCTGCTCAATTTCAATCTTTTGGGTATTGGTTCTTATTCATTTCATTCTCTTTACTCTTGTGTTCTTGAGTGGTATCATACTGAAATAGTCCTATATGTGATCTACATTATGGACTTTGATTCTTCATACCTGGAGTTGGATTGTGGGGCATTTGTAGAGACTATGGACTCTTCTGTGTCATTAAGGATCTTTTCTGTCCCTTTTGACATCTCTTTTCAGTGCCCTGCATGCATACATGGCTATCAACATGAATAGCACTCTAGAGCTGTGCAGTGACAATATACATGGCAGTCCTTGGTGACCTAGCCTCCTTTTCTTATTCTCTCCACCCTCTCCTCCTCTATGGACTAAGTTTAGTTAGAAGAATCTCTGACCTGGAACACCTGGATGGCTCAGTGGTTGGGCATCTGCCTTTGGCTCAGGTCATGATCCCAGGGTCCTAGGATCCAGTCCCACATTGGGCTCCCCACAGGGAGCCTGCTTCTCCCTCTGCCTATGTCTGTAGAATTGAAGGCAACCATTTCCGTCAGCTTGGGTTTCAGCAGGCATTTTATAAGATGCCCAAAGTAACAGAGACCTGTTAATTGTTCAATCACTTCTTTATAACTTTTATTGCTGCTGATATTTTGACTTTCACATTTTTCTTTAATAAATTCTCTAGCATGAAAAAAAAAGAACAAAAAGGAGTATGCACTTGAATCTATTATCTTTTCAGCTAGTTCAAATGGCAATTGAAAAAAATTGAAACTATTGATTCAGATAAAGTTTCTGGATTTGCCTGAGCTCTCTGATATATCTCCATAGCAAGGATAATTGAAAGCTGACCATACAAAACTGTCCTCATTATATTGCTGGGAAAGCCTACATAAAAATGAATGCATACACCATAAGAATTCAGCCAGCAAGCACTTTTCTTAACATGAAAAGTTTAACTGATTTCCAGTTTCACTGTGATACAAGTGGAGCCCATAAGTCAAGAGATGCTTCATGATTACATGAAATTAAACAGCTTTCCCACCCTCCAAAACTTAGGCTGTACTCTAAAGCACTTGTGAGATATTGCTCATGTGTATACATAAGCACATACACATTTAAACACTTGAGACAAAATGGGGCATTCAGAGAAAAGGAAGGCCAGGAAAAGGCAAATAGGAAGAGCATGCTATCGCATTGCATCCCTGTCCCCACCCAGAGCCTTTTTCTAATTTACACAAAAGCATGGAGTTTGAACCAGTAATATCAAACAATACTTTGCAAGAAAAGGACCTAGCATTTATTTTGTTTACTGTGTGCCAGGTCCTTGAAATGAGCTTCATTAAATTTCACAATATTCCCAAGAAGTAGGTGTATATATAGGAGAGGGAAGCAGTTTAGTGAGATTGAATAACCTGCCCAGAGACCTACAGCTAGTGTATAATGGGGAGTAAATTGGAACCTAGATCTCTCTAACCCTCAGGTCCATTTCCCTTTTTAAATATTTCTTTGTGGTTTCATTATGAAAATTATAAACATAAAAATAGAGATAATATATCAAATTACCCCATACCTACTACTTATTAAATAAGTGTTCTTATTTTGTCTTATTTACCTCTGATTCATTTAAATTAAGAATAAAATAGAATTATGTCACCTCTCCAATTCCTGCTTCTTTTCTCTCTAAAATCAACCACTAGCCTAAAGTTGGGGTGCATCCTTCCCATTCATGTTGTCATATTTTTTATACATAGTTAATTCTTATAAATATATCCATAAGAAAATATGGTATGCTGCTTATTTTACCTTCTTACATTAATGGTATTATGATGCATGTGTACCTTTTGTAGCTTGGTTTTTATACTCAGAGTTATATTTATAAAATGTATTTATGTTGATAGATCCACAACATGTAGCTCTAGTTTACTCTTTTAACTATTTATTATTTTATTACTTGGTTATTCAACACATCATTTCTCCATTTCTTAATGGTTGCTATTTAGATTTTTCTAAATGTTGCTATTATAAATAATATATAGTTATATGTAGGTATAATATTTTAAATAATAGCAATGATTATTCTTTCTACATATCCCCTTGTGCACATGTGCAAAGGTTTCTTGAGAAAATGTTTCTAGAAGTGAAATATCTGGGTCTTAGGAAATGTGCATCACCAGATTTTTTATATTGCCAAGTTGTTTCCCATATTGGACTGACTCCTACCACACCAGCAATGAAGGTAGTTCTCGTGACATCCAAATCTCACCAGCATTTGGCCTGCCCATGCCCTTGACCTTATGCCAGGCCAAAGACTCTGATTCCTTGAATGACATCCCCAAGTCAAGATACACAGGAATTTTACTATATAGTGATATGTTATTCATCTCACACACGTGTGAGAGGTATTTTGAAGGATTCATGTGTTCAGCCTTTTATAAACACCAATCCTTCACATTTTAACTCCTTTAAAATAAAAATATAAACCATATAACTTGATAGGCATTTGGGTACCAGATATACCTCTCTAGAATTGTTATCATACATTTTTAACTGGGGATGTTTAAAACTGATTATATCTATTTGTTATCTAATTAACTTTTCCTTTTCCTTTCAAATAGATTTTTTTTTTCACTCCAGTCTTTGTCAGACATGGTCTGCAAAAGCAACCTGAACATATATTCTCTGAAGAAAAAATTAGGTTCTCCAATACTCAGTGATAAGAATACTCAAAATGACCAATGAGAAAACTCCCTAAAACCTAAGGTAGGATTTGTAACTGGCCCTCTTTTCTA
Source organism: Nyctereutes procyonoides (assembly GCF_905146905.1). NCBI lineage: Eukaryota > Metazoa > Chordata > Mammalia > Carnivora > Canidae > Nyctereutes > Nyctereutes procyonoides. Next base: position 19,636,178 of record NW_026575122.1, read on the forward strand.
ATACACCATTACTGGAAAGAAGTTTTCTTACAGTTCCTCCTGGTTCTTACCAATCCAATACAATCTAGTACACACATCAACCAAGGTTCTATCTGTGCTATCATTTCAAGCTAGCTCATGTACAACCATCATCTCTATCTTTACAATTGCCCCTTATTTAACTGCACATTAAAACCTTTTATCCAGGGGCCAAAACCCATGAAGGCTGGATTTCCAGAGAGGTTTCACTGATACCATGTCCTAGGATCTCTGATATCTAAACCAGCAGAACCACAGATCATTACAGGAGCTCAAGTCAATTAACCTTGCCTGCCACTCCAGCCTCACTCCTTAAAATGAATTTAGTGATACTTGATGGCACAACCTACCATAGTCTGTGAGGTCAAAGTGGCAAAATAACCAGTTTGGTCACAAGGTGCTGAGGACCCAGACACTCCAGCTTTTAAAAATCCGATTTGGCCTATACCTAGAGGAGGATGGCAAAGGATCTTGCTGGGAAAGCAGGACAGGTTGCTCTTTATTTAGATACAATTACAACAAAAGAGTGTAAACTAAGAAGACAGGTCTTATTTTCACCTGTCTCTGCTCTGACAGAAGCTCACAAAGCCTCTCATTTGGTTGGCCTGGGCACTCATTAACGGATTGGCCCTGTGTTCTCCCAGGGTGGTCCATGGAGTCCCACACCCACCCTGCCCAACCTCCCCCACACACACCTCACAGCCCCCAGAACCTCCAGGGAGCCTATGAAGTCGGAACTACTTTTATAATACCAGAGTCTTTGTCACTGTGTTAGCATCTGCACTGAAGGCACTTAGGCCATGGGAGGTGGAGCTGCCCCAGGACCTCAGCACCTTAAGGCTGTGACTAGATAGTACTGGCATCATCCATTCTCACAGGAGCAGGAAAACCAGCTTCATGTAAGAATGTCCTGGAGGAAGCAGCAGAAATGATCAGTTTTGGTACGTCTAGATCATTCTATATAGATCTTGAAAATATTCTTCAGAAAGAAGTAGCAAGTAAGTACACATAAAGCATTTCTTTTTCTTTCTTTCTTTCTTTTTTTTTTACATAAAGCATTTCTAATGCATTCCAAAGTGCAAAGATGGTCTCAAAACAAAACAAAACAAAACAAAAAAAAAAAACAGAAAATAAAATGTTCAAACACAGCTGAATGGGCCATTTTTTTCATTGAACTTCATTTTTACTTGAAAAATTATTCTCAAACTATAGTTTTCCTATTGATATCTTTGGTAGACATTCCTGTTTTTTTTAGACATTCTTTTTTTTTTTTTAAGTGGATGAAATGATCCTGTCACTTGAAGGAAAACAGCAGAGAGTTTTTGTTGTCCATGATAAAATTTTAGCTTTCAAGCAAAAATTAGAATTTTTGCAAATCTATATTTGCCACTGTCATCCTGACACTTTCCTAAGACTTAAAGATGTTTTAAACGAGTTTGGTGGCAACATTAATGAATGTGGTTCTGATATTATATAGTGAGTTGTGGCAACACTTGGATGATCTTCATACTTTAGTAAACCAATATTTTCCAAATAACCAATGCCTGTTGCAAAATCATTTTTAAATTGATTTTACTACATCATAAAAGGAAATGTTTATCGGTGTGGTTTCAGGTTCCATAATGCAATGAATCTTTAGAAACTACCACTTGTAAGTTTTGGTGTGCTCTTGAAGAAGAATATCCACAATTATTATGTGAAAAAGCCACTCAAATTCTCTTCTCTTTTCCAGTTACATATCTGGATGAAGCTGGATTTTCTTCATATTTTAACTGAAAGAACCTAGAACAGAGGGAATGCAGAAGCATATCTGAATATCCTATTTTCTTCTATTACGCCAGAAATTTGCAAAAATCTAAAATAATGGCTCATCTCAATAATTATTTTTTGTTTTAGAAAAAAAGCTATTTTTCATTAAAAGTATTATATATGTTAACAAGCAATTAGGTTTATTTTATTCTTAACTGAATTAATAGATAATTTTAAACTTTCTGTCTTAATTTCTAATGCAATAAATATCAATAGACATACTGCAAATAAACAAAAGCTCTTTGGTGCCCTTAATGAGTTTTGAAACTGTAAAGGGGTCCTTAGACCAAATAGTTTGAGATTCTGTTAAGCCAGTGAAGATCCCCTAGAGTTAATTTTTGAAGTATCATATACATCTCATTTTCAACAGCTAGGGCTCCATGCTCTGTCTACGTTCTTGGTAGTAAGCAATAGAAATTAACTCAGACTAATTTTTTTAAAGATATTTATATATTTATTTATTTTATTTAAGATTTTTATTTATTTATGTGAGACAGTGTGTGAGAGAGAGAGAGAGGGAGAGCACACAAGCCCCGGGAGGGGCAGAGGGAGAAGCAGACTCCCCACTGAGCAGGGAGCCCGATGCTGCTGGGCTCTGCTGGGCTCTGCTGGGCTCGGTCCTGGGACTCCAGTATCCTGACCTGAGCCGAAGGCAGACGCTCAACCAACTGAGCCACCCAAGTGCCCCAACTCTGCCTAATTTAGAAGAAAAAAGAAATTGTTGGAAGGATACTTGCTAGCCCATAGATTTAGTGGTGAGCAGAAGCCAAGAAGACCAGGCATGGCCACGACCTAGTCTCAGTCACAGGAACGGACTGTTTGTGACGCTGTGTTCCTGGCATTGTGAGGGGCTGCTGCGGCCACTGCACAGTTACTTCCACCCGATGGCCTCTTAAATAAGGTCCCATCCTCCTGCGCAGCAGGCAACACCTGAGACGGAAAACCTGATTGGCTGAGCCGCATTTCCACGTCCTTACCCCAGTGGCCAGGGAGCTGGCAAAGGAAACTCCTGCTCCCTTCAGGTTACAAAGTGAGAGGACAGGGCCTGCCTTCCACCTTCTCTGGGTTACCCCCAAAATAGTTACCATCCAAATCTTAACTTGCAAAGATCAACAGAAGCAATGGAGTAATGAGAGTACGTGGTTTCTGTATCAGTTCTGTGTAAAATAAAGTGTGAAAAAGATTAACAACCATCTTCTTTAAAAAAAAAAAAACATCTTCTTTACTCTCTCAGGATGTCATGAGAATTTATATACATATAAATATATATAAATATTAATATAAATATATAAATATACCTATAAATTATAAGCTAGCCAAGTTGACATATAAAATTAACCATCGGGATGCCTGGGTGGCTCAGCGGTTGAGCATCTGCCTTCGGCTCAGGATGTGATCCCAGAGTCCCAGAATCGAGTCCCACATCAGGCTCCCTGCATGGACCCTGCTTCTCCCTCTGCCTGTGTCTTTGCCTCTCTCACTGTGTCTCTTATGAATAAATAAATAAATTTAAAAATAAATAAATTAATTAAATTAAATTAAATTAACCATCACATCAACCAAATATTATAAAATTAACCATCACATCACATATAGGATATATATCCTACTGATTCTACTTTGCTGGAGAATGCTGATTAATACAACTGGGAAGTCCCGACTTGCCATGATTTTTCCAACACAGCAAACTCATTGTAAAGGGTGGGAACTTTCTAGGATGAATTGAAGAAAATGATTTGCCAAGAGAACTATCTAGCACTGCTTTCTCCGGTATGGTTGCCACTAGCCACATGTGGCTGTTGAGTACTTAAAATGTGGCTCTGCCACATGTTGAAAAGATAATATTTTGGATATACTGTGTTAAATAAAAGAGATCATTAACATTAATTTCATGTATTTCTTTTTTACTTTTTTGGAAAAAATTTACCACTAGAAAATTTTGAGTTATCTAAGGGGCTCTTGTATTTTTACTGGACAGCACTGGTCTAGCGCTAATCTTCAAGTCCAATTTCAAGGTGCCACAAAGGCCTCCTCAGTTTCCTCCCAAGGATGCTCAAACCTGAAAGTGGTTGCAACCTAGGATGAAGACAGCTATTCCTAAGCCGTCACTGAGGTCCCTCAGATTTGATTAGTCTAAAAGCAAGAATGAGTATAGCTGCCTGAGAAACAATCCAGTGAAACTGCCAAGGAACGTAGGACCCAGGCGTCCGAAGGGTAGCAAATATACAGTAGTGGCTGTCCTAACAGACAATGTCGGAACATTGTCACTCACTCTGTAATCAGAAACTAAACACCAGTCTTGACTATTTGCAGAAGAGCCATATTTATGTGTTTATTGTCTTCATCTTTTTATTTGTACCGTGAAGATTTATCTTCTTTGCCTAAAATTCTCAAATGGATTCAGACTGGTTTAGTGTGCCTTACAGATATGGTTTTACTGGCTTAAGGTGTTGAATGAAACTATTTGGAGCCATGAAGGTACAAATCAAGTGGGTGAACTTGAGAATTTTCAAAACAGATTTTTCCATTCAGTTGTTTCAGCTACATTCTCCTGAGACTTTCAAATGTGGCAACCTCTTTGAATAGAATTAAGAACAAAGAGCTGGTTAGTGAACACTAAACTAATATAGTCATAAGCCATATCCACTTTATGCAGGCTAAAGTGGAAAGGATGATGTATTCTTTCCAATTTTAAAATGCTGTCGTCCTGTGACTCAGTCAGTTAAGTGTCAGACTCTTGGGTTCAGCTCAAACCCTGATTTTAGGCTTATGAGATTGAGCCCCACATCCGGCTCCCCACTCAGCAGGGGTCTGCTTGAGATTCTCTCTCCCTCTGTCCCTCCTCCCTCAAATAAATAAATAGAATCATTTAAAAATAAAATAAAATGGCATGGTCCTATTACATTCAAGTACAATTTGTAAAGAATTCTAGAACTTTCTAACATATGCTAGATTATTTTCCTTATAGCGCCTGTATTTTGTTACTAATGCACCATGATCTCATTTTACTCATCTTTGGAAAAGTAGTAACATGTTCATACTAAGGTCAAATTGAGTAAGAAAAAGATTAGACCAAGACTGGAGTTCTAGTTTGAGCTCTAGAAAACTTACCTAGGTTCTCTGTCACTTAGATTTATTATTCTGTTAAATGAAAAGGTCAATTACATGTTCTTTGAGGCCCCTTCTTCCCTCCTGCCCCTAATGTTTGGTGAGGCCACAAGGAATTCAGGAGATCATTTTTAGAAGTCTGCATTGTACAGCCTATCCAGTAACTGAAATCCTTAGACAGATTGCTTTCTGAAGTACCTGTCAGTTCAGTAACAGTTTAGGCCTTTTCTACTCTAGAAAATCAAGCAGGGGCACCTGGGTGGCTCAGTCAGTTGGGCATCTGCTGCCAGGGTCCAGATGCTGTCTGGTTCCCTGCTCAGTGGGGAGTCTGCTTCTTTCTTGGCCTCTCCCCCTCCCCTTGTTCATGCTCTCTCCCACTTAAATAAATAAAATCTTTTTTTTTTTTTAAAGAAAGAAAATCAAACATATACCATAAAATGCCATTTTCTCACATTCACAGGTGTGGTCGAGGATGTCTTTAAGGTCTTATAATCGTTAGGGGCAGTACCACATGGTTCAGCTGTACAGATAAAACTTATTGATTTGAAATAACCACATTTTTCATTTCAGGCCAATTAGGCTGTGATTGCATGGATGCCATCTGGATTTGCCAGAAGGATCTAGGGTAAACACAGCCAGGTGCCAGACCCTAGATCCTGCTGAGATGAAATGCCTTAGGGGCTGGACCCAGAAATGCAATTACCAGAAGTAGTTGACAAGCCCAGTTGGAGGGAAATTCTAAAATCATGAATTTTAGGCCTTTGGGAATTAAAAGGTCAAAATTGGGCAAGTGGAAATGATGAGGGCTTCAGCCTGAAAAGTGGTCATCATGTCAAAAGGCCAGTTGGAAGCCAGTCCTGTGATCACCAGGAGAGAGCAGTGCAGAAAGAACTGTACAACAATGCCAGAGACAGGAGCAGGCTGGATCCCTGCGTTTAAACCCCCTGGGATTCATAAACACTCCACACTCGTCTGTTTATTAATATGAAAATCGAAAATAACCTCGCTTAATTTTGCTGCACAAGTGTTCTGAAGTTTAATGATTCTAGAAAGAGCTGAAATTTGTGACTAGGCAAGGTGCGAACAAGTACAGAGTGTTACTGCTGACATTTATCATCTTTATGTAGATATATAATATTTTGACTAAAATTGCCAGAAAGTTCTGGGATCTCCATATCTTAATCCACTAATTTATCTTAACTCACTTCCTTTGTGTACAGTAAGTACATGATAAGCAGCTCTTTGGGGAAACTTGAAAATCCTGTATTGACTAGAAGTTAGATTCCACAGAATGAATTTAGGATGTAGTGTAAGCCTTACCTATAAATGTCTAGAATTTGTAGTTTTATGTCAAAGGCTTTATATTATTTTAACATTGCCTTGAATTTTGTTTTTTACCTTAACTAATGGAGGTGAAGAAGGTTGAGAATTTATCTATTTGATGGACTGAGAAGCTGTGTCGCTAAAGGAAATGCAGTTCTCAAAGTGAGCATTTCATGGTATTATTTCACCGTGAAAAGCATTTGCCTGTACACAACACTCAGAGGAAAACTACAGACACGTGAATCAAGCCACTCTACTGTAAAATGAATGCTAAATTGGCAAAAAAAATTAAACATAAAAGTTAATATTAATGGCTTCATGTCAAGGTAAGACTTTTTCTTTCCAATAAGGTCCTGCAGTGGCATAATATTTTTAAATAGTCTCATAAACATCACATAATAATAATAACTAGCAGCTTAGAAGATAGACTGGAGACCATATTAATAAAAACGTGAAGATAGTATAATGCTGGAGGGATCACAAATGCAGAAGGAATTGAATTAAAATTCATAAAATCATGACAAATTGGAGCAAAGGATGAGATCAATAAAATGAGTTTAATAATGATAAATATAGAATAGCTATCAGAAGACAGTAATGATTCAATGTACGAATTAAGTGGAGGGAACGGATTAAGAAGTAATACAGCAAAGAAAAATATGATCTTTTGTGGGGTGATTATTTAAAAAGACTCTATTAAAATAAATTGGGTACTCGGGGCCTGCATGAGCTCTTTGTTTACTTGCAGCCTGCTCCTTCACACACATACCCTCTCAGTTCAGATTTGGGCTTGGTTCACTCTGAGAAGTGGGACAAGGCTCTGGGGCCAGGTGGTGGGGCAGGGAGTCAGGGAGTGGGGATATGGGGGACTGGGGAAAGAGGACCCTAGTAGGGAGGAAAAGCAAAACCTGGGGCATCTGAGCTCATGGGGAGAGACCTGAAAGATGGTCGTATCAAAAGAGATGGATCTACTACAACCTTTCTCCTGTAGATTTACAAAAGTTGCCACACTGGCCTTACAGGGCACAGGTCAGCAGTCTGTAAAGGAAATCTAATATGCTAAGTTATCTGTCTGACATTCTGAATGAAGAATTTCCAGTGAAATTGGTTTGTCCAGCTTCGGCCCATTGATAACCAGCCAATTGGTGAGAAGTTCCAGGCTGACTCTCTTTTCATCCTAACACTGTTTACTTAACTCATGAGTCTCAAACCTGTTTGTACCTGATTCAGCAGGGAGATGTTTTTCAAATACTGATTCCTGAGCCATTAACTCAAACCTCCTGAATCCAAAATGTTTGAGGACTGGGTACATGCTTTTTTGCTTTTTTGGTCTACCAGATGATACAAATGTGGCCAGATTAAGAATTCCTGATTGAGGGACACGTGGGTGGCTCAGCGGTTGAGTGTCTGCCTTCAGTTCAGCACCTGATGCCAGGGTCTGGGATCAAGTCCCACAGGGGGCTCACTGCAGGGAGGCTGCTTCTCCCTCTGCCTTGTGTCTCTGCCTCTCTCTCTCTCTGTGTCTCTCATGAATAAATAAATAAAATCTTTAAAAAAATTCCTGATTGAACCAATATTCATAGTTCCCATTTAGAGTTCTTAGAAATGTAATTGGTGAGTCTGCTAACATGTTGAATTGGATTTATATTTATCTAAAAATAGATAAATATAAATCCACCATCTATTTTGGTGGATTTTTTAAAATCTCCCTCTTGTTATATGAAAACTCTATGAAAGTGGTTAAATAAATGATTTGAGTGAATACCAATATCAATATAGGCACTATCTTCTAATTTGCTGATTAATGAGCATAGGCAGCCAGGATAAACAGTTGAAATATGGAGCAGAATTTATCACTTTCATCACCTTTAATGACTGATGACTTCAATCACTTCACTCAGCATGAAATGGACCTCAGAATTTACTGCTCGTTTCTTGAGTACTGAGATGCTGAATACTCAAGGGTCCTAGGGAAGTGTAATAAATATAAAGTATTTTTGCTAGGCTGATTTCTTACAGCTAGTTTCACTTAAAGGCTTTCATGAAACTGCAACCAAATATTGGCTTTAAGGTACCAAGAATTGATGAAAAGAATACCTGTGACAATGACACATAAAAGTTAGGGCAAATCACTATGACTTATAGGTAACCCCATTTCCCATTCCACAAAATGAGGGTAATAGCAGTTGGTAACTCTACTTTGCGAGTTGAATTAATGGAATCATAGTTATAAACTCACCTGAGCTATGCTGCCCCAAGAGCTCTTAGGAGAAAGATGTTAGATTAAATAAGTAGTAAATTTTAAGGAAGAGAGAATGCGAGAATGTCCAAACATAGTTATTAAGTACCTACCATATGCCATGTACTCTATAAAGCATTGACTCATAATATTTAATTTGCTGAAATATTTTATTAACACAAACTCTGTAGTTAGGCATTTAGGGTCTTTTAAAATTGGAAGCAAATTCTGCAGGGGAACATATTTTATATAAGTTTCTGTGAAGAAATGTCTATAGGAATCATGCTAGTTTGGCTGGAGCCAAATGTATTGGGCATCACCTAATCTTAAAGTCCTTGGAGATGCAGAATACTCACTGAGATTAAAACCTCTCAGCACCTTATTTCTTTGAATGAATTGCATTATCTTGCTGGAAAGGGAGGCTGAGCTAAATTAAAGGATCTTATTAATATTATGAAAAGAATGTTAAAAAGGAAATAGGTGTAAGGAACATGGGGCAAGTGCACTCAAAGAATTAAAAAACAGAAGCAAAAACTTTCCTGACCATTCTGGGTACAGTAAGGAAGAACAGACATAAGTAACAATGTGTAAGTTAAATTGCATTAAAATGATAAGTGCTATGGAAAAGATAAAGCTGAGTAAAGAATGTCAGATATGTGGATATGTAGAGAGTGAATGAATCACCAATTTAAATAAAGTGATTAGTTTGAGCTTCATTGAGAAGATGGCACTTGAGCAAAGGCTTGAAGGAGGTAAGGGAATTATCCACATAAATATCTGGGTGAAGAGTCCTCCAGGCAGAGAGAACACCCCGTGCAAAGGTCCTCAGGGGGGAACATGCCTCAGGCAAACAATAGTATGAAGGCCAGTATGGCTAAAAGAGTTTAAATGAAAGAGAAAGCAATAGGAGATGACAGCAGAGAAGTAAGGAGGGTCAAATTATGCAAGACCTTGCAGGCATTGAGAAGAGTTTGGCTTCTATTCTTCATGAGAGTGAGTTATCGGAGGGGTTTGAGCAGCAAACATCTGACTTACATTTTAAAAGAATCCTTGTAGCTTCTACAATGAGAACAGACTTTAGCAGGAAAAAGGAAATAGAATGGAAATCAGCTAGGAGGCTGTTGGAAGTAAGAAATGATAGTGACTTGTGCCAGGATGGCAGTGGAGTGAAGATGGTGAGAAATGCTTGGAACCTGGATATCTTTTATAGGCAGAATCAACAGAGCTTCTTAACTGATTGGATGTGGGTTGTAGGAGAAAGAGAAAAAGGAGATGAGAGTTTAAAATATTTTTCCAGGGATCTCTGGGTGGCGCAGGGGTTTGGCGCCTGCCTTTGGCCCAGGGCGCAATCCTGGAGACCTGGGATCGAATCCCACGTTGGGCTCCCGGTGCATGGAGCCTGCTTCCTCTGCCTCTCTCTCTCTCTCTCTCTCTCTCTCTCTCTCTCTGTGTGTGTGTGTGTGTGTGTGTGACTATCACAAATAAATAAAAATTTAAAAAAAATATTTTTCCAGAAAAACTGTAAGGAAGGTATTGCCACCAAGTAAGATAGGAGAAGGCTATGGCTGGAGCAAATCTGGAGACGGGGAATATCAAGAGTACAGCCTGGGTCATGTTGAGTTGGAAATGTCTATTGGCTATTCAGGTGGCGATGTCAAGTAGACGGTTGTCCATTTCTGCAGTTTTGGAGAAAGATCTGGGCTAGAGAGATAATTTTGGAGTTTCTTGGCCCATAGATTGGTATTTCCAGATAAAATATAGGCACCTCATGAAATTTAAATTTCAGATAAACAACAAACAATTTTTTAGTATAAGGATATTCTAAATATTACTTAGGACATGGAATTAATCCCCTAGCATAAGTATTATGAATTATTATATTTATTGTTAATCAACATTAACATAATTAATATAATAAAAATTCCATGTCCCATGCAATATTTGGAACACATTTATGTTAAAAAATTACTATTTATCTGAAATTCACATTTTCCATCCATCCTGTATTTATATTTGCTAAATTGGGCAATTCTAACAAAGATGGAGTTTGAAGCAATGAGCTCACGTGATACCAAGGAAGTGAGTGAGAAAGAGGATAGAAAAGGATTGCCCAATCCTTGATCACTCCAACATTAAAGGGGATGTAGTGGGACACCTAGCTAGCTCAGTCTGAAGAGCATGTGACTCTTGATCTTGGGGTCATGAATTCAAGCTCCACCTTGGGTATAGTGATTACTCAATAAATAAATAAAGGTTAGGTAGTAAAAGAGAAGCTAACAACAACAACAACACTGACATGGAGCAACCAGAGGTAAGAGAAAAGCCTGGAAAATGTGATGTCCTAAAAAAAAAAAAAGTATATTAAAAAAAAAGACAGTGATCAATATTGTCAAGTGCTACTGAGGGGTCAGTTGAACTGAAAATTGCAAAAATGACCATTAGATTTAGCATCATGGAGATCACAGAGACTTGACAAGCACAGTTTCAATGAGTGTGGGCAAAAAAACACCTCCTAGGTGGCTTGAAGAATGAATGGGAAGATAAGATGTGTAGACCATGAACATAGACAACTCTTTTAAGAAGTTTTTTTTTTCCTGAAAAGAAAAAAGCAATGGGGTGATAGCTGGTGGGAAAATTGAGATCAAAAGAAGATTTTAAAAAATTTTTTAGAAACCACAATTGATGAGATTTAAAAAATAAAACAGCCTTTTTGAGTTCTGCACTGTTCTCCAGACCAGAGGTTCTCAAATTTTTATGTGTCAGAGGGCTTGTGAGAACACAAATTGCTAGGTCCCACCCCCAGAGTTTCTAATTCAGTAAGCTGGAGTGAGACCCAAGAAGTCATATTTCAAACAAATTCCTAGGAGATAATGGATACTGCTGGTCCAAGGGCCACATTCTGTGAACCATCTAGACTGTACCCTGCACATAATGTAAATAATATTATTTAATATTATTTGGAACATTAATATAACTAAACAGAAAATGAAATAAAGCTATTGGAAGAATATTATGTAAAAAATGACAAAAGCATATTTCTTTGCATGTGATACTATCGTGAGCAATGAATACCTAAGATGCCAATAAAACTACTACAATTAAAATAGTTTGATAAAGTATCTCAAATCAAGTTAAATACATAAAAATTCTTTCTCAATACTAGCAGTAACTAGTCATGGAAAGAAACTAATTTAAAGGGACACCTGGGTGGCTCACTGGTTTAGCATCTGCCTTTGGTTCAGGGCGTGATCCCGGAATCCGGGATCGAGTCCTCCATCGGGCTCCCCGCATGGAGCCTGCTTCTCCCTCTGCCTGAGTCTCTGCCCCTCTCTCTGTATCTCTCATGAATAAATAAATAAATCTTAAAAAAAAATAAAGAAACTGACTTAAAATCTCACTTACTGTAACACGTAAAAAAGATTTTATATTATATAGGGATACATATATAGGTAACAAAAGTTTACATGCTGTGGCAATCATACACACTAACTTCTGAAGTGTGGATGCATCTCTGGAAAGAATACAGATGGAAGAATGTCACCACATTCTTTATTTCTTTGTCTGTTAAATAGGAAATCTTAAATAAATTCAAAATGTTAAAATCTAAAAAGTATGAGAGAGGGCATTTTTCTTTTGAATATTATTTTCTATACTTTTATACATATTTGAGATTTTTAAAACTGGCTATCAATCTGGAAGAACACAAATGTAAATCCCCTGTCTCACACCATACACAAAAATACGTTTCTGATGCTTAGAAATTTAAACATAAGAAATAAAGAATATGGGGCAGCCCAGGTGGCTCAGCAGTTTAACGCTGTCTTCAGCCCAGGGTGTGATCCTGGACTCCGGGGATCCAGTCCCGCGTCGGGCTCCCTGCATGGAGCCTGCTTCTCCCTCTGCCTGTGTCTCTGCCTCTCTCTCTCTCTCTCTCTCTCTCTCTGTGTGTGTGTCTCTCATGAATGAATAAATTTTAAAAATCTTAAAAAAAAGAAACAGAGAATATGAACATGTAAGTCATAGAAGAGAAATAACTATATGTTTCATAATAGTTATGAAAATATGTTCAATGTCATTAGAACCCAGAATAAGCAAACTGAATAAATTGTGGTTTTACTAATAATTCCAAATATGATATAATTTTTTTAAAAATGAGCCAGAGTCTCACTTACTGAGATATAGGAATGAGAAAAACAAGTTACTCAAGTGCTATTGTTTTTTTGTACAACAAAACTGCACATTACTACACCTGTTTTCACATTTCTGTATAAGTATGTAAAAAGATATGGACCAAGATACACCAAAATGTTACCATTGCTTACCCTTGCAGGCAGAATGGAAAAGGTTGGAAGACCCCATTAATGTTTTTTTTATATATAGTTGGATATATTTCACTTTTTTCAATTAATCTATTTGTTTTTATAACGAGAAGCAATAATTCTAAATATTTAGGATTATTGGGAAAAGGAAAACACTCAAAACCGGTTAAGCATAATAGAGTAAGCCTCTCTGAAGCTGTCTGGTTTTGTTTTGTTTGTTTTTTTAATATCAGAGGTTTCCTTTTCAATCAATGGAAATTTGAATTTTTCTTAACATATTATGGAACAGAAAAATTTACTTGTATGTTTTAAGATAAAGAATGTGGAGATTAACAAAACTTGATGAGATCTAAAAGAATAAATTAAAGACTGTTCGAAGAGCTTTTGGAAATTTCTTGAGCAGATATTCTACTTTCAGGGTGGTGCTTTGCTAAAATATAAATGGTTATATTTCTGTAAATGAAGTCTTTCCCTCAATTTTAATAAGTGATTGTTCTGGATTTTTTAAAAAAGATTTTATTTATTTATTCATGAGAGACACAGAAAGAGAGAGTGAGTGAGAGAGAGAGAGAGGCAGAGACATAGGCAGAGGGCAAAGTAGGCTCCATGCAGGGAGCCCGATGTGGGACTCAGTCCCTGGACCCTAGGATCATGCCCTGAGCCCAAGGCAGACAACCACTGAGCCACCCAGGCATCCCAAATGTTCTGGATGTTAAATTGTGGCAAACTATTGATTTTTGTTCTTCACTTTAGTAGCATAAGAAAGAGTGGTTGCCAGTCCCCCTTCTGAGAAACCAGTGCTAAGACAGAATTAGAAACACATGAGATTTGCTGGGGGATGTACCACCCTTCTTGTGCTTGATCCCATTAAGAAGCTTCCATGCAGGCATGTGCCCAACAAGAGACTTCTCTCTCAATGAGGGTCCTGTGGATGCTACTACAAGGACAGAGGGAGTAGTCTTTCCAGTGAAGGCAGGGAGAGCCTTCAGACTCTGAAGGAGGTCTGACAACTCTGAGAGGAATGAGAGAACGAAGGAGTACTGGGTGAGAAGAGCCTCAGGACTAGACGGCTCTCAGAAAGTCTCCACCCACCCAGCAGGGAAGCGCAGGGCAGAGACTGGTGTGAGTGGAGTCCTGCCTTGGACAGAAATGGCCAGGCTGTAGTACCCTTGCCATGTTCAGTCATTCAAGAGAACATGATTTCAGCATGTATAAATCTTGCACAGGATCCAGAAAGTTCTGCAGCTAGAGACTGACAACTAACTACACTTCTTACAGCAAGTTCTCTCAGAGGGAGAGAGCAGAGCAGAGCAAATCCACAACCACTGTAGTTCATCCATGTGACTCATTCTCCATGCAAGTTGAGGGGCAGCTCCTCTACAGTTGTTGTGGGCTATGCTTCTTGAGGAGAAACTCAGAGAAGGGAGGTTAGCATGAATAACTCCGCTCCCATCACTGTAGTTGGTCTTGGGGTTGCAACTGGTACTCATTTTTTTCCTCCCCCATTATCCATTGTAAATTCCCTTCACCCTCAGCTAGTGCCTCTGCAAGTCTTGGAGACTTATATGGGGATGTGACCTAGACTGCATTACTACAGGGTCTGAGTTCCCGGTTAGTGTACCCTTCTCTGTCCAGAGCTGCTGCACATCTCCTTTTATAGTACAATGGGGCAAGGCAGTACTAAGAGACATTCAAGTGGATCCCCTGAGTACCACAGGTTTTCCTCCTGTGCCCATCATGTATAAGGTCTTATCTCCTTTTACTGATCAAGATAGATTACCCTCATCAAAAAGGTGACTTCCTCCCTCACTTGCAGGTCCCTGAAGACAAAGAGCCCGAGGTGCCTTGGAAGCTGCCTTAACTTGTATTCCGTGAAATTCTGGCTATGTGCCAGACGAGAATGCACCCCCTTTTGGGACTGGAAGTTCTAACGCCATGGAGCCCACAGTGGAGTGGTCAGGAAATAAAATGTCCCTTGTGAGTGTTAGAAAGGATGATACAATGTTAAGAAGTTACAGAAATTAGAATACTCCCGCTTCCGCTCCTTGGTTCCTGGGCCCACCTATCTTTAATGTTGGGGACACAGCTCCATAAAAAGTCGCTGATTTAGTGTGGACACTGCATCCTGGAGGATGGCACCCACTCCCACAAGGTATTTATCTGCGCTGGCACTGAAGTTGGACCATTAAGAAGGCTGTCCCAGTGCTCTTCGGGGTGGCTGCTACTGGATGATGTGGTATTTGGTACCACCAGGTGACCCATTGTTGTAGGCTCCCTTTAATGTGAAGTGGGTCTTCTGTTAGATGTTATATTGTGACAGATTGTATGCCTGTGAATCAGGCATTCCATAAACTCCCAAATAATGGTGCAGGCTGAGGCTCTGTGGACAGGAAATGCAAACTCATGCTGGAATAGCTGTCTATAACTGTGAGAAGGAATCAGATCCTGTCCCCAAAGGGATCCTATGTAGTCAACTTGCTACCAAGTGGCAATTTGGTCTTTTTAAGAGATGTTCCCTATTGCAGGCTTAGCATTAGTGCCTGTTGCTGGAAGACCGGACATTCAGAGGCAGTGATAGCTAGACTGTGAGAAATTCATGCCCTTGGGCCCACATGTGGCAGCCATCTCTGCTTTGATGGCCACTTCATTCATGTGCCAGTCATGCTAGTTCTGGCCACATCAACGAACCAAGTCATTTTGTCTATTTTCTTATTCAGAGCAAATTTACCTCCTCTGTGGTAAATACTTTCTGGTAGGGCCATCACTTTCTCCATGTTTTGAAGAACCACCCAGTCACAAATTCATCTCACCTTCCAGGGTCCTTGCCAGGATGTGAAAGTGTCTCCAAGACTGTGAATTCTTGCTTATGCCATCTTACATTCTGGCCTCTTTGATCAAATACCTTCATCATCAAATACCATGAGTATCCCCCTGGCTCCTGCCGTTCCATGCTGGCTAATGCTTCCAGCCCCTTTGAAATGTACTCTCTTTCTTCTCTCATCAGGTCCAGCACAACTCAGCAGGGGGATGCTGGGACTTGACCCTATTTCTCTACCTGGCACCAGGAGAAGAAGTTGTGCCCCTCTGAGGGGTCACTTGCTATATTAAGGGAAGGGGGGCTCTACGGTGTCTTCCTGCCTGGAAAAAGTGCTAGCTCTCAATATGCAGGGGTTGGGACATGTTGGCAGCTCTGACAGGGGAATTTGCCAAGCCATGATCTTGGGAGACATTCACCAGATCTTCCCATTCCATGATTTAGGATTCCAAGTTTCCTCAACCAGAGCCCTGATCTCAGGGTAACAGACCGGACTGCCTGACCATTCAATTATCTTTATGATTCTGCGACTTTACTCTTTAGCTGTGTTCACTTTCTACTGCTGAAGAAAAAGGGTTGCTTTATAAGTTACCAAAAAGGGCCTTTGGCTTTCATACTTGCATTTTTTTTTCTTAATTCAAGTTTATTAAAGTAAAATTTACATATGGTAAAATTTAGATGAATGGTTTGATCAATCTCGACAAATGAATAGAGTTGTGTAGCAGCCACTGTAATTGAGATACATGCCATTATCATCACCCCTCAAAAAGTTTCCCCAACATGTCGCCTAATATTCAGTCTTCCCTCCCACCCTGGCCCCTGGAAACCACTGATCTTTCTGTCCCCATGACTTTTACAAATGTCATATACGTGGAATTATTCAAGAAGTCTTTTGCATTTTTTTTCATTTACCATAAGACATTTAAGAGTCATTCATGTATCAGTAGCTTGTTCTTTTTTGTCGTTGAACAGTATTCCATTGTGTGGATTTATCACAATTTACTTACCCGTTTCCCATCAGATGGACATTTGTGGTGTTCCAGTTTTTGGTGATTATGAATAAAGTTCCTGCAGTCACATATAGGTCTTTATATAAAGATTATGTATTAATTTCTCCTAGGTAGGTGGCTAGGAGTAGAATTGCTAAGTCATATAATAATTTGTATGTTTAAGTTTATAAAAAAAAAACACAACTGCAAAACTTTAACAAAGTGGCTGTACCACACTGCATCCCTACCAGCCATCTGTAAGAGTTACAGCTGTTACACATTTTTGCTAGGACCTTGAGTTATCTGTATTTTTTATTTCAGCCATTCTAATTGGTATATAGTTTTGTTTCATTCTGGGTTTAATTTGCATTACCCTCATAACTCATGATATACAGCATCTTTCTACTGGTCTATTTGTCATCCATTTGTCTTCTTTGGGGAAGTGTCTGCATCTCCTCCTCATTTAAAAAAATTTTTTTTCTTTCACATATAGTTTCTACCTGTTTATTTTTCATAATTCCTTTCAGGGCATACAAAAACTTTGCCCTTATATTCACTGCTCTCCTATAACTTTCATGAGTCTGATTTCTCCAATGAAAGTTTTTGCAATTAGACAACCATCTCGTGCCAGAGATGATCCATGCCCCACCCTCCATACAAGATGGGGTCTTCCTTGCCAGCCAGCCAGTGAGGAATCTGGTTCCCAAACTCCTCTTACTAACCTCCTTCTTCAGCTAATTCTTGTTCCAACTGTATCAGTTCACTCCTCTGGGAAGTAAGTGCCAAGACAGAATTGCAAAAGATTTACTGGGGGAAGAGACTGTAAAAGATACAGGGGTGAAGGAGCAGAAATAGGTAGATTCTCTTTGGAAGGGAAATCTGGGTAGCATGATTCCAGGGCTACCACAACTCTGGGAGGAGGAATATACAGGTAATGATGGAAGGGGATGGAGTTGACAGAGAAGGACACTTGGTGGTTGGGGATCAAAGAAGGGCTTAGGGGAAAGTATAGAAATACCTAATGGGAATTTTATTAAACTGTACTCCGAGACTCTGTACAATGTAAATCTTTCCCTCTACTTCCTCACGAAATCACCTGTTATTTCAATATTGCTGTGAGGAGGTAACAAAGAAATCTGTTCTACTGCAGACACACAGAACAAAAACCCTACTGTTTCATATGAAAATAACTTGGACCTCAGTTTACAATAAAAAAACACAGAAATCAAATCTTTAAATAAAACAGTATTCTAGTCCTTCCCATGTCTGACTCATCCTTCACCCAGCTACCAAACATATCTTCCTAAAATATTGTTCTGCACACGTTCTTCTTGAATAACCTGCTAACAGGGCTTGAGGTCCCGTCTAACTCCCCAAACTCTCCTATCCTTCTATAGCACCATCTGCTCTACATCACCTTTTCACCAACAATCACGCCTCCCCCGTGTTGCCTTTGCTGACAGTATCAGTCTCTCATAGAAGGCAACACAACACACATGTTATGTTGGGCTCACATGCTGTTTTAATTTTTTAAAATTGTTGTCAACGTTTAAAAGTAATACATTTCACAACAAAATGTAGATTCCTCACTTTTCCTGAAAAACTGGAAGATCAGGTGACACTGGAGTGTCCTCTGGCAGCATTCCGCTATTGAGCACAGCAGCCCTTTGCAGATGGAGCACTGGGGTCCCCCACAATCCCCTCCAACCTGACTCATTTTATGCCTGACCCTGGTGAGCATTTGAGTTTGCAACCCCAGCTTCACTGCCCCCCTCATCCCCTGCCCAGAATATACTTCCTACTTTTCTCCTCTTCCTTCCAGAACTACCTCTTTTCCTGAACTGGTTCTCTACTCCTGGATCACTGTACTCCCTCTGCATGCACTGGCTACCTACAGAGATCTCCTGTGTTGGAGGTTCTGCAGGATTCTATTTGTCTTTGTGTCCTGATTGCATAAATTCTTTGAGAGTGGACCCAGTGTCAAGCATGGTGCCCCACAGTTAGTCGGGGAATAATAAATGTTTGTTGGTGGTGCTACCTCCGCCTGAGTAACATGTATATTACTCACGCCTGCGTTTGGAGGTTACTATAAATCCAACCTGTAACAGCCTAAGAGCAAAGGAGGGAATTTTGGCTTGTGAACTGAGAATGCAGGGAAGAAGCTGGGACAACTGGAACCAGGAACTTCAATGCTATCAGGCTTTTATTTCTCTCCCATCCTTTGGCTCTTTCTTCATCTGTTCCCCCAGATTTCTCTGCATGTCTCAAGTCACTGTTGCCTACTACTTATGGCAAACAGGATATTTTATAAGAATAGTTCTGTGTTCAGGTGCCTGGATGGCTAAGCAGCAAAGCATCTGGCTTTAGCTCAGGTCATGATCCCGAGGTCCTGGGATTGAGTCCTGCATCGAGCTCCCTCCTCTGAGAGAAGCCTGCTTCCCCCTCTGTCTCTCTCTGTCTCTCTTTCTCTCTCTCATGAATAAAGAAAAAAAGAATAGTTCTATGTTCACAGCAAAATCAAGAGCAAGGTACAGACATTTCCCGTATCCCCTCTGTCCCCCAACACACATAGCTTCCCCTACTGTTGGCATCCTCCACTAGAGGAGTACATTTGTTTCAAGTGATGAGCCTGCAGTGATCACCATAATCACCCCAAGCCCATATGGGCTCAATCTTGATGTACATTCTATGAGTTTGGACATGTATATAATGACATACGTCCACCATTATAGTATAAAATATTCTCACTACCCTAAAAATCGTCCATGCTCTGCCTATTCATCCCTCTTCCAGCCTCCAACCCCCAGCAAACATTGATCTTTTTGCTGTGTCCATAATTTTGCCTTTTTCAGAATGTTGGATAGTTGGAATCATGCAGTACGTAGCATTCTCAGATTGGCTCCTTTCACTCAACAATATGCATTTAAGGTTCCTCCAACTCTTTTCATGGCCTGATGGATCTCTTCGTCCTAGCCATAAATAACATTTCATTGTCTGGATGCACCACAGTTTATTTATCCATTCATCTACTGAAGGACATCTTGGTTGCTTCCGAGTTTTGGCAAGTATGAATAAAGCTGCTAAAAACCTCCATGTGCAGGTTTTTGTGTGGACATAAATTTTTAGTTCCTTTGTGTAAATACAAAGGATCATGATTGCTAGATTATGTGATAAGAGTAGGTTTAGTTTTATAAGGACAACCAAACTGTCCTCCAAAGTGACTTTACCATTTGCATTTCTGTCAACAGTGAATGAGAGTTCCTGTTGCTCCACATCCTCACCAGCATTTAGTGTTTCCAGTTTTCTGTTGTCAGTTTTGACCCTTCTAATAGTTGTGTAGTGGCATCTCATTGCTGTATTAATTTGCATTTCCCCGATGCCATATGGTGTAGAGCATCTTTTCATATGCTTATTTACCTTTTGTATATCTTTTTGGGGGAGCTATCTGTTTGGATCTTTTCCCCATTGCTTAATTAGGCTATTTGTTTTCCTATTGTCAAGTTTCAAGAGTTTTCTGTATATTTTAGGTAAGAGTCCTTTATAAAATGTTTAGCATTTTTCACAAAGCAGGTCTATTGACTCCAAATTTCCTCAAGTTTTGTTGGAAAAGGTCATTATTACTCCTTCATTTTTGAACAATAATTTCACGAGGTAAAAAATTCTAGGTTGGTACTTTTTTCTTTCAACACTTTCAATATTTCACTTCACATTATTCTTGTTTGCATGGCTTCTGAGAAGTTGAATGTAATTCTTTGTTTCTCTATAGGTAAGGTCCCCTCCCCTGAAATAAACTAGTTCATTTCAGGATTTTTTTAATATTTTATTTTTCTGTAGCTTGGAAATGATTCCTAGCAGTAGTTATTGCTTATTTGTTTCTTCACCATCCTGTTTGGCATTCTGTGAGTTCTCTGGATCTGTGGTTTGGTGTCTGACCTTAATTTGGGAAAATTCGTAATGATTTTCATTTCGTATATTTCTTCTGTCTATTCCTCTTTTTCTTCTCTTTCTGATATTCCAATTATGCATATGGTACACCTTTTATATGGTTGTCCCACAGTCCTTGAATATTCTGTACTATTTTTTTGTCTCTGTTCTTTTTGCTTTTCAGTTTTGATGTTTCTATTGAGATATCCTCGAGCTCAGAAATTCTTTTCTCAGCCATGTCCAGTCTACTAATAAGCTCATGAAAGGCATTCTTCACTCTGTTGTAGTGTTTCTAATTTCTAGCACTTTTTGATTCTTTCTTAGGATTTCTTTCTCACTGCTTACACTGTCCATCTGTTCTTGCATGCTGTCTACTCTATTGAGAGAGCCCTTAGCATATTAATCATTGTTGTTTTACATTCCTGATCTGATAATTCCAACATCCCTTCCATGTCCAGTTCTAATGTGTGCTCTCTCTTTCCAAATTGTGTTTTTTTGCTTTTTAGTATGTCTTGTTACTATTTCTTGATAGTCTAACTAGATGTGCCAAGTGAAAAGAACTGCTATAAATAGGACCACTGTGGTGGTGACAGATGGGGGAGGGGAAGTGATTTGTACTCTCATGATTAGGTCTCAGTCTTATAGTGAGCCTGCGCCCCTAGACTGCAAACTGCACTATTGTTTTTGCAGTTTTTCCTGCCCCTTGGGTGGAACAGGGTAACTACAGTGGGTAGGAGCTGTATTTCCATTCTCCAAGATCAGTTAAGCTCTGATAATTCCCCAGCAGGTTGGCTCTGACTAACTAGTTTCTCTGGAGGTCAGACCTTGTTAAAAAGAATAGAGTTATCCAGCACATTTCAAAATGTTTCTTTTCTCCTTTCCATGCAATACCATGAAGGGATTGTTCTTCAGTATTCACTATAAGAAGCTGGTTGAACTCCTAGAAGGAAGTATGGGAGGCCCACTACGACTGGGCACCTTGACATTTTCAGCTCTCAGCGCTGTCCACACTCAGCTTCCACAAAATTCATTAATCACAGTTCAGGGTTTCCTACCTTGGCACTGAATCCCACACTGGATTTTACTCCTGAGTCTCTGCTCTGGTAAACCATAACTCCCTATAATTTCTTGTCTGACTCTCCAGTCTTGGGGGGCAGTGGTTTGCCCTGTGCCCTGTGCTCTCCCCTCTCTTACAGATCCAAGGAGGGTTGTTGATTTTTCAGTCTGTTTGGCTTTTTACCTGTTGTTAGGGTGGAGTGGTGGCTTCCAAGCTCCTTATTGCAGCGCCATTAACCTGAAGTACTAGACAGGTTTTTCATACAGAAGAGGACATATTTGCTGGCAGCTCTGGGGCTGCACTTACAGAGTTCCCTTTCTCTATTCAATTTAAAAACTTCAGGACAGGACTCAGATTGTCCTGAGTCATATGCCTCACCCTGTATACATGATGTAGGATACAGCGAAAGGTAAGTCCAAAAATGGGCATTTGAGTTGGAGAAAGGAGAAATTCTCTAAAACAAAGGGGGTAGATCTTCCAGAAGAAAGGAGGAATGTTAGCTGACTAGATATTCACAGGGTTATAGTACATTGAGATGATATCCTTTGTTTTCTTCTAGGAGAAATTTATACTACTTATATATCAGGTTTATTAAGTATGATTTATATAATTCATGATTTATGTGTGGAGGGGTGCTTGGAGACAGTTTATTTATTTTAATTTTATTTTAATTTTCACAGAGAAATTATTATACTTACATATGAATCAGGTTTCTCTAGAGAAACAGAACCAAGAAGGAATATATAGGGACTATATGCATAGATTTGTCTTCAGGAATTGGCTCATGCTAGCACAGAGGCAGAGGAGTTCCACAATCTACTATCTGCAAGGTTGAGACCTAGGAAAGCCAGCAGTATGAATAGGTCCAGGTATGGAGTCCTGAGAACTGGGAGCTGAGAATGTAAATCCCAGCCTGAGAGCAGAAGAAGACATATCCCAGCTCAAGCAATGAAGCAGGAAAGAGAGCAAGTTCTTCCCTCCTCTCAGCCTTTTGTTCTTATTCAGGCCCTCAAGGCATTGGATGACACTCACCCAAATTGGGAAGGGCAATCTACTTTACTAAATCCACTGATTTAAATTCTAATCTCATCCAGAAGCACCCTTACAGACAAATCCAGAACTAATGTTTAATTTGGGCACCCCATGGCTAGTCAGTTTACACATAAAATTGACCATCACAGTTTAGTTTTAAAAAATCAATTATTACAAGGCTTCTAATTATAGAAGGAAAAATCCTCCCCTCTCTATCCTGATTTTTGCTCCCAGAGGGAACCATTTTCCAATCTTTTAGCTATCACTTCTAGTATACACCTCCACATTCTTAAATAACATGCCTCCATTGCTCTATCTTAATTTTTAAACCTTTAGACACAATATATTAGCTTCTAAACCTGAAAGCTGAGGCTCTAGCTCTTTTCTACTCCTTTTCCACATACTCTTACATCCTCCCAATATAGTTATTACACAATTTTTGGTTATTTCATTCTCATGACTATGAAAATATGGTTAACAGTTGAGGCATTTTTAAAACTATGTGTTTTCCTACATAACTCACACGTGTCATCCCCAAACTCCAGAATTGCACTCCTCTCCTTACTATGGTCAAATACAGCAAGCAATCTTGCAGTTCTGCTTTATCTCCCTTGGTACTTTCCTGCTAAAGCCCTCTCCTCTTCCCAGGCCAGCTGCACAGCTAGTGCTCAGAACTTCCCATTACCATCACCCTGGGAATTCCCAGTGCCTCTCTTCAGTGTTGGATGCCATTTCCTCTTTCTTGGGTTATTATGTCATATTGGTGGAGCACATCCTCTAGGAGCTTCCTGAAAAAGAAATGGAAGGGAAATTTGTTGAGACTTTGAATGCCTTCAAATATTTCTACCCTCAAACTTGACTGGTATTCTAAATATGTAGAGTAGTATAGATTGGAAATCTTTTCCAGTAAAGTTTTTAAAGGCATTGTTATTTTAGTGTTTGTTTTTTTTTTTTTTCTTGAAGTGTAAGAAAAGAGCTCAAGGAAGTAGGAGAATGGACCACTCAGGAAAGAGTATTAGACAGATACTAGACATCCAGTGTGAAGAGTCTGTGTGGTGAGTGGCAGGAACAAGGACCTAGGCTGGGGCAGAATTTGTGAGCAGGAGAGAGGTAAGAGGTAGAGTGCAAGAGGTAGTCAGTGGCCAGATCATATCAGGCTTTGGAGGTTTTTATAAGGATTTGGCTTTTATCCTGAATAAGCTGGGGAGGCAATGAAGGGTTTTGAGCAGAGAAATGTCATGATCTGAATTATATGTTTAAAGGATCATCCTGGCTGCTGTGTTGGGAATAGACTGAGTGGGCTAAGGGCTGAAGCAGGGAGACCAGAGTGGAGGGGACTACAGTAAACCAGACAAGTAATAATGAACTGGTACCCAGCTAGGAGTGTTCCGTTAGTGGTGTGAAGTGTTAAAGTGTTCAGTTTCTGTTTATGTTTTGAGTGCACAGTCAACATGATATGCTAACAATTATATGTGGAATAAAGGAAACATAGAGTCAAATATGACACTGATGTTTTAATACTGAACAAATAGAAGGAGAGAATTATTGTTTATTAAAATGGAGAAGTCTATAGGAAGAGCAAGATTTCAGTTTTGGACATCTCTGTTTCAGATACCTGGTAGACATTGGAGTAGAGATCTCAAGTGGAGGCCAAGACAGCTAGGAATAGGAACCTGGAGTTAAGGGGAGAGGTTTAGGCTAGATAAGCTTTGAAGTCATTAACATATGAACAATGACAAAACCAGTGAGATCAGCAAAGGAATAAAGGAATATAAAAAAGACAAGAGATCTGAGGACTGAGATTTGGGGCATGTTAATACATTAAAGACCAGTTTTCAGAGGAAGAATCTACCAGGAGACTGAGAAGGATTGGCCAGGGAGGTAGAAGGGAAACCAGGAGACAGATTTAAGAAAACAGGGTGACCAATGACTAGCTGATAAAGACTGAAAAAAAAAAAAAAAAAAAAAAGACAAAACCTTTGGATTTGGCAACATGGAGGTCATTACTGATTTTGATCAGATCTGCCTGCAAGAGTTAAAAAAAGACTGGAATGGGTTCAAGAGGAAGTAGAAGATGGGAAGTAGAGACAGTAAACATAGACAACTCTTTATATTTTATCCTGAAGGGAAGCAGAGATATGACATAAGGAAGAGGTTTGGATTTTTTTTTAATGGAAGATATTATTCCATGCACTTGTTGGCTGGTGAGAACAATAAAAAAGAGGGGGGAAATTGGTGATACAGGGGAGAAAAGAGACAATTGCTGGAACATGGAAGCAAGTGAATAGAATCTGGAATGCACATTGAGGGATTATCTTAGGTTAGAGCATGGACAGTCTATATACAGAGTATACCAATAGATACAAGTGAAAGTGTTGGTGGGAATGAGCAAGTACCTGAAAGTACCTGAAAGATAGCTTTTATTCTTCCAGTGATCTAGGAAGTAAGGTTATTAACTTTACATGAGGGCAGGAGGGAAGATGTTAACAGTTATTTAGGAGAGTAAGAGAGGAATAAATGAAGAGAGTGGGCAATGAACAGACCAGCAAAATATGGCAGGATTTCCAAGTACCACAAAAATTTTCACTGGAGAAGATGATAATGAATGGGACTACATAGTACAGAAATGGACTTTCCTCTACCCATGTTAACTAAGCTGCATGCACATGTGAAAACATAAGAGATGAAAAGTAGGATTAAAGTTTTAAACTAGAATTGGGTCTTTATCAAGAAAATACAATGGGGGGCACCTGGCTGGATCAGTCAGTGGAGCATGCAACTCTTGATCTCAGGGTTGTGAGTTTAAGCACCACGTTGAGTGTAGGGATTACTTAAAAAGAAAATCTTCTTAAAAAGAGAGAGAGAGAACACAATGAAAGAAGAGAGGAAGAAGAAAGTTGAAAATATGCAAAGGAATATTTATAATGAGGGAGTATGGTCTCTAAACTGAGAGAGGACATGAGGTGGAGGAGGGACTATGAAAAGGCGGTAGAATCAGATTAACTGATTTTATGTCCCAAAAGATTTGAAATATTTTGGGGGTTGGGATTCTAGTGAGAGTGAACTGGAAAACAGGCAGTGGCAGTCAGAAGGTGGGAAGCTTGAAGCTTGAAGTTGAGATTAAGTTAATATCAATGCAGTTATCGGTGTTGATAAGCCGATAAGTCTGAGATAATATGACTGAAAAATTAATTAAATAATTGAAGCAAAGGAGGTGATGGAACTGAGAGGCCAGGGTTTTATTATTTTTTTTCAAATATTTATTTATGATAGACAGAGAGAAAGAGAGACAGAGACAGAGACACAGGCAGAGGGAGAAGCAGACTCCATGCCGGGAGCCCGATGTGGGACTTGATTCCGGGACTCCAGGATTGGGCCCTGGGCCAAAGGCAGGCACCAAACCACTGAGCCACCCAGGGATCCCCAGCCTTTTTTCTTTTTTTATTCAAAGATTTATTTTTTTTCTAAGATTTATTTATTGAGGCCAGGGTTTTAGAAGAAATATCTATATAGATATTGAGTTGTCAAGAATTCTATGAGGACATTCATACTGGAGAGAGCGACTATAAGCCAGAAGTTGATATTTCATTCCTTGTACTCATATCTTGATTCTATCAATCTGGAGACATATCCTTAGGTTCTGAGAAAGTTTTTTGAGTCATTTCTTTGATAATTTCTTCCCTTTTTCTACATTCTCTTTCTTGAACTCCTGTTAATAAACGATGGTTTGATCCTCTAATTTACTTGACCTCCTGTTTTTCCATCTCTTAGTCCTTTTGCTTAGTTTTCTAAAGACTCAATCTTCCAGCTCTTTTACTCAATCTAATTTTTCTGAAATTCAGTACATGGTATATTGATCTTACTTAATCCTTCTTTTTCAATCTTACTCCCATCCTCTACCAAACCTGGTATCATTCAGTCTGAAGACTCTCTGCCTCCATTTCTCCAGAAATTAAACCTCCTGCTGCCAATTTAGTTGGTGATGGTGTTGGCCCTTGTCTGCATGGGAAGGGACAGGAATTCTGAAGGTCCAACTATAATCTTTTTCTTTTTTTTTTTTTTTTAGTTCCACCCTATACCTCTTCCTACAGAGCTAACTCCAGTTTCTGAGCTTTGCAGGGTTTTATAGTAGGAATACATTTGCTTTTTGATGGTTTCCACAGTAAAGCAAACTTTCTTGCTACTCTATTAACTTTGTTACCATTCAACCATCTGCCTTTTGTCTTCCAATATTTCATTGCTAGCTCTTTTGCTTCTTCTGTCCTGTTTATCCTTCAGGGCTTTAATTAAAATATATAATATATTCCTTTTCAGTCATTTTAGAGAGACTTCAGGACAGAGGTGTGATAAATGCATGCATTCACCAGAGATCTCTTTCTGTTTTTCTCATCTGAATTATTGAACACTAGGTATAGCAGACACTCTTGATATCCTGCCCCATCTTCTCCTGACTCACTTCTGTAGCTGCAGGAAACTGCATCTACTAAGCAGGCTAACGCTTCCCACTCAAGCTCTTGCACCATTCCTCTTCTCTGATGAAAGACTTTCTCCAGAACCACAAGAGTTTGTTCAGCCCTCATCTAGAGTATCCTAGAATTGCTGGGGATTTAATACCTCCCAACGCCAATGAAGAACAAAATCAGTGAATTTACAGCCAAACTTCCCATACCTTGGTGGGACTATTCTAAGGCATTCTGCATGTTTCCTCAAAAGTCCCCAGAGGGATTGAGCCTAAATTACCTATAGGAGAAGCCTAATCATCAGTTGGATTTTTTTTCCCTTTTCCTCTCTCACTTTCCACCTTCTCTCAGTGTGCTTCCTGAGATCCGCTCCAACATAAATTCCTTATATATAAGGCCTTGTCTCAAGGTCTGATTTTGCAAGAACTCAAAGTCAGAACTGGTATTGAAAGTGCCCCTAAAAGTATGTTAATGGTATGGAGGCAACAAAGCCTCATTGGTGGTGGTAAGTTAGGTAGTGATAAACCCCGGCACTTTGTAAAATCACAATTACCAAAGCTTTCCCTTGCTGTGTCCTGAGATGAGATAAAGGAGAAGCTGGGATGGCACAGTAGTACTATGTCTGAAAGATATGGGATTGTGGTAATCATAGGGATTGAGGACGGGTCTGGTTTTTTGTTCACTGGCCAGAAGAATTGAGGAAAGAGAATGATAGGTTTACCTCATCCAACTATCAATCCAGAACATGAGAATGAAAGCCTCCTTGGAGATCTCCATTTCCTGCAGAGGACAGGACTACCAAACTGCAAAGGAGATTGAAGGCACAGGACAGGCAGGCCTCTCAGGCAAAAGTCAGAGACCAGGGAGGAAGGAAATGGGCCCTGAGACCTGAGATGAAGGCATGTGGGTAGATACACTAGAGATCCTTAAACCCCAAGTCATCCCTGAACCAGCAAGGCTAGCAGAATATGCTTTACCCTATTAGTTGAAGAGAACAGCTTCCCATTGCCTAGAAATCCTACAAAGTCCTTCTCCAAAGTAGGTGAAGCAGAAGAAGCAGATGCCTCACCAATTATGCTTGTCTACCTCAACATCCGCCCTTCCTTCCCCTCACTGCCTCTATGCCAGAAACTAGAGACCAGAGTCAGCATAGCCTAAGTTATGAGAGGGTGATAGATTTTATTTTCTGAAGGGGGCTGCAACAATATATCCCTCATCCCAATGGCTCTTCTACAATGCAACCTTACCATTCCCCTACCAAGAGAGGGAGTCTAATTCTCCTCCCCTTGAATCTGAACTGGACTTTATTTGCTTTAGCCAACAGTGTGCAGCAGAAGGGATGCTGTGTGCATTTCCAAGGCTGAGTCATAAAAGGTGATGCAGCTGCTGCCTTGTTCATGAAGATGTTTGCCTTTGTAAGCTGGCATTACCTTGTAAGAAGACCAACTGCCCTAAGGCCATCATGCTGTAAGAAAGCCAAGGCACATGAAGAGCTAGTACACTGGTTGCTTTAGTGGGAGACTCAGGCTGACAGTGAATGAGCACCGCTGTCTTTCCCTTGTGAGTGCACACTGCTTTAGCAATAGCCTTCTGCTAAATGCCAGAGGTTGTTGTTTATGAATGCATTCTATTCATCATTTACTACCTGGCCCTAGGGTTATGCTAACTTTCCTCCTTTCTGTTACAGTATTTTCTACAGGGACCTTAATCATCTTCACATTCTGCACATCTTATTGTCCCATTTTATGAATGACAGCATGATAATTGGACTTGGTTTTTAGGAAGGAGCAAGTAAAATACTTCTTGCCAGAGGTTGAGAGATAAACCCTACAAAGTTTCTGAAGCCTACCACAGCAAGGAAGCTTTTAGGGGCCCAAAGGTCTAAGATGTCTCATCTAAAAGGATACATTGCATTGATTACCACCAAAAATGAGGCACGGCACTTGGTGAGCGACTTCGGATAGTCAAGGCAAAAATTACTACCCTTGTAAATACTACTCTGGCACATTTATTAGAAGATCGTTGGTTTTGAGGGGCCTCAAATTTTTTGAGATAGTATTTAAATAGCCTCAGAAAGGCTCAGCATGACTGTCAGCCCAGAGATGACTCCTCATATGATTGGGTCAATGTTCTCAAGAATGTGGCATAAATGTCAAACAAATGATCTCTATATGTAGTGACTATATGTGTGTGCCCCCAGTATCTAGAATGCACAGGAATGGTAACTGAAGGATCCAAGTAGGAATGGTCTCATTCATCATACTCCCAGTGAGCCATTAGTGAAATTTTGTGGTTCTAATCCTTATAACTTCAGGCTTTTCCTGATCAAAGACCTTGATCTCAGGAATTGTGCATAGAAGGGGACACTTCCCATAGGGATCTAGTACTGGTTTCACTGCATCTAAACTGTTGACTGGCACTGGTTGATTTGGGGGGTCCTCATGTTGATAGATCAGCAAGCAAAATTGGAATTACTCTGCTGGTGGGGACACCTGACTAATTATCTTGAAGAAATGGAGTTGCTGCAATATGAATGGGGCAGAGAGGAAGATGTCTAGAACTTGGGGGATTCACTGAGGTACCACTTAGTGCTTTGATGCCTCATGATAACAGTCGGAGGGGGATGGAGGCAATCAGAGCCTGACAACAGCAAGGACACCAAGCCTCAATTGCTCAGAAATAAAGGTCTGGTCATCCTACAGAGTGAGCAACTTAATCTAGTGACTGCTAGTTCAGGATTAGAGAAATCTAGACCAGGTGGGAGAAGAGAGAGGTGATGAGTATTGAGCATGGCCCTGGGACCAGGTATAACAATGAAGATTGTGGAGTGTCCCAGCAATTCTGTTATTTTCTGTATTTTTTGGAAATTGCAGTCAGGTACAACCTTGAAATGTCAGTAACACAGTAAACTCAAGGGGGATATAAGAGGGTCTGATCAGAAAAAAGTGAACATGGTCAACACCACTGACACACAGCTCCTGTCGGTGGTCCACCTCTTCATTCCCCTGCAACTGTAGTGAATATTTCCATGTGCCAGACAGCCTCCTACCTGGGGGGCCATGCCTCTCTGCTTCTCTGCCTGAGGCCCCTTTGGGCCCACACTCTGAGTAGCCTGGAAGTGCCAGGACATAATGCCTTCAAAGTCAACTTTTAACCACTGAGGTTCTAGAATCAGAAGATAAATTCTCCATCTTCCCCACCCCTCCAGAAGGATTAGTTCAAGACATCTTCTACATAGTTTCTCAGAGACCCCCAGTGGAGGTGAGTCCCAGTTACCCAGAGTGGTAGCTTGCTCATTAATGTGTGCATTTTTGCCTTTCTCATCATTTTTTTTCTGCCCACTCCATCCCATGACCTCCTGAGATGACCAAGTAAACCACATGCAGTCCAGTCGTTATTTCAGGGTCTGCTCTTTGGGGAGCACAAACAAAGATGGAAAGTTTTTATTATAAGGTTGTCTACCTATACTTATTTGTTATTTGCTGCCAAAGTAACTTTGTGGAGAAAAATAAAATTTAAGTTGATGGGCCTAAACAACACATATTGGTGGTAAGAGTAAATATGTGAAGGAAAATAAAAAGAAAGTTATTTTCACAAGTTCACAAAGAACATGAAAATTAAACTTGAAAAAATGCACTAGTACATGCTGACACTGTAAGAAGAGGAATATTTTAATAACTATAGAAATAGTTGGCCATGCTGTCAACTATCAAGGGATTATTTTGAAATTGCTATCATTGACCAACTACTATAATTAATGAAAGCAACATTTTCATGATGCAGGAGAAATAAATGTTACAAGTCAATTTAATAGGTATTCTTTTTTCCTTTAAAAGTTGTTGAGGCAGGGCACCTGGGTGGCTCAGTCGGTTAAGTGGCTGCTTTCAGCTCCAGTCATGATCCCAAGGTCCTGGAATGGAGCCCCTACCTCAGGTTCCCTGCTTCTTTCTCCTTTACCTGCTGTGTGCCCTCTCTCTTTCTCTCAAATAAATAAATAAATAAATAAATAAATAAATAAATAAATAAATAGTTAATGAGCTATTAGGCTACTAAGCCCTCTTAACCTTTTAGTTTGCAGAAGAGTTTTCACATATATGCGCATGCATACACACACACACACACACACACACACCACCTCTCTTGGTATTTTAAACATTTTGCAGAGTATAGCTCTACAGATTCATACATTTTATTTTGATAATGCATGCAGTATTCCCTCTAGAATGCAGTTTGCAAAGAAATCCACACTGGGGGCAATTGTGGAGTGGCTCTTCCTTTCTCTCCTGCATGTAGTACAAAACCATTCAGAAGTGATCTTCCTAAGCCAAATTTAGAAGGGGCTCCATACTCAGGCAGAGGAAGAAAATGTCAGTGCCGCCCTGAGAACACCAGTAGTGATCAAAACTCAGGAATAAACAATCTCTGCTCATTCTAAACTGTATAAATATTTGTTGAATAAATTCTATTTTATTGTCTCCTCCTTTGATGGGATGTTAGTTTCTGAAACCAAATGGTATACAGATCGTTTTTCCCCTAGGCCTGTTGAACACTCAGATGTCCTTCTTGCTGTATATGCCCCCATGTACAGGCTTTATTTGACCCTCTATCTACCCAGTTCTGCTGATTGCTTTTCCTGATGACAACTCTCTCACTTTTTAGAGGGAACTGCCCTTTCTCCACTCCAACCACGGGGTTCTAGTGGGAACTGCTAATTATAGAGCCCTCACTTCTCCGTTCCTGTCACAAGGGCAGGAATGTGGTTAATCATCATGTATTATGCACTGGCTTTCGTGATGGCTCCAAGAGACTATGGAAGCTAAACCAGTCAGAAGTCCTCTCCAGGATTTTCAAAGTGAATCTAAGAGTAGAGGCAGAGCCCTTTCTCTTCTAGCGATGATGCCTGAAACAGCCACTAGCTCCAGCACACAGAGGAAGCTGGTCCGCATGAATGAAGCCAAGTTGCAGATGTGGGTGATATGAAGGATGCAGTCCTGAAGTCCCCACTGCTGTCTTTGATCCCCTTGCCTCTGGGGTTGGTCCTCCCCCTTTTCTCTCTATTCTCAAGCTCTAATATCTTTCCTATTACTCCTCTTTCCTGCTAAGTGAAGTTTCCAGTATTTACAATCAAAACCTCTGATGACTGTAAAACATTTATTTCCCCTTTGCGTTGTTTTATCAAGTAGCTATAAGATCACTGCTTAATTAGACAAAGCATTCTACTGCTTTTCCTTTTTGGGTTCTCAGTCATTGATTTCTAAAGAATATATGCTCCCTTACTGGGCTTTCTCACACCTGTTGCCCGCCCCCAACCCTCCAGCTCAGATATTGACTACCTGTGAGGAGAGGTATCTATAATATTTATGCTGCTGGCCTGGCCACAGATTACAGAGGCGGGTGGGCACCACCCTTAGGTGCAGTAGGGAACATACCTCTGGAAATTATAATATCAGGTTACCAAAGCTAGGGGACTCCATGTTCTCAGGAGCGCCTAAGCAATTCCAAGGACTGCCCTGACCTTTTTTACCCCAATGATAAAAACAAGGGATCTCAGCAAACAGCTCTTGTCTACTACACTGCAGAAGTGACAATTGTTAACATCATCCTTTGATACAGTTCTGGAGACTTGATTCAATGTTGTTTTCAGAGATTTTGTTTTCTATTTCACCAAGTACTCCCCCTGTTTTTAATCTTTTTACAGTCTGTGTGATGTAGGAATGTCAGCCATTTTCAGTTAATTGTCATGCTCTGTCCTAGTCTGCTTGGGCTGCCATAACAAAACACCATAGACCAGGTAGTCTAAACAACAAGGATTTATATCTCATGCTTCTGGAGACTGGAATGTCCAAGATCAAGGTGCTGGCAGATTTGGTTAGTGGTGAGAACTTTCTTCCAGCTTCTTGTGGGTCTTTCTTTGATACCTGGGCAGGGGCAAGGAGGACTCTCTCTCTCTTCCTCTTTTTATAAGGCCACTAATCCAACTGTGAGGACCTCACCCTCATGACCTCATCACCTCCAAAGGCCCCCAATCTCCAAATACCAGCACATCGGGGCTTAGGCTTCACCATATGAATTTGCCACTGGGGAGGTTGGGCACAACATTTAGTCCATAATGCTCTGATCAAAATTTAGATTCTGGAGAGGGAGCATTTGACCAGCTTGGCTTTGGCCACGTAGCCACCATTGGCTGAGAGGTGGGCAGGACACCTATGTTAATCCCAACAAACTGGGAAATAGTAATTCTGCAAGGGAATTCAGGTGCCTTTGGTAAGAGGAATGAGCACTAAGCAATAAAATAACCATGCGTACACACAGCAGACAACTTCTGGTGTTTTCAACAGAGCTAAGCTGAATGAAATTGGATATCAAGTGCCTCCTAAAATTACCTGAAACATGTAAATAGACAAGAATGTTTCTCTTGAAATTCCTACTTTCATTATTTTTCAAGTGCCCACTACCTACAAGGTGGGGCTTAAACTTATGACCCGGAGATAAAGAGTCGCATGTTCTACAGTTTGACCCAGCCAGGTGCCCCCACTTTCATTTTTCACTTCACTTAGCCTTAGGAAAGATTCCTAGAATTTTATTTTTTCCTTCTTCTAATTTTTTCAACAGAAAAACAAACATTTTCTCAAAATTTCAGAAGGAAGCTTTCCTTTAAAACATCACCTTACTGGATCTATCGATTCTGATGCAGAAAGTTGTATTTTTTATGTTTTTAAGTGAAAACAAGCAATTTACAGAATAGCACGAAGTCTTGTTTTGATAAAATATATTACAATACAAGCATCATTGAATACATTTCCTAAAAGCATTCATGGAGATGCACCAATAGTGTAATAGTGGTGTGGTAGGCAGAGTAGTGGTCCCCAAATATGCCCACATTCTAATTCCCAGAACCACATGACAAAAGGAATTTTGCAGGTCTGATTAAATTAAGGATTTGAGGTGAGGACATTATCCTGGGTTATCCAGGTGGTCCCAATGTAATACACTTGTCTTTATAAGCGACATAGAAAAGCAGAAGAATCAGTATCACAGTGATGTGATGCTGAGAAGGAGTCAGCTGCTGGCGTTGGTGACAGAAGGGACCTGGAGGGCAGCCTAGGGTGGAGGGGGGGTGGCTCAGCAGTTTAGAGCCGCCTTCAGCCCAGGGCCTGATCCTGGAGACCAGGGATCAAGTCCCAGGTCAGGCTCCCTGCTTGGAGCCTGCTTCTCCCTTTGCCTGTGTCTCTGTCTCTTTCTCTCTCTCTCTGTCTCTCATAAATAATTTTTTTTTAAATCTCAAAAAAAAAAAAAAAAAAAAGGAAAGAAAGAAAGAAAGAAAAAGAGGACCTGGAGCCAAGGAATGCAGGCAGCTTCTAGGAGCTGGAAAAGTCAAGGAAACTCATTCTCTCTCAGATTCTCCAGAAAGGACCTCAGCCGTAGCAGAAGCTTGATGTTAGCCCAGTAAGACCCATTTTGGATTTCCAACCTCCAGAACTGTAAGATAATAAATTTGTGGGATTCTTTTTTAAGCCACTGTGTTTGTGGTAATTTGTTAGAACAGCAGTAGGAAAGTGATATGAGCGGTTATTCTTGGGAAGTAGATTTTGGGGAAAAAGGAAGGTGGAGACATCAAGAGACACTAATACTTCTAAACTGGGAATTTTAGCAAAATTGTATTATTTGTATGCTATACACCACTAGGTATATTTTTGGTGATGCTTTACAAGTAGATTGTTTGATAACTCATTTTGAGAAGATTTTGCTGAATTTGCAGAAATTATCAATTTTCTATGAGGGATAATCTGCTACTTAACATTCCTAAAATTAAAAAATAAATCTTTAAGAGGCTGTATTAGTTAAGAAATGTGGTAAGTTGCATGGATACGTGTACTTGTGCACGCGTGTGTGTGTGTGTGTACATACATAAATTTATTTGCTTGTTTGATCAGTGTCAGGATTTCTTTTTTCTCTCATGTAACCTGAAGACCAGAGGTCCAAAGCAAGGAAGCCCAAGGCTAGGCTAGCTCTACTAGAGGCTTCAAGGTTATAAGTTTCTCAGTCTCCATCTAACTCTGTGTTCTGCAGAGAGCATGGTTTGCATTCCCAAGTTTGCCTCATGGCCATAAGACGGCTGTGGGAACTCCAGCCATAACGTCTGTATCCCAGGCAAGAAAAGGAAAGAATAAGGTGGGGAGAGGGAGGCAAAAGAGCAATTCCAGCTGAGTCAGCCTTTTTAAGGAGCATTCTATAGATTGGCATTGACAATAATCTAATCACATGGCCACCTCTGTTCAAAGGGAGGCTAGAAAATGTAGATTTTCAGCTGGGCACACTGCCACCCCCTACAAGATCAACATTCTCTTAGTAAGGAAGAAGGAGAGAGATTGATTTGGGGTAAACAACTAGCAGCCTTTGTACAGGCTTCAGTGACAACCAAATTATAAAGCAGGGGCCTTTGTAACTATGTCTTTAAGGATAAACATTGTACCATAATGAACAGTCCTTAACTGTTGGAGGCAATATAAATAGGCACACCATAAACACTTTGTTCAAGGCAAACCCATTGAAAAACATCTGCAATAAAAATTTGAAAACTAAAATATTCAGTTCCACTATGAACTGGTTTGTAAGTCATCAATTCAGTAAATTCAGTTTTTTAAAAAGTTCTAGTTTAAGATGAACTTCAGAAGGGATATAAGCTACTGCTCCCTTTGAAATTCTATCCATGATTTATGTGTTTGAGCATTTTTCTGATTAAACGTTACATAGATCCTCAAAGGGGTTGATGCGCCACCCCCCCAAAAGAAGTTAATAATCAAGGATCTAGGCGTTGAGTCCATTTGGAAGATGCCAAACAACTAATCCAATGGAACTCAGAGCTGAAATGGAGGGTTGAGGGTCATACAAATATTCTCAGGGCAATAGAAATCCTGAATATGAGACACTACTGAATGGAGTCAAGAGAGCTGTGGGACATGGCTGGAGGCTGGAGGCTGGAGGCTGGTCAAAGGCAAGCATCAAATAATGAAAGTCAGCAGCTCGCTGGCCTCAGGAGAAGCAGAATGGACATGATGTATCAGCAAACCTCCAGAGACCGAGCCACGGGGGCTGTCCTTGGAATAAGTGAAATCCTAGAGAGGGCAGTGTTTCATTTTGAGTCTGAGAAGTAAGAAAAGAACAACACTGGACCATCTGTTTTGACACATCTACAAACACAGTTATTTGGCATTTAGTATTAAAACTGTTTATCAAGCTCCCAATGCTGATGAGTTACAAACAGCATCCTCATGTTCTGTGTTGTACTATTGATATGTGGCGGGAGAGGAGAGCTCCAATCCATCAGGGTAATGAATCTACCTCCACAGGTTTAAGAAAACTTTAAAGAGACTTGGAAAATAGAGCAAATGATTATTTTGTCAAAAAAAAAAAAGTGGTATGGTTGCAACATACTGGTTATCTGTCTTGGTAAACAGGTAGGATTCTATTCACCAGGGAAAGGATGCTGCTTTGAGGCTCCATCCTGGGATGTCAAGCTCTTCCCCTAACTGTTCACAGGTCTCCAAAGTGAGGTGTGAATGTGCACCAAATATGGTTCTCAGGCAATCACTGAGGTGTGAGAAGAAAATATTAGATCATTTAAAATTTGATTATCTTAAAAATATGGGAAATATGCATTCTGAATATTCAATTCAGAAGCACCAACTTTAGGTAGCTGTGTCTGATGGCCAGGCCTCACTTATCCGCAGGGGACATTCCTATGGAAAGGTAGAGGCTTTAATGGCTTGTGGGAAAATCAACTGTGGCATCCACCCCTCCTGCTATTTCAGGGTCTAGCAACACAGGGCCATTTATTTATGTCGGGTTTACTGGATTTCTACATCAGAGTATCTAATTTTATGTAAACTAGCCCTCACCAAATACACAAATGACTTAAAAAGGATTACAAAAGAAAGAAAGAAAGAAAGAAAGAAAGAAAGAAAGAAAGAAAGATCTTTCTAAGGCAAGCAAAATCAAACAAATGGCAGAGCTGACATTTGCATCTCCCAGGAAAAGGTTCCAGTAGCCCCATCACCCAGGAAAACCACAGATGATCTAATCTGATCTAATAAGAAGTTGTTCTCACCAAAGTGAAAAATCAAGAAGACTACCAGATGCACGGAAGTGTATCTGCTATCACACACCCAGTTCACACTACCTAGGTGTCAATCACATTTACATTGTGTCTGTGAGCTGGCCTTTTTCAGTGATGATCACCATTAAAACCAGTGACAAAGCAAACAACTTAGAAGCAGACCTTCAAATTGCCGATTACAAAATGTTAAACTACAATTTTCAAAAATAATGAAGCGTATTTAAGCGCATTGTGCGGATGAAAAATAGAACTTTTGAGAACAACATGTTATGCCATGAATAAAAATAAATATTTTTAAATTGCTTATTTCAAATTCAGCTCATCCTTTAAACATATATGCTTTGTATTAATATATTATTTGTATTAATATATTAATCCAGCAATCTACAGGTAGAACAAAATATAGATATACATGCTAGGGAGTTGCTACTCAAAATGTTATCTGTTATTGGCCTGTGCAATCAAAAATGTTTAGAAACAATAGTTTCTGAAGATAAAGGACAGTGGGAGTGAGTTACTCAAAAATAATCGAGTCCCTATCAACTTGGTAGTCCTCCTAGATGACTTAATATTTTAACACAATTAAATTATGATCTCTCCTTCCAAACTCCACAGCAGTGAACCTTTAAAGATAACTGTACTATAACTTCTACTGGCCACACTTAGCCGTTTCTTCTTGAATTGTAATCACTTGAGTAGATGTGTGGTCCTCCTTGAGAGAAAGCTCACTGGGGACAGCATTAGGGTTTGAATCACTGTCCACTTAATTATTGATCTCCCGTAGCGCTTAGCACCTAGGAGATGGCTCAACAAAAATTTATTTGGAAGTTAAGAGAAAATGTGTAAGTGTCTAGCAGGCCTTTCGGACAGATCAGCAGCAACAATTTCATCACTTGGCAAGTCATTGAGGTAAACCGCTCAGCACTGAGTCTTGCCCAGAGGGCGTGCTCTTTCCATAAGAGGTGATTCTTCTCATCCTCTGATCTTGCAGGGCATTGTTTACACAAAAGGCTGCTCATTCCTGCTCAGAAATAAATCGGTAATAACTCTCAGCGACTGTATGTGGCTCGAAGGTGCTAACTTGTTCTCCTATGTTTCCGTATTAAATGAGTTAGGTACCATGTCCCATGTCCTTGTCAGCTTGGCTCTTACATTTTGTTCATAGAAACCAAATTTAATATCACATTTAGCTAATTTATATATAGATAGAGATTTTTTTTAATAACCTGCAATGGCAGATAATCTCACTGTTGAAACTAATCCTAATAGCTCAATTGCTTATAAAATATGTAGGAAGTTCGAATGGACTCCTTGCAAGTAGGAACTGGGTGGAATCTTGCTTTTTGTGCTAACATGAGGATGTCTTGTTCGACTTCAGCCATGTATCTGATTCACTTCTTTTTTTTTTTTTTAAGATGTTATTTATTTATTCAAGAGAGCCAGAGCAGGGGTGGGAAGAGGGCAGAGGGAGAGGGAGAAGCTGGCTCCCCGCTGAGCAGACAGCCTGCCACTAGATTCCATCCCAGGACCCTGGGATCATGACCTGAGCCCAAAGCAGACATTTAAGCCACTGAGCCACCCAGGCGCCCCTGATTTCTCTTTTTTTAAAATGTCAAAATTATTTTAATATAATCTCTCTCTGGGAACAGGTACATAGGTTTCCCTTGGTTCCTCAGTAATTTCTCAATTTGTAACCCCATATCTCGTAAAAATTAAAAATTTTCCATTTTGCCTTTACAAGAAAGTCAGTGATTATTTGATAGTAATTTTTTGGCAATTTCTGCCCTACTAAATTATGAAAGATCATGAAAAATTACTAAATTATAAAAAATAAGTGGAAGATGAGTCTCACTAAAGAGTTATGATCTTTTATAACTTCTATACCAATTTGCCCATGCTTGCCCATGCTTGGTGATAATGCATAGCAACTTATTTTTGGCTTTGTAAAGAAATGATAACATAGAAGGAAATTGGGCTGCCCTTATATGAATATAACCCAATTGCCTTCCAGCTATAGGCTGTGAGCTTAGAATCATTTTCCAGAGACAAGAAATTGGTTAAGCTGAGCCAGCCATAACCTTACTTTGAGAGCTCTCACTCCCAGCACAGGTAAGGAAAGTCACATGGTTACTGTACAATGCCAATGAGACTGAGACCAAAAAGCCTCTTCCCAGGCAGGCCAGCTGGTTTATACAGAGACTCCCCTGCACAGACACTGCCCTAACTGTTCACATGGAAATGATACAAGCCTCAGGCATGTCTAAAAGTCAGCCAGCAAAACAAAAATCCTAATACACACGTCAGGTCGGTATGTGTATACAGACTTGTGTCTCTGTGTGCATACAAATACACACCTCATACATAGACATGCCTCACACATATGCACCAGATACATATCCCTTTCCATGTGCATGGGAGAATGAAAGAACGCTAAGATTGTGTCTCAGATCTTTCTGCAGAAGATGGGAGACTGACTACTGTCATTTTCATTCATTCTTTCTTTTATTTTTTGTCATTTAAGGCTCATAAATTTGATGGACTCTATATTTTTAAAACTAGATTAATACATGGTATATTTATGCCGATTTGCATAAATGACCTGGGTTTGTCAGCAAATTGTACTTCTACACCCGTAGGTAAGTACAGCACTCGTGAGCACTGAGAATACATAATATGGAACAGACACAAGCTTATGATCTAGGGGAGACAAGACATGTAAACATGTAATTATCTAAATGTGTACATAAATACAGTTCTGTAATTAGAGAGTGAATGGGGAAGGGGGGGTTACTGGTGGATTGGTGATGTGTACTTTCTTTCTGCTCCATGCTCTCCTGACATTTTTCTCCCCATACCTTGGGACTTGAATGGTATAATGCATGGCCAGCCATTTAGCTTGTATGTCACATGAGCATAAATAAATAGTCATTAATATAAACACTATTTAAAAACTGCCGAGAGGTATCTCTTCACAACACGGACCAGATTTTTCACTCTGCAAACAAGAAATGGTAGCAAATGTGAACACATGAAGAAAAAGGAAATGAGCAAACGCTTCTGGACTTAGCTCAGTTTACATAAAAAGAACAGATTCAGGGTGTTTTAGGAAAAGAAACACAAATGCAGCCAAACCCCCATCCTCAATCAGGGGAACAGGGTGTGGAATATGAACCAGGTCCTCTGGCTCGTTTTCACATTCTTGTTCACTTATCCCCTGTGACATGTTTGGGTTACTCTTTTCCCCCAACACTTTTACATGTGACGAGCAGCATTTCTAAGCCTTTTACAAAGTCCATGAACTCATTTGATTCTCATAATAACTGTGTGAGCTAGGTGCTCCTGGAATCACCCCCATTTTACAGATGTGGGAACACAGGATGAAATGACTCTCGTAGGCAGTTGGCTGGGGACCTACTAGGAAAGATCACACAGTCTCCTTTCCTGGAGGGTGAATTTTGTGCCTTTGTGTAGCTGAGGGGGTATGGAGGGAGTGAGGAAAGAAAGAAAGGCTTTGAAAGTTATCCTGTCATTTGAGAACATAAAAGAGAAGACAAAAGGAAGGGGAAAGCCCAGATTAGTTGTGGGAAGGCTACGGAAGCAGTGGAAGGACAGGAAGTGGAAGAAAGAGGCTTAGAGAAATGCCTTTTTGCCCTCTGGGCTGGGGGGCTCCAGCCTGGAGTGGGTGGACTGAACTGGGCACCTCTGTTCTCCAGTAGCAGCATCAAACTGGGCTTCCCTGGGCTGCCTCTACAGCAACCCCACCAGAGCAGCTTTTCACAGCAACTGAAGAAGTGACAGTAGAAGAAGGATTGTTTCTTTCCTTGGAGGCAAAGGAGCCACCGGAATAAAAGTGATCAACCAGTGTCAAGATTTGATTCTGGGTCCCAAAGGGAAATTTTTAGAAGGTGCCCTTTACTGTGTGTAAATTGGAAGCGGTTTTCTCTCTTGGGTAAGTCAGATGACCGCTGTGGGAGGTGTGAATACATATAGAATTTGGGGAAGCCTTGGATTTCTGTGATACATTCTCTTGAAATCCTAATGTCTAAAAGAAGTGGTTCAAACAATACATCCAAGCAATTTTGTGTGTGTGTGTGTGTGTGTGTGTGTGTGTGTGACTTTGGATCTTAACTTTGACTCTGCTCTCAAGTGACTGGAGAATGGAATGAGATGGTAAGCGCTTGACATCTACAGGAAAATGTCCCCCTAAAGAACCTGGTATCAGCAATGAAGGAAAAGGAGATTTTTCTCCAAGAGCTAAACGACAAAATCAACATATATCGTATGGAGCAGAGATGGGCAAAGTCATCGTGTTGAACATCGTAATCTGATTGCAGATACTAACGCAGCTAAAAGCCAAAAGTATGGAACTGACCAGTGGGCAGTTGGGAGTGGGCTTAGATACCGTGGAGGGAGGGAAAGGAGAGAGCAGAGAGAGCAAATCCATGCACTCTATCCACATTTGGCGTGTGCTAAGCACAGAGCTAGTGAACAAACCCTACTTACACCATCTTCGTGGGGTTCCAAGCCAAACTCACAGAGTCATCTAAGAACAGCTCACTAGAAAAAGCCACATGATCAAGGACATCCTGTACTCCAGGCCAAAGGCAGCGTTAGCCCCTTTGTGTCCATGAATGGTATTTCCCTTCCCATATTCCCACCTCAGGCTTCTAGGTGAGGGGCCCTTCCCCCACTTAACTTGTAGACCCTATTGTAGAGAACAGTTGCAGTCTTTCCCTACCCCTTTTATTCTTTTCTCCCTAAAGGAGGAGGAGCTAATCAGACTGGGAAAGCCTGTCAACTGCTGATCTCCTGTGTCAGGAGACGGGGACGGGAGTTAAGGGCACTGCTCATGAATGGTATGTTCTTTTGCTTTCTTTGATCAGCCTGCCCAGCACTGGGGCGTTTGAGCCTCACATCTTCACCAGGCTGCCTTTGGCCTTCTCTCTGCTCCAGCCTCTCAGGGTGCATCGGGAGGGCCCTATCCATCTTCAGATTGGGTGGGTTGTCAAAGTTCCATACTTTGGCTTTAAGTACAAGCTGAGATCTCTTGCTCAGGGCACAGGAGCCTCAGGGGCACGGGCTACTACTCTGATCCCTAAAAAAGTTCCTTGGGTGTGTTCTCCTTCTCACTGAGAATTCCACCTGGGCAAAGGGGTGGATTGGCAACCTTCACATCAAACCCTCATCTTCAAAAGGCTTCAGGCCTTCCTGACATGAGAACATTAAACCCTGCTAACCACCTCTCATCTCCTTCCCTAATGCTATGTTAACCAAGCAGATTTCTTCTGGGTTTTGAGCTCCCATGGTCTGCTCAGGCTTACCTCTAGCCATCCAGACTGTGCCATAGTTCCCACCATATGTCAGTCAATAGTCATTCCAGTTGTCCACACCTCCACTGTGAGCTTGGATGGTATGATCCATGTCCCAGAGACCTACTCAGTTCACTGACAGAAGCGGGCATCTGAATCCACAGAG
Source organism: Nyctereutes procyonoides (assembly GCF_905146905.1). Classification (NCBI taxonomy): domain Eukaryota; kingdom Metazoa; phylum Chordata; class Mammalia; order Carnivora; family Canidae; genus Nyctereutes; species Nyctereutes procyonoides. Next base: position 19,678,863 of record NW_026575122.1, read on the forward strand.
CTGAGGACTGGGTGTAATAAAGTTACCAAACTAATGGCATCCTGTGAGCCCTGTGCTTGGACAACCAGCTTCCTGTTAACAACTGGGAACTACACAGGTAGCTATTGTCCTTTTATATGTAATGTTTCTATAGGAACGCCTTGTAAGGTCTTTTTGAGGATTAAAGACGACACAAGCAGAGCACCTACAGGTGTCTGGAACCTAGTAGACAACAAACATGGGAGTTTTTGCTGTTGTCGTTGTTAATATTTGTATTCCAGAAATAATTATACAGTCTCAAATTACTCTTAAAAGAAGTCATAAATAACCACCACCATCTACAATAAATAGGAGAAATTCTTTCCCAATGTACATAAAGGCAATGAGGTAGCAGTTAGGCCATAACACTTTTAAGGGCCTGCAATTCTCTACTGTCTTACAACTCGTACAATTACTTGGTCCAAATGGCCATGTCCAGCCCAACTCTCTAGCTGACCATTCAAGTTCCATATTATGCCCAGGTGCCATTTTAAAAATAGTATACATTCGTGATTTGCTTCAATATCTAATTCTAACCCTGTGAAGCATGGGTCATGGATTTAAATCCTGTGTGTGAGCCCACCTGTGTTCTCTGTGTGCACATGAGATCAAGTCCATTCTCGGCTGCCTTTGCATTAAAACCTAGAAGTGCCCATCAATGCTCTGGTCATACAGAAGGGCTATCAAGCTTTTTTAACCACCATCCACAGGAAGAGGTCCACAACCCAATGCACATGCTTGTGAACATACTCAACTGTGCAAACACACACATGCACCTATGTGATTGAAACAAAGCCTTATAAAACATAACCTTACTCTCTGGATGAACTCTATTTTTATTCTTTTTTTAAATGCTGGTTGAGACCTACTAAATTGATTCAAAACGCAGAAATGGCTCAGGACTGGCTATTTTAAAAGACACTATTGTGGGTCCTGTGCTGAGGGGTCACATGACCTTGGGTTGTGTACCCAGCCTGTTTGTCACTGTATTTTCCTCCTGCAAATCCTGAGAGTGCCTTCTACCTACTGTGGGACTTTGCTGTTGTTTTTATTGTTTTTGACATTTTAGTTAACAGATGATCATGTAGCATGGTTTTAATATGTTTAGTATCAGACACTTGTAAAACTTGGCTCCTAGGAAAAGCATTTTTATTCTTCAAAATAAGATTTCTGGGAGATGTGGTGTGTTGAGCATGGAGTAGGATCACCCTTATAGTTGTGCTTCATCCTATTAAATAATTATTATAAAAGTGGAAACACTGCCCACAAACCTGGCACCAGAATGGGACCCATGAGAGAGGGGCGCTCACTGCCCTGCTCCCCTAGCTCTTACTCTCCCTGGGCCCACTGGCCCCCTGCGGGGTAGAGCGCAAGCAGAGCTCAGATGCTGGGAGTCACACCAAGGGCACAAACTTGATGACTGCATTTGCCAGTTCTGTGACCTTGAGCACATCATCTAATGTCTTTGAGCTTCAGTTCTTTCTTCTAAGAAATGGTCGTTAACACAAATCCATGGACTCTTTACAAGAACGAGGGTGATTACATGCATATCCATAGAACTCAGTGTGAGCATTGCCTACCACAATCAACGGTGTTTCCTTCCCTCGGATTGGAACTAATCGTTGGATTAATGATGATCCTTAATTTATGACACACTCTCATTACTGCAGGTTCATGCATAATCTACTTCTGCCTATTTGGCTAATTAGTTTAAGAGATGTTTTTTATTTTTTTTTAAGATTTTATTTATTTATTCATAAGAGACACAGAGAGGCAGAGACACAGGCAGAGGGAGAAGCAGGCTCCCTGCGGGGAGCCCAATGTGGGACTCGATCTCGTGACTCCAGGATCACGCCCCGGGCCGAAGGCAGCACCAAACTGCTGAGCCACCGAGGCTGCCCCCTAGTTACTTTTAACCTTGTAAAAGCACCTAGGAAACCCTACCTCTAACTAAAGCTATGACCTTAGCAATAGTCTTTACCACAATGCATCAGGTGGTTCCCACATTCCCTTCTCTCCACACATGTACTTAATCCTCTTGCCTCCTTCTGCTCAAAGCAACCATAATTTTCTCTTTAATTCTAGAATCTAGAAAATCTGCTGTCTTGGATGGAGTAGAGTTCAAGCTCATGCTAAGATGAACTTTGGGTATGCCCTGCTGGATCACTCCTTCCTAAACCAGGTAGACACGTGGGGTAGAGGCAGTGAGTATGTGGCAGAGAATGGGGTCCTGAATGGCCCTGCAACCTGGGATGGATTTTTATCATTGTTCTTCTTGTGAGGCAACAGAATGGTCTTCCTTTCCTTCACCCTCCAGCTGTGTGTTGATTCTATGCCATCTTCAGGAAAACAACATTCTGGAGGAGGTAAGAAGACAAGCACATGTTAACTTGGTCTCTGTTTAATTTCCAGATGCTAGGTAGAAACTATTCCAAGGGACACTGGCATTGGCTGAAGTAGGCTAGGCATGTCTGGACTGTACTACCAGCTTCTAGACCCATAGTTTCAGCAGAATGAATTAAGATTGTCACAAGCTGGCATGGAAAGGCTTTGTGACTCTTATTTAAAGGGACAGGAAAGACCACAGCAGAGATAGCAGAAAAGCTTAGCATGGTGAACATTGCAGAGGTAGAGCAGTTAGTTCATCCCTCTGCTTCTTCACTCCTTTCCCTTCCCTGATCCCACTTCCGTCTTTCCTGGGGCTGAAGAATTATTACAGAATATCTTTTCGTGGATACTTAGCTCTTAATTGTCCACTTCATGACATTTTTTAAAATCTTAGGTTAAGTTACCCTGACATCCTACACATTACCATTGCACCATCTCCTTTTGTGACTCAGCTAGTACATTCTCAAAAAAAAAAAAAAAAAAACCCACGAGCAAATGCAAACTCATTATAAATTAGCTAAGTCAGGTGTGAAACATGTGCATTTCAATGCTGTTCATAAATTTGGGATTATCAGAGCCACCACTCTCTTCCCTCAAGATACTAATAAAATTTTTATTTGAAGATTATTAAATTGTTTCTTAGCTTACTCTTTTCTAGAATAAATCATCTCATTTTTTCCCATCTGCAGCAATAATAAGAACTACTACACCTCCATTCCACCCCTAGTTCACAGATTATAGGGTGCAGTAAAGCCTGCCTAAGAAATTGATGCTGCAGAAGTAGAAGAAAAATGGATTTCAACCTTCTGCCGGGCATCACCAGAGATAGATCTCACTTTTGTTTAGCAAGATACCACTGATATTCAAAAGTAAGTCCAGTTAGTTTGGAAAACCCTTGAGAGTTAAATTGGTTAACGTATTTATGTAATGAGGTAGGAAAATACAGGTAGCAAGCTCTGGAGTGGGGCAAAGGGAGCAGAAAGAAAAAGATCTCGAGATAAATAAAGAGAGCAAGCAAAATGGCAACAGGCCAGGGCCCAAGGACAAAGACAACCAATGTGAGACTTCCCCAGATTCTCCACAGTACATGGTACTAAAGAACTTTATACAGGAATGTCCAGTATTTACTTCATTTTAAGTTAGCTCCTGTTTTGGATTATGCTAAAATTTTTATCCATTACCCTAAAACTTTCACTGTGAACAGCCTGATGGTGGTGGTGCTTTGGGAAGTGAAGGAGGAGGGAGGGTGGCCACATAAGGCAGTCAGTCAGTCAGAAGGCTGGAAAGAACACTGCTGCAGGATGACTTGGTAGCTGGGGAGGCAATCCTCAGTATCCGCTGCAAAAGGGAGACTATGGCTTTCCTTCATTCCACAATCATTTCCTGAGAATCGTGCACAGGGCTGGAGTGGTGCTAAATATTTAGCATGAATAGCGAAGGCCTCCCCCTCACAAGCTCTCAGCCTATATGGAAGAAAGCAGCTATTCTAGTGCTGCAAGATAAGTGCAATAAAACAATCTACAAATATATATTATACATTAGTAGCATGGTGGAGTGGAGAGAAGATCCCAGAAGAGGTGATCCTTCAGGGGTATTTCAATTAAGAATGCTTTAGCTGAAGATAATAGAAAAAACAAACAAACAAAAAAACAGGCAACCAATTCCAGGGCCATAATTTGCCAGTCCCTGGCTTAAACAAATAGAAGTCTATTTTTATTTCGTGTAACAAGGGACTCAGAGATGAGTCACTATTGGTTCCGGCTCAAGAGCTCCTGGTGACCAGTAGGTTCTTTCCATTTGTCTGCTTTGCCTGCCTCTATGCATGTCTCCTCATGACACAAAATGACTTGAGTATCTGAGCATCAGGTCTCTCCACATTCAAGAAAGGAAGAGCAGGGAAGAGGCAGCCCCAGCTTCTTTCCTCTGGTTCTTGTCCTTTTTATTAAAAAGCAAAAACTTTCATAGGAGCCCCAAGTAGTTAGATATCCCCTTTGTTTCATTGGCTAGAACTGAGTACATGGTCAACCAGGGCAGCAAAGAAGACTGCAAAAGTGATCATCTCTCTCCTTCACAGAGCAAATGGACAGGGGAGAAGGAGCTGGGAACAGGATCCGGTCCATTCCACAGCATCTGTCCGGAGCTGGGTCCTGGTAAGCAGGCTGAAAACAGCCAAAGAAACATGGAAGGGCATGCAAGTAAAGAAATGACGTATGAGGAGGCATGGAGGAGAGAAGAGACACACAGATTTTGTCAACAAACGTTCCACATGGCGGGAGACGTGGATGTGAGCAGGGAAATGGGAAACAGAGGGAGAAGGCAGGGTTGAAGCATGGTAATTGTGGCCTCATTGATGGGTTTGGGTTCTACACCTCTTCAAATGCCCAGCACTCAACAGTGTCTTGATAAAAGCAGAGGCCCAATCAGTGCTAATGGTTACTGAGATCAAAACAGAAGACAAACAAACCTTCATTGTTAAGAAAATTCTGACTAATTATGAAGTGTAGATTCAAATAACTTGCATATGGCAAATGTTGTCCTCTTGACATTAACTTTGTTTTTCTGATTAACCCCAAATTGCACCAAGATAAAGGGGAACCAGCTGTACCAGAGGATTGCCAGAGCTCTAGAATTTCAGCCTTGGGCTAGCAACAAGCCCCGTGTGGCCCTGAGCACTGCCCAGACTCCCTCAGTTCTCTTCCTACTATTGTTGTGCACCCTTCTTATATTTAATGTGCTATCACTTCCAACAGCCAGCACCTGCAGTTCTTTGGAGGACCAGCATTGCTACCAGAACCACAATGCCCATGAGTGCAGAGAGCTGCAAGTACCTGAAGACTCCCACCCCCTGAGGCAGGGGGAGAATATAAGCCCCAGGTCCCTTGCCCTATATAAGGACAAATCTGAGGTACTACTGATCCTACACTTACCATCACTTCCCTGGTGGGATTGGCTGGAAACTACCCTCTGTAGGGCTTCACTGAGATCTCGTCCTTACTTGCCCTCTTCTCCTCCCCCATATGCTTTCCCTATATCCTTAATAGTTTTTTTCCAGAAGATCTTTCTTAATAAATCACTTGTGGTGAATTCTTATCTCACACACACACAAAAAAATGGTTCATGGGGAATTGGAATCAGACACCCTATCTTGTATAACCAACTAATATTTTATAGGTTTTGGGGTTAGTAGGATTCAGTTGCTAGAAACAGAAACTACCCTAGTTGGGTCAAGCACAAGGAATTTTTTTTAAGATTTTATTTATTTATTCATGAGAGACACAGAGAGAGAGAGGAGAGAGAGAGAGGCAGAGACACAGGCAGAGGGAGAAGCAGGCTCCATGCAGGGAGCCCGATGTGGGACTCAATCCTGGAATTCTGGGATCATGCACTGGGCTGAAGGCAGGCACTAAACCACTGAGCCACCCAAGGATCCCTAGCAGAAGGAATTTAATACAGGAATGAGGCCCTTACAAATCATTAAGAAGTTGGTTCTATGCTGGATCTACAGGAATGACTCCCTGCATAACATCACCAATCCAGCCCACAGGAGGGGGTACTTCCTATAATCTTGAGGATGGAACTAGAAGGAACTGTGCACTACAAGAACACTACAAGAACACCATGGTTATATTGAAGGGCCAGAAAGCCACTGTTATTGTTGCCTTGCTCTTCAATTCTTGTTAAGCTAGAGACTGGACACAGGATCATAGCTCCAGAAAAATATAATGTGCCAGGAACAATAGCCAAATAACCAGAATAACACCCCACATTTCTACTCTCCAAGTCTCAGGACCTAATCAGAAGAACCTAATTCACAACCAAATACCCAACTCTAAGGGAATCTGGGAAATTCTTTTGTTTTTTGACTTGTGTGGTACACGAAGGCACAAGAAGTGGTCATTGAAACACAGGCTGAGTGGCAGTTACCTTATCTACTAATTTGTTCAAAGGCCGGCTTTTAATATTCAGTATGGGGATAAGAGATTTATAACAAATCACATGTAGCAACATAAGTTTCTGAAGGAAATCAGCATCCTTTCATGCCTAATTTTATCTTCCTCATCCTCATTAACATTTCTTTGTATTCAGTAGACCAGGTAGAAATGGATCTATTTTCACTGGATTTCTTTGTTCTTCATACATTTACCAAAGTCAAACAAGTAACTGAGACTCAGGAATTCCACTCCCAGGTATCTACCCAAGGGGATTGGAAGCTTATATACACACAAATACTCGCTTGCAAATGTTCAAAGCAGCATTGTTCGTAATAGCAAAAAAGTGGAAACAACTCAAATGCCCATTAACTGATGGATGGATAAACAAAATATGGTATAGTCATACAGTAGAATACTGTCTAGCAACAAAAAAAGAAACAAGCTATTGATACATGTTGTAGAATGAAGAGACCTCAAAAATGTTGGGTTTGATTGAAAGAAGCTTGACACAGAAGGCCACATACTGTATGATTCCATCTACATGAAATGTCCAGAAAAGGCAAATCTATAGAGACAGGAAGTAGATGAGTGCTTGCTCAGGGCTGGAGGGAGGACTGGGGACAAGATGGGCATGTAGATGGACACGAGGGACCCTACCACAATGATGAAAGCTAAATTATGCTGATAGTTGCACAACTCAGTAAATTTACTAAAAAACAAAAACAAGTTGAATTGTATACTTCAAATGGGTGAATTTTATGATGTGTAAACTACACTTAAAGTTTTTAAAAATAGGAGTGATTGAAATGGTGTTTGGAGAATCATATACATTCAAGAAGGTCACAGAGACCATATATAACTGATTATAAGGAGATTCTGGTCCCAATAAAATATTTATAAGGATTGATATTTGGGTTCTAAACATAGAATCTCTTGCAGAACTGTGAAATAAATTAAAACAAAATTTAAAACTTTGTCCCCTTTTACTGACACTAGCCCTATGCAAATGGACCCTACCCAACTGAATGTGCTGTTGTGTGCAAATACGCACCTATCTTGGCTCATTTGGGGGTACATTATTTTCCCTTCATCCCCACATGCTTATTCAAAGAAGTGAACTGCATCAAAGGACGCACTACAACAGGTTGTATTGGAGTCAGAGCACTTAAAAGTAATCTTAAATTATGCACCACGGGTGTGGAAGTACAGAGTACTGACAAACCTCACACTGGTTGGGGCTGTGCTTCCCAGGAAGGTTTCTGGCAATCAGTCCTGGGAAACGCTCTTTGAAGGGGGTTTCCTGGTCAGTTTGAGGGGAACTGTTCTTAGAGATTCAAAAAGCATATTGGCCCATCAACAAGTTCTGAGAATTCTTGCAATGTACAAACAAGCATGTTTTTTTTTTTTTAAGCAAGCATGTTTTAACCTTGAGTTTCCCACACTTAGCACGTACAACAAGCCAGTCGTGGTCTTAAGCATGGCACACACCATTTCTGCCTCCTTTAGTCCTAACAATGGTAAGGGGTAAGTACGAATTATCCTCACTTTAAGGGTGTGGAGATGAAAGCTTGTGAGAGGCAGGACAAGTATGCCAAGCGGCGAAAGTCTGACTATAATGCCTGTGCAAGCCCCACCACAACAGTACACCACATCTTTGGAGCCTGATTTCTTACTAAAAAGAAAAAAGTATTCCATGAACACACTTAGGAAACACTGGTTCAAGGAATTTCTATTACCAATGTGCCAATTAAAAGACAGTGAATGAAGATAGAAGAGGCTGTTCTCCTGTTCTCCATGTTCCTTTGTAGTAACGGCTCTGAGGAAAGAAAACCATTTGTGATACAATACCAGTGAACCAGAGTTCAATGACCAGGGTCCAAAGAATGTTCTATCAGTAAGTAAACCATGTTGAGTAGGGTACAATGATTATATGGAAAATTATACAGCTTTATTCACACACACAAAAAAAATTAACAGACTCTGGGCTTTTGAGTTCCAAAGACTCTAAAATCATCATAGTAATTTTTAAAAACTTTCTGCCACATTTCTTAGAAACTTGAACCGCTACGTCACAAATTATTCCAAAAAACAATTTTAATGTCACTTAAAATAATAGGGCATGTCAGATTAGTCATGAGGGGGTACATTCCAAGATGATGATGGAAATGAGGAAAAAGATGACATTGATCAAAGGTCCAAGATTTAAAATGGAGCAAAGTACTAAAAGGGAATTTTATGATTTGATAATCATTGATTGTGAACTGTATCTATAATTGATGCATTTCTTTGAATTCATACATGATCCCTGGACCCACCTTTAACATACCCAATTCAGCTGCAGAAGGATGGTAATGTAAAGGCATCAGATGCCACACCTAGAGTTTAAGTGTGAACATCTGTTTGATCTGTCTTCCAATTCATTTTCTTGTGGCTTCTATTTTCATTAGAGAGGGAAGTGAATGGGCCTGATAGGCTACGTGTACCCAGCTTTAAAATTTGTTATCAGTATGGACTGGCATGAGCACAGGTGCTCAAGATTTTCTGAGCTGATTAGAGTTTCAGAAGATCAGGATTGAAAACACAAGGATGTTCTTCATAGCAATAGTTATTTCTGCAAAGAATCCATATTGACCTAAATGTCAACAAAAGGGAAATACTAAATAAATTATAACATATCCAAGCCTGTGGAATCATATGTAATCATTAAAATTCAAGCTTTGAACATTATTTTAAAGCACAGTAAAATTTTATAATAAAAAATTGCATAATAGAAGATATAAAATTGTATGTACAGTATGTCCTAACTCTATAAAATAAATAATTATATTCCTAGTGTAAATATAAACAAGAATTTCATCAAAATGTTAAAGATAGTTATCTTGGAACAATGGGATTACTGTGACATATTTTTCGTCTTCTTCTTTCCTGTTAATACTTGCCTATGGTTTTTTTCAGTTTTTTAAATAATGAAATCATTCTATTTTTATAAAACTGCTATGTCTTCATTGAAAAAACTAGACAATACTGGATGTCTGAGAGATATGAAATGGGTAAAATAGGTCCTAAAATGCTAAACTAAAGCTACCTAATGCTAAACTAAAGCTACCTGTTTAATACTACTTGTTCCTAAGGTCTGTGGAACAAGACTGTTCTGAGTTCAACCCCTAGCTCCAACACATATCATCCAGGTAACCCTGGGAAAGTTATTTCATTTCTTTTAGCTCAGCTTTTCATATGTAAATTAGGACTTATAATGCAATCTTCCTCATAGGGCCGACATGACAGATACAGTGCCCAGAGCAGATAGTGCCACAAATAGCGAGTCCTTGATAAATGTTGTCGTTACCATTGATTCTCTGCCACAGTTCTACAAACACCTCACAACTGGACAGGACACAGGAGTCTTTGGCCATCTGATAGATACCTGTAAATGCCAGACAAAAAGCAGAATTTTGACCCTAAGCCAGAGCAACCTTGCAACCTGAATCTTCTATGCGATGTCATCTGTTCTTTTTCATAGAGGATAGCGAAGTATTTGACATAATCTAGTAGGGTACCCAAAGAAGCCACTTGCCTACAGCTAGTAGGAATATTTTTTATGAGCCAGGAAGAAAGTACAGATACTACTTTGGTTTATAATAAGTGCATTCTGAAATTCCATGGTCAATTACATTTGGGGGTTATTTTAAATGCACCAAGTTAATTGAGAACTGAAAGAACATCAGTAGGGCACCTATTATAAAATAGTTCCTTGAGTGCAAAATTGGAAAAAAATCTAAATATATACCAACAGGTATATAAGTAAGGGAAGAGCTGCCACCCAATGGGCCTTGTCCATTGGTGAACTGAGAGTGGTTGCAGGTGTGTTGAGACTGGTTATTTCAGATCACAGGACAGCTGGCAGGGGTCTAAGGTTTATCTAACTGAGCCATGAAAGTATACTTTTCATATACATTTTTGTGTGGAGCATGACACGTAAATGTGGGAGCACAGGTTAGGGTTCTTGGATAGAAAGAACAGAAATCAGGTCTGCCCAATTTATTAGAGGTTCTCAGAGACCTCAGGACCAACAAGGGCCTGAAGTGCCTGTTAGAAAACCCAAATGATTCTGAGGCCCTTGGAAGTAGGAACTATAACCAATATCCATTAGCAGGAATGGTTTAATCAGGACAGGCATGTCTGGATGAAGGATCTTCTACAGCTTATTCCAATATTTTTCCTTGGATCAAAATCCTAGCACAGAGCATCTGATTGAGTGAACTCTCTGTATCTAGGGCAAGGAGAAGTAAAACTCACCCCTTTGACTTCCTTAGTGAGAGGCAGACACAGGATTTAAGTCCCACTAAGACTAAATACAAGGAAACCAAAGTGCCAATCAAGAACAAGGAATGGAAGCTGGGTAGGCAAAAAATGACAAGTATCCCTGATAACAGATGACTGGTTAAAGTATGATATAACCATAAGTGAGATTCTGTGAAGCTATTTTAAAAAGGATAAGGTAAAGATGTCTGGTTTCTCAATCTGCAACTTGGAAGACTAGAAGTTCCCACTCTATCCTAACAATGCGTAAAAAGCTGGAAAAAAAAAAAAAAGGAAAAAATCAACAATTCTTCTTAGATCCATTGAACAACAGAGGTCACAGGACAGTTACTCTTAAAGCTGAAGAGACAGACATGAGAATACAGAGGATTCACCTTATCAGAGCAGAACTGTCTTTACAGAGTTTCACCTACCTGAAAGAGGAGGGGAAATACCCAACTCTATCCCCTCTGCCAGTCCTGTTCTCCCTAAGAGGAAATGGGAGAATGAGAAGCACTGGTAATATTTACAATCCAGGACACAATCTTACCACAAGCTGCTTCCTCCCTCCCCCATACCCTACCACTATATTACTACAGGCCTACTTACCACAGTTCCTTTGGACCAGTACATTGTGTCCACCTCTACACAAAAAAATTACTGGGCATACTAAACATCAAAAAGCACAGTTTGAAGAGACTATGGATCATTACAACCAGAGTCAGACATGACAGAAACTTGGAATTATCATAACAGGAATTTTTTAAATCTATGATTAATATGCCAAGGCCTTTAGTGGGAAAAGTAGACAATATGCAAGGCAGGGTGATAATGTAAGCAGAATTATAAAACTTCTAAGAAAGAATGGAAAAGGAATGGTAGCAATGTTCATAACAGAAATGAAGAATGTTTTTGGATTACCCATTAATAGATGAGACACAGCTGAGGAAAGACTTTCTTGAGATGACAATAGAAACTCCCAAAACTGAAAAGCAAAGAGAGAAAGCACTGAGGGAAAAAATCCCAAGACACAATACCCAAGAGCTGTGGGACAACTACAAAAGATGTAACATATGTGTAGTTGGAATACCAGGTGGAAAAGAGAGAAAAGAAAATAGATAATGTGTGAAGCAATAATGACTGAGAATTTCCCCCAAACTGATCTCAGCCACCAAACCACAAATTCAGGAAGAGAACCTAGAAGGATATATAAACAAACACAAACAAAAACAGATAAACAACTTTTAAAAACTACCTAAGCATAGCATATTCAAAACTACAGAAATTCAGGGACCCCTGGGTGGCGCAGTGGTTTGGCGCCTGCCTTTGGCCCAGGGCGTGATCCTGGAGACCCCGGATGGAATCCCACATCGGGCTCCCGGTGCATGGAGCCTGCTTCTCCCTCTGCCTGTGTCTCTGCCTCTCTCTTTCTCTCTCTATCATAAATAAATAAAAAAAATTAAAAAAAAACAAAACAAAACTACAGAAATTCAAAGATAAAGAAAAAAATATTGAAAGAAGTCAGAGGAAAAAATACCTTACCTTGAGAGAAGCAAAGATAAGAGTTATATCCAATATCTCCTCAGAAGCCACAGAGGAGTTGAGTGAAATATCATAAATATTGAGAAAAAAATCCACCAACCTAGAATTCTGTATCCTGAAAAATTATCCTTGAAAAGTGAGAGAAATAAAGACTTTCTCAGACAAAAATTGAAAGAATTTGTTGCAAGTAGACAAGCCTTGCAAAACAATGTAAGAAGTTCTATAGACCAGGGACACCTGTGTGGCTCAGCGGTTTAGCACCACCTTCGACCCAGGGCGTGATCCTGGAGTCCCAGGATCAAGTCCCACATCGAGCTCCCTGCATGGAGCCTGCTTATCCCTCTGCCTGTGTCTCTGCCTCTCTCTCTGTGTCTCTCATGAATAAATGAATACAATCTTAAAAAAAAAAAGTAGAAGAAGTTCTACCGACCAAAGGAAAATAACATAGGTCTACAGAAAGGAAGGAAGCATTGGAGAATAAATCAGTAATGGTACAATAAATCTTTTATTTTTCTTATTCTCAATTGATCTAATAGATCATTTGATCAAAATAATAGCAACAGCAATGTATTTGATTATGTAAGCTTACATATATGTTATGTCTATATATGTGCTTATGTATGTTTATAAGATGAATGACACAAATGATATAAGGGACAATGGAGGAAATCACATTATTGTGTTACAAGGTACTTAGACTACTTGTGAATGGTATAATGTTATTTGAAAATGGATTTAGATTAGTTGTACATGTGGATTGCAGCCTCTAGGGCAACCACTAAAAAAAGCTTTTTAAAAAGGTATAATTAATCTGCTACGAAAAGAGAGAAATAGAATTATTAAATGCTCAATAAAAAAAACGTGAAAGACAGAAAAAGTGTAGAAAACAAAAATAAGAACAAATAAAAAGAGCAAAAAAAATAGAAAACAGTAACAATATGGCGGATAGTAGTCCGGCTTTATAAATAATCACTTAAAATGTCAGTGGTGTAAATGCATCAATTAAAAGATAGAAATTGTTAGTGCATATCATAAAGCAAGACCCAAGTGTATATTATCTGCAGTAAACACACTCTATAAATATAAAGATTTATGTAGAAGTGTTCCATAATCCTGTGATTAGGCCTCAGCCTTTTAGTGAGCCCATACCTCTGGACAGTGAACATCACGAGTGTTTCTCCATTCCACCAGCCCTCACCTTAGGTCCATCAGGATGGAGAGTGGCTGAATTAGGGCATTTCCCTTCCTCAGGTAAGTTAGGCTCTGATAATACCCCAGCAGGTTAGGTTAACCAGTTTCTCCTAAGGGAAGGTACAGCTAAGAAGAACAAGGAGCTCTGGCATTATTTCAAAATCATCCCTTTTACCTTTCCTCTGCAGGAAGGATGAGGGGATATCCCCCCCCCCCAATACTTTCTGTGGGAATGTGGTCAGGCCCTTGGAAGTAAAGCACACCGCATTGTGGAGTCCTTCTCATGACTGGGTACCCCTGGAGTTCTTTTAACTCCTGTGCTTCCGACAGTTGGCAACCACAGCTCAGGTTTTCTGACCATGGCACTAGTTGCCGCTGAGGTTCCCATTCCCTGATCAATCTCTGCTCTGGTGAGTTGTGTTCACTTTCTCGTTGTAGCGGGAGCAGTTTGCCTGGTGTCCTCCTCTCTCTTATGAATTTAAGAGGAGTTGTTAATATTTTAGTCTATTTGGCTTTTTCCTTGTTAGGTTGGAGTGACAACTTCCAAGCTCCCTTACGTGGAACCAGAAATCAGAAGTCTCCCCTCCTTTATCCATAACTGCCAAAACTTGGAAGTGACCAAGATGTCCTCGAGTGTGTGAGTGGATAAATAAATGGCAATACATCCAGACAATGGAGTATTATTCTGTGCTAAAAAGAAATGAGTGATTGAGCCATGAAAAGACATAAGGAACCCTAAATGCATATGTCTTAGTGAAAGAAGACAGCCTTGATAGGGCTCTATACTCTATGACTCCAACTATATGACATTCTGGAAAAGCAAAACTATGGGGATCACTAAAAAGATCTGTGCTTGCCAGGAGCTAGGAGCAGCTCCTGAGAAGGCAGAGCACGGAGGATATTTAAGGCACAGAGGCAATACTCTGTATGACACTATAGTGGTGGATACACATCATTATACATTTGTCCAAAGCCATAGAATGTACACCACCAGGAGTGAACCCTACTGTGATCCGCAGACGTCAGGTGATAATGAGGTGTCAATGCAGGCTCATCAACAGCATCCCATCAGAAAGTCTATAGTGAGGGAAATTGTACACGTGTGGGGTGGGGGCTGTAGGAGTACTGTACTTTCTGCTTGATTTTGCTGTAAAACAAAAACTCCTCTAAAAATAGTTTAATAATAATAATAATAATAATAAAAAGGTCTACAAGGTCATAACTCAATGGTTAACAGTGCTTCTCTCAAAGGAGCAGAACTCAGTGGTGGAGAAGCAGAGAAGTTGTTGGATGGTGGACTTCCACTTTCTATTTTAAAGCCTTCCTAATTATTCGAATGACTTTTCATTAAGAGCATGTGTTGCTTTTATAATTAAAATTCTTATTTTAGAAAAATAAAAATTATGAAAAACCAGTTGAGGAACAAACAAAGAAGCCTTTCCATGTAAGCCTCTTTGGGGTCTCCATTGTTTTTTGTTTTTTTTGGGTTTTTTTCTCTTGTCAAGAAGAAATAAGGTCTTGGCAGGTAGTAAAAGTTAAGTGACATGATCTATGTAAATCAATTCCTCCAGTGCCTTGAACTTTTAATTCCTTCTTGCCTCTTTCCAGTTGTTTCCCAGGCCCCATCTTCACCTTCCCTCCATTCCTCCTCCTAGCTAAGTAGAGAAGCCTGAGTAGGTTTCAAAAAGCCTATACTCCTGTTGCCCTCCTTTCAATATCTTATCTGCCCTCTGTTCTTTCATCACCACCCTCACCCCCACCCCGTCCCCCCACTGTACATTTTATGCAAAGAATGTATTCCTGGAGACCTCCTATAATTCAAAACTTACATAATTCAATCCTGCTTTTCCCACAGGACTGAATATAAAGTGTACGCAGGGGGGAATGCAATCTCGGAGTGCATAAATCTGCAAATGTTGTAATGTATATTTGCTTTAAGATGGCTTTTTATCCTCCCTGTATTTTCTCTCATATTTTGAAGTGCTCTCTCTTAAATTAACACTACAGAGCATCATGGTGGTTGTTTGGCCTTCTCAATGGAGATTTAGCGCATCTAAGTTCTGTTCCAAAGTCCCCGACTTTGCTGAGTGTTTTACAGCTCTACCACTTAATGAACTCTTAGGTGACCTTGTTATAGGATTATAGGTAGGATATAAAGAAGATTTTAAATTATAATGGCAGCAAATGTTCAAATAAGAGGGGAGAAGCCATCAGGTCTCTTATAGGGGTTCCCACACAGGTAAACAGCTGTGGTTTGTCAGGCATTTACAAAGGATGCTGGTGACTAAGGTGGCGCTGCTGTGTGGCCACAGAGCAAACACAGGTTCCTGACTACTCAGCCTGCCAGCAAGGATAATGTGTGATTCTTGATGAAGGTTTTTAATGGGGGCGGGGGGAGGGTTAAGTTATCTTCAATTTTGAACATAAAGTGAGACTGCTAATATTTTATACAGCACTAATTCCGTTGTTTATAACTTTTATAAAATGCCCCAGACATGGAAAAAATGTCTTGTTTCTTAGCTTAGCATTCAAGACTCTTGTGGTTCTACCTACATCTCCAACTTTATCTCCTTGCCACGCCCATCCCCAGGCACATCAACACTTGTTTTCATGGACAATGTCATTAAGTTTCAAATGGTTTATTTAGAAATGAAGATAATGAAAATAGGCAAAAATAAAATAAAATCATCTGTAATTTCATCGCACAGAGGTAATCATTATTAATATTTGGATGTGTTTCTTTGAGGTCTGGTGCTATCTACATGTATGTGTACCATGTGCATAATAATTTTTTTGGCCAAAACATGATGATTTAGTAAACATTGTTCTGGAGTATATTTCTTTCATCTCATGATGTAACTAGTTATTCTTCATTATTTTACTTAAAACTTGATAGGCGGGGTACCTGGGTGGTTCAGTGGTTGAGCATTTGCCCTTGGCTCAGATGTGATCCTGGGGTCCTGGGATCAAATCCTGCATCGGGCTCCCTACAGGGAGCCTACTTCTCCCTCTCCCTCTGTCTCTGCCTCTCTCTGTGTGTTTCTTATGAATAAATAAATAAAATCTTTTTAAAAATAAAATAAAAAATAAATTAAAAAGTAAATAAATAAAACTTGATAGGTTTCCACTGTATAAGTGTTCCATAATTGAAATAATGCTGTGTTTTTGAACATTTAGACTGTTTAGAAATGTGAGCTTTTGTGAACAATGCTGAAATGAATATTCTTTTTGCTAAATCTCTGCAATCTCCATGATTATTTCTTAAAAAGAACAAATCCCTGGACCAAAAGGAGTGAAAAATTTCAAGGCTTTAAATACACATCACCAAATTGCCCCAGGAAGTTGGAAACAATCTGCACTCCCCTCAATCATATCTGTGAGTCTCTGCATACTTCTCTGATGTGAGCCTCCTTACTCATCTACCTGCCTAGTTCAGAGTGTGATATAAGAAAACCCATAAAAGATACCCACATTAACTTTATGTTTAAAAAATAACTTCCTACTGGTACAGCATGCCTCAATGGACTCTGCTCAATTGTCTTTCTTAGACTAGATGTTCTGAGAATGCACAGATTATGTATGTGTAAATCTTTCTCAGTGCAGGACCACATAGAAACAGGCTCTTAAATGTCAAAAAGCATTTATTAAGTGGCCTGATAAATGTATTTCACTTGCAGGCCTGATGTAAGTTATTTGTCTTTCCTTGCTTTCCTGTTGATGGCTTATTTATAGAAATGGATAGCATGATTGAGTCGTGTGTGTGTGTGTGTGTGTGTGTGTGTTTGTATGTATTGTTTTGCCTCGATTGTTTAATTTTTAATTTATGGATATATACTGCTAGCCTTTTGATGGGTATATTTTATAAAATATTTAAAATCAATGAATTAATCTATGGTGCCTCAGGGATTGGATATATTAGTCCCCTTGTGGGAACTACGTCTATTCTGACGTAGGTGAAATGTAAAAAAAAAAAAAAAAAAAAGGCACTCAATTATTTCTTATATCATTCAGTTCTAAGTGGCAGTGGCAAGGTCATGGCAAATCCACACACAACAGCACCCAAGTTCATGTGGGAGATAATTGTCTCTTTTTATATCCTGTTGCTGTGTCTTCTAGTTGAGGTTGTTCATATTTTGCACTGAGTCTCACTCCAGATTCCTTTCCCTTTCAGGCATATTACTTGTGTGTATTTTGCCCTGTAACTTCCAGGCAAGAAACTAGAATTAGCAAGACAACAATGGTTCTTCTCTCCCTCCACCTCTCTCTCCTGGGATATCTGTCATTCTATTAAGAGATAGTCAATCCATTAAGGGATAGATCCATCTGTTCATCTAAGTCATCCACTTAGAAAATGGCCAGTTAGTTAATGAATATCTCATACCAAGAGTCTTGGAAAAAGTCATGTGACAAAGAGTCACAACAATTACTATAAAATCACATTAGCAAGTATACATGCTCCTCCCTTTAGGACATGTCCAAATCCCTCCTTCGAGTGCCAAAGGAAAACTCCTATGGGATGCCATTCTCTACACTGGGACTATTTTCTCAAGGTGTTGGCTGCTGCTGTAGGCTCTTGGGAGGTGATTATTGCTTTCTCCTAGGTGGGAGGATTGGAGGGGCTGATAACTTCACAGCTGTGAGAGGAAAGGGAAAGAATCTAAGTGAATAACCCTTTCTCTTGGGCTCATTCAAATGGAAGAGGTCGATACCTAGAAGGTGTTACCTCCTCCTCACTCACACCATATTTGATGGAAATCTTCCCATCAATTGTGGCTCCTAGCCAGTTTGCCTTTGAGTTATTATAAATATTCTATTCCTTTCCTTGGGCTTGTTGCAGGTCAAGCCTAGTAGCTGCAAAGAGTGACAGTGAACAAGAAATTTAATTTCTGCACAGTGAAAGCAATAATGTGATTGGGGTTTTGTCATAAAAAATCCCAACACTCATCATGGCACTGGCCATGGTCCTCTCTGCATATAAACATGTCAACCTACCCACATGTGGCCTGAACACCGTGCAGGTCCAATCCCACCCCCATATCCTGAATTCCTAAATCAAGTATAAAGCAATTGAAGTTGATGATAGACAAACCATTAAAACAAAAATCCACCTTGTCTGAAAGTGCACCATACATGTATTGAAGTACTCCATATTTGCTCCTATCTGGGCCCTATTGCTCTGGCCACTTGCCAGAACTAACATATGCCCATCTTAGATGAAGTATACTTGCTTCCTCTCTTTATCTTTTTTTTCCCCCTATTTTGGTTTTTCTGGAAGTATCGAGCATCTTTAGAACTTGTTTTCTTTACCTATAAATCAGATGTTTGATTTTAAAAGCACCTGTCCCAGGTTAAAGGACTTGATAAAGTGTTGAGGAAAAATGATGCTTGGAGTGAGGTGGCAGGGAAAGCAAATACAGCTGCCATTCTGAGCCAGCAAATGGTACAGATGCCACCCTGACAAGTGAGACTCAGGTTTGCACTCCCAGATGAACTTGCCTTCCCAGAAATAAAGCAGTGTTGGACAATTCATTGCCTACAAATGATCCTCTCTCATAGAAGGCTTTCATTCACCTCTGTCTCTTTTTCAGAAATGAGATTCACCATATCCAAGGATTTTTCTGAAGATCAATGATTCAATAGAAGCAAGAATACACATTCCACTCGGGTCACAACCTACAGCTGGAGCCAAATGTTAGGTGCCTATGATTACGTGCCATGGGCTTACCTTTCTGTATTATTGAACTGACTCTGCTTTTGGATTTGTTCTGTCCAAGGTGGAGCCATCTTTTGTGAAATACATCACCACCAGAGCACTTTGTTCTGATAATGTATTACTCTAATACATCTGTTACTTTAATGATATATTAATGTAATACATTAACAGAGCAAGGACAACTGATGATATATTATGGGAAGTAATGGTGCCATTCAGAAAATGAAGTATTCAAGAAAAGATTCATTAGAATTACAGGATAATAGCCAACATATGGGACTCTGGAAACTGCAATCTTGTTCTGTTTTCTACTGGTAAGATAAACAGCTCCCTTGCTCCAGAAGTCCCTGGCCCTTTCCATTCAGGCACCAAATTCCATAAAATATTGGTTGCTACATATTTTATAATGTCTTTATACATACTAACAATGTCTTCCATGAACCTGGGGTCACTGTAGGCTCATTGTATCCAGTTACATTGTTTTTACTAGGAAGTCCTCCTTATTTACTCCTAACCATAGGAAACCAAGTAACATTGACCTCTGGACAGTTAGAACAGCATATCATCTCTCATTACAATAATCTGAACTCCAGTCATTGTTCAACATTAATTATTGCCAAGGCTATAGCATTTTCTTGCTACTTGACAGTTGATCTTCATCCTATCATTAACCTTAGGTCAATTTAATCCCAACCTCCATTTTCAGCACTATACAAACAATTTATTTTTGCATTTTTTTTCAACCACACAAAGACAAACAATGTCAGATTGCTCCACATTATTTTATGCATTACGATGATTAAACATTTTTAAAGACATCCAAACATCAAAGTTTGGAAAGCACCAGTCAACGAGAGTTCTGGAAATGAGATGTCATGGTGGTTTATTTTCCTGTAGAAGGAGGAGGGGCAAGATGGTGGAAGAGTAGGGTCCCCAAATCACCTGTCCCCACCAAATTACCTAGATAACCTTCAAATCATCCTGAAAATCTATTTTCCTGTAGAAGAATTATATAAGGAAGGACTCAAGAGTATGTAAGTTCAGGGCTTAAAACATATTTTCTTTTAAGACTATTCTCTAATATGAACCAAGAAGATTTATAGTCAGCATCTACTATACAGAACTATCCACTACAGTTTAGAATACTGTACATTTAGTATTCCTAAAGCCACGAGCAGAAATGATAGCCAAATTCAGACAATTTCATCTGCCTATAAGGTTTCTTTTTTCCTCCTAGAAATCAGATGTATGAATATAGGAGAAAGGAAGCTAGAATTGCTGCTGAGAAATTTATTTGGTGTTCTCTATTCTTCTTGACCTGATGCTTATATTGAAATGCCAGAAATAACAGTTTGACACAGCAAGGGCCATTGAAACAATAGTACTTAATGCATTTGAATGAAGAATAAGTAAGCTTTGAATAATCACAGCCAATTGCAAGTTAAAGAAATGCTTTGCAGAACTTTAGTGAGCTTTCCTCTGCAAAATAGAATATAAAGCTAAAAGAACTGTTGAAATATATAAAACTCAGGAAAGCATTAATTTTAAATAAACACTCTCACATATAAAGGAGATATTTTTATATGCACATATGTTTCATAAGAAAATGGTTAAAATCCAACAAGCAAACACATAAACATAAAGCTGTATACATCAATATATCTTTACATGAGTTTTAATTATTTATGTGGCTTACCAAGCAGTTAAGATAAAAAAAAGTTCAATGTTCTCTGTTATGACTTTGCATGATGACAGAGTAATGACTTTAAGTATAGATGTATAACAACTGTCTAGGCTGAACACTGGCACTTCCTTTGTCTCTCGCTGCACTTACCACAAAGGAAAAACTGAAACACCTTGCCCTTGGCAGAGAGAGTGAAAACATTTACCTTTTCCAAAAGCACTTATTTTTTTTTAGCAAGACTTAAAATGTGGCATATTAAATTTGAGATTCCAATTTGTTTCCATACAGCTCTAAATGCAGATTGTGGGGTTGACGGTACTTTACACGTGCAGCTGGCATCAGTGTCAGGTATCCCTTATTATCCGGACCTTGAACAATAAGGGTCTCATTTCAAATCTGCCTCAGTGCCTCAGAGGGATTCCCAGGGAAAGCTCTGTGGTTACCTTCTACACCTTGGGTTATCATGAGACTCAAGGAAAGCAGGCTGCCCTTGTTCTGAATGTGTGTACTGTTGCCAACAGCTTTTCGCTTCCAGGAAGGAATGAGGTCCAGGGACAGAGTGGAAAGGTTCCCTTTGTTGTTGAACATAGGAATTGACAACAAAAGCAGGCAGGTAACAGAAGTCTCTCTGCCATCCTGGCAGGCCAGAATTCTGCATCATGACCCAGAGGCCAGATTCATCTGCAGTTCTGTGGGAGCTCATGGACAAAGGGGCACAAGGCCAAGGTTTCCCAGAACCCTAAAGAGTCTGGAACGGGGAGATAAGCCTACAATTCCCCTTAGCCTTGGGAGAAAGGGTCTTTGCACACTAAGGTCTAGAACGAACTGGATACTGGAAGACTCATCCTGTCACTCCATCATCAATTATTAGAAAATACAAATTTTAGAGGCACCTGGCTGGCTCAGTCAGTGGAACATATGATTTTTGATCTTGGGTTTGTGAGTTCAAGAACCCATGTTGGGTTTAGAGATAACTTAAAAATCTTTTAATAAAAGAAAATACAAATCTTAGCAGGAAATCCTGGGAAGTTAGTTAGAATTACAATTTAAATAGTGAAAATAAATTGATCTATGACAACTCCCCTTTACCCTGATTTTTGGCAGGGGACTGCTTAAAACATTTATTTCAAAGCCCATAGAGGCAAAATCATAGTCTGCTTTTCCTCACTCCTCACAAATTCTCCTGCACCCTCAAAACTTAATCTCACCTGCTTTTCAGTAACATAACATTCTGGGAATCTTGATAAGAAAGAAGTACATATATGAAATCTGTAGCAGGGGGGAGGGGCAAGATGGCGGAAGAGCAGGGTCCCCAAATCACCTGTCCCCACCAAATTACCTAGATAACCTTCAAACCATCCTGAAAATCTACGAATTCGGCCTGAGATGTAAAGAGAGACCAGCTGGAACGCTACAGTGAGAAGAGTCCGCGCTTCTATCAAGGTAGGAAGACGGGGAAAAAGAAATAAAGGAACAAAAGGCCTCCGAGGGGGAGGGGCCCCGCGAGGAGCCGGGCTGAGGCCGGGGCGAGTGTCCCCAGGACGGGAGAGCCCCGTCCCGGAGAAGCAGGAGCTGCACCAACCTTCCCGGGCGGAAAGGGGCTCGCAGGGAGTTGGAGCAGGACCCAGGAGGGCGGGGATGTCCTCGGGCTCCCGGGGACACTAACAGACACCTGCGCCCCGGGAGAGTGCTCCGAGCTCCCTAAGGGCTGCAGCGCGCACGGAGGGACCGACCGGAGCAGCTCGGAGGGGCTCGGGAGCAGCTCCAGGGAGGGGGCTGCGGGGCGGGAGCGCGAATCCCACAGCGCAGGCCCCGGAGCACAGGGCGCCAGGACACAGCCCAGGATCCGGCCTCCCCCGGGACAGGCAGAGGCCGGGAGGGCCCAGGACAGCAAGGACGCTCCTGCCCCGAGCTGAGCAGATCAGCGGCCCCGCCCCGGAGCCTCCAGGCCCTGCGGACGGAGAGCCGAGAGCCCCGAGCCCCGTAGTTCCTGCGGAGGCTGAATCCAGGCTTCCAGAGTTGCCATAGCAACTGCTGCTGTTCCTCCTGGGGCCCCACGGGGTAAACAACCCCCGCTGAGCCCTGCAGCAGGCAGGGGCAGAGCAGCTCCCCCAAGTGCTAACACCTGAAAATCAGCACAGCAGGCCCCTCCCCCAGAAGACCAGCTGGACGGACCAGTGATACTCCCCCGTGTTCCAATACAACTTGTTTTTGGCCACTCTGCACTGAGCAAAATGACTAGAAGGAAAACCTCACTTCAAAAGAAAGAATCAGAAACAGCCCTCTTTCCCACAGAGTTACAAAATCTGGATTACACTTCAATGTCAGAAAGCCAATTCAGAAGCACCATTATACAGCTACTGGTGGCTCTAGAAAAAAGCATTAAGGCCTCACGAGACTTCATGACTGCAGAATTTAGATCCAATCAGGCAGAAATTAAAAATCAATTGAATGAGATGCAATACAAACTAGAAGTCCTAACGACGAGGGTTAACGAGGTGGAAGAACGAGTGAGTGACATAGAAGACAAGTTAATGGCAAAGAGGGAAACTGAGGAAAAAAGAGACAAACAATTAAGGGACCATGAAGACAGATTAAGGCAAATAAATGACACTCTAAGGAAGAAAAACCTACGTTTAATTGGGGTTCCCGAGGGCGCCGAAAGGGACAGAGGGCCAGAATATGTATTTGAACAAATCCTAGCTGAAAACTTTCCCAATCTGGGAAGGGAAACAGGCATTCAGATCCAGGAAATAGAGAGATCCCCCCCTAAAATCAATAAAAACCGTTCAACACCTCGACATCTAATAGTGAAGCTTGCAAATTCTAAAGATAAAGAGAAGATCCTTAAAGCAGCAAGAGACAAGAAGTCCCTGACTTTCATGGGGAGGAATATTAGGGTAACAGCAGACCTCTCCACAGAGACCTGGCAGGCCAGAAAGGGCTGGCAGGATATATTCAGGGTCCTAAATGAGAAGAACATGCAACCAAGAATACTTTATCCAGCAAGGCTCTCATTCAAAATGGAAGGAGAGATAAAGAGCTTCCAAGACAGGCAGGAACTGAAAGAATATGTGACCTCCAAACCAGCTCTGCAAGAAATTTTAAGGGGGACTCTTAAAACTCCCCTTTAAGAAGAAGTTCAAGTAACTCTGAACGTGAATGGGCTTAATGACCCCATCAAAAGGCGCAGAGTTTCAGACTGGATAAAAAAACAGGACCCATCTATTTGCTGTCTACAAGAGACTCATTTTAGACAGAAGGACACCTACAACCTGAAAATAAAAGGTTGGAGAACCATTTACCATTCAAATGGTTCTCAAAATATACCCTAAAAACTACAGAACACTTCTGAAAGAAATTGAGGAAGACACAAAGAGATGGAAAAATATTCCATGCTCATGGATTGGCAGAATTAATATTGTGAAAATGTCAATGTTACCCTGGGCAATTTACACGTATAATGCAATCCCTATCAAAATACCATGGACTTTCTTCAGAGACTTAGAACAAATTATTTTAAGATTTGTGTGGAATCAGAAAAGACCCCAAACAGCCAGGGGAATTTTAAAAAAAGAAAACCATATCTGGGGGCATCACAATGCCAGATTTCAGGTTGTACTACAAAGCTGTGTTCATCAAGACAGTGTGGTACTGGCACAAAAACAGACACATAGATCAATGGAACAGAACAGAGAACCCAGAAGTGGACCCTGAACTTTATGCTCAACTAATATACGATAAAGGAGGAAAGACGATCCACTGGAAGAAAGACAGTCTCTTCAATAAATGGTGCTGGGAAAATTGGACATCCACATGCAGAAGAATGAAACTGGACCACTCTCTTGCACCATACACAAAGATAAACTCAAAATGGATGAAAGATCTAAATGTGAGACAAGATTCCATCAAAATCCCAGAGAAGAACTCAGGCAACACCCTTTTTTGAACTTGGCCACAGTAACCGGAGAAGGACAAACAGTGTATGTTCTCATTCATTTGGGGAATATGAATAATAGCGAAAGGGAATATAAGGGAAGGGAGAAGAAATGTGTGAGAAATATCAGAAAGGGACACAGAACATAAAGACTTCTAACTCTGGGAAATGAACTAGGGGTGGTGGAGGGGGAGGAGGGTGGGGGGTGGGGGTGAATGGGTGACGGGCACTGAGGGGTACACTTGACGGGATGAGCACTGGGTGTTATTCTGTATGTTGGTAAATTGAACACCAATAAAAATTAATTTATAAAAAAAAAAAAAAAAAAAAGAAATCTGTAGCAGCCTTTAGTAAAACATTCTTTAGTATAGATCATGCAAACCTGCCAGAAGCAGCTGGCACTTCTCATGACAGATGTTGTTAACAATTTCATTGGAATCTCAGAAACCTAATAAAAACTCTGAGTTCCATTAATACTGAATTTTTAGGTTATTTAAATAATTTCACAGTCAAATGCTGAGTTCTACTCAGCGATGAATTTCCACTTGGCATTAAAAATATCTAAATTCAGCACGTCAAACAAAAAAATGCTATTACCAGGTATATGTATGTGTCTGCACACTCTTGAAGTATGGGGATTTCAAGTAATACTTGGCATCTGACAGGTAAAGATGGCAGTCTCTTTGAGCTTGTCTACAATGAGGAAGCAGAATCTGGCATTCACTAATCCCCATTGCTATCTTGGAAACAAAAGTCCTTTGGCTCAGGTTGTGATCCCAGGGTCCTGCGATGGAGTCCTGCATCAGGCTCTCTGAGGGGAGTCTGCTTCTCCCTTTACCTATGTCTCTGCCTCTCTGTGTCTCTTATGAAGAAATAAATAAAATCTTAAAAAAAAAAAAAAACAGTCCTGAAGTAAACAAGGAGTAGTCTATACTTTGAGGTGTGCAACCAGAATGTGTTAGGACAAATTTCTCCAGGATCAGGGACCGCCTTTGTGCAATTCTGTAAAATGACACCCAGAACCAGGTGGGAAGAACTTGTGCTGACAGATTGGCGGTTGCCAGATGCAGGGGGTGGGGGGCAAAATGGGGGAAGGTAGTCAAAAGGTAAAAACTTTCAGTTATAAGATAAATAAGTTCTGGGGATATGATGTACAGCATGGTGACTGTCATTAACAATACTGTATTGTATATTTGAAAGTTACTAAAAGAGTAAATCTCAAAAGTTCTCATCACAAGAAAACTGATTTGTCATTATATAAAGTGATAAATGTCAACTAAATTTATCACAATGGTCATTTCACAATGTATACATATGTTATATGTTAATTATATCTCAACAAAAACAGAGGAGAAAAAAAATCTCCTGCTGTATTGGCCCTTGGAAGGATCAGCCTGTGATTTCACTCTTGGAAGAGTGAGACTATGTAAATAAAGTCCTTAGGCATAGCTTGGTTTAGGTAGATACCGTAAAATACGTGGGAGTATGAATGGGAAAAGGGGAGGAGCTCTCAAGCCTATAGCTTTAAGGATATGTCACACTACACAGCCTTCTCACCAACTGCTGACAATGAGCAAGTGTGGAAGGAGAGAGATGGGCCTCTTGCACATTGGGTTAGGTGATGAGTTCTGGCTGCCAATGAAACTGAGTTGAGCCAGACCAAGAAAATTCTGGGATGGTGAAATTTCACTCAAGAGTGGACATAATAAAACCCCAACCTCTCATCAGTGCCCTTTACCCACGTTTACCCTCAGTCATCACGTCCTAAAGCTCACATTATAAACCTGTATTCACAGGCCAACTTGGACACAAAGCTCCACTCTCATGCAATCTATATTCCATTGTACAAACCGCAGGCATACATTTTAAGCTACTTTCACAAATGTTGTTCTATTCATTCAAACATAAGCTTGATATGCCATACACAGTAAAGCAAGTTAAACAGAAAAGCATGAAAGGACATGACGTAAAAAGCAAATTAAATGTAAACTAATCTCTCAACAAGCTTTCACTGAGCACCAACTATGTAACCAGCTCAAATAAGCCCCAAACCAAATTTAAAATGAAGTTAGGGACACATTTAAGGGTCTTGATACACATTTCCAAATTGCCTTCTAAAAGGATTCTGATACTTGGCACTCCCACAAGCAATGTAAGAAAATCTCTGTTTCACTGTATGTGTTGCATGAAATTAAAACCTTAAGTAAAAAGGGTGTCACACAAATTGTATATTGCATAAACCCAATGTTCTGTAGCTTTAAATCCCTAACATTTTAGATGGTAGAGTATGGAGTTTGTAGCCTAGAGGACAGACCCTCACAACTTAAAACAATAGGAATAAGTTAGGTGATCAGTAAACACAACTATTTTGGTAATCTTCACATATAAGCCAAGGTTTCTATGACCACCTTTCTTTTAACTCCAGAATCTAGAGATCTGAAAAATTCCCTACACGTCCATGATTTTCATCCAATGCCAATCATTATCTCCTGTTCCCTTTTCAGAGATCAAATCTCCATGCATACCCTGATGAAGTGAGCCCATGTGTCCCTGTTTTATTTAGGGGGAACCCAAACTCTATGGACAAATCTAATTGGACAAAGAGGAAATGCCTGGCCCCAGCTGAGCCAATCAGATTTCTCCTACTGAAGTTTGTAATTGGAACACTTCAAGTCTCTGAGCAATGGGTGGTAGCCAACCTGAGTTCAAATCTGGCTCCCTGGAAAGTAAAAATTGAGACTATGGAGAAGCAGAAGTTGAGGGGAAAATGGGAAGATCTGCAGTTAGATGAAGTGGGAGACTTGCAGACAGAAGACAACGCCAGCACTGGAGACCCTGGTGCCTGGTGACCACCTGGTCTTGAGAAGCCTTCCCGTATTTGCTGCACGTCTAAGATCTTTATATGTCCTTAAAATAAATGCTTTTTTTTTTTTTTAGGTCAACCAATTTGGTCAGAACAAAGTCTCTCCAAGTTTGCATCTTTCTACCCCAATTTTAAGATACACTTCTCCCTTCTCAGTGACACTTGACAAAATTTCTAATATGGAGACTTATCATACAATCAGTATGTATATTAAATATAATGAGAGTTTTCCCCCTTGAAAAGTCACTGGACTGGTGGTGCATCTTGCTTATGACAGCATCTCAGAAACTAAGCTTTTAGAACATGAAGGAAGTAAGCCAGGTTGGTCAGCTGTGTGCTATTTACCTCCCTGCTTAGCTTCTAGGCAAAGATATCTAGAGTTGATATATATATATCTCTATATATAGTGTGTGTGTGGTATAGATAGATATAGACAAATATAGATATCACATCTAGGCATATATATATGCCATATATATCTCCAGGTAATTTTAAAGATTTATTTATATATTTGAGAGAAAGAGAAGAAGATAAAGAGAGAGCTCCGTAGGGAGGGGGAGAGGGAGAGGGAGAGAGAACCTTAAACAGACTCTGCTACAGACTCAATCTCACCACCCTGAGATCATGACTTAAGCCAAAACCAAGAGTTGGAAGCCCAACTTGCTGTGCAACCCAGGTGCCCCATCCTTCTTTTTAAAAAGATTTTTTTTATGTATTTGAGAGAGAGAGAGAGAGAGAGAGAGAGAGAGAGAAAGAGAGCCCAGGTAATTTTAAAGAATCAAATGCATTTGATGGGATGAACACTGGGTGTTATACTATATGTTGGCAAATTGAATTTAAATTTTAAAAAAAGAAAGAATCAAATGGGAAAACAAGGCTTATTATTTTATTTGAACTCAACATTTTCGAGCTGATAAACCCACTTCTCACAAAAAGGTCTCCACAGATTGTCCCACCTTAAACATATTTATGTATGACCATCATTATTCCTAATTATATAATGAACTTTTTTAAATCCTTTTTTTTAGACAAAGAGAAACTGACACTTCCTACTTCTACCAACTATATCCAATAGAAAATAGTAAAATGAAGACATAAACTTGGCTAACATTGACTATCACCAGAGTTTGACTTAGAAACATGTTGCTTTCCAGGTAGATAGACAAGGGATCTGATTAACGCCCTGAGTGCCACTTCCTCAGACACCCTTCCTCTTCTAGCCCAGCTCCCCCTCTCCCACTACATTAAGGAGTCAAGAAGCCTGCTTTAATCTAAGGGATCCAGGATTTGGACAGAGAGGACTGTCAGAAACATGGAGAACACCCCGCAGAAGATCATTCTTAAAGGGAACCACATATGTCTGGCATCTGTTTGCCATCTCTGTGGTAACTGGCTTTTATAAGTTCTAATTTCTGATGGGAACAAACAGAACTGTGAAGGCACCCAGGGAATCCCCCTGGTGAGCACTGTCGTTGTTTCTTTATTTCTGTTCGCCTGCTTGTTGGGCTTCTTAATTTGTCAAATCCTCTAAAGATGTGTGGTGAAAAAACATAATTACAATCTTTTTAAATTACAAAAAAAAAGCATTCATACAGTATTGGCAGAATCATGCAAATCTTTTCACTCATTTCTAAACTAAAGTTTGATGTTTACTCACATAACCAAAAAATTATTGTAATGGAAATATGTTTGCTGCCCTGATGGATTGGGATAGTCCTATACAGTGATGGTGCTTCTTCATTTGTTTGCTCTCTGTCCAAAGGCCTGCAGACCTGAAACAAATGGAATCAGCCAGCACCAAAGTTAGAAAAAGCCCACATTCTATTTCACAGCCCGACAAAAAGCATAATTAAACAAAATACATAGTCAAGTCCAAACATTTAGGATCACCACTTTCCCAAAGAAGATGAAAGAAACTTTCAAAGTGATTTTCCCCTTGGGACTTTACTCTAAAAGATATATGACCTGGGATCATATGGAAATGAGTGTTCCAGATTATACTGTTTAAGCTCAGAAACATTTCAAATAAGGAGTGAATCCATTCTGAACCCCTAACTAGTGCTTTGCAATGCTTGTCTGTATTTCCCCCATAGAATTTATGTTGGTGCCACAGTTCCTGCTGAGAGCTCACAGAGTGGAGCAATCTGCTGCAGAGACCTCCAGATAATGTGATAGGTGCTATGTTAGAGTTATGAATAGAGCCTTGATGAGGGAAAAGTCACGAAAGGCTTCAAGAGAGATGGGTGTTGAAAGATCCAACTCAAATGAATGTGTGACGTTGTGGAATATAGAGGGCTTCATGATGAGCTGCAGAGAAGGCTCCACCTGAAAGATACACATTTTGCCCTCTAGAAACCTCTCGGTTGGACAAAAAATATTCTGGAGGTCAGATTTAGTGTGTGGATCTTCTAATTTATGTCCCCTACTTTATTTTTTTAAATATTTTATTTATTTATTCATGAGAGACACACACAGAGAGAGAAGCAGAGACATAAACAGAGGGAAAAGTAGGCTCCCAGTAGGAAGCCTGATGTGGGACTCGAGATCCCAGAACCCTGGGATCATGACCTGAGCCAAAGGCAGACACTCAACCACTGAACCACCCAGGTGCCCCTATGTCCCCTACTTTAAAGATGTTTTAGGCAGTGGTGACAACAGTCACAGAAATGTTAAGGGAAAGGGTTGAGAAGTCAGGGCAGCTGGCTGTGGTTTTTCAGGAGGGGCAGGAGGTATGATGACTAAGGGTGGGTTAGGATTGAGGAGGGCTTGAGAAACTATTCTACTAACACTAGACTTTGTCCTGAACACCCTGGTGAGCTGGACACTCATTCTAAGTAGATGGATGACCTGAAGATTCACTTTTAGTAAGATAATTGCCAGCAGGCCTGTTGAGGAAACAGGCCAGATGCAGGAAGGCTGGTTGGTGACATCAGAGACAAGAAAGAGGCCAAGGTGGTGGCAATGAGAGGGTGAAGATGGGTTAAAATTGGGAGCTATTTCTGAGGCAGAATAGATAAAGCTTAGATATAGGAGTGAGAGAGGGGAGGCATTAAGAATGAATCCATGGTTTCTGGCTTTAGTAAGTGCTTAGGTTAAAAAAAAATCAGAATTGAGAATCACAAAAGGAGCAGTTGGAAGAGTGATCATTTCTGTTTGAGATATACTAAATTGTAAATACCTGTGGTTTTAACCAGCTAGAAGTATTTTTTTTCTTTCTCTTTGTGTTCTTTTGAATTTTGGAGCATTCCAAACTTAAAGAAAAGCTGGAAATAGAGTAAAAAGGAAACAAACAAACAAACAAACCTTTATACCCTAAAGCCCTACCGTGTCTAAGTAAGTCACTGACCTGATCCCCCATTACCTACTAATTTAGTGTGTATTTCCTACAAACCAGAGAATTCTCCCAGACAATGGGAAGAGAAGCACAAAGTTAGGAAATTTGCTTGATACATCACTACCATCAAATCCTCAAACCTCAATCCAGTTTTGCCAAATATCTCATCAGTCTTTCTCAGCAAAAGAATTGCGTTCAGAATCACAGGCCATGTTCAGTGGCCAGGTTGCCTTCATCCCCTTCTGTCTAGAACAGGGCCCCCGTCTTTGCTTGTGTTAAATGTCCCTCAGTTTGGGTTTGTCTGGTGTTTCCTCATGCTTAGATTCAGGTTATGCATCTTTGGCAGGAAAATCAAGGAAATGATGCTGCTTTCTTATTGCATCTTATCAGGTGGTGCACGATTTCAATTTATCCTGTTACTGATGATATTTGCTTTGATTGCTTGATTGAAGTGGTATCTGCCAGTTTTCTTCACTTTAACGTTACTCTTTTGCATCTGTACTTAACAAGTAAATTTGCTATTGCTCATCAAACTTGCAATTTATCCATTCATTAGTTTATATCAGAGTGGATTCGTGATTTCTTTATTCAATTGGTTATAATCCATTACCATCATTATTTATTTACGTGCTTAAACTGTTCGAGATTTGGCCGCTGGGATCCCCTTTGGCCTGGTTTCTGTGTCCTTTTGACATGTTCTTATCATTCTCTGAACACTTCCTTGCTCTCTGGCATAAAGAAGATTTTCCAGACTCATCTTGTACTTTTCCTACCAGCCTTGAAATCAGTCATTTCTCTAAGGAGCCTTGTTTCCTTTAGTGGAGAAGAATATTTAGAAGCTGCGTTCAGGGAGCTGGCTGTGCTCATAGTATTGCAGTGTCACTGTTCCAGGCCCTGTCGAAGGATAGAGCTAGGGAAGCATTTGTGAATCCACATCTCTACACACACACACACACACACACACACACACACACACACACACAAGAATTCGTTTATAAATCTATCTACATGTATTGAAAACAATGAGTTCATAGGGTTTGTCCTAATTTTTTTCTTTTTCCATACCTCTATATTTGATTTCCAACTGTGAAAAAGCTGGCTTTCTGGTTACTTTTGATCAACCCAGCACATATAACCACACTGCAGCTCTCCTGTTGTTCCCTCCCTGGCACAGATGCCCTCCCCAGGCTACTCAGCCCCTGACACTTCTTACAGGACTGCCCCCCTGCAGGTGTCCTCCTCACCCTGCTCTGGTCCCGATAGCCAATTCTGGAACACAACAGATACTTCCCCCATTCCTTCCCCACCTTAGGTTCAGACACCAACCTTGTTTTGCCCCACCTGACAGCTTTAGGACCAAATTGTCAGGAAAGGCAAGGAAGAGAAAAGGGAATGGAAAAGAAAGGAACAGAGAGGAAGGGAAGAGAGATGAAGAGACAAATGTTAAATAGATACATTGAGAAGCACTATGGCATACAGGATAAGGCTGGCTTCCAACACACTCTGCTACTTGTTTTCTGTGACCTTGAGCAAGCTACCGTATTGTATCAGATGTAAGATGTATTTTTTTTAATTGAAAATTTTTAGTGAATTGTAGATTCATATGTAGTTTTTTTTAAAGATTTTATTTATTTATTCATGAGAGACACACAGAGAGAGGCAGAGACATAGGCAGAGGGAGAAGCAGGCTCCCCACAGGAGAGACAAACACATTCACACACAAAAATTCTACATTAGTATTTAGAGCAGCTTTTAAGGTAATAGACCCAAACTGGAACCAACCCAGATGTCCTTAACTGGGTTGGTGGTATATCCATATCTTGGAAGTTATTCTGTGCCACAGAATAAAAAGGAACAAAATATTGATACATACAATAACCTGGACAAATCTCAGATGGATTATGGAATGGAAAAGGCTGATTCCAGAGTTACATACTGTATGATTCCATTTATATAATATTCTTTAATAGATGAAGTTATAGAAATGGAGAACAGATTAGTAGTTGCCAGGAATTAAGGAGGGGATGGGAACAGGAGGCAACTGGGTGTGGCTATGAATGAGCAACACCAAAAGCTTGATCCATAAGAGCAAAAAACTGATAAATTGGACTTCATCAAAATGAAAACTTTCGTGCTACAAAATCCATTAAAGGATGAAAAGAAAAAAATTTAAAAGAAAAAAATAAAGGATGAAAAGACAAGCTACAGAGTGGGAGAAAATATTTGCAAACAATATCTCCAACAAAGGACTAATATCTAGAATATATAAAGAGCTCTCAAAACTCAACAGTAAAAACCAAACTATCCAATTGAACACAAGCAAAAGATATAAAGAGATATTTCATTAAGGAAGATATATAGATGGCAAAAAGTACATGAAAATATGTTCAACATCTTTAATTGTTAGGGATCACATTGCAATACCATTCCAAACCTAACAGAATGGCTAGTATAAAGAATGATGACAACATCCAATGCAACTGAGGATTCAGATAAACAGAATCACTCATATGCTGTTGATGAAAATGTCAACAGTTTGGTGGTTTCTGAAAATACTACATGCACCGTGATAGGACCTAGCAATTGTACTCCTAGGATCAAGCTTTTGGTGTCAAGTCTTTGAGAAGCACTAAACCTTGAAGATTTTATTCTATGTTTCTTTCTAAAAGTTTTGTTGATTTATATTTTACATTTAAGTTTGTGATCCATTTTTAGTTAATTTTTATGTCAGATGTAAAATCAGGTTTGAGATTCAGTTTTTTACCTATCAATGCCTGGTTGCTTAAGAACCATTTATTGTAAAAGCTATTGTTTCTCCTCTGCATTGCTTTTGCACTTTTGTCAAAAATCATTTGAGCATATTTTTGTGGATCTATTTCTGGGATGTCTATTCTGTCCCATTCATTTACATGTCTATCGCTACACCAATACTACAGTCTTTATTATTGCAGCTATGTACAAATTCTTAAAATTGAGTTGACTAATTCCTCTGACTTTATTCTTTTTTTTTCAAAATTGTTTTAGCTATTCTACTTTGTCTTTCCATATAAATATTTTTAATAATCTTACCTTAACCTACAAAAAATCCTGTGGATATTTTGAAAAAAACAGAGTTAAATCTGTATGTCAGTTTGGAGGATATTTACATCTTTTTATATGTAAGTCTTTCAATCCATAAACACAGCCTATCCCTCTATTATTTAGGGTTTTCTCCTCTGTCATCAACATTGTGTGCCTATTGTCATATAGGTTTGTTTGTGTTTGTTAGATTTATGCCTAAGTATTTATTTTTTAAACAATCTTATATTGTATTTTAATTTTAGTGTCCATATATTCATTGCTAGTATATAGATATATAATTGATTTTTGTACCTTTATGTTGTATCCTAATTCACTTATTCTTGTACCTTGAATCTAAATTCACTTATTCTAGGAGGCTTTTTGGTATACTCTTGGGATTTTTCTGTGTAGACAATCATGTCATTTGTCAGTTGGCTAGTTTTATTTCTTCCTTCCTGATCACTATGCCTTTTATTTCATTTTCTTCCCTTACTGCACTGGCTAGAAGTCCCAGCCCTATGTTAAATAAGAGTGAAAGAGACATTTTTGGCTTATTTCTGACTTAGGGGAGAAGCATTCAGTCTTTCACTATTAAATATAATGTTAGTTATTTTTGTTTTAGATGAGTTTAGGGTTTTTCTTGTAGATGTTTCCTATT
Source organism: Nyctereutes procyonoides (assembly GCF_905146905.1). NCBI lineage: Eukaryota > Metazoa > Chordata > Mammalia > Carnivora > Canidae > Nyctereutes > Nyctereutes procyonoides. The sequence goes on from NW_026575122.1 coordinate 19,713,482, forward strand.
AAGTTGAGAAAGTTTCCCTCTATTCCATTTTTTTTTAGTTTTTATCATAAGCAGGTGCTGAATTTTATCAAATGTTCTTCCCTTCCCCTCTGTTCCTTTCTTTTCCATTCTCTTTTCTCTTCCTTGCCTTTCCTGAACAATTTGGTCCTAAAGCTGTTACGTGGGGCAATGGATATGATCATGTAACTTTTCTTCTTTAGCCTTGTAATGTGGCGATTACACTGATTTATTTTCAAATACTGAATCAACCTCACACATCTAGAATAAACCACACTTAGTCATGTTGTATAATTTTTCTTATGTATCACTAAATTCTATTTGCTAATGTTTTGTTAAGGATTTTTGCATTTGCATTCGTGAGGTATTTGTATTTGTATTTTTGTGTTATTTTTGTCTGGTTTTGGTATCAGGATAATATTAGCTTCATAAATTCAGTAGTGGTCCCTTCTTTTCTATTTTATGGAGAAGACTGTGTAAAATAAGTATTAATTTCTTTTTTGGGAGTTTTAGAATTATTAGTTACATTTTCTTAATAATTATAGAGCTATTCAAATTATCTTTTTCATGTTGGATAAGTTGTAGTAGTTTGTGCTTCTTTGTAGAAATGGTCTATTTCACCTAAGTTATCAAATTTATATATGTGGAGTTGTTTGTAGCATTCCCTTATTCTCCTTTTGATGTCTGCAGGATCTGTAATGATACCCTATTTCAATCATACCTTGGTGATTTCTGTCTTTTCTCTTTCTTTTCATTGTCAATTTTGTTGGACATTTATTACTTTTATGGATTTTTTTAAGACCAACTGTTAGTTTCTTTGATTTTTCTCTACTGCTTTTCTGTTTTTGATTTCATTTCAATCTATTATTTCCTTCCTTCTACTTGCTTTAGGTTACTTTTCTTTTTTTCTGGGTTCTTGAAGTAGAAGCTTGGATTTTTTATTTGAAACTTTTCTTCTTTATAAAGTGTTCATTTAGTGCTATACCTTTCCATCTCAGTATGTGCTAGCTATGTCCCCCAAATTTTAATATGTTCCATTTTAAATCAGCTAAATATATTTTTAAAATTTCCCTTAAGATATCCTCCTTGACCCATAGATTATTTAATAGCAGATTGTTTAGTTTCAAAGTATTTGAAGATTTTTTGTTATTCTGCTATTGATTTGTAATTTGATTCCATTGTGGTTGAACTCACACTATATGATTTAAATTTTCAAAAATTTGTTGAGGTTTGTTTTGAAACCCAAAACATGGTCTGCCTTGCTATCTATTCTGTGGACATACAAAAATAATGTGTGTTCTACTGCTATTGAGGGGAGTGTTCTATAAGTTTTTATTAGAGCTTATTGGTTGTGATGTCGAGCTTTGCCAAACCCTTGTTGATTTTCGTCTAGTTGTTCTATCAACTGTTAAGGGAGAGGTGTTAAAGTCTTCAGCTACAATTGAGGATTTGTCTATTTTCCCTTTTAGTACTATCAATTTTTACTTCACATATTTTGCAACTCTGTTGTTTGGTGCATATGCATTTAAAATTGCTATGTCTTCTAAGTGGATTGATTCTTTTAACTCTTTTATCCTTACATAATGTCCTTCTCTGTTTTTGGAAATTTTCTTTGTGTTAAAGTCCACTTTAAATATATATATACATATAGCCACTTATGCTTTCCTTTGACTAATGTTTACATTATATACACATATATTTAATAGAGATAGATAGATAGATAGATGATAGATAATAAATATAAAATCCTTTTACTTGCCCATGTCATTATATTTGAAGTAAGTTTCTTATTGACAGTATATAGTTGGGTCATATTTTTTAATCCACTCTGCCATCTGCTGTTTTTTAATTGGTATATTTAGACCACGTTCATTAAAATGGTTATTGATACGTTAGGCCTGACCTCTGCCATTTTTTTTCTTTGCTGTTTGTTTATTCTCTTTTATTTTTTTCTTTTTTTGATCCTTACTGTGGATTACTTAAACATGTTTTTAGAATGCCACTTTGATTTATCTATAGTATCCAGAGTGTATCATTTTGCATAGACTTTTCAGTGGTTGCGCAAGGTACTACACTATATATACGTAACTTATGACAGTCATCATTGGCATCATCATTGTACCAGTTCAAGTGAAGTATAAAAACCTTAAGCACCCACCCCGTTTATAATATAATTTAAATCTCTTCTCCCACCCCTGTTTATAATATAATTGTCTTAAAATTTCCTCTAAATACATTTAGAATTACATCAGAGAGTGTTATAAATTCTTGCTTCAATTGCCAAACATAATTTAGAAAATTCAAGAAAAGAAGGAAAGCCTACTTGGCTTTCCTTACTTGGGTAAGCCATACTTACCCATATTTTTGCTTACAAAGCTCTTTCTTACCTCCTGGTGTTTCAAGCTTCCTTCTTTCACTATTGTTTTTCTGTTTGGAGAAATTCCCCATTCTCATAGAGTAGGTCAGCTGCGTTTGTTTTATAGTATCCAGGATTTTTAGCCTTACTAAGCAGGAGGAATAGGAAAAATTATGTCTAATCTACTCCATGTCCCTGGAAGCAGAAGTCTTTAAATATACATTTTAACCTTTCTAAATGAGGAGCTTTCAATTGCTATTGGTTAGGCTGCAGTCACAACATAGTTGTTTCAGTCTCTGTATGTGCAAATGTGATCAGGGCTATTAATGTTGTGTCGTTTTAATTGAGTTGGGTACATTGCTTAAGCATAGGGTTGGCCTTTAAGAAAAAGGAATTCACAGACAAGATATCCTTTCAAAGAAAGTTGAAGGGAAGAGGATTTCTCCTGGTCCAAAGGTTCCTCAAAGCAGAGGAAAAGAAAGAAGAGGCAGTCACTAAGTGTTACCTGGAATAGCCCTCCATGAACTCCATACCACCAGCCCAGTATATTAGATTCTGATACATTTTATGGACTTGTATGTTAAACAGGAACTTGCTAGAAAGTAGGGTGATATGATTGTTATTTCAGGTGTCGTGACTGAACAATATCCTCTTGACATTTCAGTAAAAAATCACTTAAAGACCATCTGAGGAAGAAATATGAACCCTTATAATTTGTCAGAAACCTTCCATTGAGACTTTCTGGTCAGATCAATAAAGTGTCAACATCAAAACTTGCATAATGGGTGTCATTATCTTGGCAGAAAATACAGAGACAATAGTGGTGTTCTCTCTTAAAAAATGCTACATCACCAGTGCTATGGGTAGCACAGAAGACAACTTTGTGTGGAAAACCATGTATATCAAGGACTCTGTTTTGAAAAGTAATTTAAGAATTCAGACACTTATATTCAAATTATATATATATATATATATACAAGAGTGATACATAATAAAAATTATACCTTGAGCTCTTTCAATAAATATAAAATAAAAATTCTAAGTGATAGGAAATCATTGTGCTATTGTTTAATTGGCATCATTATTTTCCCTAGTGGTATATAAAATAAGGATGTATTTTACACTTGATAGTATCTTTTTTCAGTACATATTAAGAAATACAAGAAGTGACAACAGTGAAGAAAACTGAGGAAGGAGTCTTGCAAGATGTGGAATAAGAGAATCAAAGATGAAAGGACGGGAGTTTGTAGTCTAAAAAGAGAACAGTGGAGTTTCAAAGATGGGGTGATTCTTGATAACAAACTCTACAATGTGATCTTGGTAAAGATCTGAGGAAATAGAGATCAAGATCATTGACCTACAAGAGATTAGGAAGCTTTAAGGTATGGTGTTTAATGGTTTCTCACATGGACATTATTATAAACCAGGCAGATGTGAGGAATTGGGATGGAAAGGAAGATAACAAATAGGAATTCCAATTGCTTCACAAAAGTGGGAGAGTCACTTAGCGGTTGGAAGACTGAAACAAATAATGATGGGGAGAAGTGGCAAGGTTGTTATAAGTTTATTTATGAATCTTCAAATTCTTAGGGAAAATTTTAAAACTGGCTGCATTATGATAGACTGAATACACTGCAATGAAAAAAGTTTAGCTTAACTTTTTGATATTCATGTTGATACCAAATGAGATTCCTACTGATAGAGAATTATGGATTATAACTGAAAAGTTTTATCCAAACATCTGAGTTTGGGTATTTCAAAACTCCATATAATTAATATGTTGGACTGTTTTCTGTGTAAATATGGAATTCAACACATAGCCTAGTATCTCAATGTAATTTATAGCCACTAGAAATGCCCGGATGGATGAAGATATTTTGTATATTGAACAATAATGCCAAATAAGTGACTTATTGACTTGATGGTTGATATTTAAAGCCATAAGAAAGAAGATAAAAGACAGCATTTGAAAGTCTAAAACCATTATATACTTATATAATATTCCCTTGCCACTATGAAAAAATTAAACCATTGTGGACTGGTAAGGAGATAACAAGTTAGTTGGGCATATCATAAATTAACTTCAAACAGCAAGGCCTAATAAGTAAACTCAACTTTAGAAATGATCTCTTGGCTCAGACTTCAATAAACAGAGAAATGGCAGGGGGTTAATCCTTCACTTGTTGTAAGCCAAAGATAGAGATGTGGCTGTGATTGTTCCAGAAAGCATGTGGAAAACTGTGCTTGTGTGAGGGTATTCATAATAAATAAATAATGAGGGCATAGTCACCAAGATCAGGACAAATTAAATTATAGCATTAGGACAGAGGCAATAATTTAAGGAAATCCATTATTTATTAGAATAATCACAACTACCCAAAGTATAGTAAGAGCTGGGGTATAGGGTTCACCAGCTGTGGAACCTAAATCCTCCTCTTCATATGATAGCACTGGCTCCAGGACAGCTTGCAAGGCAGATGACTTTTGGGAGAATCCAACCATTGCATGCCCTTAGAATCAAGGGAAAGAGGGTCAGAAGAGAGATCTTGCTTCTCCAGAAAGAAAGTTGCACAGGAAATATGAGTTGAAAATTACACACTATGTAGTAAATGGATATTGAAGAAGAGCCATTAATGCCACATATTTTAAGCACTATAGAAATAGTCTTAGGGTGTAGAGACTTTTTTTTCCCCAAAAGAATAATAAAAGATGCACTTATAAAAATCATTACTGGACACATGGAAATGAAAACACTCTCACTATTAATTTTTTTGAGGGAGAGAAAGGAAGACAAAGCATTCAGCTTCCAAGCTTTTAAAGCAATACTGAACTCAGTAAATACAAGTAATAAGAACTAATGACTTTAAACTGGCTATATCGTGGTCAGTTGAGGGGAAAAAAGGAGACATGACAAAGATGGGGAAATGAAAGAAGGAAGAGAAAGTAAGATGATCATATTGAGCTGTGGCTTTTCCTCCCAGATTCTGCTCCCTTCTCAGCCTCACGTGAATACCTGTGGGGTCTCCCTATTCATTTCTCCCACAAACAGCTCCAGTCCCTTCCCCCTGCCACCCACTACCACACGTGTTAATAAAAGCAAGTTAGTCCAAATCTTCTTCAGGGGCCTTCAGCTCCAGTGTCACCTAAGTTTGAGCAGACAACACTATTTTTAACTTTCCTGAGAAGTTCAAAGTGGTTAGATTTAACCTCCCCAACTCAGTATGTTTTCATCTCTTCACGGTGCCTTTCTTTCTCCCCTCCTATCTCAGGAAAGACAGTGCCCTTTCTCGTGTTCCAGCCTCAACCCTCCACCTTTGTCCTGAAGAGTTCCTCTGTGGCTCTATCCTTTCAACCAGCTCCTTTCTCTCTCAACATGCATATAATGTAATAGAAGCAACAATCAGATAAAACATTCTTGTAGTATTTTTAGTATACAAAATGCTCTTGCTACATAATTTCCTTTGAATCCTTACAATTGGTCTAGGAAATAGGTATTATTGTTTTCCTACTTTTAGCTCCCTGAGAGGTGAGCTGACTCACCAACACTCACACAAGTGATGAGTGGCAGAGAGAGGACTCAAACTCGAGCTTTCCAGTTTCAGACCCAGTGTGCCAGCTGGGCCACCTCTTTCTTGGGATTGCTCTTCTCCCCAGCTGGTGAGTGCAGACACATTTTCCCAGCATATTGGTAAATGCCTATAGCCCCCCCAAGGTCCCTGTGGGGCTGAGGGGTTGACAGCCCCCAGGCCAGCTCCTGCCAAGGCTGGTCTCACCCATCACTCCAGGACACTTTACAAATATGACCATTTTCCACACGCCATGACTTGAACAAGGCTGGAAAACTCTATGGTGACCCATCATGTTGTTTGCCCAAGATGTTCCCAGTTTTAGCAAGGAAAGTTCAACACCCCTGGCAAATTGAGACTGTTGATCATGCAGAGAAATTTCTGATCACTCTGTGCCCCTCCCAGGGTGCTTCCTATATGCATCTTTTATTACTGTGTTTCAAATTCACTCAGTAAACACTTACTGAGCCCCTGCTGAAGTCAAGAGCACTACACTAGGCATCAGTACATAAAGATGTACAATCCATGTCTCTGCTTTCTGTGGCTTGCAGTCAAGTGGGGAAGATGGTATATATTCAAATGAGCACACAAAGTGAAGTGTGATAAAACAAAACAAAACCCTGAGTATTATAACAGCCAAAGGCGGAGAGAATTTCAGGGACGAGAGGGCAACCAATAGAATCAAGTGCTGTGGAAATATCCAGAAGGATGAAGCCTATGAAAAGCCCACTGGATTTGGTGCCTAGAACTGATGTGAAAGCAAATTAGAAGGGCAGAAATTAGCAGAAATTGAGAACAGCAGCCAGAACCATCCTCTAAAATGCAAGCCAGAAGATTCCCTCTTTCAATGAAGAAGTAACCCATACCAGACTAGTTCTCCCACCATAAACAACTAGAAAACTGGACAAAACATACGATTTGACATCAGTCATTTAACAACTGGCAGTTGTCATCGCTAGGAGAAGTAAGCCCAATAAAGTCCAGGCTTTCTGCCTGGAGGCATTTACTGGATTCTTGCTCAGGGAGGGAAACCTAAGTAAGACACAATTCTCACACTGAGCTGAGGAAACAAAGATCAGGACTCAGGGTGGTGGCCCCGTTACCTCCCTGCTCTTACACCACTTTTTCCGCAAAGCGTGAATTACCACCTGACGTTACAAATTTTATTTTTTTCATTGTTATTATCATCTGTCTCCTTGTGACTCCCTCCTCAGAATGTCATCTTCATAACGACTGGGCAGAGATACTATCTATTTTATTCATTGTTGCATCCCTGAAACAGTGTATGTGGTAGGTGCAATAACTATTGTTGAATGATTCAAACAAAAATGGGGTAGGTAATGAGGAAATACTGTTGGGAAAAACAGACAACTCTTTCAAGAAATGTATAGATGAGGGACACCTGGGTGGCTCAGCACTTTGGCGCCTGCCTTGGGCCCAGGGCGTGATCCTGGAGTCCCGGGATTGAGACCCCCTCGGGCTCCCCCCGGGGAGCCTGCTTCTCCCTCTGCCTGTGTCTCTGCCTCTCTCTCTCTCTCTCTCTGTCTATCATGAATAAATAAATAAAATCTTAAAAAGAAAAAAGAAAATAAATGTATAAATGAGGGAAAAGGAGAGATAAGTTGGAACCACAACAATGTCACAGAGTTTAAGGAAGGGTATTTTGTATAGAGAGGTGATATCTAAAATATGAACGTATTTGAGGGATCCAGGTTGCATATGGTAACAGGCTGATGGACCGTAACCTCTAAAGAGCCTTCTAAAGACTGTCGTTTGAGATGTTCAGTTGTGATGAAACTGTGGGTGACCAGGAAGCTATAATACTGTGGCTAAAGAGAAACTTCATAACCCCAGGTGGTTTGGGTTGTCCATGTTTAGTGGCTTTAAGCCATAATAATGTATTGTTTCCCATACTTCCTAATTTGGGTTGGGGAATGTCCAAGATACCTTCCTCACTGATGTGTCTAGAGCCTCAGGTGGGATGGCTGGAATAGCTGGGAGCAGGCTAGACCTCTCTTTCTTGATATGGGCTCTCATTTGGCTAGCTTGAGCTTCCTCACAGCTTCGTCATTTCAGAGCAATCAGACTTCTAGCTAATTTCTAAGAGAAGAAGTAGAAGCTTCTAGTTGTTTTAAGCTGGGTTCAAAGGTCACAGATGTCACTACTGCTATACCCTATTTACCAAAATAAGTTACTCCCATCCCAGATTCCAGGGGAAGACAAATAAATTGTACATCCTGGTGTACAGGGCAGCCCAAGTGTACATGGAGGAGCCATTTTTCGAGGCTAGCTACCATGAAGGCTTAGAAAAGAGCAGTCCTAAATGCAAACAGAGTCCAAGGTTAACATGAGGGCATACCAGAGGTTCAGTAAAGGTGGAGATTGTTGTTTTCAGAGCTTAAGAGGTCAAAAAACTGAAGGATTGCTGTATTATTAACATGAATAGCAGAATACCAATGGCTTTGGCCATATATGGGACACAGATCTGAAATCACTGAGGGAGATAGAAGTTTTCTCTAAGATGAAAATTATGGTGGAAAGAATGGAAGAGGCTGGCATAACTAAAAGGTAGACTTCAGAAGAGAAGGTAGTGGGGTTGTGGCCTGCAAGTAGCAGAGTTCAGGGAGGGGATCCCTTCTTTTCAGCCCATAAGCAAGAAGAGTGGCTTCTGGTGGAGAAAGCTGATAAGAGAATTGCATCATGGCAGAAATCCTGATTTCAGTTAAACTAATGAAATAGGGGACCAAATTAAAAATGTAAAAGAGGTAAAGGGACTCCCTGTGGCAAAAGGCACATGGTAGACAGATGCAGTTGGATAAAAGGCAGTACTGAAATCCGGCTAACGGATGTGAGAACAGAGGTTTGCTGGGAAAGCCGTGTAAAGCAGTATTTATTAGAGGGATAACATCAGCAGGTAGGATGGAAGATCACTCACACTAGCATTCATTCATTCAAGGAAGAAGGGAAGAGTGGATGCTGGCTGGTGCACATTGTAAAATTGTCAAGATTTTACATCCTGTTGCTTCTGGCTTTGGAGCCATTACTTTGCCTCCTTAGTTTCCTTTAGTTTGATGCCGAAGGCAGGGGTAAAGGTGGAGGACATGAAAGAATGTGAACGACAAGGAAGGTTTGTCTCAGGGAAGGTTTGTCACAGAGCTTAATAGCAGGAGCTCACATCATGATATCAGATTGTAAGACTGTCTGATATATGGACTGTAAGACCATGTCTAAAATTCTAAACACTTTTCCTCCCAAGGAAGAGGATATCAGTATTTAGAACAAAAAGTTAGTTAATTAAAGATGCATAAAGTTAATAAAAGATGCTCTCTTTTAAATGAAGGAAGAAAGCAGGGGAATAAGGCATTCTGTGACATTTTAATTGGCCAAAATAAAACAGAACTAATGTAACTAATGTAGCATCATTTCAAAGGTTTGCTTGGTTGCTTACTTGGTTATATAACTTGAGCCAAAGGATTACCAAGTATTTTATAAATATGTTGCTCTCTTATCTTGTGGGATAAATCAGCAGAAAACACAGCTCCTCACCTGGCACCCCCCTCCCAAAAAGAACATACTTACCAAACTCTTTTTTAAAGTAGGCTCCAACCCCAACATGGATCCCAGTGTGGGACTTAAATGCACAACCCTGAGATCAACACCTCAGCTGAGATCAAGAGTCAGAGTCTTAACCAACTGAGCCACCCAGGTGCTCCCTATACTTATCAAATTCTAAGTTTTGTTGTTTTTACAATGACATTTTAAGTTTAGAATAGAAAGGACATCTTTTTTTATTATTAGGGAAAAAAGGATGGCCATGAAAGAGGGTACTTGCAATGTGAATTGATTGAAATGTTCTTATTTATTTTATGTTTATTTATCTTTTTTTTTTCTAAAGAGGCAAAATACTCTGATAATGGCTCAGTGGAATTTGTTACTCAACAGAATAGCCATTCATAGTATTGAGGAAAAAAACATGGGAGCATTCATCTGTTTGATCTGGTCTTAAGTGGCATTCTGACTTAGAGTACACAGAGAGGTGAGCAGACCTCTTAATTTGGTGTGGCCTATGATTCGATGGATTTTCAGAAAACTTCAGGGACACAAACATTCTCTCTTCTCTGATCTAGACGAGAGGAAGGCAGGTTTGCTCCTGTAGGAGGACAGTGACTACCAGGGGAGCTGGGAAGAATCTGTCTCTCTGAAAACATAATAAAATAAGACATCTACCAAGCTCTCTTGTCTAACACTTAAGCCCAGGCAGAAAGTCATCTGGCATTTATCCACTTCTCTTAGGCACAGAAATGACTTATTAAGATAGTCCAGTCAGAAGCAGTTGTAGAAAAATCACCTACTCCTCCTATAAAGCAGGATCCCCAGAGGACAGACTCTGTCCCTTTCATGAAGAAAGGTAATTCACTCCCCACCCATACCCACAACCAGGGCTCAAGCTGAAGCTGAAGCTGGGTTAAAACAAAATTCTGTTTGTTGTTTTTTTTTTTTTTTGTAATGTTTCAACAAAATGAACCTCTCCCTCTTTATGTCTTAAATCATAGGAATTGCTTACATCACAGGACACAAGAATTGTGAGGAAGGAAATCTAATTTTCTTCCACATTTGCTAATGATCTTTTCTCATTGTCCCTAGGGAATCCAATACTTAGCATACTTCCCTGCAACCTCTTAGATCAAGTCCAGGCCTTTTATGCCAAACCAATCCATTACACTTTCTTTCTGGAGCCAAGAGCAGTGGACATTTGTTTTTTGGCCACTCAGTGTCCATATACCCTATTTCTTATAACTGTGATTAGGGGACTCTTCCCCTAATCTCACTCTTGTCCCTTTGTAGCTCAGGAGCATCCCCATCATCCTCCCCAGTACCACAAGTCACTCTACAAGATGACCCAGGTCTAAGAAGGTGAGTGCACCATCACACTCTACGGAGGTGCTGTGACTTGGCCAAAAACACATAAATGGCCAAATCAGAGCCAATGAAACACAATGAGACCTAACAGATACTTCTGGGAAAGAGACCCTCTTTCTGCTCATGCTGGATTTGAGAAGACAAACTGCTTAGACCTGTGCCTCCATTTTGTTAGAAGAAGGAGCTCAGATGAAAGCCACACCATTAGGAGGAAGGAGCTGAGGAGAGAAAGCAACCCAGCCCAATGACACTGTTAGAGCGGGACTCCAGGGAGGCCTGAAGCAAGCCTATCTCTGGACTTTTCAAAGAGTTGTTACGTCTCTTTTTTCCTGAAAAGAGAATTCAGCAGCCCAAAAAGTCAGACCCACTACACCAAACATCATTCCAGAGACCTGTGGCTAGATGCCTATGATGCTAATAAGCTTTCTTTTTTGCACACTAAAATGATTGTCTTGCACTATCCGACAAATGTCCCCTGGCAAGGGCTCTGCATTTTGTTGAAACCATCCTCATTAATTCCAAGCAGTCCAATGTTGAAACATAAGCTCTTTACACTTTTGCAGAATCTTCTGTATCTTTCTCTTCTTTCTCTTCATTCACTTTCAATTCAGGAACCATTTATTGAATACTCAATATGTGCTTGTAGAAGTCATCAGGGGCACAGCAAACAAGCAACAGAATAAAAAGACGACCAGTGGAATGGGAGAAAATATTTGCCAACCCTGATAATAGGCTAATAGTCAAAATATATAAAGAACTTCTACAGCTCAATAGCAAAAAACCTAATAACTCAGTTAAAAAATAGGCTAAAAACTGAAATAGATATTTCTTCAAAGGAAACATAGAAATGGCCAACAGACATATGTAAAGATTCTCAATATCACTAAACATAAGGGAAATGCAAATCAAAACTACAATGGGGGACTCCTGGGTGGCTCAGCGGTTGAGCGTCTACCTTCGGCCCAGGGTGTGATCCCAGGGTCCTGGGATGGAGTCCCACATAGGGCTTCCTGCAGGGAGCCTGCTTCTCCCTCTGCCTATGTCTCTGCCTCTCTCTCTCTCTCTGTGTCTCTCATGAATAAATAAATAAAATCTTTTTTTAAAAAAACTACAATGGGATGTCATCTTACATCTGTTGGGATGGCCATTATAAAACCAAACCAAATAATAATAATAATAATAATAATAATAATAATAATAATAACAAGTGTGGGTGAGGATGTGAAGAATTTGAAACGTTTGCATACCATCAGTGGAAATGTAAAGTGGCACAGCCTCTATGGAAAACAATATGGAGGTTCCTTAAAAAATTAAAAATGCAACTACTGTATTATCCAGCAATCCCATTTCTGGGTGTTTATCCAAAAGAATTGAAATCAGGATCTTGAAAAGATAGCTGCACTCCCATGTGCATTGTAATATTATTCACGACAGCCAAGATCTGGAAACAACCTAATGTCCATCAACAGATGGATGGATAAAGAAAATGTGATATATACACAGAATGGAATTCAGTCTTTTAAAAAAAGGAAATTCTACAATATGTGACAACATGAATGAACCTTGAAGTTATTATGCTGAGTGAAAAAACCCGGTTACAGAAGGACAAGTACTGCATAATTCCATTCACGTGAGATATTCAAAGTAGGCAAATTCATAGAATTAAAGAGTGGAATAGAAACGAGTTGCTCATCAACCCACTTCAGTTAAGCAAGATGAATAAGTTCTAGAGATCAGTTGTATAACATTATACCTATAGTTAATAATACTGTACACTTAAAATAAAAAAGTTAATAATATTGTACACTTAAAAATTAAAGAGAGTAAATCTCATGTTAAGTATTCTTACTAAAATAAGGTAAAATAAGGTCTGAGGGGTATGAAGCCCCAGCAACCATGCATGATCACGGAACAAGGTGGTGTGTTCTAGGATCAGAAATTGTAAAAAGTGATAGAGAACACAGCAATGCAAAGGTCTTGTCAAGGCCAAGTGCTTCACCAGGCTTAACAAACTTTAGGGGACCATGAAATGTTTTCATTTCTTTTAAAATCAGAAGGAAACAAAAGAACTTTCAGATGGAAGGAAATATTTTAATATATAACATCAATATACTCATCTTTATACCAGTGCAGTAATCAAATAAAATTTATTATTTTCTTTCAGTGGTAGAAAAGGCCCACAGAAGTCACAGTGCAGCCCCAGGCAGGAAGTAAGTTCGGAGAGGTAGGATGTTGGGGTGGGGGTGCTTCATAAGGATGGCAGAGAGCCATCTGATATACCAGATAGCACCTTGGTCCTGGCTTGGATTTGGGAGTTGGGGAGTGGGTAGCTAAAAGGGAAAGGGCGGGGGCAAAGAGAAAGCCCCACTGCTCAGAATCTTTGACACCTTGTGGAAGTCTGCAATCAGAACATCGAACATTTCTGACCCTTTCAAGTAAGGGACTTCTATTGACTTTTTAACTTTACAGCAATATAAACGAGTGGCCTCCTTCATATGGGGTACCAATGCCACTTGAATCCTGAAATCAGCTTCTGCTGCATCTAAGCTTGGTGTTTTCTTTCTGACTTTTACCTGCTCCATGGTGGGGTACAATAACTGAGAACAAGTCCTTGGCAATATTCAAATACCATCAAATCGCATAAAGTTATTGTAGTGAACATTAGTAAGAAATAACATTTCTATCCATGGATGAACTTTGGCTTAGAGACAAATGATCTTTCTCGGTGGCTCACTTATCTTGTGTCCATATCCAGCACAATCAGGAATCCCTAAGATACCATCAATGTTTCTAGAAGGATTTGTCACACCGTGTTGTGAACTCCTAAAGTTTATGGCACTGCTCGTAGCTGCTCATTTATTAATACCAGTGATATTTAAAGCACTTAATAGTGAAGGCCTGGGCCACTGGCTGCAGCACAGTGCTGGGCCAGTGTCCTACATCCTGTTGAGATGATTGAGGTCATCTCCCTTCGTTAGTGTGTCTACTCATATTGAACATGACCTGGTGGAACCGGAGCCTGAAGTGGCAGGCTAGGAACTCCCAACACTCCCCAGACCTTTCAAGGTCCTTTGCAAAGCTAGCCATTTGAGCAAGGAAGCCTTTTTTCCCACCTCTCTTCTCAGTAGGAAATCATTTGGGATGCCTTAAAGCCTGTGAGGTCAGAGGGCTCATGGATTTTTTCCTAGTCTCTTTAGGAAGTCACTTTTTATTATATTCTCCTGTATGGGCAAATACCAAATGAGAAATAATATAAAAGGGCCCCTGTATTGGGGAGTTAGGGAAGGCTTTACAAGAAGAAGGACAACTGGGCAGCCCCGGTGGCACAGCGGTTTGGCGCTGCCTGCAGTCTGAGGTGTGATCCTGGAGACCCGGGATCGAGTCCCACGTCGGGCTTCCTGCAGGGAGCCTGCTTCTCCCTCTGCCTGTGTCTCTGCCTCTCTCTTCACTCTCTCTGAATGAATAAATAAATAAATCTTAAAAAAAAAAAAAGAAGAAGGACAGCTGGTTGTGTGGATACCTAAAGGTAGGAGGAGCCCTTCTTGAAAACTTAACTTTTAAGCTTTTAAGACTACATTTATCTTTTAGTAGTAAAAGTGCCAGAAAAGATGGTGGCAAAACACAGAGGGGAAAAAATGTTTTGTTGTTAGCTTGTCAGTGCCTCTCTTCTTTGAGCCTCACCTGATTTCTGATGGACATATCTTCCAGGCAGAAAAGTCCATGGATGAACCAGAAAACTCCCTTCAGGGCCTTTTGCAACTACAGATTAATTTTCAGTGGAAATCCAAATCCACTCATGCTGCAGTTCCAGAGTTTGGAAAGAAATTAAAGTATTTCTTATAGATCAATTTTGAAGACATCTGATCAGGGAGTAATGGTCCTGGAGGTCTCCTTTTCCCTGCCTCTCTCCCCGGAGGCTACCTATCAGTTGCAAATAAGTGAGCAGGATGAGTGATGCTGGAGACACAGGCTCTGAGGGCCCAAAGAAAACAAGATAAAACCTAACACCCCCGTGCCATGCAATTGGAGGCAGCCTCCTTAAAGTCTGCACGTAGAGCAGGGGAGGCAAGCTTCCTTCTCCCTTTTGCACACGTGTTGTGTTCTGGCCTGCGTACAGGCCCCAGGCAGACTGGAAGAACTCTAGAGAAGAGCAGAAAGAGGCAGAAGGAAGGCTGGCTGCTAACCTTTGTATGATAGTCATGAGAAAGAATGGACCAAGGTAGTGTGGCTTCAGAGAACAGAAGAAAGAGCAGAGGGCAGAAATGCTAGGTTTTCACATCTTTTTTATAGTAGTAAAATATATGTACATAAAATTTACCATCTTAACCAATTTTAAGTGTGTAGTCCAGTGACACGGAATTCATTTGCATTGTCTTTGCAACCATCACCACCAAATCCCTCCAGAACCTTTTCATCTTCCGAAATTAAAATGCTGTGCCCATTATGCGAAAACTACCCATTCCGCCCTCCCCACAATGCCGAGCACTCACCATTCCATTTTATGTCTCTAAAAATCCAACCAGTCCAGGTCACTCATATAGGTCAAATTGTACAATATGTGTCCTTTTGTATCTGGCTTATTTCACTTAACGTAATGTCTTTAGGGTTCATCCATGTTGTAGCACATGTCAGAATTTTCTTCCTTTGTAAGACTGAAGAATATTCCATTGTGTGTCTATACCACCATTCAATCATCAATGGATGATTGGATTGTTTTCACTTTTGACCACTGCGAACAATGCTGCCATGAATCTGATGGTTCAATATCTACTGAGCCCCTGCTTTCTGTCATCTTGGATATATATCCAGAAATGGAAATGCTGGAGTATCTGATAATTTTGATTCAATTATTTGAGGATTTGCCATATTGTTCTTCACAGTGGCTCTACTGTTTTATAATCATACTCTGAATGCATAAGGGTTCCAATTTCTCCACATCCTCACCAAGACTTGCTATTTCCTGCGTGTTTGGTAAAGGCCATCCTAATGCATGTGAAGGGAAATGCCAGATTTTGAAGGACTTTAAGACAGAACTATCTCACAATAAGACCTGTCTGATTAGAGTTTTCCCCATTATTAGGACTGATAAGTCAGAAGCTAGCCTCGAGGAATGCTTACCCACTTCCAAAATTGAAAGTCAATGAATCTGGAACACACAATGGTATTTGAGGGCCTCATTTATTTTTTGGTTCAAAATATATATGAGTAATGAATGAATTCAAGGACCTATTGGAGGGTATGTATAGACAGAGGGGAGATCACAGACTGTTGATCCATAGATGTGACCTAAATATGTGTTTGTTTAGTATATATGTCCCTAAATTTAGAGATGTCTCAATAAATTTAGATTTCCTGCTTCTTTTGGAAGATGGGAAAATATGGCAACGATGAGCCTGTAGTCCCTGGTTTGGAGAAACAGAAGGTGCCCAGCCGCCCTGTTCATCAGTTTGCAGTCCACTTCCACCCCAGCTCCAGTTTCCATTTAGACAAGCTATTCAATTACAAATGAATGGTGAATTAAGTGATTTCTGTACTTAAAGAGCTTTCAATAAGATATAAGCTCTATCCATTCATCTTTCGATGGACACCGAGGCTCCTTCCACAGTTTGGCTATTGTGGACATTGCTGCTATAAACATCGGGGTGTAGGTGTCACGGCGTTTCCTTGCATCTGTATCTTTGGGATAAATGTGTTTTATGTATACAATGGAATATTACTCAGCCATTAGAAATGACAAATACCCACCATTTGCTTCAACGTGGATGGAACTGGAGGGTATTATACTGAGTGAAATAAGTCAATCGGAGAAGGACAAACATTATATGGTCTCATTCATTTGGGGAATATAAATAGTGAAAGGGAATAGAAGGAAGGGAGAAGAAATGGGTAGGAAATATCACAAAGGGAGACAGAACATGAAGACTCCTAACTCTGGGAAACGAACTAGGGGTGGTGGAAGGGGAGGAGGGTGGGGGGTGGGGGTGAATGGGTGACGGGCACTGAGGGGGGCACTTGATGGGATGAGCACTGGGTGTTATTCTGTATGTTGGCAAATTGAACACCAATAAAAAAATAAATTTATTATTTAAAAAATTCTTGAAAACAAAACAAAACAAAAGATATAAGCTCTTTGATCAAAGATGTGAAATGAGACATTACTGCATTTATTATTTTTCCAGTGTTCATATGTTTAATTATTTTTTTAGTTTTTGAAGAAATTAACAGGATTAAGTCTAAGGTACTCGTGTTAACATGTTTTACAGAAAGGATCATGACTAGTCATTGTGATATTTGTTCTGTGACAGCAGGGTCTGTGGTTCTTTTTTCACATTG
Source organism: Nyctereutes procyonoides (assembly GCF_905146905.1). Taxonomy (NCBI): domain Eukaryota; kingdom Metazoa; phylum Chordata; class Mammalia; order Carnivora; family Canidae; genus Nyctereutes; species Nyctereutes procyonoides. The sequence goes on from NW_026575122.1 coordinate 19,730,654, forward strand.
TACACTGAAAGCATACTTGGTGTAGGATGATATGAGCTGTAATATGCACGCAATGCTATTATTAAGTATTGAGTATATTTTGTGGTGAGTTGAATGCAGTTGTCCAACATAATAACTAACAGAGTGACACAGGTACTTAAAATAGTGTGTAATTAAGAGCATTCATTTAGGAGCACCTGGGTGACACAGTTGGTTAAGTGTCAGACTCATGATTTCTGCTCAGGTCATGATCTCAGGGTCCTGAGCCCCACCTCCAGCTCCCCTGCTGCTCAGCAGGGAGTCTGCTGGAGATTCTTTTCCTCCTCCTGTCTCTTTGTCCCTCCCCCACTTGTGTTCACTTACTCTAAAATAAATAAATAAATCTTAAGGGAAAAAAAGCATTCATATATTCAAAGTACATTAAGACAACTAAATTTGTCTCCTGACTTTAGTTCCTTTCAGGAACAAAATTCCAAACTAAAATTTGGTTAAACATTATCAAAATGTATATATGTGAGCTTTGTTTTGTTTTGTTTGCATGTTTTTAAATTCAGTTTTATTTATTTATTTTTGGTCTAAAAATGCTTTTGTGAATTCAGAGAAATTCCAAGTATATAAAGTAAATTTTGTTTTTTACTTTGTTCTTTCTTATTATTTCAAAGAAATTTTTACTTGCCTATCTGTTTGTTTTGGACACAGAGAAGTGTTAAAAGGGAAAGAGTAGTGCTCATTCAGAACTATACTTTTCCGTAAGACTATAATGTAGACTTGAAAGTAATCCAATGTGGGTTATGATTTATGTCAGATGAATGCCAAATAATACTGGGTCATTTATTTTGTTTCAGGCACAACAATAGGGGTGGAGGAGGGAGAATAGGTTGGTTTAAAACAAATCAAATCATGAAAACCTCAATAAATGTTTTATAAGTGAAATTTATAACTGAATGAATGCCACAATGCCTAAAATTCCTGCTATTAAAGTCACTGCTCTGGGATAAAGCATAGGGGAATCCAGAAAGCAGAGGTAATATATTCAAACTTTGCCTCTAGTAGCCAAAGAAAATGAGAGCTTATCCCATAGGAGTCTAGGGGGTGGAATTTGAAGAGGTTTCCAGCAAAACTTCTTTGAGACCTTGCATTTCGACTAAAAGTTTATGCAGAGCTTGGTCCTTGAGGCAAGGTCCACGCCATCAGGGCTTCAGGACTTCACACAGCAGATTCATTGAAATCTCACACCAACCTCATAGGGTAAGGAATCTGTTGTCATTATCCTCATTTTCCATGAGAAAAACCAAGATACTTGGTATGTCCAAACATATCTTACTAAAAGTCTACAATTATTTGAATGTTAAATTACTTAATTTCCTCCCAACAAATATTTGAGTAAAAGGAGCATTCCAGAAAGACAACCATGTTTATTCTATGATAGCTTAGACTTTCTGGCTACTTTATATATATTCCTATTTGAAAAAATAATGTGATAGCAACCTGTTTTTCTTAAGATTTCATTTCATTCATGAGAGGCACACAGAGAGAGAGAGGGGCAGAGACACAGGCAGAGGAAGAAGCAGGCTCCATGCAAGGAGCCTGACATGGGACTCGATCCCAGGTCTCCAGGATCATGCCTTGGGAGGTAGGTGGGTACCAAACTGCTGAGCCACCCAGGGATCCTAATAGCAACCTATTTGTACTGCTGAAGACATCAGCGCTGAATAGCTAATGTATTATTGTTACTGTTTTTAAATGCTTAAATTTTAAATTAAAAGAATTGTAACTATATGTTTTAATATTATGGACAATAAAAGAGAAAACATGAACAGCTGTCATTATCCCATTGGCTCTCATTTTTGGAGAATGGAAGCATGAGGAGGCCCTGAGAAATGGGAGAAAACGGGAACAGGTATATTTTGAATGTAGAAAGATGATGAGCCCGATCTGCTGGGAGAGGATGGGTTTGATGGGTGGTGTCTGGATGCTGAGAGGGACAGTGCTGCTGAGAACACAAGTGGGCACCAAACATGCTGCCAGGGGGAGGGGAGGACAGAGGAGGCAAGGGAGTTCCACCTGGTAGAAACTCTGCCCAGTTAGCAGTTTCCCTTAGATCACTCTGAATTTGCCCAGAGCATGTGACTGAGATGGTCCTAGATCCTGGCAGATGGAGGGATGAAGACTTTTCTTTAGGCAACTGATTCTGCTTGTTCTTTTTTTTTTTTTTTTTTTTTTACATTTTTTCATCTCCTCTATTGGTCAGCTGGAGCTGCTATAACTGAATACCATTGGGTGGCTTAAACAATAGAAATTTATTTTCTCACAGTTCTGGTGACTGAAAGTCTGGGTTCAGGGTGTCAGCATGGTCAAGTTCTGGTGAGGGTCTCTTCCTGGCATTTATTTATTTATTTATTTATTTATTTATTTATTTATTTATTTATAATCTCTATACCCAATTTAGGTCTTAAACTCATGACCCCAAGATTAAGAGTCACATGTCCTATTGCCTGAGCCAGCCAGATGCCCCTCTTCCTGGCTTTTAGATGGCCACCATCTCCCTGTATCCTCGCAAGGCCTTTCTCAGAGAGAAAGAGAGAGAGTGTGCTCTTCAGGGTCTATAAAGGCACTAATTTCATTATGGGGAGCCTACCTTTAAGACCCATGTAAACCTAATTACCTTCCAAAGTCCCCATCCCCAAACACCATCATATTGGGGGGTTAAGGTTTCAACATACGAATTTTTGAGGGACAAGAACATTCAACCTATAGCATTTATTAATTATTTGCTTCATATTGATCTGGGTCTATTATTACTTCTCACATAGTTTCATGTCCTGTTTTTGAGTTATTAGCTGACCTGGATATTTCTGTACTTTAAAAGTTTAAATAAATAAATAAATAAATATTATAAAAATAAGACTTTATTTATTTATTTGAGAGAGAAAGAGAGCTACCAAGAGAGAACACAAGTGGAGAGTAGAGGGAGAAGCAGACTCACCATTCAGCAAGGAGCCTGATGTGGAGCTCAATCCCAGGATCCCAGGATCATGACCTGAGCTGAAGGCAGACCTTAACCGACTGAGCCACCCAGTCATCCCTCAGTTCTTTTTTTTTTTTTAAGTTATTTAAGTTTTATGGGAAATATCAATGAAGGGTTTGAAATAAACCTTGGAGTTATATAAAATCTACAAGGAGTGGTTTGCACAATGTTTTGCACATAGTAGTACTTATTAAATAGTGAAAGAAAGAAAGAAAGAAAGAAAGAAAGAAAGAAAGAAAGAAAAAGAAAGAAAGAAAGAAAGAGAAAAATGTGATCAATCTAGGTTCAGTGAGTGAACAGAATTTACCTCATCATATAGGTCAAACAAGAATCGCCAATGAAGGGACTACTTACAGAGGTATGGGTAAGGTTATGGGACCAAATGTGAGCTGATGAGACATCTAGAGACTAGTTGTGGGAGACCATTACCATCTCTAGGACTGAGGGAACAGAGGTGAAAATAGTATAACCCAAGTCCGATGGAGTCTGAGCTGTGCTCAGAAGCTCTATTTATGGAGGACAGAATTATAGTCAAGGCATCAAAACAGGGTGAGAAGAAGAAATATCTCTATCCTTCTCCCCTCCCACTCTTTTTCCTCTTTTGAGTACATCCTGTTGTCTGGACCCAACTGTAGATCAAGCCAGCCAGGGAGATGCAGTCACTCGAGGTCAATTTCTGGGGGCACAGAACAGGGCAGAGGAGGGAGGAGAATGGAGAGAAGCAAAGGTAGAAGAACCAACCCTCAGCACTGAACCACTCACAAACGGTACACAGGGAATTTACTGTCCATTTCTCCCTATCTATATTCTGGTTACTTTTAGAAATTACTTTGTTCCCTTTAGTAACGTAACAATTCATATCTCCATGGGAGCTCATACTCTTTCAGAGAACTGGAAGCAACATTTCCTGGGGAGAGAACCAGGGCATCTGGGTTTACTCCTTCCCTATTAGATAAAAGCTGGGAGCCTCTTGGCCTCTAGGCCATGATCCATGGCCCATCTGTTCCTTAGGCTTCTGCCCGATACAGAAGGATCATTAGGGCTGAAGTAGAAAACTAGTCATTGAATTAAAATATCTATAGCTCCAGGTGAAAGTGGCCTAATAACATGGTTTTGAGCAATTTCTTGCCTGAGCCATGCCTCAGCTTCCCCAGCAGCAGAAATGTTTTTAAAAGTTAATGTGAAAATGAATTCGGGAGTCCTTGCTGATACAGTATGCCCCCACACACTCCATAGGTTACTATGTTGACATTCAGACAGAAATATTGCTGAACAAAACACTTACATTATGCAAAGACACCACAAAGCTTCTCATGGACACCCTACAAGGAAGCAAACTCTCCAAGGATTTGGAATATGTAAAAAAAAGAAAAAAAAATCAAAACAAAAAAACCCCCAAAAAACCACCAGTCAGCAACCTAACCTTCTCTAACACAACAAACATCCTGGCACAAATGGAGCTTGAACCTCCTGGGGTGCAAATTTCTAAAGGCATGACCTTTGGGAATTAAGTAATTCCTGCCATGCCCGTTTTCTGTTTTTCAGGACATCCAATAGGAACTATATGGCAGCCAGTGCTCTGTGCTCTTTGGGAACAAGACAGATGCCAAGGGAGTCCTGGTCTAGGAAGCTTTTACAAATAGAATGTCCATGGAGCACACCTCTATCAGAGTGTAACTCCACACTAATTTGCTAATCCATTCACCAGCGTCTGTTTACTGAAAGGACACTTGCTGAACCAGTTGTGCTCAGATCCTGGGACAAGCTTGTACATTGTAGTTTATCCATTCTGTTCCTTCCTGTTATTTTGAGCAGTTTGTAGGTATCATTTTTTTTTTATCCTGAACATTTCACAAAGCTCTGTTTTTCCCATCGTTCCTCACGTATGTAATCCTGAATACAACGTGGAAGAAGGATGAGGTTTCAAGAGCAGCTGCTGTTAAGAGTGCCCATCCTTCCAACGTGAAAATGACCCCACTGACCTGCTGTCAGGGAGCAGGGTTGGGTGACTCATGGTTTCTGCTTTAAGAGTAATAGATTTGAACTGATACATTGACATTCTTCCAAGGTACCTATGAACTCTACAGAAAGACTTTTGTAAGACAATTGGCCAAGGCTGTGTACTGCTGGCTAACACTGGAATAGGATCAGAAGTTGGGCTTCATAAACACTCCTTTCATAAAGGTATAGACACTTTATTTTCAAATGTCTGCGGTGTTTCTGCTCAGAAGATGTAGCACCTCCTCTCTCCTGCTTTTTTTTTAAGATTTATTTATTTATTTATAATAGACAGACAGACAGAGAGAGAGAGAGAGAGGCAGAGACAGAGGCAGAGGGAGGAGCAGCCTCCACGCAGGGAGCCCGACGTGGGACTCGATCCTGAGACTCCAGGATCGCACCCTGGGCCAAAGGCAGGCGCCAAACCGCTGAGCCCCCCAGGGATCCCCCCCCCCTTTTTAAGAGTTTCCAGTTTGTAATCAATAGTATCTATATTCTCACTACACCTGAATGGCTCAGTTGGGTTAAGTGTCTGACTTCGCTCAGGTCAAGGTATCAGAGTCCTAGGATCCAATTCTGAGTCTGACCTCCTGCTTAGTGGGGAGTCGGCTTGTCTTTTGGCGTCTCCTCCCATTCATGCTGGCAAGGCACACACTCACTGTCTCTCTCTCTCTTTCTCTCTCCCTCAAATAAATAAATGAATTTTTTTAAAAGATTTTATTTATTTATTCATGAGACACACACACACACACACACAGAGAGAGAGAGAGAGAGAGAGACAGGCAGAGAGAGAAGTAGGCTCCATGCAGCAGCCCGACGTGGGACTTGATCCCGGTTCTCCAGGATTATGCCCTGGGCCAAAGGCAAGCGCTAAACCGCGGAGCCACCCAGGGATCCCAATAAATGAAATCTTTAATAAAATAAATAAAATAGGGGATCCCTGGGTGGCTCCGCGGTTTAGCGCTTGCCTTCGGCCCAGGGCGTGATCCTGGAGATGCCGGATCGAGTCCCACATCAGGCTACCTGCATGGAGCCTGCTTCTCCCTCTGCCTGTGTTTCTACCTCTTTCTTTCTTTCTCTCTCTCTCTCTCTCTCTCTCTCTCTCTCTGTGTGTGTGTTTGTATGTGTGTGTCTCTCATGAATAAATAAATAAAAACTTTAAAAAATAAAAAAAATAAAATCATTTTTAAAATAGTGTCTATATTATCAATGTAGTTTATTTTTATGGCATGTGAAATTTTTTTGGTAATTTTTAAGTTTCTTTCTAGCCCTCATAGTTACCCTTTGTTCACATTTAAAAGAACCTTCCAGAAACTAATTAATATCAAATCAATGCTGAATTTACCACGTACAATATTTAAATTCCCTAATTTTTCATGTTGTTATATCAAATGCTTCTAAGTCCTAGTTTGCAAACTTGGTTTGTTTAAATCCATTAGGATGCATAAAGATGCTTTCACATAATTCTATGTTTGAGCTCTAGTTTTCTGAAATAGCAAACAGTCACTAGTTGGAGCTCAGTCAGCTAGCAGCAGCATCCAACAGGTCAGTCCCTCCAGTTCCTCATCTCTAAAATACCAGAGTTAAACCATGGGATCTGCTAGGCACCTCTTGGCCATAAAGTTCTGAGATTTTAATCTGAGGCTCTAATTTTTCCTCCTTATTAAAAATATTAAAATATGTGAGTAAATGATGGAAGAGAGGGAGCTTATTAGCTAACTCCTGTGGCATTATCTTGTGCTGTTGTATATGAAAGGACTTTTAATCTGATACAAAGGTATAGCCAACCCTTCAAACACTGAAAAGACACATTTGGAGATCAAGGGAACTTGGTGGTATCTTCTGTGAGATATCAAACCACATAAAATCTGGCAAAAAATGGATAGAGGCCGACTGGCATGACTACAGATGGAAGAGATAGGAATCACAGAGGAAAGAGTATACAAGGGAAACACACAGGAAGCTTTTGGATTACCTTCTGTTCCCATTTTATTTGCTGGTTACCAAAAATTGTGATACTTGGTGTTTGTTACAGTTTTGCTTTTTGATGTTCTGTTGGCATTATGCCACACAATGCTGTGGTCAAAAGTTGCTTGACTTATGGGTTGGGTTAACAGCCTTGCCAAGATGTCCCAGTGGGTGCCCTATAGTGGGTGAAGGGGATGGGGAACAGCATAGACAAAGGGAAAGATCGACCTTGTAGAGAAACAAAATCAGAGCTCATCACAGCCAGAGAGAGGGGCTGAGAGAAAAGCCACAATGCATGAGGGGACTTGCAAGGAGACAGCAGCATGATTTGAGGCAGGTCGGAAGGTGATTGGGTCAGGCAGCAAAGAAGTACATTAAGCAAGCAGACATTTCAGTTGGAAAAATAAGTGAAGGTGGAGAGCAGCTGCTTAGGGGAGTTTTCATCCATGTAGATAAAAAAGGGTCCAGGGCAGCCAAATTGATAGAGATGCTAAGAATCCCAGCAAATAAGGCTTTAGAGACAAGAGCTTTAGTTCCAATTGGGGTTCAAGTTTGGAAAGAATAGGAAGGACTGGACGACCCAATCATTAAAGCTGACAGGATGGACCAGGTGAGAGAAACACAGATCACAGGGAGCAGGGATTTACTTAATCTAAATATGACTTGTACTCGGAGATGGTGCAGAGTTGAAAAACAATTGGTAAGATGTTTAAGGGAAAGATCCCAAGTACGTGAATTGGGATGAAAGACACCCAAAATGCTCAGAAGTGTTTCCTGTGCCAGGTTCTCTGTCAGGTCATATGCTTCTGAAAGCGTGGTTTATCCAAATTGTGATAAAACTTGCTGATCCCGGCCGGGCCCTGGCCTCGTAAGAACACAAGTACAGATTACACCAAATGTCTGTCTCTCTGTAAATGACGGCTGGTCATCGTCACCAGATACTGATTTACAGTACGTGAGGTCCAGGCCGGGAGAGACGCCAGACCCATTTCTCTGCTTTGGGACAGGCACTAATTGTTTAAAATGTCAAATATGGAGCACTTTGGGGGTAAAAAGTATCCTGAGGCAGATAGCTCAGGCCCTGGGAAAGAGAGAGAGACTCTTGGTGGTTTCACTTTCCTAAAGGACCCTGTGTTCAGAGTAACCACCTTCTTCACATGGATGGACATATTCCAATAGGACTTGTTGAACCCTACTTCTCCTCTGAGATGGTTGATTTTATGTGTCAACTGGACCATGCTAAGGGATGGCCAGAGAGCCGGTAAACCATTATTCCTGGGTGTGTCTGTGAGGGTTTCTCCACAAGAGTTTACCATTTGAATCAATAGACTGAGTAAAGATCCGCCTCACCAGTGGTGGACATTACCTAATGCTGAGGGCTCCAATAGAACAAAGTCGGAGGAAGGGCGAATTTGCTCTCTCTGATTGCGCTGGGACATCCATCCTCTCTTGCGCTCACACATAGGCTCCTGTGGTTCGCAGCCCTTTTGGACACGGACTGCATTGCACCATTGGCCTTCCTGGTTTTCCATCTTGCAAACAGCAGATCATGGGACTTCTTGGCCTCCATAACCATATGAACTGATTCCTATAATAAATCTTCTCTTATATATACACATATATATGTGTGTGTGTGTGTGTATATATATATATATATATATATATATATATATATATCCTATTGATTCTGTTACTCTGGGAAACCCTGTCTGGTACATCCTCTCTGTGTCTCATAAGGAAGCTCATTAGAGGAGCCAGTCCTGGGGCAAGCAAAACCAACTCTCAGCTCCTGAAGCTAAGTGTGTTTTACTTTATGAGAAGTTGAAACATATTTGCAATTGGATTCCCAGGCCTCTAGTGGAACACCCAGAGTTCTTTTACTGCATCTTAATAAGTTCTAGGGCAGTGGCTGTCAAACTCTTTGAAATAGGGACTCACTTATACTCTTAAAAGTGATCAAGAGCTCCAAAGAAGTTTTGTTTATGTGCGTAATGTCTATTGACTTTCACTATAATGTGCATTACACCTGCAGAATTTAGAAAATAATTAATTCACATGTAATAGCAATAATAAACCCAATATAACATATATTTATGAAAAACAACTATATATTTTTTCCAAATAAAATTTCAGTGAGAAGAGTAGTCCTGTTCTAGATTTCTGCAAATCTCTATAATGTCTGGCTTAGTAGAAGAGAGCTAGATTCTCATAACTGCTTCTGCATTCAATCTGTTGTGATATGTTGCTTTGGTTAAAGAGCAAAGAAGCTTGGTCTTGGAGATAAACAAGCTTCGTACAGGTATGCAGTTAGAGGAAGGGAGGAGTATTTTAATAATCTTTCCAGATAATGTGGATATTCTTCTTTGGCATGACACCAAAACTTGATGAGTGGCAATTTCTTAAAAATTATTTATATTGTGGAATCTGAAACCGTTATTGATGAACTTTTTATATAATCTTACACTAAAATCCATTGTCCTACCTTGTACTTTTTTCTTTTTAAAGATTTTATTTGTTTATTTGAGAGAGAGAGATAGCACAAGCAGGGGGAGGGGCAGAGGGAGAAAGAGAAGCAGGTTCCTCATGGAGCAGAGAGCTGGACGTGGGGCTCAGGACCCTGAGATCAGGACATGAGCAGACGCTTAACTGACTGAGCCACCCAGGCGCCCCTTACCTTGTACTTTGAATGGATCTTTTACTAACCATAAATTTGTAACATCATGTACTGGTCGTTTGGAAAATATTGGTTCACTGAGTTATGCCATTCCTCCAAAATGTTGACACAATATATAAAGGTCGTATTCATTAATATCACCATGGATGTCATCAGAAAAGCCTGTATTAGGAAGCTGTATACTCACAATGATGTATACAAGTTATTGACAATTCTAATTTTCACTTATAAGTACAGATATTATCATTGCCAAAAAATACCATGCATCGTTTTCCTTGAAGACACAGGCTCACTTCATTCATTTTTTTTTTGCAAAATATCCAACTTTGCATAACTGCAGTTTGTCTATCAGTCATTTTTTGAGTAAAAATAATATTCTGTGAAAAATGCAGCCATATCAGTCCCAAAAGTGATTTTCCTTGAGACAATTGATGTATGTCAGTCAGTATGCAGCAGAAGTACTTTATATGTACCTACCCTTTTGTCACAAAGAATGTTTAAAAGTCTTGTACTCAAGGGTCGAAATTTAATAAAATTAGTAAATTTTACTGTTCCATCAAGGACACTTTTAAATGAATCTTCCTTTTTTTTTTTTCTCCCTCTAAGTGCTTGGTGGTGGAGAATGACTTATAATACATTTTGGTGCCTTTGCCTTGATTCAAGCTGCTAAGGTGCCAGCATTTTATTCCCATTGCTTCTGCATCATCTGTATAAATGTGAACACAGATAAAAAAGCAAATGATATCATAGTATTATTTTGAAAATACTCAAGGACCCCTCAGGAGACCACACACCATTCTACGGGATGTGCTCCCTCTGTCTACCCACTTAGGAATACTTTGGCTAGGACAGAATTTACTCCTGTGGGAGGGAGCATTTATGAAACATCTTCTTAAAATGCATAATTTTGAGAAAATCTATTCTAATCTCACATTTGAGAGGTGATGTAGTTGGAGGTAGGAGAGATTACTATGATTATTAAGATAAAGTATTATTTTAAAAGCTTGGACTGTGGGGGGGGTGAATCAAATAGAATATTCCAGTGTAATGGCTATGGTCAACAATAATCGAGGTTAAAAGTTCATGAGTATGTGCATCCAAAAGGCACTCATTCCCAAAATCATTTATTCATTTGATTTTGAAATCCATTGCAGGAACTTCCAGTCATTTATCATCCTAATATTGTAGGTTAGTCTAACGTGAAAATTAGTTTGTGTTCTCTGAACATATCACCACTGAGGGTGAGATGCCAGTGTCCTTGAAGAGTGCTTTGTAGCAGGCAGATACCAAGCTGAGATTTAAGCAGAAATTGTTCTGTCCTTATTTCCATTTTCTATTGTTGTGTACTACTTCAGATAATTTTTGGAGAGTGGTAGAGGTATGAGTAAATTCAATTAAAAACGTTTTTGGCTGTTGATAGGATACCTCTACAATTAAAAGTTGACAGTGTTTGCCTGCATGCCTTTAAAAGGTCACAGGAAATGTAGTCTACTTTCAGGAAAGGCCTAGAGTGTGTTTTCGATCATAGTGTACTAAGGATTGTAAAGAGTCACAGCAATTCAGAAAACTGGTGATGAGTCTATGCAGAGTAACCATCCTTCAAATCCTAGCCAAAGGTTCAGAGCAGGCAGTGGTGGGGTGTCGTGACCGTTTTGTTTACCCTGTCTTAAGTTTAAAGATCATGCACAGTCCCAAGGCAATGAGTCTACTTGGAATGGATGGGTTCTGACCTATTATCATTCATATACTAATTTCAAGTCCAATGCTACTGTCAATAGTCAAAGTCACGGTAAGTTGAGGTCCATTTTACATTACAAATCAGCAAAACTTAGATAACCAGTTTACTTAAGCTAACACTCAGGGAAGAATTGGTTCAAGAACAATGCTCCGCAACAGCCCAGGTGGCTCAGCGGTTTAGCACCGCCTTCAGGGCAGGGCGTGATCTTAGAGACCCAGGATCGAGTCCCATGTTGGGCTCCCTGCATGGAACCTGCTTCTCCCTCTGCCTGTGTCTCAGCCTCTCTCTCTATTTGTTTCTCGAATAAATAAATAAAGTATTAAAAAAAAGAATGATGATCCATTTTAAACTTGACTGCTCTCTGTTTTGGTTTTAGATTGAATTCAAGCAGGTGTTTCAAAACCTGCTTCGGATAGCATCACACGCGGAAGCTGGGTCTTTCTGGGAGTTGGCAGGGTGGGTTTCATCCTGAGATTTCATTATCAATGAAAAACATCTTATGGGAGATACAACACTCTTTAAGCTTCTCTAATAAAAATATGTAATATAAAGCCTTATTGTTATTTTTAAGGGGAATGTAGGGATTTGTCCACCATGGCTGTTGTTAATACAGAGTGCAGCTTGTGAGAATTGCGCTAGAACCTCAGAGAGGCATTAGCTATCCATGTAAGCTTGGAGAGTGTCATTTTATCATTCTCTATCTCAACCATGCCTCCACTTTCTTTGATGAAAAAGTCTATTTTAAAATTGGTAAGAAAATATTTAACATAATAAGATGATGAGTCAGAGTTTTTAAAAAGCTAAAAAGGGAAGATGTAGTTAAATAATTCACCTTTTTATTTTTTAGCTACATCTGACTCATGACATATAATGTATTCTGCTAAGTTCAAAGTTTCCTCTTACAAAGAGAGTTTTATGAAACAACTCTTCTTCAGACCATTTTTACTTCAATTATAGTAGCAGGTTTTGGAGTTTAAATCATTAACAACCTCTGAGTGAACTTTTATCCAAATGACTGCAAGTTACAAAGAGAACAGTCCTCTTTCACCAAGTACCTTTTGTGCTAGAGTGAGACCCATCCTTTTCTATCTTTCCCCTTTATGTCTCTTTGAAGAAAGATGTGTGATTTGTAAAGTAATGAAAGTATGTATCAGTTGATGAAAACTGCTATATTTGGGTTCCTAATGCAAACTAGGTAAGCTTCACATTACCTGCATCACAGCAGCAAAATAAATAAATAAATAAATACAATTCAGAAGTCAAGATCTCTCTTTGCACACTGTAGGAGTATCATGTAGCAGTTTAATCAACCATGGGGGTGAGAGAATCTTACCCCCCACCCCCACCCCCACGTCGTCAAGGGGATGTAATTTTCATTTCGGCAGCATGTTTCAGTTTTAACTCCCCTAAACACTCCAAAACTGGGCACTTATTCCATCAACCTCGGAATCGATATCACCATATGCCATCTTTTTTTATTTTCATCTTTTTTTTAAAAAAAATTCTTTTTCTTAGAACGTTTTTGGACGAGGGTGTGGGAAACTGCAACCTCCACACACTTAAGGTGATGGGGTAAGAGAGCCATTGTCACCGTGAAAAAGCCTGAAAAATTCTTATACAGAACAAAATGCACTTGAGGACACAAAAGAAAGTTAGGAGAGACATCTATTTTCTTTAAAAAAGAAAAGAAAAGAAAAATCCGCAAGAGTAATGAACTCATCGTTGTTTAAAGAGTGGGGAAAACTTTTTCCCCCCACCTAGATCTGGCGAATAGCGGGATAAATTCGCAGCAGTCCATCCCACCCCCGCACGCGCGCCCCCCATTCTTTGCAGACAGAGCGGCTGCAAATCCCAGGCTGAGTCCGCCCTGGGAGCCTTAGGGCACCTTCCTCTTTGCTCTGCGCGCGCGTGTGTGTGTGTGCGTGTGTGTGTGTGTGTGCGTGCGTGTGTGTGTGTGTGTGTCTAGCTCTCGCTCTTTCCCTCAGTCTGTGCCTCTGTGTATGTGTGAGTGTGTGTGTGACAGAGAGAGAGAGAGAGAGAGAGCGCGAGAGGAGAGAGAGAGCGAGAAAGAGAGCGAGCGAGCGAGCTGTGAGCTGTGCCGCCGCCGCCGCTGCCCTTTGATCCCGACATTAGTGTTAGGGGCTCGGAGACACAGCGCGGCCATAGACACCGCCGCACCGGCTCTCATTTATTTATACCTCCCATCACACACGCGAGCACAGGACACACACACACTCACACCTATTAGATCCGTTTCCATTGAAGAATATTACGCTCGGGGACAAGCCAGGTGCACGACCAAAAATTTCAAAAAAAAAAAAAAAGGATCATAAAAAAAAAAAAAGAAAGAAAGGAAAGAAAAGAAGAGAACCCCTCATCTGGCTCCAGGAAACAAGCTTCAACCCATTGCACACACCGGAGAGAAGGGGTTTCCCCCTGCCCGCCCGCCCGCCCCCCAACTACCTCCCCGCTCCTGCCAGTGTCTGCCTCTCTGCCCCCACGGGGGTTTATTTGATCTCACATTAACCAAGGAGGAGAATGTGAGAAAAGGGGGAAAATGCCCAGGAGGAAGCAGGAGCAGCCCAAGCGCCTTCCCTCACGTAAGTCATCCCTTCTCCACCTCCTCTCGTGCCATCTTGTCGCCCTCCCTCTCCTCTTTCGCGTCTGCAGCCTCGTCCGTTGTTTTCTGCATTAGTTTAGGGTTACAGAGGTGAAACCGACAAAGACACAGCCCGGGTTACTCCTCGTTTAGGTCTATGCCGAGGCAGCCATGTTGGTGATGATCAGCCCCGTGCCCTTTCTATTCTCTCTCTCTCTTTTTCTTTCTTTCTCTCACCCTCCCTCTTTTTTTCCTTGCGATCGGGCCTTTTTCCCTCTTTTCCCTCCCCCTCCCCCTCCTCACTCCGGGTTGCTGGGGGGAGGGGGCAAGAGACGGGAGGAGGGGAGTAGTGTGGATGCCGGTTTTTTTTTTTTTTTTTAATCGGGGAGTGTGTGTGAGGGGGGGAGGTGGGAGAGGTTGGAATCTTAAAAAAAAAAATTTTTTTTTCCTTGTGGATCGCAGCGCCCGAGGGTGCGGGGTCGGGGCGTGCGGAGGACGGGGGCCGTGACATGGCGTTCGGGGGGTGCCGGGGCGAGGGCGCGGGCCTCCCGCCGGGCACGGGATCCAGGGAGAGGTCCGTCTCCGGCTAAAGGTTGCGCCGGGGTTGGTCGGGCCCCGAGCCGCCGGCGGCGGCGGCGGCGGCGGCGGAGCGGGAGGAGGCGGAGGTGGAGGAGGCGGCGGCGGAGGAGGGGAGTCGGGGGCGGGCGAGGCGGGAGCGGCTGGGGAGGGTGTGGGGGGCACCGCACACAAACACGCCGGTGCACACGCGCCGCCGGGCGGCTGCTCCCGCGGCGCCGGGGCGAGGGGGCGCGGCGGAGCGCGGGGGGCGCGGGGGGCGCGGGGCGGCCGGGCGGGGGGCGAGGCCGGGCCGCGGCGGGCGGATGTGGGGTGCGGGAGCTGTGCCGAGGCGGAGGCAGGAGGCAGGAGGCAGGGCGGCTCGCGGCGCGCGAGGTCCCTGCAGAGCCGAGGGGAGGGAGGAGCAGGGCTCCTGGCCGCAATAAAATGCGGGGTCAGTGGGAGCAGACGGAGCCAGGCGAGACTCGGGCGCTCAGACCCCCCTCCCCTGCGAGCCTGAGCAGAGTCCAGGACTAAAGTGCATCGCAGCCCTCCCCGGCTGCAGCCACAGACACCAACTGGAGACACACGCCCGCCGGCACGGCCCCGTCCCCTTCCCCTCCTCCACCCGCGCCCCCGGTCCCTCTCCGCCCTCCCTCCGGCTTTTCTTTGCGAGACTCTTAACTTTTCCCCCACTCCCTCTCCAGCTCCCCCCCCTCCCCATCTTTCTCCGCTTTGAGTGTTCCGAGATGCTGCTAAAGCTAAAAGTGAAGGAGAAAGAAGCAACTAAAAATATCCCCCGGGGCCGCCGGGCTCCTTGAATGCAGGGAGGAGGGGGCAGGGGAGAAGGCGCGGGGCGGGGTGACGGGGAGGAGGGGACGCCGGAGGCGCCGGAGGGAGGGGTCGGGGGAGACCGAGGGTCAATTTCTTCTCTCTCCCCCGCCCCCCCCCCCCCCCCCCCCGCTCTGCTCCCCTCTCCCGGCGGTTTGGCGCTGCTCGGAGCTCGATCCTGCAAAACCCGGGCTGGGGGCGGGAGCGGAGCCGGAGCGCCCGCCCGCCCGGGTGTCAGGCCGACGTGGTCGGTCACCTGAAGTTCACGGAGGGTGGGGGAAGGGTTAAGGTTATGGTGTCTCGGGCTCGGGTTGTGTGTGAGCTTGTGCGTTTCCGCTGCAGACAGGCAGCGCGATCGATCTCCCCCTCGCGAAATATCCGCGGCTGTGCCCGCCCGGGGGACGCGCAGGGGGCGCGGGCTGCTCGGGCCGAGCGCCCCCGCGGCTCCGTGTCACCCGGGCCGCGGCCGAAGTGGCGAGCAAGGGCACTTGCAGGCAGCCCGCTCCGCAAACATTCCTCTTTCTTTCCCCTTCCCGGTACGCAGGAGTCGACGCACAGGGCTTGGGTTGTGCTTTTTTTCCCCTTCCTTTAAAAAAAAAAAAAAAAAATGCCCCTGTGCAGTCCTTTCTTCGCCTGCCCGCTAGAGGTTCTGAGGATAATATCACATATGTAATATATATGCGCATAAAATCACTCGCAGGCGGCTGCGTGTGTAGGGAAATTTTGTGCGAGGGAAGAGCAGGCGGCGGAGTCGGGGAGGGCGAGCTGGAAGGCTCCGCGCTGCGATTCACAGAAAACTCGCAGCAGTTGGTGGAAGAGTGTGTGCGTGCACATGGCCGGCCGGCCAGTTCCCAGCTCTTCTCGGGGGCGTGTGGCGGGGGAGGGAGCGGAGGCAGGAATCCTGGGGGGGTCGGGGGAGGCTTGCCCTGCTCGGACAAAATGGGCTTCAGTGTTCTCTGCGAACTTGCCCTTAGATGGCAACTTTGGGAGCTGATGAGCTTGTGTGCGAAAACCAGGGCGGTGAGGTTATTTGGTCATTCTCCTTTCTTCTCCTCTCCCCCTGCTTTAAAAAAAAAAAAAAAAAAAACGTTGGCGGGGTTAGAGGGAGGGTAGGAGAGGAGAAGGGATTTATCTGTTTTCGGCTCTGACGGAGATGGAACGCCTTCCCTCCCGTGGTGTGTAGCGCTTTCGGGCAGCTGCAGCCTGCCCTGCTGGTGACCTTGACCCTGACCTCGTGCGACTACCCTCAGCCTGGGAGGAAATTCAGGCTCCATTTTAGCTCGTGTGCTCGGTGGGCCTCTCCTGCTTGCTGGTGGCTGGTGATTAAGTTATATTTTAAGAGTGGGCTCTCCCACCCTGTTCTCTAATTGAATACTGTTATCCACTCACTTAAAAAAAAAAAAAAAGAAAAAGAAAGAAAGAAAGAAAGCAACTCCTTCCAGTCACATAAAGCCACTTTTACTGAACTAAGAAGCAATTACCTTTTGGAAAAGCGGTAAATGTCCCTCCAGTTTTTAAAGGGAAGCCTAATTTGCAAAGCTTTTCCACTTACCTTTGCATTGAATGGATTTTTGTGGATGTGGCTGCCTGTTCTAAGCATGGTTTACACATGTTTTGTAAGCAGTTTGCATTTGGACTAAGAGCAGTTTCTGGACAAATGGTGTGTTTTGCAATTCAGACATAGTAACCCAAAGCTTCCTAAGTGCTGAGTGAGTCTTAAACTTGCAGAGGTGGGGAGATGTGATAAATATTGACTTTGGTAAAATTAGTGTAAATTAGTGTTTAATGTAGGATATAATTGTAGTCTTAAATCCCAGTTTTAATGCTAAACTGTTTATTTGTTTGTATGTGTTTGGGGGGGGGATTTTTTTCCTTAAGGTGGAGAACCTTTTTGTATAAAGTTAAAGTGACTTTGGGCATTAAGGCTGCCCTGATAGAAGTCATCTCAGGGTTTTAGGAAGTTATACAGCATTAGGTTTTAAACTTGACCCCAAAGGAAAGGAGAGAGGTGTATGCTTTGGGGGCAGGGGGAGGAGGTTGGTGGAGGAATGAGGTGGAGAAACTTGCTTTTGAAACCAAAGAACCCTTCTGAGTAAACACAAAAGTGGCTAATAGCCACTACTGATACAGCTGTAAGAATCTAGAGAAGCTATAAACACATTTAAAATTAGAAGTAGAATACAAATTAGATTACACAAAAGAAACTTGTGAAAACGGGATCTATTGAAACTTCAGAACGCTTTCTCCTTTCCCATAGCCACCCCCCCCCGCCTCTTCACCCCCTCATAAACCATTGCTACTAATAGACTTTATGTATGGAGCTAATTTTTCTGTTATTAAATATAATACTAGGCAGGCACAGCGTGGATGGACAAAGTCCTCCCACTCTACAGCGCAGACATCAAGGAACCTGGAAGTTCACCCTCGAATAGATCAGTCCTGGAAATCCAGACTAGCACTTGGTATTATCTGATACGGAGTCTGGGGTGTACCTCAGCCCCTGGCACGGAGTTCCAGCAATTCCCCAGGCTAGGTTTCGGTCTGCTAAGGTTTCCTAGCTCGTTCTGTTCCATGAGAAACCCAAGGGATTGTTCGGAACCGAATTAGCTTTGGGGATGGGTGAGCCTTTAACCTGACACTACTAACCTAGGCGTTAGATTTCTGATTTAAAATTCTACATAGTCATTTCTCCTGGGCCTCTGAAGTAAGAGAGTGTGTATGTGTGTGTGTGTAACATGGGCCTCATATATATGTGGAAAAGAAAATGGCCCATCCTATAGAGCTGTGTTCTGATTCCGCTGACCCCAAATCAAAAAGAAGTTTTGCACTAGCTTTTGGAGGTGACCTCCAACAAAAGGTGTTAAACCTAAACTATTTTTGAGAAGTGGCTTTAAAAATTATTACTCCAAGTAAAGCCTTTATTTCTTAGACTACAGCAATGTCATCATTTGGAGACTTAAATATGATTCTGCTGCTGTTGAAGGCTCTTTTCTAAAAGTTCTTTCCATCAACAAGGTTCAGTACCATGTTTAAAAAAACATCCTAGAGGGGCAGCCCTGGTGGCGCAGCGGTTTAGCTCTGCCTGCAGCCCACGGCGTGATCAGAGAGACCAGGGATCGAGTCCCACATCAGGCTCCCTGCATGGAGCCTGCTTCTCCCTCTGCCTGTGTCTCTGCCTCTCTCTCTCGCTCTGTATCTCTCATGAGTAAATAAAATAAAATCTTAAAAAAAAATCCTAGAGATCCTTTGCACTAGACATTGTGCTTATCTGTAGCAGAATCCCAAACTGCAAGACTTAAAAATGTTTGTCAGTCTGAGAAAGAAGAAGAGGGGAAAAGTGATACTGTGTCTGTTTACCAGGCCTGGGGCTCAGCACTTTATGAACATCATTACATTTGGGATCACTAACTGAGGAGGGAAAGGGTCAGGAAGGGCTTTCCCCTATGTTTGCTACATCTGTAAATCCTTTTACCATTGGCATCATCAGCACTTTTAAGATTTCCTCATTAGCTGCAACCTAACCCATGAACATGTATGAGTTCAGATCCTATTATATTTATCATTGGAAATCTGCCTGATGCCTATTCCCAGGGGGGAGCACAAAGGAAAAGTTAATAGAACAGTTGTTTTGCTATTCTAGTATTTTCATTGTTTACTCAGTTGTGGGTCAAGACCAGAACAGGTTATTGTGTTCTTCATTAACAAAACTTTAAAAATCATCTCCTGCTTTCTAGTAAATGCGGGAAGCAAAAATGACAAGAAAGCAACAGGGGTCCTTATATTTAGATTTTTCCCTGTCTTTATATATCTATTGGAAGACGAAGGGTAGAAGATTTAACTCTTTTCCCTACTTACTCTTATTAATTTTTTCAGTGGCGATGGACATCCTCCTATGATAGGAACCACAGGGAAACATTTTGAGTCCGAGGCAATAAAATATTTCACTGCTCCTGTCAGGCAGAGCTAACGATTCTGAAATACCCTGTAGCAGGCTAGGTTGATACTGGGCAATAATGTTCATCTGTTCTCCTAAAAGAAATCCGTGTATTCCTAATATAGTAAGTAGGGTACACTGAACTTTCCTGTTAAAAGAAGGAAGATAGTTCAAAATCACATTCCTCCTAATGCTTCAAAATAGTTTCTAATAAAAAAAATTGATTTTTAATTTATCTATGGGCTGCCATCTCGCTCTGGGGATGACACAGCTGGTGCGAGTTGACAAGTCTCTGGCACAAAGTGTTAATACATCATGCTGGAGAAGTATAAATTGGACAGCTTTCGGTCAGTGTGAGGGCTGACTGTGCATTTGAGTTTTTAGAGCCTTTGAATGGCCTCTATTAGGAGAGGTCCAAGGGAGGTGTGGAAAATCTCTGTCTTGCGAGGCTTATAAAATTAGATGGAGAGAAGCCGTGGGAACACCCAAGGGACAGCGTTGTGTTGGTGGAGCAACCAGGCAAGCTTCTTTTGGGGTCAAAAGGTGGCTTAAAATACAAGGAGTCCTATTAATGTCAAGATAGTCCTGTAGGGAAGACTGGGTTAGCGGTGCATGCTGCATGGCTGGATTGGTAAGCCAGTTTATTTAGTAGTCCCAGTCGTTTGGATTCAGGCAGGGTCTGGATGAATCAATCAGTTTGACAAAAGAGAAAAACTCACCCAGTGTAACTAACCCTGGTCACTTGCACGCAAAGTGGTATCTTTGGACTTAAGGGTGACAAGCGGTGCTACTGTGTAAAGAAGCTCCCTTGGTTTCGGTGACTGGTCAGCAGTGCCACCTGAGAGAGCTGAAGGGCAGTGTGTACCCCAGGATAGTTTCACGTATCCCATTCGCTTTCCTTGTGTGAAGTTCCTTTGTCCCTCCCTCCTCCATCCTTTTCGAAGTATCAGCTGAAACATTAGGACAGGAGGATTGAAACAAACACAACAGGCCGGGAACGGATCTCTCCATTCTGAATGATGTATTAGTAATTTCCTATAATTTAATCAGACCGATCGCAGAACAAGATAATAATGGTATGACCTACAAAAGAGGACGTTTGGGGGCGTTAAAGTCTTCTTAGCATAAGGTTTTACAAGACCATGGGCTTTGTGAGGAAGGAATAGATTCTGAGTTTTCTCCTATTGCAAAGAAATCCAGACCCAGCCTCATTATGGTAAGACATGCGGTGGTTTTTTGTTTTGTTTTGTTTTCCCCCCTGGACTTTATTACTACTGTATTTTAGCTTAGTTAAGGTACTCGAGAATCACATTTTAGAGATAGAGGTTATAAGTGAAGATGCTGTGTCCTGTTTCTGATGTATTCGTTTCTGTTCCCTACTTTGCAAGGTGTAGCTCAGTAATTCATACCATCTAGGGCCAAGTGTACAAAATACTTTATGGTTCATGGTTGCTGAAATGTCTTCTGTCATATTTTATAGGAAACTAATGTGCAAAGTACAGACCTTAGAAATAGCCAAGAGTACTCTATGGGCTGAAGTTACTAGCTGCTTTCCCTCTTCTGTGCAGGAGCAAGTTTTGTATTTCTGTCCTATCTGTAAATTACATTTTTATGATATCGAAGAATAGTGCATGACTAGGTGCTGAAGCAGGGGCCTCTCAGATGACTCTTATCATTCCCCAAGGACCCACCTTTGGGATAGAATTGCTGTAGTTACAAGGTAGTTTCATAAATTAAAATCAGACTTTGGCTTGATACTAATCTTTAGCTGCATGGGTGCATCTTGTGTGTGTGTTTTTTTTTTTTCTAAAAGTCAGCTTCACTGCGTGTATACACACACGCACACAGGCACACACACATAGAGGCTGCACTGTATCTAATTTTGTAAAATGTACAGTGATACACGCCCACGGTCTGAGATCAGCATGTGGCCTTTAGCAACTCTGCTTTTCACAGACTGACCCAGGGTTATATTAAATGCAGCAGATTCTGTGTGCCTAAAAAGGATATTGTTTCCAGCCATCCATTCCCTTCTTATTAAAAAACAACCTCCACCCCTAAAGTTCTGTCTCTAGAGTTCTGAATTGACTAAAACTTAGATACTCATTGCTTCTGTTTTTAAGAAAGTCCGAATTCAGCCAAGTTTTATCAGCAAGGAAGAAATGTATGGACCTTCTCTGAAGCTTGAGCCTGAAAAGCAGACCCTTAAATAATCCCTCTCTCTCTCTCTCTCACTTTGTCTCTCTCTCTTATTCTCTCTCTCTCTCTCTCTCTCTCTCTCTCACACACACACACACACACACATAATTTCTGCATGGATCAGACAAGGGGTTAGACCCCATTAGAAGTGTGGTGTGGAGGAAAAAAGGCAAGCAGTGAGAGAGGAGGATCCCAGGGTGAGTTGTTTTGAGTGCCCTGAAAAAGTTGGCCTTCAAAGTGGACCAGAGAAGGTGGGGGGGGGGATGATTGATCAGGAGCACTTCACCCATCTGAGCTTTTGAGACAAGCTACTGCACTTGTGGAGGGTGATAGATTTTTCTGAAGTTATATAGTGCTGGGGCATCTTCGGTTGTCTGGCAGTATATTTTAAAAAGCTTTTGTTGTTTGTAACGAGGAGAAAATATCACGTGATTTTGCCCTCTTTTCACTGTGTCTACTGTATATGGTACGACTTAAGTGAAAACAGAGACACACATGCTTTCATAGTGGTTAAGTGTACAGACTCTGGCACTCACTTGCTGTGTGACCTTGGGGAAATTACTGAACTTCCCTGTCTTTGCTTTCTTCATCTTTCACTAGTGATAATAGTTCCTATATCATAGATTCTTGTAAGGCTTGGTTGATAAGTATGGATATTGATAAATACAATAATACACATACACATAAAACCATGCCTAATTAGAGCCTGCTCCATAGAACTCCAGAAATATTAACTCTTACTATGTATATGAAATAAGTTTCCATTTGCTTAGATTGCGAGACCACGGGCATTTCTGACCCAGGACATTTTGGTGATTTCTGTGTTTAAACTTTTTTTCCCATCTCTTTCATTAGAGTGATGAGTAATAATATGATACGGTAAAATTCTTTTTTAAGGCTGTTAAAATAGGGCTTGACTAATACTTGGCCAACATAGACCAACAATATCACACTTAGACTTTTACTAAAGGAGTATATTCTGTGTTTGTGATTTGACCTGAATTATATCTAAACTGTGTAATAATCATATGAATTATGACTGGGTTTTACTGTAAAGTGAGGACAATAAATCCATGCCCACAGATTTATAGTGAGATTCAAATGAGAGAATAGGTATTTAATAAATGTTTATTTATTCATTTATTCAACAGTCAGTCCACTGATTAAAATTACCCAGGGGAAATTTATATTGGTTTTTCCATGTGTTATTTAGGTAATAGTTTAAATTTTGTACGAAAGAAGGAAAGGCAAGGTCTGCTGCTTCTAATTGCTGAGAACCAGTCCAAGAGAACATATTAAATAGATTTTAAATGAAGGGTTCAGGGGTGTGTGCGTATTGTGTTGTGTGTGTGAAATAGATCATATCAGAGGTTACAAGCTAGTGGTGTACTGATGTGTTTTGCCCTACACAGTATGTTTAAAAACTTGAGACAGCATTTGGAAATGGGTGGTTTCCCATAAAAATCCAAATTTCTAGCTTCTTTTGAAAACTTGGAAGAGCCAGCAGCACGGGGCCCACCTCCCCACATGGCAGCAATCTGCTGTAGTCAGTGGCGGCTGTCTCCCTTGCCCGGGCATGTGCTCATCAGTCTGCCACAGCTCCTACCACTCTGCTGCCATGTCCCCGTCTGCATATACACCTGCCCGCCCTCCTCATGGATATTACCTCCTGGCCCCTGCAGGCATTTGGATTCAAAACTGTTCTGCATTTTCCAACATTGTGTGATCTTTTCATTCATCATTGAGGCTAAGGTATTGTGAACCACATTCTACGGCAGTATTAAGAAGCAGTATAGGGTGGGGATTAAGATCCTGGTACCAGATTCCTGTCCTGGCTGCACCACATTTTAGCCGTGGCCTTGGCAGGTTAGTGCAGTTTTGTCCACCTGTTTTCACATCTGTACAATGGGCTAACGTTGTAGGTGTATATGAACTGGGTTCGTACATATTGGTATGTAGACTCGTGTCTGGCATGTCATATGTACACAGTAAATGCTGGCCATATTAATAATGCCAGCCACATTAATAGGTGTGAGGTGCAAATTCATTTCAACTAAGGATCTCAGAAAGATTGCTCTAACTGCTGTGTAATCAGTCAGACAACTATTGTTGCCTGTAAGTTTCTGATCACCATTAGCCAGCCCAGTGATTCTCAACCCCGGCTGCATATTAGAATCACCTGGGAGATTAAAAAAATATAGACCCCCCCCCCCAGCAATTTAAATTTGATGGCTCAGAATGGATCCTGAGCGTAGACATTCTTAAAAAGCTCCCTGAGTGATTTGAATGGCTAGCCAGTGTTGAGGACCCCTGAACTTACCAGAACTCCCACGCTGGGCTGATGCCACTTCAGCCAAAAATAAAGACATGTTATGTTGAGCCTGGGCAGCTTATCGACGATAATTTGTTTGACTTTTAAAACCTTAGAAATAGCTCATTGACTCTGACTCCTCCAAGTTGAAACCAGAGGCTCAGGGAGGGACTTGCACTAGGCAGGGGGCAGGACTCCAGTGTTTTCTGTCCTCCTCTCCTATCACGATCACCAGGGTTTCTAACTAGCTTTTTGACTTTGGCTAGTGTTTGAACCTCTGAGTGCTTAGTAGCACCATTTTGCAAAACGGATAATAGTGGATTACCTCCACCTTCTGTTTACACGATACTTTATTGTTCACAAAGCATTTTCCCTGAAATCCTCTGCCTGTAAGCAGGCAGGAAGGACTTCTTTTCCCACCACTTGGGTGGAAGTAGAAATTGAGCCACGGAGAGGAAGATATTGGCCTGAGGTCCCCAGTGTCAGCACCATCAAGGGCTGGATCATCTTTTGGTCTCCCAAGGCCTGCGGCATCTTGAAGGACTGGAAAACCTTCGTGGGGCCCCATACGTGAAGGACATGTCTTGGCCACCTGCGCTCCTTTCACAAACCCTCTGCTGTAGGAGGAGCCCTTAGGTGCGGATAGAGCACGCTACTCTATGATTCATGAGAACTTGTGCCACAATATTTTTTTTCCTCAAAGATTTATCTTGACCTTAGACTCAGCGGAGGGTAAGAGAATTAGAATCCCATGCAGTGACACTTTCTGGGGTCTGAATTACGTGCTCCATATGGAGAACACTGCTTTCGGGTAATGGCCTAGAATTATAGTTGTCTTCTAATCTGTGCTTGTTTGGCCCTACTTGTTAACCCAACAGTCCTCTCCAGAGCATGAAACACAGCTGTATTTGGAAGGAAACAAAGTGTGGGACACCCTCTGCTTCAGGAAATGTTCCTGAAATGTGCTACATGATTTCTCCCTTCTAGGGGAAAGCAAACCTCAAATAATAACATTCTGGATTTTAATCTGCCCTTAAGAAAGAGAGGGACCAAATTATAGTGAGCTGCTTTCTGATATTGCTAGGAAGAGAGAAATGTCACGATCTAGTAGTGGGGTTTGGGTTGGCAAAACCACTAGATCATATTTAGAGAGAAGTGCTATGCACCAGTGGCTACTCAAATACTTGCTGTTAGGTGAGAAAATGTATACAAAAAAAAAAGTACAAGTATTTTAACTATGACTTAAGTGTACTCCTTGAGACTGAACCGTAGAAATCACAGGTATGAATTCTGCTTATTCTTTTGATTTTTAGTTTTTTAAATTTTTTTATTCTTTTATTTTTAGAAGTCTGTATTGGCTTTTAATGGCAAACATAGTGCATGCTTAGTGTAAATAATGTAAACGATGTAGAAATGTTTAAACCAAAATGTGAAAGCTCCCTTTCCCAACTTCCATCCTCAGAGATAACCACATTCATAGTAACAAGCAGAAAGATAATAAGCAACATTTAAAATTCAGCCTTCATTCGAAAAATGGATGCATTTCAGCAGAGTTGGCTGAGTTAATGCAAGTACTGAATTCAGAACAAGGGTGGCAACACTGGACTTGTAAACTGATTAGATCACATCTGTACGTGGACCGTCAGATTGGGTGTCCTGACTTAAAGGGGGGAAATTGGCAGACTACGCACCAGAAGGGAGGCAACTAGCAGCTAGACTCTTGAAATGATGAGAGGAGGAATTAATTATTGCGACATTGGGAATGCTTAATTTGAAGCTGAGAGTGAGGAGAGATAAGAGTCATGCCTGGTAACTACATTCAAATATATAAAGTTCTGTCAAGTGATAAAGGGAGTAAACTTAATCTTAATTGTCATTTCTCCTAAATTTGTAGTTTGTGTCTGATAACTGATAGTTGATTGATTGATTGATTTGTTGATTCGTTCATTCAAGCAGCAGCAACTGAGTGCTTCTGTACCAGGGACTAGGGATCAGTGGAGTTGAATAGAGCATGGTCTCTACTTGCAAGGAGCTCGAGCCAAGGGGGCAGAGAAAAAGATGGAAACAAATAATTAAAATTTGGCTTGAAAAGTATTTTCACAGATTTATGAAATGCTGAGCAGAAAACAGAAACCAGGACCAAGAGGGTAAAAGTTACA
This sequence comes from Nyctereutes procyonoides, assembly GCF_905146905.1. Lineage (NCBI taxonomy): Eukaryota > Metazoa > Chordata > Mammalia > Carnivora > Canidae > Nyctereutes > Nyctereutes procyonoides. The sequence goes on from NW_026575122.1 coordinate 19,756,627, forward strand.
GGGAAAATAACTGATTTTTTAAGATAAGGGACTATTGAGTAAATACAACTGTGCAGAAATGAAACTGAAGATCTTGTGTTTACAAAGAAGCTGGTTCAACCACACCTGGCTGGGGTGATTTTCTAAGGACTTCAGGCAAAGAGGGTCACGATGGGAGGAGACATGTTGAACTCTGAAATCACTGAATATTATGAAAAAGAATTCTATAAAGCAAGTGCTGCTTTGCTTGGTTTCTGTCACAGAATGGGAGATCTGTTCCTACAGCAGAGGAAAACATCCCTCACTCGGCTGGACTGAAAGCCTTTTCAGGCAGTAAGGGTATATGTTAACCTACATGGTGTCACATTGGCGCACTGAGGACACGATCCCCAGAGAACTGTAGTCCCTACTGAGTGCTCATTCATTAAGAAAAAGTTATGAGCATTTACCTGGCTGGTAGAAATTGTATAGAATGCAGTCCCTGATGACAGTTCTTTCAAATGTTGACACAAAACAATCACAGAAGATAAGCACAAATCAATATGCTAACAAGTGCAAGACAATGTAATATGAATTAGATGTGTAAATGTTCGAGGAAACTGAGTGAGAGTGATGGCTAAAAGATTCTTGGAGAGAAGCAATACTTCAAACATCCTCGAGGAAGGGATGGATTTAGATCTTGAGAAGAGAGGAGAGAACATTCTAAGCAGAAGAAATGGCATTAGCCAAAAGAGGTTGAAATAAGCCAAAAGTATGTGGGAGACACTAAGAGAAGAAACTTAGCTGAATCAGAAGGGTTATATTGGTGATGGAAGGATGGGAGGTAGGAAAAATGTAGTAGGAGCTGGTCCAGATGATAAGAGATTATGATTACTAAATTTTGTAGTTTGGATACAATACAAAATCAACTGTGAAATGTAGTAGTTTTTTTTTTCACTGTGATAACAAAAGAGATGGAGGATGATTGCCTGAAGGAAAAAAAAATAGGGAGGGTTTTTTAAATAGGGAGGGCTGTTGAAAACCCAAATAGATGAATGGCATGGATGCTGCCCTGAAGGTGTCTCTGGAAGAGACCTGCCAGCGATGGGCTTCTCTGGGGCCAGGGCTGCAGACCCTCAGCCAGGGTTTGCACCATGCCTCTACCTCCTTCCTCACCTCTTTGGTTTTCCTTGGCAAGGAAAGCTCTAATGCAGTGCCTTCCTTTGAAGGTCATAAAGTATGTGCTCTTCACAAAAAACAACACATCTAACATTTATACACAGATAATGAAGCGTAATGGTAAAACAACTGTAAACCTACTGTCCAACCTAACACATTTCAATACTATTGAACTTCTGTGCTCTTCTCCTGCTAATTGTTCCCTTATTCTAAATTTTATTTTCTGTTTATTGCTCCCCTAGCTTTACCGTATTTGGTTTTGCTTATCTCTGGAATTTATAAAAATGGTAGCACACGGCATGAATTCTGCACCTTGGTTTTTCACTTGACCGTTATCTTTGTGAGCTATGGCCACACCTCTGCTTGTAGCTGTGGAGCACTCACTGTCTCTGCTCTCTGGTAGTATACTGACGCACCATGCCCCATGGTTATATGGTTTGTTTCTCCATCTTGCTAACATACGCATGCAAATCACTTTGTCTTGAGGGACTGTCAAGTTCACAGGGTAGGATAGGGGTTTTCTAAAATTTTAAATCTTGCCTGCCAGCTTGAATTTTCTCATTGGTTACAAATACTGTTAGTTTTTCCTTAAAGTATCAGCCTTACTTCATTCATTTCCAAGAAATAGTGTGCTAGATACCCAAATTTGAATGACCATAGTTCATCAGTTATTTCATTAAAAGTGATGTTCCATGAAAAGAGTGGCTAGTTCAGCTGCCAACTAAATCACAGATTTACTTTTCCTTGAGATAGCCATCACACTTCAGTAATGGCAGAAGTGCTTCACGGACACATTTCATTACATATCATATTAAAAAGATGTTTGCTCAGTCTTTAATAAAATGGATAATTTTTACTGTTGCTTCATCAAAGACATCCTTAAGTGAAATGGACAGGGTTACTTACTTTGGGGGTGTATGTGTCTATTTTACTATGAGTTTGTCGCTGTGAAGAGTACAGTGATTACTGGTATGGTTTGGTGTCACTGCCTTGATTTGAGCTAAAGTGCCAGCGTTTTACCCATCATTGCTTTTGTATCATCATTGCAAATATCAATAGAGTGAAAAGGGCAAATACCATCTTAGAATTATTATGAAAACAGTTTTGATCTTGAGGACACTTAAAAGGGTCTCCGAGACCACTAGGGGTCTGCAGACCACACTTTGAGAACCACTATCTAAGCTGTCTACTTAGCAATGGAATTGCAAGTCTTGGCAGTTGTCTTTCTTCCACTTTCCTTGATAATGTTAAAATGTAGGACTTGATGAATATTTGCACTGAAGAACCCAAAAGGCAGAGTCCTGAAGACAGGAAATCTTTTGCTCACAAGTTTTCTCAGCTTCTATGAGATTTCTCTGAAGTCTCTTGTTCTGTCTACAAATGGGAATGCAAATATGTATTTTGCTGTGTATCTGTTGGTTTTGAAATAAAAGTAATGTTTTAAATAAACTTAGCAGTTAATATTTTTCTTCCTCACACAATATGTATATATACTATTGGTTTATATATATAACACCATTGGTTTATGAAGATGCTTGATGCTTACCCTGTGACTCCCTGGTGTCCCTCTTAGGGAAGGAGAACTCTACTGGGTGCCATGGGCCAGCATGCCTCATCATGGAGAGTGCATAGCTGCCTACAACTGATAGCCAAGGGTTTTGGGCCTAGGAATCTGGGAGTATTTCTGGGCTTCTTGTGTGCTCTCTCTGGGCTGCTGTGCTCACCAAGAATTAGCCCCCTCACTCAAGACAGAAACCTGAGTGCCATCCTAGAGACCATGCTCTCTGCCCTTCCTCCCGCATCAAACTGCTAGCCAGGTCTGTTGACTCTACTGCCAGTATATCTTGGAATTCATCATGCCCACGCCCTGCCACTGCTGTAGCTTATACTCTTCTTTTCTCCTCTAAGGATTTATAGGTTCTTTTTTCTTTTTGCCTCAGTGTCATGTCCCCTCCCCCCTACTCTGGCCTCTATTTAGCCCAGTGTTCACACTGCAACCACAGTAGACTTTCTAAAACACTCATGTTTCTATTTAGGATGTTTTAGACATCCCCTCAAAGGATAAAGTTTGTTCTTCTTAGCAAAGTCTAGAAGATACTTCCTTGGGACACCTGGGTGGCTCAGTGGTTGAGCATCTGCCTTTGGTACTAAAAATGTTTTTTCTTGATCCTGGGGTCCTGGGATTCAAGTCCTCCCTCTGCCTGTGTCTCTGCCTCTCTCTGTGTGTCTCTCATGAATAAATAAATAAAATCTAAAAAAAAAAGAGAGAAGGTGCTTCATCATCTGAGACTCCTTTCTTTTGCCCTGCTATAAACCCCTTGTTTCATTCATACTGAATTATTTATTTTACTGATCACCATGTTTGTATTCCTTATTTTGGCAGATTCATTTTCTCTAATTCTGGGATGTCGTCGAGCCATCAGATTTCCCCCATTACCTTCTACCTATACATTAGCACTCAGTTCTTTTTTTTTTCTCTCTTTTTTTTTAAATTGTATTTATTTATGATAGTCACACACACACAGAGAGAGAGAGGCAGAGACACAGGCAGAGGGAGAAGCAGGCTCCATGCGCTGGGAGCCCGACGTGGGACTCGATCCCGGGTCTCCAGGATCGCGCCCTGGGCCAAAGGCAGGCGCCAAACCGCTGCGCCACCCAGGGATCCCCTTAGCACTCAGTTCTTAGGGAAGACTTTCATGCTTTTTCTTCTCCCCTACTATCGTCCCACTACTGGGCAGTGTTAGGCATCCCCTCCACTGGCTCCCATTGGTCTCATAATACCTCCCATGCTACACTAATTGCTTATTCCTCTATATCATTATTGACTATGAGCTTTTAAAGGTCATGGGCTCTTCTGTATTCATTTTTATACATTCTTGCATGTAACAGTACTTCGTATGTAGGAGGTGGTCAAATATTGTTGAATAAATGCATGAATGAATGAAATTAAGAATGGGTCACAGAATCAAAGAAATAGGAGGTATTCCATAAATAGTGTTGAATGAATGAATGAGTTGAATGAACGAAGTTCAGAGTGGGTCATATAATCAAAGGGTTTTAGAGGTAGAAGGGACTTTGGGGAACACCTCCTGTTGTCATCCTCTCTCAGAAATGAGAAAATGATTTGCCTAAACTGTACATCAGCCTGGTGGGAGGTGATGAACCAGGCCACAGACGTTCACATGGATGTGGCCTAGAGATGCCTGGGGAAAGTCATGTGCTTCCGGGGGAGACTTGCCGAGAAGAGCAGAGGCCACGGCCTATACCACAGGGGGATACCACAGTCGAAGTGCAAAGAGAACTTTTGTGGTTAGAAGTCTGTGGCACATTCCAAACTGTAGAGTCTCCCTTCAGCTATTGGCTGTTGCTCTCTCTCTGTCCTCAAACTGTGCCAAGATTGTAAGATTTTCCTGATGACTGGGCATATTCTACATCTGGATTCCATGGTCATAACAACCAGAAGTTTCCTGTCCTCTTTGGTTGAGGTGATTATGATATAGAGCTGGGTAGCAATATCAACAGTTTTGAGGTAAGCCCTACTATTTAAAATATAATCTTCTCCCATCTGAGATTTCTAGGTGTCTGGGAGGGAAGGCAAGGGGACACGATTATTCACTAAGTGCTAACTTTGTGTCAGGTGTTTTACTTACATGATTTTGATTTACCTGTCAGATAATAGGTATTAGTACCCTATTCTATAAATGAGAAATAGGCCTGTGACTGGATCTCAGGTGGGTCTGTTTGGAAGCAGAGTGGGAGTGTGTCTGGTGTCTAAGCTTGTGCCCTTTCTGTTTTGTCACGTTGCTTCAGCTTCTAGGAATGGTTTTTCTCTGCAAAACCTGTTGTGGCCTTATTTTATTAATTTGGTAAATTCTTGAAGTTGCATTTATTTTATGTACTTAAAAGGAAGAGAAGCTGCAGTTTGCTGGTTTAACGTTGTCCGTGCTTTGCAGCTTACAAAGCTTTGCCATCTCTGCAGGCCCATGAGGTGGGGGAGAATAGGTGTTATTACCCTGCTTTACAGATAAGGAATTGAGTTTTGGGAGGCAGAATGTTCCACATCTGTCTGGTTCATCTCCATATTCCTAACACCTCTTACAAGAGGTTAGTATTTAGTAGGCTGTCTGGTTTTTGTTAATTAAATATGAGTTATATAGCTGGTAAGTTCCAAATTCAGATGGGAATCCAGGTCCCCAAGTCTGAACTCAGATCTCTTTCCACTGCTTAAACCATTCTGCTTTTCCCAGAGCCCTAATCTGCAGGATTCAGGAACCCTCTGATAGGGCTATCTCGTGAATTTCCACAAATCTAAATAAGTACAGGCACCCCTTAGAATAAGCTCTCTTATTCTTATTTCTTTTCCTTTAAATACCTCAACATAGGATTTTAAATAGCTTCCTATCTACTTGATAACTTCCCAGTGAAATGACTTGAAAAGGATTGATAATCCAATAATGGATCATAGAAGATTAACACCAGGAAGATCCTTGAGATCATTTAATACAGTATTTTTCAAAACTTAAAAAAAAATAGCGGAACCCTTGTCTTTAAGGGGCGCTCCAATACATAGACAAGAGCAAAGCCAGGTCGTGCCACTTAGGTATGTGCTAAGGTGGGAGGTAGGGGTAGATCCAGAATGCTATGCCCTTCCCTGGAGTCCTTGGGGCTGCTTGACGGTCTGGTTTGTAAATCACTGATCTGTTCTTACCCCTCATTTTATAGTGAAGAAACCAAGGCACAAAGGTGCTCAGTGACCCACAGAGGTGGTTGGATTAAGATGATAATGAAGCTTGTCGCCATATATCCAAATTTCCAATATTGTTTTAAACACCATTCTACTTTTATTATAAAGAAAAAGTAAAGTACCTATTCTTTAGAGTGGGGGTCAGCAAACTCTGACCTGTTTTTGGGCAGCCCCTTGAGCTAAGAATGGTTACATTTTTAAACCATTGTTAAAAAAGAAAAAAAAAGCAACAGCAACAACAAAAACCAAAGATTATGGGATAGGTACCATAGGTGCCCTATAAAGCCTAAAATATTTCCTCTCTGTTCACAGAAAAAGATTGCTGACCCTGCTTTATTGGATTCACTACTTCTGATATTAATGTGGAAGTACGAAAAGAATTTGGCCTTCTCTAAGTAACTTGAAAACATGTAGATTTAAAAACAAACCCTGATTAGTTCAGCATATTCACATCAAAAAGCTTCCTCCAATGAACTTCTTTAAATTGACCAACACATTTTCATCCTTCTTTTCAAACATGAAGTTTTGGTGGATGATAGGCTGGTTAATCAAGTTCTTAAAATACGCAGGAGACATTGCAACCAGAGGGCTGCCTATAGTTGTTAAGTTCTGTAAGATGAAAAGGAAGCAGTATACATATTTAAATACAAAATAAGGGCATTTTATGGACCACCCTAAAAGGTTCAGAATAAAAGGAACAAGAGTAGGAATGATGTGAATCTCTCCTGGTCACTTTGGGTCCTTACCTATTCCCACCAGAGGGATTTGTCTTGAGCCTCTACCTTTGAGTTGAGACTCCATTTGAAGCAGCAGTCATTAGAGCACATAGCTTCATCCTTACCACTTGATGCATTTCCGGAGGCATCGGAGCTTTGTTGGGAAGTGGAATGAATGTTTTCTCCTGCGGAGCATCAATTATGGGGATAGACAGTTAGAAAGCAGTGGCAGGGGATGCCTGGGTGGTGCAGAGGTTGAGCATCTGCCTTCGGCCCAGGGCGTGATCCTGGAGTCCCGGGATTGAGTTCCGCATCTGGCTCCCTGCATGGAGTCTGCTTCTCCCTCTGCCTGTGTCTCTGCCTCTCTCTCTGTGTGTGTCTCTCATGAATAAATAAATAAAATCTTAAAAAAAAAAAAAAACAAACAATGCCAAGTTTTCGAGTAAAAGACCTAGGGAAGATTTCTTGGTGAAACCCCAAGTGAATGTGCCTGTGGAATGCTCCCCTTGGAGCATTGATTGGCTTTGGAGTCTTCAAAGAGAATTAAGTGGGTGAAACCATAAGACTTCCAGTTGTTGAGGTGATATTCATCTAGCTACCCGGTATCCTTTGAACTGCCCAGTTTGTTGGTTGATTGTAGTATTTGTTGTTTTCCTTGTCTTTGGCCCTCCATCATTGACTTCTTGATGTGTGTGTCAGAAGGCAGGCAGGGAAAATAAAAGGAGAGAATGGATAAGAATACATTTGATCACTTGATAGCAGCCATGGCTCAAAGTCTGGTCAGAGTAAAGGTCAAAATTGTTGGCCTAAATCAGTGTTTAAAGTTAACTTTGAGTTAGGGTTGTCCTTGTAATCAGTGTCGTGGATTGGTGTGGTTAATTTAAAAAAAAAAAAAAAGTTCTCTCCCAATTCATTATACCAATATCCTTTTGTGAAAATGTTGTGGGGGAGGGGGCGTTGGGAGCTGCTTTCTCTGCAGCTTTTGTTTTGTATGTATTTAAGCACTAAATAAAAAGCAATTCCATCTCCTTTCCATTGGTAAATCTCTTATCCCCAAAGGCCCATTTTCTTCCAGTATAGACATATATTTTTAGTAAATAAAGGACTTACTGTGTGAAATTTTCCTTTGGCAGGCAGAATGATTATGAGCATAATCTGTTTCATTACAAGGTACGTGATGTCAATGCTTGGCAAATGTGCCTGGGAAGAAATGTATCATTTTATGTATAAGCTAAGATTTCAATAAGTAGCCATTTATCTCTCTATAGAGTGCTGTTCGTAGACTATAGAGTGCATTATTATGTTATTAGGGCTTTTTTTTTTTGTAGTTAAGTTCTTTTTTGATCTATTAAGAATTTCCTGGTGATTTCAGTAGTTTGGTAATATATCGTTCATCTTATAACAGGTATTGGTAATGTTGGGATGAAAACATTTATACAAGAGGAAATAAAAGTCAAGGAAGCAGATAATCGACTGATTTATCAGCCTTAACAGACAATTTTTCTGATAACGCCATGGTAGCCATGGTAAATTTACTTCTGATTGCTTGAGGGGACAGATTCTATATGCTTCTTGTAACATGGAGGTGCAGGAAAGGCTGAAGGAACAAGTAATCAATCCGTGGACTAACCAGTAGTGGTTTGGTCTCTAGACTGGCCTTTTGGCTAGTGGATTTGTGCTGTATTTTGAAGTATCCCTTTCTTATTAATTTGCCACAGCATACATGGTGATGAGTATATATATATATATATATATATATGTTTTGTTTGGAGATTTTGAAGTAGCTTTAGTCATAGAAGCCTTATCTTACCTCATGTCTTTCCCAGAATCTTTCATTTGAACAAAATTTGTTTAAAATTTAGAGGTTGGTAAAAATAACTTAATAGTCTGCTCACAGCCCTTGCAGCCTCAGAGGACTTCACAGTGAGCAGCAGCGTGGTCAGTGTTGTGTGGTAATAGCCAGCTTGTATAAAAACTACACTCACAAAGGTTACGGTTTGAATCCAGAGGTGAGCAAATCCAGAACAAAAAGTCTCAGGCCCTCATCCAGAATTCTGTATATTGGTTTTCAGGGACTGCCCGTAACAAAGTATCACAAACTGGGTGGCTACAGAAATGTATTGTCTCACTGTGCTGGAGGCCAGAAGTCTAAGGTCAAGGTGTCGGCAGAGACACAAGGAAAACACAGGATGGACCTGCTTCAGGCCTCCTTGGTTGTGACAGTGTCACTCCAGCCTTCACTGTGTGTATGTCTGTCTCGTGTCCAAATTTCCCTTTTTATAAGGACGCCAGTCATATGGGATTAGGGTCCACTCTAATGATGTCATCTTATCTTGATCACCTGCAAAGACCACCTTTCCAAATAAGGTCACAGTCAGACGTACTAGGGGTTGGACTTCAACATCTTTTTGCAGGGACACAATTCAATGTGTGACACTAAGTTTTCATCCTTAGTTTGCACAGTTTTAGTAAGCTGGGTAATTGTTGCAACTATGGTGGACAAAACCCCACAAATTCAGAAGGAAGGGACTTACATATTTTGAAATTGCATCAAAATAAAACTTAAAATGTTGATTACTTGAAGGTACTGTGGTACTTTTTGATTACCTGAAAAATTACTTTTTTGTGAAGCTACTCATTCTTTTAGGTATCCTGAAGATTTGGGTTTGAACTTTGCTTTGCTGCTCATTAAATGTATACATTGGGTAAGTCGTTAACTTTTAGAACCTTGGTTTCCTGGTCCGTATAATGAAGAGAGAGTATGGTCTGCCACATAAAATCATTGTGAAGATCACAGTTGCTGATGAATATTAAAACATCTAATAAAGTAGCCTGTATGGTTTTTAGTGCATTATGCATGATTGTTTATTCAACAAATGTTTGTTGGAAGGCTACTGTGTTCCAGGGCTTGTTCTAGAATTCACTCGTTCACTTCATGATGATTATGCCATGATTTAGTAGTAGACGCACTGGCCTTTGGAGTGAGACATCTGAGCTCAAGTCCTGTCTATGTTAATAAATCAGCTATGGGACCATGGGCTAATCACTGGCCCTTTCTAGGCCTCTGCCTAGAGACCAGCCATATGGACTAAATCTCCAAGGCTTTTCCATCTCTAATTCAGACAACAAGATTCAAATTTAGCAAATAGAGTTATAGTCCTTGGTTTCCTACACATCCATGGTACAGTCCGCGGAAGTTACCCTCTGTGATTTAGCTTTTCCTTCTGAAGTGGGGGCAGCAATAGGACTCATACTATCTGCTTTCTGGTAGTATTAATAGTAACAATGATAGCCACCCTTTACTGAGCTCTTGACACTGTGCTAGATCCTTTCATATATCCTTGCTTCTCTACATAGGGTACATGTTTCTCCAGAGCATGTGGGAATTCCAGAGAAATGTGGTACATCTTTGCCGAGAACAGATTTTCTTCAGTGGTTTGTGAGACACACCTCTCTAGCATTTAGTAAGAACAAGCATGGCTATGCTATATAGTAGAATGCAGAATTCACTTGAAATGCTCAGCCAAGCCTGCCTTTGGCCCAGGGAGCGATCCTGGAGACCCGGGATCGAGTCCCACGTCGGGCTCCCAGTGCATGGAGCCTGCTTATGTCTCTGCCTCTCTCTCTCTCTCTCTCTCTCCCTCTGTGTGACTATCATAAATAAATAAAAAATTAAAAAAAAAAAAAGAAATGCTCAGCCAAGAGTCAAACAAATTTGGGGCTTCCTGGAGGGGACTTTGGCTTTGGTCCTTAGTTCCCCTGGGGTGGTGGTCTCTTTTCCTGGCCGCAAGGGAGACTGGTGGAAAAGTTTGCAAAACATGCTCTTATCCCCATTTCATGTTTGACTCACATGAGAAAAATAGGATTATCATTTGTAATTTTGAAAATTGTCCTCATTTCCAGTACTGACAAGTGCTGCCTTTCTGATTGTTAAGCGCATTCTTCTGTCTCATTCATACATTTGACAAATAATAACTGAGCACCTGCTCCGTGCTCCATGGCATTCCAAGTGCTGAGCACACAGTGGCAAGCAAAACTAAGTCCTCTCTCTCGTGAAGCATTTAGTCTAATAAAGAGTGATGTTTGGGGGGAGACCCGAGGAAGTAAAGGAGTCAGCTGTGTGGCTATTTGGGGGAGATTTCGCTACTTATTTATTATTTATTCTAGACAGTGGGGTAGGAGATGAGGTCAGGGGGATATGGATTATGTAGGGCCCTGAGGGCAAGGTAAGGGTTTTAGATTTTATTCTGAGAACATGAGAAGCCATTTTGGGGGCTTTGAGGATGGGGGTCCTGGGGTACGATATATATTTCTAAAAGCTTACTACGGCTGCTGGTGGCTGAACATAGTGGGGCAAGCGTCAGAAGTGGGGAGAGCATCTGGAAGGCTCCTGCTGTGCTCTAGGTGAGGGATGGCAGTGCCACATATCAGGGCAGAATGATAGACATGGTGAAAGTGGTTAGATTCGGGATGTACATGGAAGGTAAAACCAAAAATCTGCAAATGAATTCGATGAGGGGTATGACAGAAAGGGAAGAGTCAAGGCTGGCTGCAGGGTTTTTGTTCAGAGCGATCACAGGGATGGAGGAGTTGCCATTTGTGTTGAGATGGGCAGTTTAATGGAGGATTGGGTAGCCCCTTGGTCACTGGAAGATCTGGCAACTTTATATATGAAGAGACTAGAACCTGCTCAGATACCATTTGCAACCCCCTCTGAAGATAGCAAGTGACGCATTCATTCGTGTTGCCTTGGTTTTGCTCATGGGCATTTGCAACAGTACTTTGAACATACTGCTTTGTGCAAAATGTGCGTCTTGATGCAGGGGGCCTCTCGGGGCTCTCGGCCTGTGGACACTCATCCTTTCCAGAGGATTTCCCCGTGCCCTCGCGGCACCTTTTCCCCAGCTGGACTGGTGACAGGAGTCTGATTGTCATCTCCACCGTAGCAGTTTTAAATAACTAGTAGCTCTTCTTAACTTTTTGTCCTGGCCAGGCTGACAGCGGTTGGGTACCTGGGCATCGAGGTGTTTTGATGACTGTGATCCCTGAGGCTCTGCTCCCCTCCCACGCGTGTGTTTCACTCACCCTGTGGCCTCAGAACCTTGAACCCCTGAGAGGTCTCTTAGTATTAGGCAGACCTGGCGTGGGGATGTGCTGAGGCTTTTTGGGCTTCAAGGGACAATTTAAAAATTGGAGGTTAAGATCGGCCTAAATGAGGATGTGTTTTATGCTTAAAATCCTCAAACTGGTTCAGAACAGCCTGATGTACCACATGCTACACCTTTATTAAACATTACAGAGGTCGTCGTTCTTGTCTTCCAGGGTCTCTTCCCCCTTCTTTCCTCTGTGACCCCCATTAAGCCAATTGTAGAACCACCCTATGGCTTCAGGGATAAATCCAGCGAGCAGAACCTAGCCTCCAGTGGGCTAATCCAAGGGGAAAGACCTTTCTCTAGTGGTAAGTGGATGAGAGTGAAAATCCAGACCCTATGTAGCCAGGTTTTCAGCCTCCAGGGGAAGGTGACCTGAGAGGATGAAGCTAACCTCTGAGAAGAGATGAGAAGCAGGGAGAGAGAGCCCTGATGGTGAGTTTGACACCCTGTCTGAGGCTCTCTCTGGGCCCCTTTCTGTGCTGGGTCTAGGGACTGAGAGCCCTACTTGTCAATTCGTGGGTCCTGCTTGTCACTACAACTCCAGGGGCCCTAATACCCCTACTCTGGGCAGAGTATGGAGCAGGAATACAAAACTGACTCACTTGTGGTCCTGCCTCAGGCATTTCTAATCGGATAGTCTGATTTCCAAACTAGTGGGTACAGTAAGAAAATTGGTAAGATCTGCCCTTTAACAAATCCATAGATGGTCTCTTTTTTAAATGTGAAGAACTAAGAATATGAAAAATGTTTCATTAGGTTAGTTTATCTAACATATGTCACCTGAATATTAGCTTACTCCGTGACGGGGCTATTTCCTGTCTCATAGTTTCAGAAGAGCCAGCCCTCCGATATGTGAATTTCCAATGTTGTCTGTTAAAATCATCTTTGTCCCTTTGAGATCCATTTCAAAAAGCCATCTGCACCATTGGAATTAATTTATGTACACATAACTCTTGCTCGGTTGCTCTGTGATGGCACTGATCATCGTGCTTCGAATGCTTGTGCAACCCTTGCTCCCTGGTGATTATAAGCCGTTGGGCAAGAGACTGCTGAATCCTGAGGCTCGCTGTGGCAAAGAACAGCTCCCGGAACATAGCAAATGCTTAGTAAATGTTTGTCGAATCAAGTCCATTATTAGCATTGGTTTTGTTAATAGCTTTTGTATCCAGCTCCTCAAACCACTTTTTTTTACACGCCACTTTTGCCTTAAAATGCATGGAAAAGTTGGTTGTATGATTTGAGGTAGGTAGATGGGTATAAGTGATTAATACTGATAAAGATGCGTGACCTTAAAATTCAATATAGACATCTAGCTATAGATGTGTGGTAGCTGGAAAGGAAGAAGACTGGGGAGATTTTTAGATGAAAACGAACCAGACAGTTAGCTGGTAAGTACCAGGTGAACACACCTATTATCACAAGAAGGTGTTGACTCTCGGAGGACTGACCAATGAGTTGGCTTCATTCCAGGCAAGTCTGGAATTTAAACCTTGCTCTCTTCAAACCATGCTGGTTAGAGTTCACGGTGGACCAGCTAGTGGAATGGGTTGTGGGTAGATTTAGAAAACGGGGCTTTGAGATTTCCATCTCCACTCACTTTAACCTCAGCCAAAAGGCCTGAAAACTAATAGGTGTCTCTTTCTCGCATTTTCCCCCCACTTTTCGCTCCCTATCTTTCTGATCAAGGATCTTCTGAGTTGAGTGTCCAATTAAATGCATCTGATTAAAACTGTCAAACCGAAAAGGAAGTGAGTTGGGGGAAAAAAAAACCAAACCTGTAGCAAGAGTTGTGGATAATATCAAGTTACCAATTTTTTGCTTGAGAACTGAATTATAAATAAATGTGTTAGGTAGTGGAATTTTGTTTTGTTTTCCCCAAAGGAGAAATATTCACCACATGGAAACAAAATTTATTCAGCATATTTTCATTCTGTAATTGTACCATTTCTATTCTTAATTCTTTGAGTTTATGATTTAAAGTGAAAAAACACAAAAACAGACTGTTGTGTAAAATTGACAGGAACGAGTGTGAACCTGGCTGTCAGAGACATAGGTTGTTGTAAAATTAGCAATGGAAATAGCTTCCTATTCTGAAGGTTAAAAATAATGTATTTAGAAGGAAGTTATTTACATTGGCCGTTTAGAGGCTTCCCCCGGAGCCTTAGTTAGGAAAGCTGTGAAAGGCACAGTTGCGGCGGGCAGGCCGCGTGTTCGGGCCCCGCTTGAGGCGCGCTCTGCGCTGAGGTGCCCTGATCCTGTGCGGGTGACACGCGGGAAAATGGGGCGGTGTCGCTGCCCAGGGGCTTCTCGAGTTGTGAGAGGGAGTCCAAAGTCAAGCCTAGCTTGTTCTAGAAGTTCGTGGTGTCCAACGAATTAATCCCCTAGATTGCAGGAATGCTTTGTTTTGAGCTTCTCCGGTGAGAGCATCTTTGCTCAGAATGGTGGGCCAGAGGTGCCCGGGGTTCCTGCTCACCCCGCTGAAGGAGGCCCCCCATATCCGCACCCATGCGGCCTGTGAGGACACCTGCTGCTTGCAATCAAATGCGAGGCACAGAGCAGCCCAGCAGGGGGAAGAGAATTAATATTTGCGGGAGAAAATCCTGGTTTGCTGCTGTTTTGTGAACTGAAAGCATATTTGTCTGAGGCTCTCGTGATTGTTCTCCAGCCTCTGCGGGTCTCCACTTCTCCTGTATTCATTTCTCCAAAAGCTTCCCCGACTTTTTGCGGGACCTCAGGTGATGCCAGAATAATTTCAAAAATGTTTCTTCTCCAGTTTCTGGTCTGGCTCCTCCTAGGCCATGCATTAAAATTATTTGGTGATTTATTACTTGAATGACCTCAGTTTTAGTAGCAGCATCTTCAGAAAAAATGATTAATAGAGTATTGAGTTTAAAAACATTCTTTATGAATCCGAGTTTTCTGGTAGTCCAGAAGACAGTGTATCTCGGCGGCGTCTACAAAGACCCAAGTTATTGATGACTGAGAACTACCCAGGTATTTTACAGGATGTAAATTGGTCTGTTTAAGAAATGCTTTGGGGCAGCCCTGGTGGCCCAGCGGTTTAGCACCACTTTCAGCCCAGGGCGTGATCCTGGAGACCCGGGATTGAGTCCCGCATCAGGCTCTCTGGAGCCTGCTTCTCCCTCTGCCTGTGTCTCTGCCTCTCGCTCTCTCTGTGTGTGTGTCTCTCATGAATAAATAAGTAAAATCTTAAAAAAAAAAAAAAAAAGAAATGCTTTGTTTGCTTATTTGGGGCTTCTGTTTTGGCAAGGCTGGGAAAGTTCTCTAAATGTAGATATTAGCTGTTTGTATCATTCAAGAATGTTCGGATCTCCTTACCACTGCTTGATAGGATTAGAACCTGAATTGACAACTTTAGTTTTTGATACACTCGACACCTCAGCACGTTTGGAGGCGGGAATATTCTTGCTCACTGAGGGTGTGGAAGGGGTAGGAGATTAAGCTTTGCCTTTGGGGCCTTGCCAGTAGATGTGCTGAATTCCTGAGACATGTGAATCAGTTCTTGACCACTGCAACAAAGAAGCTGTAGGGAGGGAATGGGGAGAGTTGTGTGTGGAAATAATGGATACTGACCTCTTAATGTTGTATCTCAAGATAAGGAGTGAATACTGTCCTTGTCTATGAGACTTCCCTTGCTCATTTCTGTTTCAAGAGAGTCGAAGGATGGATGGATGACTGGGGGTGGGAGGGGAGCTGCTCCAAGCTCACTAGAAGTTGCCATTCAGAGGGCATTGGGCAGATAGTACAGTGGGGCTTTGCAGAGAAGCATTGGCCAAATGTTGTGAGATTTGGGTTCTTGGTTCCAGCATTAGCAGTTGGTAGTTGTGTCTTTGATCACAGCAGGTAGCATCTCAGAGAACTTAATAGTCTCATAAAATGACAAGCCTGGTTGTGTGGTTATGATTTCTTCGCAGTTCTTAAAACCCTGATTTTATGTACCTTGTTATCTGACACTGATTATCACATTGGTTCTAGACCACTCTTGACTGTCTAGAGCTACTCTAGTGTGACAAAAATATAATCTGAAAGTATTTACTTCTGAATCATTTATTTTCCCATGTTCATTTAGTGAGTGTCAATAAAGATTAGAGAAGGAGACTCTTTGAGGAGATATTCAACTGTTCTTATTGTAGTGATTTTTAAATCTTTTACTTTTCTTACTATGTACAGGATAGTTCCCATGTGATTTTTCTGAAGGATGAGGTTTTTAAACTGAAATCAGGAAAGGTGGCTTGCCAAAGGAACTTAAAATTAGCCCTATTGTTGAAATTGATGTTGACTGCTTGGTGTTTGGTAAAAAGCATCTCTTCGAGGAGCCATTGGGGAGATGAGTAGTTCAGGGTCCTGCCGGTTTCAGCAAAGATGAAAAATGTTGAAATCGAGTGGGAAGAAGGAAATGTGGCAAATCACAAGGAACCAGACTGTTTTTAACAGAGAAAATTCAATTTTATCTGCTTTTTTTTCAGCAAATTCCATTTGATATTTTACATTTTCTTGATAATTTAATAAAGAATCTCAGGAAGGAGTTGCAGAACTTTGGCTTAGTGAAAGAGAATTTGTCATTTGTGACATTTCTACTCTAAATAGCATGGGAAGATCAATGTATTAGCTGGTAGCTCATGCATTACTAGTTCTAGCTATTTCTATTCAGAAAAGAAACAGCATGTTATATAGCAAATCTTGGCACAATGGGGAGTTTTGGCTTAATCCTTAAACATTCATTGAACTCTGCTGGGGTCTAGGCACTGTGCTAGGCACAATGTGGGATATGTGGATGATAAAACTTGATCTCTGCCTTCAAGGAACACCACCACCTACCTTTTAGAAGACAAGCCAATAGTAGACAGGTAATTTAGAGTGATATAAAATCAATATAAACAAAACACGGGAATGTGGGCCCTGTATTCAAAAGATGCATGGAATCTGGCTGCTTCTGACCACCGGCAGTTGCCTTGAGCCGAGCCAGTCATCCTTCACTAGGGTTCCAGCCTGGTAGCTGGTCTCCCTGCTCCCACCCTTGTGTCTGCAGCCTCTTTTCCACGCAGCAGCTGGAACAGTGCTTTGAAAATGTAAGTCACATCATATCAAAGCCCTCTGGTAGTTCCCAATTTCACCAGATGCAAAAGACCTTTCAGCAGTTTATGGCATTGTGCTGGTCTGCAGAGCTTTGCTGCCTCACAACACACTCACAGCCCCCCTTACCCTCCCCCTTCCCTCTCTATCTCTAATGTTGTTACTCTGACTTCCTCTCCTACTGTTCTGACCCTTACTCATTCCACTCTACCCACATTGGCCTCCTTGCTGTGTCACAAACACACCAGACATGTCCCCACATCAGGGATTTTATAGCAACTCCCTCTGTGTGGAATGCTGTCCCAGAGGTAGCTGCTTGAACAACTGCTCACTTCTTTCAAGTCTTTGCTCGGATGTCACCACCTCAGTGAAGCCCCATTCTGACCATGGTATTTAAGATTGCAACTCCCCTCCTACCCATTATCCCTCAAACCTCCTTGTCCTGTTTTACATCTTTTTCCATAGCACTTACCACCCTCTGGCTTACTATATGACTTACTAGTTTTTAAGTATTGTCTGACAAACTATCTACCTTCCCTGAGATGTAAGCTTCAAGAAGGCAGGATCTTGTTTTGTTCACTGTGGTTCAATCTAGAATGATCTAGAACAATGTCTGGTACTTCACAGTTATTTGTTGAATAAGTGAATGAATAAATGAATGAATGAGAAGGAGAATTCCAGGGAGAATCACAAGGAAGAAACTTTTGAGGTAGGAAGTTGAGGGATAGACAATCAGGTTTTCTAGGGAAAGAAAGACATTCCTGATAGAAGGAATATCTTGAGCAAAGGTAGAAAAATGGCAGAGCTCATGGGTACTCTTGGAATGGCAGGGAGTCCTAAGTGAGCGGTGCTTAGGGGGCAGTCAGAGAGGTAGTGGTGGGTAGATAAATTAATGGATGGAGAATAATAAAGGGGACTCTTAGTGGAGTAAAGGGACATGTTCCTAATCATTGCCTGTGACAAGATGGTGGGCATGCTGGTAACTGAAATCCAGGGCTCTCAAAGAAGTAGCATCCATAACATGGGAGATGTTGTCACTTGAAGGAATCAGTAATGTGAATAGTATTTGCTGATGAGGTCTGATTTTTTGTATAGAACCTGACTGTTTGCAAATCAGTCACATGCTTCTTATGATTTAAGCTTCCTAACAACTGGGAGAAGTTGTAATATGTAACAGCAGGTATTACTTACATTTTTGGATGAACTTTTCAAAAAAAATCAGTTGCATCTTCTGTCTAACCAGCTAACCTGACTTGCCTGAGGTTATGGAATCAGAAAGTGGGGAAGTAGCTTCCCACTGTCATGTGCCTCACAGACAACATTTTCCCACCGTGCCAGGCCGCCTTTCCAATTCTGATGCAACACTAAAGATATCATGCTGTTTTGTTTTTGTTTTTGTTTTTTACAAAGGAGCAAGCTTCTTTCCATTTCCCCCACCACTGGGAAGAGCAGGCTCTTTCTTCATGCAGTTACTTTTTGACCAGATCCATTCCACCCCCTGCCACCTTTCCATTTCAACTTGTCTGGAATAATTATAGAAAGATGAATATGTTTCGCTGGTGGGTGTGTTTTTACCTTTGCCTGTTTAGTATTTTACCTTCTTCCAGGCTTATGCCAAGACCGTCTGACTCAGCACCTGACATTCTAGTAAGGTGGTTGCTGTCTTTCTTGTGGTTCTTAGGGGGAGGGGAAGAGAAAACATGTCAACCAGTCCATATGAATGTCTCCAGACTTGCTTGTTGCTCACTGGGGAGTAAACGTGATCTTCTTCATTCCCCCAGATGTTAGTAGGCTGGAGGAGGCGGAGGGAGAACTCAGTGAAGGAGAGCACTGGTATGGAAACTCTTCAGAGACTCCGTCAGAAGCGTCCTATGGAGAAGTCCAGGAGAACTATAAGTTGTCTCTGGAGGACCGGATCCAGGAGCAGTCCACTTCCCCCGACACCTCCTTGGGAAGTGCAACTCCCAGCAGTCACACGTTGGAGCTGGTGGGACTTGACGGTGAGGTCCTGCGAGACTCACTGCAGTGTCAAGACCACCTCTCCCCTGGCGTGTCTTCTTTGTGTGAAGATGACCCCCCAGGCTCCACCAAGCCCTTGAGCAGCAACCTGCGGCGGCTGCTGGAAGCCGGCTCCCTCAAACTTGATGCCACAGCCACGGCCAATGGCAGAGTGGAGTCCCCGGTAAACGTGGGTTCGAATCTCTCCTTTTCCCCACCATCCCACCATGCCCAGCAGCTCAGTGTTCTTGCCAGGAAGTTGGCTGAGAAGCAGGAACAGAATGACCAATACACTCCAAGTAACCGTTTTATATGGAATCAAGGTAAGTGGTTGTCAAACTCAACCACCACCTGCAGCTTGTCCCCGGACTCTGCCATCTTAAAATTGAAAGCTGCAGCCAATGCTGTTCTGCAGGACAAATCCCTCACCAGGACTGAGGAGACCATGCGATTTGAGTCCTTTCCCTCCCCTTTTAGCTCCCAGTCTGCCAGTTCCACCTTGGCAGCCTTATCCAAGAAAGTCAGTGAGAGAAGCTTGACTCCCGGGCAGGAACACCCGCCTCCGGCCAGCCCCTTCCTCTCCCTGGCTTCCATGACCTCCTCGGCCGCCCTTCTGAAAGAGGTAGCAGCCAGGGCTGCTGGGAGCCTTCTGGCTGAGAAATCCTCCCTGGTGCCTGAGGACCCTCTACCGCCGCCGCCTTCGGAGAAGAAGCAAGAGAAAGTGACCCCACCGCCTCCACCGCCGCCACCGCCGCCACCGCCGCCACCGCCACAGTCCTTGGAATTATTGTTACTCCCGGTTCCTAAGGGAAGGGTTTCTAAGCCCTCCAATTCAGGTATGGAATCTTTTATTTCAATCATCCTGTAAGATTTTTTTTTTTTTACTGTAAATTGCAAATGTCTTATTCATCGCTCTATTCTGTTGGGCTCCCCATCTGATCTGTGGCTGGAATAAAAAAGCAGGAGCACCAGAAAATACTCTAAGTAAGCAGTGTCGTGGGCTTTCATGTGTGGGTTACACAAAGACTTCACAAATAGCTTCATTTTTGAAAGGTAATGAATAATCTTGGAGACGTACAGGACTCCTCCCTTTCATACAAATGATCTTTTTTTTTTTTTTCTTACCAAGTGCAGGCTAGGTCCATACAAGACATATTTAATGGGAGAAGATCAAAGCATCTTTGTCATGGAGTGCATGGCATCACTGAACATAGGGGATAGAAAAACCCTGCTGCTTTTGAAACAGTGGACAAGGGGAGAGCCCACCCTCCTGCTGCCTCCCATCACAAATGGACTTTTGTATACAGTAACTACTCTGCCCTAATTTATCACACTATACACTTTTATGTTAGCATTTTTATTATTTTTTTTGTGTGTGGAATTTAAGCCTTTCCCACTTACCCTGTTCTTCTGTAATTTCTTGTCACATAAGAACTCTAAAGAATATTGTCATTCAGACATAATCAAAGCATTTCCTGCAAATGCTTTTTTTTAAAATTCAAATCCAATCAGATCCTGAAGGAATGTGCATGTGGAAAATTTGAATCATAAGTTTTTCTTGTGAGGGCAGTCTTTCCAAAGGAGAAGTTGCTTGTCTTATGGAGCCTTGACATTCACAAGTTACTCATCTGAGGGAGAAATTTAGTCACTTGAGTTCTCATGGTGGAAGCATCACTTCTTGTACTGTTTTGTTTTTAAATTGTGTGTATGATAAATTCATGGTACTGGGATGGATGTACGGAGCTTCAGATGTCTCCCAAGGATATCCTGTCAGATTGGAACAGGATGTAGGCCATGTGTGTCCTCATTGGTATAAACATTGCCATTGTGTCTATCTAGCCAGCTTTTGAATATTTGCAGCCACATTGATGAAGAGTGCTTAGAATGGCAAATAATTGAACGATCACAGCTCACATCGGTTTGACACACTTATGACAAATTTCCATTTAAATTGCTGAGTGGGCTGTATACACTAAGCCTAATTATTTTAAAACTTGTGTAAACAGCAGAGTAGAACTAGGAAAATGGATATCTGGAACTTTTATGACTCTAAGTGATCCAAACCATTCACTCCAGAGTTTCTGAAGTGTCCATAAAATCCCGAAATGTTTATCAATTCTGAGTTTCATGTCTCCTCACTTCTTACCTGCCATCTG
Source organism: Nyctereutes procyonoides (assembly GCF_905146905.1). Classification (NCBI taxonomy): domain Eukaryota; kingdom Metazoa; phylum Chordata; class Mammalia; order Carnivora; family Canidae; genus Nyctereutes; species Nyctereutes procyonoides. The sequence continues at coordinate 19,777,625 of NW_026575122.1, forward strand.
GTGAAATAAAGAGAGAAATGGCTAAAATTAGGAAACCAGGAGAAGAGCAAAGGGAGCTAGGTAATTCTGCATTTACCTGCTCCTCATTTATAGAAATCACCCCTCATTTATAGAAATTTCATTTAGGAGTAGCAGAAGAAAGAGAGGTATGACTGTATGTAACATGAAGTTTGATAAATATTCTCTGTGTCTCGTTATTGAATAAGTGTATTTATGGTGTTTACACTATAAATTCAACTGGACATTGGTTACTTGGAAAAGCTTATACAAAATTAATAATAAGTGTTAGTTGACTGAAGACTCAGGAAAGAGATAACTGATAAAACTGTGGCTCCTGAAGGCAAATCGCAGCAGCTTTATCACCGTGAAGTGTCTTGGGTGTAGGGAACAATAGCGATGAAGTATAATTTTTTTTTCTTTCAAGTGCTTAGATGCATGTAAAGATGTAAAAGAGGTCATGAACTTCCAGTGCACAGTAGACTTTCTGCCTGTTTCGTTATAGGATATACACCCAAGGGAAAAGATACGTTCCCTTTATGGTTTAAATGCACTTAATTCATGCCACCATCTCAACGAGCTTCTCAGCAGAATTTTACAGAGACCTACGAACAATCACTTTTTCTTTCCTTTTTCCTGAATTTCTTCTGTTGCCAAAACACTTAGTATCTTAGGGGCGCCTGGGTGGCTCAGCTTTTGAGCGTCTGCCTTTGGTTCAGGTCGTGATCCCCGGATCTGGGATCGAGTCCTACATTGGATTCCTTGCAGGGAGCCTGCTTCTCCCTCTGCCTGTGTCTCTGCCTCCCCCGCCCCGCCCCGTCTCTTATGAATAAATAAATAAAATCTTAAAAAACAAAACAAAAAAACCCCGCTTAATATTTTAATCAATGAATGTTCAAAATGATTAAATTGAAAGGGAAGACAAAGGAACTTCTTGGATTGCGTCTCTGCAACCGCCTGCTGGCTGACTGGCACCCGTGGCCCCCTGTTCTCCCCGTGCCTCTGTACACAATCCAAGAGTTGGTGAAGCAGCTCCCTTGATGAGTAATTGTGGTTTAAAAAAAAAAAAATCACTCATTTTGTAGAACTCACACAAGAGGGAAGATCGCTGTGAGGATAAACACAAGGGCTCTTGAAATGGACCATCGGAATATGTTTCGTGTGTCCGTGTGGACATATCCTAAATTCAAGTTTGGTTTCTTACCGCATGAGTTGGAAATAGTAGAAAGGGTGGCTCTGCGCCCTTCTCACTTAAAGCGAACATCGTCACTTCACAGCATGCTAACTAGATTATGGGTTAAGCAGGAGTTGATGGACTATTTAATTCTGTTATTTATCTTCATATCATGGAGAGATGATTTGGTTGCTCTTACAGATTTTTGAATCTGAGGAGTGGAAGGAAAGGTGGATCTTCTCCATCTGGCCCCCTCCTCCCCTTTCTACACACTATACTCTTGGTTTCAGGGAAATCCAGGGCTACATTCAGATGTAATTTGGCTTTACTGAGAAAGCATCATGAGAATGTCATGAGAGCTGTCACCCATGTTTCTAAACATTTCTCGTCATTATTTTTTTTCCCCTTTACCTTAGAAAGAAATCTTCCTTTAACTCAAAACAGATATGTAGGCTGGCTTCTGGCAGCAGAGTTAGGGTATCTGTTGCCTAATAATTTAAACAAACAAGTGATAACCCAACCAAAAATCCTTAAAAATAACTATACACCATCCTTATGTCCAGCAGGTCTTAGCTGTTTCCCAAAATGTTGCAAAAAGGGCATATAAAGTTGATTCTGGAGTTACAAAGAGATATGTGCTAGAAAAGCCAATCTGTATTGAGTAATTTAGACACCAGCATTTCTTTGCCTCCTTTAGGTCAAGGGAAGTCCAAACCGTGGGGGAAAAAAAAGTGTCTTTTAGGTCTGACCTTATTCCTCTTTTTTGAACAGGATTCAGTTGTTGCCAGGTCATGGTGTATTTAATTCCTTTAAAGTGTCCACCACTCTGTAGCCTTTCCCCCCTGCAAGAGAGACGTGACACTTGAGGAGGAGGTTTCTTTCATGTGACCCTGCGCCCCAGCACATGCTGCACTTGCTCTGAAAGGGATATCTTGCTATAAAGATAAATGTCACACATTGACTCAATTCTCTTTGAAGCTACTGTTTGTTGCCTCTCAGAATAAAATAAATGGTTTTTATTTTAAAGACAAACTTTCTTGTAAACGGCCACCAAGATTCCTAGGATGCCAGGCTCCTAGTTAAGAGAAATAACAAGGAGAGTTTCAGAAGGAACGTCTGCGAAACATCTTTATTTTACTAAATTTAGGTATGCTTAGAAGCATGTTGGTCTCATGCAACCGAAGGCTCAGAATATTTCCTGGGTCAATAGATGGATGTTTTCTGGGTACTGTTTTCTTTCATATTTACGTGATGCTATTAAAATTTATTGCAAAGCCATAGAAAGTCCAGAAAGTGAGGCAACCTCTTCCTCTCTTGCCATTAGGTCCACGGTTATTATCGCTGTAATCTGGGAATGATCACAAGACAGGAACTTGTTTAGAAAATTCACTTTTTAATCAAGATTCAGAACTAGCTGTCACTGACCTCAATTTTATTTCCCCAGCCATTTAAACTTAGACTGCCTCTCATCTAGATATCCAGATATCTACAACCTCTTAGTTTTATTGAATACTTCCCAGTCGTTAAAATATGCATTAGTAACATCAGCGTCAATAATGACAGATAAACCCAGTGATATCCGTTGCTAACATAGGTTTTACACCCTGAAATAGCATTTGAGAGACATGCCCATGAAATTCTATTAAAAGATATAAATTCCATGTGTATTGGTTCCTCCTACGCTGATGTGCCCTGGTGGGTTGGTGGGCCTGGAGTGGAGTTGGGGATGATTTAATGTACAGCCAGGGTCACTGGGCGGCTTGAACTCCTTCGATGTGTATAGTAAGGCAGTCGGGTGTATATGCAGATACCACCTGTAAACTGCCTGCAAATTAGCTCATTTTTCTACAAATTGGCACGTAGGATCTAACAAGAGAAAGTTTGATTTCAAGGCCTATAAAACAGTTATGTTGGTTTGAAAACTCCTACCTTGAGTTAAAGCAAGTAAGTTAATGAGAGCCTCCTGATTTTTTTTCCCTCAATGATATGTGTTGTTGTTGCTTTGTGGATTTATATATAGACACCAAACCAGAAGTGAAGATATTGGCTCCAATCCCAACCTGCCACTAACTAGCAGAGGGATTTTAAGCCTACACTTCAGTTCAGCTTCCTCATCTATAAACTGAGCTAGTTGGGAATTAGCTCCAAGATTCCTTCCTGTACTAAGGTTCCTTGCTCTTCCTTTCTTATTCTTGAACTCCTGTCCATCAACTCAAGACAAATGTTTGTTTATTCCCCTAGTTTTTGAATTAACTATCTTGCTTCTTAAAATTCACCATCAAACCTCCCACAAGATTGTCTCAGCCTTGGGCAGATCTTGTCATGGTAAATAGTTTAAACACTTACCATTGTGCCTTATTATTGGTATAGTCATACTGTATGCTTTTAAATATCAGCTGCTCCTAATTCATTTTAGAAATAGGTGAGATGTAAGCACATAAACATCTCTCCACACCCATTCATTTGAGACATGTATTGGCGTGCTATGTGAAAAGTATGCACTCTTGGGCTGACAACCGCTTCCACTGGGACTTGCTGGCAGCTTCCTGTACCTTTTTCTTTCATTTCCAGCACTCATTTCACTTTCTGATACTCTCTTGACCCAGCCCTTTCCAATTACTCTCATTACAGTCCAACACACATTTATTGAATTGTACATCATACCCAGTACTGTTTGGTGCTGGAGATACACAGGTAAAGACCTCTAGCCTTGCCCCAGCCTATTCCGCCTCTGCCCATTCCTCCCCTTCTGTCTTTCCACCTCTCTCTTTTCCCTGCTGAGCTGAATTTGCCCATCAGAGTTCTGCCTAGGCTGAGCTGGACCCTACCTGCATAGCACAGTGGACTCCTGCCCCTTTATTTTCTCCGGGCTCCTGTGAAAAATCACCATTTGGGGCTAGGCCCCTAGCTATGTATTTTATGTGATGTCAGTTGTTTAAATTTACATCTGCTCTCCTGGTGAGTTTTCCTGCTTTGGAAGGTATGACTAGAGCCTATCATTACTATTATTATTGCAACAGCTACTACCAGTAGCTTCCATTTACTGTGTGACAGGCATTTTACACACATTTATTATCTCCCTTACTCCAGTAATACTATTGTCTGTAAGGAGAATGTGTTTTCTCCAAAGAAGCAAAGTAGCAACTATTGATGCCCCTGGGTCTGTTAGCATTTGGGGGGATTTCGTTTTGTTTGTGGTGATATTAGCCAGCTAGTGATATATTTGGGGGAAATTGTTTATCAGACAGTTGCAAACCGGGTAAAATAATGAATGTCTCAATCCTATTGCCTTATGAATGTGTGGTTAGTCTGAGGAAGTGGTCATATTTCCTTAGGCTCTAAATTTGAGTGAAATTTACAGCTGTCAGTTCCTTGAAAATAGTTTGGCATACGAACTAGAACACATTCTTACTTCCTCCCTTCTCCAAAGTAGTTATCAACATCATATAGATGGGGAGGGCATCCTACTGAAATATCAAAAAATGTTTAATAAATAAAAATGCAAATGTTAACCAAGGGAGATTAATGGCCAACTTTGAAAATCGATCATTGTATTATGGTTATTTTTATCATTTGGCTTCTGTCTTCTTCCTTTCCTGCCATGATCAGTTAAAAATTTCAAACAGTTCTAATAATGTAGTGCTTTGGCACATATCTTGCCATTAGTTTCTTATCGTTATGAGTATTCTAATTTTTTTTCCCATTCAATCCAAGGACACCCTAATTTGTACATGATTCGTGTGTCTTTTGGTATTAATTAAAACTAGGGAAGCATAGCTCCAAAATAAAATAGATTTATATGAAATGCTAATGTGCAGGATTTAATGTGGTGTGCTCTGTAATACACCCTAGGGGGCCCTGGGGGGGGATCAGAAAAAGTAAGGAAAGTATTGGTCACATTAAGAAAAACAAGGTATCCAGGGGACACTGGCCATGTTCATTTTGTCTTTGTCCAAATGCCTTTTTATTGCCTTCCTGTGATGTGCCATGAAACCTTAGGTCAGTGGAGGACGTCTCCATTTTCCTTTCCTGTTCCAGACAGTTCTATAAAATTAGGCAGTTTGCGGGTTAGATATGGGAAAAATGAAGATCAGTGGCAGCCTGTTTGCATGTATCTTTCTTACTATTTTGATGTTCTCACAATCCCAAATAGACATCATTATCATTTTTCCCCCCTCTGGTTTAGAACAGTAATTTCACCTAGAGGCCTGGTTCAGCCTTTTCTCTCCAATCTATTGTTCAATGTGTAGTCTCTGTGATCAAGATACCAGAGTGGAAGAAATGACAATGAAGGATAGAAAATGAGAGGCCAAATTAGGGATAGGACGCTAGGTCAGCAGAGGCAATCAACAAAAGCAGTAGGAAAGCTAAAGTCAGGTTAATTAAAAAAAAAAAAAAAGTCCTGTTGTTAGGCCTCTACAAAGCGTGCTTGTCCTGGAGTGAAAGAGAACCTTCAATCCCACCCCATCCCCCAATCAGAAAAGGAAATGCTTATGATGGAAGCATCACAAGTAGAGTTTCCAGACTTGAAGATATATTTTTGGCAGATTCTTTTTCAGGTTGCTTGGTTAAGGTAACCAAGATTGCTTATTATATTCTTGATAGTAAAACAGAATTTTTAGAATACCCTGACTGTATTCTAGAACCTTTCTGGTTCCATCCATGATAAGTGGTCCTTTGCATATAGAGACTCAGTTGATGCCATGAATAAATAATAAGATGATTTTAAAGTTTACACATGAGACTGTATCCTTTTAAAATTATAAAGATAATATGTGCATTAAAAATTTCAGTGTACATAGAATAATGTAAAATAAAAACAAGTTTCCCTTTCTGACCCCTTCCTTTTAACCCACAGTTCTTCAAAGGTAACTGCTTAATAGTTTCTTGGGTATGCTTCCACACCATTTTCCTACCAATAAAAAGATATCATTTTTTGTTTCATTTATTCATCCCATTCTTTCTACTCCTTATCCTTTTTTGCTCAAGCATTTAAAAGCAAATCCCAGACCTCGTATCCATTTGCCTGTAAGTGTTACCATATATATTATCTCCACCAGAGAACTTAAAAAAATAATAATAACACGGTAACTATTATCACATCTAAGGGGATCGACGTTTGTTTCATGATTTTATGGAACACCTGGGCTACAATCAGTATTCCCTCAGTATCTCGGAAGTGTCTTTTCATAATTGATTTGTTCAAGTTAGGATCAAAATCAGTTTCACACCTTCTATTTGTTTGATATGTCTCCATAACCGTGTCCCTTTCCCAAGTGCTGTTTCCTTGAAGAGACTGTCAGCTGTCCTGTAGAATTGCCCACATTCTGGATTTGGCTGATTTCTGGCCCCTGGGCATGTGGGTTTAATGTGTTGTTATTTTAATCATATTTCTGGTAGCCTTCTAGTTATATAGAGGCTTGATTAAACTTTTTGTAGGAATATTTCATAGGTGGCTTATCAGAAGGCCTACAATGTCTGTCCCCTTTTTAGGAATGTTAAGCTTAATGAGTGGCTGTAGGTATTGTCAGCTTGATTAATCCTTTATAAAGTTTTCTCTCAACCTTTCACCTCACTGTATTAGCAACAATTGATTCTTGTTTTCTAGAAAACAAAAACAGAATCCACCTAGATGTACAGGCTCAATCTTCTTGCTGTAATATCTTGGGCAGGTTTCTCTATCAGTATCTCTAGATCTAGTTCATTTTAAAAAACAGCTTCATATATTTTATTTTATGAGTGTATTATGACTTAGTTAATCAGTTTGGAAATATTTCTGATCCCTCATAATTAAGAAAGGAAAGTCTGAGTCTTTAACTCTACTTGTTTTTATTTACTATATCCCCAAATTGCAGAAGCTACTGTGTTCCTTGGAATATAAATTGATAGACCAGAGGTGTAGCAACACAGTGTCACAACACAGACCCTTTGCTGTGGGGATGGAGGAGGTGAGAGTTATCTTAGCTTTCCTTGGAGGAAGTAGTTGGTTTGTTTGCTTTCCTGAAAAAAAATGGAAGCATTTGTGATTGCCTTTTTGTAGCTCTTTCCCAAGTGGGTGGTAGGGCCCAGTGCAGAAGAAAGCAGTGGATCTTATTAGTGACAACCAGAGGGACAAAAAAAAAAGTAGGTGAAAAACCCTAGCCTTAAGATCCCCTGATGGCCAAACTGGCAGTAGCATTTGCTCAAGACATAACTAAACAAGTCAACAGTAGGATCCTAAAATTTGTCTCCATTGGAGTGGTTTATGATGGCTGTTTGGTTTTCAGTGTGGTGCAATGCGTCATTCCCTGTTCCCTTTGATTTGTCTTTATTTCTTGCTGTTTTCTAAATTTAGGAATTCAGAAATGGCCTCAGGTTTGGAGGTTTCCTTCAGGAAACAAAGCCCCTGACATCAAGCTTTTCTGAGCTGAACTAGGACAAGTCAGGCAAAGCCCCTTTGCAGACACTTTCCTAAGTGTAGGATGGCCTTCAAAAGTGACACTGTCACACAGCAGCCTGGTCAGATTTTGAAAAATGGAACCCACATGGAAGTAATGAGATGAACATGGGTTTCTACTTGAAGAAAAGCTTTAATAAAACTCCCTCATGGATAAAGTCTTGGAATTGCCCAGGAAAAATACCAAATCATTTTTAGTGTTCTTTATATAGTAATGCATGTAAGTGAATGCTGGATGCAGTGTCCCTTTTTGTTTTCCTCAATTTTTCTTTCTTTCTCCCTCTTCCAAGCCTCTGAAGAGGAAAGCGGAAAGCCTTTCCAGTGTCCAATATGTGGTTTGGTTATAAAAAGGAAGAGTTACTGGAAGCGGCACATGGTGATTCACACAGGTTTAAAAAGTCATCAGTGTCCGCTCTGTCCATTCCGGTGTGCTCGCAAGGACAATCTCAAATCCCACATGAAGGTAAGCCAACTGCGGACGGGCCTTACAGAGAGGCAGGCACAGCCCAAGCTCTTGCACATGGCCTGGTGCTGGCGGCTTCTAGACAGGAGAGGGGCCGTGGTGGAGCCTACGGAATGAAGCGCTCATTGATTCCAAGGTCGCATGCAGCACCAATGAAGTGTGTTGAGGAGGGTCTCCTTAGTGATGCTATTCCTGTCCTTTTTACAACCAAGAACTTAAAGGCAAAGACTTTAACAGACATAATATAGAGTCCTCCTTTCTGACTGGGGAGCAGCAGCCTACCTTGACCTTGCATGGCAGTGCATGTCTGGGGCGCTAGGAGGAAGACTTAGGGAAGAACAAGGAGCAGGAAAGACCAGTACAGGATGGGCTGCTGCACCCCTACCCCAGAGAGGGACTGCCCTCTTCTGCTGTTGCTTTGTTCTCCAGCTTACAAACCCACAGGAACACCCAGAGGCTCCTTAGAGGAGGAGTGAGGACCTTGAAAGACACATGGGCTCTAACTTTCACCCTGTGTGGGACTTGGGGGACTATTTCTGACAAGACAGGGCCCTCCTGAGGCTGTCCCTGTTTGTGGTGTCCTAATTCCCGGGATCACACTTATCAAACATCTAAGGACATTGTTTTCAATGTCTTATTAAAAACAACTGCATTTCACTCTTAAGTGAGATGGAGAAAACTTAGTCATCTTGAAATCTTTCTGGAGACCCCACTACTAACAAAGATTTTCTCTGAAACTCAAGGAAGAAAATCACTAGATAAAACAGCATGGGCTCTTGAATTTGACAGACTTGCATTTAAATCTTACTGTGCAACTTACTAGCTAAGTGGCCTTGAGCAAATGAACTTTAGGCTCTCAATTTTCTCATCTGTTCAATGAGAACGATAATGTTTATCTCAAAGAGTTATCATTAGTATTTAAGGAGATAATGTTAGCCAAGTATCTGACATCGAAATGTTCAGTAGTGGTTATTTAATTTCGATAACTGTCTTTGAACACCTTGATTTTCCCACCGATATTTTCAATATAGTTTGGCTGTCGACATTGTTTATAACGTTTTTACTTCCCTGCCATAAGAAGCATAGTGTATTTACGTAATTGAGATATTTGCTTTTATACAAAACCCTGGAGCCTAATAATCTGTCTGAATAGATCAGGGATCGTTGTGAATTGTAGCTCGAAAAATGTGTGTTCAGACAGCACCTCTCCTGATTTTAGGAGATAGCTTAGAAGATTAAAAAGAAAAATTAAATCCATGATGTAATTTGTATTCTATCATTTGCCTTTTTCTCCCGGGAGTAGCTTGCCTTTCATCTTCAGAATCCATTGAACCAGGAGTTCTGGTTGGTTGGATTTTATTGAGCCTACTTGGTTTTTCCATTCCCCTCCTCATTCTCTGTCACCTCTTCCCAAAGCAAAATCTCGTATTTTACACCTGCAAAGTGGATTTCATTAGCAGGATGAGCCTTCAAAAGGAATGCCTTTAAAACTAAAATTTGTTTTCGTTACTGTGTCTTACACTGTGTTTAGAAATCAGGTCTGGCAAATTTAAAGCTTCAGTGAGCAGAAAACTTGCATCTAGCCTGACACCTTGTAAGCTTGGTTTCAGCTCAGGGTCACATAAAACAACCTATTTATAAACCCACAGAAAAAAAGATGGGTTTTCAATAGCAGGAACTACTGACCCTGAAACCATAGGGAGATGAGTTGGGTGCCTTGATGATGCAGACGGTCGGCCATGACAGTGTCACAGATGAGAGCGGCCAGGGCTTTGCGGGTCGCAGGGTCTCAGAATGCTTTCAGAACAAATCAATAACCAGTACAATAAAGCAGTTGTGTGAAATTACTACTTTATTCAAACTCATGGTGTCCTAACCTGTTGAGCTACGACTCAAGCTTTTGATAAGGGAAGTGTGAGAAGGGCTCATGCAAGTTTAATTTTATCAAATGGTGTAGTCTTTCTTTCCTCTCTTCTCCACCTCCCGAATGCACCTTTTTCTTCCTTTAATTAAAGAGTTCATGCTTTTGTTTTGATTTGACATACTCAAATTTTGAGAAATTTTGTCAACAGTCTACATAAGAGTATAATGGCAGTGGTCTTGTCAATAGATGTCTTCTGCTGCATTCACCAGTGACTAAAAATATGAATAGGTCTTCTAAAACAAAGTCAGCTTATGAAGTGGGGGCAGTGTCGCCTATAGATTAAGATCTCACGCTGTGTGCGGTCAGAAAGGCTTCAGTTAGAATCTCAGTTCCACGACTTTTAGTAGTGGTGAGACTTTGGGCTAATCATTTAACCTCTCCCAGCCTTCTTTCCACTCATGGAGATAATCATCCGATCTATCGCCTGGTGTCCAGAGTCGTTATAAGGGTTAAATGAGATAATGGACATGAAGCAACTGAATACAGTGGCTGCATGGAGCACACTCGGTTAACGTAGCTAACCTGGCCACTGTTACCCAAGAGTTCTCTGAGTTAGCCTTTACATGCGAAAATCAAGTAATGATGTGGGATTTAAAAATTACTCTAAATTTTATTGCTGCCTTTTTCTTTTTGTGATCCATCTTTAATGGTGAGAATTTTTTAAAAACTGGTAGATGCCAAGAATCTAAAATTGACCCATCACCCAGAGAGAACCATTGTTACTATTCTAACGTATATCCTTGCACATTGATGATATAGACCCATTGAAGACGAATGGGGATTCTGCTTTATTTGTTTGACACGGACAGTATTGACTGTGTTCCCACTGGGTGCTGGGCACTGTACAATTTTTTTAAAAAAAAACTGCCTTTCCTCCCTCTGTATATCTCGCAAATGTTTTTATGGGCAGCTGAGGAAGGAGCTTGTAAATGCCTCCAGCTTCCTCCGGGTTATCTTAGATTCCCATTAAGTCTTTTACAACTTTCCTGGATGAGTGAGCATACAGGAATTAAATGCGAAATTCATAAGCCAAGATTGAACAGAAAAGGTGAGGACTGCTGAAATAAAGAACACTGAGGAAGTAATGGCAAGAAACAGGGCAAGGGTCAGAGCACAGAGTCCTGCTGGCCTGGGACCTGCCACTTAAGGAGCGGTGGTTCCTGAGGAAATGCCTTCCCTGCCCAGCCTGGTCCCTTACAGGGGCACATGGAGCAGATGTTTGCCAAAGCTTCCTCATGCTCATCCCGCCACCACTGGGAGATGGACCTCATGATGTAACAGTGCTTTCTACTTCCCGCCCCTTAGATGCTCTTGGTACAAAATGGCCAGTCAATAAACATGTCTCTAAGTGGCCTGGAAAGAATGATGTGCTTTAGACAAGCATTTCTGCACAGTAGTGGACTTAGAGGGATCTCAAAGCCAGTGTTAGGCGAAAGAGATTAAAAGTTATAACGGAAAGTGCTTTTCTGTCAGGACAGAAGGGAGGAAAGTGCATCAGGAGGACTGTGGGAATACTTCTTTCAAGGGCCCAAGGCGACATATAGCCCCTTTGGGAAGTTGTAACTCAAATAAAATGATAAGTGCGAAAGTCAACACCATGGCCACTGTTTTTCCTTTAAACCGACACTGATTTTTCCACAACTAAATATAACAAGGCTGGGATCTGGTGGAAAAGAAGCCACGTAAAATACTTGCGCTCAAACTCTTCAGTCCAGGGCTCCCTTTTGATTTTAGAGCTTGGGCTCACTCTCTGTCCTTCCCTTCTTCCAGAAGCTGCTTCCGGAGCTTCTGTTCTTGGATTAGCTCCTTTCCTGGGTTGATAGATGTAAGGGCGCTTCTGAAATGGAATCTGCCCCCACTGCCCCCACTGCTCCCGGGACGTTGGAAGCGGTCTCCCCTGTGACCTTTACCACCTGGTTCTGGACATGCTTTAGGCAGCACCTGTCAGGGTCCTGTGGGGCTGTGACCCGAGCCCCCAAGGTGCCTGCTTCTGTGGGAATTGGGTGGAGGAAATGGGGAGGAATCTTCATGATTCTGTGAGAAAGCAAAATGAAACGATCAGCTCCAGAGTGAAATCCCTTTGTTATGAAAGAACAGAGAGCGGTGATGTTAACAGCCAGTGATGAGCGCGTCCCTAACCCTCGGCCCCTCCCGACCTGGCAGAGGGGAAACCTTTTAATGCGCGAGGCCTTGCTGCACCTAAATTGAAGTTTATATGGTTATTTCTGAGAAAGAAATTCATGCGATGGGGGACCCAGAATGTCTTCGGCTGTTTTTTTCAAAAAGCCACAGTGGGGTGCTGTAGCGACAGGATCTCACCATTAACTTTTAATTTCTTTGCTTTTGTTGGTCACTTAACAATATTTAAAAGTATGTTTTGGCTGATGAATAATGCTCTTGGATTGCATTCAGAATGCATAAACAGCTGTAGTAAAACTTGCTGTCTTGGAAAGGAAGCCTACGCAGAGGGGCCAGGTGGTGCAGTGAATTAACGAACTAGCCTTTAACCTTTGTCAGACCTGGGTTCAGATCCTACTTGGGTCACTGCTGGACGATGAGGTATCGGTGCTGTTTTGGTTTTGAATCCTAATCACTTGTTTGTCCAGATCCCACAACTCCCCAAATCATTTGGCCCAAATTTCCACAATTGGCAGTTTCCATGCCAGGGAGGGGCAGTCCTGAAATAGCAGGGTGTAGCAGGTCAGCACTGAAGTACATTGGCAGAGCTGAATGGGGAAGTTACAAGCTCACCAGCACCTGCCAGCTCCAAGCCTGGCTCAGTCCAGTGCAATGATTTCCTCACTTTTCCAAGCACTGAATTTGGTAGGGACAGGAAGAAAAAAGTTTCCTCCAATTTTTACAGGTACTGTGCATGTGAGACAGGAACTGGATTTAAAAGTCTGCATTCTTTCATTGCAGATATCAGAATCTGGAGCCTGATAGAACCACATTTGGAAACATTAGTTTCATCTTGCTGAGAATACTTGGTGGGGATCAGACCTTGGTGTTTCTCCCACTCTACTTTGCTTGCTCTGTATGTAATTTTGCTCAAGCCACTTACTCTGGGGTCTCAGTCTTCCTGTCTATGAAACGGGAATACTCCAGAGATGTCATTCTCCACGTTCTTAATTTACCTGGAGAAGTGTTTTGAAAATTGAAATTATGTTTGCAAAACATAACGAATTCTCCAAGTGAGAATAATCGGGCGCGTATGACTTATTATTATTGTGAAAGGAATTACTTGACAGGTTGCCTCCTTTGACTCCCCCCAACCAGTAATTATTTAAGTTCGCACTGTGCTGGGTTTGTATTTTCTTTGAAGACCCACTGAGATGAGATGACTAGAATATTAGGACAGTTCTACTAAAAACAGCCTCCATCGGCAGACAGCATCTTCAGTTGTGAGTGTGGCTCTAATAATGCGCTCTTAACCTACGTGGACCCATGTTTTGTTTAGGGACGAACCTCATTATCTGGAGCAGGGAAATGAAATACTCCTCTGGTGATTTTATTTCCTGGGCCAGCCCAGCCCTTGGTACTGTGAGGAAATGGTCGATGAATAGTCTGGTTATACAACAAGGCATTTTTTGTAAGCAGGTGGTGGAGAGCTCATTCTTCTTGCTTCTTCATCAGGTTCATCAGCACCAGGACCGGGGAGAGACCTTTCAGTGCCAGCTATGCCCTTTCACTTCCTCACGCCACTTCAGCCTGAAACTCCACATGCGTTGCCATCAGCACTTCCTGAGGACAGAAGCCAAGGTGAAGGAGGAGATCCCAGACCCAGATGTCAAGGGATCTCCCCACCTCAGTGACAGTGCCTGCCTGGGGCAGCAAAGGGAAGGAGGAGGGACAGAGCTAGTGGGGACCATGATGACGTCCAACACTCCAGAGAGGACTAGCCAGGGTGGGGCTGGCGTCTCGCCTTTGCTGGTGAAGGAGGAACCCAAGGAAGATAACGGCCTGCCAACTTCCTTTACTCTGAATGCTGCCGACAGGCCGGCCAACCACACAAAGCTGAAAGACCCCTCCGAGTATGTGGCCAACAGTGCATCAGCATTGTTCAGCCAGGACATCTCTGTTAAGATGGCGTCTGATTTTCTCATGAAGCTGTCAGGTACTTGAATAGGGTTGTATATTCTCTCTCTTCCTCTCTGTCTGTCTGTCTGTCTCTCTCTCTTTCTCTACCAGGAGTCCTATCTGTAAAGTGAGCTGGTAATACTAGATGATTTCAAGGTTGCTTTAAATCGTTTGCACTTTCATAAATTTGCTCCTTGACTTTTTTTTTTTTTTTGAAGTCCTTTGGAAGTAGGCATTACTATAGTTTGGGTCTAGAAATAACAGGGGTTGTTGATTTCCTTCCGGTTTTTCGTTTTTATGGGCTCTTGTTGTGGGGGACAGGTCACATGGTGAGCCAAGTTGGTGACAGTTCTTTGTGTGACCTTGGGCCATATTTAACTTGTCTCTGCATTTGATTATTTTAAGCTTGTACAGAATATCTCATTTTGCATTATTCAAGTTAATAAAGGCCTTAACCGGAAAGAGTTTTAAAGGACATATATACAGAGACAACTGTTAGGAATTAGAGTTTCAAAATTTGAGCAAATGAAAAAGATTATCTTTACATTATTTTTTCCACTAGAAAAATTTTTATTGAAATAAAATACACCTAACATGAAATTTACCGTTTTAAACCATTTTTAAGTATACAGTTCTTTGGCATTAAGTATATTCCTGTTGTTGTATAACCATCACCACCATCCATATCTCCAGAACTTTTTTGTCATCCCAAACTGAAACGTCGCACCCATAAACAATAATTCCACATTCCACCCTCTCCACAGCCCCTGGTAACCGCTAGTCTACTTTCTGCCTCTATGAATTTGACTACTTTCGGCGCCTCATGTAAACTGAAATTAAAACAAAAACAAAACTAACTTTTTAAAAAATATTCTTTCCCAGCTACCCCATTGCCTTTTGGAAGGAAGATGAAATATGTTATAAAAATTTATTATTAATTGGCATCACATTCATCATCAAATTATACATGGTGTTTCTTGTCTTTTTTGTCCTCCCCGCCCCTCCCCCCCCCCAGTTTCTTTGCTTAAGTTGTGAGGTTGAATAGGGGGTGGTGCTATTGAGGGAGCGCTGTTTTTCCTGACTGTTTGGGAATGATAAAACATGATGTGGGATTGTGCTGCTACTCGTTACATTTTTAGAAGTATGATTTTAAATTGTAAAAGAGATGTGGAGGGTGGGGAAAGGTCGGCTGAGAGTTGGTTCTGTCTTTCAGTGAAGATGGCAGTCCTCATGATGATTTCCAAATGCCATTTCAGCTCTTTGGAGATTGACAATACCCTTTTAAATGGAGAATAATTGGTCACCGCCTTCCTTTAAATGGACTGTGAGTCGCATTTCACTAAATGTCATTGCCAGGTGAATTAGAGGTTCAGCTTCACTCGCTTGGAAGTCCCTTTGCTCAGTGACTCTTCTGGTCAGGTCTCTTGCAATGTCCCCCGCACCCCAGATCTTTGCCCCTTGAGAGTGTGCAATGCTAGTTGGAAGAAACGAGGAGAGGTGGGGGATGAAATGAGGCGTCAGAAATGATCTGGGGAGTCACCGGGAGCCAGGAATGGTACAGCTAGGCGCTCCAGTCCACCAACCCACAGCATGAGTGCGGAGTCCTCTGCTGGAAACAGGCCACAGGAAGCCTGTGCTCTTGAAGAACAGGGGCCTCTCTCCTCTCCACCCCTCCACTTGCCTTATCCTACCCCAGTCTAGGGCAAAATAAGCTTGTAGCATCTTCGAGTTTTATATTTAAACATTTTTGAAACTGTGGAGGAAATGCATGCTGATAGTTTTCCTTTCGCTGCTAATCCTTTAGGCTTCACCTCTGGCAGGGTGGGGCTGTGCAGGGTGTGTGTCTCTGGATTTTTCCTTGATCTCTCCTACCAATTTTATAGCAAAAGCAGGCTCCTTTTCTGGGTTCCTCTAGTGCACTCCCAAGGGAAGGAATGCACATGGCATATTCACTTAGCGTGGCTTAAACACGGGACGTTTCCTTACTTAACAGACAGGGAGAGACCAAGTGGGGGTGAATAGCTCTTAGTACGGGGTTGCTGCTTTTATTCCAAGACTGCAAGAAGTTTTTAAATCTGAAGGAAGGGGAGAGATGATGAAGGAAGATTGGTCTTTGGATGAAACGCTTGGTGTATGATACCCTACTCCTGCTGGGCTATGACTGTAACTAGCTCCAGACCCAATCTCAGGGAGCATACGATAAGGCCTGCCGAGCGCTGCCACTGCAAAGAGGAGAGACTCAAGAGAAGCTGGTCGGAAAGTTGGGGTGAAAGACTGCACCAAAGCCTTACACTGTGATCTCTTTTCTCAGTTATTGATGGGACTTATTTATACAGTTTGGTAGTCAGAGTATTTACGGACTGATCAATTGGCATAAGAAAACAGATAACAAATGCACACTATTTATGCAAAAGGCCCGTGCAGCTATTTTATGGTGGCTTACTAGAGGTCCTGAAACCTGACTTGTATGCACTGTTACCTAGCAACCTGTTACAAAGTCACCGGGGAGTGAGAGGGAGTGAGATGCATCGGTAATTTTGTGTGTGTGTTCGTGCATATTCGGATGTAAATGTAAACTTAGTGACTGTGGCAGTGTAGCCCACAGGAGGAGAAGATATGTTAAGAGGAGAGGAATACGTTTTCTGGAGGGATTTTTTTTTTCTTTAATTTCCACTAACTCTCTGGTTGGTCGGGCCTTGTAATTGGGAGCTGCTGTCACTGTGGTGCTCTACCTGGCTGTGTCTGTGGATGTGATCCTGGGACCAAAAGGCCAGATCTCAGGGAGCTGTGGCCGAGTTTCTAGCCCTTTGCCATCACCAAATGCAGTGCAGTAGTGGTTACTGTCGCCTTGTCTCTCGGCGTCATAACGGCGGCATTGTTCCCGCAACGACTTTTTGAGCTGGGCTCTGTGCGTGCACCTGCTGGGACGCTCTGTGGGGTGCAGCTGTTTGTGGGCACCAAGTCTGTGAGTCTCTGTGCCAGCCACATCACTGCAGAACTGGCGCACAGTGACAGATTCAGGCGTGTACATACCTACTTGTTTCCCAGAGAGAGATGGAAAACACTTGATTCTTTCTTGCTTGGTTATTAAGGGAAGTCTTTCTTGCTCCTTCAACTAAAACTAAGCATAAAGATGACTTAATGGAACCCAGTGGGATTAAAAACTCACTGGCAGGATGCTGTTTAAACAGACTCTGAGTCCTCCTCCAACCCCACCTCTGTTTTAAGGTTTCCCAGTATATGTGATGGTGAAATCAAGCCCCTTCTCCGATCCGTCAGCTATCCCTCTGCTGAGCCAACACTTAACATTCCATAGTCTTTGAAGATTGATGTTGCTCCCTAGAACCGAGGCTCCCGGGCTTAACACTGATTGATTCAGGGAAGGGTATGGGGAAGCCCCTGCTGCTGGCTTTCTGGGCTGATGGAAAAAATAATTTTGTAAACTTCACTCGGGGTTTCAGCCCAGGAGGCAGGCCTTGGAGGGCTGCAGTCCCGTGTATTGGCATAGATCCTTCTTGGATCCAGAAGACCCAGGCGGGTCATGGAATGCCAGAGCAAGGGAGCCAGTGGTCACATGACTGGGGCGTGCAGGGGAAAGGCACTCACTGGACCGTGGAGCACCTAGGTTCCTGCTGCTTCTGAGACTCTGTCCCGTAACTAGCAGCTGTGAGTGTAAACTCAGCTGCATATTATACTTACCTGGGGAGATTCTTAAAAATGCCAGGGCCCAGGGTCACTCCCAGAAGTTAGGATTTAATTGGCCTAGGAAAGGGCCTAGGCATTGGCATTTTCTTTAAAATCCTCAAATGATTCTAACGTGCAGCCGGGACTCAAGCCCACTGATGGGAAATATGAAGTTGGTACCTGATACAGTTTTTTTCAGTACAGCTATGGTTTTGTGGTGTTTTTTTTGGTTTTGGTTTTGTTTTTTTTCAGTGAAGCCCTCTTTCCTTCTTTTCTATCTCAGATCACAAAAAGGGGCCTGGTGGGTGGTGTGAGATGAGTCTGAGGCATTCCCCATAGGTCAAAGTTGACATAAATAAGAGGCCTGGGTGACTCATGGCCACTGAGCCCCTTGTTTTTCCTCGTGGGGCCTCATGACAGGAGAATTAGAAGATGCATCTTTGTGTTCTCTAGTTAGAACTAGAAAGTCTCAAGACTCATCTAGAGCATCAAGGAGCTAGGAGTGTCATCATTAGATGCCTTAAAAGTTGTTTGCAACAGCCTTTACATCATTTCTCTTCTTCAAAGCTACACTTTTCAAGATACAAAATTTAATTCTAACTCTCCACATTGTAACCAAGCAGTTGACAGAAACTTGGCACCTCAGTTATAGGCTGGGAATATCTTTTTGTCCCTGGTTTTCCAAAATAAAAGATACAAGTCATTTTGACTATTTTTAATTTGGAAACTGGCAAAAAAAATTTCATACTGTCTCCCACATTATATTAATTTTGTAAAATGGAGTCCAAAATAATTTTAACTAGGAGAGAAGGCATGTTTAAGGCAGTGACTTACAAATGGGTACAGGCCAAATTGTTGCTGATATATGAAGAGCTCTGCTATAAAATAGCAGAGGCTTTCTTGTATAAATGCAGGTGAGTTGGTGAATGTGTTTGTGTACTATCTTGCAGTTTCCTGCAGGCCTTTGTTCTGCTTCTATCTATTTCACACAGTTTTCTGCCCTATCCTGTGAAGGCTTTGTGTGCACTGCTGGAGAAGGAGGGGTAAGATGCTTGGTAAACCAGGTAGTCCTTTTTGCCTGGTGGTTCTGATTGGCTTTCTGTAAAACATCTTTACAAATGAGCCTTCTTGTAAGTAAATGCCATCCTTGTGCCAGTCATGTCATAAGATTTCAGTGCCAGTAGCCAGGGGCTCCCACTTCCCTTCCCTAAAAGTGCCTTCCCCAGTGGTTTTATTTTTAAGAGTCTTCCTTTATGCCTTCCTTCAGTTGGTGCTTCTTTTTATTTCATGTTTACTTTTTTTTTTAAGATTTTTTTTTTTAAAGTAATGTTTACACCCAATGTGGGACTCGAACTTACAACTCTGAGATCAAGAGCTGTCCACTCTACTGACTAAACCAGCCAGGCTCCTTGGCTCTTTTTTTTTTTTAACTGTGCTCTGCTTTTCTCATGATTGGCACTCACCTGCTCATTGACCGAAATTTCTGGTGTCAAAAGCTACATTTAGGGCCGTATACATATAGGTGGCCTGAATGCCCTTTTGAAACCTTGGATTTTATTGACCCCAGTGGTGATTCATATGAGAGAGAGAGGGTGACTCCTGTTTTTCAGTGACTTGCTATTCTATGAGACAAGGAGTGATCAGAGTCACAAAAGAAGAGGTGACATTACAAGAAAATGAGGCCTGGAGTTATACACATGCAGACTGAAACTTCTGTAGAGACTTCATGACGTCTACTTATTGTTTCTTATTTTTCCTCAACAATCGCTCATATAGTGCTTACTCTGTGCCATTAAATCATTTGAACATAAGCACTCTATATGTACATAGTATGAGGATTCCCATTTTACAGGTGGAAACCAAGAAACAGAGGCTAAGAGACTTGCCCATGCTGCTACTAGGTGGCAGAGCTGGGAATCTAATCCAAGGGGCCTGGTTCTAACATTCCCTCCCCTAGGCTGCCTGTACCCCAAATCACAAAATAAGGGGACAGAGTAACTGAACTTGGCTCTGTTTTTTTTTTTTTAAAGATTTTATTTATTTATTCATTAGAGACACACAGAGAGAGGCAGAAACAGAGGCAGAGGGAGAAGTGGGCTCCCCGTGGGGAGCCCAATATGGGACGCCATCCCGGGACCCCGGGATCACGGCCTGAGCCAAAGGCAGACGTTCAACCACTGAGCCACCCAGATGTTCCTTGTTTGCTGGTGTGTAGTTACAGTCCCCAGGACGGAGCCATTCTGACTGCTGTATGTTAGACACCATTGAAAGTTGCATTAATTCTTTTAGGCTTTTCAGGAATTACTTAGTGCAAACAGTAATAACAGTAAGGCCGACTAACATTTTTTAAAAATATTTTATTTATTTATTCACCACACACACACACACACAGAGAGAGAGAGAGAGAGAGAGAGAGAGAGAGAGAGAGAGAGGCAGAGACACAGGTAGAGGGAGAAACAGGCTCCATGCAGGGAGCCCGATGTGGGACTCGATCCCGGGACTCCAGGATCACGCCCTGGGCCGAAGACAGCACTGAACGGCTGGGCCACCTGGGCTGCCCCCAACTAATATTTCTGTAGGGCATTACAGTGTATGGCATTTTCCCAAATACATAATCTCATGACAAGCATGTAGAGAAAGACCAAGACTCAAAGAGATTAGTTGTAAAAGGGTCACAACTAGAATCCAGGTCTTTTTTTTCCCTCACAGTGTTGGATGGAATATACCTAGCTGTTCTAGAATTGCTCTGAGACTAATTTTTTATCTTGACAGATTCCTGGGAAAATTTATCAAAGCCTGTTTCTGCAAATCTGAATCCAAGCCATTTTCTTCCTTCCCTCAGAAGTACATTGTCTTCTACTTGTTGCCCTTTATTACTATTGTTACTACTTCTACTACTTACTAATTAAATGTGTCTACAGTGAGCCAAGTCACTGAGCCCACAACTTCATGTTTCTCCAGTAACCCTCTTAAAAGCCCGAAGGGGGTCAATAATATTAAACCTATTTTACAGATGAGGAAGTTGAGGCTTAAAAGGTTTTAGCCACACAGGAGAGAGCAAAGATTCATCTCTGCCGAACTGCAAAGCCTTGGCTCATGACCACTTAATTAGCTATTACTTATTTTTTTTTCTCAGTTGAGCGAACTGTCTTTTGACCTCCGTCTGCTTCACTGTTTATTTTCCTTGGCTCCAAACCATGGCATCATTTCTAATGCATGCTAATTCAGTCACTAATCTGGTTAAATTCTTTGTGTCTTGAAAATATATCCGTCCCTCCACATGCAGCCTCTCCTGGCCATCAACTCACACCTAGGCAGCTTGCCTTTTTAGCTCCCTCCCTGGTGCCTTCTCCACCTCAGCCTCCCTACCCAGGCCCTCCAACTCATTCTAACGACTCTTCTTCTAATATGTTGCATCAGATATGCCTCTGCCTGGCTCCTTTCTCCAGAGGAACCATATCCTCACTGCTCTCCAGAAAAATGTTGACAGTCTTCACCAGCTCATATATATACCCTCTCATTGCTGTTCTCTGCCTTCATTCATGTTGTTCTAGGGGTCTGGTAATTTGATGGTGGAATTCCCTGTTATCGTCCTCTTGTTAGGGAAGAAATGGGAGGGAAATAAGAACTTTTCAAAAAAGAATAATGTTCTTAAAACTAAATTAACTATTTATTCATAAGAGACACAGAGGAGATACAGGCAGAGGGAGAAGTGGGCTCCCTGTGGGGAGCCCTATGTGGGACTCCATCCCAGGACCCCGGAATCACGGCCTGAGCCAAAGGCAAATGCTCAACTGCTGAGCCACCTAGGCATCCTTAAATTTTAATGCTCCTCTGAACCACCCAGTGGTTCTGTATCTTTGTAGAGAATTTCTAGCAATGTAGGGACCCATTCCTGTCTTCCTCCTACTGTTTGCCCATGCAAATGCTGGTCATCCTTCAAAGAATATTTTGGTTCCGATTTCTTTAGTAAAACCTTTTCCTGTTATTCTGGTCTTTACAGCCAACCCTCTCATCGCCCCCTGTGAATTCTGGTGATACTTAGAGTCTTTATCACCCAGGTTGGTGGTTGTATTATTGCATAGTTCATTTGATTGCTTGTGTATGATTAATTTTGTCTCTTGAACTATTTCAAGTTGCTATGGTGTGCGTGTGGGGGGCAGATGATGTTTCTTTTGTAACATCTTTATCTTTATAGCATCCACAGTGCATTCCACAACAAATTATAAAAAGATATTCCATTAGTCATATTCTGGAAGTCAAGTTTTCTGAGGTTGTGATATTACTTCACTTAGGAAAGATTTGCAAATTTGCAGCTAGCTTCTTAGTATTATAAGAAAGAAGATGGAGCAGAGTGGTAATCTGTGGAAAGTAAGCAGGCTGTTCAAAGAGAGGCTTGATGGCTGTGGGTTCCTTGGTTTCTTATGTCCCATGTTCCAGGCCCTCAGCTGGGAGGGTCAAGTCTAGGAACTGGAGTCCATCACACAGTTAAGTAAAAAACCACTCCACAGTGTAGCAGCTCAAAATAATAGCCATTGACTTAGTTTATGATTTTGTGGATTGGCATTTGGGGCATGGTTTGATTAAGGTGCTTCTTCGAGTCTCTCCAGGCTAACTCATCTATCTAAGGTACATTGCCACATGGGCTGGGGCCAGCCTGGTCTAGGATAGCCTCAGCTAGGGATGGCTTCTCCCTGTTCTCCATGGTCTCTTATGTTCAGTGGGCTAACCCAGGCTCATTCATCTGACAGCTGGGCAGGGTTCCAAAGGAGAGAGCAGAAGTGCATGAGGCTTCTGGAGGCTAGACTGAGAACTGGCCCCAAGACCATTTTGACCACCTTCTACTGAGCAAAGCAAGTCACGACTCCAGCCAAGATTCAGGGAGTGGGAAAATGCACTCCACCTCTATTTTTTTTTAAAGACTTTATTTTATTTATTTATTTATTTATTTATTTATTTATTTATTTATTTACTTATTTACTTACTTATTTACTTATTTATTTATGAGAGACACAGAGAGAGAGAAGCAGAGAGACGGGCAGAGGAAGAAGCAGGCTCCATGCAGGGAGCCCTAAGTGGGACTCGATCCCGGTTCTCCAGGATCACGCCCTGGACTGAAGGCAGTGCCAAACCACTTAGCCACCTGGGCTGCTCTGCATTCCACCTCTTGACGGGAGTTGCTGCAAAGTCACATGACAAGGGATGGGGCTTCAGGAAGGGGAATAGTTATGGCCCCTTTTTTTTTTTTTTAAGTAAGCTCTACTCCCAATATAGGGCTTGAACTTCCAATCCCAAGGTCAAGAGTCACATGCTATACTGACTGAGCCAGCCAGGCACCCCCTATCATGGCCATTTTATAGTCTACTACAGCCCAGAGCTCTTCAGACTCTCTGGGTGTTCCACAATGTCAAAAATAATTTAAAAACTGATGTATAAACCAGAATGTCAGCATGGTAATTTAGAATGACAAGTGTAACAATCAAGAGGAGATGTCATTTGGGGCAGATGGTCACCAACTTCCCTGAAGAGTGTTGGAAATATATTATCCAATCTTTAGGTTTTCTTTTTTCTAGTCTCAAATCACTTCATGCTGTTCATACATAAAAATCACTTCACTGCTGTTCATACATTTCATTCTTTGTACGTGTTAATAGAATGAATTTAAAATACAGCTTTCTTTCACATTTACTCATGACTTGATTGGTTTTCCCGGACTTGTCCTTCCTTCTTTTGACAAGGGAGATATCCTGTCTGTTAAGCGGATTACTGCAGAGAGCTACTTTTGCTCATTATGTGTTGATTTGCTAGTTTAGTTCATGGAGGAAAACCTTATTTATTTATTTTACAGTTCTTGAGGCACTGCTCATTGTTAATACCCTTGACCCTGCCCTGTTTTGTTTTTCCTTCGTCACTGTGTGTACAGTGGTAGTAGCTGTCATAGGGGACCTGTGTGGTCCTGATCTGGGGACATTGATACCGAAATGTGTCCAAAGATAAGCCCAGGTGGGGCCTACTGAGAAATAGGAGATGGCTCAAACTTCACCAAACATTAATTATAAAACTACTTAAGGCACTGAGTAGCTTACCTTATTAGAAAGCAAGATTTAAAAATATTTAGCTCATGTTTTAAATGTTCTATTTGAATATAATATGCTTAACATCTAAAAACAGTGTTCCACTATGATTAATTATTATTTAACTACATCTTGGTTTTCCTTATACTTTTATAAGGTAATTTATTTTTCTCTCACCTAAAGCGCATCAGGTTTTCAAATAACCCCTGGTCCTGCCAGATCATACGTACTCACATATACTTACAAGGGAACTTGGGTGGTAATTTGTAATATGGGGAGTTGAGCTCTGATTTTGGTTCCATCATTAATGAGCTGTGTGATTTTAAATAGGTCGTATCATTCTCTGAGCCTCTGTTTACTTATCGTGATTTAAGGAAAGTAAAAATAATGGTTTTCACTCCATTTTTTTACACGATAAATTCATTTTGTCAAACATGATCCTAAGTGCCGACTCAATATATAAAACACAGAGAATGTGTATTTTTTAATACAACTTTATTTTTTAAGTTCACATTTATTGCATTTACTTACTCAAAAAGTCCAGCAATCAGAGCAGAGTTGCTATTTGATAAGCACAGAGCATGGAATTAGCGTTATGATGGGGGGAGGTCATATAGCAGCATAAACCTCTAGTGTATTTCTACATTTATTTTGCTGATTGCAGTTTCCAGAAATACTACTTCCATGGGGATGTTGTGGTAAACAAGAATAGATTTTTAACAATTCACTTTGTATCTCAAGATGCCTTTAAATTTATTCAGCTGCTGGAAAGAAGGGTATAATAATGAAAAATTGTTGCTTCAAAGTTGACAACATTTAGCAACTTCCCTCATTCCTTGTCATTAGGCCAGAAACAATTCAACACTTGCAATATGCAGTAAAGCCACCTGTAATTCCATACTAACTACTTCAGTGTTGTTCCGTTAACTGGTATTTGGAAATTTATTTACCCTCCTTAGTCTCAGATTTCTCAACTGCAAAATGGGGGTAATAATAGGGTTGCTGTGAGGATCAAATAAATTAATTCAAATAATTTAACGCTTAGCATACCCCCTGGCCCCTATTGAGTGCATCATAAATGATAGACCCAGATAGACATACATATCTGTGTCTGTCTGTCAGTCAGCCATGATGAGAAGCTTCACCAAAGCAGATACACTTGAACCCACCCTGGAATTTAACCCAAGGTAGTGGTTCTTAACCAGAGGTGTACCTTGGGCACAGCTGGCAGTGTCTAGAGAATTTTTGATTTCATGTTCGGGCAGTACTGTTGGCAGCTAGTGGACAGAGGCCAGGGATGCTGCTAAACAGTGAATTATCCTGCCCAAAAAGGTCAGTGGTGGTGATGTTGAGAAAGCCTAATACAAGGCATGCACATAGACTCTAGTAAGACCACAACTGTATAGTTGTACATGGACACACGTTCACAGGTTTAAATTTTTTGAAAGATCAGTGTATAGCGAACCACCTCCTTATTAATGACATATTACTAGAATTTTACTACTCCTATAATAACAGGAGGAACTTCATTACAAGTGATACCAGACTGAATTAACTTGTCAACACAAGTAAATATTAGTGGTGTCCATTCTGACACAGAAGAGAAGGTACATATTTTTATATTAAATTTTCAATTACTTTAAATAATCCTAAAAACTTAAATTTGAAACGAACATTTGTTGGGACCCTTTGAAGCTTATCCTAAGAGTCCCTGGAACACTGTTTGAAAACCACCAATCTCTAGGTCCAGGAGTCTTTGGCTCTGCCTTAGGGTGAGGTGGTAAATAAAATTCTTAATGGCCTACCTTTTTCATGTAGCATTTCAGCATTCACAAAATTGCTAGATTCTGAGCTGAAAGAGGGCTCTGTCTTATTAAATTCAAGGAAAGTGTCCCCTTCCTTCACCGGAGGGAACAGACAAAGCAGAGCAGAAGCAGTCATGGTAGGGCCCGTTCTTCTTCTTCTATGTTCTTAGTCAGATCTCCTTTCTACTGAAAAGGGTCATTTTGTGCCTCTTAGGGTGGTTATGTCCCACCTTTCCCTTTCTCACTAATGAAGTCTGGTTCACTCCATATCACTTATTTTGAAAGCCCATAGTCCAACTGCTTAGGATAGTATCTCTCTCCAAGGCACTTGGAGAGAAAAGAGAGAGGTTGGGTGCATTTTCAGCTAGAAACCCTGAAGTCTGTGTCTCTGTGATTTGGAGGGGTTGGTCTGTTAACCTCTTGGGACCCTAGTTCCCTCACTCATTAAGTGAAGATCGTGAAGATCATATAGCAAAACCTATTTCCTGTGATTGATGGAAGGACCAGTTCCTGTTAACTATGCAAATGCTAGGTGTGTGCATTATTCTTAAGGAAATTTAGAGAATAGTCGTAGGCAGAGGGGGCACTTAGAAGGCATATCAATGTGAAATGATGACACTTTGCTCTAAGATGGTTTTTTTTTAATTAATGAATACTCACCCATTAGAATTGAAAACTTGGAATCATTTTGTTCCAGTGGCTTTCCCATACTAGCTTTTATCTTGCATCCTTTATAAATCCTCAAAAAGCTGATTTGTTTCCTTTAAATGGTGGCTCAGCTCCACTGAGTGCTTGAACTTACAGATATACATAATTTATAATCAAAGTGGCTCAGATCCTAAAATGTTTGGAACAAAGAGAGAAGGGGCCTCTTGATTAGTGGAGTTTCTTCACTGCATTAAAAATAGAGTATCTGGGGATGCCTGGGTGGCTCAGTGGTTGAGTGTCTGCCTTTGGCTCAGGGCGTGATTACAGAGTCCCAGGATCGAGTCCCACATGGGGCTCCATTCATGGAGCCTGCTTCTCCCTCTGCCTGTGTCTCTGCCTCTCTCTCTCTCTGTATCTCTTGTGAATAATAAATAAATAAAATCTTAAAAAAAAAAAGTAGAGTATCTGGAAACCTCAAGATACATAAAGAGAAGTCAAGTTGAGGGCAGTGAAAGTCTTTTACGAATAGAGATCCATATGTGCTAAGATCTTTGTGTTAATCAGAATGAAGTAAAGACTAGGCAGTGAATTGTGATTGGTTCCTTTTTTTCTTAGCAGTTTCCCCAAAGAGAAAAGAAGAAACATCTTTAATTTCACCCTTTACTGTAGAAAGAGAATGGTTTTTTTAAAAGTAAGATAAAAAACAAAAGTAAGATAACAAAAAACTATGGCAGTTATTCAATCATATTAATTTTAAAATATAGGCTTTATGTACCATTCTTAGTATAAATATTTCTAGTATTTAGACCTAGAGTGTTTGGGAAATTAAAATGTGGGCAAATGAGTATTTCCCACAGGTTTTTTTTTTTTTGTGATCTCTTATTAGTTATTATTACATTTCCCCAGCATACTGCTAGTTTTATGTCATTTTTGATATTGTCAGAACAAAAACCACAAATGAGATACCTACAAATTTATAATCCAGCAACATACTAGTTTGCCTCTTGTTTTTCTGTGTGTCTTACTGAAGTTCTGTTAAATCTGGGTTGTACTAACAATGCTAAATTTTTTTTTCTTAAATCTTATGTAGCATGTATCGTGACTAATACTTCTAGACGCTGCTTATATCTTTAGAAAGCATCAGCTTAAGGTTGCTCTCTCTACAAATTGGGATTTGCTTCTAGGGCTTCAGTAGTTTCTTATCTTTTTCCTAGCCTCACCTTAGAATTTTAAAAAGTTTCAGGGACATCTGAGTGGCTCAGTGATTGAGCGTCTGCCTTTGGCTCAGGGTGTGATCCTGGGTTAAGGGATCAAGTCCCACATTGGGCTCCTCACATGGAGCTTGCTTTTCCCTCTGCCTGTGTCTCTGCCTCTCTTTCTGCCTCTCATGAGTAAATAAAATCTTTTTTTTTTAAAGAATTTTTTAAAGTTTCAAAATAAAAGATACAGAAGCATTTTAAAAAGTGCATAACTTAATATTATTGCTTCCCAAAGAATCAAAGTTTCAGACTTAACAGAAACACACCACTTAATTACTCTGTTGTGACTAACTAGGATGCTTTTGGAAAAGGATTTTATATAAAGTGTTCTGGAAGAAAGGCATAGAGTGAGAGAAGCTTTAGGAGGTGGCCTAAAGCCCCCTCTCAGGAAATGGTTGAAAGGGGAGAAGTATGCTAAATAAACAAAGTCCTCTTAGGAGCTACCTTCCTTGCTAAGGTCAGAAATATGTGCAGATTGCTCTAGAGACCATCATTGCTCTCTTTGGTTCAGATTCTACTGGCACTGTCCTCAAAGGGCCAAATTTTATTTTATTTTACTTTATTTTATTTATTTTTAATTTTTTAAAAGTAGTCTCTGTATCCAATGTGGGACTCACCCTCAAGACCCCAAGGTCAGTAGTCCCATGTTCTACTGACTGAGCCAACCAGGCATACCAAAGAGCCAGATTTTAGGTGCTTCTCTTGAAAATTGTCTGAACTCCTCCTTAGGTAATGTGGGAGTCCCAGTGAATGATTATCACAGACACCTCGTAAGTGCTGTGCTGTAGATAGCAAAGCTTTTATCTCTAGGTCTTATTTCCAGTCTAAGGATCAGATCCAGGGAAAGCACTTCTGATTACCTTTGGTGGAATATTTTGGGATTCTTACTTTTTGTTTCCCATGGGTAATTGTGAAGCACCATCAGATGTCACTAATTTGTAGCCAACATATTTTATTCATTTCACGATCTATATTGAGCGCTTACTATGTGCCAGGCACTGTTCGAGGCACTCAAGGTACATCAGTGTTGAAACAAAGATCGTTGCCTTCTTGAAACCTACTCTTGAGTTAAGGGAACAGATCATAATGGCTAACATAATAATAAGAAAGTTATATGGTATATATTGAGTCTGCTTGGGCTGCCATTAGAAAATACCAAAGACTTGGTGGCTTGAAGAAAAGAAACTCACTGCTCACAGTTCAAGGCTGGAAGTCTGATTAAGGTGTTGGCAGGTTCGGTTTCTCTTGAGGCTTCTCTTTTTGGCTTGAAGATGGCCATCTTCTTGCTGTGTCCTCCCATGATCTTTCTTTTCTGTGCATGCATCCCTGGTGTCTCTGATAGGACATCAATCATACTGGATTACATCTCCCCCCTTTGTGGCCTCATTGAACCTTAATTACTTATCGCAGAATACAACCACATCCTGGGTTAGAGCTTGAACATAAGAATTGATGGGGGTGGAACTGGAGGGCATTATGCTGAACGAAATAAGTCAATCAGAGAAAAACAATTATCGTGTGGTTTCACTCATACGTGAAATATAAGAAACAGTGCAGAGGATCATAGGGGAAGGCAGGGAAAACTGAATAGGAAGTCCTCAGAGGGAGACAAACCATGAGAGACTCTTAAATTCTAGAAAACAAACTGAGGGGTGCTGGAGGGCAGGTGTGTGACGGGTACTAAGGAAGGGCATATGATGTGATGAGCACTGGGTTGTTATATGCAACTGATAAATTATTGAACACTACATCTGAAACCAAGTATATACTGTATGTTGGCTAATTGAATTTAAATTAAAAAAAAAAAAGAATTGGTGGGGGTGGGCACAATTCAATCCTTAACCAGAAGTTATCAGGTGATAAGTATTTTGGAGCAAAAGGAGGATAAGAGTAAGGTAAGAGAGATTGGTAATACAATGGGATGGGAATTGCAGTTCTGAACAGGATGGTCAGGGTAGACTTCATTGAGAAGGCAGTGCTTGAAGGTCAATTTACAGTCAAGTGTTGTTATAGCACAGGGACCGAAAGTGGAGGAGTGGTATGGTGGAAGTAGGTAAAGGTAAAAATGGGTAAGGGACACAAGGTGGGCAGCTCTTGGAACTGCTCTGCATCTTTCTGGTGGTAAAACTTCCAAAAGTTCCAAAATTCCAGGCTGTCTTCTTAACCCTCCAGAGTCCAGTTTCTAA
Source organism: Nyctereutes procyonoides (assembly GCF_905146905.1). Classification (NCBI taxonomy): domain Eukaryota; kingdom Metazoa; phylum Chordata; class Mammalia; order Carnivora; family Canidae; genus Nyctereutes; species Nyctereutes procyonoides. Next base: position 19,807,352 of record NW_026575122.1, read on the forward strand.
TTATGCTGGTCTGTGTGAACTTGTGATTCCAGAATGTATACCCTTAGAGGGCACAAGGGAGAAAGGACTTTGTGCTTGAGTACTGGCCTAGGGTAGGTGGTGGACAACAGGTTAAAAGTGCTTGCTTTGGGGATTTGTTTTCGTTCTTACTTGTTAAGCAGAAATGGGCTTCAGGCTCACTCTCATAAGTGTTACTAAGACTTCTGTATTAGGATGGATCTTCTTTCTTAAAAGACAAACACATCTAATACAACCAACCTGAAGTTCCTACTGCATGGCCCATTAAAGGGGAGCTAGATGCTTGGGAAAGTGGCCAGTGGTGGAAGAAGATGCTTGTCCTCCTCCTTGGTCTTTCCCTGGGAGCATACAGCTCAGTGGGTGAAGGCCTGCTGCTATGGGGTAGCCAAGCCACAGAAGCCATCCCATAATAGGCCAGTTAGCTCTGCCCTGACCACACTCTCCACACAAACCAACCATGCTAAAAATGGAAAAAGGACATTAGTGGAAAAACTGGTGAAATCTGAATAAAATCTGGAGTTTAGATCATAGCAATGTGAATTTCTTAGTTCTGACAAATGCACCATGGTTATGTAAGATGTGAACATCAGAGAATGCGGGGTTAAGAATATATGGGAACTCCTTGAACCATCTTTGCAACTTCTCTATAAGTCTGAAACTATTTCAAAATAAAAGATTTTCTTTTTTAAAAATGCCCATTGTGAGGGGCACCTGGCTGGCTCAGTTGGTGGAGCATGCTACTCTTGATCTCAGGGTTGTGAGTTCGAGCCCCACATTGGGTGTGGAAATCACTTAAAAATAAAATCTTAGGGGGAAAAAAAGCCCATCATGGACCCAAAGATGACTTGAGCTACAGATATGGATTTATTTACTGTGACTGGGAAAACAGTTCCACATGTGTGCCCCAGGGTTCGTGGGTCAGGAGCATCCGTTCATAATAACGAGAATTGGAGTATCTCTAGTCTGAGCTTCTTTCTGGCAGATTCTTCATCACCTTACTACCCCATTCCAGGTTTTTGCTTTGGGTATTGCCTCTGACTCATGTTTATCTTGAATATTTTATGGCAGAATAATTGCCTGAAAGCATTATTTTATAATAGGATTAAGTGGGGAGAAGGCTCATAGGTCAGGGAGGCAGCAGCATATACAGGAAATAAGATGTTTAGGGAAACCAGAGAGAAAATGTCCACTTTGTAGAGGCAGCACTTCTTAAAAGATGATAGCTTCCGAAGATTCAGAAGCCCACATTCTTCAGAGTCCTGTGCTCATGGAGTGTACCGTATTTTTTTCTGCCCAGGTCCCAGCCTATTTTGATGAGGTTGTGGTCCCTCCTGCTGCTAGCACACTGTGATTGTGCATTCCGTATTTCATTAAGTCCGGGGCAGCTCAGAGGGGGAGTGGCCTTTTGTATATGTATATATATACAATGCCTTTCTTCTTTTGACAGCTGCGAATCAGAAGGAGCCCATGAATCTTAATTTTAAAGTGAAAGAGGAGCCTAAGGAAGAGGAGGCCTTAAGCGCCACTTTGCCTCGGTCCAGCTATGTGTTCAGCCCGGAATCGGAAGTGCCAGCCCCCAGCATCTCTGAAGACACCCTTAAGCCCCAGGAAGGGAAGGGGAATGTGCTAAGGCGGGATATGTCTGTCAAAGCAGCCTCTGAACTTCTCATGAAACTATCAGGTACTTGATTTATTCTAAAATATTCTAAAATATTCTGATCATTTCATTTGCAGCCAACTGGGCTGCTTACTGCATGGGTTATAATTAGCCTAATGGTAGCAATATCACATTATTGAGACAAATTCAGGAATGATTGGATGACTTGCCTTACATTCCTGTGTTGTGTGTACGAGTTTGTTTGCGGATGTTGTCTGTGTACCTGTCTTGTTAAATACTGCCTTCTTTCCCTGGAAATTGTTGGGAAACACTTCTGCTTTCTAAGACGATGCAGGTCATAATCTTAAGTGGGTTCTAATGATATTCAAAGCATTTCTGCAAATTGATCAAAATACCTATTCTTTCTTAATAGAGCACCTTTCTTTTTTTTTTTTTTTTTTAAAGATTTGTTCATGAGAAACACAGAGTGAAGAGAGAGGGGCAGAAACACAGGCAGAGGGAGAAGCGGGCTCCATGCAGGGAGCCTGATGTGGGACTCGATCCCGGGTCTCCAGGATCACACCCCGAGATGAAGGCAGCGCTAAACCACTGGGCCACTGGGGCTGCCTTTCTTTTTGTGTGTATTTATTCTGTATTCTTTAAGAACCATTAAAAGTATTTTTAACTTAATAAGCAGTTGAGGTGGTGCTTGCAGTAATTAGCAATAAAATAACAATAAGAGATTTTACGAAGAGAAAATGTCATAGTGGACTATTACAATAATTAATCCAAGTTCTTAACAATGAATGAATAATTTTTTAGTAGTTTCTAAATGTAATCCCAGCCTGTCGGAGGTTGGGAAATGGGTTATAATTTGAAATTCCTGTATTTTGGGTTCTTTTCCACACAGTGTCCCATCTGCCCCTTCAAAACAGGTAAAAAAATTAGTGTCTTTTAAATTCAAAAGTATGGGGTGCCTGGGTGGCTCAGTGGTTGATCGTCTGCTTTGGTTCAGGTCAAGATCCCGGAGTCCCAGGATCAAGACCCACATCAGGATCCTCGCAGGAAGTCTGCTTCTTCCTCTGCCTATGTGTCTACCTCTCTGTGTGTCTCTCATGAATAAATAAATAAAATATTTTTTAAAAAAGTAAATTCAAAATATGACTTCCAGAGCATGGAACGAAGAATTGTATCAATAATATTAACCAGGCCATATCCCAGCCTCAGTTCACTAAAGGTGATTTTTTTTAGAAACTATTCAGAGTGCTAATATGAATGGAAAGCTGTTTTCAGTTTGCAGTTTGCTGTACTTGGAGGATGAAAGCAAGAGATACATTAGGGATACTCCTTCCCTGTAATCCTCTCAGCAATTCTGACTATTTCTGGTTGAACAGTAGATTGGATAGTAAGAAATTAAGAGCGATTTACTTAGAGCCATTATTATGTCAGAACAGTTGAAATTCCTGTGTATGCCAGTTGGTGGGGTTAAGAATTCTTCCCTTTGATATTAATTTAGAACACACTGGAACTTCAAGGGAACATGATTTGGTATAGATAAAGCATACTACAGTTATTACATCCTTATTATAGCCCCATTTTTCTAAACTTCGCAATGATAGTGAAGCTTCTCTCTAGCAGATGGGAGGCCTAGCCAGACTGAGCTGATTGCTGAAAGCTGAAAGTTTAAAAATATGTTCAGGCCAACATATTTTCTTATACTTAAGCCCTCCTTCCTGTGTCAAAAGGTCTCAGTGAGGGCAGCCTGGGTGACTCAGGAGCTTAGCGCTGCCTTCGGCCCAGGGTGTGATCCTGGAGACCCGGGATCAAGTCCCACATCAGGCTCCCTGCATGGAGCCTGCTTCTCCCTCTGCCTGTGTCTCTGCCTCTCTCTCTCTCTCTCTCTCTCTCTCTCTCTCTCTCTCTGTGTGTGTGTGTGTGTGTGTATGTCCTCATGGATAAATAAATAAAATCTTAAAAAAAAAAAAGGTCTCAGTGATATAGAACAATATGTCTGTTGTTTTTCCAAGCAATTCACAGGAGTCACATAGCTCTTTGATTCTTCTTCTGTAGCATAGACTTTCCCATTGCAGTGACCCTCTTCCAATGGTGACTCCTGTCTGTAGGCTCCTTGCATATGCTATTTCTGTTTCAGAGGTGGCTGTGCCACCTGTATTGTGAGCAGAGAAAGATGGGATGGCACCAAAAGATAATATGCAAAAATGAGATTTCAGGGAAGATTTTCTTCAGGAAGACATTTTATCCTAATCCTTTTAGCCGATGTGATTTGGGACACTGAAGTATGAAATCATTTCCTAGATAATAATGAGATCCCTCAAATAGAATATGGCCATACAGCCATGCACATGTAGTGATATTTGTGGACAGCAATGGCTCTTTTAAATGTTTATGTTGACTTTTGTTGAGTTTTTGTGCTGTGGGGTTAAACGACAGTTGATTGGATGACATAGTCATATTTCCAAAGGGTATCTGCCCTGCTTCCTAGTGTAGAAACGAAAACTTGTTTGAAAGACTAAAATAATTTTTTTTTGGGGGGGGGGCTGAAAAAAATGCTCCAACATTCTTTGTGTAAGAGACTTAGGTAGAAGAAAAAGCATCCCAGCCCCTGTCCTCTAGATGTGTATGGTCTAGTCGGGAGTAGTCCAGGGCAATGGAATCCGTTCCATAAATGTTTTGCACTTAGAACTCCATGCTTCTACACTCTAGCAGACTATAATCAGGTAAACTGTGAAGAAGTTTCCAGTTGGTCCTAAAAATAGACACGTGACTTAAAAACAACTGTCTTTTCATTCCTAAGCCACAAGGTAAAGGGGACTCACCCTTTACTGGGTTTAAAGTGGATACTAGAGTCTAATCATAGGTGGATCAGTGCTCTTAGAAGAAGGATGTTAGGGAAAAACTTCCTATGCTCTCTTTCCTCAAGATGCAGTTTAGCAATTTCAGTATTCATGTCTTGAAAGACATCCACGGAAAGGACCTGTCGGTGTCTTCAAGGTACCTTTTCCACAATAGTTCCTGTCCCTTTGTAGTCAAGAGGGGTGATTAATTTCCCAAAGCAGCCATGCAGGTTAGTCAGGGCTGCCTTAGGTTCACCTCAGCTGATACCCCAGAGCCTTGCTGTGGGCATTCTCATGAACGTGAGTCTCTGTTGCTTCCTGCCTTGCCAATTTTCATTTATAGCCTTTTGCCACATTGAGGGAAATCCTTTTGGCCAGGAAGAGGTGGGTGAATTCGAAAAGTATGTCCCATGCATATATCGCACATTTTGTTACTTCTTCCAGTATTCACCAAAGGAACAGCCAAGATGTTGGAAGAAAAGGATTTTTCTGCTTTGTTATTTGTTTCCTTGAGATTAGATGCTATGATCTGTAGTGTAGGCCCTCTTAGTCTTTTCATTGAATCCATAAGAGGAAACGGGTCAACAGTTTTGGCTGCTTCATTTCCAGTTTTAAATTAATTTATGTTAACTCCTTAATGATGGACATTAGGCACAGGGCCCAGTCAAACATCATGTGAAACTTTCCTGTGTGGAGAAACGTCTGTAGGTATATTGTTTTTCAAATTGACATTTACATTTTATGGGAAAAACACAGATGAGGTAGAGGCTAGGCTAAATTCTTCATTAACTGTGTGTTGGGAAAATCTGAGGTTTCTTCCTTCCTGGGGCTCAAGTTCTCCTTCCAGTTGTTAATTGGGAAGTCAAGTGCCTGACAGCTGGGCCAAGTAAATTGATTACCATAAAGAAAGCAACCCACTCTGAGGGAACTGCTGGATGTCTGTGACTACCTGTTGTTATGTGACACAAGGCAGCCAAAACAATCAGACTTTTCTGCTAACGCACAGAGTTGCCAAAGATAATTCCCAGAAGTCGTGATTCAAGGAGGCCAGAATCCTGAAGCTCAGTACAGAGGATATGTAACATTAGACAGACGAAGAAAATCCGGTTGCTGTGAAGCCCTGGTTTTGCAACATCAAGTGACTTCACAAACTTCTGGAACAGATGTGTTATCACAAATGTGATGCAATACTGAAGATGACACAAAATCTGATCTGTCTCTGGTGGGCTGTAAGAGAAGTAGCTAGGCACACAGAGATAAAGAAATGCCCCTTCTCGTTCTGGGAAGCCACATGTTTGTGTGGGAATGAATACATAAAATGTACAGTGTACGTGCTTGAAGCAGATTAAGAATGCCATTTGAAACGTGAATTCCACAAAAGTAAAGGCTGAAGTTATTTTTGAAACTAGTGAAAAATTAAGCACTTAAATTTATCTAACATGGTCAATAAAACTTCATATTAGGCCTTAATTGGAGACACCTCTGTAGGTTTTCTTATTTCTGTGCACAAAGAAGGAAACCAAGTGGATTTATATTCATTTCTGATTTGTAAAAGGCGAAAGATTTATGCGATCTGAAGAGAAACCAGAGTATCATTTCTGATTTGTATTCATTTATCCCAGTCTCGTCTTGGAGAAAAAAATAAATTATAATTGCCTCACCTAGAAAAATCCAAGTAGACCATGGATTTGAAATACATAGAGATGTTGGGTTCAGGAAATCTCCTGAGTAAGATAGGGCTTCAGCTCTGAAATATCTATTTATTTATTTATTTAGTACTTTTTCAAAAGATTTTATTTATTTATTTGAGGGAGTGTGAGCGAGAGAGTGGGAGAGAGAGAGTGCACGCCTGAGCGAATGGCAGAGGGAGAAGCAGACTCCCCACTGAGCAGGGAGCCCGATGGCAGGGCTCCATCCCAGGACCCCAGGATCATGACCTGAGCTTACGGAAGACACTTAACCAATTGAGCCACACAAGCCCCCCAGTATTTTTTTTTTTAAGTAATGTCTACCCTCAGTGTGGGGCTTGAACTCACGATCCAGAAATCAAGAGTTGCATGTTCCACTAACTGAGCCAGCCAGATGCTCCACAGCTATGAAATATTTAGAAGCCGGTAAACTTGAGTAGGATGAAGTTTAAGGTGAGCTTAATCTCTGGGATGAACTGAAACAGAGAGACCCCAAAATTGACTTTATGAATAGTTTTAATTAAGGCCCTTGTGGTTGTACACAATAGATCTTCTTCAGCCAGTTCAGGCAAATGAGGGGAATTTAATAGAACGTGCAGGTTTGGGGTTAATTTACAGAATCCTAGGACAGGGATGGAGAAGGCTGTAAGGCCTTCACATAAGCCAGGATCTGGAGGACCACGTGGAAACCAGGAAGCTCTCACTCCCTACCTCATCCCTGCTTCTCTGTGTGGGCAAATGGACTTTTTCTGCTACCCAGTTCACATGGTGGAAAAAGACAATTTCTTGCAGGTTCCAAGTTTGCTTCTTGTTCAAAAAAGGAGCCAGACAGAAATTTCTTAGTCCCAATTCCAAATTCCAGCCGATTGCCTCAGGTCCAGTTGGGATCCACCAATGGAAACTTGTACTGCCACTAAGGCTAATGGCATGTTGGGCAGACATGGCTGCGGTCATAGAGGATGGCTGGGAGGAAGAAGAACCCCCTAGAAAGGCATCTTGGGTGGGCAAGGATGGGGGTGGCATGAAACCAGGAAGACAAACAATATGTATGAACCACAAAAGTTTGAGGAGCAGACCATGTAATTGCTGTTATTTAAATACTAAATGTAAATGTGTTTTGGCCTTCAGATGACTTTTACCTTTCTTTTCTGGTAGAGTCTTTGGGGAAGACCCACCCAGCCAGGACTTTGCCTAGCCAGCCTCTCACAGCTCTATGTATTGAGGCAGTGCTTCTCAAAGTATGGTCCCCAGAAAAAAAAAAAAAAAAAAAAAAAGTATGGTCCTCAGACTGGCCGAATCAGCATGGGTAGGGGAGAAATGCAAATTCTTGAACTCTACTCTGGACTTCATTGAAACTCTTGAGGTTGGAGGCCCAGCTGTCTGTGTTTTTGCCAGCCCTCCATGCGATGCTGACAGCTAAGTTTTGAGAAGCACCGTGCCAAGGAAATGGTTAATTAAAGAAATAAGTTTTGCCCATCTGAGAAGATTGCCTTAGACTAAAGCTGACAGAAAACAACAGTCTATCAAATGTACATTTTACTTTTAAGAAGAGCATCTCTTCAGTAGAGATTCTTTTTCACTTATTATGCAATAATGGTATCTGGGAACCTTTTTTTGGAAGGGAACATGCACCTAATCAAGATAGTGTTGGTTGTGAGCCTCAGATTAATACTGGTTTTTTTTCGGTGTTCTTTGTTGTTAAATTTCATGATTGTTCCTGGGCAATGTTGGCTTTTGTCTTGTTTGTTTAGTTTTTAAGAAGAAAAAGCTCCTCCTATCTCCCTCCCCTGCAAATCAAAGACCCTGTCAGAAACTGTCGTATTCTAAAGAATTCCTCAAGATAAGTAAGAGATTTTAGCTAAACAGTTTTTCAGAGCAAAAACTATTCACTGTTCTATTTGGGATTTCTCCTTTGGAAAATTGTCCATCAAACTTGATGAACAGGACGGCTTCTATAATAATCTACAAGGATGGAAAGTAGATGATTCAGTTTTATATTAATGTCAGGTCACATTTGCCTCCCTCAGACCTATAAGTTACCTAATTAAGTGGTGGAAAGAACATGGAGGGCCTCATCACATCTAGTTCATGGTGGTTCTACTTGCTCACGTCAGGCCGAAAGTAGAGTTCAGTCCAAAAGCAAACAGGTGGACATATCAGCAAAGTTATGGAGAAGATGTAAAGAATAATTTTGAAGTCAGTTGAAAAGCACTTTATTTCTTTTATTAATATTGTCTGTTTATCACACTGTCAAGTACAGAGTACCGAAGAATCCGAGGGCATAAAAATGTCAAGTGGCGTAGCCTACTCAGCCTGAAATGAGAAGTTCTTTTTTTCACTTCAACTTTTTTGAGCACCTGGAGAAATTGAATTGATTGAATCCAGTGGTCTACTACTTTTCTAAGAATTTATTTATTTCACACTGTTATACGTTTTTGAGGGGACTTATAGACTGATTTTTAAGCACTATTTCATTTTTAAAAACATCTTTATTGAGAGATAATTCACATGCCATAAAATTTACCAATTTGAAGTATACAGTTCAGTAGTTTTTAATATATTCATAGAATTGTGCAGCCATCACCGTATCTAGTTATGGAACATTTTCATCACCCCAAAAAGGACTCCGTACCCATTAGCAGTCATTCCTTACCCATCCCCATGTCACCCCCAACCCTAGGTAACCACTAATCTGCTATTTCTCTATATAGATTTGACTGTTCTGTACATTTCATATGAATGAAAGCATACAATATATGGTCTTTTGTAACTGAGTTCTTTCACTTAGCATAATGTTCTTAAAGTTCATCTGGGTTGTTCATCTAATTATCAGTACTTCATTCCTTTTTATGGCTGAATAATATTCCATCAAATATTATTGGAATAAATATGCCAATACTGTAATGTTGATTTTATATATGGTATAAAATGGACACATACCACATTTTGTTTATTGAGTCATCTGCTGATTAACATTTGGTTGTTGCCCAATTTTTGACTGCTATGAACATTCATGTACAAATTTTTCTTGTGGGCATATGTTTAGTTTCTCTTAGGTATATACCTAGGAGTGGAACTGCTGAATCAAATGGTAACTCTATGGTTAACATTTTGAGGAAATGCTAAGCTGTTTGCCAAAGCAGATGCACCATTTTACATCCCCACCAGCAATGTATGAGAGTTCTAATTTTTCCACATACTTGCCAAAACTTATTATTGTCTGTCTTTTTTTTTTATAACCATCATAGTGGGTATGAACTAGTATTTCACTGTGGTTTTGATTTGCTTTTCCCTGATGACTTAAGATGTTGAGTATATTTTCATGTGCTTATCAGACATTGGTGTATCTTCTTTGGAGAGATGTCTATTCAAGTCCTTTTCCTGCTTTTTAAGTTATTTGTCCTTTTATTTTTGAGTTGTGAAAGTTTCTTAGATATTCTGAATAGAAGCTTCTTACCAGATGTATGATTTGCAAATACTTTCTCCTATTCTGCTGATTGTCTTTTCATTTTCTTAATGATTTGTAGCACAAAATATTTTAATTTTGATGTAGTCTAGTTTACCTCTCTTTTCTTTTGTTGCTTGTGAGCACCATCACATTTTCCTTGATTCCAAAACTTAAGTCAAAGTGGAGACTTGTTTAATATTAAAATGAAATAGTGTCTTTACTTATATGAGGGCAGCACTTAAGTTTCAGATATAAAGCCTATGAAAACTAATTTATTAAATACAGACCTCATAGTGGAATTGACCTGATTTCTATATTTTTGCAATAGCATTCTGTAGTTCACCTGATGGCAAAGAATATTTGTATGTCAATTCTTTTTTTTTTTTAAGATTTCTTTATTTATTTTAGAGAGAGTGAGAGAGGGAGTAGGGGGAGGGGCAGAGGGAGAGAAAGAATCTGAAACAGACTCCCTGCTGAGCACAGAGCCTGACGTGGGGCTTGATCTCACGACCCTGAGATTATGACCTAAGCCGAAATCAAGAATCAGATGCCTCACTGACTGAGCCACCCACGTGCCCCATATGTCAACTTTTTAAATGACTTATAATGAATGTGAGTAATGGGTTTACAGCTAATGGCCAGATCACTTTCCTCATGCCATATACATCATAAGCAACTCTTGGGATATGCTTGTGTATGTATATGTATGTGAATATGTATATGCATGTATACACATATACACAGAAAACCCATAATTAAGGAAGCTAAATCTTTTAAGACTTTTTTATTTATTTGAGAGAGAGAACGAGAGCATGAGCAGTGGGAGAGGAGAGGGAGAAGCAGATTCCTCGTTGAGCAGGGAGCCCAACATGGGGCTCGATCTCAGGATCTGAGATCATGACCCAAGCCCAAGGTGGACACTTAACTGTCTGAGCCACCCAGGTGCCCTGAGTTAAATCTTAAAGAATTAGACTCTTCTTTTAGGACTTGAAAACTCAGTGAGAATTTAAGGTATTTTCAGTGTGAAAACTATGTCTTATACAAACAGGGACTAGATCACTTTAATAAGATAAAAAATGTGACATGCTTAATTATATACCAAAGAGAATCCTTTTCTTGAAGGTCTAGATCTTGTTAAAATCAACAGAAATACAGTGGTTTTTTGTCCTGCCTTTTGAGCTAGCGCTGAGCTCTGTACAGCTTTTCCCAGCCAGAAGAGGGAACTTGTTTGGAACAGATTCTCCCACCATTAACTGGTATTACCCTCCCTCTTTGACTAGTAGGTACCCTTCTACTCCTTTCAGAATTTCACACACAGCTTACAAATCTTGGAGGCACACACCAGAATAGCTGATGCTGCTCCCCACCTCCTGTGGGGGAACTCTTTTGGCTGATGCCCCCAGGGCCAGTGCCTCTGCACCTCCTTTTCCCTCTAGAGCCTTCACCCCACTGGTCACCCTTTTGCTTTCTTGACCTGGCTTCCTCCGCCTCCCACACGCGGCCTGGGACTCAGAAAGACTGCACTCAAAAGGGCTCTTGTTTTATTATCATCTCCCTAATGCATAGCTGCATATATTAATGTAGCCACGAAAATTTGTATTGGCGTGTGTTTCCAGAAACCAGGCAAGAACTCTGAAAGGAATTTCATAGGCTCCACCTTCATGAAAGATTCCTTTTCTGTTTGGCCGATCTGGGGGAGGGAGGGGTTTGATCACTGCTGCAAGGGTTGAGGGTGGGGCTATAGGGTGGGGAAGGGTACAGACAGGGTAGGATGACATGGAGGTGTTCCAGATCTTCCTTTGTAATACTGAGCAAAGAATGGAGAATGACACCTAGAAAATGTGCTTGCAGTTGGATAGTGTGCCCTCCTGATTCCTCTGTTGTTTTCTGTTTCCCTGCATAAATGACTACAGATGTTATCCAGGGCACAAACTGTAGCGCAGTTTGTATTGAGAAACCACTAATAGATACTATTCAATGGTGACAACTCTAAGAAGAAGCTTTATTTTCTGAGGGATCCAGTTGCAGTGTGGATGTAAATATTTGAGTAACCAGTGAAAACATTCTCTTCCATTTTTCACACAGAGGACAAATGCCCCTGCTAGGTGGAAGCTGTGTATCCTATCACTGCATTAGGATCTCCTCTACTGCTCTAGCTTTTTGTGGTTCTTACCCCAGCCTTTTTGGCTATATGTTGTTACCACAGTTATAGTCTTGTGAGGAAGAGCGTGACCATTATTTCCCTCAACAAAATATCTAAAATGTTCTCATTCCACAGCTTTTCTCTTCATTGCCATATTAACCTTTCACCTTCAACTTATGCACCTCAAGGAAGGGGTACGTTCACATGTATATAATTAAACCCCATGGATTCCGTGCTCCTCTTCATACAAACTGGTATCACCGATCTACCCCTGGAAAAAGGAATCCTTTCTCCACTGCCAGGTGGCCTATCCACTGCTGAGTGGCCACATTGCCCAAGGCTCAAGTGAGTGGCAGTGCCTGGGCCACTCAGTGCACTGAGTACCAGAAGACACCCACAATCTGAGAGTGATGGGATCTGTTTCCGTGGAGTAGGGGATGTCCATAATGGCCCAAGAATGGGAAACTTTCATGAAGTGAGTGATTTCTCCTTTATGGCTTCTGTTTGTTTTTTCTAAATTTTAAAGTTGTAGTGTTCTCTTAGTTTTAGGTGTACAATTTAATGATTCAGCAATTCTATACATTATTCAGTGCTCATCAAGATAAGTGTACTCTTAATCTCCATTATCTATGTTACCCATCCTCCCACCTACCTCCCCTCTGGCAAGCACCAGTCTGTTCTCTGTATTTAAGAGTCTGGTTTTTTGTTTGTCTTTTTTCCTTTGTTTATATGTTTTTTTTCTTGAATTCCACAAATGAGTAAAACCATATGGTATTTGTCTTTCACTTACTGACTTACGTTATAGCCTGTAGGTTCATCCGTGTTGTTACAAATGGCAAGATCTCATTCCTTTTCATGGCTGAGTAATATTCTACTGTGTGTGTATGTACACACATCGCATCTTTATCTGTTCATTTACGAATGAACACTTGGATTGCTTCCATATCTGAGCAGTTGTAAATAACAGGGGTGCATATATATTTTTGAATTAGTGTTTTCATTTTCTTTGGGTAAATACTTAGTAGTGGAATTACTGCATCATATGGTAATTCAGGGTTTAATCTTCTGAGGAACCTCCATACAGTTTTCCAGTGGCTGCAGCAATTTGCATTCCCACCAACAGTGGGGAGAGGGTTCCTTTTTCTCCCAATCCTCACCAACATCTGTTGTTTCTTGTATTGTTGATTTTAGCCATTTTGACAGAAGGTAATATCTCATTGTGGTTTTGATTTGCATTTCCCTGATGAGTAGTGATGTTGAGCATCTTTTCATGTATCTGTTGGCCATCTGTATGTCTTCTTTGGAAAAATGTTCGTGTCATTTGCACATTTTTATTGGATTATTAATTTTCTTGGTGTTGAGTTGTGTAAGTTCTTTATATATTTTAGATAGTAACCCCTTATGGATATATCATTTGCAAATATCTTCTCCCATTCAGCAGGTTGCCTTTTTGTTTTGTTGATGTTTCCTTCCCTGTGCAAAAACTTTTTATTATGATGTAGTCCCAGTAGTTTACTTTTGCTTTTGTTGCCTTTGTTTCAGCAGATGTGCTTCAGCAGACATATCTAGAAAAATGTTTCTATGGCCAATGTTAAAGAAATTACTACCTGTGTTTTCTTCGAGGAGTTTTATGGTTTCAGATCTCATCTTTAGGTCTTTAATCCATTTTGAGTTTATTTTTGTGTATAGTCTAAAAAAAATGGTTCAGCTTCATTCTTTTGCATGTAGCTGTCCATTTTTCCCAGGACCATTTATTGAAGAGACTGTCTTTTTCCCATTGTGCACTCTTGCCTCCTTCCTCTTCTGTATTTTAGAATAGTTTGAGAACAATAAGTATTAACTCTTCTTTAAATGTTTGGTAGAATTCACCGGTAAAACCATCTTGTCCTGGACTTTTGTTTGTTGGAAGTTTTTTCATTACTGATTCAATTTCATTACTAGTAATCAGTCTGTTCAAATTTTCTATTTCTTCCTATCCAGTTTTAGAAGGTTTCTAGGAATGTATCCATTTCTTCTAGGTTATCCAATTTTTGGCATATAATTTTTCATGATAATCTTTTATAATCCTCCGTATTTTTTTGTGGTGATAGTTACTATTTTTCTTTCATTTCTGATTTCATTTGAGTCCTCTTTCTTTCTTGGTGAGTCTAGCTAAAAGTTTGTCAATTTTGTTGATCTTTTCATTCAAAGAACCAGCTTCAGGTTTCATTTATCTGTTCTATTGTTTTTTTTTTTTTTTAGTCTCTATTTCATTTATTTCTGCCTTAATCTTTATTATTTCCTTCCTTCTACTCACTTCAGGCTTTGCTTGTTTCTATTTCTCCCTTACTGCTTCTATTATTCTTACATGAAAACAAAGGATTGAAAAGTGGCATTTTTGCTTTATCCAAATGTGAGGACCAGTGACATTCTTTCTGAAGGGATCTTGGTCTTCCCTCCTCATGATTCTATATATGCCACCCATGTATCTATTTTTCCCAAATCTAAGCCATCCTGAGTTTGTGCTGTAAGGTGATTTACTTCTTATTTTCTAAATTTAGGATAGCAGCTGGATTCAAGCACATTTCCTGGTTTCCTGTGACTTGCCATATGCCTGGATCACTTATCTCCACAGCTGGAGAAATGGGGAGGAGTGATAGAATATATTTGTGACCCACCACATTTCATTTTAGGGCAAAAATCAGGTGGTGAGGATCATTGTTTAAAGAATGAATTATGAGCTCATTTCCTTACTTCCTGTTACTACCATACTCACCTCCATAAACCTACCTAAACATAGACACACAGTTCCCTACTGTTGCTATCAGAAATCCTTCGTAGTGTTTTGGTGTGGGGGAAATTCACAGAGACAGCCTGACTGGAGGCTTCCTGTGGTCCACATGTATGTAGCCAGAGGTATCTTCATAGCCCCTCTGGTTGAGAGGGAGAAAGTCTCTCTGCAGAGCCTAAGCATTGAGAATGAAAGGTGAGATTGCAGTGATTTGTGGGACTTATTTTGAGGGTGAAAGCATCATGCCTCACTGTGCACATTTGAATGTTGTTATTAGTCTTCACTTGGAATTCGTCAGTGCCTATTTGGCTCACATATTGGGTAATATGTATATAATACCTTTTTTCCTCCACTTTGTTTTAAAGAGCTGTGGAAAATAAAGGAGAAAACTGGGGAGTAGGAGGATGATTTAACCGAGACAGATGGTGGTCTCCTTTCAATTACTTGTAC